>NC_140580.1:957471613-958671613 GCF_964204655.1 Triturus cristatus
GTGCAATGGCCCTGGAAAGAAGACCTGGATCGAGGAGGAGAGGAGCTCCACAATGCCAGCCACCTGCCTAAGGAAGATGCGTGGCTTTGCGAGTGCCCGTCGGATCTTGTGGCGGATTTTCGTCACCTTCCTGGAAGGGAGGCTGAGAGACTCAACGGAGTCGATTGAGCAACTTAGAAAAATCACCTTCTGGGAGGCAACAAGGGTGGATTTTGCTTCTTTGATCATGAAGCCCAAGCCCTGCAGGAGGTCGACCACTCCCTGGAGTTGCTGTGTGAGTGCCAGGGGGCAATGGGCCATCATCAGAATATCGCCGAGATAGAAGAGGAGTCTCATCCCCTGTGCTTGCAGGCGTTCCACCACCAGCCGAAGGACCTTGTTGAAACACCATGGGGCTGAGGATAGTCCGAAAGGGGGAGTGGAGAACCCAAAATTCACCAGACGGCCCCCTACTTTTAGAAGGGAAGAAGGTATGACACTCACCGGAGTTGTTGGTGGTGCCGGCACCTCTGGCCCCTCTGTGCTTGCCACGCCGTCCTCTGGTGGGATAGTAGATCCCAAATCTTGCCTGGTCCTGATATTGGTCTTGGTGGGAGCCTTGTCCTCTGGGAGTATATTGGTTAGGGTGGCCAGTGGAGCGTCCCCTTCCTCGACTGGCCCCACGGGAAACCCAGGAGTGAAACACCTTTTTAATAGAGGATTGGGCCTGATCTAGGGAGGTCAAGGTGTTCACAAACTTCAGCAGTTCTTTAATGAAGGGTTCCCCGAACAGGCAGCCCTGCGCCACCAGACCCGCTTCTAAGCCCACCTTGATCAACAAGGACCTGCGCCGTTCAGTAGACAAGGCGCAGTTGGCGTTGCCCAAGAAAACCACAGAGCGTTGCGCCCATGAGGACAGGGTATCTGGGGAGATGAGGGAGCCCAAAGCTTTCGCCTCCTCCACCATGTCCAAAATCTTTGTGAGGGGGCCCAGAGTGTCCAGCAGCTTGGCCTGGTAAGTCGCCAAGACCTATCGATCCCTTTCTTAGGATCCTTAACAAGGTTCTGTAAGAAGGTGGCCATTCGAGGGTCGATATCCGGTGTCAGGGCCACCTTGCCCTCCAAGGATGGGCGGGGACATTCCGCCCTGAGGCAATTGCAGGCATCCTTCTCGAGGGGCTTTCGAATGAATGCGGCTCACCACATATTGCTACCTTGTCCGAGGGAGCCCATTCGGAAGACCTAGGGTGAAGGATCTCATCTGGATCCAGCATGTCCCTACATGGAACCTGGTCGGAATGAGCAGTAGGGGGGGGGGGAGCGGTTTGCAATGAGGAAAGCCAGGGCCGAGAGGGGCCTGCGTCATCGCCTATGTCCTGGTGATCCCCACCCGTGGGGTCTGAGGGGAGCGTTGGGGGAACAGTGCTGGCCAAAAATGCCTGCTTAAGCCTGGCGAAAGCATCCAGATCTACCACTGCATCACAGGACCGCTTCGGTGGCGGCGGTTGTACGTCAGTAGGGGGGGTGCATTGGGTTTGCAGAACCTGGGATGGCCCCTGACAGTTTGACGCAAGCTTGTGCGATCTGGTGCGAAAGGCGCTCTTTCAGAGGGTCAGAGGGACCATAGCTTCAGAAACTGCCCTATAAATTGATACGTCCACCGCATCATAAAACTCATCATCCCACGGAAGTGCTCCAAGGAGATCCTCCTCCACACCTTGGTCCTCAATATAGGGGTCCATGTGGGAGATATCCCTTGTGTTTGGAGGGTATTACACTGCGGTGTGCTACAGCTAGCAGATGAGCACAAGATGGCTTGGCAAGAATATGCCTTATATGGGGGGCTGGGTGTCAGCCTAAATACACTGAGGGCGTGCCTCGCTATTTAATGGGGCCGTAGCCCGGGACCCTGCAGCCCTGGTACAAAGATTATGAGGTCGACATGTCTGGGAGTTGGTCCAAGCAGGAGAGAGCCTGCACACTACTGATTCCCTCTTGGGACCGTTGAAACTACTCAAAATGGAGCGTGAAACAGACCAAGTACTCCAATATGGACCCCGAAGAGCCACAGAACCAAATCACTGCCACTAGGCAATACAGACCCGCACAAGCGGGCATAACCTCTCCAGACAGACAAGGCTCACTGCGGCGCTGCGGCTCCGATTCCAGGAATGCGGTGTATGCGGAGCGTGCGCTGCGGCTCAGCAGCGCCAATCAGGCGCCCGACCAAACCGCTGAACCTGCACCAACTGCGACCGCAAAGGAGTGGAAAATGTTCCCGCGGCCGGAGACGGGCACCCGAGCGGGAGGTCACAAGAGTTGACACTGCGTTAGAGAGCAGTCCGCAGATACCGAAAAACAGAGAACAAACAAAGCGCGAGCACCCCATGAACATGAAGCGAGCGTAGCAACAAAGCTCAGTAAGAACACATGTTCATATCACGATAATATGCAGTGCAAGTAAACTCAAGCAATTCAAGCAGATACATCGAAGTATACCGCGAACATGAGGGAATATGCACTCATCTCAGACTCTGAGTAGCGAAGAAAGAGGAGGAAGGTCCAGCGACAAGGGACTATGATCCGGCTGGAGCACCCTGATTGGTGGAAAGCGAAAGGACAATCTACCTGTTGGACTCTATTGTTGTTTCGCTTAACACTCCCAGGGTTTCATGGAAATGATAGTTTATTGTGTTTTACTTTGAAAGGCTGCTATTTAATAAAGTGAAGAAAGAATAGCATAATCCTCGCCTCTGACCCCGACATAGAATTCACAACCAGCTACAATTTTCCGAGTGCTGAAAACATGCCCTTCCCAACAGAACAAATAAAACAAAAGGAACACAAAAATTAAGCAATACAAAATAAGGAACAGACACTACATCCTACTAGTGAAAAAAAACCTCAGCTGTAATCTTAAACTTTGTAGGAGTAACAGGCTTCCTAGTGCTCTTCTATCCATTTACAGAGTAAACAGGCTCCAACACCATGAACAAATTCTACATTCTGTCAGCCTTTTAGATGTATTATCATCAAAATGCACCCGATAATCCCCCGTTTCCTTTCTATATTCACCCACATTGACCGCCATATTGCAATCTATACCCAACTTCTCTGCAATGAAAAACACAGGTCACCAATTTCGGTCCAGGTGAACGGTCTTCATCCTTCATGCCTTTTTTAATTCTGTAATAGTCTGCTGTGACTAAAGGTCCCATGATGCGCTAAATTGAGTTTTATGAAGACATGAAGAACTACATAAAACAATCTGAGAACAATCCAGTGAAGAACAATGAGCAGCATTCTGGTTAGGAAACGGTTTGTTGGTTGACTGGGTTGGGAGCCCTGGTCAAGCAATAGCCACTATCCCTTACAGGGTGAACCACAAAAAGTCACTAAATTAACCTGTGCTTAACCATGGGTAGCTTGGCACAAAAAGTAATCAGGCTTAACTTAAAGACAATGTGTATTTATGCAGCACACAAACAATAATAAAGTAAAATCCCACAACACAAGAAAACTCCCAACCAAACCAATTTAAAATAATTGAGCACATTTTAAATAATTATTTGACATCCAAATGACAAAAATCCAGTCAGTAGACCAGTACTTATGTTTTTTTAAAATGATTTTAGTGAAAATAGCACAAAGCGCCAACTCGGGTTACCTGAACGCGCAGAACTGGGTCAAAGTCCCAAGTTCAGGCCAACCGCGATGAAAAACAGATCGGCTATAATCACC
Source organism: Triturus cristatus (assembly GCF_964204655.1). Lineage (NCBI taxonomy): Eukaryota > Metazoa > Chordata > Amphibia > Caudata > Salamandridae > Triturus > Triturus cristatus. The sequence continues at coordinate 957,475,334 of NC_140580.1, forward strand.
AGGGTAGGCCCGATGAAGTTTTACCTTCTCTTCCATGTCAAGAGTCCTGTTTGCAGTGGAGGGGGGGCCGTGAGAAACAGGGAGAGTGTCACGGGAGGTTTCCAGTGTAGCACGAAGAGCAGGCCATGCGTCGCGGACGGGTGTTGCTGGAGCTTCGCGTTGACGGTTCCTGTAAGGAATCTAAGCTGCAGTGCGAAGCTAGGCTGACGGAAAGGACATATTGATTCACGGTGTGAGCGGTGATGTCTCGGTGCAGACGGGCCTGTTCGCGGTTGTGAAGCGTCCCAAAGCTGGATTTCAACTCTCCGAGCCACACCAAGGGTCCAGGACCTGAGGGGCACCACATGAGGGCCAGGAACTCACTTCAGATGGGTCCAGATGCAGGATGTTGGGGAGCCTCTTATGTCCTCGAGGTTCAGATCAGGAGGACTGCAGGCTAGCTCTTGGGAGTCACTCTGGTAGCCCTGGGTACAAGATAAAGTTGCAGGTCCAGTTCTTCTTCCCTAGACAAGAGGGAAGCAGGGCAGAAAGGCAGCAATTCAGCAAGGCAGCAGCAGGTCAGCAGTCCAGCCGAATAGCAGTCCTTTCAGCAGCACAGCAGTTCTTCCTGGCAGAGCATTTACAGGTCCAGATGTGTACTGAAGAGTTTGTGTCCGAGGTCTGCTTTTTAGGTCTCGCATTAGCAGCGCTTGCACGGTCTCTTCGAAACATGCGGTATTCAGGTATCGTCTTGAAGTTCCGTCCATTTTCTCACCTGTTACTGTCCTTTCTAAATGATTGCTTTTTGATTTGTGAATAGTCTTAGTAGTCCATCCTAAGTACAGCCTTTTCTACTTTTGTAACCTCCCACCAGGACTGGCCCTTTTACATGGTTTGTTACTCCACAGGTTTTATTAACAGTCTGTGGGCACTATTTTCTAAAAGAACTTTATCCTACCAGCTGTTACTGGCAGGATGCTCTCCCGTAACCGCTTGTTTCTATATAGCCATCTGTTTAGGAACTGTATTTAAAAATTCTAAACAGGTCTACAAACACGTATCTGTGTTTTAAGAGGCTTTGTGCGTGCCTTTATCTTGTTTACATTGTCTCCACCCACCCAAATCCTGTTTCCACTCTTCCCTGTGCCAGTTTGTTGTCCCCCTTCCACACGCACATGTGTCTTTGCATTCGCACCCTCCCAACTGAAGCGTTGGCCGCTTTATTGCTTTTGATTTTTTTTCCATAGAAGGGTTGTGCTGAGGAGACGATGGGAGACAGCAGCAGCAACCCCTGCAGAGTGGCACAGGAGAAAACTCTGCACACACCAGTCTTTCGTTCCAGCGTCTCATTACAGTTTATGACTTGTTTTTGTGGGCTTCCTCCTCATGGTCACATGACTCTGCGCTACAGCAGCACGCTCAAACACATCAGAACTGCTCTTCCTCCCAGCACAGATGTCTCCTGTGCGCAAGTGCCTTGCACAGTACCCAGACCTTCACAGGCTGCTCCTTCCATGGGGTCTGCTAGGAATCCTCTTGAAAAAATTACAGCACTGGTTCTGGTCTCAGGAATTGTTAAATGTCTTTAACAGAGCCTATAAATTATGAAATCGTTGAGTCAGGTCGTCACACAATAGGGCTACTTCAGAGAATACATTAATAAATACAAGTTGTGCATAATTAATGCAGGATACAAAGTCAATAAACCAAAAGTACAAGTAGAGTCTATGCGCAATTGGGCGCCTTCTGTAATAGACACTAGGCTTTTTTTTGCCCAGTGTCGCTAATAAATTGGGTCAGTCGTTTAAGAGGATTTTTTGGGCTACTTTTACTGCACTAAGGATTGGACCTATAAAAAAAATAAATGACCGCCTAGGAATCCTATAAATCAGGCCTGTACTACCCTGACAAATGGCGAATAGCGTTATGTGAAAATGAGAGGGTCTAACTAATGCACGGCTTCCTAGCACGTACAACCACTAAAACCAAACAAGTTTAAGGCATTCCGAGGAAGGCAGACGATTTGTTCTCTAGGTTGCCAGCTAGGAAGCTGTTTAGGTGTTGCAAGATTTGTGTCGGAGGCAGTGTAGGCGTCATTGGTTGTCTCCTTTTCTTATTGCCAGGTACACCACACTAGGGACCAGAGTTTCACAGCTAAAAAGTAAGTGGGATGCTTACATCAGAGAATACTTGCAAATGTCGCCTCCTTTGCAAGTGCTCTCCAATAGTTTCAGAAGACTTTCACAAAGGAGAAGGAAATCGCTCTACACGTTTCTTAGGAAGACCGCATCCTTTTACTGTTCCTTTACAATTAAAAACTTTAATAACATACAATGTACACATTGTGTTCAAACACTGTAGTGTGTGCCTCGTGCACGTTTTACATAAATAGGAACAAATACTTGCACCAACCACAACATACAAAAACGTTTTCAAGTGAAACATTTCTGTGAAAAATTATACGGTTTAGGCTTGCATTTTAGTTGTTCGAAAGAAGTCCTCTTCCAACAAACTGACAACTTTATACCCTATGACATAAAAGCCATAGCGTGCGCGGCTTGTCCAAATCCACACCACATAATTCTACCACACACAGCACTTTTGAACATCTCATAATTTCATGCCACACAATTCAACTATAAATAATTCCACTCCACAACATCATATACCACATAATTACAGTCCTAAAAATTAAAAACTTTCCACTTCACTCCATACCACATAACTTCACTTCACATAATAGCACTCTATGCACTTAATACCACTCAAAACCACATAATTACACTCCACACAACACAATTCCGCTCCAAACTCAGCTACACATAATTCCACTTCAACCTACGTAATTACACTTCATGCCACATATTTATACTCTACTCCAAAACACACAATTATACACCACACAATGCCACATAATTCCACACTCGACAGTTCCAAAATTACGCCACACAATTTGCCACACAACATAATTACACTCCATATAAATCGTCTATGCCACATTGAAAAACTCCACATACATACACTCCATGCAACATAATACCACTCAACATATTTTTCACTCAACCCTACACAATTCAACTCTACACAGTTCCATTTCACACCACATAATTCAAACCACATAATTCAAATCACCAAACATTTACACAACACACCTCATACAAATCCACTCCACAAAATTCATCATGCGACAAAATTCAACAGCACATCACCTAAGTATACTCCACTACATACCACTCCACAACACAAAATACCATTCCACATAATTACACTCCATAACACACAATCCCACTCCACACAATTCCAATACTCAATACCACACAATTACTATCCACATAATTCCACTGCACAAATCCACTCCATATAATTCCACCACACACAATTCCACATACACAACTAACAATTCCAATCCAACCCACATATTTCTACTCCACACCACATACATTCACTCCACTTCAAACAGAAAACTCATAGGTAAAAGACATTGCCATTACAACGTCAATAGCTCTAACTCTCACAAATGCGAGGCCTATTGCATTGCAAATGTTTGTTACTCTCCGGTACCCAGGTTCTTGAAGTTGGGAGAAGCTCCTAGACATTGGCTTTGAAGTGCATGCAATTTCCTGCCTCGGCTTCTAGTTGGCTGCAATATGTAGTCGGTGGGTCCTTTGTGTGAAGGCAGAGCAGATTCTATTCAGTTACAAATGTGGCTGTTCTCAGCTACGCCCGCCCATCCTGCCAGCAAATGGCCCATTCAGGCACACCTAAACCCTCTATTGTGTGACTATCTGAGAGCAATTCGCAAAATCTGTCAGTTACACCCAGTCATGTGACCTAAAGCAGACTACAGGCACCAAAGAGTTAGGGGCAGAAAAATGCCACCCATCAAAAAGTGGTATTTGTTTTATTCAGCTCAAACACCTGACTTTACCATTAAACAGGGCTTTCTTCCACCACAATTCCAAAGATACCAAACATGATACAGCTACCAGCTTCCGATTTGAAATTACAGCTTATTCAATGTAATAAGGAATTCCCAGTGATATCCTATGGGAGGGGTAGGTTTCACCCTGCCCTATGGGTTATCTAGGGCCTACCTTACGGGTGTTATAATGAATAAAAATGGCAGGGTTTAAGACTCGCCAAGTTGGCGTGGCAGTTTAAAATTGCACTCAGACTGTAGTGGCAGGCCTGGGACAAGTCTTGAAATGCTACTTAAGTGGGTGGCACAATAAGTGCTGCAGGCCCACTAGTAGCCTTTAACTTCTAGTCCCTGGGTATGTGGTATACCACTCTATAAGGGACTTACAAGTAAATGAACTATGTCAATTAGGAATAAACCAATTAAACCATTTTTAAAAGCGAGAGAACAAGCACTTTACCACAGGTTAGCAGTGGTAACATGCACAGAGTACTAAGGCCAACAAAAACTAAATCAGCAGCAAGAAGTGGAGGGAAAAAAGAAAAATGTTTGGGGATGACCCTGCAGAGAAGGCCAGGCCAACAATTCTTCTCTTGTTTTTTCAATACTCTAGAGTAGGAAGGTCTCTATGATCGGTGGAACTCTATGTACAGCCTCTCAATAGGTTCTCTCATGTGTAATTTCTTTTTGAAAGAGTAAGTAAAGTATATTTCAGTTAGTAAAAACCATAATATTTAACAGAGATAAATAAATAAAAGTTGCAGATTCATTAAATATGTACAAGCATTTCTTTCTAGCATTAAAGGTTTTATTTTGAAAGATTTCTATTTATAACAGACGCTAAAATGTTTTATTAAGGATAAGGATACATGGCCATTGTATCCTATGTAATAGCTTTGTCGTTTTGTTTTTTAAATACAATAATTTCCTGCTTTGACCATGATAAAGTGCAGACGTATTCGTGCAAGTCACCTTGAATCATGAAGTATATTGATTAAAATGATACAATACCCCTCCTGTCCCGCCTTTTTCTTAAAATATGATCGCGTAAGGTCTCTTAAAATGCATGAGGATTTTAGATTAAGTCTCTCCGAATTAGTACAAAGTTGCCAGGTTAACTCTGCCCACTTCTTGTTGTAAACTAGAATGTTCTCGTAGCCTTACAGGAGGATATCTCTGAAGATGTAGTCAATAACCGATCCGCTTTGAGGAAGAATTTTATAAAGGCTATTGTTATTTGAGGAGCCTCCCCTTTCACGCGAAAGAGAAAGTCATATCGAAATGTTCTGATGCCGTGCAAAATTATTTTCAGTACATTTTTTCCTTCTGTTAATAAAATCGGGCAGATCAATAACATGTGTGCTAGACTTTCATCATGTAATTGGAATAGTGCGCACTTTGTATCTTGTGGTTTTGGTTGCCATTTAGGAATATATTCTAATGTTTGACATAAGCCAAATAACAGGTGAAGTAACTTAATTTTTTGTAAAACGATCTGAGTAATGTTGTAAAATATTTCTCAGGGGAAAGTTGTCTGTAAGTATCAATCGTTGTCCAGGACTTATTTTACTAAACTGCTCTTTATCTTTGTGCTAAAACAACCTCTTTATTTTTGAGAGAGTGAATTCAGGCAGGATTAAAAAGCTCCTAGTTCTTGCATAGAATGTTTTACTAATCATTGTAGCTTTGTAACAGTAAATACTTGAGAAGACCTGCTGCTTCTCTAATGTTTGTTCCTGTGTTCCTGTTGTAGATCCCTGCTTTCTGCACTACTGCACCTCCTTGACTTCTATGCTCCAGTGCATCCCCTCTCGGATGCCGCTTCTATAACTCAATCTGCCATTGTGCTTACTTTTATAGTAGCCTGGATAGATTACTGCAATTGTCTAGCCTTCTCTCCTTTTGTCATGTCCATTTGCCCAGATTCATTACTAAAACAGTTTACAGTGCTGTAAATACTCCGGTTCACAGTGCCTTGGGTCCAGTTCACAATGCCTAATGTCTACTGGTCTCCGGTCTTGTTTACTTATCTTTTGATCCTTAAAAGGAATATGCTACTTACCAGTATGCATCTGTTCTTGGCATGTTGAGCTGCAGAGTTGTACACTTAGCATAGATCGCCATCTGGTGTTGGGCCCGGATGTTTGCAGTTTGTTTTTGTTCTTTGGACAGTCTTTGGAAGTCACGAGTTCGGTGACTCCTCCTTCGGTCCGTACTGCGCATGGGCTTCGGCTCCATCCTCAGATTGTTTTTCGTCAACAGGGAAATGATGGAGCGTAGTAATAACAGTGAGAAACCCATGTGTGTTGTATCTAAATAAGATGGACTGGAACGGATACAGGTAGCCGGGGAGGCGGGTGGGCGTGTACAACTCTGCAGCTCTACATGCCAAGAACAGATGCATACTGGTAAGTAGCATATTCCGTTCGAGGCATATGAGCTGCAGATTGTACACTTAGCATAGATTATATAGCAGTACCCAACCTTAGCGGCGACCACCGGTATCCGTTGCAGCGGTTTGAAAAAGTGTCTTTAGTACAGCCTGGCCCACACTAGCTTGTTGCTTGGAATGCACGTCTACACAGTAATGTTTTGTGAAGGTGTGCGGTGTTGACCATGTGGCTGCTTTGCAGATGTCATCTAAGGGTATGTTCCCTAGAAAAGCCATAGAAGCCCCTAACTTTCTAGTAGAGTGGGCTTTAGGTGGAACAGATAATGTTATTTTTGCCTTTTGATAGCAAATTTGTATGCACTTTACAATCCACCTAGCTATCCCTGATTTAGAGATGGGGTTGCCTTTATGTGGTGGAGAGAAGGAAACAAACAATTGTTTAGTCTTCCTGAAAGGTTGCGTTCTCTGTATGTAGTACAGTAAAGCCCTCTTAACATCAAGTGTGTGTAAGGCCCTTTCCGCAACAGATTGAGGTTGCGAGGAAAAGACAGGTAATTCCACCGATTGATTGAGATGGAAGGGGGAAATGACCTTGGGCAGAAACTTCGGATTTGTACGAAGTATGACCTTGCTGTATTTGTAGGAAGGGTTCCTGTATAGTGAACGCTTGTATTTCACCAGCCCTTCTAAGGGAAGTGATAGCTACGAGGAAAGCTGTTTTCCAGGTGAGGAACTGTAGCTCACATTTATGCATTGGTTCGAAGGGTGGACCCATTAGCCGTGTAAGAACTACATTTAGATTCCATACAGGGGAAGGTGGTGCCCTGGGAGGAATTACTCGTTTAAGGCCTTCCATAAAGGCTTTAATAGCTGGCACTCTGAACAGTGATAAATGCTGTCTGTTTTGTAGATAAGCAGCAATCGCTGCTAGGTGTAGGCGTATGGATGAATATGCCAGATTACACCTGTGAAGATGGAGCAGATAGCATATGATGTGCTGTATGGATACATCTAAAGGGTTGATTGTAGTGTTACGGCAGTAAACTACAAATCTCTTCCACTTTGCGGCATAGCATGCTCGAGTGGTAGGACGTCTGGCTTCCTTGATAATGTTCATGCAATCAGGGGGAAGGTTAAGGTACCCAAATTCTAAGATTTCAGGAGCCAGATCGCAAGGTTGAGCTGAGCTGGGTCCGGGTGCCTGATTTCTCCATGGTTCTGAGTTAGGAGGCATGGGGACAGGTGCAGTTTTTGATGTGGTACCACCGAGAGCTGTAGTAGTGTGGTGTACCACGGCTGCCTGGCCCATGTTGGAGCTACCAGAATGAGTGTGAGGGAGTGCTGCTGTAGCTTCCTTACCACTAATGGAATTAGCGGGAGAGGTGGAAAGGCGTACGCAAATTTGCCTGACCAGTTCATCCATATCGCATTGCCTTTGGACAATGGGTGTGGGTATCTGGCGGCGAAGCTTGGGCATTTTTTGTTTTCGTGGGTGGCGAAGAGGTCTATCTGAGGATGCCCCCACTTTTGGAAGAATGGGTGAAGGACCTGTGGATGCAGTTCCCATTCGTGCAGTTGTTGCGTTTGTCTGCTGAGCAGATCTGCCATGGTGTTTTGTACGCCTGGAACATGCTGTGCCAGGAGAAAGATGTTTTGAGGAATTGCCCATCTCCATATGCTCTGGGCTAAGCGGGAGAGCTGGGGAGAGTGTGTCCCCCCCTGTTTTTGGATATAATACATTGCAGTCATATTGTCTGTGCGAATGAGGACTGCTTTGGCCGAAATCTGTTTTTGAAAGGATTTTAGGGCTAGAAAGATCGCCAAGAGCTCCAGATGGTTGATGTGGAGCGACTTTTGCTGTGGCGTCCATAGACCTTGCATTGTGAGGTGTAAGAGGTGCGCTCCCCAGCCGGAGAGCGATGCGTCCGCCGTTAGAATCACCTGAGGAACCGGGTCCAGGAACTGCCACCCTTTGGAAAGGTTTGTGGTGTTCCACCACTGCAGAGAGTGATGGGTGCGGCCGTCCACCAACACCAGATCCGTCAGCTGTCCCTGGGCCTGGTTCCACTGTCGTGCTAGGCACTCTTGGAGTGGACGCATGTGAAGTCTTGCATGGGGCACTATGAAAATGCAAGATGCCATCATCAATATGAGCTTCATAAACACTCGTGCTGGAAGAGAGTGTTGAGGAAGGAACGTTTGGCGCAAGGCTTGTATGCTTGCGATTCTGGCTGAGTTTGGATAGGCAATACCTTTGGAGGTGTCTATAGTGGCCCCGAGATATTGCTTTGTGTGAGATGGTAGGAGGTGGGACTTTTGGTAGTTCACCGTGAAGCCTAGCTGGTGGAGCAGTTGAATGGTGCTGTTGGTATGTTGCACACATTGGTTGTAGGACGCGGCTTTTATGAGCCAGTCGTCTAAGTAAGGGAAGACGTGAATATGCTGACATCTGAGGTGTGCTGCTACAACTGCTAGGCATTTGGTAAACACCCGTGGTGCGGTGGTGACCCCGAAGGGGAGAACTGTGAACTGGTAATGTTGACCGTCCACCACAAACCTGAGGTACTTTCTGTGAGAAGGGTGTATTGGAATGTGAAAGTATGCGTCTTTCAGATCCAAGGTAGTGAGAAAGTCTCCCTGACAGAGGAGCGGGAGGACTTGTTGCAGGGTGACCATGTGGAAATGGTCTGAATGTATGTACGCATTTAGAGGTAGGAGGTCCAGAATGGGCCTCAGGGTCCCGTCTTTCTTCGGTATTAAGAAATACAGAGAGTAGACCCCTAGATTTTGCTGATTGACGGGGAACTGCTCTATAGCGTGTTTTTGGAGGAGGGAGAGCACCTCCTGTTTGAGCAGTGTGGAATGTTCTTGAGACATTGGACGGTGCCTTGGTGGGATATTGGGTGGGGTAGATGTTAGCTCGGGACAGTACCCTGACCGAATAATTTGGGTCACCCATTTGTCCGATGTGATGGAGTCCCATGCGTGGATAAAGTTTTGTAGTCTGCCCCCGACCGGAGTGGGATGGTCTGGAGGGAGCGGAGGGAAGTCATTGTGCGGGCGGGGTGGCAGAACGGGTAGTGTTAGTTTTGCCCCTGCCCTTATTGTTGTTGCCTCTGTAACCACCCCTTTGGTAGCCCTTTGAAAAGGTATTTTGAGGAGGGGACTTGTAGGAGGTAGAGGCGCTATCGGTGGAGTAGCCTCTGCCTGTGCTGCGAAAGGATGAGCGTTGAAAGGAGCGTTTAGGGGTCTGTGATTGTAACGCCCCCATGGACTTTGCTGTGTCTGTGTCCTTTTTCATCTTTTCTAATGCTTCGTCCACCTTTGGCTCGAAGAGATTTTGTTGGTCAAAGGGGTGATTTACGATGGATGCCTGTACTTCGGGCTTGAAGCCTGAGATCCTAAGCCAGGCATGACGACGAAGCAGGACACTAGTATTTATGGCTCTAGAAGCAGTGTCGGCTGCATCGAGGGCACATTTAATGGAGGTGTTAGTAATCAGCTTACCCTCCTGTATAAGGTCATGAGCTTTGCGTTTGTGTTTTTCTGGGAGGTGCTGTATAAGAGCCTCAAGCTCATCGTAGTGTGCTCTGTCATAGCGCGCAAGCAGCGCTTGTGTATTTGCAATGCGCCAGATGTTCGCGGCTTGTGAGGCGGTGCGTTTGCCAGACGCGTCTAGAAGTTTGGATTCCTTATCTGGCGGTGGGGCTTCTCCTGAGGACTGGGAGTTAGACCGCTTTCTAGCTGTGGACACAACTAGGGAATCTAAGGGAGCAGGGCCCTTAATGTATGTAGGGTCTGTGGGTGCCGCCTTATACTTTTTTTCTATTCTAGGGTTCAATACCCTGGCCCTGACAGGGTCTTTGAACACCTCTGCAGCATGCTTGGTGACACCTTTAAGCATGGGCAAGATAGCTGTGGACTTATCCTGAATGTCAAATGTATCCAGTAAGAAGTTGTCTTCCACTGGTTCACTATGCATTTCCACCCCATGGTAGTGTGCTGCTCTCTGCACTAAGTGGTGAAACCCTAAGGAGTCCTCTGGGGGAGACGGCCTGGATGGGTATAGGTCGTCCTGAGGCACATCCGGTATGTCAGGGTTTTGGTAGTCTTCCCATGGGTCTGGGGGCCCCGGTGGAGTGGGGTCCATTGGGTCATAATCTGGATCCCCGTAATCCGGATCTGGGGACGGGGTCGGGGAATGATGAGGCAAGGGTGGCGGAGACCTGGGAGGGGGAGGTGGTGGAGGAGGTGGAGGAGGGGGTAATGGGGAGGGCACTCTGAGAGGAGAAGTAGCAGAGTCCTTCCGCTTGGGCAGTGGAGGAGGAGCCGGTGTGTCAAGACGTCTTTTCTTGACAACTAAAGTCAATAGCCCAGTCTTTGGATCCTTAAATAAGGTCTTTTGCAAAGGGTCTGGTGTAAAGAGGTCCAGTGGCACCGAATCGTCTGCTGGCGCCGATGTTTTCGGAGCCGAGGATTTTGATGGTTTCTCTGCGCCATGCCTTTTTGGAACCTCCGGTTTTTTCGGCGTCGAAGTAGTTTTCGGCGCCGGAGCGTCGGTGCCGAGGGATTTGTGTTTGTCGGCACCGAGAGTCCAGGCTTCGGCACCGGTGGCTTCGGAGTCGAGCTGGGCGTCACTTTCTTCGGTGCCGGACGGTGTTTTTCGGCACCAGGCGTGTGCTGGCTCGAGGCCGAGCTGCCGTGAGACTTCTGAGGCTTCGACACCGGGCCCGAAGGTGGGGTGATAGAAGCTGTGTGCTTGGTTTTACCCAGGCCTGCAGGCGAGGGTGTAACCTGAGTCTCTTTGGTTTTGGGCGCGGGGGTGGGAGGGGGTACAGTACTCATGACCCGCTGCGCCGGTGTGATGTCCTCCACGTCGGAGTCGTCGGCCTCGGAAGCGCTGACGACGTCTTCCTCCTGCTCGCTGTGTAGTTGCCCCGAAGCTCCGGCGTCGTCTCCGAAGATATCCGGTGGAGCTGCGGTCGATGAGTGCGCCATGGTGCGTCGAGCTCTTCGATCCCGGATGGTCTTTTTTGATCGAAAAGACTTACAGGCGGGGCAGTCTCTAGCCTCGTGTTCCGGAGAGAGGCAAAGGTTACACACCTGATGGAGGTCGGTGTGGGGAAATTTAGACCCACATTTTGGGCACTTTTTGAACGGAGTCCTTTCCATCGGCCGGGACCGGAGTCGAGGAGGGCCCGAAGGCCGGTGCCGATGTGCGGAATGGAGAAAAGTGCCGCTTCGAGAGATGAAGAAAACTCGAAGAACGAGGATTGTCCGTCGAGGCTGGAACCGTAGAAGTTCGAAGCCGGAGCACAAAGTATCACATCCGAGCCCGATGGCGGAAAAAAACAATCTGAGGATGGAGCCGAAGCCCATGCGCAGTACGGACCGAAGGAGGAGTCACCGAACTCGTGACTTCCAAAGACTGTCCAAAGAACAAAAACAAACTGCAAACATCCGGGCCCAACACCAGATGGCGATCTATGCTAAGTGTACAATCTGCAGCTCGTATGCCTCGAACTGATTGTTCTCTACCTCGGGTACATCTCTTGTTGCTTTTCTTTCTAATCTTACATTCCTACTTTGTCCCAGAGTTCTCTCCTCTCCTGTTCTCCATTAACAGTACTGTGTTTCTATTTTTTTATCACTCATGCTATATGAAAGTCTTCACAAGAGGGCTGCTAAGGTTCTTCAACAGGCAATAGCTGCTCCTTCACTGGTCTTGTTCCCTAAAGTGGTCTCTTTTGCCTATTGTTTAACAGCGTACTGGCTGCTTTCATCGTTCGGTTCCTGCTAGATGCATATAAGCAGTTGTCTTGACAGCCTTATTTCTTATATATGTTTTAGGATCTAAAAGAAAAGGTCTAGTCCATGTCAGGGTCTAGCAGGGTGAGTGACCTCAATAGCAGTTTGATCAGAAGGACATATTGTATTACATCAGACCCTGGGAAATGTAGGGACCGTTCTGTATAAACCCTTCGAAAAGCGCCAACTTGTCCATCATATTAGTCGTCTTTAGTCATTATTTCACTCATTGCTTTGGTTGGCTCTTAAATAATTATTACCTACACTCCAGTTTTCCTTCTTTGGCTTTTTTCACTAAAGCATGGGGAATTTTCACCAATGCACTTTTGACACTATGCATAATTTCCAGCTTGTTGATGAACTACCTCAAACCTTGTAAGAGAATGTGCACCATACTATCACAACTTAGACTAGAGGGTACATCTTCATTCTGGAAAATCTTTGACAAGAAAATGGATAAACTAATCTGCTAAACAACTGCACCAAAACGAGGAGACCTGATCAAAACCTGTAACACCAAGGTCTGCCCATTCCTAGGGCATTCCATGAAAACTCACTGAGACAGTAGACCTAAAGAAAGTCGCAATTTACTGAAATGCATACATCAAGAACACAGACTTAAAATCCATGCATCCTTCCTTCTAGTTTTCACAACGCATGTATGTCCACACATTTTTAGCACTGACTGTATGTCCCCATAGCAACATAGCGCTCATTTTCTCCTCTCTATGCAGCAAAAACTTTACACTCTTGCTAAGTTTGACATGAATCGCAGAAAATTGCCTTTGTTCACAGTAAATCTCTTTCCACAGTCACCTGCTTCGGTAAATTCTTAGCCGTTATGTAGCACACTGTGTTCCTGATATTATCTGCTCCACTTGCACTTCGTAATGGTATCATCTACTCCTGGTGTAGAACTAGAAACCTCAACTAGGCAGCTACCTAACTTATCATCCATTGCACATTTCAGCTGCCAGCATGTTACTGACCACTGAAGTATAGTTCTGCATCTGTTAACTGCTGTAAATTCATTGATAATCACGTAATGAATGAAAAGCTTTCATCATTCCCACAATGTTGTGTCCTGCAGTTTCTGGATATTCTCAAGTCAACATTTCTGCCCCACTAAAATTGTCAGTATTTGCCAATAACACATACCCCAGGCTTTGCCTCGCTCTCAATAAACTTAGAACATTCTTCTGCTAGAGTCCCTACTTTGAAATTTCAAAAAAACTATAGTTCTAGCTGTGCCTCAATTTTTAGGGAGTTCACCGCCAATCCTTTCAAACTGGCATCAGTGCTGATTATTGCTCTAATCTTGAACTAAAGCTCACAGGACGGACACTTTGAAGATGGGGCACTTTAAGTCAAACACTTAAAACTAAAAATTCTTATTGAGTGTCCTTGCATGTTGTTTCATTGAAGCAAAATACCCTAAGCACCTAGCGTAAGTTTTCCCAGCCCCAAAAATAACCTTCAGTGTTCCTCACAGCCCAGTAAGAGAACAATTTCAGTAGAATATAGCAATTTATATCTGGGCCATAATTCCCAATGTTCAATAGCATGCATGCAGAAAAAGATGCTGCAAATTTGTTCTACGCTCTTCAATCTAACCATATCAAGAAGGACTTCTAAAATGTGGGCTAATCTATCGAGCACATACTGTTGCAGCAACTTGCACGTTAGAGGTTGAAAAACCCTTCCAGTATATGCCATCCCAAACTGCACCTCGGATACAAATAAAATTGCTTAAAGTTGCTGAAAAATAACCCAACATTGAAGAATAATATATAAAGTAAAAACACTCCCACATGTGGAAACGAGTATTTATCTACCCACCTTCTTGACAGATTGAACCTTTCAATGGACTGTACTGCAAGCTTCCATGCTGCTGGAGCAGGTAAGACTTGAAATGGGCCTGTCAGCCTCCTGGGGACTCGCTGCTGCAGCACCATAGACACTTATGACTATTCACAAAAGAGGCAAAGAGGACTCTTGAAAAAGGCTTACTAGTGAGCATTTCTTGAAAGCGTTCAGCGGGTGTCTGGACAATGGGCACTTTCACATTTGGTCCTGTTCAGAGGCGATGGGCGCTTGCGGTACATGCTAAAGCACCTGCAAGCACAGGCTCTCTGAGCGGTGCTGCTGGCCTCAACAGTGATTGGAGGTGCTCGCAGCTCCCGTCTGCACTTTAAGCTCAATTTCCCTGCATGGGGGGGTGGGGGGGGGGGGGGGGGGGTTGGGGGATGATCTCCTTGCTTTGGACCGTAGCCCAACGACTGAGTTTAGTCCTCATGGCGTCCTCCGGCTTGCTCTGAGTCAGTCAGGGGCCATGTCTTGATGGCAGGTCACAGCTGCAAGATTTCCGAGCAACAGCCCGATCTTCAGCGAATCACAGTACCATTAGCCCCATCTGGCTAATAGGATTGCTGTGGTATTTGTTGGCAAGGCATTGACTTCTATGGTGTGATTGCGGATACCAAGGTGGCCCCTCTTGGAATACGCAATCGCTGTCAAGGCTTACACAAGTATTGGCACTTTGTCACACAATCAAGTCTACAGTGGTCCCCTCTGGCATACACGGTCATGGCAATGGGGTGGTACATGCTTGGAGTTCCCAGCATGGCACTCGCTGGATGGCTCAGCGACAGCCCTCTCCTGGCATACGGGGGGGTTACCAAACCAGTCGAGCATACAGCCAACAGCACGATCGGTGCACAGTAGTCTCCTCACGCCTCTCACCAGGAGTCCTTAGTAGAGCTCCCTTCTGGACCTCGCTCACTCCAATGCTCTCCTCTCCAAGGCACACTGATCTTGGTAAGCAGGCAGGCGCTGGTGTTCCAGGCTCCTGAGTAGGTGGTCCTGGTTTCCCAAGGTGAAGTCCCCTCACCTATCAGGTAGACTAGCAGGCCTTGGCTCCCAATTCTGGTCACAAGGAGAACTCTTGCAGAGCTTCCCCTTCTCACACAGCTTGGACTGCTTGGCAGATGATAAACTTTGGGGTCTCAACCTTCCCTTCTTATGATCCATTTCCAGACACCAAATGTGATTTAAGGTCTGGGTCTTCGAAGTTTTATACTGGAGTCCTGCTTCTTTGGAGTGTACACTTTTGTCTCTCTTCTTCCTTTTGAAAGACTGTGCGTCACAGCAGGAGAAACTCTGAAGCCGATAGTTTCACAAATACAGGCCATGGAAGTGACTAGAGTTCCCACATGGATATCAGCCAAAGTAATATGTGTATCAAAAGGTTAATACCAAGCTCCCAGCTCTACTCTTTAGGATTCCCTTATCAGCCCCATCTCCTTCCAGACACGTCTCCAGGCCCTTTCCTTGTGATCTATCACTGAATCACAGAGCACCCTTTGAAGTTTACTGGGGCAGTCTCTCTCGCTCCCTTGCTCCAGTGTGTCCAACCCAGCTCACAGGAATGCAGCAATACACAAATCTGTTTGGGGACAGGGTGTGGGGAGGGGGGCATTCTTCTACTCCTCATGTCTTCACCAGGCAGGCCTGGGCTTCCCAAAATGAACCCAGGGTACTCCATACAATATACCATTGCCGGCACACTTTCCACTCAGTGTACATACACAGCACACATACTGTCCAGTACTGTCACCTCCATGTATTGTGCCACCCCTGGCGCACATACATCCAGCACACACATCTTTGTGCGCTCTGCTCAGTACTGCACCCCGTCTGTATTTTGCCATGGTATACTATTTACAAACACACACACACTGCCAGCACGCAAATACACATTATGTGCACGCTGCACAACACCGCACCCTTCAAGTATCGTATTTCTTGCAGGCGCACATACAATCAGCACATGATTTCATTGCACATGCACAGCACTACTTTTCTCAAGTAAATGTATTCCTCGCAGGCATACACACATTCAGTACAGGCACTAACCATGCTTGCACAACACTACTCTATCCCTGTACTGTACCCTTCCCCAGGCACACATACATCCAACACAGAGTCACTATTCCTGTGCTGCGCAGCACTCTACATCCAACTAATGTAGGCAAAGGGTTAGTAAAGCACACAGCTGTGGAACTTTAAAATAGGTGAGTCTGTAGGCCTCATTCCAATGGAGGATGAAAAGGACGCCTTCAGTCCTACTGGTCACTACACAGTATGCTGCCGCCACTGCGCTTGAGCTGCATAACTCTTGGTGAAGGCGGTAGAGTTCCACCACTATGAGGGTAGCACTTCGGGAGCCCCTCTCGGTTCAACAAGACCACAATCCGTGAGCCCGGCTAATGACATGGTGCACACCCATGATCGCCTATGACAACCAACATTTGCATTAGGGGTCCAGACAACAGTACAGTTAGGCACGCAGAGCAGGGGTACACATCTTATCATGAAGAGGACTTTTCCATCCCAACACGTCCATTGTAGAAAAGCGCAAGTTATTTTAAATTCTGTCTGAAGTAAAGCAATTGAGAGCTTGGTCTGTTGAATCCCTAGACCACGTCACAGCTTGTTTGTCTACTAAAGCATGAAAATCAGTTTTGCTTTGATTTTAGCTCAAAGTCAGATCTAAATTGGGGCTAGAGTAAACAAAACTTTTTTAGGTGGCATGATACTTTGTATTCTTGCCTGATTTATTTAAACCTATGAGCACTTTGCCTCCTGTGACTTTAAACTATAAAATGAAGCATTGGGGTTTAACATAAGGAGTGCTTTATTGGCCAACTGATTGTTATTTAGATTAAGACTTTTGGATAGTGGCTCAGCACATGGGCCGCTTTACTGCGTACCTATTTTGTCACGCTCCAACCAACGGAGCATTTGTCAAGCTAGGGCAAATCTGTGTATCATGACTAAACATTTAGCCTCCTCAGGCTAATTTTCCATGTCAATTCCGTTTTCTGGTTTTTATTATTTTTTACCATAGGAGGGCTACATTTTCAAAAAATGGAAATTGTTATGCATTTTTCTTAAGAGTCCCCAGCACTGTTGCTATGCCCTGCTTAGTTTTCTTTATATTTAGTTTATTCAGTTTTTTTTCCATCTCTGTTTTGAAAGTGCTAATTTGAAGTCTGCAATTAACTGTGTTGCTAGGCATAACGATGGCAGAATCAATTTCCTCCAGTGAACTGATATTCCCCAGTGAGAATAATGGCGAAGCAGCAGTGTTGTGGGGCACTTAGTATTGGTTGAATGAACCTCTGCCTTAACTGTTGTCATCTTCAAATTGTGAGGTATGATTGTATACTTGAAGATGGGGGATTAAGCTTATAATTATCCTCAAATCATTCCATCTTTAGGTATCTTACCATAGTTTGCAGTAAAGTGCTTAGATTTACCTATATAGGTTCACATGCACATGGCCTCACAGTTGTGTACCTCACCATCCATCTAGTCAATAATGGTACTTAACTGTGCTAGTTTTTCCATCTTTCATCTCAAGATAGGATGCGAGTTTATGCAAAATATATACTTGCAACTCTAATTTATTTGACGGATGAGCGAGAGCAGTAACCGTGGCATACAGCGATTATACAGTGAACCTGCTAGTAGAGGGAGTATACACATAGAAACATTCTTATCTACCCTGCCATACTCGCAATTGACTGCAGCAGCCCAGAAGGGCTTGACAGGCCCCATTACTAAGTCTGAAATTAAAATTGCAATAAAAGGTCTCCCATGCAATAAAACCCCTGGTTTAGATGGGTTATCAGCGGAATTTTACGATACTTATGCAGACTCCCTTATCCCCCACCTGGAGCTTTTATATAATAAAGCACTTGAAATGGGCGAATTCCCCCTTACTATTCCAGACGGCTACAAGATCACCCGCAGAGACCGTACCAACAGAGTCGGAGGAGGAATCGCCATCGTCCACAAGAACACCACCAGGGTCTCGACTAACACCGATGACGCGCTCAGCACTGCCGAACACATGCACTTTCAGATCCACACAGACCCCAACTCCACCCTCAGAGGCACCCTCGTATACCGACCCCCCGTACCCCGCCCCCAGTTCAGCGACTCCATCGCAGACTTCATCAGCACGCACGCCCTGACCTCCACCGACTACATCCTCCTCAGAGACCTGAACTTTCACCTTGAGAATAACAACAACAACAACTCCACAACCCTGATCGATAACCTCGCCAACCTTGGACTAAAGCAACTCGTCACAACGCCCACCCACTCCGCTGACCACACGCTCGACCCAGTCTTCTCCTCAAGCCCGCATGTCTCCGTCAGCCACACCACCGAACTCCTCTGGACCGACCACCGCTACATCCACTTCACCTTCCAGAAACCCACCACACACCACCGCACCCAACAGATTCCCCGACGCTGATGGAGCAAAATCACCGAAGACCAACTACATGCGAACATCGCTCTCAGCCCACCCACCGAACCCTCCAACACCGACGACGCTGCCCACAGCCTCAGACGCTAGATCGAAGACAGCGCCAACACCCTCGCCCCGCTGAAGAAACCCCCCCACAGAGACACCAGCAAGAAGGCCATCTGGTTCACCCCAGAACTCCTAGCCCCCAAGCAAGCCTTCCGGAAACTAGGGAAGAAATGGCACAGCGAACAAGCTCCGGACAACCGCGTAGCACACAAGGGCGCCATCTGCAACCACCACCACCTCCACCTCATCAAGGCCGCCAAGAGAACCTCGTTCAAAGACCACCTCGACAACAACGCACACAATAGCAAGGAGCTCTTCAAGGAAGAGGTGTGGCGCCGCGGCCAGGGCGACTGACTCCGTAATCTGGGGATCACGGTTCGATTCCCAGCGCTGGCGACAGGTGAGCCCAGCACCATGTGACTCTGGGCAATAGCTTGCTTAATCTTCCCGATGGCCCCCCAGCGCCTAGAGACCCTTACGGGTGAGTGTTCGCGCTTTACAAATGTGGATATTATTATTATTATACATCGTGAAGGAACTCTCCAACACCAGCTCCAACACCAACGACATCCCACCGTCACAAGCCCTGTGCGACTCCCTCGCCACTTTCTTCCACCGCAAGATAGCAGACATCCACGACAGCTTCAACATCCAGACTGACCCGACAGACAGCAACACAACAGATCGTCCGCACACCATCTACCACGACCCCCTGCTAGCCTAGCCCAGCCCGAGCGTCAATGACACCGTCAAGACCATGAGCACAATCCACTCTCCGTCAGATCCCTTCCCGCACCACGTCTTCAACAAAGCAAGCCGCTCCATCGCACCCCACCTGCGCAACGTCATCAATCTCTCCCTCGAGACCACGACCTTCCCAGAGAGCTGGAAACATGCCGAGATCATCGCCCAACTGAAAAAACCCAAGGCTGACCCAAGAGACCTCAAGAACTTCCGGCCCATCTCTCTGCTCTCCTTCCCGGCCAAGGTCATCAAGAAAATCAACAACAGACAGCTAACCCGATACCTCGAAGAAAACAGAATCCTGGACCCTTCCCAGTCAGGATTCCGCAGCAACCACAGCACCGAGACCGCCCTCATCGCCGCCACCGACGACATCAGGACCCTGCTGGACAACGGCGAGACCGCAGCACTCATCCTCCTATACCTCTCCGCCGCCTTCGACACCGTCTGCCACCGCACACTACGCGCATGCCTCCACGCCGCAGGGATCCGAGACAAGACTCTGGAATGGACCACCTCCTTCCTCTCCGGCAGAATCCAGAGCTTCCGCCTCCCCCCATTCCGGTCCGAAGTCTCCGAGATCATCTGCGGCGTACCCCAGGGATCCTCCCTCAGCCCGATATTTACATGGCCCCGCTCGCACACGTCGCCCGACAGCACAACCTCAACATAATCTCCTACGCCGACGACACTCAACTGATCCTCTCCCTCACCAAGGACCCCATCACCACCAAAGCCAACCTCCACGAAGGAATGAAGGCCGTCGCCAAATGGATGAAGACCAGCCGTCTGAAGCTGAACTCGGACAAGACGGAGGTCCTCATCCTCGGCTCCAACCCTTCAGCCTGGGACAACTTCTTGTGGCCGACGGCACTGGGAGCAGCCCCGACGCCCACCGATCACGCACGCAACCTGGGGAATCATCCTCGACTCAACGCTCTCAATGACCAAGCAGGTCAACGCCGTCTCCTCCTCCTGCTTCTACACCCTCCGCATGCTCCGAAAGATCTACAGATGGATCCCTACAGATACAAGAAAGACAGTCACCCAGGCCCTCGTCAGCAGCAGACTCGACTACGGCAACGCCCTCTACGCGGGAGCCCCGACCAAGCTCATCAAACGACTACAACGCATCCAAAACGCCTCGGCACGACTAATCCTCGACGTACCACACCACGGCCACATCACCCCCCACCAGAGGGACCTGCACTGGCTCCCCGTCAGCAAGAGAATATCCTTAAAGCTCCTCACCCACGCACACAAGGCACTCCACAAGACCGGCCCAGCCTACCTCAACAGACTGCTCTCCTTCTACATCCCCAACCGCCAGCTACGCTCCGCCGACCTCTCACTCGCCACCGTCCCGCGCATCCGAAGAACAAACACCGGTGGGAGATCCTTCTCCCACCTTGCCGCCAAGACATGGAACACCCTCCCACTGAGCCTACGACAGACCCAAGACCTGCTGACCTTCAGGAGGATGCTCAAGACCTGGCTGTTCGATCAGTAGCGCCCCTCCCCCCACCCCATAGCGCCTTGAGACCCTTGCAGGTATGTAGTGCGTTTTACGATTGATTGATTACTACAGCGCAGGCACTGGTGAACACACTCACGAAACCTGGCAGGGATCCCACGGATATGGCAAGTTACCGCCCGCTATCATTACTGTTGACAGAGTACAAAATACTCAGTAAAGTACCAGCCAACAGACTCCTGCCACTTCTGCACAAACTGATCCACATAGACCAAACCGGGTTTCTCCCTGCCCGGAGCACATTGCTGAACACTAGGAGGTTACACCATCTCATGTCGGCTGCCCCAGACCAATATGAACATGCAGGGTGTATATCATTAGATCTACGTCAAGCGTTTGATACGCTTAACTGGGAGTATATGTTCAAAGCACTGAAGAAATTTGGGTTGCCCGCAGAATATATTTAATGGCTCTGTTTATTAAATGACGCCCCTACTGCCCGTGCTCGCAACGGGGGACTGATCTCGAACGAATACCCGAAATATAGGGGTACGAGACAGGGATGCCCGTTGTCACGACTCCTGTTTATACTGGCACTAGAGCCCCTGGCACTTAAGGTGCGCATAGAGGCACACAAATTGGATATAAAAATAGGGGCCACGACAGACCTATTTTCCGCTTACGCAGATGACATCGTTCTTTACATCAGTGACCTTCGGGCCACCCTGTACCCTCCCTCTGATATTTGTAATAAATTTGAACACATTTCGGGCCTAGCTATTAACCCAACGAAGTCACACGCCTTCTTCTTTCACGAGAACGACTACCCTACGGAAATTGCGTTCGGAAACACAAGGCTCCAAGTAGCGCAACACACGTTTAAATAGTTGGGTATTCATGTATACCGGACCCACACAGACATGTTGGAGGGTAACCTCAATAGAGCGATCAGGTCTATACGCTCTAGTATTGCCTTCTGGACTACCTTACTGTTGTTGGTTATTGGCAGAGTGGCTACATCCAAAATGGTGGTCCTCCCACGACTGATCTATTAATTTACTAATTTACCAATCCTAATACCACATACCACCTTTACCGTATTGAATACCATGCTTACCTATCTTCTCTGGGGGTCTGCCAGGCGGAGAATAAGTCTTAAAAGGCTACAGCTTGACACAGACAGAGGAGGCTTGGGAGTCCCAGACCTTAAAACCTACTATTATGCATGCCAATTACAATGGCTGTCATACTGGACAGCTGGCCGTAATTTAAAAGAAATAGGATACACTGCGCACGATATAGATCGGGGAGCCCTACACGCCCTATTACCTTGCTGCAAAACCCCCCAGAACCTCCCACCCCTGCTGCGTACGGCACTGCAGTGCTGGAAAGCGCCACAACAATACACGTCTGCATCCTGCATATGCCGGCAATATTCCCTTACTGGGAATACCACTGATGGCCGGAAAAATAACGAGGCAAACTATTGCCCCTTGGCTAGAGGAGGGGATTAGTACAGTGTTGGATTTATTTAACAATGGGATGCTTATGGATCATGACAATTTCGTCAGAGAAACGGGGGCACCTGACCAATTGTATTTATTGCATGCCGCACTACTGCGATATACGTTAAAACGCAGTGGGCCCCACAGTGACAGGAACCCCCCACGCATGAACTAGTTAAAGCACTTTACTACATGGGCAGAGTTAGAAATCTAATCAAATGGCTTTATGTGGGGATACGTGTACATGTGGAGATTGACCTCACTGCATTGCGCAACGCTTGGACTAAACAACAAGGAATGGGCAACAATCAGAGCATCCAAAAAAAGCATCTAGAAATGCTAAATTTAAGTTTATACAGACTATGAAACTCCACAGGGCTTATCTTACCCCCCACAGACTAGATAAAATGTTTCCACAGTCTCACCACGAATGGCTAAGATGCCAGCTGGAGGGTGCTGACCAGCCACACATGTTATGGACGTGCCCCCGTATTCAAGGGTTTTGGGACTCTATCAGGCAATATACATGGGCGGCCACACATAAAGAGATAAGTAATACTATGGAGGAGTGTATCCTGGGCCTACATAAGTATTCATCCAAATATAAAGTACAATACAAACTTGTGAGCCTGACGTTTATTCTAGCGAAACGAGCCATCACCATGCGATGGAAATCAAAGAGCCCACCCATGGAACATATATGGCAAAACAAGCTAACCCGCAGGGGCAGTGCGGAAAGTGCTGCAATAAGACGGGAGGAGGCTAGAGGGCTACGTAAAATCCCCATAGCAATGGAATGGGATACCATGCTAGAAACCCTTAAAGCTTAGACCCTAACAGCACCCACAGTAACTCGCAATAGTATACAAGGGGGGACAGCCTAGCCTGAACGAAATAACTGCATGTGCACAGAACGATGGTTCTGATGTTCGAAGTTGTGTTTTTCCGCTCAAATGCAGATAATTAGATTTTTATGTTGTTGGTCTGAGCTATGAATAAGATATTGTGTGTATGTATATGTGTGTATATATATATATATATCGTTGCTCCGTGTGTTGCCTAGTTACTGCACTCGTGAGCGGGTGCCCGGTCCAGTGGTGGCAAACCGCTAAATCTCCAGCTCCTTACTTTGTAGTAAAATAGTGCCAGCACTCACGTTAGGTTAAATCTATTTTAGATTTATTCGCGAATTAATTTCAACAACAAACGCGTTTCAGCGTCAGCCTTCGTCAGTGCCGACGGGCGTCATTGGCATGGCAACTTAAATCGTAAATCAAATTCATTACAACAAACAAAGGACTGTTGCTCCTTTATGAGCGCCATCTTAGTACATGTTATCATTCACATGTCCTACCTTTCGTAGATAATTTGACAACTTATAATGCACAAATCTCTTTAGTTAGTGCTTCATACGTTTGTTACTCTTTACCGTAATTCATTATGAATCTGTTAATCAATACTAATGGTTCTCGCGCACAACTAGGTTAATGTTCGTTTTGTGCGCTCTACTAGTAACGTCATATCGCCCTGTATGGGCTTACTGTATTTGTATATACATTATTCATACGTTACTTGCTCTAGGCTCACAATACCCATTATAAAACACTAATTAAATTCATTACAACAGTCAACAGATTATTGCTCCACTATGAGCGCCATCTTGGAACATGGTATCGTTCGTATGTCAATATATTTACATTATATCGGTAATTCAAATTCCATGGATCTCTTTGGTTGATGCACCATACGTGCAGCTCTTCACCATAATACCTTAAAATCTATCATATCGCCTAGTACATGTATTGCAATACGTTGCGTGCATCCCTAGGCTCTCCATGTCTGTTATAATTTGCTCTATAAGTTGTTCAAATCATGTTATTTGTATTCTCCTGCTCTCATATCGAATGAAGGTTACAAATTTCAAATGCTCCTACTTGTCATACATGAACTGCAAATTCTTCCCCACTGTTCAGACCTCCTGGATGTTTTGTCTGAAGGTCAATAATATAACGAGATTCTAATCTCCTCAAACACTTCTCCCTATCGCCCCCTCTAATACTCTTTGGGACGTGATCTAAACAAAAGTATTGTAATAGAGATCTATTACTGTTGTGCTTGCTTGCAAAGTGCCGTGCAACTGGATAGTTCGTGTCTCTACTGGTTATTGTCCTCTGATGTTCTAAAATCCGCATCTTCACAGGATTAATAGTACTCCCAATATATCGTAAACTACATGGACAGTCAAAGACAATAAACCACACAGGGGGTACTACATGTCATAAATTTATTAATTTGCCTCTGTCTTTCATCATTCCAGATTTTATATGTCGTGACTTGTTTGCTTGTGGCACATGCTCTACACTTGCCGCAAGGAAAAGAGCCATGAAGTTTCTGTAGACCTGTTTCTGATTTGCTTACTTCTAAATGACTCTCCACCAATTGGTCTTTTAAAGATCTAGCTCTTTTGAAGCTTATACTAGGTTCCATTGGTAGATCCTTGCCTATGATGGTATCTGATCTAAGAATTCTCCAATTGCTCCGTAAAATGTTCTTAACTTCACGTGCAGCATTGGAGTAGCTGGTAATCATTCGAAATTTATTCTCAAGACTTGTTTCTGCTGTTTGGGTGCCCTCCTGGCTCAAACGTTCTATCCTATTTTTCTGTGCTACCTTAGCTTCTGCTGTCTTCAAGATTGAATTTAAGTGAAGAATTGGCAGTTCATTTGCACAATTAATTGAACATGAATTGTCTGTACTATCTGTCTCGTGATTTTAAATTAGATTTTGTTTTATTACAGGTACTTCTCTCTTGTGGGTCTATTGAAGGATCATTGGATTATTGAAGATTATCAAAGATTTATGTACAGATTTTTCTGTGTATTTGGAGTATTGCCAATATGTTCTTGTATAAGTATCAAGCCCACTAGGGCCTTATTGGTTTGAAACATATACGTATTGAGATGGCAGATATTCCGAAGAGATTTTTCAGTTCAAGTTCTGATGTGGAGATTAATATATGAAATCAATTACGGTCAAATGTTTGTCGCATCAATTATGTAGCATGTACCGCTATTATGTTAGTCCACTATAACGACACATATACGATGTGGTTTTGGATGACTTACATGTCATTCGGTTATCAGACTTGTTGATATTTGTCCACTTAGACGGTAACAACGGTGTGTTTTTGCCATTTAATTAATGGTTTACTACATAACAGGGTAACGCGATGGCCATGTTTTTTGCATTCGTATTCTCTGTATAGTGTATACATCATAATGAGTATTAATTTCAAAACAATCTAAATCAAGAGGATTCATGAATTTGCAGGTTATTATTATTTATCTTCATGTAATATCTGTCCACTAGGACTACAATGTTTTCCATGCATTGACATGGCATTAGCGTGCTTGTATTCCTGTATATGCGACACTTCAAAATGGCCACATCATTTGTATCATTTCTGAGCTGTGCTGGTATGCAAAGTCAGTTTTTCTTTTTCATTGTCAATTCACTATCGTGTTGTATTTAAACATGGTGGGATGTCGATTTTACGAGCGTGATAAAGCTGTAATGGTGAAACGCGTCGTTCTACTTGCCTGATTAAAGGATTTACTTTTCTACGGAGTGTCCGAGTGTTTCCTTTGCAGTAAGGGGACAGTGTGGAGTTTATGTGAGGAGTTCCGGTATCCTTACTCGGACCGCCCGTGACAGCCCTTGGTTCCTTACCGGAGTTGGTGGAGCGAGAATTTCATGGACATTGGGCTGACCCCCACTGGGTAACGACGCTGGTGTGAAGGTCATATGCTATTCTTTTGACCCGAGGATTTGCCTATTGATACGGGCACTGTAATACTACTACCACCGGTGTATTTGTTACTATACGGACACGTTTGGTGAGTGCCGCCGGGTGTGCACTGAGTACTCCTGCGTTTAGTAGGGTTCCTTGCTTCACGGAGGGGTGCGGCGGTGTATTACGGGTGGACCTCCCGTGTTAACGTGTGTACCCAGGTGGCAAGGGAGCGTGAGGCAACAGGAGAGTACAGTGTCTCATTATCCACGCACCGTTTAATAGTGGAACAATCATTATTCCAATATGGCAAGTGGTCTTGATGCTCGTAGAAAGCAGACAGCAGATAAACTATTTTTTGGACAGACTGGACCTAGCAGTGATGTAGCGATTTCCACATCCAATATTACTGATGAGATCAACTTACAAACTTTATTAAGCACTCTGGAGAAACTACATAGGAAGGAGTTATCTAAATGGTGGGAAGTTGAGTCCCTACAACGCTATATCGAGGTGAAACGTGTACCTAGAGGCTTGCGGATTTTCACCATACCACCTATGAAGATCCCGACACTGATATGCTGGAAGAATGGTCTGATAACTCTTCAGCTTGCTCTATGACTATGATGCGGATCCTAGTTAAATATGCCCTGAAGGATCGCGCCAAGTTACTGAAAGAAATTGACAGAATAACATTGTAAATAAGTCATCTAATGTCCAAAGAAGCCCTAGAAGAACATATGAAAAAACTGATGGTAAAAATGGATAAATTGGAGGAGGAAATCACTGCTGAAAAACAAAGGAAATTCCTGCGTGACTTCAAAGACTATCAAACTGGGCGGACATTAACTTTTCAAAGAAAATATGATCATTTGTTTGACAAGAGCCAAACAAAAGCAGCAATGATGGTTACATTACCCAGTTACACCAGCACATCGAAAGATATCAGTGAAAGCGATATATCTGATGGCAATTTGTCGGATGTATCTGTATCAGGGGTAAATCAAGAAGTAATACACGATTCACAGAAGAAAGCGAGTAATTTTTAATTCCAATTCCAATTGATAAACCAAAACAGGACAGAGTTTCAACAGGATGGAGGATCTTACAGAGGACGGGGACGAGGAAACAGAGGAAGAACAGGAGGAACCAACAAGCCAAAAAGAGGAGGAATAAACGCAGACAAAGCTCCAATGGGAATGGAAACAAGGGGCAGAAAACAGAAAATATGACTGTCATCAACCTTTCCCAGCGGTCTCTTTCTAGTGAAGAAATTGAGACTCTTTCACTCGGTATGTCTTTTTGTCTTCATCCAACATGAATTTTGCACAAACTAGAATTGACCTGTTCCTGTTTTCTAGGAAATTGAAATTGAAAAAATGGTTCAACACGAAACCATCAATACAAGGTACTGTGAGCAGTAGAGTGAGTGAATGTAACTTAAATTTGAGTGATATTGAATTGTTACATGATCTTCACACTATATCAGATGTTGGTACTAGCGTTGATGTTTCAGGTCCTGATTTGGACACTTGGGGTATTGATCTGGGTCATAATCCTGGAAGCCAGTTCAAGCCTAAGTCAGTATTCCTACCCAACATTCAGTGTGACGCCATAGAGATATTTGAAAAGGGTGTCTTACATGATTTACATAAACTAAGATTTAAAAAGTTACAAGGTACTAGAAAAAACCTTACAGTTGAACAAATTGCCTCTATTGACAACTTGGTAGCAGACAGGAGTATTGTGATCAGACAATCTGATAAAGGGGGCAACGTAGTTGTCTTAGACAAACAAAAGTATTTGGCTGAAGGTCTGAGACAACTTAATGATATCAAGTGTTACTGTAAGACGAATATGGCTGAGGTTTTAAAATCTAATGTCATGTATAGAGAAACACTGGTTGAGTGGAGAGAAAGAGGGTTGATTGAATGGGAAGAATTCAACTATCTGTATTGTGCACATCCCAGAATACCCATTCTATATCTTCTCCCTAAATTGCATAAGAAAACCTGCAATCCTCCGGGCCGACCTATAGTGTCTTCTATGGGGTCACTACTGGAGAATACATCCAAATTTATTGACTACCTCTTAAGACCATATGTAGTGGCATTACCCTCCTATTTGAAGGATACTACCCATTTCCTTACCACAATTGATGGTATACATTGGGAGAAGGATTACATCTTGGTCTCCCTTGATGTCAGCAGTCTGTATACCAGTATCCAACACTATCTGGGGATGCAGGCTGTTAGACACTTTTTTAAGTCTAGATCTATTTCACTGACCCACCACTCACAGATGATTTTGACGATGATTGAGATCTGCCTCAAAAATATTTTTTTTATTTTTGATGACACTATATATAGGCAGTCACAGGGCACAGCCATGGGAACCTGCTTCGCCCCCAGCTATGCGAATCTTTTCATGGGCTGGTGGGAGGAGCAGGTTGTCACTGAAATGGCGGAATTCAGCAATGTGGCCCTGTGGCTGCGTTATATTGACGACATTTTCTTTATATGGTGTGGTGATGAGGAATCTGTCAGAAACTTTATTGACAAACTCAATGACAACGAATTGAATCTCCAGCTTACTGAACATGTCAGTAAGAAGTCAATGGAATTTCTAGATGTATTTTTGGAAGTGGACGATAACCAACTAACAACCAAACTATTTCGTAAAAAATCAGCAGGAAATAGTATACTAAGTGCCAGTAGTAGTCATCCACGTAACTTGGTATACAATATCCCTTATGGAGAGTTACTGAGAGCCAAAAGAAACTGCAGCTCTGCTGAGGCTTACAAAGATGAGGAAAAAACTATGTGCCAGAGGTTTAAAGAACGGGGATACAGTAACAAGACTATTCAGGAAGCTATTTCTAGAGTAGAATTGAAATCTAGGAATGAATTACTGTATCCTCAACATAAGGATGAAAATGATGAATGTATCAGGTTCATTACCACATTTTCAGGGCAGGCAACTGAGGTACGCAATATTTTTCAACGACATTGGCATGTATTACTCACCGATGACCATCTCAAAAAGGATTTGGCGAGTAATCCACAAATTACCTTCAAAAGAGGACGTTCATTGAGAGATGTACTCAGTCACAACTACATCACAGAACGGGATATGAATATATCCAAGGGTACACCTGGTTTTAGATGCTGTCGCAAATGCAAAGCATGTAGAAACAGTAGTGATTGTAAAACATTATCAGTACCCAACTCTAAGAGGGAGTTTGTAATTAAGAAAAAACTGACATGCAATACCACATACTGCGTTTATGTTTTGATCTGTCCCTGCAATATGTGGTATATTGGTAGCACGAAACGTGAGGCGAAAAAAAGAGTTTTGGAACATTTTCGTGCAATACGAAACAACAATAAACAGTACCCCATAGCGCGCCATTTCTATGAAAAACATATGCAAGACAACACACTTGTCCGCATGGTGGTAATAGACACAGTAGATTTGGGTGTGAGGGGCGGCAACAGAGTTGTCGCTAAGGAAATTGGAATCTCGTTACATTATTGACTTGGGCAGTCTGGCCCCTATGGGGTTGAATTTAAGTGAAGAATTGGCAGTCCATTTGCACAATTAATTGAACATGAATTGTCTGTACTATCTCTCTCGTGATTTTAAATTAGATTTTGTTTTATTACAGGTACTTCTCTCTTGTGGGTCTATTGAAGGATCATTGGATTATTGAAGATTATCAAAGATTTATGTACAGATTTTTCTGTGTATTTGGAGTATTGCCAATATGTTCTTGTATAAGTATCAAGCCCACTAGGGCCTTATTGGTTTGAAACATATACGTATTGAGATGGCAGATATTCCGAAGAGATTTCTCAGTTCAAGTTCTGATGTGGAGATTAATATATGAAATCAATTACGGTCAAATGTTTGTCGCATCAATTATGTAGCATGTACCGCTATTATGTTAGTCCACTATAACGACACATATACAATGTGGTTTTGGATGACTTACATGTCATTCGGTTATCAGACTTGTTGATATTTGTCCACTTGGACAGTAACAACGGTGTGTTTTTGCCATTTAATTAATGGTTTACTACATAACAGGGTAACGCGATGGCCATGTTTTTTGCATTTGTATTCTCTGTATAGTGTATACATCATAATGAGTATTAATTTCAAAACAATCTAAATCAAGAGGATTCATGAATTTGCAGGTTATTATTATTTATCTTCATGTAATATCTGTCCACTAGGACTACAATGTTTTTCATGCATTGACATGGCATTAGAGTGCTTGTATTCCTGTATATGCGACACTTCAAAATGGCCACATCATTTGTATCATTTCTGAGCTGTGCTGGTATGAGAAGTCCGTTTTTCTTTTTCATTGTCAATTCACTATCGTGTTGTATTTAAACATGGTGGGATGTCGATTTTACGAGCGTGATAAAGCCGTAATGGTGAAACGCGTCGTTCTACTTGCCTGATTAAAGGATTTACTTTTCTACGGAGTGTCCGAGTGTTTCCTTGGCAGTAAGGGGACAGTGTGGAGTTTATGTGAGGAGTTCCGGTATCCTTACTCGGACCGCCCGTGACAGCCCTTGGTTCCTTACCGGAGTTGGTGGAGCGAATATATATATATATATTACCTACTGGCGGTCGCCAGTAGGTAGTTATAGTTAGGACCACGTTTCCATAGGAAAACCTCAACATTCTATTTTGAATAACTTTGGCGCCGGTCGACGAATCCTCGCGAATTTCTCAAAATAGGTGGGGCGCTACGCTCCGCTCCTACCCTGAAAGTCTCGGGGGGATCCGTCAAGCGGGGGCTGAGATAAAAGGGGGGTCCCAAAACGCGTTTTTCCCATGCATTTTTCCATAGGACCTTTAGAACGAGCTACAGCCCGAACGGCTGAACAGAATTACTCAAAATTTGGCAGAGAGGAAGTCCCTAGGTCAAGGAAGTGCCTTTTGTAGGTTTGGTGTAAATCTGTTCAGTAGATTCTGAGAAAATAGCCTTTAAATCAATATATATATCTGAGCCCGCTTACGGTACGCTTACCGTACGCTTACGGTAAGCGTACGGTGGCGTGCGCGAGCGCGATTCTGATTGGCTCTTAGATCTTAGTAAACATTCGAATCGGCCGAAACCAGGAAGCGGCGGCCGCCATTTTCTGTGTTTCACTCTGAAAAAAAAAGAGTGAAAACAAGAAAAGGGGGCAATGAGGAGAGTTACAGACCCCCTTACATTTGTGAGGGGGTCAAAGAAGGACTGTAAAGTACAAAACAAACATTTATTGATTTTTAAAAAAAATCACGGGGTACGCGTACGGTAAGCTTACGGTAAGCGTACGGAAGAAACATGGCGTGCGCGAGCGCGATTCTGATTGGCTCTTAGATCTTAGTAAACATTCGAATCGGCCGAAACCAGGAAGCGGCGGCCGCCATTTTGTGTGTTTCACTCAGAAAAAAAACAGAGAAAACAAGGAAAGGGGGCAATGAGGAGAGTTACAGACCCCCTAACATTTGTAAGGGGGTCAAAGAAGGACAGAAAAGTACAAAAAAAACATTTATTGATTTTAAAAAAAATCACGGGGTACGCGTACCGTAAGCTTACGGTAAGCGTACGGTAAAAAAAATAAAAAAAAATAAATGAAAAGCAGATTTAAGAGTTTGCTCATCATATGTCCTCCATGTGCGCACGGTGCGCGAAGCGCATCGTGCGTTCATGGCCCATCTAGCGTAATGTGGGCACGCGGTGCGCGAAGCGCACCGCGTGCTCACTTTGTGCGCACGGTGCGCGAAGCGCATCGTGCGTTCATGGCCCATCTAGCGTAATGTGGGCACGCGGTGCGCGAAGCGCACCGCGTGCTCACTGTGCGCGCACGGTGCGCGAAGCGCACCGTGCGCGCATGGAACGAACTGCGTTAAGTGGGCGCGCACGCCACAAATGGCGTAAAGTAACTTAGCATTTAAAAAACCGTACAAATTCACTGAAAAAACCATAGGTTTCACACATGTTATAGTTAGCTGGAAATTTTACTGATAAAAAACCAATGAAATTCCCCCGTTATAGTTACTGTAGGCAACTATAACTCACGCGACCGTAATCCTCTGCTGATGACATATGTGTCTTTATGAAAAATAAATATTTGTAATATATGTATAGCTAAAATTTAATGGAAGAAGACATGGGCAAATAAGTGTCTAAATACAGTATTAGCATCAGCAGAGGATTACGGTCGCGTGAGTTATAGTTGCCTACAGTAACTATAACGGGGGAATTTCATTGGTTTTTTATCAGTAAAATTTCCAGCTAACTATAACATGTGTAAAACCTATGGTTTTTTCAGTGAATATATATATATATATATATTACCTACTGGCGGTCGCCAGTAGGTAGTTATAGTTAGGACCACGTTTCCATAGGAAAACCTCAACATTCTATTTTGAATAACTTTGGCGCCGGTCGACGAATCCTCGCGAATTTCTCAAAATAGGTGGGGCGCTACGCTCCGCTCCTACCCTGAAAGTCTCGGGGGGATCCGTCAAGCGGGGGCTGAGATAAAAGGGGGGTCCCAAAACGCGTTTTTCCAATGCATTTTTCCATAGGACCTTTAGAACGAGCTACAGCCCGAACGGCTGAACAGAATTACTCAAAATTTGGCAGAGAGGTAGTCCCTAGGTCAAGGAAGTGCCTTTTGTAGGTTTGGTGTAAATCTGTTCAGTAGATTCTGAGAAAATAGCCTTTAAATCAATATATATATCTGAGCCCGCTTACGGTACGCTTACCGTACGCTTACGGTAAGCGTACGGTGGCGTGCGCGAGCGCGATTCTGATTGGCTCTTAGATCTTAGTAAACATTCGAATCGGCCGAAACCAGGAAGCGGCGGCCGCCATTTTGTGTATTTCACTCTGAAAAAAAAGAGTGAAAACAAGGAAAGGGGGCAATGAGGAGAGTTACAGACCCCCTAACATTTGTAAGGGGGTCAAAGAAGGACAGAAAAGTACAAAAAAAAACATTTATTCATTTTAAAAAAAATCACGGGGTACGCGTACGGTAAGCTTACGGTAAGCGTACGGTAGAAAAAAAAAAAAAAAAAAATGAAAATCAGATTTAAGTGTTTAGATATTAGGGGGCTCTAAAAAGAGCCTTCATCATTGAAGTGCACACCATCTCCTCTATAAATGTCTTGCATGTCATAACGCAAGTTGTTGTGGTAAATGGCACCCATACCATAGTCACGGAGGAAAGCAGAAACAGATTTGTTGACGTGCTTTCTTGCTTTGTCATCGCACCGCGTGCCCACCGTGCGTGCACGGCACTAACTGCGTAAAGTGGGCGCGCGGTGCGCGAAGCGCACCGTGTGCTCACTGTGCGCGCACGGTGCGCGAAGCGCACCGTGCGCGCACGGAACGAACTGCGTTAAGTGGGCGCGCACGCCACGAATGGCGTAAAGTAACTTAGCATTTAAAAAACCGTACAAATTCACTGAAAAAACCATAGGTTTCACACACGTTATAGTTAGGAATTAGCATTTAAAAAACCTTGCAAATTCACTGAAAAAACCATAGGTTTCACACATGTTATAGTTAGCGGAAATTTTACTGATAAAAAACCAATGAAATTCCCCCGTTATAGTTAGTGCAGGCAACTATAACTCACGCGACCGCAATCTTCTGCTGATGACATATGTGTCTTTATGAAAAAAAAATATTTGTAATATATGTATAGCTAAAAATGTATGGAAGAAGACATGGGCAAATAAGTGTCTAAATACAGTATTAGCATCAGCAGAGGATTGCGGTCGCGTGAGTTATAGTTGCCTGCACTAACTATAACGGGGGAATTTCATTGGTTTTTTATCAGTAAAATTTCCGCTAACTATAACATGTGTGAAACCTATGGTTTTTTCAGTGAATATATATATATACACACACACAATATCGTCTCAGACAGCTAGAATCCCACTATATACTGCTTCTGGACACAAAGATGCCTAATGGTCTTAATACTGGGGAAGATATGCACAGCTTTCTATAACATTGTAAAAACCAGTTATCTTTGGTGTATTTGTAATATTTGATGTTCTCCTTTTTTTACTGTATCCATGTTTACATTGAGGTATTTTAGTGTTGGCTTTCATTTTATCGTTCTTTTAGCCAGTTCGGTCTTTGGTTTTAACCGATTTTTAACCTATGGGTTGTGATTGGGTTTTTACTGAGGTTTGTATCTGGAATTTTGGACTATTTTATGGATGTTGCACCGATTTTTACTTCACGGCTTTTTACCACCTTAAAGCATAAAATCTCATCTATTATCTTGTTCTTTACTGCTTCTAGTGTTTTACTTTTTTGCACATGTTTTGCGGAAATATGCACTGGTGCACTTGCACTTTAATTCATACTCAGACTTTTATTCGTTATTTAATAATTGTTTTAGAATGTTTAATACTAATAAGCTTTTACCATGATGTAATCCCTTTATTTATTGCACTTGCACTTTATTGGAGATTAACATTTTCCATCTACTAATTAATTAGATGAGAAAATGTATGCTATTAGCAGCTTTATATCGAGCCTAGTAACTTCTGTACATTCTATTTTCTATACGAAGAATAATGTCGTCAAAACTTATGGGATCTATTATTTTACCATCACTGTGCATTAAACATACCTAGTATGAAATCGGCAGTAACAAGAAAGAAGAATGAAAATAAGAAATATGACGTATTAATGAGTATACTTTGCCTTTCACGTTCATTCTCAAGTTTTGAATTGTTTGGATATATTTTGTCAATTTGAGAGAAATGCTATGGCCTCTCCCTTATATATACTTTTCTCTTATACATTCCTCTTCCTTTAACTTTTTGTTTACTTCTTGTTTACATTTGAGTTTTTTCATTATCTTGGACCTCTGTAACAGAGGCCAATTTATCTTACCAGTGGATTTGTGATCAGTGTATGACCAAGACTTTAAGATGTTTACGTTTAACCACTACGGAATTATTGTCATCAATTCAATTATTGATTTTGAAACATTATTGTGCTATGAGATGAAGTATCTCTTCTATTTTCGTTTCTTTGGTCTTATGTGATGTTTGCTGTTTGTCTGGCTCAATTCCATTGGTTTACACTGGAGGAGGAATCAATCAATCAATCAATCAATCAAGGAAATTTATAGAGCGCACTACCTACCCGTAGGGTCTCGAGGCGCTTGGGGGGGGGGGGGGGGGGGTGCCGCTACTGCTCGAACAGCCAGGTCTTGAGCTTCTTCCTGAAGGAGAGGTGGTCTTGGGTCAGGCGCAGGTCGGCCGGGAGGGAGTTCCAGGTCTTGGCGGCCAGGTAGGAGAAGGACCTTCCTCCAGCAGTGGTTCTGCGGATGCGTGGGACGGTGGCGAGGGCGTGGCTGGCGGATCGGAGGTGGCGTCTGGGAGCGTAGAAGTTGATTCGGTTGTTGAGGTAGCTCGGGCCTTGGTCGTGGAGAGCTTTGTGTGCGTGGGTAAGGAGGCGGAAGGTGATTCTCTTGTTGATCGGGAGCCAGTGCAGGTCTCTTAGGTGTCCGGAGATGTGGCTGTGACGTGGGATGTCGAGGATGAGTCTGGCTGAGGCGTTCTGGATGCGCTGGAGTCTCTTCTGGATCTTGGCGGTGGTTCCGGCGTAGAGTGCGTTGCCGTAGTCCAGTCGGCTGGTGACGAGGGCCTGGGTGACGGTCTTCCTGGTCTCCGTGGGGATCCACCAGAAGATCTTCCGAAGCATGCGCAGGATGTTGAAGCACGATGAGGAGACGGCGTTGACTTGCCTGGTCATGGAGAGGGAGGAGTCCAGGAATGATGTTTTGCACTATATCTGTCTCGATTGGTTCAAGGTGTGCCATGTGATCAAGGTCGTGGCAACACGGCCGAAACGTGTCATGCCGACTAAGGAATACATTTGGAACATTTTTCCCTCCAGTGGGTTGTGTGCCAAAACCATTACAGTGTTTTAGTTATTTAAAAGCCCTCCATTGGGCCTCTCAATGACAAATGCGGTTTGTATATTTATAATTCTGCCGTACCGTAGTAAAGCTCTAAAGAGTTCAAAACTTCCAGTCCAACATGATTCTCTGGTGGTGGTGCTGGCTTTCACGGCTGGGCTGCCGTCAAACATCGAACAAAGTTTGCCCTTCATCAAAAGCTCACTCTCAAGGCAGTTTAACTATCGGACCACAAGCTCTAACAGCAGGAGAACAAAACAACAAGATTTAGAATATAAGAACTTGATCCACAAATTGAACAGCAACCCTGGCCTAATAATTTGCATGTCCGACGAGGGGGGCAATGTGGTCATCTGGCCCAAGGAGGAATACAAAACTGAAGTAAAAAGGCAGCTTTCGGACATTGAGTGCTATGAAAAAATCAGCTTAAAAATCTACAATACATCTAAGGAATCCCTGAAGAAAATGTTACATGCTTACAAAAGGCAGGGATTAATTTCAAGCCAAGAATTCGACTTTTTGTTCAATGAGTTTCCGATCATCCCAACGCTCCGCCTGATACCAAAAATCCACAAAGGCGTGAGGCCAGTACCAGGCAGACCCATCATTTCGTCTATTGGGAGCATCAGCGAAAATGCGAGTAAGTATGTGGATTACTTTTTACAGCCACTAGTCCGCGCTTTACCAACGTACATTAAGGACACTGGTGACTTTATCAGAAAACTAGCCAGAATTCAATGGCATGAGGATTACTTGTCGGTCACTCTTGACATAGAGTCCTTGTATACAAGCATAGAACACAATACAGGGATTGCCACCACTAAACACTATCTGGACTGCAGACCAATCAAATTTTACAATCATAACAGTATGCTTTTAGAACTTATTCACTGGGCATTGAACAATAACTATTTTATGTTTGAAAATGAACTGTACTCTCAAAAGAGGGGAGTCGCCATGGGAGCTTGCTTCTCCCCCAGTTATGCCTGCTTGCATGTTGGCTGGTGGGAGGAGCAGGTTCTCATGGGAACCCATGCTAAGGTGTTTGGATCCAAGATTGTAGAGTGGTACAGATACATTGACGATGTTTTAATGGTTTGGAAAGGCGATAGTGAAAGTGTGATTGATTTTATTGAGGTTTTAAATGATAACGCTTTTAATCTCAAATTCACTTTCAAGGTGGACAACACATCAGTTGAATTTTTAGACACTACAGTCACGATTGTTGAGAACCATGTAGAAACATGTCTGTATAGGAAATCCACCGCTGGCAACTCTATCCTACACGCCAGCAGTGCCCATCCACCACACCTTATAAAAAGCATCCCCTATGGGGAACTCCTCCGTATTAAACGTATTTGTAGTATACCGGAGGAGAGGGTTCAATGTTCAGAAGAAGCAATGAACAGGATGAGGCAAAGGGGTTACTCTGAGGAGATCCTTAGGGAAGCCTACAACAAAGTGGAATCCACTCCCAGGAACTCCCTACTCATAGTGTCAGGAGCCACGTCGGAAGACACTGACGAGGCGCCGCAGGAGGTTCCCGTTCCGACCGGTCTCAGAACTACACTTCCCATGAGCCCCGGCTGAGGCGCGTCGATGACGTCAGCGCGACGCGCAAGGAAGGTATTTCCGGGGCTGAGCACTCCATGCCGGTGCCGGTTACTCCAGACGCTGAGGAGCACTAGCTGCCAACGGTCCGGTAAGGGTGCAGTAGCACCAATCTTGAGGTATCTCGTATGCTATTGTGGCAGTGCTTCGCAGTGGAAGCGGCAAAGTCTTGATAACGCTGATGCTCCCGTTGGCGGAATCCTTGTCCGGATTCTTGCGGGAGGTTGGCGTGGGTGATTACTCTTGGGAAGCCCCGGCTGGGGATTCCTTCCCCGGAGCAGAAAGTGGAACGCGCAGTGGCTCCTGCCCCGCGGGTCACTTACCTCATACCTGTGATTTACTGGAGTGTGTGACATTATTCATTTCCAGTGGGCATAGCGCCAGGAGAGGCGTATTGTGTGACTGTATTCATTTCAATTGTGCATAGCGCCAGGAGAGGCGTATTGTGTGACATTATTCAAGTCCAGTGTGCATAGCGCCAGGAGAAGCGTATTGTGTGACCTTATTCATTTCCAGTTTGTTTAACGCCCGGAGTGGCGTATTGTGTGACATTATTCAAGTCCAGTGTGCATAGCGCCAGGAGAGGCGTATTGTGTGACCTTATTCATTTCCAGTGTGTTTAACGCCCGGAGTGGCGTATTGTGTGACATTATAATTTAACAGTGAGAACAGCGCCCGGAGTGGCGCAAGGGGTGATCTAACAGTATCCGGTGAATGTTCCACTAATGAAAACTGGTTCTTCCAACTGCTGATGAAACATGCAGATGCCTTTTTTTCCTTTGCAGGTAAAATCATAGGTCATGGGTGCCTTCACAGTATAAGGGTAGACAAGATCGTACATGCCTGAGGATATGTGTATTTATTATATCTAAGTGTTTGTACTTTTGGTTTACAGGTCTCTCTCCCCGCTGTCCCCATCCTTTCCTTCCCCCGCTTGACCACTCCATGGAGTCTGTGACTACAAACCAGACCGTGGTGGTGTCGAGAGGTGGACCATAAAAGCAACGTACGATTCCGAGGATTCCAGGCTGCGACAGAGTAACCGGCCCACGTATACGTATCCTCCCGATCGCACATTGAGTATGGCCACTATGGACAACGTCATGGCCGCGCTAGCCCTAGTGCAGACAGAACTCTCGGCCGCTAGAGCAGAAACCGCTGCACTACATGTAGTAGTAGATAGAATGCAGCGAAACCCCTTTAGTGCTGGCATTTCTCACGGATCCCATCCCACTCCTGTAGTAGTGGAAATGCCAACTCCCATTTCCCTGGCCCCACCGGAGAGATATTACGGGGACAGTAGCAAGGTCCAAGTATTCTTAACCCAAGTGATGTTACACTTCACATGCAAGGCCAAAGCCTTCGCTACCAACCATGCCCGGGTGGCATTCCTTCTCTCATACTTGGCAGGGGATGCAGCACAATGGGCCGTACCTTTAGTGAAGAGCGATGACCCTCTGCTTTACGATTGGGACTCTTTTCTCAGTGCCTTCGAGAAAACCTTTAATCGCAGGGCCGCCACGAATTCAGCAGACAGAGACCTATTGGAGTTGCGACAGGGCAACCGAGATCTCATCTCATACCTCAATGACTTTCGAAGGTTGGTTGCAGAGACCGACTGGCCGGAATCCAAACGAGCGGCCCTGTTCCAGCAAGGGCTTAGGGACGAAATGAAAGATGTTTTGGCCCAGATAGACCCCCAACCTACTTCGTGTGAAGACTTAATAAATCTTACATTGCGGTTGGATCATCGCCTGAGCGACCGGAAAGGGGATCGCAAGAAGAAGGAGCGCGTGCCCCCTCGATATGATCCACCCTATCGTGGAGAAACCCACTCCCTTAATAAACCTGAACCCATGGATATCGGATCGGTGCGGGCCTCACTCACCACTGAGGAGAGAGAACACCGTAGAAAGACAGGCCTTTGTATCTATTGCGGAAAGAAGGGTCATTTTATTCGGGAGTGCTCTTTGAGAACAAAATTTGCCCGTCCAGACACCCGAAGGTCAGTTCCAGTCAACTCCTTATCAACGGCGGGAAACGAACAAGCTTGAGGATGAACGAAGGGACTTCGTCAAGCAAAACGTACATCCCTTCATTAGACAGGTACCATCTTAGTGGGAAAGAACACTATTTCCTGACGCTAGAGCTTCTGATCCAAGGCAGGTGGAGGCAGGTGCAAGCTATGCTGGACTCTGGAGCAACAGGGTGCTTCATCGATCACGAGCACGCGGTGGAAATAGGCCTTGAACTACTCGAGAAGACTCTACCTGAAGCAGTGTACGCAGTGGATGGGAGAC
Source organism: Triturus cristatus (assembly GCF_964204655.1). Taxonomy (NCBI): domain Eukaryota; kingdom Metazoa; phylum Chordata; class Amphibia; order Caudata; family Salamandridae; genus Triturus; species Triturus cristatus. Next base: position 957,515,206 of record NC_140580.1, read on the forward strand.
GTTTGGAGGCGGGTCCCATTAGGTTCTGCACCAAAGAAGTGGAAGTTCTCCATGGGAAGGACCATCTGGAAAGACTGGTCTTCAATGTTATCTCCGCGCCGCAGTATGGACTTATCCTAGGCCTACCTTGGCTGAAGAAGCACAACCCTTTGGTGGATTGGGAAAAACAAACTCTGACCTTCACATCCGATTACTGCCAACGGCATTGCAAGTCCATCCCCGTTCTCCCGGCAACCATGGAGACGGAAAAACACCACATCGCGACAGCGGCGGAACATCCAGTGACACTACCCGACGACTACAAGGATTACGAGGATGTGTTTAATGAAACCTTGGCCGAAACCCTACCTCCCCACAGACAATATGACTGCCAAATAGACCTATTGCCTGGGGCTGTGGTCCCGACAGGAAGAGTGTACGCCCTGACTGAACCCAAGAACCTCCACCTCCGAGAATACCTGGATAAATATTTAGCCTTAGGGTTCATTCGGGTATCCAAATCCCCGGCAGCGTCCCCGTTGTTTTTCATACCCAAGGCCAACGGCGAGTTACGCGCCTGTGTGGATTTTCGCGCCCTTAATGCCATCACCGTGAAGAATCGGTACCCGCTGCCGCTCATCCCTGTCCTGTTGGAACAAGTCCAAAAAGCCGTGATTTATACCCGTTTAGACCTAAAAGGGGCGTATCATCTGGTACGAATGCGACAGGGAGATGAGTGGAAGACGGCGTTTAAGACCCGGTACGGGCTGTATGAGTACCGGGTCATGCCTTTTGGACTCTGCAACGCACCTGCCGCCTTCCAATATTTCCTGAATGATGTTCTGCGGGAATTCCTGGATCGTTTCGTGGTGGTATATATAGATGACATCTTGATCTATTCTTCATCTATAGGACTACATCGAGCGCATGTAAGAACCATACTGCAGGCTCTACGCGATCACCTACTGTTCTGCAAGATCAGCAAATGCGAGTTCAGTGTCACCACCGTGGAGTTCCTTGGAGTAATGCTAACCCCTTCCGGGCAGGAAATGTCCACCAGAAAAATCCAAGCAGTGAAAGATTGGCCAATTCCAAAGACGGTTCGGGACATACAATGCTTCCTGGGCTTTGCCAATTTTTATCGTCGGTTTATCAATCAATTTTCCAAATTGGCCGCTCCCCTTTCTCGCCTATTACAGAAGAAGGTGGTATTTCAATGGAACGAGGAAGCCCAACAGGGATTTGAAGCCTTAAAAGAGGCCTTTACCTCCGCCCCGGTGTTGAGACACGCCGATCCCGACCTACCATACATCGTAGAAGCGGACGCTTCAGAATATGCGGTAGGAGCAGTCCTTTCACAGCGACACCTAGAGACGGGGCAAATGCACCCGGTGGCCTTTATGTCACGAAAGTTGAACCCTGCAGAGCGTAATTATACGATAGCGGAGAAGGAATTGTTAGCCATCAAGAATGCGTTCCAGGAGTGGAGACAGTACCTGATGGGTTCCAAAAACGTGGTTACCGTTTTTACGGATCATCGCAATCTGCAATTCATGGCAGCAGCCAGACACCTGTCTCCCCGTCAGCTTCGTTGGATGCTATTCTTTGCGGAGTATAACTTTATCGTAACGTTCCGCCCTGGAAGTGAAAACAAAAAGGCAGACGCGCTCAGTCGCCAATCCTCTCCCGACAATCCAGAAACGCCAGCAAAGAATGCCATCGTTAATCCCAAGAACGTGATCAACGCCACAGTCACGGAACAATTCCTTAAGAGCATCGCACTCAACATTTCCCAAGCCAAATGGAAGGAATGGTTGGGTAATAACAAGGAGTGGTCATTAAAAGGGGGGGTCCCCGTACGAGGAAACCAAATACTGGTACCTATTCTTCGCTTGAGAAAGCAAGTATTCAACTGGTGTCATTCCTTACCCAGTGCAGGACATAATGGCATCGAAAAAACCAGAGAGCGAATCCTGCGACAATTCTGGTGGCCCACAGTCAGGAAGGACGTAAGAACTTGGGTGGGTGAATGTACGGTGTGTTGTCAAATGAAAACCACCTACGCTCGACCGGTGGGTCTCCTACACCCTCTTCCTACGCCAAGCATCCCCTGGAAACAAATATCCCTGGACTTTGTGGTCGGGATGCCTCCAGACAAAGGGCACACAGTAATCCTGGTTGTGGTGGACTATTTGACCAAGTTAGCTCACTTCATAGCCTGCAAAAAGATACCGACAGCCGGAGAATTGGCATCCCTGTTGCTGCATAATGTGGTCCGTCTGCACGGATTGCCGCACGTGGTAATTTCGGATAGGGGGGCCCAATTCACTGCACACTTTTGGAAATCATGGTGTTCGGCCCTTAAGATCACATCCAACCTGTCCACTAGCTTCCATCCCCAAACCGATGGCCAGACAGAACGGGTCAATCAGACCCTCAAACAATACCTCAGATGTTACGGGGAGGTGGCCACCGAATCCTGGGTCGAACAGCTCTGGCTAGCGGAAGTTGCGTATAATAGCGCCATGCATAGATCCATAAAACACACGCCTTTTTACTGCACTTATGGTTTTCATCCTGACTTTTCTCCCTTCCAGCATCCTGTGGGCCCAAAGAAGGTGCCCGAGGTACGGGAAAGGATAACTCACATCCAAACAACATTACAAAGGGTACGCAAAGAATTGCTAAAAGCCAAAAGACAGTACAAAACACAGGCAGATAAGCATAGACGGGAGGGTCCCTCATACAAAATAGGCGATTATGTATGGCTATCTACCAAGAACATCAGGTTTAAAAGATACAGTATCTTCAATCCACGCTACATTGGCCCATATAGAGTAACGAAGCTAATCAATCCTGTGGTAGTGAAGCTAAATCTGCCCTCTTCCCTTCGTATACATCCGGCATTTCACATTTCCCTACTTAAACCAGCGAAATCAGGGGCGCATAAGGTCCCAGCCCCCGTTTTGGTGGATGGGGAGGTTGAGCATGAAGTACGAGGCATACTAGATTCAAAGATCCACCGCACCCGGTTGTGGTATCTGGTCGCTTGGAAAGGCTATGGTGAAGAAGAAAATTCATGGGAACCTGCTAGTGCCGTCCACGCTCCTAGATATGTGCGGATGTTTCACAATCGTTTCCCTCACAAACCTTGCCTCTGTCAGTGTTCTTCAGGAGAGGGATGTACTGTCAGGAGCCACGTCGGAAGACACTGACGAGGCGCCGCAGGAGGTTCCCGTTCCGACCGGTCTCAGAACTACACTTCCCATGAGCCCCGGCTGAGGCGCGTCGATGACGTCAGCGCGACGCGCAAGGAAGGTATTTCCGGGGCTGAGCACTCCATGCCGGTGCCGGTTACTCCAGACGCTGAGGAGCACTAGCTGCCAACGGTCCGGTAAGGGTGCAGTAGCACCAATCTTGAGGTATCTCGTATGCTATTGTGGCAGTGCTTCGCAGTGGAAGCGGCAAAGTCTTGATAACGCTGATGCTCTCGTTGGCGGAATCCTTGTCCGGATTCTTGCGGGAGGTTGGCGTGGGTGATTACTCTTGGGAAGCCCCGGCTGGGGATTCCTTCCCCGGAGCAGAAAGTGGAACGCGCAGTGGCTCCTGCCCCGCGGGTCACTTACCTCATACCTGTGATTTACTGGAGTGTGTGACATTATTCATTTCCAGTGGGCATAGCGCCAGGAGAGGCGTATTGTGTGACTGTATTCATTTCAATTGTGCATAGCGCCAGGAGAGGCGTATTGTGTGACATTATTCAAGTCCAGTGTGCATAGCGCCAGGAGAAGCGTATTGTGTGACCTTATTCATTTCCAGTTTGTTTAACGCCCGGAGTGGCGTATTGTGTGACATTATTCAAGTCCAGTGTGCATAGCGCCAGGAGAGGCGTATTGTGTGACCTTATTCATTTCCAGTGTGTTTAACGCCCGGAGTGGCGTATTGTGTGACATTATAATTTAACAGTGAGAACAGCGCCCGGAGTGGCGCAAGGGGTGATCTAACAGTATCCGGTGAATGTTCCACTAATGAAAACTGGTTCTTCCAACTGCTGATGAAACATGCAGATGCCTTTTTTTCCTTTGCAGGTAAAATCATAGGTCATGGGTGCCTTCACAGTATAAGGGTAGACAAGATCGTACATGCCTGAGGATATGTGTATTTATTATATTTAAGTGTTTGTACTTTTGGTTTACAGGTCTCCCTCCCCGCTGTCCCCATCCTTTCCTTCCCCCGCTTGACCACTCCATGGAGTCTGTGACTACAAACCAGACCGTGGTGGTGTCGAGAGGTGGACCATAAAAGCAACGTACGATTCCGAGGATTCCAGGCTGCGACACATAGACAAATCGGTCAATACGAGTGAACATAGTTCAGTGGATACATTTGATAATGCAAACTCCAATGTACCACGTTTGATCACAACGTTTAACAAACAGCACCGTAAGATCAGAGCCATGGTAAATAAAAACTGGCCAATTGTATTGACTGATGGTGTCCTGGCCCCCATGTTACCTTCCAAACCTGTACTGACGTTTAGAAGGGCCAGAACCATGAGAGAGGAGCTCACGAGACCAAATAACCTAATCCCGACCAGCAGTTCATGGCTAAAACCTAAAAGAGGTTTTTTCAAATGCACCAGCTGTAGAGCATGTAAATTTGGTCAGAATACCACTCAGAATTCAGTCCCGTTCAGTGACAACCCTAGACAAATTAAGGGCCACTTCACATGTAGATCTGAATTTGTGGTGTATGTCCTTTCCTGTACATGTGGTTTGAATTACATTGGGAGCACCAAATTACAAGCCCATGTCAGAATTTTACAACATTTAAGGGCAATTGTGAATAATGACTCCAGCTACCCAGTAGCACGGCACTTCAGAAAACTACATAACAATGAACTTAGTTGCCTGAAATACTTTATTGTCGACGGTGTCCCCGCACAGCGAAGAGGGGGCAACAGGGAAAAAGCCCTTAGACAACTCGAAACAAAATACATACTCGAGTTTGATAGTAAAGCACCCACGGGCTTAAACACCACTGAAGACCTACACAATTTTATATGAGTACTGACAGACTATACGGGATTGATCTTGCTCTTTTTTAGACTTGCTTTTGTCTTACGTGATTGATATCTGCAGTGTATATAGTGTCAATTTCTCATGTCCGAAGCTATCTTACTGATTGATTTATCTTGTTTGTTTTACCTGTATGTTATGTTATGTTATTGGGGTTGCTTATATAGCGCACGGCTACTCCAGGGAGTGTCCCGGCGCTTTCTGACCCCAAACTGAGAAAGAAGATGGAAGAAAACACAAACATAACAAGTTACTGCTTGTAAAGCCAAGTTTTCAGGGCCTTTCTAAAGGCAAGCAGATTAGAAGTACGGCGCAGATCCACAGGCAAGGAGTTCCATAGTTTTGGGGCAAGATGTGTAAAGGAACGACCACCTATCCTGACCCTTCTAATGGAACCGTTGCCAGGCCAAGACATTCAGATCGGAGAGATCTGGTGGGTTTATAGAAAAGAAGCCGTTTCTGAATGTACGAGGCCCCAACCAAATGGAGTGCCTTGTGGGCTAAAGTGAGAGCCTTGAAAGTAATCCGCTTCTTAACTGGGAGCCAATGAAGGGAAGAAAGCAGCTTTGAAGCCCGAGCTTGTCGAGGTAGGCCAAAGATCGCCCTTGCTGCGGAGTTTTGAACTACCTGAAGTTGGTGCAGGAGGTAGTCCGGTAAACCCAGGTAGAGGACATTTGAGTAATCAATCCTGGAGCAAATCAAAGCCTGTACCGTCAGCTTCCTGTGGACTAAAGGGAGCAGAGGAAGAAATTTTCGCAGCATTTTTAACAGACCAAAACAGGTGCTTGAGAGACCTGTGATCTGTGTTTTCAGCGAAAGGGTGTTGTCGATTTTGATCCCCAAGTTTTTTGCAACCACAGAGGAAGAGGAAGGGGGTGACATACACATCGGCCACCATTCCTGCCACGGTGGATCTGCTTGACAGCCGAAGAAAAGCACCTCAGATTTATCAGGGTTGCATTTGAGGCTGCTTCGCTGAAACCAGTCGAAAACAGCCCCCAGGCAACCACGGATGCTCTCCCCGTCAAACTCCATGCCCTTCTTGCAGGTGAAGAGAAGCTGGGTGTCGTCAGCGTATGATATGATCTGGGCACCCATGGACTCCGCAAGTACCGCCAGTGGAGTCATGAAGATGTTAAAAAGGGTCGGGCTCAGCACCGACCCTTGTGGGACTCCAACATCCATAGGCGGCACCTCTGCGGAGTACGGCGGGGCCCAGACCACTTGTCGACGACCCGCTAGGTAAGATCTCAACCAGCTCAACACCGTTCCACGGAGACCAATCTCGTGAAGTCTTCTCAAGAGGGCCTCATGCGGGACGGTGTCGAAGGCCGCCGACAGATCCAACATCACCAGCATAGCTCTTCCCCCTGCGTCGAGAACTTCCTTAATGGCTTCGTTTACTTCCAAAAGAGTGGTCTCGGTGCTCAAATTGGAGCGGAAGCCAGATTGGGTAGAGTGGAGTAACCCCTGATCTTCCAAGAAGGAAGAAAGCACAGAGTGGACGTGCTTCTCGACGATCTTAGCCAGACTGGGCAGGAGAGATATGGGCCTATAGTTCGCGTGTATCTCTGGATCAAGGCCTGGTTTTTTTAGAAGGGGAACAACCATTGCCTTCTTCCATGCTGGCGGAACCATGCCACTGGACAGGGATGAATTCAAGACAGGGTAGATCAGGGAATTAAGAATCTTGGCATTCCTAGCTAGAAAACTCGCCGGACAGGGGTCAAGCGGAGAGCCAGATTTAATTCTGAGTAGGAGATCCAAAGAAGTAGATTCCGATAAAGGTGGGAACTCCGATAGAGTGGGGCACGTATCAGATGGAAAAGACAACAGATTTGAATCAATCATAGGTACATTGGGGACAGCTGGAGGAAAGGATTCTTGGATGAGTTTGATTTTCATATTAAAAAAGATGGCCAGCTCCTTTACCCAAGGTTCAGAGAACTTATGCTGGACTGAACTCGATTTAGGAGAAACAAACTCTTTGACAATGGAAAAAATGTCTTTACACGAGTTTGACGCAGCTTCAATTCTGTTGGCGAAATAATTCTTTTTGGCCTCTAGGATAGCCGCATGATAAGATTTGATAGATGCTTTGTAAGCGGACTTAGCTTCCTGATCGTACTGTTTCCGCCAAAGTCTTTCGGCTAACTTACAGTTTCGCCTAGCAAGAGTCAGTGATTTAGAGAACCAAGGAGCCGAGCTACGCTTAATGGATGAGCGAGGCGTAGAAAGAGGAGCAAGATCATCAAGCCTATCCGTAAGCCATTTCTGAAAAGTTTCAAGGTCTCTTTCGAGATGGCCGGATAGGATACAAGGATGTTCTTGATACGCTTGAACAAGGCTCTCCTGAGTAATTTTATGAAAGGGTCTACTGGGGTGCCTCAGTTGGTCAGAGTTAGTACAAGAGATTTTGCTTCTACCTTGAATTAGAAAGCTGAGCAGGGAGTGGTCAGACCACAAAACAGGAGTGGGACGGGACATAATGAGGGGAATGGTGGAGAACACTTGGTCAAGAGTGTGACCCTTATCATGAGTTGCACTAAAGATGTAGGGAGTTAGACCAAGGGGAGCAGTGATGTCCGTGATTTTAATAGCTTCACTGTCCGACTCGACATCCATGTGAATGTTAAAATCCCCAAGTATTATGCAGTGTTCCACCTTCAGGCATAGAGTGGAAATAGCTGATTGAAGCTCATCGAAGAAGGAACCACGCAGACCAGGAGGTCTATAAACTAGGAACCCTGAGAATGATTGGTGTGGGGAAAGTGTAATAGAGAAGGCGAGGGATTCGCAGCCAGAGATCGGTGAGGAAGGAATGATTGCACAAGCAAAGGATCTTTGAACTGCAAGAGCCACACCCCCACCTTTACCCAGTGCCCTATCCTGTCTATAGACTATATAGTCGGGAGGAATGGCTGCCGCAATATCAGGGTTAGAAGACTCATTGAGCCAGGTTTCTGTAAGCATTAGACAAAGTGGTTTCTCAACGGTCAATAGCTCAAAAATGTCCAGAGCGTGTCTATGCAAAGAACGGGTATTTAACAGTAAACACTTAAAATTATTTACGGGGAGTAAGTGGGGTCCCTCAGAAACCCGGTAGATGTTAGGGTACCATCCACAACCAGGACAGCGACATTTACCTTTGTAACGGCCTGGAAAGACAGGCCGACAGGACGTAATATTCAAGTTATAGGATAATAAATCCGTTGCGGAGTAGGTAAGCCTATGGCCAGAGTCTGCCGCCGCGCCGGTCGCTGCCGTGACGCGGACGGGCGCAGACGGGCAGGACTCTGGCACGACTCCGGCACGACTCCGGCACGACTCCGGCACGACTCCGGCACGACTCCGGCACAGATCCGGCACAGATCCGGCGCGTCCGCTGCTCGCGTCCGCTGCGCGGAGACATCCCTGCCCGTTTTTATGACGCTGCCAATCGCGTCACGAACCACAACCCGACCCAAGATGGCTGCCAAAACCGGTGCTCTGCTCTCGGCGTCAACACTCGGCCGAGAGCAGGCCCGGAGCAAGAGGGGAGGGGGTGAAAGGGATCTGAAGCGCTACTGAGCGCAGGGGGACACAGCGCATCAAATACTGCTCAGATGTAGCCACAGTGAAAAATACACAATTCGATTTTTAAAAACAGCTAAAATAGCTAAAATAAAGTGGAAAGGCAAGAGACCTCCCGGCTTCCGCCTCAGGAGGGGGAAAAGTGCGTTTGCAGTCAGAATTACCAGCACTCACCCTAGCGTCCCTTTTATGACGCTGCCAATCGCGTCACGAACCACAACCCGACCCAAGATGGCCGCCAAAACCGGTGCTCTGCTCTCGGCGTCAACAATCCTCATCAATTTTATAAATATCATCTTTTAATTGCATTGAGAGTAGAACTGTTAGCCAGTCGTTTGGACTAATTTGTTCCTTCTACATTTTTCCTATTTTTGTCTTTTGATTCCAAAGGAGTAAGGCCAAAGACAAGAAAACAATGAATATCAAACGCTTTCTCCATATAATGGTGTGTTCCAGTTCTCCACATATGAGGATACTCTCAGCCAAGCTCCCTCTACCCTTAGGTATATTACAATTTAGGTGCAAGCAGCTCTGGGGACCCGCTATAACTTTGGACCCACTTTTGCTAGAGATCAGATGTTTGGTTGTCTTCATGTATTTGTTAATTCGGAACCCCATATAGGTGAATAGCATTTTGGAGTGTTCCTCCTATGCCCTTCCTCGCTTGATCCCCGCTGTATTTTATCATCATTTCACTATTTGCACTTTTCTCACTTCTTGATTAGTTTTAGGATCTTTTACATAGGCTATTGGTTTTAACAGCAATGTCGGGTCTCTTATATAGGTTTTATCGTTAGATACTACTTTAACATATGTTGAAATGTTGCAATGAATTCTGATTGTGCATTATTTAAGGACATCAATTATGGTCCGTAACACAATTACCATATGTATACATATGCATTTGTTTGCACTTTGCACTTTTATTGCGTATTTTGCACATTTGCATTTTGTTGCACGTTGATGGCACTATTTGCACTTTATATATCAGGATTTGCACCTACAATTTGCGTATTTGCACAACCTACTACTGCACCTTAAATCTTTGTAAACCACCAAGCATTTACAAGGTCGGGATATTTTCCGTGAACAAAGAAAGGTATTTAGAAGCAGGTATATCTAATGATAAAACTATGTAATATCTTAGACCCATGCTGTCACAAGTATTAATGTATGTGTATTTGTTACATGTTTTTCATCACTAAAAAATTATTTTTAGACCAATGTATTTTTTCCATGTCTATGGTCACAAGCATCACGAGATTATAGAATGCTCTTGAATTATAAAAGCTAAATGAATCAGCAGTTACTTCATGTGATCAAGGCCATCTGGTGGCCGAAACGCGTAATGGCGTGCTGTGTGGGCGCGGATTGTCATTAAAAACCTGTGAAGCACGATTTGGTGTCCGTGTGCTTCTTCCTCGCCGGTCGGAGGTGGGAGACAGCCTGTTGGATTTCATATATATATATATATTACCTACTGGCGGTCGCCAGTATAGGTAGTTATAGTTAGGACCACGTTTCCATAGGAAATCCGCAACATTCTATTTTGAATAACTTTGGCGCCGGTTGACGAATCCTCGCAAATTTTTCAAAAATAGGTGGGGCGCTACGCTCCGCTCCTACCCTGAAAGTCTCGGGGGGATTCGTCAAGCGGGGGCTGAGATAAAAGGGGGGTCCCAAAACGCGTTTTTCCCATGCATTTTTCCATAGGACCTTTAGACACAGCTACAGCCCGAACGGCTGAACAGAATTACTTGAAATTTGGCAGAGAGGTAGTCCTCAGGTCAAGGAAGTGCCTTTTGTAGGTTTGATGTAAATCTGTTCAGTAGATTCTGAGAAAATAGCCTTTAAATCAATATATATATCTGAGCCAGCTTACGGTGCGCTTACGGTGCGCTTACCGTACGCGTACGGTGGCGTGCGCGAGCGCGGTTCTGATTGGCCCTTAGATCTTAGTAAACATTCGAATCGGTCGAAACCAGGAAGCGGCGGCCGCCATTTTCTCTCTCGCACTCTGACAGGGGGTTGAAAAACCAAGTGCAAAAACATGTAAAGGGGCTGTTTACACAGCTCCCAAGCACCTAGCCATGTCGAGGGAGTCCCCAACGATCCCCCAAGTGAAAAAAGGCAATTTTAATTTTTTCGAAAATTTCGCCGATTACGCTTACCGTACGCGTACGGTAAGAAATAATAATAAAAAAAAAAAATATCCACATTCTCCCCACCCCGTGTGCAAAAGGTCCCCGAAGGGCACCTTTTGTGCATGGCTTATTAGAGCTAAACAAAACATATATTTTACCTGTCACAACGATGCTCATCATATGTCCTCCATGTGCGCACGGTGCGCGAAGCGCATCGTGCGTTCATGGCCCATCTAGCGTAATGTGCGCGCACGGTGCGCGAAGCGCACCGTGCGCGCACGGAACGAACTGCGTTAAGTGGGCGCGCACGCCACAAATGGCGTAAAGTAACTTAGCATTTAAAAAACCGTACAAATTCACTGAAAAAACCATAGGTTTCACACACGTTATAGTTAGGAATTAGCATTTAAAAAACCTTGCAAATTCACTGAAAAAACCATAGGTTTCACACGTTATAGTTAGCTGGACATTTTACTGATAAAAAACCAATGAAATTCCCCCGTTATAGTTACTGTAGGCAACTATAACTCACGCGACCGTAATCCTCTGCTGATGACATATGTGTCTTCATGAAAAAAAATATTTGTAATATATGTATAGCTAAAATTTAATGGAAGAAGACATGGGCAAATAAGTGTCTAAATACAGTATTAACATCAGCAGAGGATTGCGGTCGCGTGAGTTATAGTTGCCTACAGTAACTATAACGGGGGAATTTCATTGGTTTTTTATCAGTAAAATGTCCAGCTAACTATAACATGTGTGAAACCTATGGTTTTTTCAGTGAATATATATATATATATATATAGATGCAATTACATGACAAGTGGGAGGGGGTGAGGATGTTTTAGAAAGAGGGTCAAGTTAAATTGTGGACTGCGGTACGTTGGAATGTATTCCAAGTATCTTGACTTAGTCTTAGATGGACAACGAATGGCTTCAACAATGTAGTGTATATCCGATGGAATACTGGAATGTCAAGTTGTAGAATTAAATATGTATTGTTATGACATGTTGCCTTGCTCTATTTACGGAAAGATACTATCAGAGCCATACTTCTAACTGTGAAATGCCACATACCAACTGTACTGTATTAATATAACAAACAGCATAAAAACTTAATAAACTTTGTTTAAAAAAACAGTGGCATACAGCGTGGTACACAATCTATTCAATAGTTTTTGATCAGAGTAAACACAAGTGCCACCTTCTGATGTAGTGGACTGATTTTATCAAACTACTGGACAAATAGAAGTTACTATTTCAGAGGACGAATGGTCATACTCAATGCCATTCTCAATTGAGGCTACGTTGCTGAAGGAAGCAGAAGGTTGTGGATCACTTGAGAACAAATCGTTGGGGAGTTCTTTAAAGGCCTCTTTTTCCAGTTCTCAGTTAGCAGTATGTGCAGTAAATGTGGGGATATAATTATCAAGTTTCTGAATGATCTTAGAATGCAAGTCATAAGTTATTTTAAAAGAAGGAGGGACTATTCATTGTAGCCCTCTCTCCTCTGTATTCCGTAAATGGTTTCTCGCTTTATAGTGCCACTATTTATAGTTGTCTGCATGTCATTTGAATAAAGTTAAGAACTGAAGCATTACCCAATCAGCCCACACCTTGCTTGGGCAGGTACCACCTTCTTTTCAACCAAAGTTCAATCTTGCTCATGAACCCCAGGAAACCTTCCCTCTTTTAATAGACCTCAGGCCCACTCCTCCAGTTAAATTTACCTGGACCCTTATTCAGCTCTTGTGCCACGTAACATGCCCCATATTATCTTGTGCTATTTATATATTTATGAATAAACCACTTTCTGTTTAAAAATGTTAGAAAGACTTAATATCTCCCACATTGGTCCCACTTTCTAAGTATCTTGGCTTCAGCATCACAATACTACTATTCAACCACACATTTATAAACTCACTGAAACCAACCAATTCTGCCTCATTTACTTAGAAAACTAAATCCCAACAATTATTATTCAGACTTCAGAACTAGCTCTTTCTCCTAGCTTGCAGCAAAGGGCCATGATAACAAAACATCAACTAAGCATGACCGACATGTTTTGTCTCCGACTGGATAGTATTTTTCCCTCATCCTGAGCGCTGAAGTGGACAAAAGGTTACAGATTGTGCATTATAGAACTCCCAAACACAAATACATTACTGTAGTAAAAGACTCCACGTTACTGAAGTAGGTTCATAAGTAAGTTTATTCCAATCATTATTAAAACATATGCATAACAGGTACTTTACTCAACCAATGGTAATCCATGGAATGTTACATACCTCATGACGACATGCCACCAGCCAGCTCATGTTATAACATTACAGCATATCTCCCTTTCATAAAAATGTTAAAATACAATATTTTATAAAACTTGTCTAAAAACAAAACTATACTATTTACTATCACGTGTATAATAAAACAAAGAATTCCTAAAATAAAAAAAGTTTATCTAGAAAAACTACACAATGCAGCTGTCGCTGAGCTTATGATGCGTTTGAGATATAAACAATAAGTTAACATAAAATCATGCTAGAACAATATTAACAAAACCATTATATCTTTTAGATTTGGTAATAATTCTACAAAATCTTCCCATTTTACTTTGATTATCACCGATCTTATCACCAGGATAATAACTATGCTCATTACCATTTACATTTGATGTGCTTGTATTGACTGGCACACCACATAAATCCTCCGGGAACTCACCATCCCTTGCTCTGGGATCACCTCCATCCACATCTATGTCCATCCTATAATATCTATTAACATTAGCATCCTCAATCTGCTCGCAATTTCTACACTTTGCCACTCTGCTCATATGCCACACGTTCCCATCACTTACTTTAATAGAATTACAAAATATTTCACAAATTTGCAAAGGTTGAGAAAATCTGCTTTCACCTTTCCTAACCTTCCTTTCTTTCCTCACTCAGACAATCTCCACAACTCAATTTGAAATCTTTTGACCCATACATTTTATCATACCATGTCTTGTATGACTGTTGAGCCAATCAATTTCCTTCCTCATCAGCTCTGATGACCACTCCAGCTGTTTGGACGATGCCATCCAACCTAAATCTTTGCTAACAGCTTCATGACCTCAAAAGGTACCTTTTTTCCGTTACACACCTAGGAGTGATCCTATAAGGCCAAAAACGTTTTACGATTTTGCATTTCCAATTTAACGTATTACTCTTAGACATTTGAACATTACCTTTGACCACCTTATTAAAGTGCTCAGCTAAACCATTTACCTCGGGATGATATAACAAAGTGGTTTGATGAGTAATGCCATTCCTTTTCAGAAATGTTTTGAAATTATCAGCAATGAATATTGGTCCGTTATTAGTTAGGACATACTTTGGCAGACCTTCCTTCATAAAAACGTTATCCAAAAATGTAATGATCCTCAAACAGTCTGCATTGCGAACAATTTCAGTCTCTGGTCATCTTGAGAAGTGATTGACCAGGACTAAAATATACTTGTATTGGTCATCATCGCATTCAATACCACCCACGTCCAAACCAATACTCTTCCACTACATATTTGGGCTGTCAATGGGACACATACGGGTGGTTTAAATGTCTTGAGACGTTTATCTGAATTACTGCATTCCATACAATCTTGTATCAATAATTCAATATGCTTCTCAAGACCAGACCACCAGCAGTTACATTTCACTCTCTACTAGGTTTTGGGCACACCTAAATATCCTTCATGGCAAACATTAAAAAACATTTTCCTCAGATTTACAGGTGGTACAACTCTTCAGCATCTGAACAACATGTTTTCCTCCATACACAGTTCATCTTTTATCTCCCAAAACACAGTCACTTGTTTTTAAATTCCTTTTGTTAAGCCATCCTTTATTTAAATACTCTTCATTTTTTTTTTTTAACTTCCATCCTTATCCCAATAGTTCTTCCATTCCACCATCACATAATAAAGCCACATAGACTTTATCACACATTATTTTGTCTTCTTTTTTAATGGGTAATGGCCTTCTACTGAGGAAATCTGCTACCTTGTTCTTAACACCAGGCCAACATTGAATGAACATCATACGTAAAGTCCAATAATTTCACTGACATTCTACCCAATCTAGGTGATGCACTTTGTAATCCTGCAGTTGTTAATATTTTGGTTAGGGGTTATGGTCAGATCTTAGCAAAACATGAAAACCCCACACATATTGGCGAAAGTGATTTAAGGCAAATGCACATGCCAATGTCTCGCGCTCGATCACCTAATATCTTTCTTTAGGTCACGACCCATTAATTGAATTCCTCATCACATTGTAACAGCACTGCACCCAATGCTTTACTACTTGCATCTATGGCCACAATAATCTTCCACCTAGGATCGAAATCTTTAAGAAATGGTGCATTGCAAATATCTTTCAAACTTAGAAAAGCTAATTGGCCATCCGTTTGTCCACATAAATTTTACTTTGCTTTTAAGCAGTTATCGCATGTGGTATGTCTTCTCACAAAAATTCTTAATAACTTTGGAGTAAAATTCATTTATACCTCAAAAAAGCCCTCAACTTCATCTTTTACAGTAGGACTCTGTTTTTTTATAGCCTCAACCAACTCTTGTTTTGGCTTATTACCGTCCTTACTAATGCTGTGATCTAGAAATACAAACTCTTCCTGTGCAATTTGACATTTGCTGAATTCCACTGTCAAAACTTTTCCTCATAGTGTCTCAAGGACTTGCTTAAGCCTCCAATTGTGGTCAACTCTATCTTTGCCCATGACCAGGATATCATCATGGAAAAAAATTACACCCGCCACACCCGTAAAGAGGCTGCTCATAGTTCTTTGGAATAATGCTGCGACAGATGCTAATCCAAATGGTACCCTGGTAAATTAAAAACAGCCGAAAGGCATAATACATGTAGTCAATTTCTTACTATCTAGGATTAATGGCACCTGGTGGTAGGCTGGCTTTAGATCCACAGTTGAAAATCAACACAAATCCTTTGTTGCCGCAAACATCTCATTTATCCTTGGAAACAGAAACTGATACATCAATAGGTTTTCGTTGAGTTCTCTAAGATCCAAACATAACATAACTTTTCCATTGGGATGCATCACTACCACCAATGGACACACCCATTCTGCAGATTCTAGTTGTTCAATTACACCTACGGCAACCAATGTTTTCAATTCCATATGCACCTATTCTTTTATAGGTATGTGTCTATCCATGTCAACACATGGAACAGCAGAAGCCTTCAACTCAATTTTGTGCACAAAATAATTCAATAATCTTACCATCTTTGAAAATACCTCAGGAAATGAATCTAAAATATCTGTATTTGCATCCAAATTATCACTAACAGACAACATAGGTTCCATACTATTGGGGTTTAAAATATTTCCCAATTTGCCCTGATCAACCCAACCTAAAAATGAAGGTCATTTCTTTGCTACATACAAATTGCAATTTGCCTTTTAATTTTTAAATTGAAATTCTAAATCCTAGCAACCCCAAACAAAATCAATGTTGTCGCCAGTGTAACTTTTTGCAATCACCTCTGATTTTTCCAGATGTGTGCCCAACTTATGCATGAAATGATTCTTCCAACTCTCTTCATAAACAAAGTTAAAAGGTGACCCCGAATCAGCAACCACATTAACAGTCAGCCCAGCCATGCTCCCTTCACACATAGGTTTCTTCACTTTTACCTGATTCACACCTAGAATATCATAAACAATACAAAATACATGATTAATATTTGTCATTTCAGAATCATTTGAATGTATTACTTTCCTCTCTTATGCATTTAACTTTTTTGTGATGCCTATTTTTTTACTGCACACTCTAGCATAGTGACAAACCATTCCACCTATTGAGCATTTTGGTTTCCTGGCAGGACATTTCTTACAATATGCTAGGTGATCTGCACTGCCATAACGAAAACATTTCCTAGAACCTGAATTCGAGCCTGTATTTGAGCTTGAGCTCTTAATATCACCACCATTCTTTCATTTTCCTTACTTGCATTTTTTAACTCCTTTACTATTCTCTTCCCCTTTCTTATTTTTAAATGCTTTAATGTTATTCACCACTTTAACTTCTTGTGCTTCATCTAAAACAACTTTAGCGGATCTTCCAGTGAGTTCCACTTTTGTGCACCAAAGCCACCACTTCTTTTAAAGAAGACTCACCATTGATCCACAGTCTATCCTGGATGATCAGGTTACTTGCATGTATTATTATTTGATCCTGAATAAATTTCTCTTGTAGTGCACCAAACCTGCATGCTAATGCACGTACGCATAGACAGTCATCCACGATTTCATTTTTGTCTTGCATCATCTGGAAAAATGCGAATCTATCAACAGCCACACAAACAATAGGCTAAAATATGTGCATCTAAGTCTTCCAACCCATGTGTATATACATTCCCACCAGCTCATGGCTTTTTGTTAATCTGGTTGTATGTTTTGAGCCCACCTAAACAATAAAGCAAGACTTTTTTTTCTTTTCCGCAGAAAAATCCTCATCCTCAAAAGTATCAACATAATTACAAAAATACTCTTTACGTTCCATCTAAGGAATAGAAGGTTCATCCTTATCTGAAAGAAATGGCTGCGGATTTGTTAAATTCAATTAATTTTAAGCACACATTGACAGTTGCGCAAAACTACTTATGATACACTGCCTTAACACAACGTTTTAATAATATGCAGATTACACTACAAAGTAAATGGTTTAAGGTTTTAAAGATGTTAAAACTGAAGTTCAGTCTGTTATGTTCAAGCTGTTTTCCTGATAGGTCAAAATATATTGCCACTATGTGTCACAAACCAGAACTATTAATATCCAGTAGTGGTAGGCAGGATTATAAACAAACATTTTAACCAAAATTCTTTAGTTTTTCGTTCACAGCTACCACTGTTACTGAGAAGGCATACACTCCCAAAGTCTTCTTGCTTTCAAAAGACCCCAGCAGTGAGCTCCTACTTTCCAATTACTTCAGCGCTGAGCAGACAAATGCCCTGCCTGGAGATACACGTGTGACACCCCTTTCATCACACGAGCCACAGTTACCGAGACGCCATACGCTTCTCCGTGAATGCGCTGACTTTGCAATAATTCCCGCTGCCCAGACTCCAACGTTAGCTACCAATCTCGATGCTATGATGGTGACATAGCATGACGCAGCATTCACTTTATAACATAGCAAGCCATACGTGAGCCAACTCGCCCGAGCCGAACTCATGCATGCGCATCATCAACCTCTATGGAACGCAGCGAGCTGGCAGTGACGTCACGTCATCTGGTCAGGCCCACTGGTTCAATGTTGTCCGCTGTCAGACCGTAGCTATTCATGCGTCGACACCCACTGCCAAATCAGATTAGCTATGTCTTCGAAAGAGCTGTACAGCAGATTTCCAAATCTCGGCCAGATGCCTCTGTGTAGTGAGGTTCCACACCGCTATGTAAATTAATTCCTGTTGGTTCGGATTAGAGAACTTCACTGCATATAAGGCTACATACCGATCGTCGCCAATTCTGTAGTAAAAAACTCCATGACACTGAAGTAGGTTCATAAGTAAGATTTTTCCATACAGTCCTATAGACATCGTTCATCCACTGCATCCATATCATAACTGCTGTTGAATTTCCAACTGTTTAACTGCCATCTTCAGAAATTATGCATAACAGGTACTTTACTCAACCAATGGTAATACATGGAATGTTACATACCTCATAGTGACATACCGTCAGCCAGCTCATGCTATAACATTACAACAGTTACTAGCTTGACAAATCAACTTAGATATAGCCACTCTATGAGCCATCATCTAAGATGCATCCCACCTTATCAATGGAGACCACCACCAAAAAAGAAGCATTCCTACATCTAAAAAAAAAAAAAAAAAAACAGTTCAAAACAATGAACCACTTACCACCTGTACTGCTTTTACTACTTGGATAGTCCAAGATCCTGTTATTATGTTCTTGGTAAGGTAATTAGAAGTAACAGACTGGGCATGGCCATATGCTAGTTTACTCTCAGGCAACGTTGTTATTCTGTGCTTTGCGGCCCTTTTGGGATACAGAAAATGCAAATATATGCACGCGCACTCACAATCCAGATCTTGTTGCCCCCTATTCATTCAATTCAAAGGAAATGTATTCACAGTAGAAAAAAGTTACTTTCAAAGAGGTACATTTCTGGTAATGCTTCTAGATCTAGATAAAACAAAAGTACTAGAAGTGTGAAAAGAAAATGCAGTGGGGCTGTGAATTTCGAGAAAGGGTGAACTGCGGGGCAGCGAAGTATGTTCCGAGGTAGAGTGGGTTGGTTGAAATTGATTACTGTTAAGATGCCGCAAACCAGCTCATGCTATAACATTACAACAGTAACTAGCTTGACAAATCAACTTTGATATAGCCACTCTCTGAGCCATCATCCAAGATGCATCCCACCTCATCAAAGGAGACCACTAAAAAAGACGCATTCCTACATCTCAACAAAATAAAGTTCAAAACAATGAACCACTTACCTGAAAAACTCAGACTCCATCCTAACCTTCTCTTCTCGCAAAAAGTATTGAAAATGCACATGTTCAAAGCTTATCTTAATGTGTATCTATTGCAATTACCGTCTATTAAGCACCAGTTTTACTTAGGTAGTTCTTTTTTGTTGTTTCATATGAAGAGCTCCGCTGTGTGTGCCGATGTCCGCTCAATACAATTATTTTGAATAAAAATACCATGATTATCTTTGAGTGTGGTCAATCATGGCTCACCCTCACGACTACCTCACTGATGCCGTAAAAAAAGTTTGGTAAGTAGGCACCAAGATAGCAATATATTTGCTAAGGGTACGATGAGCAAACAAAATGGGGAGTGCCACTCTAAGGTTCTACCCGGCCTGTGTAAACATTGGAGAAAGTTTCTAGCACCAGTCTGTGCAGACACCTAGCAGTTAAGGGATTAACCTTTATTTTTGCAACACGTTATACCTTAGCATCTAAGCCCTTGGAATTTCCAGGTTTCACTGCATCCTTACCAACATTCTATCAAGTGCTTACAGGTGAATGTTTGGGGAGGCTGGAAAGGATTTTATAGTTACACTTCCTTGGTTTGCCCATTTTAGATACCCCACCATTTTCATCCCACTTAAATCCTGGGGATAACGATTATGCAGATGTATTCTGACTCAAATGACAGCATGGAATAAATATACTACAACAGAACATATTTGATCTCAGTGATTTGCTCACTGTGTCGACCCTACCAAAAATTCCTGTTGTACATACATCGAAAATACTGAGCAGCCTTCAGAGAGCTGCTGTTGATCTCGACAATATTCGAGGAGTCGCCGTTAACCAGTCAATATGTTTAATACACCAGCTGAGGAAGCTCCTATTAATCAGGTTTATGTTTAATCCATCACCGCTTTCACAAAGGCAAAAGGGTGGCTACGATAAATATGTAAACTGTAGTCACTGCTGAGTTAGCTACTAGTGTTACCAACAAGTTGTAGCTAACTCAGTTCAAAATCAATAAGTTTGGCAAGTAAGTCTTATATCTTCGCGGATGAGACCAACATTTTCATTCAACGACACCACCTTCACCCTACCCTTCACCAGGGCTTCGGAACATACCAGGCCTAAGGCAGCGGCTGGGACGAGGCCAAGGCTCAGGGTATTCCAAGCAGCAGATAGCTGCTCACGCCCGGCAGAACAAGCCATAGCCTTTCATGAGCAGCAACTCCGCTCGCGCCGGTTAATGACGTAACCTGTCATTATCCGATGGTCACCCGCGACAAACGTCTTCAATAACTATAGAAAGGAGACAGACAAGCAGAAAGTAGATATGAACATAAAACACACACACACACGCGCGCCCAGACTCCATTGGGCTCGTTTGAGTAACTCAGTTCCTATAATAAACTGGCGTTGTGCCCATTGAGAGTAAACGACCACAGTCCCTAAAACATACAAAACATACCGCGATAAATTAATTGTCATTCAGATATCATTTGTTTTCCAAAACGGGCTAGAATAAGATATTGAAAAACTATATATGGGTATATCTATTTATTTATATTCACGTATTAGGTCCGAACAGGTTTATTTCTGTGAGATTGTATAGTCTAGGCTATGTACTAAGATGGCCTCTGCGGTTCGAGTCTCAATTTCTGTAGTTGTTCCTTCCGCCAGTAGTTTGGACCTGGTGGTAAGGAAGGAGAGCCGTGTGTTTGTGTAGTTAGGTAGAATAAAACAGTCAGCCATGTATTTACTAGAAAGAATAATTTGAGTACAGTCTTATCACTCAAAATAGCTGGAATGGTTTGAAAATATGTAGATGTGTGCTTCTGTGGTGTACGTATAATGAGTTTTAATTATCTTTCGTTCTCTGGCATCTGCTTTATAACAGTCTAACTCGTGATGACGCTGTCGTGTTCTGACTCCTTACGTCGTAGTACTAAACTATGTCCGCTCCTGTATACTGCTCTCTTCTAAGATGGCTGCAGCGGTCTCCGCCTTTTGGTCGCGTCACCGGTGGCGGTTTATGTAGTGAGGCTGTTACCGGGAGACAGCCGGCTAGTGCTGCGGGCAGGGGGAACGGGCTGCAAGGATGAGCCAGCAGGGGGCTGCGCTGCAGACCTACAACAACGAGCTGGTGAAATGTGAGAGGGGGCGAAAAGAGGGCTGTCTGGTGGGGCGCTTGAGAGGGGCATTCGTGAGGGTGCCTGTGGGGGACCTGTCAGATGCGCAGAGCTGCGATAGGGTTGCTCTGGTGAAGACTGTGGAAGGCAATAGAAAAGCTGTAGGGGAGGTGGGAGAATGGTGTTTGTAGGCTGGTAGTTTGAATGCCAACAGTTCTGGTTTTACTATTTGGATAGTCAAAGATCCTGTTATTATGTTCTTGGTAAGGTAATTAGAAGTGACAGACTGTGTATGTCCATATGCTAGTTTACTCTTAGGCAACGTTGTTATTCTGTGCTATGCGGCTATATGCACACGCACTCACAATCCTGTTGCCCCCTATTTATTGAATTCAGAGGAAATGTATTCCCAGTAGGAAAAAAGCTACTTTCAAAGAGGTACATTTCTGGTAATGCATCTAGATACAAGAAAAAGTACTAGAAGTGTAAAAAGAAAATGCAGTGGAGCTGTGAATTTCGAGAAAGAGTGAACTGCGGGGCAGCGAAGCGTGTTTGGAGGTAGAGGGGGTTGGTTGAAATTGACTACTGTTAAGATGCCGCTTCACTCATTGAGATAACAACAAAAAATTAAAAAACGGTAGGGGCATTACTTTAATTCATGTCTGCCACTGGCGATAATGTGTTGCCCACTATGCCACCTTAGATAGGAGCTAGGCCTAAGCAAATACTGGTCCTGCATCAAAAGGGACCGTCCAACTTGAACTGCCGGGCCGAACTGCCTATGAGTGGGAACAGACGCAACCTCAGCCGGTTTCAACATATTTGGGCCTCTTCAGTAGGGTCATTGTGGTAAAAAAAACAGAGGGACTGGAATTTGGCCCCGAATGATTACCAATGACTGAGATTTATTCAGTCATTCCACCCATCACTTTTTTAGTTTTCCTCGGCGCCACTAATTACCAAAACAAGTGGAACAATTTGCTTTAAAGCGCAGAGTAGGCACATAGTTTATTTTTGAAAAATGTACGCTCACAGGCCCAAAGTTTATCTTAGGCACCCACTACTGGTACTGCCAAAGTCCGGATACCAAGTCTGTCTAGTGCTGATTCCTGTTCAAGACTCTCTTTTTTTTTTTTTGGTTCCATCTTCTTAGACTTAGTCTTTTTTATCACCCTCTGGCATGCACTTTTCATCTCTGATTTCTCCCCTTGTCACTGTTTTCCCCCTTGATTCTCCATCTTCTTTATGTATGGGACGTTGTTCATTGCCCACTACAATGGTATATAACGGAAGGTCTTCAGGCATTCTCTTCTAGTACCTCATTTCTTACCTAGGGGCATGTGCAAATTGATGGCTGACTGGAGTATTAGTAGTACATTTTTTCCTAGCTGGTTGACCAATTTATGTTTATTTTTCTCCCTTAATAGCTGATTTTGTTGGTTGGACCACCATTCCAGTGAATGCTAGGGGCTTCTGATATTTTGCATGTTTTGTTGACTGGCTGATACTCTAAATCTTAGGGTAGGTATGTGAAAACCTAGAAAAATACCCTTTCAGAGCGGCTTGTGACTAGGTATTAATATGTCAGTAGCTGTAAAATGACCATTATAAAGCTTTAGAAAACTCTTTTTCTAACGTAAAATAAACCCTGTTAATCCAAATATTAGAAAGCCCAGATAGCCTTGCCTGTGACCACATAGTCTCATCATCGCGTCGTTTGATGCAATAGATTCTAGGACCAGGTAACTAATACTAAGCAAAAGGTAACAGTTCCAAGTATGATTGCGCCAACGTAGGACAGTAAGGAAACGTCCCCTTGCACTAGTCATTCTCACTTCCCTTCAAATTTTGCAAAACTGGTCTGCAGGCTATGAGATCGATTATCGTAGATTTGCATCTTACAAACAATTGGGGAGATCCTTACCTGTGCAAGCTGAATGGGGAATGTGTCGATTAAATAATTACCAGTCATCACAACCTTCATAATCCAGGTTGGTTTATACAGACTTTTTCAGAATTAAGTTAGCTTGCGTTACTCCCTTGATTAAGCACTGTTGTATTCCACTGTATGCAAAACTTGTAACTCAATATCTAAAGTTTTCCCTTTAGTGAAGATACCATAGAAAGGGAAAACTTTACAGATTTAAAAATTGTAATAGTAAAGGATGTTGGGGCATCGGAGATAAAATAGTCAGCTAGATGTCCAGTTATCTGCTTTGGATAAATGAACCAGGTTAATGCTGCAATCCTGATTCAATTTAGCTGTGCTATCCCATTTAGCCACGCTAGCCATCCTCGTGAGATTAAGAGACTGGAGGGGTGTTAGTTTTTTAAGCAAACGGTTTGCAATTGGATTTGGCTGTTTATATTCTCACTTAGTTGTGGAGTTTCTCAGGGATCCTCTTTATTTATATTACTATTTAATTTGTATTTGCACCCATTATTCCAACCGATAATAGCCCTGGAGGTTCTGCTCCATTACTACATTGATGGTACACAGGTAGGGTTCAGGTGTCAAGCTACCAAATTTCAAGATAATACTAATAGAATTTTCCAATTTACATACAAGGATAATCCAAAATTGGCTTAACCTCAGTAGGCCCCAAGATATTTTTTTTAATCTCTAAATACACGGGTGACCCTCAGGTCGCGAAGACCATAGTACAAAGAAAACAGGAACCCTTCCACAGTTTGTCTACTAAGTCAGCCAGGCTGTAATCATTGAACCTAAAAGAGGAAGAATAATGCAACTCGGGAATACCCAAATCTTGAGGTCCCACATGAACTGATGTTTGAGGTCAGTTGCATCAGCCCCACACCACCACCACATTTCAACAGAATTACCATGCCACCTATCTCCCATCATATTCAAGCAACTTCTGTAATTCCGTCCACCTGCTAGCCCACTACTGTGCAAATCAACAAGTCCCCTGACTGAATCATTTGCATTTCGTAATTCCAAATCTGCACTGTGGGTGGACCATTTCCCTTTCATTCGCATGAAGTCAAAAACCTAGCAACATTCATTGCCAAGTAACTCAACCATTTATGAGAAAAGTCACATTTCTCTAAGATAGTATTGGCCCCTACAAGGACCGTTTTGGCTAAAAGATTAATGGTCCTAGTTGAGACCTTCTCCAAAACAATACATACCCCCTCTGAGACATTTCCCAAAACTCGACAGACCTAGAACACATCGGCATTATCCACTTCAATTCCCCACATCTGGGGGTTGAGCATTGTAAAGGTTGCATGGCATACATTTATTTTTCTAGGCATATAATAGCCCAAATGTGTTCATATAAGGTTTGGCATTTGTATTTGCCTCTTTAACCTCCTATCCAGCGAAATGTAAGAACTGCATCTGTACCACTTCCCCCAAATCCAGCCCCTTCTTTTACTAATGTCGAATAACCTATACCACTTCAGAATTATCTTCAGCTTCCCTCAAGAGAGCATACCACTAACAAACTTGTAGAGCTGAAATTACCTTCCTGCATTCAGCTGCTTCAATTGTGTGAATGGGTTGTTGAAGATAATGCACCATGTTAAGTGAGTGAAAAAATGATTCAACTGCATATGTAAGAAAAAAGACGCGTCCATTTGATAGCTCTGTATTTCAGAGAAAACTCTTGCATTACCATCCACCCCGTAGAACGCACCAGTCTTCTTTATTCCACTCCATCGGGTGTCATTCATATGTATATGATAGGAGATATTTAAATAACTTTTCAATAGGTATTCTTGGAGAAGAGGGGGATCTGATAGTGTTTCTTAATTTCTGCACGTGTAGCCCAAAAAGATTCTTCAAGCATACTTTTGAAAGAAAATCTGGGAGCCACGTTTAAAGATACATCCTTCAGTAGAGGCAGGGTTCGAATTCAAGCAATCTATTCTACCCAGGCATCTGTGTGGAACTAGTCAAAGTTGTACCTTCTTGTACAGTATAGCCCAAGAACACAATATAAGGTCAAGCCTGTACAGTCTTCCCAGAGAGTACTGACCGCGTATAAAAAATAAAAAAAAAAGAATCTTGTATATCCTGATTAAGCCAAATGAAACTCTTCAACATGAGTCTCAAAAATAAACCCGCTGGATATGTTTTGGTACATTTGAAAAAAGAAACGACCATTTTAGCAGGCTCAACAATTCTTTTATGGATTTGGCCAAGCAGACTCAAATGAAAATGCTGATTCTTGTCTAACATACCTTTAAAAAAAAAAAAAAAAATCCGGTATGTTACAAAATTAATGTAAACCATATCCTCTGCTGTATTTGATATTTGGATTCCTAAATACTTAACGTTTAGGATCATTCCTACATTAACTTTATACTCGGTGAGCCTCCCAAAGTTATTTTGATCTAAGACCAATTCAGGAAGTGCAGGTGTTTGTGTCATCATCACCAACAGATCTTCATTGGACAGTTTCATTTCATGCTGCATCAGAGTGTACTTGAAGTGTGGAATACCAAGACGTCTAATGCTCTGAAACAGGTGTCCTTAGTATAAACCCTAGGGCACGCTTCACCATGATCATACTGCTCCGCCATCAGATTCTAATGGACTTTGTGGGGGAGGGAGGGGATGGGGTTCCGAAAGTGTATGAGGCTACTCTTCTCACCAGGTTATGAGGAGATTGGCAGTAGAGAACTCTTTGACAAAGTTCTTATGTTGGACATTAATAAAAATGTTTACTGCACTAACGCATCACAAGTGAGTCTTGCCATATCTCAGACCACAATCATTTACAAAACAAATGCTAAGAATATCACATTCATCTACGGCCAAAAAGGAATTTAAGTTCTTTGATTGTCAGAGCCTTTTATGTGCTGCAGCCACGCCTGCAGTAATTAAAAATCATCTTTGTGGCTGGCTTTATGTGCGAACCATCCAATCTGAATCAGACTCATGATCCACAGAGTCTAAAAGTATTCCCGAAAACCTTGTATCAATGTTAAAAACTAACTTTGAAGAGCATTTTCAGGGGAGATGAAGTTTGCATTCTAAAAAAATTCTGATTACCTTTCAATAAAGAGGGAGGGTGCAAACCCTATAAGGACGAGGTGAGACCATTGCTTGTCTAGCGGTCCATTTTGGAACTCCTCTGTCAGCAATGCACCACATACACGTTGCAGTTGAACTGCAAAGCACACAAATCAGTGAATTCTGGCTCTTCTTGTGAGCACATAGAAAGCACAAGTATTTTTAAAAAGTATTTTTCTTCTTCAAATGTTTTGTTTCACAGCGATGTGACATACCACTTCCCTTGCCTAAGTCTGCTGCCCTTCCAGGAGAGCAGTAGATGTGTATACAGTTAAAATGTTTTCATTTTTTAAGACTGGCCTGTAGACACCTGTTGTTGTCTTGCTTCCAAATAAATCACGATAAAAATACATATATAAAAATAAACACATACAGGGATTTCAGTCCGCCCTTTCCCCTCGGTTGGCCTGGTCAAGTGTCATCATATGTTGTCTCTTCCTAGCACAGCATACAGTTTGGTCAGTGGGTCATCCCACTTCAGCTATTTGCTGTCATCAGAGTGTGGCATTTTTGCTTGCACACATCAGCTGAAAAAGTAGTCCGGATCAGGGCTGGTGGGCCGATTCTCGGTTCGCATTTCAAGTTTAAGTCTGGCTTGACAGTACAGCTATTCTATTTCAAAGAGTTGTTATCAATGATTATTGTGTATGTTTGTCCCAAAAAAATAATATCACTGTCTTGCTAAGTACATATCTCCTTGCCAATGCTAGTTTTATATAAATACTTAAGGTCCTTGCAGTAATCACTTTAAAGAACTGTTATTAATGACTATTGTGTATGTTTGCAAAAAAAGGACCTTGTAGTAATTATTATTAATTTAACATTTCCATAACCCACTTGATTTTTGTTTAGGCAGTTTGGGATGTACAATGAATTACATATATCTGGTCTGTGGCAACATTCATATGTTCAAACATCGACCTGTGTTTCTACAGCCATTTAAAAATGGTGAACATACAAAAATGGCAGATACAAGGGAGGAGAATTCTGACAATCCATTATCCTGCAATTGAACGTTGCTGATAATTGTTACCCTGGACAACACAACTAGTTGCCAAATACAAATTAGCATGCACCATAATGCAATAAATACAATGCAAAATCAATGTACCATGAACAAGTATGTTGCTATTTTGACAAAAGTAACTGTTGCAAAGCAAAAGCATAGTGTCTGTATGGAGGGAGTTAATATATAGTGCAAACCTAACAACAAAGTGCCGTACAAAGGTGGGGTTAAAATTAGTGTAGATGATAGCACAAAGAGACAGTGAAACTGGAACACGCAAACTAAGAAGTAAGGCAATGCAAGCACATGCACTCTTATGGGAAGCTACAACTTAAAAAGATTTAAAAGAGGAAGCTGACTTGCAGGAAATAATTATCCACATGTTCAACAGATCTTCTTTTTTACAGTGGTGGTTAACATGTTTTTTGCCTGGTAGCACTTGCTGGTCAGTGTCATTTATCAGGATGTATAAAATGTACTTTACTCTAAACAATTAAGCCCTCTAGTCCCTTAAGAATTCTTTAGTCTGGCCCACATCCATCTGTATACTTGTATATATCAAATTTTAATGAACAAAGATCACAGTGGACCTTACTGATGATGTTAGTTTCTTTGTGCCTTACAGATATTCTGAACAGATCTAAAAATCCTGTAGAGAATGTCTGCTGTTAAGATGAATATATGTGAATCCATATTTCTTATTTACTATCCGGGGTCATGGCACACTTGTTATGTCTGTGGTGCCAGTGGACATAGCTAACTCATTTTGATAGTTCCAGTGCACACTGCATATTCATACATGTGAATACATAAGTGCCAGAATGTTTCAAACAAATGTAAACAAAAAAACCAAATATTCGTATTATGAGAGAACCTGTACTCTCTACAGTATCACATCTCCAACCACATGGATACATATAACACATGCACACAAACATATATATAAAATGCTGTGAGTGGGGGTGGATCAGCTTACTCTATTCATAGTAGGTTAGGGCCCCATTGCGTACAAGAACATGGTGTTCTCTTAGTTACACTCTGTAAATTGTAAGATATATATTTCACATTCCTTAAAAAGTAACTTGCTTTAAGTAACTACTTTTTGCTGGTGTTCACAGTGCATACATATGCCTATCGCGTCTGGAGGTAACACCCACTCTGCACCTTAAATTGTAAGTCCGTTCGTCCCCCGAGGACTGGTGATCTTGCTTTATAAATAGGTCTGTGTTATTGCCATCCTTCCTGGTTCTCCCTCGTTTGATGATGGTGCTATGTGGTGACCTTTCACATTTGTGTGTGATGTCCATGCACAGCGTACAGCAGTGGTGTTTGTGTGGCCCTGATCGGTACAATATGAATGGGGTGCCGTTTTGGAATATGGTGCAAGAGAAATATTGGTGTTTGGGAACAATATATGTTTTAACTGAAATAAAATAAAGGGATCGCCAATAGCATATCTGTTCTAATATAGCCTCAGTAGGGGGTAATCCTTGTTGACTTCAAAATGTTCTCAAGAGATCTGAGGTGTTTACGACCACTATTAAAAAAAATGATTGACAATCACTTCAAGCAAATAATCAAAACTATGTGTAGACTGATTCAAGACTTGTACTATACTAGAACTACTTTATCTATTTAAATTTCTGTATGGTGACGCGCTGATGTCATGAATGTTAGTAACAACCTAGTCATGTTCTGGTCATCATATTGCATTTTTGCTAACTTACCATGGTATACCATTATTTAATTCAATCATATTGGTCTTGTGTTTGAATACCCATCATCGTTTTTTTCTCAAATAATGTTGCCTGTATATTTTGCTGATTTAGTAAACATTTAAGAAGAACGAAGGTAAAGTCATTAGCATCATGGCCTTTTTCTAAAAAATGTACTGTAAACTTTGCTGTAACATGCTTTCAGCGGATCATGCTTTTATGTCGATTTATTCTACTTTTAGCTTTTCGTTTAGTCCTCCTAATATATTTCTCTTGATATGGGCAGATGATCATGTATGTCGTATTCTTGGTGTTGCAATGTTTTTTTTTAAATTGCCATTTAAGTTGTAGGCCCAGGACAAGCTCCTTCAGATGTGTGACAAGAAAATTGGCCAGTGATTGGTGTTCGACCCCAACATGTTATAAACTCAATTGGAAGGGGTGATTTGTTTTTGGTCGAGTGTGGATCAGAATGTCTTTGAGGTTATGTGTTTCTTATAAGCAAAAAGTGGCAGCTCTAGGGTGAGAGGCCAGTGTTAAGTATCTGACAATTCTTTTTCTCACTTTTTATACATTGTTTAAAATTTGGGAAAATGTTGTTACACATGTGATCCTCTCATTGTTTAGTTTAGTATTGGTTTCCAGTAGTGTCTCTTGGTTGTATTTGGCACATTTCTTGCCTTCTTGATTACCCTTTCAAGATCTTTCTTGTCCGTAAGTTTAAATGTTAGTTCATTTGTTTGACTGCCAAAAGTATCAATTTCACTGCAGTCCCTCCTCAGACATCAAAATTGCTCATATGGGAGGATCTCTCGAAGTATGAAAGCTGTCAAATCTTATAAGCTATTGCACTCAGTTAGTTTTCTGTACGTTTTTTGTTGCGAGTTTGTCGTTCTATTTTGTCATCTCAAGATCTAAGAATGAAATCTCAGTTTTGGAATAGGTGGATGTGAATTAAAGGAAGGGATTACTTTGGTTGATCCATTCAAATAATTCTATTGCCATGGTTTTTACTGACTTTCATAATAATACGGATCTCATCCATAAATCTATGCCATAGATTTATTGATATTTTTAGGTGCCAGGGTAGCACAATCCATGATTAAGTGTATGGGAGTATGATGCCGCCAGTCATCTATTCTGAGAAGTTGCTCAGTTGGTTTTAATAGGCTGTCCTGTGGTACGCTTGTGTATAGTGCCTCCATATCTAAGGTAATTGATAAGACTGTGACGCTATTAGAGCTGATTTTGGTCAAAATATTCAGTATATTATTTGTGCCCTTCACAAAAAAGGCCATCTTCTCCACATATGGTCTTAAAAAATAATCACAAAATAATGGACCATGGTTTAAGAAGGGAATCCATTGACGTTGATTCACCAAAATGCCACGGGTAGCGGAAGTGACATCGCATCCTTTGACCTGTGATAAGCTCATGATTAATAAAATAATTTAAAAAGTTGCTTTTTTAGACATTAAATGTATACAGTGCTGCTACCAATTCAGGAATACAGATAGTACATACCCATGGTCAGCCATCACTTGCCTGAGGCCCATGCAATACCTCCCAATAAGAGTCACCAATGTGAAATTGCTGCCCAACAGGAAAAAGGCACAGCGAGCATTGGAAGATTCACACAGGCATCAGGAACCACATCAATTGTTGCAGCAATGCATGCTTCATTCATACTCGTGTAATAGATACAAGAGAGGTAGCAGCAGTGAAAATGTCCCTCATCACATAAAGCTGACCCAAAACAGGCAGTACTTGTGCAAACATTTATACCCGCGCCTGGGCTAGGCTGGGCCTATTGAGGGCCGTTTTGGCTTTCACGCACAAGAAAAAAGTGCACTCTCCTAAAGGTTCCAGCTGCCATAATTGGGGTGAGAAACAATACAAACATTGTTTGGTGTCGACATTGGTATGGTGCTGAAAATCACTACAGCCACGTGTTCAAATACAAAATGTACTGGATTAATGTGCCAACCTATCGGTCTCCAAATATCAGCATCAGAATAGGCCATTTAGGCACACACTTTAATGCCAAATGCCAGTCTCTTAATTCCCAAGTCAGGCACGCATTTCTATTCCAATGAGTTTGACATCTTTAAAAAAACAGTCAATCCTTGCAAAAATGATATCTGGTGACTCATGAAAATGAATGCAAAAAGTCTTCCAACAGTTCAGGATCTCCTAAGTGTT
The DNA here is from genome assembly GCF_964204655.1 of Triturus cristatus. Classification (NCBI taxonomy): domain Eukaryota; kingdom Metazoa; phylum Chordata; class Amphibia; order Caudata; family Salamandridae; genus Triturus; species Triturus cristatus. Next base: position 957,546,602 of record NC_140580.1, read on the forward strand.
TGTAAGCCTCCACAAGAATAATTGCAGATTGACATTGCTTATGTTCTATAAAATAATAAGCACCTCACTCCTCTTCTACCTTCAACCTCCTGCTAATTTTACATTCTGCACTTTCAAAATAAATTTTCAGTCATAATATATCTGAAACATTATTTGGAAGGGGGTGGGCTATGGCAATGAAAACATGTACAGATCTCCCCTGTCCTTCCTTTAGCCAAACAAGCATTTTGGATTCCTGGATTTGTAATTATGGTACATGGTGTTGGCTAAAACAGGGCTCGAAAAATCCACTTGCCCGCTCGCTATGGTGAGCCAGATTTAATCGGGACAAGCTATTTTTAGGGCTAACTCTCCTTTTCTGGCAAGTAGAAAGACAAACTGACTTTTGACATCTGTCTCTGAAAGTGGAGCAAATGTGACAAAATAACAAGATTTAAAGGCATCTTTATTTCTCACAAAGTGAATGAGCAATAAAGATGCCTTTATATCTTGTTATCTTGTCACGTTTGCTCGGCTTTCAGAGACAGAGGTCAAGTACATTACAGTTAGGTTGAGTAGATTTTCAAGTTACTAGACCTGCAGGTCTAGTAACACTTTTAGGATTTTTCGAGCCCATTAATATAATTATAGCATAAGCTCAAGATGACCGTCATTGCATCTTGCAGATGGCAACTATCCCAATCAATGCATTTACCTGCTTAGCACGCACTGCACACCGACTTGTCTTTTTATGGTACAGTTTTAGGCAAGCGATAAAATTTGGCGTAGTAAACTAAAGTAGACTAAAGCAATGTGCCCAAGATCACACAGGAACGGGCATGCCAGGACTTAAACCATTATCTTTATTTCAAACCTACAACTTTGACATCAAATGTATCTGCCCTTCAAAATATACCTCTTGCATAAATGTGCTAGGGAATAGAACTGCCAAAAAACCCCATCGGTGAATATTGTTTTGTCACTTTACTCTTTACCCAAGGACTCCAGTTTAATTAAAATAATATGCATGCATAAGTACAATGCTGAAGATCATTTAATGTTGAATCAGTCAATGCACATTCTGACTCCAATACCGAGAACATAGAAAATATAAACAAAGTTCTGGGTGACTTGTGTTTAAGCATTAGATAAAACAAAATACAGCTGGCTTATAAAGGACCTACAGGGCAACCATAAAGGAGCATACAAAATAATTGTGAACCATGTAATCACTCTGGAAGGAGCTGAAATCAAACATCTGAAAAACAGAAATAGTACCCTTTTCATCTCCACTAAAACAGTATCATGTCGGAGGGTACATAATGTATCCTTTTTTTATAACTGCTGAGTAACCTAATTACATGTGAAACACCTTATTCCTGTATTTTCAGTCATTCATACATAAAGGCCGAAATGCAAATTACAAGTATCAAAGGCAAACCGTATGTTAGCTAAAGAGTCAATAATTCTTTAAGGGGTTCGGCATGGCAAGAAACAATTTGACACTTAAGTTTTTCAAGATGCATACTGCTATAGCACTGGTCAGCAGCAATCTGGTCATATATCCTTCACTTGTTTTAAATTCAATTCATGGTGAATTGAAGGCATTTTCCAAACTACACAAATTATGTTTCACAAGAGAGAAATAACTGGTGTTACGCTGGAACTAATTATATAATGGAATGCAGAGCACACTTTCAATCCATCCCCTTCCCAGGTTCCCCAGATGGACTGTTCTAGTGGCTGCACTTTCTTTTCTCCAGCACAAAAAGAATATCTAACGCTGGTTCATTAGTCCATTGAGCAATGATAGCAAAAGACATACTTGTAGTTGTTACCATGCCTATCAGCACTGCTTCGGAGAATTCTGGCGTTTTTTGCTCTGCTCTGAACTTCGGGGAGAGGAGATTCTAGACATCAGGTGCCTGTCTTTTTTTTTAAACATTCTAGGCTGGACATAGGACAATTGCTGCTCTTGTCCACTCCGGCTCCATCAGAATCCAGTCTCCCACTGCGGTATAGGAGGGCAGTGTCTGTTTCTTGGCCCAACACACAGACATCTGATTTTGTTCAGCTTTGATCTCATCCATCTAACCCTTTCCCATGTGGTTACACATATCAGCAATCTAAGATACTCTGTCGGTGAGCATTGTAAAACTGGCTTAATTAGATCCTGTAACCATTCCGCGGAGTCTTTTCAAAACGCACTCAGACAAGGTTCAGTGGATAGTAGGTATTTACCATTTCAAGTCTTCCTCTGATCTAGTACTGAAGAGTGGGATAAAAATTACCAATCTTTGGCGAAAAGACACATGGCAAAATACTGAAAGGTTCCAAGGCCCTTCCGCTGAGGGAATGGGGGATAGGAATTGATTGTTCTGCAAAATTAGAGGAACCTAACTATATATCACGCGGCTGTTCCAAGATACATTTAAAAAACATGGGGAAACGGTGGGCATAGTATGAGTTAGACATTCACATTGTCGGATGAGAGGTAGAGGGGAACTGTTGAATATGGGAAGCAATCAATTGTATTCTGGGGGTCCCCTGCGAGGGGCCACAATGTGTATGCGTTACATGTGCCTGTACCAAACTCTAATAAAGCGTTCTTATACAAAAAGAAAGTACCCAGCTTTCTTCCCCCTACACCTTCAGTAGTTAAAAGGAGACTGTGCCATGATTCTGAATGGTTGGAGATTACTCAAGAATGTAAACAAAGCATTTTGTGAGACTTGCCTGCTTACTGTTCTTGATAATGTCAAATTAATGTTTAGGTCATTAGGAAGGTTAAAAGTTGTGTATCGGAATAGGTGGGACATCCACTTTTAGGGACTGGTTGCCAATGGAGTATTTTTCTATTCAATAGTGGTGATGTTCAGTCTTAGTGTGCACACCTGTGCCATATCCGGTGTATCCCATGTTCTAGAGACCTTGTGATGAGGTCTTTGCTGGCTAATTTGTGTTGCTGTGACCCCCTCCTTCCAGCCCAATATGTAATCCATGTTAATCTCTTGGTGATTTTAGTACATAGACAACACTGACAGCCCTGGGTAGTGACCAACACAGAGCCACAATTTTCGGAGTCTGCAATCCCTCCCTGCCATAGATACTCTGTACATACTATGATGTGGGCCTCGATACACTGCTGACAACCTATCACACAACCGTCCTCATGAGTACTCCCCTGTTGTCTGTGGACATTGCAGACACACACACAGTCTTCAAAGAGGGCGTGATTGGGGGTTGTATCTTAAGTGTGAGGCTTTTCTAGCTCTATTTACACCATGAACGACTACAAGGTGTCAAATAAGATCAAGAGCTGTTAAGGTAGTGAGTATGAAGAGAAAGATAAAAGAAAAGGGACATAGAAAAAAAGGGGATAGAAGGCTATAAGAATAAACAAGGCCAGTGACACTTAGATCCAGCCCAGCCTATGTTAGGTGACAGTTGTTAACTCTGTCATGAATTCATCAGAGGCATAAATAAGCAATGGCCGGCATCAGCACCACCATCATAGGTACGCCGAAACTGATGAAAAGAACATTTACAATTTTTTAGGCTAACTTGTGTTTCATGGCAGTTTGAAGAGCGGCTAAACGGATCTGCCATTAGCCCTTTGCAGTTCATCAGGTATTCCTGGCTATAAGAAGTTCTGCCACTTAGCATGGGGCTTCTAGCTGCAAGGAAACCAGTGTGTGGCGTCATAGTGGCAGGAGAAGTCTGCTGTCAGTCAAAAGAGGCTGCATAGCTATGTACTTCTTTTGTAGAGGACCTGTTTTTCTTCCCTTAAAAAAACACTTAGGTAAACCCATATGATGCTCTTCTTCACAATTTCTCACACCTGTAGAAATAAATTGGCACTCAAAGCGTCAAATGTGAGCAGTTGCAACATCACACATAGGCACAATTAAAATATAAAATTGTCATCCATATTCACATTGAAAATGTGGCAGCTTTGTAGTGCTGTAGGAGACACATAAACATATACTGGTGTAAATTAGCCTTGCCAAGTGTCGGAGATCTTGGATTCGATAAACACTTTTTTATTAATTTCTCCCCATCACCCCATAAGGATTAAAGATTGCCATGCTGTCCTAGCTGAGTAAACAAAACTTATTGTGTTTCATATATTCTTCTCTCCTCAACTCGATGTAGTGGAAAGATTTATTCTTGACAAGGCATTGAAACCTGGCTGGTCAGACCCAAGCCTGACATTATTTGTTGGTTATGTCAGGGTTCAGTGCATTTAGTCTAATTGGACAGCAACTGTTTAGTCTTGGCTCCTGCATGAAAATTGTTTCTACATTGATGCATCCCTCAAATGTGGTGCAGTACAGCCATCACCAAGGCACTAGATAGTTGTGAGGAAATAGCTAGGGAAGAGTGGATTATATGCCTTGTTACTAAGACAAGTCTCTGCTATATGAGGAGTATGGCAAGTGGGACGACCTGACAAATGGCACTGCCAGGTCACCGTAAGACAACGTCTCTACAAAGTAAGAACGTCTTTTATATGGTCGGTAGGGCTTCCCACTGACCAGCAACTGTTAGTCATTGTCCCTATTGGCCTGGCCCGCCACCAGCACTCCAGAACGCATAACTTCCTGCCCTAAACACTCCTCTTCCAAATACCGATTTGTCATGCATTTCTAAACCCATTTTGTGATGTGATAACCATTTGCTGACTTGCAAAATGGATTTGGTTACATATCAATAAGCCATTTGACAATGTACAAACTTTTCATAACATATAAGGTTATTCAGTCTGCTGGCTCAAAGCATCACAATAAAGTACAGGCGCAGTGTAAAGTGGAAATTATGGAGTCTCTGTTTCGAATTAGAATTGTAATGTCAAGTGCCTACAACTGAAACTAAGATGAAACATACTTCTTCCTGATCTTTATAGCCCAGGAAATGTAACTGATAACTCCGTGACAGATGAGTTCTGTATCTCAGAGCTGTAAAAAGTTGATGCTTTCTTTGTAGGATAGAAAACCTTGGGACCGCAAAATGGGACACAAAAGGCAGCTTTTCGGGATGCTGTACAATTTACAAATAAGATGGGTTGTCGATTGTAATGAAAGGGAATCACACGGGCAACATGGCAGAGAGGTAGACCAGCAACCCATTACTGGGAAAGTGACTAAAAAGTGCACAGTGTATAATATGTGTAATCCAAAGTAAATATGGTTCCTACAAGTCAGTAGTAGAGATCGGTTCATAACGGAAGACAGTATCCATGACTCGTTATCTGGCTATTCTGGCGTCATTGCAGAACTTATAAAAAGACTTTACAATCCCCTTAGTTTTGGCATCAATGCCCAGAGGTGAGTTAAAGAGGTCAGGCTTGACAATATCTAAAATCCCTTGCCTGACATAGGTGAGGCAGGGGATTGAGGCAGTGTTAGCCAGCCTGGTACAGACTTCCAAAACCAAGCTGGGGAAATCAGTTTCAGTGGAGGACCACATGTTTGTCCTCAAGAGTAGGGGTGCAATCCTCACATGGTCCTCCAAAAAGCGGACACCCAATTATTTGTGCACAATAAAACTTGCTCTGGTTTTGGGAAAGGCTAGCAGTCTGCACTGGAATTTATTCTCTAGAGATTGCAGTTTTATTGGGTTGGCATAACCCCAGACTCCTGCTCCCTATGTCCCTATTAGGAGGCATTTACTTGTATACAATGCTGTCAACTCTTTAATGGGCTTATGGCCTAGCTTCCTAGTGAATCCAAAGACTGCCTCTCAGGCCTGTGCAAATTACTGTGCTCGTTGGGTGAGTAAATTCTCCAACTTTAAGTTAGCATCAAATAAAATACTAAAATAGGGGACTTTGGCTATTGGGATCCCCCTATTGTAAATTTTCGGGTACAGGTGTTTTTAGGGCCACAGGTCATAATGTTAGATATTTGGTTGTTCACCTTTAAATCAAGGTTGACCTTGAAATCATTAAAGGAGTTTAGCAAGGTCTGAGGACCATGTGCAATGCGTGCAATTAAAACTGCATCTTGACTGAACGACACCCGACCTTTGGTAGAACTTTTCCTGTTTTTACAAGTTCTGAATCAATAACATTGATGTAAAATAAAAAGGGAGCTAAAATGGATTGCTGCCTCATACCTCGGGTTGACCGGATAGATTCTGTACAATTTTCATTTTGGTCATTGCGCACTTTGATGGTAGTATCCCAGTGCAACCGCTTAAGGAGGTGTACCAGGGAAGCTTCAATTCCTACCTTCTCCATCAGGTCCCAAAACTTTCCCCAGTTTACCAAAGTAAAGGCACGGGAGAGGTCCATAAATGCCATGTGCAAAGAACCTCGCCTGGCGTTGATGTATTTACCCATTATTAAAAGTTAATTTAGGGATTGTTCAGCAGTGGCGAAGCCTGGCAGAAAGTCATATTGCAGGCCTGAGAAAAAAGTGTTTGCCTCAGCCCAGTCTTCCAATTTCTCAAGGATTACTCGCCCTAACATCTTAACAGATGCATTGAGCAACGAGATAGGGCAGTAGCAGGGTGGGAGATTTCTATCCCCTTTTTTTCAAAATGGGGATGATTATTGACTCCCTCCATGAGCTCATCGGGGCACCCTTGATTCCAGCACAGAATACATTTGTTAATACAGGGGACCAAAAGGTAGGATTGTGCCTAAAAAGATTCATAGGGACTTTCCCTTCTGGGGATCTTAAGATGACCATGATCACATCAGAAACCTTAATTGACTTGCTTAATTGGATCGCTGGATGACTCCAGGTGGGTTGGAAAGGTAAGAGTCTAAAATTTTACAGGTGTCCGTTGATGGGGGGGTTTGGGGCAAAAATGTTAGAGAAATGGGATATCCAGGCTTTTGCGGGAATATGGCAAACCAGTCTTGGTTGAGAACCTTCAGAAAAAAGGGGCGGTTAACAATTTCTCAAAATAATCTTTTGTCTCTAAATTGTGAGATCAATTCCAAGTCAGCCCAGGCTTTTGATCTGATTTCTTCCCTTCTTCTGTCTAAGGCTATTTTATATTTGTGTCTAGCAGCTCAAATTGTTGGTGCACTGGGTGGTAACATGTTAGTAGCCTGCTTGTAAAGCAGCAGTACAGGCAGGATCAAACCATTTTGGTACAGGTGGATCCTTATGTGGGTTCTTAGTGGTCAGCATACATGACATCGTATTGCATATCTCCACAAATCCCTTTGTGACCTCCTCTGGCTCCGCCTCTTCGGACAGGCAACACATTACATCCACAACATTGCCTACAATTAGGTCTTTAAAAAACTAGTTTGGGTCATTACTCACCCACCTCAGACTACCTAATTTAGGTGGTAATGTAAGGGGGGGGGGGGCATGCTGCCATGTTTTTTTGTCCTTAGGAAGGAAAATAGAAGGCCAACTGCCACAGGGTTGTGATCACTAAGATTTAGAGGACTGACTACGAGGTTCATAGATTTGACTGTAAGTTCCAGGGATGATAATATTAAATCACTAATGCTTCCCCTACCTCTCCAGATGAAAGTTGAGGACTAACAACTCCCTCTGCTTGTAGATCGATCAAAAAGATAAGGTTATGAGGCACTATAATCGGTTTAAGACTTTCCCATGTGGGTAATACTATCTCCTGCCTGTCTGTGACACCACACACACATTCGCCAGTAAGGGGCACCTAACTATATTAAAATCCCCTGACAAATAAGGGCAAATGTTTGCCCTTTACATGTTACGACACACCAACTCTTCTATGAGATTAACCAGCTGCCTGCTGAAAATGAACTAAAATGACATTAACATGATCAGGCAATGACCATTTTAAAATTGGATAACATGGAGTGGCAGATATGTGGAATCCCTATAGCCTGACACCGAGGACATATTGTTTGGGGTCAAGGTCAACCAGTTTTCAGGTGTGTTTTGTCCTTGGGACAAGTAGGCCCAACCCCCTGCAGCACAAACCCTTGGGCTGCCAGTTTGCAGTACCACATTATGGATCAGGGAAGGGCTCTATCTGCAGTTAAGGTAATATTTTTGCCCATATGTTAGTGCTGTTCCGCTGTATTTATGGTTCATTAATTGAAAGCCTTTATTATTAGGGTGAGTGCTCTAAGTAAATGTCGTAAGCTCTGACTGCACTACAGTGGTTCCAGTATAAAAAATGTGTACACATGTTTTCAAAGATTAGCAATATGAGGCTATGTATAATGCTTACAGAATGCTCTCTGATTTGATGCAAATATTTGCAGAAGCTTGAAAGCAAGATTGATGATTCTTCGCTTTCAAAATAAAATGTTCATAAAAAAGTGAAAGCAGAAAAATAAACATTTTGCGAAACTACTGTAGAATTTCAGGTGCCATTTCTTTGCAGCATTATTTATTAACATGTGTTGATGCATGCTAGTATTTACCAAAAATATTCATAATGGAAAATCAGTGTAACCAGTTTCAATAAGATCATGGGAAACAAAATTAAACAAGCATTGGCAAAGCCAGTAGGTCTGAAATTGGTGGTTAGCTTTTTAGTTTTGTCAATATGTAACTTGTTTTGGCATGGTTTTTCTAAAACCTTATTGGTGTGGGAGCTGCCGGGCCCTCACAATTATAATAAATATTGGCTTAAGCAAAAATTGTTTTATTGGTCTCAAAAAGCACACACTGCCACGGTAGTTACTGGCACTTAACAAAACTACTTTGTGTGCCGATATGCTCCTTGTGAAAGAGCAGAATGCTGTCACTCACAGCGAAGCCAGCTGATACAGAGAGGGAGACCGAATTTTAATAAACACAAAAGGTCACTGTCAACGCTAGACTAAATTAGGGGCCCAATTATTAAAGTCTCAAAAGTAAACCCATGGTATATGTCCTTGCATTAAGTGAAGCTATACGGCTTTCATTAATTCCCTAGAATTTACAGAAGTAGGACAAGAAATAGTACTCCTAGAAAATATGCGTGAACTGCATTTTAGCATGAGCACATATGCATGTGTTAATTTTCTCATGCGAAAATCTGAGTGTTTGCAAGTTCACGTTCCCTCCAACTACTTTTTTCCCAACTCTGGAAGAAGGTTTACTTCTGCCATTGTCAGGAGTACATTTCCAACGTTTCCTGGTATGGGAAAAGATTAGAGAAGAGTCGTTGAAAACCCTTAAAACATGCAAGTTAGTAGGTTTACAGACTCAAGAGCATTCTAACCGTGGAACTATTTCTTACCACTACCTTCAGCCCCAGTATGTAGATCTGCAGAAATGTGGCAACATAAGCGGATTGAAAGTATTTAAACACTACTGTGGTATGAGCCCTGGCATGATCAGAGAGGCTATATCAGAGCTCTTTTATAATGAGATTGCTGCCATAATGTGTCACTGCACTACATGGCAAGTGGATTTTGTTAGAGGACAAGTAGATTTTTGAAGCAACCTGCCACATGGAGAAGTATATATTTTATTAAACTCCATGCCCCTGAGTGAACATCAGTTGTTCGATATGCAAGTCACTATATCAGAGGGAAGCTAGAACAACTAACCCCCCTTTCACCCTGCCCTAAGTAGAGGGAATTGCCAGTGCACAAAGGGATTGAACGCCATCAATGTGAAATTTATCTAAAGCCCAGGTCACTTGCTAACATACAGTGTCAAAACCTTTGGTGTATAGGAGCCAGTCGTCATTTGGCAGCTTCTGCCGGACACCCGTAGTTTTCCAAGAAAGCAACTGCAGGCTCACCAGTCTCTCCACTTGCTCCTCGGCAGGGTCCGGACCAAATAAATCGCCCTGGGGACTATTGGGCTCAGATGATGGCTGCAAGCTGGGGTGGAGTTGATGGCAGTTGGTAAGGGGAACCAGTCATTCGATATCTGACAGGCCTGATAATGGTGCAAAGCGGTTATTAGTTAACGGTTGGTCCATGGGGGACACGAGAGGCTATAGAGCCAGGCCTAGACCGAGCCAAGCCGGCTGCCCTGGGTTTGGATGGGTGATAGAAGAAATCCAATGGGAGGGCACAAATCTTTCCCAGCTTGTGCTCTAATTGGCCTCGACAATGCAAGAGAGATCTAATCAAGCCTTGATCTTTAAAGTTACACAGTCTCCCTGAGAGGCTTTAGACAAAGGGCCGATCCAATCTACTCTACAGGCCATTATAATGTAATCGACGAAGTCTGTTGGCCATTCAGAGTTTTTCCTACACCAATGAGCAGATTTATATTTTAGGCTTTTTCCAGTCCTCTGCCACCCCTTCATGCAGTGGGGGGGGGAGCTCCCTCCAGAACAATCATGTAAGGGGTGCACTCCCGGGGGGAGATGCAATTGGCTTGATCAGCCGCCATATAGAGGGACTTTCATCGAGAGGAGAGCAGCCAAACGAGTCCTTTTTCATAGCCAGAGGCTGTTCACGGAGAGTAAGCACTAGCAGGAGTGGTTCGTCTGTAAGAGATGGGGTTATGGGCCTGGATTCCAACATTACCATCAGTGGGTGCTGCGCGGTGGGTAGAGTTAAATTTGCATATCTCAAGTTTGATCATGGCCAAATGGTGGTAAATACTAGGCTCCACGTTGGCGACCATGCCTCAACAATGCTGTTACACAGATTCTTAATGACTCCAAGAAAATGCCCTTACCCCAGGACCCAGGTCCCCGCCCTTGTAGTCGGAGCTGCGGCGCACTGCTTCTTTGATCTGGTAGCCGGCTCAGTTCTTTTCCTTTTGCGCGTGAGGTCCCTTGCTACCCTGCTACAAGAAATGAATTGTGGCTGGGAGCGAGTTACCACCACTCCACACTAGGGGTATGATCTGCTGGGGTTAGAACATATTCTTCAGAGCCCCGGCTACTCGCACTAGTAAATGGTAATGCTGATTCCAAGCTGACACAAGATGAAGTAGAGGGCAGGGGGGTAAAAGGGGTGGTGACGAGGAGAGCAATAAACAACGCTCTGCTAGTTCAATTACTTTACTCATTTCACTGCCAGCCCTCTGAAGGAAGCCACCCAGTGTAACACCAGAAGTAGCTTTGGGGCTGTTCCCTGGAGGCTCCGACCGATGCTGACTGTACGGCTGTGTGAATGGAACAATAGAATATGATTACGGTATCATGAACGAGCCAGATGAAAGGGACGTGGCCCAGCCAGGCTCCTCTGGGGTCTGATATGTGGGGGTGGGCCCGGGCCTTGCATGGGCACGTCCCGCACAGCAGGAGAATCAGCGGCACTTTGAGCGCTTGGGGTATAGCTCCTCCCCCCTCCTTCATCGGCGCAGTCGGGCACGATGTACAATGGGTATTGTAGTCCCCCAAACAGTGATAATTCCGCTGGCTGGCTTGTGCAATGTGCAGAGATAGTGCACCACTCTTCACACTCCCCTGAGAAATCCACACCTCTACTGCTTGGCCTTATAATTTGATAGCATTATGTTATGTATGCTGAATTTGACACTTTCAGCAAGTTCAGGGTTTCTAAATCTAAAACCTGTATAAAAGAACAAGCATTTGCAATGCAATAGGTCTCGCATTTATAAGAGTTTGAGCTATTGGCATTGTAAAATTACAATGCCTTTTTATTTATATTTTGGTTTTAAAACAAATAAAAGGCATTGTCATTTACAATGTCAGTAGCATAAACTCGCATAAAAGCAGTGTGCGGCGTGCAGGAGTGTGCGGCGTGCAGCAGTGTTTCGTGTAGCAGTGTGAGGCATGCAGCACTGTGTGGTGTGCAGCGGCGTGCAGCAGTGTGTGGTGTGCAGCAGTGTGTGGTGTGCAGCAGTGTGTGGTGTGCAGCAGTGTGTGGTGTGCAGCAGTGTGTGGTGTGCAGCAGTGTGTGGTGTGCAGCAGTGTGTGGTGTGCAGCAGTGTGTGGTGTGCAGCAGTGTGTGCCGTGCAGCAGTGTGTGGCGTGCAGCAGTGTTTCGTGTAGCATTGTGCGGCGTGCAGCAGTGTGCGGCGTGCAGCAGTGTGTAATGCAGCAGTGTGTAATGCAGCAGTGTGTAATGCAGCAGTGTGTAATGCAGCAGTGTGTAATGCAGCAGTGTGTAATGCAGCAGTGTGTAGCGCAGCAGTGTGTAGCGCAGCAGTGTGTAGCGCAGCAGTGTGTAGCGCAGCAGTGTGTAGCGCAGCAGTGTGTAGCGCAGCAGTGTGTAGCGCAGCAGTGTGTAGCGCAGCAGTGTGTAGCGCAGCAGTGTGTAGCGCAGCAGTGTGTAGCGCAGCAGTGTGTAGCGCAGCAGTGTGCGGCGTGCAGCAGTGTGTGGCGTGCAGCAGTGTGTGGCGTGGTTTGTAAACAACAAGAAAAGCGGACATCAAAGGAAGGGTGGGAGGGAACAAGCATATGGGGTGTGAGTTATAACGAAAGTTTATTGTTGTAAGAGGGGATGCAGGAAGTGAGGCCGAGCGCGCGCTGGCGAAAGCAGTCTGCTGCTTTCAAGTCCGATGCCAGCTTCGCGCTTGAATGCCTCACATGCACTGGCCATAATCCGCATTCTTAAGGTCTTGTGCCCCTTACTAAATCTCTCTGAATGCGTGAGGCGGCGCACGCGCATGAAGTAGCTAGTGGCAAATGGAATGCGCGTGGTTGTGCGCGTAACCGCCACCCGATCCGCCTGGGAAGCCTTTGGGAGCATTTTGTGAAGCCCCTACATAAGTCTCGCTGAGCGATCGCTTACACGATAGCCAGGCGAGACCTAAAAACTACAAGTCCCAGAAAGCAACATTCTTCCTCTAATTGCACAAAAGGGGCAGGGCACTTGTTTATGAAATGTATCTAATTACCAAGGTATAATTGCTTGGTTTTACTTGCAAGAAGACGTCACTCGAAGTGTCACACAAGACAATTAAATGACACATCTAAACGCATAGACATGTCACACATTAACAATCTCAAAACAAAGCAGTCATGCCAAATGAAAAACATTAAAGCACTTACTGTGACTGGCTGCACAGATTGTGGCAGCCCTTCATGCAGGCCAAATGGACGTTTATCCAGGGCTAGGGGTCCAGCCGCACAGGAAGATACGCATACACTACTTACAGCAGTCCTGGTAACTCCTTCTCAGTGTTGTTTCTTGTCCTAGGTGCCTGCAAGTGAAGGATGCTTCTGCCTGGTGGAGTCCTGGGCGGCCTCGAAGGGTGTGTTGCTAGGCAACACTTGAGCAAACCCTTTAGCTCATGGGACAAATTGAAACCGTTGCAAATTTCAACTGGTTATTTGTCCCCAGCAAGAGCAGCCTGGAAATCCCAGTGCTTCTTTTATTTTTAGACGAAAATTTGTGCTTCCTCTGTTCCTCATGCTGCCCCTTGCTGCCTGAGCTGGATCGCAAGGGCATTGGCAGGAGGTAAGCTAGGGGTCGCAACTGAGACCCCTAAATGACGTTCATGAGGGAATCCATCCCAGATGCAGTCGGGCATCCACTGGGACTAATTTCTCAGCTTGTGAATTTTAGGGATGATGTAAAAGTATGGACTTTTAGGATTCACCTTCATTGGGAACTCCGCTTCTGATTTAGAGTTCCATCCTGCACATTCTACTTCGAAAATTATAGCTTTTATGGTATTGAGAAGTCTTGTGAGGACCTCTGATAAAATGTTGTTGCTGGTATTGTCGTGTGAGAGCCTAAGACACTGTATTTCTGTATTCTTATTTCTGTACATCTTAGTAGACTGATAATTTTTGCACCACCTTTGTCGGCTGGTTTAATATTTTTAATAATTGGCTACAGTGGTCAGTGCAGCCTGTTCTTTCCATGATATATTTCCAAACGTTTCTCTTGGGTGTAATTTTTCAATCTCTTTGAGCACTGGTTTTTCAAAAGTATTGAGTGCAATTAGACTGAGTTGTACATCTTGAGGGATTCAGAAGACTAGTGTTTGATTTATTATCATCCCCAGAATGAAGTTGGTTGCTAAAAAAAATGATTTGAGTCTTATTTTAATAATTCAAAACAGCAGCCTCTATATGCGAGGAATCCAGGGCGAGATAAGTTAACTGTTCGATTTGTTTGCTCATCCCAGATAGGGCACCCTTTACCTTTGTCACCATTTGTGTTTGATCTGACCATTGCTCCCATTGTGGTTCTCTTGTTTATTTGTCTGAAGATAGTTACTAACATCGATTTAAGTAAGGAAGGTAAATGTAGAGAAAAATGTTCAATGGTAAATGAAGGGCTATAAATGCAAGTATTTATTTATTTCTTTTAGTTCATTCAATAGTATTGACTGCTCGTGTCAACTTGTTGATTTTAGGGATGACAGATCAAGAAACGGCAGAGACAAATGCTTCACATTGTAAGAGTTGATATTCCGAACGTCCTGAAGATTTTGATTGATTGTTTTATATATCAAGTTAATTTAGCTCATTGGGTAAGACCTTCTTGGACTCCTTCCCACTGGACCTCAACTTTGATGTTCCACAGTCATGCTCTTTATGGGTTCTTTTTGTCCTTCTAATAATCTGTGGACTTTTAGCCACAATGGGTCGAGACAGCATCTAATTTTAAGTGAAATACTTGTAACTGTATTATGCCGCATAATTCTAAGAAAGTTGCTGACAAAAAGGAATACAATTATTCATGTACCACACCTTGTGGAATATGTTTTTATTGAATATAATTCCTGTGCTAAGTAATCTAGCTTTTCACATATGAGTTTTGGGGATTCACCTTTGTTGCCAGTTCGACGTGGGAATTACAGCGTGACTCTTTTGTGCCCCTGGTAGCGCCAAACAACTCGCCGGACCGCTGCGCAGGTCCCGCAGCGCCCTCCCAAACATCGCAAGGGGCGGTGTGGAATCTGGGCTGAATCAAGCGGGGTGAGCGGTAGCGGACAGGGCTGCGAGCTGCAGGGGACTCCATTGTCCAGGAGTCCCTCCGTGCCCAATAGCTTCCACCTGGGCTGCTCTCCCTGGACGACATGCCCCCCTGCATAGCCGCTTGCTTAAAACTGAGCCAAAACTCTTCAATCTTGGGATTCACCTTTGTTGCCAGTTCGACGTGGGAATTACAGCGTGACTCTTTTGTGCCCCTGGTAGCGCCAAACAACTCGCCGGACCCGCTGCGCCGGTCCCGCAGCGCCCTCCCAAACATCGCAAGGGGTGGTGTGGAATCTGGGCTGAATCAAGCGGGGTGAGCGGTAGCGGACAGGGCTGCGAGCTGCAGGGGACTCCATTGTCCAGGAGTCCCTGCGTGCCCAATAGCTTCCACCTGGGCTGCTCTCCCTGGACGACACGCCCCCCCTGCATAGCCGCTTGCTTAAAACTGAGCCAAAACTCTTCAATCTTGGGATTCACCTTTGTTGCCAGTTCGACGTGGGAATTACAGCGTGACTCTTTTGTGCCCCTGGTAGCGCCAAACAACTCGCCGGACCCGCTGCGCGGGTCCCGCAGCGCCCTCCCAAACATCGCAAGGGGTGGTGTGGAATCTGGGCTGAATCAAGCGGGGTGGGCGGTAGCGGACAGGGCTGCGAGCTGCAGGGGACTCCATTGTTCAGGAGTCCCTGCGTGCCCAATAGCTTCCACCTGGGCTGCTCTCCCTGGACGACACGCCCCCGTCCCCATACGCCCCACCTATTTAAGGAATATTAATCAAGCGACGCGGGAGCGCCCGGGGCTAAGCCCGGGCAAAGGGCGGGCCGTCTGAGGCCGGAAGAGATCGGACCGGGCCCAGTCCCTTAAAAATCGCGTTTGTTTGACCCAGTGGACCGCCTCTTCTACTTGAACATCACCGAACAGGTCACTCTTTTTGTGTATGATATTGACTGGTTTAAACTTCTTAATAACGTTAATTGGTGAATATTTTTATTGAGTAATCGTGGATATGGTTCTCACGAGAGGAAGCAAAACTAAAGTAAAGGGGGGCGGAGGAAAATCCTTAGGTCCTATGGACGACTTTATCATCAAGGCAAATACTTTTATTGATCAAAGCATTAGCCTAATTGAAGGTAGGGTGTCCTTAGATCTCGCATTGGCAAAGAGGTCGTCCATGGGAAATTTTAAAGAATGCAAAAACCCCTGAGGTTTTGCCTATTAGGGGGTGCGGGACGATCTCCAAGGGTAGGAGAAGTCTCCCAAATAATGTAGATTTGTCGGCCTCACAACTTTCTGACTTTCAACTAAGTTTGGACCTAGAAAGGACCCCAGAATTAATTCCCGAAATAACCCCAGATGAAATAAGGACCACTAGAGGCAGGAGAGAGGGAGCAATTAAGAAACGAAAGATAAACGCAAAAACTCCGGTTCATCATGATTCTAGTATCCAACACGAAGTAAAACTCATAACATCTCCACAAGACGACTACTTTTCTGATAAATCAGCTATTAATCAGTCTTTACATGACAATCTAGATTTCCCCAAGCGTAGCAAACTCCACCCATTTCCTATCTAGTAATACGCAAAGGGACAATGTAAACCCACACATAATAAACAACATAGCAGAGCTTTTAAAAATCGCTATTGCACCACTTGATTTAAGATTGTCCCAGATGGAGCAACAAGTACAGCTTCTAGTTAACATTATGAAACCGAAACAAGCACTAGGGGGGAAAAAAAAGAGGGGAACTAAATCACCTCCTCAAAATTTGCCACACATGTATAATAAAAAACACGAAACTGCTTTATCAGAGCCTCCCTCTAAACTACAACCCCCCGATGTACTTATTACAGAGAGAGCAGAAGAACCTATTGTTAATACTAACATAAACTCTCTGCAGGGTAATGCCCCGAGAGTAGCAACCGCAGGTCCCAAAATCCCTGTTCCTAGGGAAAAAAAATTGTTGCATCAAACAAATATTCTGACTTTAAACAAGCAACCTCCCAAAATAGCAACAACTGATACCAGTACAGCAGATACGAGGGGCTTTACTAAAAGTAGATTGGCGGTAGACTTGCCCCCGGAAGCAAGTCCATATGTGGTAGTTATGATAGGAGTACCGGAGTTAGAAGATCATGTTATGGAATCTACATGGTCGTTGAAAAATAAGGTTCAGTATTGGTTAAACAATAATCGTCCCATTACAGAACCCGGGTCAACGAGGATTCTGATGGTCCGTAGAACCCCTTGGGTGGGGAAAAGTAGAAAAACGATACAGGGAGATTGCATTTTGATTTCATTTGAACATCCCTGGGTGGTGGATTACATATGCTCTGGGGAGTTTCCAAACACTTATGGTAAAATAGGAACTAGGCGACTCTCCTTTTTCTATCCCTCCAGGCCTCTTAGGGAGTTTCCTACTAACAATGCTCATCTTTGGGAAATAACAGCCTCAGCTCATGATAACTATTCTAACCAATGGCAAACAGTGGGTTCCCGTTTTCGTGAGCATGGTGGTTACCGGCACTTACCAGGATCACGATTTTGGGGTGGAGGAAGAGATGAATGGGGCGTCCATCAACAGCGAATGTCAAATAGAGAGCCAATTCAAAGGGAACCCTGGCTTGGG
The DNA here is from genome assembly GCF_964204655.1 of Triturus cristatus. NCBI lineage: Eukaryota > Metazoa > Chordata > Amphibia > Caudata > Salamandridae > Triturus > Triturus cristatus. The sequence goes on from NC_140580.1 coordinate 957,563,962, forward strand.
ATTCCAACGGACAATAGATTTAGTGTCCTTGAAATGGTTGATTGACCATCAATTCCATCCAAAGACTCCAACCATAGTACATCACATTCTATACTCAATCCCACAACGAACTGTCCAACTCAAGAAGTAGTGACCAACGTAGAATGGCACCCGCTATCTATTCTTTTTTGGAATATAGCGGGGCTTCGCTCCAAAAGTGAAGATGGCTCGGCAACATATTTCCTAGCACAGGAGAAAATTATTTGCTTACAGGAGACCTGGTCCCTAACGGAGCTTCATCTCCCTGGGTTTCAAACATATTTTACGCCAGCTTTGGGAGGAGGTATTGGTAGACCTAAGGGGGGGCTGACCACATATATTGCCAATACAGTAAATCATTTTAAAACATCATTGATTGCGTCGGACCCAAACTACCAACTATTAAAGCTTCTTCACAATAAAACTGCGCCCATCCTCTTGCTTAATTTATATAACAACCTCGAGGATGATCAATTTCTGTCTCTTATCTCCAATATCAAGGAGAAATTGAGAAATAACTCCATAGTTGGTAAAGGGCCAGTTCATTTCATATGTGGTGGAGACTTAAATATACATCCATGTCCACATGTTGGGAAAAACAGATGCGGAATCGTGGATGAAGACAACGCTCCTATTATGCACTTTACTCATAGTAAAGCGGGGACTGCCATGAATAATATGTTATTGGATTTAGAACTTGAAATAGTAAATGAATTAACTCCAGGGTCAAATCTCTTACAACCAACGTACGTCGGTAGGGGCTACAGTACGACAGTTGATTATATTTTTCTCTCGTCAGCTTTGTCTCCCCGAATGAGGTCCTGTGAGGTGTTGATTAACACTTTCAGTGACCTTTCCGCTCTCAGATTAGAAATACAACGAACGAAGGGCCAACCGGAAATGGACCTAATAGCGACAACTCTCGCACAAAATAAATTAGAGCTAGCCAGGACAAATGGGTATGCACTGAAGTGGGAGACTATCAATCCGAAGGTAATTACTGGGAAACTGGTAAAAGCGGCATATATAAATATAATCAATTGCCTCGACCTATCGTTATCTGATGAAGAAGTTCTAACTAATTTTATACAAATATTAGAGAAGATCAAGGGACTTCTTACCATAGCATCAAGGAAGTCACTCCCAATAAATAAAGGTTGGTTTAATCACTCCTGCACTATAGCCCTAGCTAATCTAAAAAAGGAATTAAAAAAAACAGATAGAGTTCCAGAAATAATTCGATCTTTGAGGCGCCAATATGTTCATGCACGAAAGCAAAGAATCATTGAATTAAAGAAGAAGTTATGGGATGATTTACACTCCAGCGCTGTGTCAAAGAACAGCTTGGCCTTTTGGCGTACTGTCAAAACACCATATTTTTTGGATTCTGACAGTCCCAAGATAGAAGTGGCCATTGATGAAGATACGTGGGTGGCACACTTCTCCAAGATTTTTAAAGACACAGTAACTGTTAGCAAGGGTTCACAACACTCTTTCTTTATTTTTTGATATTACTGAAGTTTTAGCGGCCCTAAAAGCAAGTAAGCGCGGGAAAGCTCCAGGCCCGGATGGGGTTCCAGTAGATCTGTTTAAATTCAATTCGGATCTCTGGTCCCCCATCCTTACAAGAGTATGCACCGCAGCGGCAAAAGTTGGCCTGATTGATTCTTGGACAAAGTCAATTATGGTCCCAATTTTTAAAAAAGGAGACCGCCAAGACGTTAATTGTTATCGTCCTATTTCACTTTTGGACTCGTTAGGTAAAGTGGTCGGTAGAGTTGTGCTTGAACGACTCCGGCAGTGGGCTGAGGAGGGAAATATTATATCGGATTTACAATTTGGATTTCGGGAGGGGTTTGGAATGGTGGAGCAGGCCCTTAATCTTAGTCTGATCTTGGGAAAATATTGCCAAGCAAAAAAGGAAATGGTTTATATGGTCTATGTAGATTTATCTGCTGCATTTGACTGTGTCTCACACATAAAACTTTGGAACATCTTGACACATATGGGAGTGGACCCCCCTCTCGTAGATTTTATGAGAGAGCTATATTCAGGGGCCTCTGCAAGGGTGCGATTTGGTACGAAGGGCGAATTGACCGCGCCTTTCGGAGTGGAGCGAGGAGTCAGGCAGGGGTGCGTCCTTGCCCCCTTCCTCTTCTCCCTGTACACAAATGGTCTGGAGGTGGAGATGTTGAGGGGGGCTCTGGACCTACCTCGGGTAAAACGGCGTTTGATACCTGCCTTGCTCTACGCGGACGACGCGGTCATTTTGGCCCGCACCCCATGCGAATTGCAGAAATCCCTAAATAGATATGTCGAGTTTATGGGTGGCTTGGACTTGCAAGTCAATGTTAAAAAAACCTTTGTCATGGTTGCCGGGCGAGCAAAAAAGCGAGTAAAGAACATCTATCTTAAAGATCAAAAATTGGAGGTGACCACTAAGTATTGCTACCTGGGGATAATGATTGATGACGGGCTCAATTGGAGATCAGCAGTTGAGGCTAGATGTCACCTGTTTAAAAGAGCTATTATGTCTCTGATAAGTTTCTCCCAGAGACTAGGGGAAAGGCCCCCAGTGGAGCTCCTAAAAATCTATTCGGCCAAATGTCAGGCGATTGCCCTCTATGGAGCTGGAGTATGGGGATCCGTAGAGGTCAGCGCCCTTCAGGTTGCCGAAAATAATTTTTTGAGATTTCTTTTAGCTGTACCAATGAGCACCTCAGTATACGCTCTCCACTTGGAGCTTGGAATTTCTTATCTCGAGGATTTGATAAGAATTCAGCCCCTATTGCTCTGGCGACGTATTTGGACCTCCGTTAATAACGTCTTTTCCCAGGAAATTTTGTTAGACTCAATGACCATAGACCATCCTTTAAAAATAAAATGGCTATGCTATGTAAGAAATTTCTTCAAGGATCTTGGCTTGGAGAAATATTATTACGACCCCAAAAAAATCATCGAAATACCAAAGAGAGCGCTAAAAAAAATTGGCGTTAACGCACTTGGAGTCTTTGAGGTTGACTTCTGTGGCAATAAAACCATCGGCCCTCCACGCCAATTTGATTCAGACCACTTATTCTGTTCAACCATACTTAACTGTACGGATTAGCACCTATCATAGAATGTTGCTGACAAGATTCAGATTAGATTCTTTTTTCAGATTAGTATCTTTCCCCGATAGAAATAGTTGGGATTTAACTCCCACTTTTTGTCCTTGTGATGATGTATCAAGGCAGTCAAATATACATACTCTTCTGTTTTGTAAATTTCATCACCCACATAGGAAGGTTTGGTTATTACCTGTATTAAAGCGATGGGGATTAAGACCATGTCGGCCCGCGATGTTACGTCTTCAAATGTTAGACTCTGAATTGATCTGTTATTATGTCCTCAACTTTCTAAGATGTATTATAAAACCTAGGAATAATCTGTAATATGGAGTCGGATTTTAGTGAATGTTGACGAAATGATACTTCGTGAATCTTTTGGCCTAGCCCATATGATATATGATAGGTTTTAATTATGATTTTTATGCTTTAAAACATATGTTTTTTTTTCTCTATTTTGTACTGTACTGTCTAAACAACTGTTCTTTTATGGTTTTTAAAATTTATTTAAAAAAAACGAATAAAGAAGATATTATATTTATATGAGGTTTTTTTTTAATCATTTACACAGATGAACCAGATTGTTCTCTACTGTACAATAGAAATAGAAAACGGATGATTTTAATACAATTTAAGTAACCCAGATTCAATTTAATTTAATGGTTAGCAATGTACATTTCACTTTCAACCTGAATACAAAAAGCGATTACTGTATTTTGCACATTATGCAAAATTTTGCTTTACTAATTAAATAATTTTTGATTGACCCACTATGACAGACTATCTCCGTTGTGGATGGGAGACTCTTGTGTTTCAGCACAGTTATTACAAAAAAATCTTTGCCCCAACAAGGAGCTATTTCCCCACATTTTACAAGTTTTTGGGTCATATTTTCTGTGCACCGCATAGCTCGTCACCACACTGACCCACCAGTCACCCCTCTTGTACAATTATAGATTACTTTTTTTGCCAGACTAATGCAAAATAAGTAATGTATCCTGTTGGTGGAGACACAGAATGCAAACGTACTGCTGCATTATATAGAACATCCTCTTCATAGATTGTAGTGGGACGACGGAATCCAATAAACAGGATTACCCTGACAGATGGATCAGTTTAAATACTCACCAACATTAGATAGTTAGGACAAATAGAGTAGGTTGGAGTACTTAGAAGGGTCGACAAGGTCCAGATGAAAGCCCAGTGATGTTGACATATGCTTGGAAGGGCATAAGCATGTACCATGTGTTTTTTATATTTGTTATTTTTTTGGTGGGAAGAGGGAGCTTTTAATGTTGCATAAGATAGTATTTAGCCTGATTTAAAATTCCATTGTTTATCCTATTCTTAATACAATATTATATTTACTCACAACACTACACACATCCATAAAACATTTGTGCTTTGCAAGAGTTCTAATGAGCCCACCTAGACCATTTGGTACTTGCGAGGGAGTACCCCTTTGATGGAGCATGCCATAAAATGTGGGTAAAGGGCTTGTGTCTTTTTCTAAAAATGTTTTTTTTGGCAGAGGTGCATAAGCAACTCTAACTAAAAAAAAAGTATTTTCTTTACACAAGAGACTGTCATCCTGCTAGGTGTTAGTATACATAGTATTCCCATAGCATATTCAACCTGTAGCTAGAACCCTTTGGCTCCATTCTCACCATTATTGTCATCAAAATCCATCAGTACGATGACGCGCAACTCTACCTCTAAATTTCGACAGCACACGACATTCAGCGACTCAAAATCTGCCCTGAACTAATCTTTAACTGGATGTTAAGCCCCTACCAAAAATTCTGCCTCTTTGCAAGTAGCGTTGATCAGCCACATATCCGAGGCTGGCTCTCCGACAGAACCTAGACTTACCCTCTTCACCCCTCCCCAACACTCATCTCCGCTAACAGACAACTCAATTTCACCCTTGGCACACACCTCTCCTTCAAAGAACATCTCGCCACCTAGACATCCTGAAACCAGCTTTTTCTCCTGAAGACAGTGGAACCTATCCTTCCATAAACTGATTTCAGAACAACAGTCCTCTCGCACCTAAATCGAGGCAATTGTTTGCTCTGTGTCCTCCACACTGATACCCTTGAAAGTCCTCCTACACACTGTGGCTCATGTCACTAAGGGCCAAAGTAACTATTTTGGCTCTGTCAAGAAGTCGGCACCCTCTTCTAGACCAGGTCCATCGCCTCAAGGCCCTCAGAAAAAAACAACCCAGCAATCATGGCATCACACGAAGAACCAGGACATTGCCAAAGTGCAGAAAAAGTAATACAAGATGGGAAAAAAACAGAATAAGGGCCGTCTTCATCTACTTGCCCTGGATCTTGAACAACATCCCTTCAACATGAAAACTACTCTCACTATGCAATTCAGAAATACAATTAAGACAGTTATAACAAAGAACACAATTGCTGTCATGGTGGCAATCTAGAAACTTCCTGTGCAGTATAAATAATCTCAAATCATGTGTCTTGGCTTCGCCACTATGCTGTGCTCAGTTGCTTGCTAACTAGGTGTATGCTATACAGTTTCAACTTTAAACATTTCCAAAAGTGAAAACTGGCAGAGTTTATCCATGGGCGAAGCAGTGGAATTTCGGGAACAGTATGCGGAAATTGTTGTGCAAACTCTTATTCCGGTAATTATTCACCACTCCTTTGGCCACTTAGTCTACAGTGGTAATACTGCACCTGGAGTTACTGTACATCACAGGAACAACAGTTTCAGTTGCTGTATTACCATAGTGGTCTACCCACAAAACTTAGTATTGTTATGAAGCCTTAATCCGTTTATCCAGACATCTGATAATGAATTTTTATGTAGCTTAACTTGCATTTGAGTATATAAAATGTGCCTTGAAAGAAATAGAGCCTTGTTCTGTAGTGTTATCTGGTGATGAAATAAAGTTGAGTGGTTAGTTTTGTGGTAGCCTGAAAGATTTGTGGGAAAATAACTGAAAGCACCTTAAATAGGAGCCCATAGGGTACACCTTACCTATTCAAGTTTGGCCAACTGGCAATAATTGTAAGATTAGACCTTCTCTGCATTTAACGTCCGTGGTATCAAATGCTTAGTGTTGTAGATGGAGTTCAAATCCAGGAGGATGTTCTACCTCAGTAATTAATGGTGTGATTCTTTCAAACAGGCATTGAAGACTTGTGCAGCAAAAGGGATGAGCTTAACAGGCAGATTTTGCTGGAAGAAGAAGAGAAGAATAAGTTGCAGAATGACATCCGGGTCCTGACAGAGAAGCTGTCCCGTGTCAATGAGAACTTGGCGAGAAAGATGGCCTCAAGGAATGAGTTCGATAAAACCATTGCTGAAACGGAAGCTGCCTACATGAAGGTATCTTAAGGCCATAAGCAAAGAACCAAGTAGGCTTGTGGTCTATGAGCCTCTACATTCAACTTAATACATGAGTTTTCATGTGGTTACTGTTTATTAAATCAGTTTATGTCATGGCTGAAACACTGTACGAACCTCTTATAATATTTTTCAATATGTGTAAATGGGGTTCTCAAGGTCTTGCCTACAGACGTAGCTCGGTATGCTTTCCCAGACTCTATTCAAAGACTAGACCCCCCCCGCCACCCCCAACAGCCCCATTCACTAACATACAGTACGACCGGAAGATATTTAGTGTCTGACCTAAAATAATGCTATTATTTAGGTTTTACATTCTCCCCCTGGCAAAGGGAGGATTATTGCCCAGATCCCTCTCCGTGCAGAGGCATAGCAAGGTTGGCTCAGGCCTTAATGCAAGCAAGGAAGATTGATTCTTTCCCCCAATTTAACTGCCATTGATTGAGCCTATTCTTGGTTTAATGTCTACAGGGATGTTGTTTTCCCTCTATACTGTGTTTTAACTTCTATTAAACAAAACGTATCGAAAAAAGTAAATTGATGCCTGTTAGGCCTCTTAAATTAGTGGAATCTGACAAAGCTTTGGGCGATTGATTCTCCAAGGCTATTTTAGGAAAAGTTTGGGCAAATGTTTAAAATTTGCATTACATTAGTGAAAACAATACATAATTTAAATAGATGTAAAGGGGTGTTCTCTCGCCTCACAAATCCTAGAGACAAACAATCGGTAAAGAGGAAACTTTAAAAGTAACCCATTTTGCCAAGACTATCAGTTATGCTAGGATGGGGTTCTCTGGCTATTCTAAAAGACACTTTGTAGTCAAATAATATTTGTAATGAGGACAATTTAGATCAAGCTCTCAGTAGCAGACCTTTCATCAGTGCGAGTAACCACTAGTAACCCTTGCACAACACACACAGTGATATACACATCTCCAGTTTCTACAGTGTTGCGGCCATGAACATATTTGCCAATCTTCACAATGCTGTAGTTATGCACAGATTTGGCCAATGAACAAATATGCACATTTCCGCTCAGGTTCCACAATGCACATATATCCACAAACACAGAAAGAGACATTCTACAGCTCAAGCTAATCTGCAAACGTGCAGGCAGACTGGCATACATGCAGAGGTATAAACAGGCAAGCAGACAGAAATGCAGTCAGGCCAGAGGCGGACACACAAATCTATGATACACAAGCAGGTACATCCATACCCATAACGTCCGACATAAAAAAATACACATAGTGAAACACTGCCACTGATTGTTTCTCCGTCCACCTAGCTTCACACCAGATCTTACCCATTTAATCCTTGCCTGTACGCCAACACAGATATTCCCAATCCATCAGTGAGATGGAATTACAGAAATGTTCGTCTCACCAATTGTATTTTTCGCCAAACTTAGACTTTGTGCCATCTTAACTAAGCATGTGACTGCTCTTGGAAATCAGAATAAAGAGACGAGTGGGATTGTACGCACAGAGTAGAAAGAATTCATCATACCACTGCTCTATGTTTTTATTTATTTATTTCATTTCTGCTCTTTACTGTTACAATTGGGAGGACCTAAATCATGTCTATTTCCAAAATAGAATGCTGGAATAGTTATTTTGTTAAACACACAAGATGATGGATGGAATGTTGCACATTGGCAAAATATTCACCCCCAGTCACAGATCTGGGTTTAATCCATCGTTATTTTGCTCACCACGCCACCCCAGTTCAGACATGGCCATATGCAAATCAGTCTTGACCCTGTGCCTCATGGGAACAGTCCAACCCGAACTGCCAAACCATGTCTTGCCTGGACCGGAATCAAGCATCCTAGGACCGGTTTCGGGGTTTCACTCCTCTTCAGCCAGGATAGCTTGACTCCAGTGGCGTAGTGAGCACGGGACCCACGTCTGGGCATACCCTTCCCACATAGGGCGAACAGCAAAACACACAAGATGATGGACGGAATGTTGCACATTGGCAAAACATTCACCCCCAGTCACAGATCTGGCTGGGTTCCAACTGGAATGGTGTGGTGAGCAAAATAACAATGGATTAAACCCAGATCTGTGACTGGGGGTGAATGTCTGACAATGTTCAACATTAGAACATGACATATTACCTGGCAATGCACCATTAATCACACGAGCCTTTCTCCTTACGCTTGTAGGGCTACTACTAGTGTCTGCTACACTTCATTTCACTTTCCAGTCTTTCCCCCACCCTGGTAGAGGAAGTGGCAGCTTTCAGGCACTCTTTCATTAGCTGCAGGTACAGCAGGTCAGCCTCTTGCTCTTCTCATGTCCAATCCCCTACCCAGCCTACCCCCGCCCATTCGTTCATTCAGCTCTTTTTATCTCTGACTCCAACAACAGGGTGGTAAAACAAACTTTTAGCTGCATCACCCAGTAAATAATTCCATCCAATTCAATCTGTCAGTTCATCAAAGAAGTTGCAAATGACAATTCATTTCTACCACAAGCTGCCTGTAAGTGACATTCTTGTAACGAGCCACCGAGGGCTGGGTTTAACCTGGTCAAGATGATAACTCAGACTAGCAATAGTTTGTTGTTTTATTACGGAAATGAAATCTTTAAGACCCAACCCGAAGCCTTTCCACATAGTGTCTCTACCAGGCAAGGCGAATCCTCGCATAGTGCTTCAAACTGCAAAGAGGATTGCTTGGTAGCAACATGAGGCTTCCTATTTATAATTCAAAATATTCCCAGTCTGCATTTGGTATGCGCTCAGAGCAGTCAACAGAGAGGCACTTGATAGCAGCAACCCCCCACCGCTGACCGCATCAAGCAGCACAAACCCCTGCTCACCCACTAGGACCTCCTCACCATGCAAGACACCATCTCTGTCCTGAACTCCATGCACTCTGGAGCACCCACAGACCCCGGTTTCCCCCCCTCCCCCCCGCCCCACGTCTTCAACCTTGGATGCAAGACAATCTGTGATGAGCTCAGGAAGGTTCTGAACACCTCCTTCCCGGAGGACTGAAAACGTGCAGAAGTAAGGACCTTCCTGAAAAAACTATCCAGTCAAAGTCCTCAAGAAAGCGATCAACCAGCAACTTGCCCAATACCTAGAAGACCACAACCTCCTGGACCACACCCAGTCTGGATTCAGAGCTAACCACAGCACCGAGACAGCCCTGATCGCAGCCACCGATGACATCAGAGCCCTCCTAGACCTTGGAGAAACAGCAGCCTTCATCCTCCTGGACCTGTCCGTCGTGTTTGACACTGTCTCCCACCACATCCTGATGAACAGACTCCACTACATCTGGATCCAGAGAGATGCCCTAAATGGATCACCTCTTACCTCACTGGCAGAATCCAGAGGATCAGTCTTCCACTGTTCACCTCAGAGCCCAAGATCATCTGTGGAGTCCCCCAAGGACTGTCCCTCAGCCCCACCCTCTTCAACACCTACATGACAACCCCCCCGACACCGTCCGATCACACAGACTCAACATCTCCTATGACTCCCGGGTCATCCTCTCCATGTCCAAAGACCCCTCTACCACCAAAGCCAACTTCCGCAGATGAATGATTTTCATCGCAGACTGGCAACTGTCTCAAACTCAACAAGGACAAGATGGAAGTCCTCATCTTTTGGAACAACTCCTCACCATGGAATGACACGTGGTGGTCAACGGAACTCAGCCAACCACCCGCCCCAAAATGATGATGATACCCACAACCTCGGCATCATCCTGGATAGCAAGCTATCCATGAAGAAACAAGTCAACACAATCTCATCTGCCTGCTTCCACACCCTTCGTATGCTCTGCAAGATCTTAATGTGGCTCCCAATCATCACCAGAAGGACCACCTTGCAGGCATTCATCACCAGCAGACTGGATTACGGAAACACACTCCACGTAGGAATCACTGCATGTCTCCTGAAGAAACTCCAGACAATAGAAACGCAATTGCAAGACTCGACCTCCCCAAAAGGACCCACATTAGACCCCATCTCAAGAAACTACACTGGCTCGCCGATTCAGAAGAGATGCCAGTTCAAGATGCTAACTCACGCCTACAAGGCCCTGCACAACGAACGACCAGCATACATCAACAAATGCCTGATCTTCCACCAACTGGCCACACAACTTCGACCTGCCTCCCTCACAGACACCCCTCTGCTGAACCAACAACCGAGAACGCTCCTTCTCGCACCTGGCAGCCAAGGCATGGAACAACCTCCCTCTGCACCTCCGGGTCGCACCGTTGCTCCAGAAATTTAGGAAAGAATTCAAGGCCAGGCTGTTTAAATGATCAAACCACCACTCAGCAGGCAACTTCTCTAGCGCCTCGATAACCTCACGGGTGATTTGCCTCATAATTGTTTTATTGATTGATAGTATAGCACCTATCAGGACTGCCCCTCTGAAATTGTGAAAAGAATTAGCAGCACAATAGATATCCGTATTAGTCCAACAGTGACAAGAAGCCAATGTCAGTGGACCTAACACTAGAGGTTATTAACATATTATTTAAATTAAAACATTGGAAATGAAAATAACTGTCCGTAAACAAGGTTCATGAAACAAGAAGGATAAAGCAAATCTCAGAAAAGGGCCTATTATGGTGAACTGCGAAGAGTATGGCTGGAATGGGCAGCGCGTCACTGCATTTGGTGTTCCAGGAGAGTAGGGTCGTTTTTGTTTAAAATATGCAGAAAAGTTAATAAACTGATTTAGGGAATGGTATTTTTCAGAGTAGTAGGAAGGAGAATACAGTGGGGCATTCCCTTGCAACGTTTGATCTAATGAGCTTTTTGCAACTTGAAAACTGCTAGGAGGACCAGTGATTGCTCAGAGGCCACCTTACAGCTCTAAATAAAAACACGCTTACAATTTTTTGTAAATTTAAATAAATATTCAAATGAATACAAGAAGGATTTAGAAGTGACTGGAGAGATCTTTCGTCCTGTGATTTTTCTAAACCGAAATCCTTCTAAGTCCATTTTAACTGACTCCTCTTTGAATCTTGTGCTTCAGATGATTCACTGCTTTATCAGTGTCCAGATACTGGGCTTCAATCTGTAGGTCAAGACATACATGAGAGAGCCCTTGGAAAAAGAGTTAAAATGATGGCAAGGTAGTCTCGCAAAAAGGAGCAGCTGCTCACAATCTTTGCAATCCAAAGGGCCCAGTCCGGCTTTTGTCCACAGAGCTTGACAACTTTTTCCAAGAGTTGTGGATGCTTCCCACTTTCCTTCCAGGTCGATTGCTGCTTTCTCGTGGTCCAAGTATGAAGGAGTTTGGTGTGTCATCTACCACACTTGAGCATCTCAATTCTAGCTGGTTTTTCAAATCGTGACGCCTGGTGTCTGACAGTGGAACAGAGAGTTAGCCCATCCTGACCTAACTTTTTATGGAGATTTGAAAATACCACCCACAGAAGTGCAAAAGCTGGTTGAGTAGTCAATAGTTGTCCACCTCACTGACAGGTCAGTAAGGCCCAGGGTGGAAGAGCACCATTTACTTAAATGGCCTACTGTGTATTGGGTAGAGTCAGGAGAGAGGGTGAAAGGACGGATAGAGGGTTGGGTGGACTAACCGAGATAAGGCACCCATTGATGCGTGTAATGCCCTTTCAGCACTTCGCAGCAGCTAATCACTCTAATTTGACAGAAGATGGGCACGTAAAACTGAGAGAGTCCAGTAATTCCAGGTGCACAAATTCCTGTCTCTCTACAAGTGAAATCCGCTTTCACATTCGCGCTTGTATCCTTTAACCAAGATTCAATTTTTCGAGCCAGTCACAGATTGGCTAAGCTTAATTCAAGGTGCCAGCCTAGGAGTTGTTTCTAAACCTCAGATTTACTTTGAGGAATAGGAGATACAACGAAATAACATGCATTAAGATTGGACAGTCTATAGATGTTGTGTAGGAGAACTGTTAAATAAAACATTCACTTTATGATTTTCTGCTCCCCCCCCCCCTCACAGATCCTGGAAAGCTCACAGACTCTCTTAAACGTTCTGAAGAGGGAAGCTGGGAACCTGAATAAAAGCACAGAGCTGCGAGGCCCTACGACAAATGTCCAGCATAAGGACAGCTGACCCGAAGGACTTCAGTGGCTGTGAGTCTGCCTCAGTTGGAATCGCCTGCAGGAAAGGAAGGGCCCAAAATAAAAAGTGGATTGTAATTTTATAACTTTATTTATATATCATTATGGTCGATGTTTCTTTTTTTTATACTAATCTGTAATTAAAAGACTGTTTGCTACAATTCAGTAATAAAACAATGGAAGCATACCTGTTTCAGTCGCTTTTTGTTTGATTTGTTTTTACATCTTATTTTTCTTCTGTTGAATATTTAAATTACATTTGCTAATTTATCATTACTTTAAACACAGCATTGTGTCTCCAGTGCGGAACCAACTGAGGTACATTTGATTGTAATGTGTGGGTCCGACTGAAATGTGTTAAGTGCAGTATAGCTTCTGTAGGTCGAATAGATGTGTGTGTGTGTGTGTGTAATTCAAGTGTTTGCCACCATTTTCTTTGGGAGGCTAAAATGAAACAGTTATAGGATGTCCATATTTTGATTTGCCTATAATTTTCACACATTTCGCACTTCTTCAACCACTTTATCCTCATAAAGTGACCACAAACTGTCAGTCGACCAGCATCAAATTCTTCAGACAAATGCATAAAGCTGCGAGATGTTCATGAACATCAACTTACCTTCCTAGATAATTTGCAGCACACTGCCCTTCGAGTACTTCCTTTGTCTGTGGCTTTGAATACAGAGAACTATAACACTCTTTTTACTGGAGCACCAGCTTTAGCTCATGGGCCCTTCCTTGACCTGCATAAACAAGCATTTACAATGCAATAGGTCTCGCATTTGCAAAAGTTAGAGCTATTGACATTGTAAATGACAAACCTTTTATTTACGTGTTGGTTTTAAAAACAGATAAATAAATGGCATTGTCAATTACAATGCCAATAGCTTAATCTTTCGCAAATGCGAGACCTATTGCATTTGCAATGCAATAGGTCTCGTATTTACGCCAGTTTTAGCTATTGACATTGCAAAAAACAATGCGTTGTATTTATGTTTCAAAAACCAAAGCATAAAAAGGCATTGTCATTTACAATGCCAATAGCTCAAACTCGCGTAAATGCGAGACCTGTTGCATTGCAAATGCTTGTTACAGCAGGGCATAAACAGCAACAAATTGTCGAACCCCAGCCATTTTGGAAGCTACCAACACAAGGGTGTCTGATTTCTGGCGAGTTCTAAAATGATTACAGCCCCTTTGCTATGGCCCTTTGATATCCCCAACCTGCCCAGGAGGCGTCAAAGGTTCCTACATTTCTGGAAGTGCAACCATAATACGTTTGTTCCACCACTACTAGACACAGCCACCCCCTTCCCTAATGAAGGTAGCCTCCCCTGACCCCCCAACCACCCAAAAAAATCTATAAAAACGTATCTATAAAAACTTTTGTTTAAAAAAAGATAACACACTAACCATGTGCCTCCAGCTGAAAGGATACCTCCCTGCAACCCCTTGCTTCCATTTGTCCACCAATGCAATCTATGCACTTTAATCCCGTTTCAGACGAGTACACGCACCAGAAGGATGGCAGAAACCCTGACCTCCAAGTGATAACACGGACAACTATTATAGTCAAATAATGTAAGATGCTGCTTCTTGGTAGGCTGCCTGGAGCATCTTACACTGCAGAAGATACACAGGAAAGGCATGTGTGCACCAGACAGTGGTATATAATAAAAAATGCTAATTAGGGAATGGGCTATAGAAGTGCACTCCCTTCCTTCCGAGTAGGAAGGTGACGGTGCATTAACACTGGTATAATGCCGTAATACTTCACAAGTAAATGCAGTTACAAGTTAGATTTGTTTTTTACCGAGCGGAATTCCACACAGTATTTTATTTTTTATAGGGATTAATGGTAGGAGGTAAATGTGACAGATGGCCTGTGGGCGGGTCGGGCATCTGGCAGGACTAGATGGGAAAGGAAGCTGCTTTGTGGGTAAGTATTACATACTCCCCCTGTGCTGGTATGGGGTGAGGCAGGGTCCAGTAAACAGAGCAGGGCTGCATTGTATAACAAGTTTGTAAAGTTATAAAAATTTTGAAGTTACATGAACTGTTGTGCGGTTAAGTGTAGTTAAATGTAGCAGCACGATCTGAAAATACAGCAGTTTAAAGGAAGGCATATGGGACAAATTGTATTTGGGGCTAAAATCAGCATTTTGCAATGGGAGGGGCAAGAGAGTCATGACTTCGCAGGGTTTGGAGTACTTGTGGGGAGAGCAATGCTAGCAGGAGCTATAACCCCTGTATGAAATGTCAGCAGAGGGTAAAGAAGGATTATGGAGGTGGGGGGTGCAGCAATGGGAGTTTAGCGCCCCTGGGGGCTGACGCAGCAGAGGATATGGGAGGCTCCATTTCCATGGGGGGGCCCCGGTGCCTGGAGCAGGGAGGGGTGCTGCGAGGCTCTGCCTCCCCTCACTTCTAGGCTCAGCTGCTGCAGGAAGTGTGTGGGGCTGAAAGTGACACTGCAGTGAATAGTGCCTGATCTGTTTAAGTCTGCAAAAACATTTTATATTATACTTTTTTTATCATTGCGCTGATTAAAAATAATAAACACCACAGTTTTCTACAGAGCGAACTTGACCTGACGGTATTGGGCCTCTTACATGAGCAGCAGTTACATTACACAAAGGCAAATTAATTTTTTGGGTACAAGGAGAATTATATGATGTCAAGCAGACACCGAGACTGGAACTTAGCTTGCCAGGTTTTAACTCATCACACTACATCCTTTCTTACATTTAAAGAGTAGAAACGTTGGGAAATATAGCAATTAGAACTCAGTGGGGGAATAGTGTGCTTTTCATTCATATATTTACACTGCAGCAAACAATACGGGTGACAAATCACAGCTTTTAGGAAAACATGTTGCCTTACTTTAATTGCTGGACCATCCAATACAATTGACAGATTTTGGTTGTAATAGAGAAAGCTCCGCACTTCAGGTGTTCCTACTATCCTGCCACAAGACCGAGTAGGTGAAGCCCGCTAACTGCGTAACAAGTCCATAACCAAAACACACTTGACAAAAAAAGAGGAAGGGCCTGTCATCGCTCATGAAAAGGGAGAGTGCCTTAATTGTGCTGTGTAACTTAAACAAAACACTTCACCTCTTTCCTGAGCCTCTGCACGAACCCTGTTGCTAGAGCTGCAACAAGAAACGGTGTATAATGCGAGTTGTATCAATGGTAGGCAACAATTCTATAAAAGCACAAATGTACGGTATTAATGTAAATGCACAGTCACTGGCATTGCTTGCCCTCCATCTCTTCTAGTGAGGCACAAATAACGGGAATACAGCAAAACACCACAATCAAGTCAAACCACGTGCGGCGGCATTGGTAACAGCAATATTGAGAACAGGGCACAGACTTTGCTGTGTGATGCCCATTCTGGCGGCTGTGTTAATAGCCGAGGGACTGCTCCATCCTGGTTTAGGGCCACCTCACAGCAAGTAATCGCATTTCTCATTCTTAGCATAACTAAAGATGAACGTGTGTTACAGCGGACTTCTGAACTATGCCGTCTCAGCTGTGGCACCTCTGTCTCCCAAGTTAACAAACGCTAGCAGCTCGCAGGCACATCTCATGTTCACGGCATGCAAGAATGCGTGATGTTGTGTGTATTTCTTTTAATTGAGCTGCAGACGCGTCCTGGTCGGGCTGCTGGAACCTAGTCCGCCCCTGGCTGCAATCATCCACAAAATACATGCAAGGGCTGCTTTCTTGGCATGATCGTTAAGACTTGCCTGCATCAGGTTTTGGAGCAAATGTTGAAGGCGCTTACTGACTGCTCGTACAAACGGCCGCCAATGTCCTGTCTGCACTTGGAAAGTGAAAGTCGGCATGGCGCGCTGATTGTAAGCTAGCACGTCGTTGTGCCAATAAAGAAAACAAACACGCTCCTCCATGACCGCCACAAGCTGCGAGAGGGGGGCGGGAACAAAGGGAACTGGAACACGGCCAATGGGTGGGGGGCGGGAACAGGAAACTAAAAAGCAAAAGGTACACTGATCTCGCTACGAAACAAACAAGTGGGATTACAATCAACACAATTCCTGTCTCGTGAGTCATCGTGGTTACATCAAAGCTCGGCGAGCAGCAGTGACTATAAACTAGCGGCAGCAGATGAAGTGATTCGCCCACAATCACGGAACATTACGTTAAAGCCAACACTTCCAAACTCGGCAGCTGGTGGTGGAAAATAAACAAGGAAGTAGTCCCTAAATGAGTAGATAACCCCAAGCAGCGGAACTAAACTGTAGTTGGTCGATGCTGCTTCCTGCAAAACGGAAGAAAAACGGAAGTGACGTTTCGGACCACCAGCCAATCAATGTGATACATAAAAAGAACAATGCCAGATTTAACCAATGGCAAGCGAAAATACAAATATAAAAACAATGGGTGGAGTTTCACCCAACATACTAATTACTTGATGCCTCGGAGAGGCAGCGCATGCGCTGCCCTTTGCGAGACCTAAAAATGGCATATCTGGTGGAGGTAAAGCTGGGCGCTTTCACATCTGAGAATAGGCAGTAGAACTGCAATGTTGTACAAGAACTTTATTCTTACCGCCTATGTTAATCGCATGCATATCCACAAGCACAACATAAGGACTGCTTTAGCCAACATTGTCAGTTGCACATCTTGATCTACATGCCAGTGCGTGGAATGAACTAGGGATCAATGGTGCATTGAAATGATCCAGTGTTGAATACGCGATGATCAAAACTGCCCATTGATGGCAATAACGTTGTCCTGTTAATTGGTGCTGTATCTTCCAAGAAACTCATTTCTTGCATGTACCGACTCCGTAGGTCATTCTCTAGTGAAGAGGATCAGTGACTCATACATGATGTTTGTGGCTTTTGTTATACCATTGCTTTGGGATGTAAAGGTTTGGCTGCTATGAGATTGTAAACTTTCCAAGCATTGTGCCACTTCTCCAACAAGAAAGCAGGATTTTCTTGCACAAGTAGTTATTTCTAGCCTCAATATGGGAAACCAGTGCAGCTCAAGTTACCATAAAAAATCATCTTAACGTGCCCCTTCCAAAATAGGGCCATAGGCATCCTACTGTGCTCTGTTAGCGTCAAAAAGGCTAAGCAGCTTCCCCCACTGGTTCCTGTCAGACAATAACCAGCTTTAATGTCCTCTCACTAAATGAAACTTGCTGTGGACTTGTTGTGAAGCATATCCCTAACATGGTCAATACTCCAATCCCAATACACCCTCACTTTTCTCGTTAATGCTAAAGCATCTCCTTTGAAGGTTCTACCTTCATAATTATAGAGGCCAAAAAATCTTGGCTACAGCAATCGATTCTTGAAACAACGTCTTTTCTACAAGCATTGAATGGTATTTCTTTTTGTTCACAACACCAGCCAATTAGCTGCATTCTTCCTAGGCACATAGGGCCATATTAATGACGGATTGTCTCGCTTCTGCACCACGTTGCAGTTTGCAAAAGCAACACAACCCTTGAACTACAATTTATCAAGCCACACATGGCCCCCTTGCGTGGCCCCGAGTGGCTTGATAAATCTGGAGCAATGCATCACAAATCGCTGCGTTGTTACTCTACCATGGAGGCGTTGCTTGGGTGTTCCCCAAAACACCCATGGATTTTGACGCATTTCCAGATTTACCATTACTGGTGGACCTGGGAATGTGCCAAAAAGCTACGCCTTTCCTGGGGAGGTGTAACTAGGAGAAACCTCTCTGCAGCACACGTAGGAAGAGGAAAATGCCTTGTGATGGCTTCACACAAAAAATCCTGCTTGCAACACGGGCACCCTTGCACCAAGGTGCAAGGGTGCCTTTATTGGCGCAAGGCAGCACATTGTGCTCCAGCTATAAGAAAAGGCAGGAATGTGCCGTAGTGTGATAAATACACCGCACTCCTGCCCTTTTTTCCGTAACACAACAAGGAAATTTACTTTTTGATAAATATGGCGCATAGTATAAAGGCTACAAGTACTAATGATGATGGCCCATGTTAGTCCTTAGCTGCTTGAACCGGTAAAACAACCCTAGCTTGTTTAAAATTGAGGATGCTAGGATTAAGGGTCCTATAACATATGGACCAAATCTTTTCTTGCTATTAAGTTATCTCCCTTCAATCCTAGATTTCTCACATTCCAGCACCATAGAACAGGACAAAAGTTAGGAAGATTTTAGGTTTAGGCTTTAGCTTAAGGTTTGTGTGGGGTGCAGCAGGGATTTTTGGCAGAAAGCGAGTAACAGGGTGATAAAGTTCGCAGTTTTAAGGACTTTTCTTTCTAATCAAGATTTTGATCTTTTTAATGTTAAAACAGTTAGTGTAATTTTAATATAAGTTATTTACTCCTTATTTGTTCAACTCTATTTTATTGCACTTGGGGTTTGCTAGATCTGGGTTTTCCCCCACAAAACAGCCTAAAGTGAGTTTGGTTTGGGGCCTTATCCAATAGCACAGAGCTACCGGAATCCAATGTTTGAGGACATGTAAGGCCTCTATTAGGAGACTGTACTAATTACGAACTGGTGTGCTTACACTCCTATGAGACCTGTTTGGCATTGGACAAAACCTGCCCCAGTTGTCTACAGTACACATTTTTTAATTAACAAAAGTGCATTTTCTTGTAAACTGATTTACTAACAAGATTTTCATACAAGTAAATCTGTTTTCAGATTGGAGTGTGCGTTTCAGGACTCAGGAACTGTGTTTGCACACATCCACATACTTGTGGATTTGTGGGGACTGACAATCTTTTTTCCAGCCCCTTTCCCAGCAAGGAAAAGGTTGGCAAATTTACTTCAGATGGGAATGTAGGGACAGGGATTTTTCCCATGGTGCAACTGCACTTGCAGAACTAATTTTCAAACAAGCAATTATTTACAGGTATATTTGCTTATGCGAACATGAAATTAACAGAAGTTTACAAATTGTGTACCTGGAGACGTTCAGGTGTGGGAGGTTTTCTGTCAGATGTGCACTGACCTGGCTATCCAGATTCAACAGAAGTGATGTCAGTCTCATCACTATCTCGAACCAAGTAATAACAATGCAAGGAGTACTTTGCAGGCCAGTAGTAAACCTGGGGAAAGGGGACTGGGATGAGAGAGAGAAACAGACACTGGACATCTTCACTCTGCCTATTCTTACAGTTGGGTTCAACCTGCTCTACATGAGCTTTTATCTCAAATAAGAAATACCTCGATAAATATTTCACCTTTTTAAGTTGCACTTCACTAACTATAATATGACATGATACACATTGTGAAAATCTCTGTAGGAGTTTACAACTCGGTGACTTCCTAAAACTGGAACAGAAAAGAAATTTCTATTATAGAGTCAAAAACATACTGGAAGGACTATACTATATCGATAACTACCTTCAGTGATTTGTAAAGTAAATCTGTTCTCTGAATGATCCCTACTATGACAAGTTAATCATCTATGACATAAGGTATACACATTGGTTTGAAACTACCCCTGCAAAAGCAGTCACTTCGCCATAATTGTCAAAACCGTAATGCCTTATTGTGACTAAATAAAACAAACAAGTCTATAGAACTGATGGTCCTTTGTCTAAAGTCTTGCATGGTCCAAAATACCTCTCTAAATACTATAGTAACTCCAGCTGTGGTGTGTGTATCCCAACTCTAGCAACAGCAATTCGGTTTTAGCAAATAAGTAGGTTGATTGGTTAGCAAAGAATGCTTTGAAACAGCCAAACACGAATAACGTATAGTCCATGAACCCAAGTTGGCTGCAATCAATACAAATCTCGTGAGAAACCCATGCCACCTTAATTTTGTCATCTTTTCTGGCTCGCACTTAGCAACTTCCATTCTTTCACACACAGCTGAACTTTCCTGTCTCGGAAGAATTCCGGATCCATGAAGTTCATTGGAGTGTTTAACTCCTTGCAAGTCCGCAGATCATTACATTTTCAAGCTTGATTCTAGAATTGCTTGGGATTTCCTGCAAGTCAGAATTCTGCACCAGTGAGACGTCATAGAGCTGTGGCTGCAGATCATGACAACTGTATTCGATTCTCATTTATTTTCGAACATGTTACAAGTAGAAATTCACTTTTGCTAATATAAATATACAGATTTTACCTAGTGCCTAAGGCTCTACATTAGCTTGTATGTACTCCTGGTGCTCGATGTATTCCTTTTAAGAAATCGTAAATTGCATCAAATAACGATTTGCGGTTTCTTAATAAGAATCTACTAAAATGCATTAGAAGTGGGTGCAATTTGCACAGCTACTTCTACTGAATGCGTTGGTATTTTGTGACCCAACCTATGTATTAATTCACAAAATACCGATTTGCAGTGGGTCGCAATTTAACCTACCTTATTAATAATATGCATGAGGTAGCTTGCAAATTGAAGCCTTGTACAATTGATTAAAGTCACAGGCATGGTGGTCTGCTGGGGTCAGTAGACTATCATATCTATGACTACTTTTATGTAAAGCATTTTTTTTCATTGCCGCTAGTTTGCATTTTTTTTTAAAACAGAGGAACTTTTCTAAAGAAAAAAAAAAAAAAACATTAGGTGGCAGTTGTCCAACGGAAAATTGTTTAAGTATTTTGTTTGCAAAACATTAATGCAAAAGAATCTGTATTTATAAGAAACGCCCTTTACTGATTCTGTATTTATTCTAAAACCCAAATTGCAGTTCAGTAACATTACCGAATAACCATATGAGTTTGGGACATTTAAAAAAAAGCCATTTTGCGGTGCCAAAGGGTCAAATTTGACCCTTGTCACTGTAAAATCTCTTGATACATCAGCCCCTGGTGTCAACTAATCTGTAAACTGAGGAAAAAGAGATAAAGTAGTTTAACCAGAATTACGAACAGGGGGAACCAAAATTGGAATTTTGGTCTTGTAGCTCAACAGCATTCATTTCTGTCACTAGGCCACATGGGAATAAAATGCTTTAATGTTACTTTACTCTGCTGCTTACTGAGGAGACCGTGGTGCATATGATTTGGGGGCTGAGGTACTTTTTAATGAGAAAGTAAGTGTCAAGCTGAAGGTATGGTCAGTTAAGCAGGTCTAAGCATTTGATCTGAAGTCAGCTTTCTATAGAGATTATACCAAACTGCTGGTTTACGTGCCAGCAGTGCACAGAAATACTGTGCCTGTTCTCCAGCTTTACCCCTGCTTACTCTGTTAATATGTCCCTGAGATCAGGAGATGAGAAAAATGGTGGGACTTAAGGAGGAGATATAGAAGAGACTTGTAATTCAAAGGAGAAAGATAGAAGTCATACGGTGGGTGAGACATTGGATAAAGGGGATGCAAAACTGTGAAGAAAGGTGAGGGTGGACTGGACAGAGAGAAAGGGAAACAAGCATTTGCAATGCAATTGGTCTCGCCTTTGGGACCATATATGTATTTAGCTATGCAGCACATTAGCCTGGGTGCTGAAACATTGTGAGATGGACTAAGCCACGCCCTATTTACAACACTAAGTTAGCATAACCGAGATCATGGTTAACAAGCAAGCTTGTCGTTTCTGCTGCGCTGCACACGACACTGTTGTTATGTGTTATTCATTTTGTAAAATGCTGACTCGTCTTTGCCCTACAGAATAACAAACGGTTGTTATACATTCTTAACCGTGAAATGTGCCCTTGGTCTGTACATCATGCAAAGAACGCGTCTGGGTCACTAGAAGGTACAGAGTGTTGTGTTTAGATTGATCGTAGACACTTGTTAGACATATCATGCATACAGCTGCCAATGTTTGAAGGACGAGCGTCTTTAATATTGCAGAACAGTTTGGTTTTACATTCATTCGAACAAGAAGAGCTGAAGCATGCTGTGAGAGCTGATCCTTTGATGTGATTCGACTAAGCTGATCTATACGGTATGGGGTCCCCCCTGTTAGCCTAAGAGACCTTCTAATAGTCTAATAATAATAATAATGTATTAGATTATAGTGAAAGGAGTGTGGCCATATACCACTGTCATTAATAGTATGATTGCTCCTTTCATTATATATGGTATTGTAATATTGTTCATGATTCTGATCTATATTGTTAGTCTGCTGGTGTTAGCCAAAGTACTGCATCTTAGGACGCGAGGTTTATAAAATAAACTCTTTAAACTTTACTGTGTCTGTATTATTCAGTTGTGGACTAATAAATAAGTACGAACAGGTATTTCAGATTCCCACCACTCCTGAGAAATATCTAAGTCGCTTGTTCTGGTTTGTCTATACATTGGGACCACCTAGCTAGATCTAGGTTAACGAATGAGATACTAAGCTAGTCGGATAAGGGGTTCTGGGTTCTGAGGAGGATTTTCTGGTACACCACAATTCTCTGAGGTCCTGGTCTCCTACGCATAGTTCTGTGCAAAAGCAGAATCCCTGCAACATGGCGCACCTAACGTTTGGTCTTAACGTCTGAGACGCTTTAGTAGTGCTGATTTTAGTCCACAACAACCCTCGCTCTCGTTTCCGGAAAACTTGGGTGACGGTTTAACCTACCTAGGTTTAGACTAAAGGTTCTATCAAGCTTGAAAATTAAAAAGGTTATACTTTTTGAGCCCAAGTGCTACTGAGTAGGTCGTTGTTCTTCTTTTAGGAGTCCTTATGGCGGTTAATATTCCCGCTCATAGTCGGGTTCCTCTGCGCACTCATCTGAGGGCGTATGGGGTACCTGATGACGGGATGTCCGTAGTTTTTGTGGTCCGTGCTGATACCACCTACCCGTATGAGTTGTTTTACTCATGGGTGACCTTTGCGGAGGTGGATGCAGACGATAATTTGTTCCACGAATATACAGCCTCGGCTGCACCTGCGGCTTATGCCCCGTATCGGACTCTGGAAATTCCTATTTCTGCCTGGCAACATACAATTTGGTTTAATGGCGCCCTCCCCCATGAGGTCGTACCGGCGAGAATGGGCCCGTTATAGATTGCGGGAGCTACATGGCCGGTACTGGCCGGATATACTCCACACCCACGCTACCTGACGGTGGGAGTGGGTGATTTAAGAACACTACACACTGCCCTGATTACGGTCCATAGGGCTTTAGTGCAGTATGTGTCACGCACAGTTCAGGTGGGAACACCTGCGGTTGCTGGACACGGGGCGGATCACCATCACGCGGTGGTGATAAGCCCTGTTATGGTTAACGCGGTTGTCGGCAAGCGCCCCCTCAGTAAGGATGAATTTCCTTACTGGCTTGCAGAAAAATTTGATCAATTAGAAGCCGTGTTTCCACACACTACCCCTGTGGATAAACACAGGATACTCACCATTACTTTGCCCAAAGACCTGGTCCCTGAGCTTGTTGATTGTGACAATTGGGGCAAGATCTTTGCGGCGACATATTCGAAGTGCTACGGCACTCCGTCTATGGCTGTACTACCCTCCGTTATCAAGAAAGTTCAAGAGAGTCATGGTGCGGAGGCAGCTATTGAGTTGGGAATGCGGCTTGTCGACAGTTTCGATGTGGTTTGTTCCATGGTAATGGGCAACCTCAAAGGAGATGCCATGCAGTTCCAAGTTGGCAATATGCTGGAGCTTCTGGCTGATGAAGACAAGCCTAGGCAATTCGCAAAAATTTTTGCGAAAGCCTACAGGATGGTTGGACGTAGTGCCTTAGGTGTAAAGCCCACCATCAAAATTCCTGATGTAGTACAACAAACTAAGGGGAGTTCGTCTACAAAAGACGAAAAGCCCAACTTTCCTAAACAAAGTTGGCGAGCCAAAAAACAAGAGAAGCAGCAACAGAAACAGGTTTCTCGTCCTGCCTCACCAGTTCAGTCATATAGTGAACGCACTTATGATTTGCGCGATCGTACTCGTATTAAGTCACCTGATAGGTTTCAGGTTTCTGAACAACGCTCTCCTCGTTCTTCACAGGAAACATCGATTTCGCACTCTGGTGGTGGAGAGCGTGGAAGAGGACGGGGCACTCAAAGTCGAGACCAGCCCCGCCAGACTGACGGTAAAGGCAAACAGGAAGACGCTGCCAGACCACGTCCACCGTTTCAGAAAAAGAAAGTTGCTGCTATCTCAGCGAGATATGCCTCAGATGGTCAGGACACAGCTTCGGAACCTGACATGGGCACTAACGCTGCTCGACAGCGCTGCGGAAGTTACAGTAGTGCGGGAAGCATTGCGTCCATTTCTGGAGGCGACAGCAACTGACATTTATGTGACAGTCGAAACTGCTGATACTCGCGTAGCCCCCCCAGAAAGATTATTTGAAATAGTCATTAATATTGAGGGTGACATACAACGCAAAATTAAAGCGTTTTTTTGGGATAATCTTACCACCACATATGATATTCTTTTGGCGGAGAAAGATTGGCCTCCGGCTTTCATTTTAGACGCCCCTAGGGGAGAAGAAGTTATACTTCCTTCCTTTGGGCACGTAGTGCCCATGGAGGAGTCTACTAGGTTGGCCGGGGAGTGGGCGCAGGTGCTTGCGCCTTCGTTATATCGTAATCAGGTTGGCTGGGACAAATGTTCTCCCAATCATGAGATTCCATTGCGATCCGATCCCCAGCCACAACCCCAATATCCCATGCGTCGCGAGACCTCACGTCGCGTCAATCCTTGAGCAATTGGAATATCAAGGAGTAATTGAGACATGTGTGTCACCCATGAATAATCCTTTATTCACTGTAACGAAGCCTGACGGATCGTACCGCCTAGTTTTGGATTACCGGCATTTAAACTCACATTGCCGGACGTGTGCGGTACAGAATACTCATAGTTCGGCTCTCGTAGATAGTCTTGTGAGAAAACGTTTCAAAACTACGCTCGACTTATCCAATGGCTTTTATTGCCATCATCTGTCCCCTCTCAGTTATGAGTGGACAGCATTTACCTCGGGTGGTAAACAAAAATTGTTCAAGAGGCTCCCGATGGGCTATAAGAACAGCCCTGGAGTTTTTCCCGCTCGCGTGGTCTCTCTCTTGGAGATGGTAGACCCGGAAGCATACTCGTATGTCGATGACATCTATCTGACAGACGACGAGTTGCTTCCACACCTTGCTCATGTGGATAACATAGTGACTATGTTTGCAGACTTCGGTTACAAGTTTAACTTTAAGAAGTCGCACATTGCTGAATTTACAGTGTTGTTCTTGGGGTACGAACTCAATAATGAAGGTCGAGGCTTGGCACCGCAGTTCCTTGAGAAATGCGCAAACCTTCGTATCCCTACGACACTGAAAAAATTACAATCCTTGCTGGGTTTTCTGAATTTCGGTCGATCCTACATTCCTGATTATGCCCAGCGTATCAAGACACTTTATGCCTTGATACAACCAACTTATACCAGATCTTGCTGGCTGCCAGAGCACTCGTTGGCATTATATACTTTGCAAACTGATCTTCTTACAGCTAAATATCTCAAAACTCGTGACAATCACACCAACCTGGTCATTAGAATTGTTCCAGGCGCGGAAGGTTTCACGTACTTAACGTTCAATGAGGGTGACACAGTCCCCATTGCTTACAAATCTCATCTGTACACTTCGGCTGAGCTGCGATTTTCCACTGTTGACAAAGTTTTGACAGCAGTTCAGATGGCGATCCTGAAAGAACGAGCGCTATCACAATGAAAGCGCATGCTGGTGGTAACACCGTTTCCTGCTCTTGAAGCAGTCACTAAAGCTAGTGTACCAAATTCTAAGGCTTTGCATCCGAGGTGGATACAGGGGGCGACCTCCTTAGCTTCGCCTGACGTCGAATACATCTTTGACGCAGCGTTGCAGACTCAAGAGAGTTTGGAGTATGAATTTGTTCATCCAGCTCCACAGTCGTTGCGCCCTATCGAGGAATACCATTGTGTCATATACACTGACGGGTCGGCGCAACCCGCAACTGGATCAAGGCACGCTTATTCAGCGGCTTGCGCAATTGTAGTCGGTACTTTCGTGAATGGAGAATTCAAATCTGATGCAGTGCATACGCAGTCATTGGGCGATTGTACCGCGCAACTGGCGGAGCTGCGTGCTCTGGTGCTTGCACTTGAGTTTGCTGATCACCGAGTCACTACTCTTATAGTGAGTGACTCTTACTACTGTGTTCAATCTTACAATGACAATATACTTTTTTGGATTATGAATGGTTTTCGTGACTCCAAAGGTTGCTCAGTAAAGCATAAGACAATTTGGGCTCGAGTGTCAGAACTCAAAGGGAGTTTGCCACTTGTGGATGTAATTCACACTCTTGGTCACCAACGAGTTGGTGTCCATGCTGTCGGTAACAGTTTGGCTGACGAGGCAGCTAAAACAGCAGTGGCAACATATTTAGTAGCAGCAGTTACAAGATCAAAATCAAAGATAGATGCAGACATCTTAGCAGCTATTGCGGCAACAGAGACAGGGAAAAACTTCCCTAGAGGTTTCCCTTCTCGATACCATTATCACTTAAGTCCTGATAACGTCCCGTTAGTGAGGATTAACGACGTTGGTGATAGATTGATTCCCAACGCGGACTGCAGACCAAATCTGATAACAGCTGCTCACGAAGGTGTTGCGTCTGCGCACGCTGGAGTGTCAGCGACTGTTTCTCTTTTGCAGCAACGTTACTGGTGGTACGGTTTGTATAAACAAGCGCGGGCCTATGTACTAGATTGTGACATTTGCCAGCAGATCAAACCTTCTTCTGTTGCGCGTCCACCTCCAACGCAGCTGCATATATCTAATCAACCACTAGCGTGTGTTTATTTAGATCACTGCGGTCCTTTTACCTCTGATACTGCGTACAAGTACATCTTGGTTGCAGTGGATTAGTGCACACGTTTTCTGTGGGTGTGGCCACAAAGGAGTGCTGATGCCAGGACTGTCATCAAAGCATTGCGTGTCTTTATAGGGAGTTTTGCGTGTGGTACCCTTCACTCTGATCAGGGCCCGGCGTTCGCCTCTAAGGCTTACAAAGAAGCTATGAGAAGTTTGGGGGTCCAAGTCAAATTTTCGTCTCCATACCGGCCTGAGGGCAATAGTGTTGTGGAACGGATGAACCGTGACCTAAAGCAATCGTTGACAGCCAAGGTGTTAGGTACAGGCCGGAACTGGCTTGCCCACTTGTATGACGTCCAACGTGCACTTAATAATCTCCCTAGAAGGTCTCTGGGTGGGAGGACCCCTTACATGATGCTCTTTGGAGTGAGAATGTTTGTTCCGGACCTTGATGGTCTAGACATGGCGGCGGCTGCCGCCCCTTTTGACCTCGATGACCACTGTGCTGTATTGCAGAATCTACAAGAAGCAAGAGACACTCTGGCAAAAGAACACGTGCCCTCTGCATCAGAAGAAGCGCTCCTGATTCCGTTGGTCGGCTGGCTGCCTCAAGTTGGTGATCTGGTCCGTGAGAAGGTGGAGAACAAGAAGGAGTTTGGCCCCTCTTATCGTGCACCAGTCCCAGTGCTTGGAGTATTGGGTACACGTACAGTTGTTTTACCACCACTTCCTGGTCGCAAAGAAAAAAGGTACATTTCAATTGAAAATGTCAAGCTACACAGGGTGGCCGATTCTCCATAGTATGACACCTTCGGTTTCCTGCCCTTCAATGCTGAGAAACTCTGTTGTGGTGCCACCCTCTGTCATCGTGCCTGAAGTTTCCATTGAGATGATCACGGTTAATGATCCGCCACCTACTGCTGGTGGTTTGCCCGCTGATCCTGAGTATGCTTATCCTACAGAAGTTGCTTTGCCCCTTTTAAATACAACAACACTTGCCCAGTCCCAGTCTTCCTTTGAAACTGAATCATTGACTTCCACTGTCCCTTCCAAAATCTCTATATTTTTGGCCTGGTTCAAGAGACATTTTTTGGTTGCACCTTGGACTTACATCTGGTTGGTGCTGATTTGTATTTTTTTATTCATGACAATTGGCTTTGTGGTAGTGTTTTTTAGACTTATCAATGGACACTACCTGAATGAGCGTTCTACAATTCAATTAATTGATGGAACTTTGGCCCCCCATTCCTCATCACACATCATGAAAAGAGACCAGACGTTTGTGAACATCACCGCCTGGCCTGTACGTGATGGGATTGCTTGGGATGCGGTGAACTTTCAAATTCATGGTCCCACCGAAGTTATTAATGTGCCAACTGTTTTTCGTGTTTCTATGGGTGATGTAGTTAAACAAAACATCCGCTCAGATGATTGGGATGTACAAGCAATAGAAGCACTGTTTTCTGATTTAAAATATTATGCTGCATTTGATGCTGAAGATCTGTATTTAAATACTGCAAACTATGAGGACCAGTATTGTTTTCAACATTATGGCACTCATTTCCTACACAGAGCAAATACTTTCAGAAATTTTGTTAATTACACCCAATGGGAACATTGTCCTGTCCCTATGCCTGGCAGCTCGGCCACTTTATTGAAAAAATTCTCATTTTTCGGATTTTAGTGTGTCAAACCCTGAGTCTTTTTACTTTAAGATGGCGGGAGAACCCTCTTCTAAAGTCAGACTGACACACACAAAATTATTATATTCCAAATCCTTTATGGAGGAATTGGCTATTGGAGGTTATGACGTATGGAAAGCTACTATCGATCTTAAATCGGTTTGGGGAACTAAACCGTGGCAGGTACAAGGAACAGAAGCTTTACATCGTGCCTGTCTTATTCCTAACCATATTTTATTTTTAAATTCATCTATTTTTCAGACAACCTGTTTTGGATTGGCTATATCTAAAAAATTAATTTCCCCCTCGATCCCTGATCTGGGCGCTTATCCTGGTTGGGAAAATCACTCAGATCTGTCCCTTACTGGGTTGCAGTCGCTTGTTTCCAATGGCACCTTCAATATTTCAACATTGAATCCTGAGGGTTGGCTAGTATGGCAAATAAGCTCAGATTCCTGTCAACGTCGGTTTCTGGATTTGACCCCGGGGTATACACAACTTAGGGTTGACCCTCGTTTCACATCTTCACACACGGTGACTACCTACTCTGTAGGTAAGTTATGTCAGTCATGGCTGCAACATTCCACCTTAACTTCAGTTAAACTTCATTTGTCACGTTTAAATGAAAAAATAGATTTGAATGATTTCATTAAGGGTCCTGTTAATGGTAGATCTAAACGATGGACTTATGCTATTTACAATGAAGTTTGGAAGTTGTCGCAAATTGAGGCTGCTTCTAGACTACGTGCTATTGACCAGGCCAATATGGAAAAAGTATTGGCTGTGATAGATAATAGTATTAATACGTTGTCTTCAAGAATTTATACATTAGATAATATCGTTTCTTCTGTTGTAGACATTGTGCAAGATGATGTATCTGTTTTGTATCATGGTCAAAATCAATTGCGTTCAATTATGCAGTTTGCATGGACATTGCAAACGTTAAAGGCAGGGAAAGTCCCTTGGGATTACATGAATATTACATCGATGTTCCTTCCATTTAATTTGACTGACAAGCAGCAGTTCATGTCCATGAAAGATGCTACTTATGCATTGCTGCACATTGAAAAATTGAAACCTTTGCCTTTTTCTATAGCTGAGTTAAATTCAGCCGTGTGGTTAGTACACGGATTAGTAACTTTACCGTTCAGTTTGTTTAAGTTTAGTTCGTGTATGAAACATTATGCTATCGGCAGATACGAACAACTTGGGGATGCGTTTCTGCATGAAGTTTGGTCACTTCCGTTCACTTACAGATGCATGAGAGATGGCAAGGAAGTTTACTTAAAAGGTGAAAAATGCAGTTCCGCTCCTGATCACTCTGTTTGCAGACATATACAATTACATGGCGCTTGCAATATACACGCTCCTAATTTAGCTTGTGTCTTAAAGGGGATCCCAATGCCAGTTATAACGTCTTCTTTTAAGCTGCTTGCCAACGGTAGTTATTTGCTTTTAAATAGTGAAGCTTGCTGTGGGATGCTAGTGGGTATTCCTTACATAGTGACTGTTACACAAAAAGTAGTTTGCTGTAATAACGTCCTTTTCCCACCCCCGCAAGGCCGATTCGATATATCCATCTGGCCAGCGATTCCAACCTTGAACGCGGAGTTCAATAGGATGAGCAGAATAAGGGCTCTTTTGTCTAAAAAGGAGGTTGCGTTAACTTCATCCCGTGAAACATTTCTTCTTAATGTTGCAAACACACGCACTGAGGTACAAGCTCTTTTAAATACAGACCTCCCCTTCCATTTTGGAACTTTGATTCAAACTATCTTTAATGCTTCGTCTACGACTGGCCTTGTTCATTTTTTTAAAATTGTGGGCTCCGGCCTCGTGACATCTTTCCAGACTGTTTTTGGTGTGATCCCCGCATTTTTACATTCTATTTTTTCGAGTGTCTTCGGAGGGTTGCCCTTGCTCCTCGCTTTGGTGGCTGGGATCCTTTTGTTGATTTGCGCTCTTCGCTATGGCTGCACACCGGGAGCTGCAAGACAGAATGCTGCGCTTGCTCCATCTTCGTAGCCGGATGCTTGATTTCTATGGCACCTTACCACTGGCGGTATTAAGCGTCAATTATGGATTGTCTTTCCGGTTTCCCTTTTTTACGTGTGTGCAACCTGTTTTTCATTGCCTAGATTGTCCCTTCCAATGGGCTCTGGACTTGTGCCTGTCAAACTTGGCGTCGCCTGACCCGGATTTTGATGAACTAATGTGTCCCTTAGTGGCTCATGAATTCGACTGTTCTGGTGTCGCGTTTATGGCTTTGGGTGCGGCACACGGAGTCCGTGGAAATTGGGATATCGGAGAGGCAGCTATTGATTTCCTTGAAAGGAGTTATATTGAGGAGACTGACAGTTGTCCTATCATGGTGCTGGATGCTCCGATAATTGACGAACATGTATGCTCCTTTCACTTGCTCAACTGGATAGCTGATACTTTTGCGGGACGCTCCAATGATTTCCTCTTGGAAGCAGTCGCAACTTACGGTGCATATACCTTCATGGATTGACTGATTGACATTGTCAATGCAGCTTGCATCCGGAATTGTTAAATTTCTACAAAAAATTTGGCTTACTTTTGTCACAATATTTTTTCATACGAACATTTTTTTATTATCGGACTTTACATTTATCTTGTATGTCCTTGAGTCCGTTCTAAGTCACTTGAACTCTGCGTTCTTGATAAATGTATCCCTATTGGTTAGTGCTCCGATCATGGGGGGGGGTGTGAGATGGACTAAGCCACGCCCTATTTACAACACTAAGTTAGCATAACCGAGATCATGGTTAACAAGCAAGCTTGTCGTTTCTGCTGCGCTGCACACGACACTGTTGTTATGTGTTATTCATTTTGTAAAATGCTGACTCGTCTTTGCCCTACAGAATAACAAACGGTTGTTATACATTCTTAACCGTGAAATGTGCCCTTGGTCTGTACATCATGCAAAGAACGCGTCTGGGTCACTAGAAGGTACAGAGTGTTGTGTTTAGATTGATCGTAGACACTTGTTAGACATATCATGCATACAGCTGCCAATGTTTGAAGGACGAGCGTCTTTAATATTGCAGAACAGTTTGGTTTTACATTCATTCGAACAAGAAGAGCTGAAGCATGCTGTGAGAGCTGATCCTTTGATGTGATTCGACTAAGCTGATCTATACGGTATGGGGTCCCCCCTGTTAGCCTAAGAGACCTTCTAATAGTCTAATAATAATAATGTATTAGATTATAGTGAAAGGAGTGTGGCCATATACCACTGTCATTAATAGTATGATTGCTCCTTTCATTATATATGGTATTGTAATAATGTTCATGATTCTGATCTATATGGTTAGTCTGCTGGTGTTAGCCAAAGTACTGCATCTTAGGACGCGAGGTTTATAAAATAAACTCTTTAAACTTTACCGTGTCTGTATTATTCAGTTGTGGACTAATAAATAAGTATGAACAGGTATTTCAGATTCCCACCACTCCTGAGAAATATCTAAGTCGCTTGTTCTGGTTTGTCTATACATTGGGACCACCTAGCTAGATCTAGGTTAACGAATGAGATACTAAGCTAGTCGATTAAGGGGTTCTGGGTTCTGAGGAGGATTTTCTGGTACACCACAATTCTCTGAGGTCCTGGTCTCCTACGCATAGTTCTGTGCAAAAGCAGAATCCCTGCAACAACATCTACTCTTCTTTAACATGGAGGGAAAATCAGCACCAAACTGCGTGACACGCCTTTCGGCAGGAAATGGTATAGTCTAAAGCTCTGTTTTTTTTATATAAAATCAGGGCCTTCCGTGGTCATATCACTGAAAATACACGATTAGAAAAAATATTATTGTGTACAGGTGCTCATGGAAGACAATTTCTATGGACTGGAATCTAGAGAATGCTAAAGTGATTCTGGTATTTTACTGACCTCTGCTGGTCTATCAAGAAAGTTAAATGGAGGCAGTTGCCGGAAAATAAAAAAAGAAAGTCCCTAAGTAGAAAGCAATTCTGGTATTTTACTGACCTCTGCTGGTCGTTTTCTATTAAGACAGTTAAATAGAGGCAGTTGGACAGAAAGAAAAGTCTCTAAGGAGAAGCAGACAAGTCCTAGGGCTGATCTCCAGAGCCCACACAGAACATACAAGTATATACTAAAGTATATACAAGAGGTCTTGAATGCTCAACCTAAAAAGAAAACAAATAAAAAGATGGAAGGGATGAGAGAGGGAATAAAAAGAAAGAAATGTACAAGAGAGATTGAATACAGTGAGAAAGGGAGG
This sequence comes from Triturus cristatus, assembly GCF_964204655.1. Classification (NCBI taxonomy): domain Eukaryota; kingdom Metazoa; phylum Chordata; class Amphibia; order Caudata; family Salamandridae; genus Triturus; species Triturus cristatus. Next base: position 957,597,222 of record NC_140580.1, read on the forward strand.
GCAGAAATCAGGAGGATGCAGGAAAAAAAGGGACGCTATGGGAGTGAGAGAAAGGGAGGAAAAATGGGAGGGTGAAAGTCAGAATGCAAGAAAAGGGAGAGAACGGGGTCAGGAAATGAGAAGAGACCAATTAAAAGATTATTTTAAAAAAGGGGATTGAAAGAAGGTAGAACTAAAGAGTTTAGAAAGTGGGAGAGAAGCATAGGCACTATGTATGGAAGAAAAAGGGGGGAGGACATAATGGGCACAATTGTTAAAGGTATGAGAGATGAGTATAATACGGATATAGGAGTGAGGATGGTTGAGAACTGGGAGAGAGAACAAGGGGGAAACGAAAATAGGCTATGAAGGAAAGCAAGGAGAAGAGAAGGAGATATTAACGAATGGGGCAGAGTGGAAGAAGTTAGGGAGGAGATAGTGAAAGAGAGGAAGGAAAAGAGATGGATGGAGGAGGGAGGTGAGCGAAAAGACAAATGAACTCAAACCCGCTTGAAGGGGCACAGCTATCATTAGTGTAACAGGTGCAGCACCACCACTGCCCAGAGCCGACAAGGAGCCACTGCATGCAAGTATGGCTATCTTTTAATACATATCACAAAACCGGGTAGGTTAGAGGGTCTAAGGGAAATTTACAGACCAGCGCGGACAAGTCCCCCTGCTATATCCACAAAAGCAAAGAGTCCGCGGGTCTCTTTTGGAAAAAAGTGTGAAAAACTGACTGATACTACTCAACAGGACAAGAACTAGGTTGCAGTTAAGAGGAGATCCCAAATGATGAAGCATGCCACCTCGGTGGGTGATGGGATCCTGTCCTCTTCAAGAGGACTCCCTCTATAGTTTCTTGTCCTGTTGAGTAGTATCAGTCAGTTTTTCACACTTTTTTTCCATAAGAGACCCGCGGACTCTTTGTTTTTGTGTATCTTTTAATACATACACCAACACAGTTTCAGGTTAAGGCTAATAATCCTGGCTGTGGGCACGCAGAAAGTAACCTGTTTAGTGCGCTTTTTTCCTCCATGCTGCAATAATTCCTTCCTACACAATTCTAGAAAGAAATTAGACTTGCCTTCTTTATGAAGGAAATTTTTGTTTTTTACCTGTATATGGTATTTAGTAAGTGCTACAAGCCACTCAGCACAATACCAGAGGTCTATCGATCACATAGTTCGGTCTGCCTAACACCTTATGGAATATGTAGATAAACCTAACAATTGACTCCATATGCTAATAGCACATGGTAAAGCTTTGAATTGGTTAAGGAGATGCAGCCAGATTGAGCAGAACAGCATGTCCTCGTGGACGCCATTTGGGGTCGCAGCCTCGATCCCTGGCTTCCCTTTTGCTACTCCTAACACTGCCTCTGCGACCCCTGACCTCAGAGGTGGCAAATTCAGTGTCAGGAACACTGGGGCAGCTGGGTCTCCACTCTTTATTTTCTGTCAATTTTTCATTACACTAATAGTGAATGCATACATTTTTCTTCACTAATAGTGTAAAAAAAAATGAGTACAATAAGCTGGAATATGCCCTTCTTTGGTAGCTGAAGTAAGTAAAAAATTAATGTACCATTCCTATGTGATTTTAGTTTATCTGTTTGTATCTCTTCCTTGAGTGACTTTGCAACTTGCACATTTGCAATTTTTTCCCTCCTTTCACTCAACTTGTATATATAATTCTAACCACTAGTATATGTAGTAGACCTTGGTACCTACTACCATTCCTATGTATTCTTAGAGTTTATCGGTTTGTATCTCTTCCCTGAGTGACTTTATAAGTTGTACATTTGCAATTTTTCCCTCCTTTCGCTCCACTTGTACATTTGCAAATTGTTTTCCAGTTTAGATCTTATGTAACTCAACTGGTTCTTTTGTAAAGCGCTCTGACACCTTCGGGTAATGTTCAAGCTATATAAAATCGCATTAAATAAAACATTAAAAAAAACTGTGTGCGTGTTTGCAGGTGAGTGTGTTTGTGTGTGAGTGGAAGTGGACATCAAAGGGCGTGTGGTCACTTCCGCTACAACAATATCAAGGTGGGGGGAGAATGGACCACTTGTCCTGTGCACCAGGGTCTTTGGTTAACGTGGTTGGTCATCGTTAAAAAACCCTCATATACGTACACAGGCGTTTAGGCGGTATATCTTGATTCTCCGCCTTCATGTATCGTCATAGCATGATCATTGGGCTTTTTTTTGTCCATATGCTAACCTCCCCATGGAGGAAGACCAACTGGTTGTGCAGTAGTGGTCAGAGATATTAAGACGAGGGTGTGCTCGTGCTCAGTGAATCGTGATAATTTAAAATTCCTAATGTCAAATCCCGTGTCCTTTATTCCTGAGATGTATGACAGAGGGAAACTAAAAAATAATGGTCGTGCATGTAGATAAACCTGATTATTGGTTTAATGCACTGGTAAGAGTCTGAAATGATCTGGTCTACATGTTTCAGCCTCGTGCAGGACCAAAAGGGTTATGGGGGAGCAATTTCTAGCTCACCACATGGATTCTGGGGGTGGATATTTGTACTCACCACCTTTGTTGTAAGGAGTCAGACCAATAGTATCTGTTCCTTTCTTAGCAAATGGGACATCTTCCTTCAGGGTGTCCGTCAGTTAAATGAGAACCTTTTGCGGTTACTCTGACAGAATCGCTTGTTCTGACTCTGACGCTGTACCCTGGGTCCAGCGTCAGAGTCAGAACAAGCGATTCCTGACGAAAGCCTCTAGACCCTGCACGAGGCTGAAACATGTAGACCAGATCATTTCAGACTCTTACCAGTGCATTAAACCAATAATCAGGTTTATCTATATGCACGACCATTATTTTTTAGTTTCCCTCTGTCATTCCAACAACGTTAACCAAAGACCCTGGTGCACAGGACAAGTGGTCCATTCTCCCCCCCACCTTGATATTGTTGTACTAACCATTGGAAGCTGAATGGATCACTGCTTCTTTTTCCCTCCCCCCATTGATATATTGTCACTTCCGCTACCCCAGGCATTTTGGTGATTTGACGCCCATGCATTTCCTATATAGAAAAGGTTAGCACGATGTCCACCGGCATATACCTAAAGTTCACACCACCACCACCACGTAAGACCGCTTGTTTACTGTGGTCATTTACGAAAAAAACAAAAACAGTACACTTCCTAACAGCTGCATTCTTTTCTAACACCAATAGGTGTCGCAAAGGGCCAAGAGATAAGTCCTGCGCTCTCATTCCGAGCAGCCCGGGAATTGAAGTGAATGTATCGCGCCTCCTGAAATAGACACTGCAGAGTCGGAATTTATCGAGTGCGACAAATCTCATGTTACCCGGTTTTGAGGAATAACGTGTATATGAAGCAACCCCAGATAAATACTGTTGTTACTGATTGATCACAAAACGTATAATTGCGAAAAGTGCAGTAACAGCAGTGCACTCACCACAAATATCGCAGGCTCATGACGAGGGCTTTAAACCAGCTTTCAAAATAAACTGCTCCATCTAAAAATCAGCGATGATTATTTCCAAAGCACCTCAAATTGAACGAAGCGATTTTAGCGTAAAAAAACCCACACAGATGCAGATTTTCACTTCCAGGGTCCATAGTTTAATATAAACTATTTTAAGGTCTAATCATGCATATATTTGCGTTAACATGGTTTGTCATTTAAGAAACAAATACTGAAGCAGAAATGTAATGAATGCAGATCATGCCCGAATCTGCATAACTATTCAGTTATGTAGATATTTAAGACAACATGCTTGTTTACATTATTTCAGGGGCAGTAGAAATTTGGGATAGGAATCGAGGCCTCACGATGAATTGAGTGCAAGAGCTGGGGGCCCAATCCTGAAAGTCGTAAATCTTCATCGCGAAGCCTACCACCTCACATTCAGAAGTTCACCAAAGTTTCCCGAAGCTTAGGAGAGTCACAGATTTCTTCGGGCAAGTCTTGAACACATTTTTTAAATCACATTTCCCAGAATGCAGGGCCGCCACCTCTGCATGAGTAATAGTATGTCGTCTAAAATTAGGTACAGGGGAATGCCACCGCCTTTGTGCAATGGCACTTCTTTCCCCCGCCGGAAAAATAGTATTTCCTTCGGAGAAATCCCTCCTCCTACACCTTCGCAGATTTGAGGCATTTCCTTCCCCGACCCCGTCCCGGAAAAGGGGTGACTCCTGCTCTCTTGCCAAGAGCATATTTCTGAACTTTTCTGGGGCACAAAGAGCAGTTTCTGAATACCTAAATGTGTACGTTTTTTGGTTGCTTATCCCCATGCCATCAGTAGATTTACTCACACAGAAATCTGAGTAAGTAAATGCCCTTACCAGTAAAACAAGCATTGGCATAGCCAATAGGTCTCGCCTTTGGGACCTTATAAGTATTTATCTGTGCAGCACAATATCCTTGGTGCAACAACATCAACTGTTGCATGGCGAAACACTTATAAGGTCCCAAAGGCGAGACCTATTGTCTATGCCAATGCTGGTTACCTCTGTGGTATTTCCAGTCTTGACAATTGGTACGGACTCTTCAAGCTTTAAAATGCTTAATTTACCCCACATTTCTCCAAAAGTTAATTGCCTGAAGCTAACCAAGCACTGTTTCGTGAAAGGCCGCGCTCCTGGAATGTAGGCCACTTTTTGGGGGTTGCCCAGGACTATTTTAGGTCTCAATCCGACCCTGTCCAAATGTCACGGTTTCTGATTCTTCTAATAATGATTGCAGATGATTTTTTAAGACTTCAGATATAACTTTATTCACCATTTCCCCTATACCAAGTCTGTGACTGGGGCCCCGTTTAGCTATGTGTTGGTACAGCTAATTTACTGGTTTCGAGTCACTCACCCTCAGCTTACATCTCTCCAGGTGCACAGGGTATCTTTCGTTGCTTCGTTGTTAATTTTGAAGTACTGGAAGCACAATTAGTGCGAGTCAGACTTCAACAACTGGGACCTGCATGCCAAGCATTCCTGGAACCCAGAAACCTGTGGTATGAGCAAAAACTCTGAAACAAATGCACAGAGACTGGCAGGCAGGAAAAACGGCGACAAGCCTGAACCATCACGAGAAGAGCGAAAGCAGCCGCTTTACAGCGGTACCTAGAGGTGGTACAGTGTTACTGACAAAATTGCTTTTTTTCCGTGCATTGGCAGTGTTTCAACTGGCAATATAATATTTTTGGAAATGCTAAAAACCCTTGTAACATTCCTGCACGAGGCTGCAAAAGGCACAGAGGTTCCAGAAAAAATACGTACGCAGGAACACGCACACCCCGTGCTGGAACAGAGTACGCTCTCTTCAGCCAGAGCTAAAAGACTGACTGCATTTGGGGAAGCCAGTGGGAATACTGGGAGAGGCAGGTGCGTAAGTTAACGCAGGCCTCTGCGGTGCACCCACTCTCCAGGACGGCCCAGTCAGCCAAACGCAAAGGAATATTTGTGAGCTTTGGGCTGGGAAACTCCGGGGCCCCACGCTGCATTCGGTAAAGGTGCCAAATCTTTTGACGCTACGAAAAGAGGGGGGCGGGGGACACCGAGGCGCCGTATATGCAATTTTTTACTGCGCATAAAGAAGTTTTGGGCTACTCTTGTACCAGAGAAACGTCTCGCGAGTCCGGGTAAAAAGGCCTGGGTATAGGAGTATTTATTGCTTGAATCAGGGGGAATATGTTACAGAATGGTAATTAGGACTTCCATCCCATATTGTGTACTTTTGTAACTGTATATATGTAATGTATTAGCGTGTTTAGTGTCTTGTTAGCGTGTTTAGTGTATCATGTGTACCATATGCAACTTACCTGGTTCTCTTGTAAAGCGCTCCGACACCTTTGGGTACAGTTCTTGCAATATAAAACTGCATTAAATAAATAACGAGTGGAGGGGGCGAGTGAAAGCGTTTCACTTGCAAGAGCGAGCAGCTCCAGGAGTGATAATTGCTACCATATGGCGCCACGCGCTCCCGCAAGTGAATCTCCAGACGTGCACGCGTTGCCATTGAAGGCATTGGAACGCGTGCACGTTTTTGGCTGAAAAGCCAAAGCGATCGCAAAAGGTCTTTTTGCCTACGCAGCGCATGCGCGCTGTGAGCGCATGCGCGCTGCAAAGGCGAGACCTAAAAAGGGGGAAAGAAAATTCTACTCATAAAAAGGCTCTAGGCCAAACTTACACGATAGAGCCATTTCACAAAGGCTGTTAATGTGTGAATTAGTATTCCTGGTGTACTACTTTATGCTCTCATAAATGCTTTTTAGGTCTCGCCTAGCGTTGCTGCGCACATGCGGAGCGCGCTTGGCAAGATTTAATGCACATGAGTACTTTCTGAAAAGGGCTTGAAGCCCCGCCCCTTATTCCCATTGGCTTGCGTCACCGTTTATGGTAAACGGTGGCCTGCCATTGGGAATAAGCTTTCTGGGGTGCCTCCTTTTCGCTTTTTTGTCCGGCCCACCCGGACTGGCTAGCCTGCTTTCCTTCTGTCGTGAAGCAGTTTCTTATCTTTAGGGAGGGCCAGATGGCCCTTCCTAAAGGTAAGAAAGTGCTTCGCCGGACGAAAAGGCGAAAGGAGCCTTCGGAGCTCATCACGCTCCGACGCATGGTTGCTCGCCAAAGTTTATTGGTGCAGTTAAGAACAAAGCAAAGCAATTTTTTGGAAGAAAAAAAACTAAGGCCTTCTGTCGGAATTTGGTGTATTCTCGTGAAACTTTCGCTCTCTTGATGTTTTACTCACCTCCTTTTCAGAGCTCCCACTCCCTTTTCTGAACTGTGCCTTTCAACCACTGCACATGCACTGCGCTTCTTGCATCCCTATGCGTAATACACCCGACTTTCCTCTACTCTGGACCTCTCTCACCTCCAATACATCACCCAGTGCATTTACCCTACACAATGCATTGTCAACCCAATATTGGGTCAAATTCCCTTATCCATTCCCTATAGTGAGTCTCGCTAAGGAGACGGAAAGCACTATATAAATAGCGGTACAACACAATTTACACAGCGCCTCACATTCTGTACTTCAGGCTTCTAGCATCATCTACATTCTTCCTGTCATTCTAGTTTCTTCGCCATCTTAGCTTTGAAGTTAGCCAAACACGGGTCACTGTTAATATCCCGCGGATCTCAGCCAATCAATAGCTGCTTCAGAGGCAGAAGTCATGAAAAAGCCAACCAAGCAAGCCCTGTTTGGAGCATAGAAAAGCAAACCCGGCTGCACTGTAGCGCCTTTCCGGCAGGTCAGCGTCTAAGCAGAGTCCGCATCATTAAATAACTTGAAAAGGAAGAGGTTGAGGTGGAGAGCTCGATAGCCATCTTAGAGAAGACTTTTTATTAAAACAGTGGAGTAGACAAGCTACATAATACCAAGTAGCTGGTAATTTAAAAATAACATTAGAACGATTCTCGTTAACTATACTTTATATACTGGTACAGAAGAATGGTCTATTATTTTAGTTTGACTTCAACTAAAATAGGCATATATACTCGTAAGACAAATAAGTTTGATTCACTTTTTGACACGTTTTGTTGATTTCTTTGAACGGTCCGATTTGGTAGCAAAAGTACAAGCGTCTTTAGAGACTGAAGGACACTTCTTGTCCCCAGTCTGTGTTGGCAAGCGCAACGGAAGTGACGTAAAATAGCTGCGCCTGATCTTTTCCACTATTCGTGGTATCGTGCTAAGAGCACCGGCTGCAACGGGAACACCGTGGGAGACTATGAAGGAGAGGTAATGGTCTACAGGGGAAGGGGATCTCTTAAACGGGAATTGAGGGAGGTACCCGGGAGGGTATTGTACCTCTGGATATCCCTGATCTCAGAGCTTTAAACCTCAATTCCAGTGGCAGCATTCCCCTTTTTTGTGATAGTGGCCCAAGAAGGGATCATGTTTGAGTGTCTGTTATCAGAGGAACAGCGAACTGTCACACCAAATCAAGCAAGCCCCTCCCTACTTACCTTAAGAACATTGATATGGAATATTTTAGTTAAAAATGAAAAAGTACTAGCTGGTTTCTTAGGATTAGAAATATTTTTGAATGGTCAGAAACCTGGATTAACGGTGGAATATTCAAAATTAGATTCACACAACGCCAAGTTACATACTTCCGCATGAAATCTGCAATGAAGGCGTTGCACCTACTTTTTTTATGAATGGCATTAAAGAAGTGCCTGCACCTCAAAATAAAATAAGCATTTGCAATGCAATAGGTCTCGCATTTGCGAGAGTTGGAGCTATGGCCATTGTATATCACAATGCCTTTTATTCATTTGTTTTGAAAACCTGCAAGCGGTGCATAAACACGCACTTTGTACGTATAGTCCTTGCTTACGGAAAGCAAGGCTGGCAGTAAAAGAGACTGCCAGCCTTGCTTCTCATAAGCAAGGGCTATAAGTACAAAGTGCTTGTTTACGCACAGCTTGCAGGATTTGAAACACATAAATAAAAGGCATTTACAATGCCAATAGCTCAAACTCTCGCAAATGCGAGACCTATTGCATTGCAAATGCTTGTTTTGAATAGGCCCCAAGAGTTAAAACAATAAATAAACAGGATTATTCGCATATATCACTATACAGAAAAATATCAAGTACTTCATGTACTGTCGTATTGTGTCATGCCACATGGTATATACCACAGTGCGGTGTTAAAGTGGTGGCAAAGCGGAGGGGGGTGGAAGGTGTTATGGAATCTAGTTGTGGTGGTGCGTTCCTGTGTTGTGATGGTGGTGCTTGAGTAATAGCAGGGTTTTTTTGAGTCTAGCTGTGGTGATGCGCTCCTGTGTGGTGATGGTGCTTTAGTAGCAGGGGGTTCTTGAGTCTAGCTGTAGTGGTGGTGATGTGCAGTTCTGAGATTCAGAGGAGGGGTGAGGCTATGCTGGATGGTGTGATGATAAAATTGCACCATTTTCATCAAGTTACAAACAATCAGGGAATTTTAAGTGCGTTACTCACCCGTGAGGGTCTCAAAGGTGCCGGGGAGGTCAGCAGTGCTGTTCAGCCGAAGAGCCAGGTCTTGAGGGTCTTCCTGACGGTGTCCAGGGAGGGCGCGCGTCTGATGTCTGTCGGGAGCTCGTTCCAGGTCTTGGCCGTGATGTAGGAGAAGGATCTTCCTCCTGCTCTGGCTCGGTGGATGCGAGGGGTTTCGGCGAGGTAGTTGGCTGATCGGAGGTGTCTATTGGGTACGTGGAGGGTGACTGTTGTTGAGGTATTTGGGTCCGGTGTTGTGTAAGCACTTGTAGGAGTGTGCGAGGATCTTGAAAGTAACTCTTCTCCACGGGGAGCAAGTGGAGTTTCCGTAGGTGTTGGCTGATGTGCTCGTGTCGAGGGATGCAGAGGACGAGTCTGGCGGCGGTGTTCTGTATCGTCTGGAGTTTGCGGAGTAGGGAAAGGTTTATGCTGGTGTAGAGTGCATTTCCATAGTCCAGCCTGCTGGTGATGAGAGCATTTCCATAGTCCAGCCTGCTGGTGATGAGTGCATGGGCGACTGTCTTCCTTGACTCGAAGGGAGATCCATTTGAACGTCTTACGGAGGGTGTTGAAGCAGCTGGAGGCGACGGCGTTGACCTGTCGGTTCATGGAGAGGGAAGAGTAGAGTACGATGTCGAGGTTTCTGGCATGGTTGGTGGGCTGCCGAGGGCAGTGGGCCACCAGGTGTTGTCCCATGCTGAAGGGGTGGTTCCGAGGACTTCTGTGTTGTCAGACGATGGTGGCGAGGGGGGCCATGTAGATGAAGAGGGTCGGGCTGAGAGATGACCCCCTGTGGTACTCCGCAGGTGATTTTTGTGGGGTCAGAAAAGAAAGGCGGCAGTCTGATCCTTTGGCTTCTGTCAGTGAGGAATGATCGGATCCAGTTGAGGGCGGTTACTTGTATGCCAGCGTTGTGTAGTCTGGCTGCGAGTGTGTGATTGGAGACCGTGTCGAAAGCTGCTGATAGGTCGAGTAGGATCAGGGCTACGGTGTGGCCTTGGTCGAGGAGGGTGCGGATGTCATCCGTGGCAGCGAGTAGGGCGGTCTCGGTGCTGTGGTTGCTTTGGAATCTGGATTGAGACAGGTGGAGGATGTTGTTGTCTTCGATGAATGACGTCAGTTCCGCGTTGACAGTTTTCTCTGCGACTTTAGCTGCAAAGGGGAGAAGCGAGATGGGCCGGTAGTTCTCGAGGTCCGTGGTATCGGCAGAGGGCTTCTTGAGAAGGGGCTTGACTTCTGCGCGTTTCCAGTCATCTGGCAAGGTGCATTGCAGTACGGTGGCGGCTCGGTGGTAGATGTGTGGTGAGCTGGGGTCGGTGGGGGCCCCTCATTGGATGCTCATCATGGTCAAGGCGGTCTCTTCGGCTGTGATGGGTGTCCTAGATAGAGATGGTGGGCAAGCTGGTGTGGCCGGAGGGCGGGTCGTCTGCGGAGTCCGGTGTATGGTCGACAAAGTGGTCGTAGATGTTTTTAATCTTCAGGTGGAAGTTGGATCAGAGTTTGTCGCAGAGGTCTTGGGACGGGGTGATGTCCATGGCTTCGCTACGGGGATTGGTGAATTCCTGGATGACAATGAAAAGTTCCTTGGAGTTTCTGGAGTTAGTGAAGATTTTGTTGTGGATGAAGGTCCTTTTGGTGGTTCTGATTTGTTGCTGGTAGTCCGTCATGGCGTGCTTGTAGGTGGTGTAGTTTCCAGGTGTCTGCAGGTGCGTCTGGCTTCTTAGAGATGGGTGGTGAACGAGGTGGCTTTCCTGGGGCGCTGTTTGTCGGGGTTGTGTAGCAGGGCTAGCTTGTCTGTGCAGCTGGAGATCCAAGTGTGGAATTCCCTGGCTACCACGTTTGCGTCGAATGCCGCAGTCTGGCTGTCTCGGGTGAGGGTGGAGTTGAGTTGTTAGTCTGTGACTTTGCTCCAGTTACTTCGCGGTGGGCTGGTTTGGGTGCCTCGGGTTTGTTGACGATGAAGTGTACACAGAGGTGGTTGGTCAATGGGGGTTGCGTTGTGCAGCTGAAGTGGACGCTGTTTCCTCTTGCAAAGATGGGGTTGAGGGTGTGTCCTGCCTTGTGGGTCAGCGTGGTGACGAGTTGTTTCAGTCCGATGCTGGCGAAGTTGTCTAGGACAGTGGTGGAGTTGGGGTTGCTGGGGTCATCAAGGTGGAAATTCAGGTCCCCGATGAGTATGTAGTCCATGGAGGTGATGGTGTTGGGTGCAATGAGGTCAGTTATGTCGGCGAAGAGGGCCCAGGGGGTCTGTAGGCGAGGGTGCCACAGAGTGTGGAGTTGGGGCAGGTTTGGATCGGAAGTGCAGGTGTTCGGCGGCGGGGAAGGTATCGCTTGAGGCGTAGGGAGTTCTTGTGCGCGATGGCGAGCCCTCCTCCCGGGTGGTTGGGCCAGTCCTTCCTCTGGATCTTGTATCTATTCGGGACGGTGATGGCGATGTCAGGGGCAGAGGAGGCGTTGGTCCAGGTTTCTGTGAAGAAGGCGACGTCAGGTGAGAGGGTGTCCAGGAGGTTCCAGATCTCTACGGCGTGTTTGAGGAGGATGCATCTTAGGGTTTGGGTTGTGTTGGGGGTGGTGGCAGCGGTCTGGCGGCAGGAGAACTGGTGGTGCTCGGCGTGGATAGTTGGCAGATGTTCCTTCCGGGGTTGAGTGCGAGGAGGGTTTTGCCTACAAGTGCGTCCTCGATCAAAAGATCAGACTTCGATTTTACAGGACTGCTTATTTTAAATATTTTAAATTGAGGCAATGTGACAAACAAATCCATTGCAGCTGTGGTGTTCTGTCTGTAAGAATGCTGCAAAACATTCAAGCGCTGCCCTCGAGGTACTCTTTGAACGTCGTTTGATAGACGTACACCTGATGCTACATGTAATTCCACAAATGAAAAGCCAAATATGCTACATTAAGCAGCAGAGTACCCTGTGTTAGGTACATAGCTCAGTGGAAGAGCCAATTCTATAGCCAAACTTCGAAAGGATAACACGATATTTATGCGGACTCATCTTCTAGTCCCAAACTCCGACTGAACCTACCCCTGCAAAGGGTTCATGTGTAAGCACATCCCCTCCACTGAGCAACTGCACACCCTCTTCATTTCCCCTAGTTCGTAGCCTAGTAGGTATCAGCCATTACACATATTATTGGTCACACACTTGACCTTGTATTTTCCACCCCAGATCCCCACCAGTTTGAATAATTGCCGGATTCGTCCATCAGCAGGTCATAGGGGAGTATTATCTAATCCTCTTCTGCCCCCTCCCCCTCTTAAGTAGACGTGCATCCGTCCTGTTTTCTGGGAAGGACTTGGCCCAGATTTCCACATACTCTTGTGACTGAATAAATGCAGGCTTCAGAGCCTAGCACTGCTAGAAGGGAGGTCATTTAGGGGTTGCCGGAGGAGGCAGCTACGACCCCAGGCTTGTCCCTTTAAGTTAAACAGGGCACTTTTGAGCATTGTACACAGGGAACCAAAACAATTGGTGGTGACAAATAAATGAATTCAGAAGAGAAAGTGTACTGAACCCTTACTGCATCCCCTCAATGGCACCATTGGTGACCCAGGCTCTGGCGTTAGAAGATTCTAGGCCACTTCTGCTGCGTGATTTGTAGCAAGAACATAGCAGTGTCTTCGAAAGGAAGGACACAGACTTCCAAGATAATGAATTCCCTGTTGCTGGTTGAGAGGGCTCAGACAAAAAGGCGTCTCCATGTCTCTGGCTGTGCCTGACCATGTGAGGGGAGCGGGAAATGCTGCAGAAATGAAAAAGGTAAGAGATTGGTGTGCGAGGGGGAAGAGAAAAGAGACAGACGCCAATGAAAAAGGCAGCAGCGACAGGAAGACAGTTGAGGGGAAACAGTAGAGAGACGAGACAGACTGGCAAGTCAGGAAAAGGCCGGGTAGAGGAAGCAGATGAAAAAAAATACACGAGATGGTGTAAGTAAGAGATGAGAAAAAGAGACTCCTCTGAAATAGCTGAGAGGGATTCAGTGGAAATACATGACAGAATAAAGAGACGGGTTTGAAAGACCAGGCAAAAGGTGTGATGGTTGTACAAGAGAACAAGCATTGAAAATGCAATAGGTATCGCCTTTGATTAAGTTAAAGTCATTTGCTTTGCTAATGGTATTGTATAGCAACGCAAATGGCTTTAACTTAATGAAAGGCGAAACCTATTGCATTTTTAATGCTGGTTTGTGGGTGTTTCCCTAATTTGGTCAGCTCAGAGGTGTCCAACCTGCACCTGGTTTCAATACAGGCTAGGATTCCCTCCTGAACGATCACAGGGACTCAAGCCCACCACACCCCTCCCCTCCCAAGTAGGCCTCGTGCACAGGGGGGGGGGGGGGGGGGGAGTTCTCCACCGAATAAAAAATGGGATCAAATGGTGTATGTTCCCAAAAGTCATTAGTTTTATTTAAAGGTACACCTGAAGATACAATCCTTGCATTATATACATATGATGATCCTCGCAGTGCACGGGACTCTCTGCCATCACTCCTTGGTGAATGAAGCCGGGCCTAAGTTGTGTGTTTTTAATTTACTAACAACTTACTACAATGATGGAGTGTTGTACTAATCTTGAAGAGCACAGCAATGCCTGTAATCGGCAGGTCTCAGGTTCTAATACGAGTGAGACAGCTCAGTGGGTTTAGAGTTCCTTATGTAAGCTGCATGTAACTAGTTCTGAGCCTAAGAAACAGACCAGAGTGTTGTAAGCATGCAGCACATATCTCCATGTTGTCTGTGTGGTGTAAGCTTGCATCTGTCCAGGGCTTGCATCTTCAGCTTTCGATCACATGAATGTCATTTAGTTTGACAATATTATTATTAAATGTCAACAGTTCCTATTACTGTATGTGATAAGTAACAGGTCATAATTAGTGTAGGAATAACTAAATGCATGAAATAATGCAAATTATTCTTGAACACAGACAGATATTATGTGACATATTTCTCTCGTGTTCTTCTTGTATAAGCAGGTTTGTTTGTAAATCACATTTCCATGGACCGCAGCAATATCCGCTGGGATTGTTCTCGACATACAGTAAAAGCAACATATGACGCTGCCCATCCAGTTCTCCAGATGGTGCCATGTCTAAACCACAGCACGTGCTGTGGATGACAACTCTGAGCAGGGAGATTTTAGGAGCAAGGAGGCCGTCTAGGGTAAACGTGGGATTTGACCTCAATGTATGGCCTCCATGTGGCTGTCTCGAGTAGGGCTACAGTGAGGGTTGTTGAAACGTCACTATGATTTAAATTGTGCTTCTGTCAGATGTCCATGAACCAGCCTTTAGGAAATATCTCAGAATTTAGGACCGCTACAGCATGCTCTAATGAAGGATCCCGCTCTTTGAACACCACAGTGACCCTCGCTCAGTCCTGTAAACAACAACTGTCCCACAGCAGAAAATGCGGCTCACCAGCTGATGCCCGTCCCGGTCCATGGATGCTACAGGAACAGTGACCAGAGAGTCGACTGCCATCTTAGTCAGATCACTAGCAGCTGCAATGCAGGATGTACAGAGCACAGTGGCATCTGATTCAAGTTAAAAGACCTGCAGTGTGTGTTCCATAGCGCGCTGTGACATCTGATTCAAGTTAATAGGAGCTACAATGTGGGCTGCATAGAGCGCTGTGGCATCTGATTCAAGTTAATAGGAGCTACAGTGTGTACCGACATGAAGGAGAGCCCCCCTCTATCGCCAGGAGCCGGCGCCCTTCATCTGCTCACCCACGCCTTGTCAGGGACAGCTCAGCAGTCTGCGATAATGCGCGGGTATATATATATAAATAAAACGGGGGCGAGGCACGGCGCTCAGCGACAGGGAGTCTGCTGACCCCGTGGAGAGGCACCGCTGAGGTAACTATAAATCTGGGCACGTGCCAAAAACATAGTGCTAATCGACATGAAGGAGACAGTGTATAACACCGCAAGTAAAAGATCCAGTCCCGGTGGGCGGGGCTAAAAGTGGACAAGGCAGTTACAAGGAAGGACTAAGAAGCCTCCTTTACAATCAGAAGCTAGCGTTTCACATGGAAGATGACGCTACCCAATAATAAAGATTGGCGGGGCTTCAAGTCCCCTTCCAAAAGCGTAATGATTACAAAAAGCCCTCGCATGGCTAATGCCAGGCGAGACCTAAAAACTATTACAGGCTAAATGGACTTTTTTTTTATTTAAAGAAAAAAGCAAACATTGCCATAGTAACCTCTGGCACTAAAAGGAACTACTTTGTGTGTGGATGGGCTCCTACTGCAAGACCAAATACCTTTACTCAAGTGAAAATGGCCAAAGGCTGAAGTAGGCTGACCCACTGCACCATGCTGTAGCAATCACAACACCAAACAAAATGTGAATGATACAACAGACCAATGGATAAAGAGAGGCTGAAAGCTCATAAGTGAATATATTTTTTATATATTTTAGTAAATTCAAAAGGTCTCGGCTAATGCCTGTGAGTTTTCCAATTTACCATAACGCTATTGTAATCTCTGCTGCCATCTTGCTTGCTAATGTTCACCGTAGTACCAAGGTGTGCCTTCCCAGACGTAGAAAGCCTCCCACTCACGACTGCCTCGCGAGAATTTCCAATCACCTTGATCAGTGCCACAAAATTTCTACTTTTGTATCATATTGAAAGATGAATGTGCTGTGCATGCAAGATACTATGAATAAATAGGAAGCATTGCCCTTTCAATCATGCAATATCCTCTCAAGTTTGATGCAATGTATATGAACAAACGGCACAAATATTCTATAAAGTATATTTGTAATGAAGACAAGCAGAAACAAAATGACACACCAATGGCCCCACATTTTTTAGAATACCAATCTATACAGTTTTCTATTTCAATGAAGTAGGTCAGAACTCTCAGAAAAAAAGCACATCTGTAGGGACTTGGAGTTGCCTATGTTTGTGTACAGAGGGGGCATTGCCTAACAATTTGGACTCTACTTCCGAGTCTAGGACATGTGGAGGCTAATTTCTTTTGTGTATGGTTTGTTCACATCTGTGATGACAGAGACAGGCTCAAAAATAATGAAATTTAAAGTCAAAGTAATTTATCAGTGATGAAATAAGCATGTCCAAAACTTTATTTTTGTGCCTCGCAAGATTGGTGCTTTCTAACCTCCATACACCGCATTTCAATAAAATCATAGATTTTTTTCTAGACTGAGCTTGGAAAGCACTGTTAGGAAAATCCCCCATCGGAGCTGGATGTAGGGGTGATAAAATACTGATCAGTTTGGAGATTTCACTGCATTTTATTTCACTAGCTAAAGGGAAGTGCTACGCTGCCCTTCGGCTAGGTTTGTACTATACAAATGGGACATACATACATACAGTAATTTCAGCACGCCTTTTGTACGAATTGTTGCAGAACCACTGAAATATAAATGTTACTCCTGTTTAACAGAGAATTGTTTTGCACTCCTCGCAGGCACCAGATCACATCCCATTCAAGAGATGAAGCGGGCTCATGGAGTACAAATGGGTGGATGCATAAGGGACCGAGTAGAACTGTACAGTACATTTTGTGTGATTCAAATAAGACACACTGGGGCCACTGAAAGGATACACACTGTAGTGCCTATGCCATGGTTACAAGTGGGGCATTGAAACCAAGGATCAGCTTCGGACTTTGCATGTCTAGTACACCTGGATTCAGGTACTACAGGGGTCCTGTATCCAGATGGCCCTGTGTGATGGGCAGTAGACGCCATACAAAGGTCCACAGCAGGAACACTGCAAAGGTCAATGCTCAGAACTCTGGACACTCTGTTGTCAATATGAAGGAACTAACTACACCTCGACAATTAATTAAATGACTACGGTCAAGCCAGACTTGTGTGCACAAAACAGGCACTGGCTAATTCAATGTGTCTGGCGCTCCTTTGGCAGCTGTCTAGCTAGCCCTAGCCACCCCCCCCCCCCCAAAAGAAAAACATTGCCACAGTAGTTTCGGGCACTGAATGGAACTAGTGTGTGCTTGGAAGGATGTGCTTCCTGTGAAAGAGCAAACTGTAAACACGATCACAGTGAAGCTAGCCAATGTCTGTAGTGGGAATTTCAAGCTTTATGATGTAGTGGGTTAAAGAAAACGTGAAACGTACAACAATAAACCAATCTATGAACAGGGGTGGTTGAAAGTCCCTATAAGAGACCACGTTATGCAGACAATATTAGTCAAATGAAAAGGTCTTGGCGGTCTATGAACGAATTACAAATGCACAAATCTTGATCTTGAATGAATGTTCCATGTTAACAAGGACAAGAGTGATAGAAAGCGAAAGGGAAGAGAAGCAAACTAAGCAAGGAATGAGATAGTCCCCTATATGTCACCAAGTGCACAAGCCATCATGCTGGATGACGGCGGGCCGCTGTGTTATTCACTGTGAGCAATGTCCTCGCTTCTCTCTGGCCGATGCATTAAGTAGCCAGAGAGAAAACCAATACATACTACCAGCTGTTACCCATGTCCCTACCCCATTCATATACCTTTCTGGACAGTCGCGGCATCAGCTGTTCTCCTTCCCATATTACAGACCTCCGTAGCTAGACCAGTCCAATAATACCCCTCCCACTACGGAGTGCCCGTAGCAGCCCCGCCTCTACGATCCCTTTCACTTACGCTTGCCTCCGAGCTAGGAGACAGTGCATGGGAGTAGCCATCTTGAATCCGTCTGGAAACGCTCCGGATCGACGACTCGCTGCAGCTGCATTCTGGGAAAGGTATCTGGGTGCCATAGAGAATACCAAGACAGCGTAATCTTGATCGAAGACGATGCCTATGCATAGTTGCTGTGGGTCTAAGAAGGTGCCCTGTTCTCGTTTGTGGCGTTTTGACAGAACTCTGGGCAGTATAGATCAGACAGGAAGCGCTTCCTGTAATTTCGAGAGACTTTGTGTCTGGATGGGTACAGAGATCACACCACCATACCTGAAAAGGAATCTCACGTCATGCGTGAGGCCTTCTGCCATTGCCTCTGTTTTTAGGTTTCCGCCCGTCATACAGTATAGCTGTCTCTTTCTTGAGGACCAGTTGATAGCTGACCTGGAGCCTATTGCTTTCTTTTGGCTTTCTGTTCAATGGTGTTTTTTATTTTAGCTGTCTAACTAGTCTTTGTCCCTCTTATGGCTCATATCTGTTTACTATCCCTCTTATTTGTTCCACATGAAGGAGAGCCCCCTTCTATCGCCAGGAGCCGGCGCCCTTCATCTGCTCGCACGCGCTGTGTCATGGACAGCTCAGCAGCCTGCGATAATGCGCGGATATTTATATAAATAAAACGGGAGCGAGGCACGACGCTCAGTGGCAGGGAGTCTGCTGACCCCGTGAAGAGGCACCGCTGAGATAACTATAAATTTGGGCGCGTGCCAAAAGCATAGTGCTTACCGACATGAAGGAGACAGTGTATAACACCGCAAGTAAAAGACCCAGTCCCGGTGGGCGGGGCTAAAATTGGACAAGGTGGTAACAAGGAAAGACTAAGAAGCCTCCTTTACAATCAGAGCCAGCGTTTCACATGGAAGATGACGCTACCCAATAAAAAAGATGGGCGGGGCTTCAAGTCCCCTTCCAAAGGCGTATTGATTACAAAAAGCCCTCGCATGGCGAGAGCAGCGCATGCACGCTAACGCCAGGCGAGACCTAAAAATAAGAGATAAAGAGACCGTGAGGGACAGACCTTAGAGAGAGATGATAAACCGACCGGTGAGAGAGAAGTTGGGAAATTAGTGATACTGAGACAGAGGAGGGAAAAAGATGGGAGAGGGAGTTTGATGGAAGACAGGTGAGAAATGGGTCAGAGAGACAGGCCAGTGACAGCTGACAAACGGGTGAGAAAGTGATAGATCATAGAGACCGAAAAGTAAGGAGAGTAGAAGGTTGTAAGAAGTGATAAAGAGGCAGATTTGTGAGAGAGACTGGAGAAAGAAAGGGAAGAAAGGTAAGAAAGAGGGACAATATAGAGACAGATATTATAAACCATACCTACAAAGATTCTCAGGTGCTCTTAGGGACGACAAGATTCACATGCCCCGAACGGAAAACCCTCCTCCACCCCAGTCCTGATACAAATCCCCCACACCAAAACTCCAAATCTCAAAGTACAAGGGCGCAACACAAACAAATACAAAAGCAAAACCAGCTGCCAAATCAAAATGGTATAAACCCCACAATCCAAACTGCGAAACACCAAGTCCATGATACCCAACCCGCACTCTAACCTACTGCACTATCAACCCTACTGGTTTCTACTGCGTAACCAGTGCAGAAACTTGATGTCCATCTGAATCATTCATTCTGAAAGTGAAGGTCCCAGTCAGAAGGATCCAAAAACAGCTGCCCACTTGTTTCCAGAAAGCCAAGGGCAGAACTTCCCCTCCACCCCTTCCCCCCGCCCCCCCAGCTCCAAGCACTGTCACAGATCACCTTCTCAAAGACTGCCAGACAACTGTAACAAGATGTCTTCCAGAATCGAGAATGTGGGAAGCATAGCATAAGAAGTGACAAGAGTAGCCCAAATAGAAGTGGCCACACTGTCGATGAAGCAGCACCCACCACCCCCCCTCCCAAATTAGATGACAGTCCATTGTGTAATGAAGTGCAAGAAGGAGAGGGAGGAGACTGCATGCAGAGAGAGGTGGCAATAACAAGTAATACTAGAACGAGAGCCTGATCCTCCGGGTCCTGACCTATCCATCGTCGCAATGTTCAACCATGCTGTTCCAGAAGTACATCAGGATGTACAGCAAGAAAGACAAAAAGGGCCTGAATTCTTAGGAACCCAAGTTTCAAACAAACAGAGCACCCACACAAACAATGATGAACTCCTGCAGCATCAAGCTCCACAAGCAATCTGACCACCAGTATAAACACACTAGAGGAGGGAAAGGCACAGGAAACCCAAAGGTGGGGGGAAAAGAAACCAAATTAAGATACGCGTCAGGCAAACACCAGAAGCTAACCAACCAAGGAAAAGCCTGAAAAAAACAAAATGGAAAGCAGTAAAATCATGAACTGAGAAAGGCCTACTAGAACTTGATAACATAGACACTGTCAGTGGCTCAGATGTGAGGACTAGGCCAAAAGCAACCTGGAAGCAAAAGCTGTGAAACAGTGAGAAAAGATACTAACTACACTAAGAGGAAGTTAAGAATACCTCCTCCCCATGGAAAAACATCGAAACACATTTTCACAAACCGCTGAGACCCAACTCAAGCCCCCCAACAGCCAAAGAGGTTAGAAGTTCACTAGACACAAATAAACCTGCATGGAAGGCTGGATAGTTTTTCCAAAGCAAGACATGAACTGAGAAAGGCCTACTAGAACTTGATAACATAGACACTGTCAGTGGCTCAGATGTGAGGACTAGGCCAAAAGCAACCTGGAAGCAAAAGCTGTGAAACAGTGAGAAAAGATACTAACTACACTAAGAGGAAGTTAAGAATACCTCCTCCCCATGGAAAAACATCGAAACACATTTTCACAAACCGCTGAGACCCAACTCAAGCCCCCCAACAGCCAAAGAGGTTAGAAGTTCACTAGACACAAATAAACCTGCATGGAAGGCTGGATAGTTTTTCCAAAGCAAGACGGTGACAGATTTAAGAGAAAATCCCCCATATCAAAGTGAGCAGGCGAATACAAGATTCTGGATTTACTTAGCAGTATGATGATCCTCTGCTCCTACCACCCGACAACACTTAGAAAAGAAATCCTTGGCTCCACAAATATTCTGATCACAAATGTGGACTCAGTGGGAGAAAATGAGTCACATTAAGGTCTTAAAAATAAAATGCACAAATAGATGAACATAAAAACCATCGTAGAAGCCACCTACACGTCCCATCTGAATTATCAGAAAAGGGTGAGAATCAATTAATGGACCAATTTCTCTTAACAGGAAATATCAATCTTTTGAAAAATATTGCAGACACAGCCACTTGTGAGTGCAGAACAAGAGTAAAAAATACATCTACATACATCCTGGGGCCCAAATTCAAAGGCCACACACATCAGGACATCATAGCTGACAAAAGCCCAGGACTGATCCCACCAACCATAGTGAAGCAGAAAGATAAAAACAACAGGGGAGGAAAAGACAAAATAGACAGCTGCCCCAATGTGTAAGTACACCAGAAAGGAACAGTGGCAATACAGTGCACCCAGTTATCACAACCCGAATGGAACAAACATGTCTGAAAAAAACAGTGACAGGCCACAATATCTATGATAAAAAGAGCAAAGAAGGCAAGGCACAGTGGCCCCAACTACATAACTAGAACATGCCAGTGGGACCAACAGTATATTAGAACTCAGGGAAATGGTGGGAAAAGGAGGCAAGGCAGAAGACCAAGAACTTAATAATTTTAAAAACAAAAACTGACCTCATTCTATTGTAGGAAAAATATGGACAAACGAAACTTGGGAATTGCTTAAACACAGGATCATCAACCTGGCCATTATCAAGGAAAGGGGGAAGAAACTGGAGGCCTGCACTTGAGCTGCACAATAGAAAAAGTCTTCCAGTAGATCTGCAAATGTCACAAACCTGCTGCTGAAGGATTATCAATTTATATGCAAACTGACCAAAAATAGTACAGTGCAACAATTATGACAGAAGCGCAGCGAGGAATCAGATTGAAGCAAGCCCAACTAATAATTTGCTGGGGAACTCAATGCCAAAATAGGCCATCAGGGAGGGGAAGAATCGGCTTCATAGGAGTAAGAAAGGACAACAGGAGCATCAATTCTCAGCTGTCCTGAAGAAAGAATCAATGAGATTGATAGAGCCCTGAATACTTCTATATCAGAACAAATATGGTCTCTACTATTCACACAGTCCTGAAGGAATTGCTGCCCGCCCCCTCATATTGCAAGGGCCAAAGTTCCTCTCTGATAGACTATATATTTGTCCCTTTACCAACATGTCCCAGTTCATAGAAGCACACATTCCCTGGAGGGTAAAAAATGACAAAAATCCAACTATCAATGAAAGAGCATTTGAAACAACATTTGGCACAAAGGAAAACATAGCCATAATAGGACACCGCATTAGACTCAAATGAGTTTGAATGAACAAAGAAAAGATGATTTCTTTATAGAATTTATTCTATCTTTACAGGACACAGACCAGACTGCAGCTGGTTGTTGGTAATGTCCATTCAATAAAGTATGGTATCTTTTAGATTCTTTAATTTGCACTAATAATAGCACAGTGATGTGATATGGTCCTGAAGAATGCCATGAACCTTTGTGGTCATCGAGGCAGAAACATGTTGACCTTATAATAGGGAATATCTACACCCCTATTCTTACATTGTTTTTTATGTCTATCCTGTGAAGACACCGATTAAAGTTTTTTGTCTTCACATGAGATAGTTTTAATTCACTTGTTTAAATAGTTTTTTTTTCGCCCCTCACTCTGCCCACCATTAGATGATTAAAACACCTCTCGCTCCTCTCCAATGGGAGAGTTGTAGCCCACACAGTGTGTACCTTGCGGTCGCAGTGTGTAAGAGGGAACCCAATGATTAAGCATGTCACCTCTGGGTGAGTGAGGGTTCTCGTCTTTATAACAATAATTGTCCCCACATTCACAATCTCAACATTTTTTAAGTATCATGTTACTTGTTGTGAGTTTATATTATATGGAGTGGTATCCTGGATGAAACTGTCTCCAATTTTGTGGCCCTCTAAGTGAGATTAGATTTTCTTCAAAAAATACATGCTTAAGATGGCATCCACTCGTGTTCTACGACTGAAAGTGCTAAGACAAAATACTTCCATTCTTTCCTTCCAGCTTAGGGAAAGCAGTGGTCAGGGCAATCTCTATCTCTGCTGGACAATTGTATGTATATGAGTTTCAGTAACATCATATGTAATGTCTCAATCATCCAGAACTTAACTGCCCATATTTGTAACCAATTAGGGATCTGCCACTGTACAAAGTTGTCTTTTTCTATATTTGCGTCTCTTTTACTGCACAATTCAACATTCTGACCCTACATGAATCCGGGACCTCTTCACTCCCTACCTTCCTCGGAGAGTTCTCCGCGCTGCTTCAACTCATCTCCAGGCTCTTAAGATACAGAAATCCAGGATGGCGGACAGAGCCTTCTAATTGGTTGTGGCTAAAGCTTGGAATGCCTTTCTATCTTCTACTCGTTCTACCACTTCTCTATTTCTAATTATATAAACTCATCTATTCTCCTTACCGTAAGTTCTGAGAACCCATAAGGAATATGCTACTTACCAGTATGCATCTGTTCTTGGCATGTAGAGCTGCAGAGTTGTACACTTAGCATAGGTCGCCATCTGGTGTTGGGCCCGGATGTTTGCAGTTTGTTTTTCTTCTTGGACAGTCTTTGGAAGTCACGAGTTTGGTGACTCCTCCTTCGGTCCGTACTGCGCATGGGCTTCGGCTCCATCCTCAGATTGTTTTTCGCCAACAGGGAAATGATGGAGCGTAGTAATAACAGTGAGAAACCCATGTGTTTTATCTAAATAAGATGTACTGGAACGGATACAGGTAGCCGGGGAGGCGGGTGGGCGTGTACAACTCTGCAGCTCTACATGCCAAGAACAGATGCATACTGGTAAGTAGCATATTCCGTTCGAGGCATATGAGCTGCAGATTGTACACTTAGCATAGATTATATAGCAGTACCCAACCTTAGCGGCGACCACCGGTATCCGTTGCAGCTGTTTGAAAAAGTGTCTTTAGTACAGCCTGGCCCACCCTAGCTTGCTGCTTGGAATGCACATCTACACAGTAGTGTTTTGTGAAGGTGTGCGGTGTAGACCATGTGGCTGCCTTGCAGATGTCATCTAAGGGTATATTCCCTAGAAAAGCCATAGAAGCCCCTAACTTTCTTGTAGAGTGGGCTTTAGGGGGAACAGATAATGTTCTCTTTGCCTTTTGATAGCAAATTTGTATGCATTTTACAATCCACCTAGCTATCCCTGATTTTGAAATGGGGTTGCCTTTATGTGGTGGAGAGAAGGAAACAAACAATTGTTTAGTCTTCCTGAAGGGTTGCGTTCTTTGTATGTAGTATAGTAACGCCCTTTTTACATCAAGTGTGTGTAAGGCCCTTTCTGCAACAGATTGGGGTTGCGAGAAGAAGACAGGTAATTCCACTGATTGATTGAGGTGGAAGGGGGAAATGACTTTGGGCAGAAACTTCGGATTTGTGCGAAGTATGACCTTGCTGTGATGCATTTGTATGTAGGGTTCCTGTATGGTGAACGCTTGTATTTCACCAACCCTTCTAAGGGAAGTGATAGCTACAAGGAAAGCTGTTTTCCAGGTGAGAAACTGTAGCTCACATTTGTGCATTGGTTCGAAGGGCGGACCCATTAGTCGTGTAAGAACTAAATTTAGATTCCATACAGGGGAAGGTGGTGCCCTGGGAGGAATTACTCGTTTAAGGCCTTCCATGAAGGCTTTAATAGCGGGCACTCTGAAGAGTGATAAATGCTGCCTGTTTTGTAGATAAGCAGCGATCGCTGCTAGGTGTAGGCGTATGGATGAATATGCCAGGTTACACCTGTGAAGATGGAGCAGATAGCATATGATGTGCTGTATGGATGCATCTAGAGGGTTGATTGTATTGTTACGGCAGTAAATTACAAATCTTTTCCACTTTGCGGCATAGCATGCTCTAGTGGTAGGACGTCTGGCTTCCATGATGATGTTCATACAATCAGGGGGAAGGTTAAGGTATCCGAATTCTAGGATTTCAGGAGCCAGATCGCCAGGTTGAGCTGAGCTGGGTCCGGGTGCCTGATTTCTCCATGGTTCTGGGTTAGGAGGCATGGGGATAGATGCAGTTTTTGATGTGGTACCACTGACAGTTGTAGTAGCGTGGTGTACCACGGCTGCCTGGCCCACGTCGGAGCTACCAGAATGAGTGTGAGGGAGTGCTGTTGTAGCTTCCTGACCACTAATGGAATTAGTGGGAGAGGTGGAAAGGCGTATGCAAATCTGCCTGACCAGTTCATCCATATCGCATTGCCCTTGGACAATGGGTGTGGGTATCTGGCGGCAAAGCTTGGGCATTTTTTGTTTTCGTGGGCGGCGAAGAGGTCTATCTGAGGATGCCCCCACTGTTGGAAGAATGGGTGAAGAACTTGTGGATGCAGTTCCCATTCGTGTATTTGTTGCGTTTGTCTGCTGAGCAGATCTGCCATGGTGTTTTGTACGCCTGGAACGTGCTGTGCCAGGAGAAAGATGTTTTGAGGAATTGCCCATCTCCATATGCTCTGGGCTAAGCGGGAGAGCTGGGGAGAGTGTGTCCCCCCCTGTTTTTGGATATAATACATTGCAGTCATATTGTCTGTGCGAATGAGGACTGCTTTGCCCGAAATCTGTTTTTGGAAAGATTTTAGGGCTAGAAAGATCGCCAAGAGCTCCAGATGGTTGATGTGGAGCGATTTTTGCTGTGGCGTCCATAGACCTTGCATGGTGAGGTGTAGAAGGTGCGCTCCCCAGCCGGAGAGCGATGCGTCCGCTGTTAGAGTCACTTGAGGAACCGGGTCCAGGAACGGCCGCCCTTTGGAAAGGTTTGTGGTGTTCCACCACTGCAGAGAGTGATGTGTGCGGCCGTCCACCAACACCATATCCGTCAGCTGACCCTGGGCCTGGTTCCACTGTTGTGCTAGGCACTCTTGAAGTGGACGCATGTGGAGTCTTGCATGGGGCACTATGAAAATGCAAGACGCCATCATTCCTATGAGCTTCATAAACACTCTTGCTGGAAGAGAGTGCTGAGGAAGGAATGTTTTGCGTAAGGCTTGAATGCTTGTGATTCTGGCTGAGTTTGGATAGGCAATACCCTTGGAGGTGTCTATAGTGGCCCCGAGGTATTGCTTTGTGTGAGATGGTATGAGGTGGGACTTTTGGTAGTTCACCGTGAAGCCTAGCTGGTGGAGCAGTTGGATGGTGCTGTTTGTATGCTGCACACATTGGTCGTAGGACGCGGCTTTTATCAGCCAGTCGTCTAGGTAAGGGAAGACGTGAATATGTTGACGTCTGAGGTGTGCTGCTACTACTGCTAGGCATTTGGTAAACACCCGTGGTGCGGTGGTGACCCCGAAGGGGAGAACCGTGAATTGGTAATGTTGCCCGTCCACCACGAACCTGAGGTATTTCCTGTGAGAGGGGTGTATTGGAATGTGAAAGTATGCGTCTTTCAGATCCAAGGTTGTGAGAAAGTCTCCCTGGCAGAGGAGTGGGAGGACTTGTTGTAGAGTGACCATGTGAAAATGGTCTGAGTGTATGTAGGCATTTAGAGGCCGGAGGTCCAGAATGGGTCTGAGGGTCTCGTCTCTCTTTGGTATTAAGAAATATAGAGAGTAGACCTGTGGAAATATGGATTTTTCTGGTCAGTTATGTCCCCTATCTTGGACCCCAACGGTTTCATGTATAAATCACAAGTACATGTATGTTTCCTCCAGTTCCAGTTATGAAGACGCAAACACATGTGTGTCCACCGCCAACATGTCCTCTTTCAGATCCGCCATGAATGGGCCGGATATTTTATTCCTAAGTGTGAAAGGCCACCGCCTTTATATGGTTCATTTATCCCATTTTACAGTTCAGGCGAGTAGGCCCTGATTCTGCCATCAAGCCTTTTTCTGCCTTCTGCCTCTGAAAGCTCCAGTCTGAGCTCGCATCTGTATCCATGAACTTTGTCCTACTCCCTGCGCGGCTAACGGTGCCTGACATCAGCCTGTTGCCTGCCAAAAACTGTATTTCACCTTCAAGATTATCTGCTTTGCTCCGCTCCCTATCCAATGCATTCCTGTCTAGTAGTTTAAAGTAAACATTCTTTCAGCTACCGAGCAAAAGGCCCGGCTTCTCTGTCTTTATGCAAGTAATCCATAGCCCTGTTAATATGAAAGATTTCGGACCTCGCATCTAGTGTAGACACTTAGACGCTTGTACACGCATTAACAGTCAGTATAGTCAGTATAGAATAAGATTCTACTCTAAGAGACCTCTCTTTTGGATAACATAGTTCTTTAAACATAGGATGTTAGATATGATTTGGGATTAGGTTGACTTGACCCTCCAGACTTTTGTCGCCACATGTAGAGCTAAATGTCAAGTCCCCTTCACCCCCTAGTTACACGTCAGTCACACGTCATGCTGCTGCGTGCGCATCTCTGCCAAGTATTTCTGCTGACATTGCGAAATTCTTTCATGGAACCACCCATTTATGACGACATATCCAATGACGTTCTTTAAGCTACGCCCAGTTACACCTACTTTAGTGACGCATGTATGTTTTATCTTTGCTATCAATTGTTACGCCTCCTCCATCTGTTTCACTGTAATGCCTATTGTATAAAAATGCTTACCTGTCAATAAAGTAGAGTCTTCACTTCCTGAACCTTCGTGGTGATGGAATCTGGAGCTCATCAATTTAAATTGATTATGGAATAAAGCCCGTTCCGAACCTCTAATACCACGGATTCTGCCTCTTATTTTACTGAGCTATTGTTATAGATTTTCCGCATCAAATTAAGTCCCGGTAATTAAATTATTTACCACATAAATGGCGCCCGAACAGGGACACTTTCTCATCTCACGCGCCGGCGGTGCGTTGCAGGCCCGGTCTCCTGTCACAGCTGAACGGACAAAAACGCGTACCTGCAGGATTTCCTGTATCTCCCTCCGGCCAAGCGGGGGCGACTGAGGCTGCGATCAACACCCAGACGAGGCGGTGAGAAGTGCGAAGTATCCCGACCAGAGCCTAGCTGAGAGAGCAAGATCCGAGGTATACAGAGGCCCACCAGTTTCCGAAGTTTCCGAAGTTCCGAGTCGAGTCCGGTCCAAGTTCAAGTTCAGTTCAGTTCAGTTCCGAGGCCTTCCGTTCCGAGCTACCCGGTGAGTACCATTATCGGGGAGGCGTTCTAACGTGCACATAGGTTGTGCCGGTCAAGACGGGTTTGGGTACACAAATCCGGTCTGCACTGTTTCAGCAGTGTATCTGTACTGTTTAGCAGTATATCAAGTATGCCTAGTATATGAAGTCAGAATTATCTAGTTAGTATCGAGTATTATATCTTAGTGAACGGCCATCATTGTTGTTCATTAAATGTTAAAATGTTAAATGTTTTAATTACGTTCTGTATATTGTGGTGTGAATGACTGTTTATTATTGTGTTTTATGGTATTAAAACGTGTTCAAAATTAGGTATCAGATCAGTTCTCAATATGCCGCTCTTTTCGAAATTAAGACAGATCACAACCAGAAAAGGGTACTCGAAGAAGCTGTTCCCATTCCTCCTAGGGACACTCCAGGGTACTTCATGTATCATAAACATGGCCTAGACGCCATATTATTTCTTGATCTAAGGGTAGACTACACTAAGGAATTACCAGAAAGTCAGAGGTGGCCCGCAGCTGGGACCTGGGATGCAGAGTGCATCGTGAAAGTAGAGGAAGAATTATGGAAAAAGAAAGCTAGACAATCACAGAAAGATGCCATTGAATTATGGCGAAAAGAATCGTATAGACGTACGGAAAAAGCACGTAGACAGGAAGAGAAGAGTAAGGAAAATACAAATAAAGTTCGAGAAAGTATATTAATTGAAGAAGGTGCTCGAGTAAAATCAGAACAAGTAGACAGACAAAGAAATGCCCTTGTGAATGGTATGTATCCTCTTCTGGCCGAAGGACTACCTAAGGCTACTCCGGAAATACCAGGAGACTTGCCACCCCCATTGTTTCCGATAAAAGTGCATCCCAAAGGACATCCCAGAACCGCAGAAGATGTTTTTCTTTCCTCTTATTTAGACGACGCAGCTCCCGAGTATACTAGTGCTGCGCCACATAGACCGCCTGCAGAGGGGGTTCAACGCCAAGACCCTCTTCCGTCTGTACCTCCGCAACAGCAAACCCCGACACAAGTTCAGGCAAGCACATCTGCTTCGACACCTGTATCTACACCTATAGTTGCTATGTCACGTTCGACGAATCCTTTCACATCCAGCACCCCTGGTGGTGCTACCGGAGGTACATCAAGCATTTTTTCTACGCCACCCAGAACAAATAAACTTTCCTTTCAAGAATTAGCTCACCAACGTACGCCCAAACTAGTAACTCCCAACACGCTCAAGGAACTTCTAATAGATTGTAGATATGACCCGGTGCCCGGAAAAGGGGACGAAATGGTGCTAGCATCATTACGTATCCGACGAGCTGCAATATATTTAGGGAAGCTACCAGGAATGACTACACACTTAGAAAATATATATCACTTTGTCCAGTCAGGACGAGATTCCGAAAGTATTGACAGAGCCATGGAGTACCAAAAGGTGGAAATACAGGGGGAACTGTTACGTTTCCTCATAAATTGTGTGATCAGAAATCAAGACCGACCAGGGGTAAATCCGAAAGAAATGCAAATTCTTACCACATGGAGTCGGAATATATCAGAGGGGAGACATGATAAGCGATCATGTATAGTAGCTATGAGCAGAAAGATCCGCAAAGAAATAGAACGAATACACGAGGAAAGATTAGCAGTAGACGAACCTGAACAAACCGAGGACGAGGAAGAATTAGAACTGCCCACAGGACAGTTAGAAACTATGGCCTATGTAGGTAGAGGAAGACCTTGCAATAATACTAGATGTTTTACTGATCCGATATGTCCGATACGTTCAGATAATAACAGAAAATTTCAAACTCCTATAATAAATATAAGGTCCCCCGAACATTCATTCCAAGCCGCTGACAAATTACTCCGAGAACGAAGGGGTTATCATATACTCGATTCTATGGACGAACAAGAATTAGCCAGGTCAGCCGTTCACTGGGTTGATAGTCCTGGAAAATATGGTGATGATACACTAGCACACACGTTTTTGAACCTCGCCCCAGATGAACAGCGTTTAGCTGGTATCTATATGATTCAACAACTCCTTATATTATATAAAGGCCAACACTCCGATCCTGGTCCATTACCTGATATATTGACTAAATTACTAACGAACAAATGGAGAGGTTCAGGTACTGAGTTAATTAGAGAAATACTAGAATCCAGAAAGCAGTACATTCTTTTTGTATGTCCTGAACATGTCTCACTACCCATCAAGGAAAGAACGACGTATTACATGGATAGACAGAATCCCTTATGCGAAGTGCACCCGATAAAGGGTGATGACAATGAGTTTAAACGTGTGTTTGTATACACCCCCATATCTAAAATAGAACTATTAGAAATGAAGAAAGTGGTACCCAGTCATGACAAAGACCCAGCGGGTTTCCACCGTGAAATTAAAGATATGTTACTCATGGGAGAATATACCTACCCCGACATTATGACAATATTGAAGGTATTAATGCCTGCGGGCATTTACGAAAAACTCAAGGAAAAGGATTGGGAGGTGGGAGACCAGAAGATAGATTGGACAGCATTAGAAAACGAAGAAAAAGCTCGAGGTCCAGGTTCAGGGCTCGGGGACAAAATCAAAGCTCTACCAGGTCTACTGGTACAGGTACTGCCACGTCTATTAACTACGAAAAAGGAAGACTGGGGTGCAATCTCAGCCTGTAAACAAAAATCAGATGAAGACACTAGTGATTTCTATTCCCGATTTGAGAAATGTTTTGGTATAAATAGTGGAATAAAAGCAAGTAGCGAGTCGTATCCACATCTGTTCGTGACAAAATTGGTCGAAAATGCCTTGCCCCAAGTTAAGAATAGAGTATTGAAGTTCGAGAGTACCTGGCAAGGTAACACTCCGTCACAAATGCTACAAATGCTACAGTATCATCACAATAGAATTAGAGAAGAACAAGAACATGAACATAGACGCATGAAAGACACGAAAATGAAAATGCTAGTTTCCCAGACAGTGCCAGTTGACGGTCATAAGAAGGGTATAACACAGTCCAGTGTTTCAACAGGTCCTGTAAAAGGGACGTGCAACTATTGTAAACAGCCAGGTCATTATGTACACGATTGTCCAGTTTTACAACATAATATCGCCATAGGTAATACTAAAGAAAGACCGCGGCCACTTAGACAGGATCAGAATGAACAAGGAGCTCCGCAGCATGCACAGTCCATGCCAGCTCCGCAACAGTCCATGCCAGCTCCACCACAGCAGCCTATTGCTGCCACACAAACAACGACACGACAGATGTACCAGACCGCACAGTATGACTATCCTGATTACCAACGATACTCATGAAACAGCCTAGAGAGGGAACTTGGCTTACCCCTTATTGAGGTCCCTGTAGATCAAGAAGGACCTTATGTACATAGTGAACTATTAGGCCAAGATAGAAAATTTTTACTTGATACGGGGGCAAGCCGAACAACAATAAAACGTAGTGAAGTTCCAGGGGCACCCCTCTCAGGCTCACAGAATATTTCCCTTGGGTTTTCAGGCAAACCTATCGTTAACGAAGTATCACAGCCTCTTCCCCTTACGATTGGTCCTTTGACACGAACTACAGATTTATTGCTTACTAAATCATGCCCAGAAAACTTGTTAGGTATAAAAACTTTGAAAGCTCTAGGAGCTATAATATGTTGTTCTCCGGAAGGAGTAAGATTGTTTTTACGAGATTTCAAAGGGCACTATGTGTCCCGAGACATGGATTCCCGACTGCAGACTTTACCCACACATTTATGGGCACAAGGCCCTACAGATGTTGGTTGCATGAACATTACACCATATCGAGTCACACTAAAGGCAGGAGTGGTACTACCACGAATGCGACAATACAAGTTACCCCCAGATGCTGTAGTGGCTTTACTGCAAATCATTGACGAGCTTATTGGCCAAGGAGTGGTTGTGGAGACCGACTCCAATGTATGTAATTCACCGATAATTCCGATTCTTAAACGAACTGATCCAAAGGCTCCACCAGTATATCGATTGGTTATTGATCTGCGCGAATTAAATAAATGTATTGTACCACAATACCCCGTAGTTCCAGACATCTCTTCATTACTGACAGCTATTGATTCCGAAGCAACATTCTTTACTGTAATTGATCTCAAGAATGCCTTTTTCAGCGTCCCAATAGATCCGGAAAGCCAATACTTGTTCGGATTTAGTTTAAATGGACAAAGCTTTAAATTCACACGCGCACCTCAAGGATTTACGGAAAGCCCCAGCATCTATAGCCAAGCACTGAAACGAGAACTTGACAGTATACACATGCCGGTCAACACTGCCCTGCTTCAATATGTCGATGATCTGCTGATCACCGCTAGAAGCGAACCTGAATGTGAAAAAGCCTCACTAACGGTATTACAATTTTTGGCCGAAAAGGGGCACAAGGTGTCCCCGTCTAAGCTGCAATTCTGTGTCCAGCGAGTTGTTTACCTTGGTCACTCGCTGTCCAAGGAGGGAAGGCAGCTTACACCAGATCGCATCCAGTTAATTGCAAATATGCCGATACCCAAGACACAAAAGGAGGTGCGGGCTTTCATAGGCCTCACTTCATATTGTAGGCAGTGGATCCCTCAGTATGCATTTCTAGCAAAACCACTCATTCAATTGACAACACAGGAGGCAGCCACATCGACTGTCCTCCCTTGGACTCAGGAACATACACACGCCTTTGAAAGTTTAAAGAAAGCTTTATGTCAAGCACCTGTCCTAGCAACACCATGTTACAGCAAACAATTTACGCTCTTTGTTACAGAACGCGAAGGTACTGCTCTGTCAGTACTCACACAGGAACAAGCAGGATCACACAAACCGTGTGCTTATTTTTCTAGTACATTAGATCCCGTAGCTCAGGCTCTGCCTGCGTGCCTAAAATCAGTGGCAGCAACAGCTTTAGCAATTAGACAAAGCGATGCCATAGTGTTAGGACATCCATTGACAGTACAAGTACCACATGCAGTAGAGGTTCTCTTGAACCGCACACAGACACAACACTTGACTATAGCACGGCTCACGGGTTACGAATTAACATTGTTCCAGCCACATATAGAAATCAGACGTTGTAGTACATTGAATCCTGCCACACTGTTACCAGTAAACGGAACAGACCCACTTGCACATGATTGTATTGAAGTTATCACTATCACGACGAAACCTAGACAAGACTTGACAGACGTCCCATTGTCAGATCCAGACCTGACGTTGTATGTAGATGGTTCATGTATGAGAACAAGTACAGGAGAGTTAGTGGCCGCGTATGCAGTCACAACAGATACTGAAGTCATTGAAACAAATCGTATTAATACCTTGTCAGCTCAAGCAGCAGAGCTCATCGCTCTGACGCAAGCCTGTATTCAAGCTACGAATAAAAAAGTCAACATATATACTGATTCACGTTATGCATTCGGAGTTGTACATGACTTCGGCGTGCTGTGGCGAGAGAGAGGTTATTTAACTTCTCACGGTACCCACATCCAGCACGGATCCCTTATTCATGCCTTACTAGATGCAATACATCTACCCATTACAATATCAATTATGAAATGTAAAGCTCATACGAAAGTTACTGATATCATTTCCCAAGGCAATAATTTAGCTGACAGAACAGCTAAACAGACTGCTCAAACTCACACGTCTGACATGACAAAGACGATAGTTCCGACACCAACACATTGCATGACGGTTAAGGATCCCGCTCTTGACGTAATTGACATACAGACACATGCGACACCAGAAGAAATAAAGAAATGGACTGAATTAGGAGGGACCCAAACGGATCAAGGATGGATGACGAAGGAAAAATCTGTGTGGTTCCTTCCTGATTCAATGGTCCAAGTTATCATTAACACTGTACATAGTCCAGCACATCTAGGAGAAAAAGCTATGCTAGACAGCATTCAACACATTTGGTCCAACAAACATTTACGAGCAGCAGCTAAACAAAAAGTCCGTACCTGTATGATCTGTTGTCAGTTTAACCCAGGTAAAAGCATTCCCGTAGAACAGGGTGGATTTCAGCCTCCTGACCACTCTTTTGAAGTCCTCCAGATGGATTATATCCAGATGGAACGATGTCGAGGATTCAAATATGTTCTCGTAGTCGTCTGTGCTCTTTCCCGTTGGACAGAGGCATACCCGGTTTCAGATTACACTGCCCCGACTACTGCCAAACAGTTAGTTCGAGAATTCTTCCCACGGTACGGTTTACCACGTGCTGTCTACTCAGATAACGGCCAGCCGTTCTCCTCCGAACTAATGAAACACGTTTCACTTTTGTTAGGCTATCAGTGGAAGTTTCACTGTGTCCGACACCCCGAGGCAGCAGGTCTCGTGGAACGACATAATCAAACTCTGAAAATTAAATTGTCCAAAATATGTAGACAGAAAGGTGTCGACTGGGTAGTAGCCTTACCCGTTGCACTTTTTTACATGAGAATGGTAGCGCATTCTCGAACAGGGCTATCCCCTTATGAAGTGGTCTTTTGGTAGACCACCAAATATGTGGGGGGACGCCTATACCACGCAAAATAACGGATGTTGACTGTAATATGCTGACAGATTACTTGGCTTCCTTGATGTCTGCACTACAATCTTGTCGTTCACAGGTAGCTGCAGCCTTTCCCGACAACACCGAGGTGAAACCCCATGACTTAATTCCAGGGGATCTAGTTTTAGTGAGGAACTTTGATCGGAAGTCTCAGCTGGATCCTAGGTGGAAGTCGCCTCAGCTCGTATTGTTAACAACGAGGACAGCCGTGAAGATCGAGGGTCGAAAAGGCTGGATACATTCAAGTCATATCAAGAAATTTCATGGACTACCATCCGATATAGAGACTAAACACTGTATTTCCTCAAAGACAGACTCAAAGCTTCCTTTGGTTGAACAAAATAACTCAGAACAATATAGACTAAAACTCAGGTCTAACCAGTCAGGCAATTTGATTGTTTAAGTCCTCTCCAAGGTGAATCGGTCGAATTTGTCTCTGACATGTATCCCTTAGACCTGTACAGAGAAAGAAACAAAAGGATAAAGCTGAAACGACATACATACTGTAAATCACTGCGTAGTCA
This sequence comes from Triturus cristatus, assembly GCF_964204655.1. Classification (NCBI taxonomy): domain Eukaryota; kingdom Metazoa; phylum Chordata; class Amphibia; order Caudata; family Salamandridae; genus Triturus; species Triturus cristatus. Next base: position 957,632,176 of record NC_140580.1, read on the forward strand.
TTGCACAGTGACGTTATTAATTTTGTTTTTCTTATGTCTTTTAATAATTACTGCAAGTATATTGTTGCACACATATTATCCTATTTCTAGACATGTTTACAATATTACTGCTGAACATTCTTTTAGTGAATTTCCTCCGCATGAATTGTCTTATAGATTTGCGCTGCGCAACAACACTTTTATTAGTATGTTACATCATTCCCATCAGGTTAGCAATGCTACAAATTGTTGGATATGTGGCCGACTCCCCCCCTATCAGAACTATAAAGGAATTCTACCTCTCTTTCCATACCCGTTCACACACAACGGCTCCTGTGGAGCATGGTTTAGTTTAATTAATTCCCAAGATTCGAACTCCGCAGTTTATCAAGACAACTGGGTATGGGGAAATCTGAACTTAGTTTTACTTAAAGTCTGTCACCCCAACAAGGAGGGACTTCCCGAAAGAACAGGAACTGATCTAGAAAATGAAGTATATGGATTAGGTAATTTCACGCTTAATCTCTTGATCTTGAATGTCGAATCCGAAGCTACTCCAATTTTTCCCGCCATGTCAGTATTTCCAGTAAAAGGTGAATTATGTGTAAGAAAGAATGGTTCCATACATATGGGCCATAGTAGATGCACCACTGTAATAGAATTCAGTGATCAAGGCAAATCTACATTTAGAGCTTCTCGCCATTCCTACTTCATATGTGGTCAGACGGCATACATACGTTTGCCACTAGATTGGGATGGTACCTGCTACATCGGATTCCTTTTTCCACCTGTTTTTCTAGCTCCTCCTGATTATCATAGAAATACTCATTTAGTACACAATAGAGAAAGGAGAGATCTCCCAATAGTCGATTACACTGAGACAGCATGGGAAAAATACACAGATTTCAATAAAGGTCTCTTTCCCTATATAGGTACAGTTACCAATAGTAAGCTGATACGTAGATTAACAAGAACACTTGAAGCAGTAGTGAACGAAACTATTTCCGCCTTAGGCAATTTAACAGAAGAGCAGTCTGCTATGCGGATTGTTGTGCTTCAAAATCGTCTTGTCCTTGACGTCATCCTGGCCGATAGGGGCGGAGCTTGTAGGGTCATCGGATCAAGCTGTTGCATTTTCATACCAGAAAATTCGCCATCTGTATATAAAGCCATAACTCGCCTTCATAAGATCGTAAGCCAGATACACCAGAATCCAGGCACCTGGACTTGGTCCGGTTGGTTTTGGAGTGTATTATCTACCTTTGGATGGAAGGTCCTATCCTTCCTAGGTATTGGCTTTCTCATACTATTCAGTTGCTGCTTATGCCTACAATGTGGACCAGCGATCTGTGGTCTGTGTGCCACATCGTGTATCCCACCACCAAGATTTCATTCATCACGGAAGAAGAAAGAAGAACAAATGATGCTATATGAACAGATCGATGGATTAATGAAGATTGATATCTCTTGACGGGCAAGTAGGGGACAAGGAGGGAATGTGGAAATATGGATTTTTCTGGTCAGTTATGTCCCCTATCTTGGACCCCAACGGTTTCATGTATAAATCACAAGTACATGTATGTTTCCTCCAGTTCCAGTTATGAAGACGCAAACACATGTGTGTCCACCGCCAACATGTCCTCTTTCAGATCCGCCATGAATGGGCCGGATATTTTATTCCTAAGTGTGAAAGGCCACCGCCTTTATATGGTTCATTTATCCCATTTTACAGTTCAGGCGAGTAGGCCCTGATTCTGCCATCAAGCCTTTTTCTGCCTTCTGCCTCTGAAAGCTCCAGTCTGAGCTCGCATCTGTATCCATGAACTTTGTCCTACTCCCTGCGCGGCTAACGGTGCCTGACATCAGCCTGTTGCCTGCCAAAAACTGTATTTCACCTTCAAGATTATCTGCTTTGCTCCGCTCCCTATCCAATGCATTCCTGTCAAGTAGTTTAAAGTAAACATTCTTTCAGCTACCGAGCAAAAGGCCCGGCTTCTCTGTCTTTATGCAAGTAATCCATAGCCCTGTTAATATGAAAGATTTCGGACCTCGCATCTAGTGTAGACACTTAGACGCTTGTACACGCATTAACAGTCAGTATAGTCAGTATAGAATAAGATTCTACTCTAAGAGACCTCTCTTTTGGATAACATAGTTCTTTAAACATAGGATGTTAGATATGATTTGGGATTAGGTTGACTTGACCCTCCAGACTTTTGTCGCCACATGTAGAGCTAAATGTCAAGTCCCCTTCACCCCCTAGTTACACGTCAGTCACACGTCATGCTGCTGCGTGCGCATCTCTGCCAAGTATTTCTGCTGACATTGCGAAATTCTTTCATGGAACCACCCATTTATGACGACATATCCAATGACGTTCTTTAAGCTACGCCCAGTTACACCTACTTTAGTGACGCATGTATGTTTTATCTTTGCTATCAATTGTTACGCCTCCTCCATCTGTTTCACTGTAATGCCTATTGTATAAAAATGCTTACCTGTCAATAAAGTAGAGTCTTCACTTCCTGAACCTTCGTGGTGATGGAATCTGGAGCTCATCAATTTAAATTGATTATGGAATAAAGCCCGTTCCGAACCTCTAATACCACGGATTCTGCCTCTTATTTTACTGAGCTATTGTTATAGATTTTCCGCATCAAATTAAGTCCCGGTAATTAAATTATTTACCACAGACCCCTAGATTTCGTTGGTTGACGGGGACCTGCTCTATAGCATGTTTTTGCAGGAGTGAGAGTACCTCTTGTTTGAGCAGTGTGGAATGTTCTTGAGACATTGGACGGTGCCTTGGTGGGATATTGGGTGGGGTAGATGTTAGCTCTAGACAGTACCCTGACCGAATAATTTGGGTCACCCATTTGTCCGATGTTATGGACTCCCATACGTGGATAAAGTTTTGTAGTCTGCCCCCGACCGGAGTGGAATGGTCTGGGGGGAGCGGAGGGGAGTCATTGTGCGGGGGGGGTGGCAGAACGGGTGTTGTTGGTTTTGCCCCTGCCCTTATTGTTGTTACCCCTGTAACCACCTCTCTGATTGCCCTTTGAAAAGGTATTTTGAGGAGGGGACTTGTAGGAGGTAGAGGCGTTATCGGTGGAGGAGCCTCTACCTGTGCCACGAAAGGACGAGCGTCGAAAGGAACGTTTGGAGGCTTGTGTTTGGAGTGCCCCCATAGACTTTGCTGTGTCTGTGTCTTTCTTCATCTTTTCGAGCGCTTCGTCTACCTTTGGCCCAAAGAGTGTTTCCTGGTCAAAGGGGTGATTGAGTATGGATGCCTGGACTTCAGGTTTGAACCCTGAGATCCTGAGCCAGGCGTGGCGACGAAGCAGGACACTGGTATTTATGGCCCTAGAGGCAGTGTCGGCTGCATCGAGGGCACACTTAATGGAGGTGTTTGTGATTAGTTTACCCTCCTGTATGAGGTCATGAGCCTTGTGCTTGTATTTTTCTGGAAGGTGCTGCATAAGAGCCTCTAGTTCGTCATAGTGTGCTCTATCATATCGCGCAAGCAGTGCTTGTGTGTTTGCAATGCGCCACATGTTTGCAGCTTGGGAGGCGGTGCGTTTACCAGACGCGTCCAGAAGTTTAGATTCTTTGTCTGGCGGTGGGGCATCTCCTGAGGATTGGGAGTTAGCCCGCTTTCTAGCTGTGGAGACAACTAGGGAATCTAGGGGAGCAGGGCCCTTGATGTAAGCAGGGTCTGTGGGTGCCGCCTTGTACTTCTTCTCTATTCTAGGGTTCAGTACTCTGGCTCTGACAGGGTCTTTGAACACCTCTGTAGCGTGCTTGGTGACACCCTTAAGCATGGGTAAAATGGAAGTGGATTTGTCTTGTATATCAAATGTATCCAGTAGGAAGTCTTCTTCTACTGGTTCACTGTGCATGTCCACCCCATGGTAGTGTGCTGCTCTCTGCACTAAATGATGAAACCCTAAGGAGTCCTCTGGAGGAGACGGCCTTGATGGGTATAGGTCGTCCTGAGGTACACTGGGTATATCAGGGTTATTGTAATCCTCCCATGGATCTGGGGTCCCTGGTGGAGTGGGATCCATTGGGGCGTCCGCCAGGTAATTGTCCGGATCCCCATCATCCGGATCTGGGGATGGGGCCGGATCGTAGTGAGGTAAAGGTGGCGGAGACCTGTGAGGTGGAGGTGGTGGAGGAGGTGGAGTGGGTAGGGGAGGCGGTAGTGGGGAGGGCACTCTGAGGGGAGAAGTAGCAGAGTCCTTCCTTTTGGGTGGAGGAGGAGGAGCCGGAGCATCAAGGCGTCTTTTCTTGGTAGTTAAAGTCAAAAGCCCAGTCTTTGGATCTTTGGACAAAGTCTTTTGTAAAGGGTCTGGTGTAAACAGAGCCAACGGTGTCGAGTCGTCTGTCGGCACCGGTGATTTCGGAACCGGGGGTTTCGATGGTCTGTGTGCGCCATGCTTTTTTGAGGTCTCCGGGTGTTTCGGCGTCGAATGATGTTTCGGCGCCGGAGCGTCGGTGCCGACAGATTTGTGTTTGTGTTTGGTCGGCACCGAGTGTCCAGGCTTCGGCACCGGTGGTTTCGGAGTCGAGCTGGATTTTGCAGTCTTCGGTGCCGGATGCTGTTTTTCGGCACCGGGTGTCGGCTGGCTCGATCCCGAGCTGCCATGAGACTTTGGGTGCTTCGACACCGGGCCCGAAGGTGGGGTGATCGAAGTTTTGGTTTTGGTTTTGCCCAGGCCGGCAGGCGAGGGAGTAACCTGAGTCTCTTTGGTTTTCGGCGCGGGGGTGGGAGGGGGCATAGTACTCACGGCCCGCTGCGCTGGTGTAACGTCCTCCACGTCGGAGTCGTCGGCCTCGGAAGCGCTGACGACGTCTTCCTCCTGCTCGGTGTGTGTTTGCCCCGAAGCTTCGGCGTCGTCTCCGAAGATGTCCGGTGGAGCTGCCGAGGATGAGTGCGCCATGGTGCGTCGAGCTCTTCGATCTCGGATGGTCTTCTTCGATCGAAAAGACTTGCAGGCGGGGCAGTCTCTAGCCTCGTGTTCCGGAGAGAGGCAAAGGTTACACACCTGATGGAGGTCGGTGTGGGGAAATTTAGACCCACATTTTGGGCACTTTTTGAACGGAGTCCTTTCCATCGGCCGGGACCGGAGTCGCGGAGGGCCCGAAGGCCGGTGTCGATGTACGGGATGGAGAAAAGTGCCGCTTCGAGAGATGAAGATGATGAAGGAACTCGAAGAATCGAGGATTTTCCGTCGAGGCTGGAACCGTAGAAGTTCGAAGCCGGAGCACGAAGTATCACATCCGAGCCCGATGGCGGAAAAAAACAATCTGAGGATGGAGCCGAAGCCCATGCGCAGTACGGACCGAAGGAGGAGTCACCAAACTCGTGACTTCCAAAGACTGTCCAAGAAGAAAAACAAACTGCAAACATCCGGGCCCAACACCAGATGGCGACCTATGCTAAGTGTACAATCTGCAGCTCATATGCCTCGAACAGTAATTTCTAGTAACATGACAGCAAACGCTTGAGTACTTACATATTTTAGCAATCTAAAATCCATCAATCGACAGAGAGGGCTGGTTGGTATGTGTAAATGTTGGAGTAATTGCGATTAATATACAGGAAATAGCAGATTTGCATGGTTAAGCTATAGCTTGCAGCAGGAAGAACACCTTCTCCCAGCTGCAGGGGGCAGAGTGCTATCACTAGCACTGAAAAGCGATTGGTACGTTTTAACCTCAGCTGTGGCAGGGAGTGACAGTTTATGAAATTCCCATATTGATGACATGAGCTGCAAAGGCAATAAGGTGTTTAGTTCTCAGATGCTTTTGCTGCGATGCCTTATTGGTAATGCTGCAAGGACCAGAGCCCTTTTGTTACCCGAGAATGTCATTATCAAGTCCTTAAAACTTTGTTGTGCAAAAGATATTCCAAAGAACAATACACCTGCAGGCAGAGGGACTGGATGAACCAGACGGTGGAGTGCTTTTCCCAATTTGGGCATCAACGGTCAATGCTCGGAGGGAGGGGGGGGGGGGGGGGGGTTATATCCACACAGTACAGTTGTCACAAGATCTACTCTTTCAGAAAGGTAAGAGGATACCTCCCCACTCTTTTGTGGCTCAGACTGTGGACTGGTGGATCAGGTGGGTGTGTAAGGGATAAAGATGGTCGTCACAAGTGTCTTCGGTCCCCAAGCTGAGGATTCATCTTTCTATGGAGCTGGAGCAAGTAATCAGATGCTTCAAGAAAGAATGTCCGCTTCAAAATATGATTTCATTATTACTGGGATCACTCACACTTACTGGCCTGATATCGCAACCTCCAAATTGGAATACTAGGGCTCCAAGTCTAATGACTCTTTAACGCAGTGGGTTTCTAGTGCAGGACGCACTCAGCCTGCTTTGGAACAGGACCATCTCTGCTCTGCAACAAGGATTCGCCAAAGAACTTGGAGCTATCTAATAAACAAATATGACCCAAATGGGACACTCAGTGTCTGTAAACGTCTGCAACTGCATGTAGACTTTGACACAACATGCATGGTATAATACCATAATGTAGGAGCATTAGCTGCCAAGACTAGAAGCAACCGAGGAGAAAGGGGGAACACACTAGAACAATTTAAAGGAGTGGAGTAGGCTCCTCTGCAGTATTTGAAAAGTGAAGCAGGTTCCAGTCCACATCCATCAGTAGAAAACAAGAGTTTGGCAAAGAAGACCAGCTGCTCAGTGGAATTGGGAAATGTCAACATGTATAATGCATGTGTGGCGACAGTGCTTGTGCACAAGTTTAAAAGAGTTTGTGAAGCAACTTAGGTTACCATCGCTTGCTGGCAGGAAGTAGGTTTATGGTAAACAAACTTTTCCTTAAAAAACATGATTGAAACAGAAAAATGACTTTTTACACAAAGCAATCTGCAGTGAAAATATTTATTGAAACCCTAGTCATCATAACTCAAATAAAATTTGGTTTTATCTGGTTACAAAGTATGAAAATGTATTATATATTAAATCTACAACCACATACAAATCAGAAAAACAAGTATCACAGAGTGATTTGCTCAGATTTGTGCAAGTACAAAGAAGTACAATTCCAGAAGAATAAAACATTGAGAAATTTGGCCACTCGAGCCAAACCTGGCATAATAACAGCTCAGCATCATAAATTTTCGTCTTCTTTCGTCTTACATATCAACTCTATTTATAAATTGTATTACTTAATTAAGTGCAAAATTACAGACTTCTGTTAAGATTTCCCCCGTAGACCTTTTGCCACAGTGCTGTAGATGTGCTGCGTCAACAAATATACATTGCGAAAAGTCAAGACAATTGTACTGCTCTCTAGAGCAAGTACTAAACAGTTTGCTCGGTTCTTGGTCAAACAGTCAGCTGAACCCTAAAGCTCTACTTGGCCAACATTTCTTCAATTTAATTTTATTTATTCAGTCTCTACAGGCACGGTGACCATATAGTTGTGAACACAAGCAACAGCGTAGTTGTGTTATGCACCACATCATACCACATCACATGCCCACAGAATGCTTGTAGATAATGTCCCAATGGCAAGTGGAGATCTGGCCAACCCTTCCCAAATCAACACGAGAGGTAAGATTGCCCTTACTAAGGAGGACATCCAGGTACGTTTCAGTATGTACGTAAATGTCTGGATCTGTTAGGGAGACAGCAGACATAACAAAAGACCACTACTCTTGACTGACTGTGCTGAGTCAGTAAGTGCAAAACTTTAACTTACAGATAATAGGTCAACATAATATTATTAATGAAACAAGTTCTAATTCTTCATATACATTTATCCTTGATATATATTAACAAACTAACGGAAACTAGTTTGGTTAAACCAAGGGCAGTTTTGTTCAACTAAGAAATCATACGTTGTTGGTTAACTTGACGAAAAACTTTCATCCTCTATGACAATTCAATAGTGCTAGACAAAAAGCTAAAAAATGGTTGCTAGGAATGTTGCTCATGCACTGCTCACACATAAGAAAGCTGGAAAGACAAACAAGCGTTAAACAGAGCATACCACATATATTCTAAAACTATTAAACGATTAAAGACATTCCAACACATACTGTATTGAATATTCCATACATCAATTACAGATCCAGAATCCCACACATCAGTTCTTCGTTTTACAGAGCAGGTGGTCATAAGGAGACAGGCAAACCAAATTAAAAGGCAATTACAGAGTGTAAATACCTCAGGTGGATAAGAAACATGATTCCCCAAGCTTTTAGGATAAACAACGCTATTTGCTACTTCCAGGCAATGTCACAGTGTGGAACTCTGACGTTTCATGCACTACTGTCCCAAAATGTCCTTTTCACCTTCCGAGTCACTTACAAGCCTATAGATTTGCACACTACGGCCACAAAGTGCAAGAGTGGAATCAAGAATAAAATGCTGCAATAAATACAAAAATTCAAAAATGTTACGGATATCTATAACTAGTTTTCCTTTCTCACCGAGTCTGGAAAAAAATGCTTAAAAATAAGGTGGTTTTGATTTGAATGCATATGTTCGTTGTTGATAAGCTTCTATTTTTTAAGCCCTTTATGTTACTTAGTTGTATTTTTATCTATGGAAATTGTTGCTGCTTTGGCCAGAGCAGTTTCTAAAACGGTCAGTCAACATTCTAAAAGTAGAATATTTTGTGAATTTTAAGTTCCAAATATAAGGAAAGAGATACAGGACGCTGCTCTGATAATTCCACTATGGGCCGAGATCAGGCAATCAGAAAAAATATTTTTCTCAGATCAAAAAATGAAGAAACAAATGATAGTAAAACCTTTGAGGTCAAAATTGCTTGTTGGAGGTCAAAACTTTGATACACCATATTGATATGAACTCTTGTTGACTAAAAGTACCCATTTTAAGAGAAAAATTGTATGTCATGAAATCTAATACATTTTTGTTCAAGAGTTGTTTTTGATACTTCTAAGACTATCATGACACATTTGTGCCTGCCTAGTAGAAATTTTAACAAACTGGACAGAATGAAAGTAGAATCTTCATTACCACCCAGGTTTTTACCTCAGCTACCCAACGCTGGTGTGGTTTAAAACAAAAACGATATTTTAGACACAAAACTAGGTCAAGAGCTAATAAATGGGCAAATAATGTGCTCGATTTGAAAGCAAAGTACATAGGCATTTTCCCCCTTTATTCACAGTAGTACAATATGCTTGCTACAACACTTTGCTTTGTGACAGAAGTACACAAGAGCAGGTTTACACCATCCAATCAAGTTGAAAAGTCCAAGAAATTTAAAGATGGTTAATGAAAATCCTATCCTAGTAGATGAAGCTGTTCTATTATGTTCGGACGACAGCTTATTTGAATGACAGAAGACATTTAGTAATGCAATGACATCTAGGGGTACACATCATCAGATAGTGCACATTGCTAATCAACAAGGACTGAGTTACCACCTTAAATGTTACTCAGGCGTTTTATTTCCCGAGGGCATTACTACAAAGTTGGCATTTTATACCCATTGCTTTTCCTCTGCGATACCCTGCAGAGGTATCAGATCACCACGGCAGACTTCCCTTCCTAGGAGGCAACTGATGTTCCACCAAGAACTGGAGCCAGTAGCACTGGGTATTTTTGGGAAGCCCCTGAAAGCTTTCCCTTATTCAGAGAAAAGGGGTGAATGTTCTTGGAATCGGATGAAACAGTGAGCAAGTGACATCTTTAGATAATGAGATGAAGATGCAGCTAAAGTTCCAGTTGTAAATACAATTTGACAAAAATATCCCCAACCTTAGTCAACTTTAGATTGGCTGGTATCAAACTCTTGTTGTGCTGCCTGCCCATCCATGCATCTTTACTTACATTTGGGAAAAATAAGTGGAAATAGTGTTCCCAGTGCAAGTATGTGTATAGAGGGACACAGCGAGAGGTACCAACCACCTACAGAAGGCTACCTTCAGTAAATAACGCAGACCTGTTATTGTATATGTAATCTGAACTGTTCAATATACTTTATGAATGGAATTACCCTGTATGCACATTACAAGCTAAACCCATGGAATCAGGTTAATGCAACTCCTTAAATCCAGCACAGGGGGAATGGATCTGCAATTTAAGAGGTGTTTTTCATATGTTATCACAAGAATCTGATACAAGACAATTCAAATATTGTTTGGAGGTGCCATTATTTCAAGATCCCATGCTCATTCCAGAATACATAGTATACGTTAGCAGTGATAATGAATACATTTATTCATCAAATTCTCTGTAGGTCATTTTGACAAGATGTCGTGTAATTAGGTCACAGGCTTGATATATGCTCTTCAGTGTAATTTCAGTTCCGGTGAGATTTAGAAAACCACTTCACCTTCAGCTCTGTTCTCAAATAAACTAAAGATCTTCACTGGACCACAATAGTTAATTACCGCTAATGCAGTTTCTGCATATTACATACATGTAACAATATTGATTTATTTTTTCAAATCCATTCAAACTGGGAGTTGGTACTTGCAGTGGGCAATAGCACATTCTGAGTCTTTTGTCCACAGACTAAACAGAGTGAAGAGTCCAGCAGAGCTACTTTATCTGTTTACGTGAAAACTAAACTGAATAAACACTGTGCTATAACACCCAATGGAGAGAATTAAATGCATGTAGGGATTAATGCTGGAGAAACAGATGGTAATGTATATTAGTAAAAAGGACATGCTGTGCAATACGTATGATGCCCACTAGGGTCAGTAGATCTCATTACACCCCTGCGTACAGCGTATCAGTCATCTTTGTGCTTCAAATATTTTTTGTTCAAGGGTGCACAATCTTGATTATTGGATAAAATGGTTGTGCTTGTGTCTTTGAATAAAGCACACTGTATCAATCGAATGGTGTTCAGTTTTTGACATTATGTAGGATTTTAAGGAACCTCTGAAATAATTACAAATTGACCGATGAAAGGAAATAGAAAAACGCACAGAAATCCAAGTAGCAGTCACAGACTTCATGATGTGAATCATTTAATGATTGCCAAGAAGTAATGTATGTAAAGGTCAGCTACAGTTTCATCCCTCACACTTTATCTTCTGCCGAGTGCAAACTAAGGACATGGGTGAAGGCTTTCAATCAATTCTGGAGGCAGATCAGAGCCCAGGGCACCTACGCAGTGTTCCAGCACTAGCTAGGCTTTATCATCTCCTACATTCATTCAGAGCATCCAGAGGACAAGTTTCACAAGGATTTAGGATTCAGTGTTAGCTATGAGGGGGCTAAAGGTAGGGTCGCCAACAAAATGCATCCGAGTAGGATCATGCGGACTTCTGTCCATTAAAGAGTTGTACTCTAAACATCAGAGTTCAACGTGGCTATTTCTTGCCATGCCTAGCACCAGACAGACGGGCAGCATCACATTTGTGTGAGCAAAACATGAGCTCCCACCTTCCTGATTGGGGGCCTCCTCTTCCCTGGACGAGTGGCCCAGCTACATCTGTGCAAGGACAGTAGCAAATCACTCTTCCCTCCCTCCCCATCACCCTACAAGTAGAAACCTCTCCAGGAGGTTCAAGCGAGAAAAAAGATTTTCCTTTTTTACAAATAAAGTATTATTCTATTACCAAACATTTTTTTTTAAAATACAATCATACATCTAACGGGTTGAGTAAGGTCAAACATATGTGGCACTGTACGAATGGACCTATTTACATGCATTTTGTCAGAGCAATTGTACTTTAAAGAACCCATTTACTCAAAGCAGAAAGGTCTGTTGCTTTCGAGCTAGTGTAACCTTTGTGGCAGAGGTGAAAACTATCCAATGGGAAAAATTCTGGATGAGTAAAAATCGCTGGTGCAGTTTTTGGTGGTTCAACGTCCATCTCGTACTTTCATTTACAACATTTGTCCTGCTCAAACACATCTTTATATGCACATCCCACCACACCACTCTATGTGCTCCATTGTACTCAAAAAAACAAGTCATTACAAGCCTTGCAAGCATCTCCTGAGGCTATCCAGGTACTACAGAGCAACAGTCGGAGTTGCCCGCCAAGCAACTCATGATACAGCGGTGCAGTGCTAGTTCAAAAAGGTCCATATAACCCTGTACATCAGAAAGCAGCAGTGATTTTTGTGGGGTTACCTTTTTCCGGATTGACTAACTAGAACCACAGCAGAGGTCTCAAATTCTAGCTTGGAATGTAGCGAGGTTTTCCTGAAGGAATGTGAACTTTGCTGGTGAGAACTTTTTCTTTTTGACATTGCTGTGGGACTCTGCAGTTTGAGAAACATTTGATGCTGCGGAATGTAATCAAGTAATTCCTTTCTTATGGGCCTCAACCCAGATTAGAACGTCAGCGTGCAGAGAATCGAGTGCTTAAAATGTTGACAGACTATGTACCGCTGAGTGAATGTCCTGTTGTACCGGAATAATACGACCTTCAGCAAACCTGGAGTTTCCATCACCTAGATACCAGGGGCTGACTGCCTTGAGACCCAGTGTTTGCCAATGACACAGTACATTAAATACAAGGGACTCTGATCAACAGAAGAACAATGTGTAGGGTGATCAAGCAGCAGGAGCGGAGTGTTTTAGTAATTGTTCCTGTTGATGAGGCAGTACAACCCCTCCAACGATTCTCGACATGGCTTCCACTCAAATGCAAGGACACAACAGTCGAATGGTGCACAGTATATGGTTAGTACTCAGCTGGTTAAAAGTACAAGGCAGGTTCGCTATTGAAGTCTGCTAAGGAGTTACTGTCAGCCGGTGTGAGCTGTGAGGGAGAAAATGAATAAGTGTGAGTGTCAAGGTTGAAGAAACACAACCAAAGAACATCTTTACAAATGTAACAAACAAGAAAATTAAAAAAACAATCCAATCAGGGCAGAAAAATATGGAGTTATAACCCAAGATCTCCAGCAAGGTTATGCTTCAAATGCTTGCAACCCCTCTCCCCCCAACTTGGTGGGCCAAGTAAACCGAGAACACATTTTAAAAAGATGTTTACCATAAAAATAAAATAAAAAATAATCCAAGCCTTGAGCTCTGTGCAGAAACCTATCCAATACCCTTCCTTCTACTTCCACATGTCTCTTGCTAGCCCACCTCCACAAACAGGAAATGATTCAATACAATTCTCTGGAAAAGTTTGAGTGTAATGCAGAAACTCATACAGGAGAGCTAATGTTAGAGAAGAATATATCTTCCTTCGAAATGGACTACCTACTCAAGAGTAAAAATATATATCTAAAAAATGTAGAAGGCAACTGGAAATAAAGCAAATGATATGTTTCCTGGAGTGAGATCTTCTCAAAGAGCTGCTACTGCAGCCACAATTCCCGTCACTGAAATAATCCACGGAAGGTTCGCTAGGAATCTGACAGCAAAATCTTATGCAAGACACAATCTGCTTGAGGGCCCTTTGAGATTGAGACAGGGCCCGCACTGCAGGAAGAGTCTACTCTAGGTTCAGAGATGTATCTTAAATTCAAGAAAAGTCAGTAAGCCAGAGAGGACAGTTAAGAAAAGACTGGCATACTGAGTCTTGAGTGCTGTGGGAAAACAAAAGTTACTGGTAGAAATAATATGAATAAATATTGCCAAAGCCAGTCAGTCTGAGATTAATGTGCTAAAACATGTGGTGCAAGCACATTTGGGCAATATACATGGGGATGAGCAAGCAGAAGTAGAGAGGGCTATAGTTGCAAAGTTGTGCCTCGTGCAGTTCAATGCAAGCACCCAAATGGAGGCACACAGATAAACCAAAGCAGCAAACAGTATAGGGTGAGAGATGAATACACCACTGGGCAGAGGCAGGACGTGAATGACAAAGTCTCAAGCCAATGACTAAAAGAGACTGGTCGAAGAAAGCCAATGCTTGAAAAAGGCAGACCCAAAGCCCACTTGATGTATATTTCTGGCGATACATCTGTTTGACAGCTATGCTGTCAAAGCTTAGACCTAGAAAGGGCAAGCACAGCTACCGGCTGGAAACATGGCTATGACCCTGCCACCAAGGAAATAAGAGCTCGTAGTTCTATAAAGTTATATACATACCTAATCCATTACTCTCTATCATCAAACACGCTCCAAGTTCATCAAGAATAAGCCATGTTTTCCCTTCAAACATCAATGAAAGAAGTCTACTTAATACATGTTGTGCAAGCTCAACATTTTTGCTACTAAATGTGCAGTGGTCTCCATAAATTAGGATCTTCCAACTCAACCTTACAACACAGTCCCTTCAGTTTCCAATAACATTCCTCCTAGGCGCTTTAAAAAGTCCTTTCACAGATTTTTGTGAGGAGGACAAAAGGAGAAAGAGTGGGCGGGGAGCTCAATAGAGAAGTGTTCTTCTTCAAATGATTTATTGGCTTTACAGCAATCTTTCAAAGGGTCCAATAAAGGAGAAGCAGACAACCCCATAACTTCCTTTGGAAAGCAGTTGTGAATTCACAGAAGAGTCCTATTCCATTCCTTGCAATGGTCCCAAGCCTACCAAAAGCATGTAAAGACTTCTGTGCCACAAGTGCACTAGCAAAATACCTTCTTTTGTCCCAAATCAACTGGCGTTTAAGAGACTATTAATGGGCGAATTTGCAAGCTATTTGTGCACCTAAATATAGCTCAGCAGGGCACATAGCAGCATGTATAAGAGTATGTTTCTGCCCCTCATTCAGATAATCTGCAGTTTTATCAATCTGCCATCATATATGGATTTGCTTGCTCTATATGGCACAATTTTAAGTGTGAGTGAGTCCACTCAAAAGTGCGTGCTGTGTGTGGTCCAGGGCAGGTAATCCTGGTGAAATTGGTAAACCGCCACTAACTTTAATATCTAACATGATATATCTTTTGCAGGTTATTTCCAATCCTGTAAAAAGACACGGAGAGAGGAAATTATTGCAGGGATGTCAGGAAGGGGAGAGCACCAAATGGAATAACATTTTCCACACAGCGAAATTAAAATAGTCAATCGTACAAAATACAATCATCTGTAACATTTACATATGTAGACATTTCGAACACAGTTCATAATGTGTACATTGCTGTGCATTTGAGAATTCCAAGAGAGTCAAATATTTGCTCTAAACATAGGAGGAACAAGCTGCTTTGTAAATCGGGCTAAAGGTTACTGTGATTATTAAGCGGGAAGAAGGAACCATTGCTCTAGAGGCAACACACTTTGCTGGTATTTTTACAAGTATACACACACATTCTCTATAGGGCTCATTGGAGGGACATCAAATGGATCAAGTGGCCATCTGGAATCATAAGGTAATCCTTAATGACGTTTGTGATGCCAAAAAGACATATAGACTAATAGGTGTAAACGTGTCCAACTATTCCCCGATAACAGAGCAAAAAAGTAAGCTAAAGTTAAATCAACTCGGGGAGGGGGGGTGGGGAGGAGTTGGTTTGAAAGAACAGAGGTTCATACATTAAATGGGTAGACTGGAGGTCAATTTGCAGAAGAAGGCTGACCTAAGAGTTCACAGATTCTCCACCCCACAAAGTCTGTCAAATACAGCAAGAAAATCAAGCAGGGTCACTTCTGTCTGTAGTATGTATGTATGTGATGTTAGGATAGAACAAACTTAGCCAAAAAGGCAGTGGTGCACTTGACAGGTCTTAATCAGCTATATGAATGAAAGCAGTTTTGGTGCTGCACCGAGAGTTGAAAACTGATTACTTAGAATGCATGGGGTGTTGCAATCCATTTGGAAAGCTTCTACTATTGCGGATATTTCCCATTTGCAGATGAAATGCAGGTGGATGATGCTAGTTGGAGATGTTGTCGTGAGTGGCTGTTTCGGGGAGGGAAAGGATTGGTTGCGATGCAAAAATCATTACTGTAGAGCTGTATGACATGTATTGTCAACCTGACACAATGGCCCTTGTCTTGAACTGCATCAGGAGGTGTGACGGGGTCTGAAAGGTTGAACAGTGATTACTCTGGATCATGAGCTTCGGATCTGTCTGAAGAAAGCACTATACTAAGACTCCGGAGACAAGGAGGATGTAAGAGGTGCTTCTGAATTGAGGAGCTTACCATGTTTTTCGCATCATGATCCCCCTCCTGGTGTTTCCCAGCCACCATGGAAGGTTTCTCCTCGTACTTCTTCTCCTGCCACTTGCTATACTCCACGGAGTGCTTGGGTGTGTAGCTGGATAAACCTATAGAAAGGAGACAAATATTAATGGGTCTGGGACAATGCTCATTTGAATCAACACGACACTTCAGCTACAACTTCAAAAACAGAATCCTTTACCCAAATATACTGCCATTTTTTATTTTAAATGCTTTGACTCCACATCCAGTGGAGAATTCATTATCAAGACTTTGAAAACAAATAACTCAAACTTGTATCTGTATCTTATGTTTAACAATGTGGTTTCCTTTGCAAATTGACAGACCTTCTGTCAGGAGTTTACAAATTAAAGGGCAAGTACAGAAATTCGTTGCTTGTCTTTAGACACAAAGCGGCAACAACTGCTGGTTGGCTGACCACAGCTAGTGAGGAGCAAGGTACAGTCCACATGTTTATTTATGCAACCCAAGAAGGCAGGTCATTGTCAGTGCTATAACTCTACAAAAAAGCCAGTACAGTAAACATCCCAGAAGAGGCATGATGATATATTTTACATAGACTAAGCACCAGCTGAAGTACAGCATGCTGAGTGCACTACAGCCACTATGATCTAAGTTTCATTCACTAAGAGTTCACTTGTAAACAGAACTGCCTTAGTTGATCTTGGAATTAACGAGTCTAGATCCAAAAATTCATGCTAATTGAACCTAATGTTCTATGCCATCCACAGGGTGCTATCAAAGGAAAAGACCAAACGTAATCTACTTTATTTAGTATTATGCTTCCTGTAAACATCTGCATTTCAACACTTGCACAGACTTTTCAATGCAAGGTCTAACTGAACTCAGAAACCATAATTTGATGATGGCATCAATACATTTCAGAAACAGGCCTCATTTTTGGGCTGTATTTTCTAATTTTAAAAAACAAAACATAAAGGGGAGAATAATTAAGAAAACAGTCAATAAAAACGTTTGAAAGCCTAGTACCTCCAATAACCTAACTCTGCACGCTGATGCATTCGAATGCTCCCCACTTCTCCAAGCATTTTGAATCTGTTTCTGGCAGTGCTTTACTAGTTTGTGTTTTCAGTTTACCAGGCTCAACTGTCAAAGGCCCTGTACAGTTTTAAGACCTTGAAATGGCTTCCAGGCAGTGTGCAGTGCTAAACCAATCCACTTTTGTGAGAGGGCATCTATAAACAGAATGACCAATGCACAACAAACTTTCATAATGACACACTTGTAGATTAATCTGATTTGCTTCCGGTACAGGTATTAGATTTATCATACTGTCATCATGGGTGCTTACAGTAAAGCCACAGTATGCAAAGTCAGACTTTTTGGAATTGGGTCCGATTGCTCTTTTTCTCCTTTCTCCAAGTGGTGACCTCCACGAAGACATCCATCAGGTGAATGGTTAAAATCTTTTATGGTACACAGACCAGTAGGATACATGGGTCCTCTGCAAGGGTTGCTGCTAAAGTGATCTACTGTAGTGACAGAAAGCAGACAAAAGTATTGTATTGCAGCTCTCTTGGGGGTTAAAATCCGTTTGGATCAGTTAATTTATGTCAGTGTCTGATCTTTCCAGCCAAGGTGCGCCCCTTCATCCATGCTTCAAAATCCAGAAATCTCAACAAGGAGTATTTTCTCCCCAACTCCTTCAAGCCAACTGCTTGTCACCAAGCCTGTGATCAAGGTCTCTTAAGGGGAGACCTGTTTCTCTCGACCAACCCATTTCCTGTTCTTCTGTTGGCTAAAATGTTAAATATTACCACACATTTACTAATTTTCCCTGCAGACAATCTATGTGTTGCTTTCACTGTCAACCGTGCCACTAACTGCAATTTTTGTCTGAAAATTGTAATAAGATGTTGTGCTATTCCGACTGAGGGGAATAAACGAAAGGCAAAAAAAACCATTACTTGCTATTCTTACTATCGGAGAGTCGGGAGGAAAAAGACATCTTTAAAAGACATATATTCTGGTGCTCTGTTGTTCAAAGGGTGTTCTGGTATCCCTTAATTTTTCTCGGTCTCTACAAGACTAAAGGGGTAAATGTGCAGAGGCCTTCCAGAGTGGCATGCCTTGTTCTATCAAAGAACACAATATCAGGACTGAAAATCCAGTTCTGAAACTAAAGGTCCAGGCCGGCCTCCGTTTAACCTGTAGCTCTGTAGTTCTGCAAGAATCTAATCAAGTTCGAAGAGATCACCCAGTAATATCCGACACAGGGCCTTGCAATTGGGTGCTTTCCCATCAAGGAATAAACACAAGTGTGTTTGCCAGGCAGGTTTATCTACGGAATGGCTAGTTGAGGGCTTTGGAATGGGAAAGATGGCTCTCACAGTAGTATCCAGCATCCACGGCAATGTTAGGAGTAACTTGCCATTACCTCTCATGCAGATGTGATGATCTCCTGCAGCATCAATCCAACCTTCGACATTGGCACTATTTATGTATATCCGTAACCTAAGCTGGATTTCCACACAGGTAGAGACAGAAACTCACAAGACACATAAGCATTCATGAGTATCAGCCTCCAAAAGGAAGTTTCTGAACTGTATACACTTGTTGAAGTCAGACTCAAAAGGCATGCCCCTAGAAAAGAGAAACTTTTCGAAGGCAAACAATCTCCTTCCAGGTAAAGAGGACAGCAAAATGGGTTTCAAAGCACTGTATAATGGACTTTAGAAACAGTCTTCCACATAATGACCATGGAAGCAATTAAACAACATTTGCCATTAATTCTGCAAGGGGAATATACACATATAATGTAAAGAACAAACTAAGGTTGAGAAGGTGCCTGTGCAAATAGATGGACAAACAATATAAAGGAGCAGAGGACTAGAGGGTGGAAAGGCGAGCATTAAACACACAATTCAGAAAACTTAAAACCGCATCTCAGATCTCTCGTATCTGAAGCGGGCAATAAAAGGTAGTCGTGGATGTGCACTGCCATCCACCTGGGTATCAGGTCGCTGTACAGTGCAATTTAAAAACAAAAAACTCAATCATATGTTGAATGTGACCGCATTTAGTAACTGTTGACACTGTTGCCATTGTTACAAGAGACTAGCTAATGTTCATATAGGGCTGACATGTACGCAATATACAGCGGAATAAGAAACCAACATGACTATAAGACGAGAAGTCAATATACACTGATTGGTGGCCGTTGGTAGGAGTATGCCAGATCCGACAACTGGAGGCATCTACATACAACTCAAATTGTGAGCAGGTTTCTATACTGTACCTGAGTTTGAGGAGTTGGGCCGCAGAGAGTTGTTAGAAGCGTTACTAGTGATAAAACTTGGGCGTGGAAGGAAAAGAGAGTATGGCTTTTCTTCTTCCTCTGGCTCGGAGTCCGACCCATCTTCCTCTTCTGGGTCATCCTCTGCCAGCGAGCTCTCCGAGGGATATTCAAACATGGTTTGGAGGCTGGTCTCATTGAAAGAAATCTTCATCTATTAAAGAAAAAAAAACAATTAGTAAGGCTGCATCACACCTGCGCTACTAAAGGTAGTAAGGCGTAAAAAGACAGGGCCCTTCGAAGAACTAATATCTAATAAGCAACTAATGCTCTGTAGGAAGGCCCTCGAAGAACCCTCTAAGGGGTTCTGTGGCCTCCTCACTGTGTACAGCGCTTGGATCACCTTGTTCTGTCAGCTCAACAGAAGTAATTAATGATAAGGATAAAGCATATAAAGGTGTCCTGAATCTACATTTCCTCCATTAATATGCAGTGGAGGACAACACAAGTCATACAAGGCATCCTGGTAAGTACGGGTGCTTGTTACATAATGATCTCTGGCCCTCATTTGTGTTGGGCAGAGGCAAATTACCCAGCACCCTTAGGCTCTTCAGCCTGTGTCCCTTTAGGTAATTAGCACAAGTGCCTTCATTGTGCCAATCCTTTCTTGTGCCTGGTGCACAATGGCAGAACACTCTCCGGCGTGCCTCTGTGCCAGACAGCCCTCGTTCACACTCACTTTAAAAAAAAAAAAAGATCCCAACCTCTGTGGGAGATGTGCAGTCTGTAGGAAACGCTATGGTTTCAGTCCTTCTCCCCTGGATGTGCATAGAAGGATGCACTGGCAATAGGTGCAGATAAACGTATGCATATATGGTTATTTATACACACACAGATTGACCCAGCTGTATGCAGGTGCATGATGACCCCTCTCCTGCCACCTTTCCGAAATCCCCTTCACCTGGGAAGTAAACTATGGATCACTCTAGAATTTAAAATCAGCAAGGGAGTGTGCCCCATGGTGCAGTACCCAAAAAGCAAGAGCGTATGAACCATGCCCGTGCATTTATATCCACGCAAAGGACCACACAAACCCTGCTGTGATACCCATGTGCACTGGGGCACCAAAAAAAAAAAACTAAGCTTTAGTTGGTCCAACAGCAAAGTCAGACAGCAACCAAAGACCAGTGCAAGGCACTCCTGGTTGATTAAACAATATATTTTTATATTTAATATTTTTATGTTTCACATCATATTTAACAATGTGAGACTGATGTGGCAGTTTTAACAAAGCACATTTTTTTAAGCCAAATTCTACTTTATACTAGCAGGTCCTAGGCTGCACACACTACCAGTGCCGATCTCTTACTTGGTCGGTATGGGAAACCAGTCGTAGAAACTAAGCAATTAATTACCTGTGGTTGCTAAACAGCTTATATTTAGCTTGTTGACCACCTCGAAAACCTACACAGTAAGACTACTTTCTGCTCCCAAACCATACATAGGTGTGTGCACGTGAAGAACCGAAAAGCCACGAATTCAACCAGCTCACAGATTGAGTTAGTTTAATTTTCATTGGACAGATTCCACAAAATCCTTGATTTGACGTTTACATGAGGCTTAAACAGTTTTCACCCCAGTTATCTCCCTTTGAAGTACTGCTCCAGCCTGAGGAATACACAGACCGTGTAAAACCCACTGCAGATTAAAAAGAACATAAAAAGAAGACAAACAAACATAGGCTGCTAACTTATTTTGTTAAGTATAAACTCAAATTTGGAGAGCCTAATCATAGATACAGGTTTATACCGCACTGATCTACCACAAACGTTCACTTCACCAAAAACAAATTAAGGTTGACTCTTTACAATCTAACAGTGTGGTTCTGAACTAGAAAAGGGTAGGAAAAATAGATCGATATCACATCAACCTATCCATCAACGTTAACAAATAAAAGGAGCATGGGAGAGAAGTTGAGAAGGTGGTACAATTATTAAGAGACAGGATGGAGGGGGTTGGAGTATGCTGAAGGAGGGGAAAAGGAGGAGAATTGAAGGAGGAGGTGGGAAGTTATTTCCCTATGTTGTTCAATGGTATTTTATATTTCTTTAAAAAGTGGAAATTTACAACATGTGTTAAGAGAGGTACATGTGAGCACAAAATAGACGTTTAATTTGCCTAATGATTTACCATGCTTATACGCTCCAGGCATTTTCTCGAGATCAGAGTTCACAAAACATTTTAAGAAAGGGCTTAATTTCTTACCAATCCATTACACAACACTGCTGTAAGAGTAAAGTAAATATCTTACAGAAGAGCAGTGAGTCACAGGTGTGTTGTTTGCATACATGGCGAAATAGATGTGCTAACCATCAGTTGAGACACTTGTAGGAGTTGGATCCGAGATAAACTTCTAGGTCCCTCAAGTAAGTTCCTGCTTACGCAATGCCTGCCGCTAATTTAGCTCCAGCTCAAGTCCCTTTTCCTTCCTGGTATAATTACATCACAATGCAAATTACATGAGTCACCTCGCTTGACTGCTGTGCAACACATGGAGTGCCTCTAATGGAGAGTGACCACAATTTAGCCTGAGAGCAAGATTGCCAGCACAGCTACTTTCCAAAGAATTTGAAACTGTTGCAGTCACTCTACCCTCCACTCATGAATGGTTCACAAAGAGCTCCGAGCGCTAATTCAAACAGTATGTAACTGCCGGTCTCCAATGACCATGTTGTGTTAACACGAAAAAGGATGGACACACCTAGGATACAGACGACACAAGACAATCACACACTTTTGGCAACAGGGAGAATACTGGTTCACATGCTTAATCCATTTCAGAGAGGCAAAGTCCTAAACTACAACAGAACAGTCCTATCCTTCAGAACCTCTGGCTGGCTAAGTAGACCTCTAAAGGAGACCCTGGGCTCCTTGTCCAAACCATCTCTTTCCCCACAAGCGCCATCTCACCACCAGAGCTGCATGGCATGGGGCTGTGGATAAAGATCATGACTAGAACAGTGGGATCTTCGGAACAGGATGTTGGTGCAACAAGAGCCCAACTCTTATCACCATGAAAATCGAAGGCCTTAATGTCACACTAGCTGCTCAGCAGTCAAAACAATTATTTTAAAATGTGCTTGCAGAATATCATGCTTTCTTTCAAATGATTATCACAGATATGATCATCATAGACAAACACGGTATGCTGACACCGGAGTAGCTCTGTGGCACACCACTGCACTCACAATCTCATCATCTTATGTAGTTGCCCTGTAGGGCTACATGAGGGATGAACACAATGTATTTGGCTGTATGCGCTACAAAAGATGGTCAATATGGTCATTATTAATGAAGTGAAGGCCTTGCCTAGCTAATGTCACAAACCGATACTGCAGCCAAAAGTCCAGAAACATTAAATTGTCCCTTACAAAATGATCCTTCGTCTCTACCTGAACACACATCCAGTACCCTGACCCGGATGCATAAACCAGACCCAGATTTTAGAGAAGTGTTCAAGCATGTACAACACACAGCCATGATCATGAGGCAGATGCATAGGTCAGTTCTAGGTTGGTAATGTTGTGTTCAATCACTTAGAGCGCCCATTCAACACCCTAACTAAGGTGCAAAGGTTACCCCAGGTTTGTAAATTTGACTTCAAGCACAGCCGACACCCTTAGTGAACCAGATAGGTAAGCTCCAGATTTCTAAATTTATAACCAAGCACACAGGAGAGCACACAGCAGGCACCCTTACCAGGCCGCATACATCAGCTCCAGGCTTGCAAAGTTGCGCATAGGCTCCACAATATGTTATATATTCAACAAAAGTCCTTCCTCACATATTCCTCTAAAGTGCTAACCATTAAAACCATAAAATGACACCACAATAGGGCGAAGAGAAAGATTACAGATGCAGAGTGGGTTACTTTTAGGTGCATTACAACAAATATCTAAGAAACATTGCCATGAGCTGCACCTAGTTTCGAGGACGAAGGTGTGGTAAGGCACATTTATTTATAGAACAGCAGGCGTGGAAGTAAAGCAAACATGCTGCTCTGCTTATTTTGTGTGGTCAACCTCATGTCCTTTGAAGAGCTGCATAGCTTGTAGGCAGCACATTTCCACAAAGTAGATTTAAGAGATCAGCCACAGGGGCTGCAAGTTACTAAGGAGTTCAGTCATAAGCTGATGTGAATACCCATGGGACTTAAGTAAAACATACCTGTAATTTTAGATCTAAGAAACCTGAGAGACCACTTATTACCCTTCCTATGCTGACAATCAACATTCTAGTTGGCTTTATCTCTACTATAGGGCGGCAAAATCCGGATGCACTACATGGGACGAGGGGTGCATCACGGAGATATGTAATTCTATTAAGACAAACCACAGTCCGCAAAACACTTAAAAAAATAAAACCTGCTAGCACTCTAGCCATTGGTGACTAAGTGCAAAAGGTAAGCCACATTACAAAATCTATGCAATAGACTACATAATTGCATGACAAAGGGTAAATACGGG
Organism: Triturus cristatus; assembly: GCF_964204655.1. Taxonomy (NCBI): domain Eukaryota; kingdom Metazoa; phylum Chordata; class Amphibia; order Caudata; family Salamandridae; genus Triturus; species Triturus cristatus. Next base: position 957,655,998 of record NC_140580.1, read on the forward strand.
AGCGCAGAGACAAGCGGGCTGAGGCAAACATGTTTCTCTTCAGTCTTTAGCAGCAGCCCCTTTTCCACCTCACAACTGTTGTTCGAATGTGTGGGCGATCTTGAGAGTTGAGGGGTATCGGCGCAAGAGCTACGTTGGTTATGCCAGTTCACCCCATGTCTCTGAGGAGATGCACAAGATGGTGGTTTCCAGCGCATGTGACGCTGATTTCCAGGCCTTCGAATTCCAGACCTCGGGGAATGGCCGTTCAGGAGTGCGCATTGGGGTGCAGCTGACAGCGCACTCTGCGTCTGGCTTTATTTCAGTCTGCTTGCAAACTTAAGCAGGTGACAGTTCATTACAGAAGGCCAACAAATGTTCGTGCACAACAACACAATGCAGGATGTAAAAAGGTGGGGAGTATGCTTGTGTGCATATGTACTGGTGATACTGGTTTCCTGATAGCCAATTCTCGCCCCGGTGCCTCCTCGACTCACAGGTTCACACTCTGCGACTCTGGGCAATAGCTTGCTTAATCTCCACAACGGCCCCTCGCAGCGGGATGCCTGACTTTCACCTTGTGGATACCCTGCTATCTCACAGGGGAATACCAGGACGGGTTCCCTAAGCAAGCGCCGGGAAACCCACTGCGGGTAGCTGTGCGCTATATCAGCTCAACTACATTCACATTCACACTAGCACCAATAGAAGTCCCATTTAACAACTTGTTTCTGTAACTGGATTCTCCAGCGCTCTTGGCTGGGAGAGAAGCTTTACCAGCAGCAATGGAGAAAATGCATGCGTCGTTACAGAAGACTTCTTTATTACTGATCAGCAATCCTTGTAAGAATAGTAAAGGCTAGGGTTGTATAGAGACACCCAGGGACCATGTGGCGCTTCGTACTCTTTACTCAATACACGATGCACTGCTGTTACAAAAGGGTCAAGGGAGGCTGCTCAGGAAACGCCATGTTGGGAAGTCTGGGCGAAGGTGTGCTTGCCCAGTCTAGCCTTTCACACAATACAAATCAGGTCCACCTCTATTGTATTATAGCCCCTTAATAAAACAAAATAAATACTTTGTGCCGATAAAGGTACATGTAAATGTTGTCTTAATATTATATCCCATGCAGCACAAGTTAATCTTTAAAGGTTTGCCAAAATGCAATTATGAGTTCTCAAAACCATGCACGTTTGCTCCTGGTGTAAGCATCCAGGGAACAGGAGGGTTTTAATTGTAATGAGAGCGCCCAAGAAAGGGTTATCTGCTTTACTTTCCGAGTACAGGCTGGTTCAACCTTTACAGGGATCAATGCTGAGATGATCAGGGGGTCAGAGGCTATCAAGGAAAAGAAGCCGCCTCTGAAACCCAATTTACTGAAATTAGATCATTTACATAGTAGCTGGATACGATTCTCTAATGCAGAAGCATAGAGCGCCCGCTTCGTTGTGTATATTGGGGACTAAACATATGCATGGCTGGGACAGTGGATATTTTGGTCTAATCCGAGGCAAGGGCAGCATTAGGGTTTTATTTTTTACTGGACACTGCAGTAACATATCCAGCCCGCACCCATTTCGCTTTTCTAAAAAAAAAGTTGATGCCCCCTATTCTATGAATGCCTTTGTATTGTACGTTAAACCTTTTATATTGTGTGATTTTATTTTTTATGTATTACTGATTTCCAATTAAGCAACAAAGTGATAATATTATGATGTCAACTTGCAACATATTGCATATTGGGGGGAATGCCTTTAAAGCAAATTTGATACCGTATCTAAATTACTTCTCCTTCCTTGGAAATCTTGGCGTCTTTGCACGTTGGTGAGCTATCAATATGGCAGGGACATGAAAGGTACAGTGATGCAGACAGGAAAGACCAATATTCACTTAGTAGGAGCTAGGGATATGAACCAGTGAAGCAGGCAAAGGTACAAGGGCCAGTGCAAGATGTAAATCAAAAACAGAAGCACAAAAGAAATGCAGCAAAAGATGGACCCTGTGAAACACTTTGGTGGTTGCGGATGGTGGAGGGTGTGTTTGGAAGACTCCGGAGGAAGGACCATGATACATAGGCTATGAAGAAATAAATGCTCCAGAAATGTGGATCTTCTAAGCCTGAAGATAGTGGAAAAGGTTCCAGACCACCCAAAAAATGGTACGGCAAAACAAGCATAGAGGGAACTATGAGGATGCTCAAATTTGAAAAAATGAACCACCATCCTCACGGGTAAAGGGACTCTGGTACCAAGGGGCTGAATCTTGGTGTTTAGAGGATAGCTGAGGTTTTTAAAGCTCTAGTAAAGGGTAATGTCTGTATACTGTTAGGCTTACAGACCTATTTTAATTCTGAGGTTAGAAATGTCTCAGCAAAATTTATCAACACCACACACCTCAGATAGTTGTCCCTTGCCAAGAAAGCGCATTGCACTGTGACCCAAAATGGGAGACTGTGCTCTGAAATAGATAACAAAGGCTTCCAAGTCTTTAATATCACTTGCAACTATAGAAACATATAGTCTTTCACATTCTGCACCTTTGTAATGGGTTCATGAAGAGTATGGGGGAGAAGGATGGGTCTATACCTGCTATTACGTGTGGCCTGAAGTGACACAGCGTCTTTGCTGTAATAGACAAACCCAATTGTCAAAGGTTCACGCAATTAAAGTGAGAAACAAGGCAGCCTGGTTAGACCAAAGAAATCCAGTTATGGCTCGCTCCCTTCACTATGCATATCTACCTAAAGAGCTGCAGACATAAGGACCAGTATAAGTGACCTTCTCGCTTCAAATACAAAAGAAGTGCCACTCAGATAAAACATATCCTTGAACGCACCAAGGCCAGTTTGAGACCCCCACCTGCATGTGTAGCAACTTCTAGATCCTCAACAAAACCGTTTCAACACACGACCACATGTGCTGCGTCAGAGCCTGTAAATAATATCTTTCCATCCTCTTGCGAGTTTTTTAAAGCCCTGTGATCTTTTTTAATTAAAAGGCTTCCACGTAGTCAGGCTAAATGAGATAGCCGCTGTTAAAGTAATCATCTAGGCTTTCTACTCTACCTTGGAGCCGGAGGCTTAGTGCCATGTGATAACTCTTTAATAACAACTGACTGGGCGGGTCTGACCTACTTTCTACAATTATACTTTTTCATCTAGAAACTATCTATTTTAACAATCTTTATGTATACCTACCAGCATTATGTAAACAAATCATGTGAGAAAAATAAGGCAAAAATAAAGATAAAAATGAGGGCGTCACAAAATTAATGTAAAGCAAGCTGACAAAGAACTATAGAATTAAGAAAAACAACCCATAGATTGACAATTCCATACGGGGGATAGCTAATTTATCTCCCCTTTCCACCCCCCAAAAAAATACAAAGAACCTTTTCAAACTGAGAAAAGTCTACAGCGGTGTTGTCAAGTGCAGCATCTGGGATAGAACGGAAGATGCCCATAAAACGAAAACTAGCCCATGTGGCAGAGCGAAAGACAGATGGAAATAACTTATTTAAGTGAAAAAGTGATTGGACTATTCCAACTATTCAAAGGGGGAATATAAATTAGTTGATATGAAAAAAACGCTATGTTACACATATGTATTCTAATTAAATGGCCCTTTTTTTTAAGAAAAATAAAGCACTGGAAATTATCATATAGGTTCAAAAAAGTGTTATTTTCCGTACAATATGCACTGCAAGAAATGACCTAAATTCATTTTTAACTTCTTGACTTTTTCCTTCGATTTTTCATTTAAATGTACAACTTCAAGCAAAAAGTATTTTCAAAGTATTAAACATAAACCCACTTAATATTTAGAAGAACGCAAATGTGATGAAAGCAGCGTGGTCTCTGTGCAGTTTGAGGTGACAATTCTTCACAAAGACTGCTAATAACTAGAACTAGGTAGAACATTTCTTAAACACTGCCACTCCCATGACCTCTCACCTGATATCATGAAACGTCCCTTTCAAACTACATAATCAGTGATTATGATCCACGCCCATCCCATTTAAGCCCTAAGATATCACAAAACACCAGGTTTCTGAATGATTCAAATAGATTCCAACGTACATTTGTTATTCCTTTTGCAGTGGTATTTTTCAGTTACACAATAGTAATGTGAATCTGGTATTTCACCCTCCCTTTGCCAATTCTCTTTACTGTAGAGTCCTGCTTAGCTAAAAGGACATGATTACATAACCTTTCCAGCTAAGCATACTCTCTTTTCTGGAGATTAATTGCCAGCATTGATGGTAAGGGCAATGAGAGTATATCTGAAACCCCTCCTCATTGGCCAATCAACGAATGGCAAAATGGGCTGTGTTCAACGAACATTTGCACCACCGAGCCAAATATATATCATAGCACACCTTTCACAGTGCTGCAGCGGAGGCATGGAGCTTTCTTCCTTAAGACGGCAGAGTCCACTTTTGTATGATGCTGGGTTTCTCAGTTGCAAACTCTCACCTACAATGGAAAACGATCTCCTCGTTTAGGCAAAGACAGTTTCTCTAGGCAGCCTAGTCTACTCCTTACTAGAACATGCCCAAGATGTAAGGCTATTCCAGAGAATACACATTATGGATCAGACAAACTTGAATCGAGAAATCACTCAGTTAAGCACCCAGACCAATTTAGTGAAATTAAGAATTATTTTATGATTAAAATGAGTCCTAACAGGCAAAAATTGAATCAGTCACTTAAAAGATATACAGTTTTAAAGTAATAGTTTAATTCCACATCTCCTCTCCATTCTGCAGTCAAGTTTCTCCATGGCAGTCATATAATAATAATAATAATAATACTGGATTTTATAAAGCGCGAACAGCTACCTCACGAGGAGGTGTCCCGGCGCTAGAGGAACCACAGAAGTCCTGGGGCAGAGATAGAAGACCTAGCGTGGCTGGGAGAAGAGCCAGGTCTTTAGCATCTTCTTAAAGCAGGGTTCAGATGGAGCCTGCTGGATTGCTTGAGGTAGGGAGTTCCACAGAACGGAATAATAATACTGGCCACTGGAGGCCTCCTACCACTCCATGAGCACAGTACGACTCAGTAGGACACACACCTGCAGGGTGGCTCCTTTCTTCAGTAAGGTCGAAGAGGCTGGGTGACAGTCACCTGGTGCAAACAGGTACAGCTCACATCTTCCAAACTCCTCAGAGTTCCATCCACATACCTACGCCCTATGTGTGTAAGTTGGCTTGGTCGGTCACTTCCAATTTTGAAAAATAAACCAGTGCAATGCCAGTCGCAAGTGGTCAACTGGTATGCCCTCTTCAGAGTATTATGCCATGTCCCTGGGAGTAATCTATGATCCTCTTTTCGCACATAGGCAGTTCTTGGTGTGGGTGATTACAACACTCCCCCACTGCTCCAGCAGTCTCCTCTGCTTCCAAGTTCTGTACCACAAGCATTTGTGGTCTGGCTGCCTTCCTCAAGGTGTCAGACTCTCAGTCGTGTTCTGTCTCTTGGGGCCACATGCAAGTCTGGGCTAAGTTAGCAAACCAGGTTCCTCATTTGAGGCTAAACCTCAACGAAGAGGGTGGTTTGTTCGAAGCTGTTCAAAATATCACAACCCTTAACTTTAAAAAGTTGAATGCCCTTAACAAGGACCATTTACGTTTGCTCCATTCACTGGCATACCCATTTTGCTCGCTTACATCATCTTTGAGCTTCCAATGAACCCATGTACGTCATCTTCTGCAAGGAACCTTTGAATGCTGCAGTGTTGGGCTGGCAAAGGGTCCTCCCATTTTCTAGACAGGCCAGATTGGTGATCTTAGCAGTGCAGGCACCTCCACACGGGTTATGTTTACAGGTAAGGTTACATTTATTCAAGTGAATTTCATTATTGAAAACAGAGTGCAGAGTGAGGGTGCGCGACGTGTGAGCGAAATTAGAATCGTTTTTAAAATATAAAATACTGTTTTACCTTATTGCTGCTATGGACTTTTAAACTGTTATTTGCACTTTGCACATTGTTTTTTCATCCTTTCGAGCCTCCTTGCACTGTTTTGGACTTCGTTGCTGTTGAGGGGCAGCCGCCATCTTAGAAGCCTGAGGATAGCGCTCTAGGCTTCCTCATTGGCCCCTATTTAGGACGATGCATACGCGACCGCGCAGCAGACGCGCCGAAGGCGCGCCTAAGGCAAGCCCGTCTGCGCCCGTCCGCGGCCGACTGGGGACAGGGGCCACAACCCCTGACCGAAACAGGTCAGTAATTCGATGGAGCGCACAGCAACTTCGAGCTTTCTGTCAGTCTTTTTCGAAAGCCTGTTTTCACAGTCTGGAGGCAGAAGATACTCATAACTGTAAAGAGTGCCTATATAATTGGCGTGGTGATTCTGCGCATAAGGTTAAGAATAGCAGGCTCATATGTGGACTACTCAATACTAGGTCGATACGGAAGCATAGTCTTGATATATTTGAGCTGATCACAGACATGAAATTCGACCTGTTATTTCTTACTGAGACTTGGCTTGACTCTAACTCTGAACCTGACAGTCGCCGCTCTTCCTACTGGCTATGCTATAGCACGTTTGGACAGAACGGCGGGTAGAGGTGGTGGTATTGCCATAGTTTATAAGCAGCCACTATACTGCCAACTTGAATCACTCGCTATCGTTGATAGCGAGACGGGAATTTTCTCCATTAAGGTCAATGATGGCAACATATTGAAGGGCTTGTTGATTTATCGTGCTCCTGGTCCTTCTTCCCGTTTTTCTAACAGCCTTATTGATGGCATAACTGATGCCGCTCTACGCAGGGATAAATTCATGCTCCTAGGTGACCTTAATATTCACCTTGATGACCTACTGGACAAAGGAGCTACAGACTTTTGTCAGCAATTACACTCCATCCAATTAGATATCAAATCTATGGCCCGACCCATCAAAAGGGCCACTTATTGGACCCTATCTTTGTTAATTGGAAAGATATTGTCATCAAGGCCCCCGTTCCCGTTTCTTGGTCTGACCACTTTCTTGTGCCCTTTACTATAAATATCCCTCATGACAATATGCACAAGATTACCAACTCTAAATATATGAGCAGAAAATGGACTGCCTTCTCTAAATCTAAGTTTGAGATTGCTCTTACTAGAGGAGGCAAACCAGGAGGTGAGGATGCTACTTCTGCAGCTGAGAGATTAGAAGCTCGTATTACTAAGGCTTTAGATGAGACCGCTCCTCTCTACCATAAAAATCCGCATAGGAGGATACAGCAATCCGCCCCTTGGTACAATAAAGAACTACGCTCAGCTAAAACAGAGTGTAAACAACTTGAAAGGCAGTGGAGAATGGCCTATCTTGATCAAGCTAAACAAAGATATATAGATAGACGTAGAGAATACCACACCCAGATTAGGCGTGCCAAAACTTTATATTTCTCAGGTAGGATAGAAGAAGCCAATAATTCTTCCAAGGAGCTTTTTAAAATCTATAAAGAAATTGCCCTCTGCGGCTCCTCGGCTGACCCGCCCCTGGTATCAGAAGAATCCTGTCCCCGTATTGCGGCCTTCTTTTCTGAAAAAGTGGCCACCATCTATTCCACTTTCTCGGGAGGGAAGGAAAAGGGAACAGCATTCATTGAGAGCCCTTCAGTCGATGTGGGTACTAATTGCTTGACAAATTTCATTGTCTCGCCTTCGGACGAGCTCCAGCGGATATGTCGTTCTATCAAGTCTGGTTCACCACGAGACCCGGCATCCCCTAAGCTACTGGCTGAGAGCATTGAGATCCTTGAACCCTATATTAGAGATGCTCTGGATCTCTCCTATAGCTCCGGCATTGTACCTCTAAACTGGAAACAGGCTATAGTACTCCCGCTCCAAAAAAAAACCAACCTCAGTTGGGATAAGATGGACAATCTCCGACCCATCTCTCTCCTCCCCTATATGGCCAAAGTGGCAGAAAAGATGGCTAACTTTTAACTTATGGCCTTTGTGGAGAAGGCCAATCTGCTTCACACTACTCAGTTTGGCTTTCGTGCCCGCCACTCGACGGAGTCGGCATTACTCCTGGCCACTGAGACTATTAGGAGAGGGGCTGATGAGGGGCACACCATGGCCCTTATTTTATTGGACCTTAGTGCAGCCTTTGACACTGTAGCACATTTCACCTTGCTACAGTGTCTCAATAAAGGAGGAGTCACAGGCTCAGCGCTCAGATGGATCCAATCCTTCCTGACGGATAGGGGTTTTCAGGTTAGACAAGGAGAACACTACTCTCGTAGGGTCACTCTTGATCAGGGCGTTCCCCAGGGCTCTGCCCTCAGCCCCACTCTATTCAACCTTTATGTCTCCCCTGTTGCCTCTATTGTGGAAAGTCACGATCTCCAACTAGTGTCATACGCCGATGACACACAGCTGGTCATCTCGCTGTCACGAGCACCTGATGTTGCGGCATCCAGCTTCAGTGCCTGCATGCAGGAGCTTGCATCCTGGATGTCTAACAACTGCCTGAAGTTAAATGGGTCCAAAACGGAAGTGCTCGTGGTGGGAGGTATACCGAATGTGTGGTCATCTGCTTGGTGGCCAGCATGCCTGGGACCCACTCCAGTGCCTTGTCAGCAGGCTAAAAATCTGGGAGTACTGTTTGATATCGACCTTTCATTTACTGCCCAGATCAATCGGGTGATTGGAATATGCTTTGGCATACTTAAGAGCTTAAGGAAGATTCTTGACCTACTTCCAGCCAATGCCAGGCAGACCCTTGTTCATGCTTTGGTCACCTCTAGACTTGACTACTCTAATCTCCTGTATCTGGGTGCCACAGCAAAAAGCCTAAATCGCCTCCAGGTACTTCAAAATGCCACAGCCCGGCTGGTACTGAGGCTTCCTAGAAGATCACCCTCTAAAGCTGCCTTGAAGTCCCTTCACTGGCTGCCGGTCAGGGAGAGGATTATCTTCAAGGCACTCTGCATGTGTCATCGCATTATAATGAGTAGGGCGCCCTCACCCCTTTACAATCTCATTACTCCTTATAGACCGGAGAGGAGGCTCAGATCCTCAGACACGGGACTTGTAGTTGTCCCCACAATTCGTAAAGCTCGGATGGGAGGGAGATCTTTTAGATTTCTTGCGGCCAAGAATTGGAATTTGCTCCCGATGGAGCTGCGCCTCGAACCCTCAGAGACTAAATTCCGGAAAAAATTAAAAACTCATCTTTTCCGCTCTGCACTGATGTGACCTCCCTGCTCTAGCGGCCTCTCTTTTCCTCTCAGCGCGGGGACACGTCGGTGTACGTAACCATGCGCTTTATAAATTTCCATAATAATAATAATAATTCCTTTCTTGGGTTTGCTGCCCATCACAGCTCCCAGCAGTCTAGGCCCCAAATCTATACAGTATTTCTACACAGAGTCAGTGTAAGATTTTGGCAGACGCAAACATAATTCCATTTCCCCGACCATACCATAGCACTAGACACACATTTGTGGCCTTTAGTTGCCATGTTGGCACTAGCCATGGGCCTCTAATGTAGCTATCTATTATGGCCTAAATGTAGCCTCCACTCTGGTTCTATTTAAAGTCTCCGAGTAGAATGATTGGCTTTCCGCATTAATTAAAGGTGCATATTACTGAGAAGGAGTAGTGATTAGGCCTGAGAGTAATAATAGACAAGCCTTTTTAATAAAAAAGGTATTTGACAAGCATTGTTACGTGCATAATATACTGCTGGACTTGTTTCACAACAAAACAATCTTCAATTTGAAGGCTGGGTGTGCTCAGACACACTAGCCCTCGAGGAGCAATGACAAACTGAAGCAAAGGAAACTGTGGTTTCAGAAAATATGTATCCATAAAGATAAGATGTACTTAGAAGGTAATGTATGGAATGTAGTTCAATGAACTCGTTCAACAAGTGAAACAGAAAGGTAATCACCTGGGGCATTGCAGCAGATTTAAGATGTGAGCTTTCTAAAATTTGGTATCCCGAAGTTGCTACAACAGTTCTAATTAGTCCAAACGCTGAAGAGGACCAAGATCTCTTTAATTTTGTACCTCCAAACCCTTCCCATTTCATCCTGATTTTTTAAGGGTCAAGAGTTTGATCAAAGATTTCAAAGAAAGAACCCTTCGCTCTCGCTCTGCCCAAAGAATCAAACAGCAGATGACCAGCGGCGATGCTGGGCCCCTCTCTCCGAGTGCAGAGCATCTGGCCGTAGGACTCACTGCAAAGGATCAATGCCACATCCAAGCAGCTACTTGTGGGCTCATGGAATCACACTGCTCATGGAGCACCAGCTACAACCTCAAATGCAGTCTATGAGTGGAACTTTCTATGTGATCTGTCTTACGTGACAAGCATAACAAGATCTAGATATGAATTCAGTCACAATACACATAGCAAGAACACCCATCCTGCAAGAACACCCATCCTGCAACAGTTGTATTTAATAGTCATGCTCACTCCAATCGAATGTGAACTTTCATTGTGGCAACTAATGGAGATTTTAATCATTTGCCTGCTCAAATCCACAGATTTCACACATGACCCCGTCTATTTCCAATGTATGTATCTCCAAATGTTCAATTCCCCATCCTCCTTTATTTCCCCTGGTATGGTTTGCTATTTCAGTATCCCGCCAACACAAAGCACAAAAGACTAATCCCAGAGTGTCTAATTCCCCGGCTTTTCACATGGCCATTCCTACTCCAGGGCAAGCAGCATTGCTTCCACTACTCACCTCTATGGTAGTGGTCAAGAGAGTGGCATGCGTCAGCTGACCTACTTTTCTATCAGCTATTGCCAGTCTCCTTCATAATACATGTAGAACACTACATGGCTTTCTTGCATCTGAAATTTAGAGATTGTTGTCTGTGATTTGAACACTGAAAACTGTGGTAGATGATCCACAGCACATATGCCCAAAGCACAATTTGTAAATTTCATGAAAGTGAACTTACACAAAATTGTTAGCAATTAACCTGATTTTCATGGAAAAAACAGAGCCTGGCTCACATAGCATTCAATGGTCTTAGCTCAGGCACAAAAACATAATATTGTTTTTTTTTTTTTTACCAGGAACAGATCACACACTGTACTGACTGAAACTCACCAAGTGTGTCAGAGGTAACAATCCGACCCTCATGAAACCTGTCGCAGTTTCACCGTTCTGTGCCAAGTCACTGTCCTCAGCAGAAACGGAATGCTGAACTTGCACACCCTTACATGTCCTAGTGCCATTACATTTTTAGGTCTTGCCTGCAGGCAGCACGAATGCACTGTCGCTTGGCGAATATCTATTGTGTATAATAATAAAAGATATTAAAAACTCTAAAAAGGGGCCTTTAGCCCTCCCGTTACTTACCATTTGTTGGTATCATTATCACTCTTCTTGGCTGCCTTCTAATTTTGCAGCACGTTTCCGGCATAACTTCGGTTTCTTTGTGTGGTGCATGGACCAAGTACAGATGGATTGATTTTAAATTAGTTTCCGTCTGTGCTACCGCTGTGATTGAGCTACTAGTTCTAATTTATTTTTCATTTTATATAGCATAACTCTGCTCTCAAGTCGTCAAATCTGGGATTTTTTCAAACAAACATTGAAAAGCCAAATAGGTGAGCTATTTAATGTTTTCTTTACCATGCTGTAGAACTGTGTGGCTGCTATACTGCATAATTTAATGTTAAAAAAGGGTTATAAAGTGCCCAGTGCTGACTGAGTCATAAAATGTTTTTCTTTTACTTATGTTTTTTTTTACTTTTAGCTATGCTGCACAACATGGCTAAAAAAACATTGACACGGCAAGACCTATTGGCTTTGTCAATGCTTGTTTGTGTTTCAAATGCAGTCTAGTAAATATACCGCCGATAGGCATTCAGATTTGCAGGCAACTCATTAACAAAAACGCACACAAGCGAAAAGCCACAAACAGGCAAGCTCATTGAGGTGGACAAGAGGCAAAATAATTATTCTTTATCAAATCCAGGAACTGGCCCTCAATTAGGAGTCACTTCCCAAGGGCCAAAACAGTGATAAAATTGAGGGCTTACATTTTTCAGTTTTACTGATTTGTTTTTACAGATAAATACATACAGAAAACCACTTATTTTTTGGCTTTTATTTATTTTACATTTTGGGGGGAAATAGGCGTTCATTTAAGTGATGTTTAATGCTAATTAAATAGTTAGATAAATGACTACTAGGCCAAAGGCTGAGCAGACGGACAAATTTTGATTATGAAGCTTTTAACAACTTTAGATGACACGTTTGTACTAAGATGCTAATGTCATATGAGGGCTTTGCGTGTGAGCCAGGCATTATATATGGCTTTTTATAGAACTAAAACGCATCAGATATTAATTGGCAAGTGTACTTTTAGAGGTTAAATACACGTGGAAATATACTTTGAATGTTCATTACACAAAATAAATATGGATAAACATAAAAAGAGCAAACAATAAATATGAATAGCTACAGATGGAAATATCTAAAAATAAATATAGAAACCCTAGATAAACAAAGCATGAATTCCAGCAGAAATGTACTTCGATCGAACAAGATGTACTTGGGGAGTTGTGGATATATATGCACATCTAGACATAACTGAAGCCAGGCATACCGTAGCACCTTTAGGGAAATCAAGACATTTCACTCCAAGCCGGCTCACAGATATTTCTCCATCGAACACCTTCATTCCATCTGCTATCGTGCACTATCCCGAGACAAAAACAGAGTGGATATTTTCTTGTTTAACAATAACAATGTTTTATGGCATTTCTCTAGCTCTTTAGTGAGGACAGTCCATAGGGGGAAGGATGCCCTCAGGAAGTACAGCGAGTACTTCATGGGATGAGTCAATGTCTAATCTGCCAACAAGCAGTTCTCCAGTGTAAAGTGCAAAGTTAGTACTTGTTACTCATTTGGCAGAACGATAAGAATTTATTACACCTCTTTATACAACTCACTATCTCTTTTGCTTTCTTTTTTAAATGTATTTAAAATCTTTTGCTTGATGAAATATGGGTAGAGTGGTAGCAGGTCTGCAGTATTCCGTGGAGTTTTGGAAGACACTCAGGTGGTCCATTATGGGTCTTATCTCGTTGGCAAAGATTGTGCTTTTGACAAAATGCCTTTACGTCCTCCCGAAACTGTGTGTCCGATTCCCATGGGGGTGTTTCGCAGGTTGGATGTCATGCTTGAAGATCCGGTTTGGGCGGGTAAACGCAGCAGGGTGAAACTGAAGTCATGAAACTACCTATGGTGGAAGGGGGTCGGGGGTTGGCAGACCTATTTCTGTACTATGCAGCACCCCACCTTCAACATGCCTCAGGCTGGTTTGCGGAAGGCCCCAACTGGGAGAAATACCTCCTGGTGGGTACACATGGGAAATATACACTCCCCGAGTTGTTTACGGGCAGAATTTTACCACTAGAGATACCCTACCTGGCAGGGCAAATAGGGAAGCTATGACACAGAATAGTAGTAAGGGTAATGAAGAAATGCCCATTTGCTTTAGATATCCCTCTGTGGCCCCCTTGACCCTTCCAGATTCTGCAACAATGTATGTCCTTTCGGACCTGTAAAAGAGGGGGTGGGGAAATGGTAGGATGCCTGAACTTTAATGGTAGATTTCTCTCCCTGGCCCACTTACAAGAATGGTTCGGGTGTGACCTGGGCGATTTATACAAGATGCATGGATAGCACACGTGCTGCGGAGGGTGTGGCCGACATTTTGCAAAGCCCCGTCACAGCACCCAATTGTGAAACAACTGTTTGAATTAGAGGGGTGTCGACGACTGATCATGCACTGATATACAGCCCTTGCCATAGACTGGGGTAGACACACACACAGGGACTACCCGAGCTGGCAGGAGGACTGCCCATATCGTAGGGCAATGGAAGGCGGCTTGTGAGCAGGTCAGAGGTCTCCCCGAAGGCTAGATTTAAACAATGCCACTGCCTGCACCAAGCCCATCTCACATACCCGGGGACTGGCTCGGATATACTCTCAGCAATGTGCCATGTGCAAGAGATGTGGGGAAGAGAGGGTCTCTTTCAGGCATGTCGTATACCATTGTCCACGGATAGTTGCAGGTTCTGGGACCAGTGATGTCCTTCTCCGTCACGTGACAGGGGTGGCACTGGAGGTGTCGGTGAAGAAATGTTTATTTGGTGTATTTGTGCTCTATAACGGGGAAACTTTATTTTTGTTCATGTATGTGCCTCTTGTCTGGGGCATATGTATTCTTGGGACTCCTGTGGGGGAGAGCAAAGTTTGTTGACTTTGCTTAATTTATGTACAGTTACTGTACAAAACAATTTTTTTAAATGTATTATATAATGTCTATTATTATATAATATCTATTTGTTTGAGCATTTTGGAAATCCGTTTTACATGGACATCTAAGACCCTCCCAAAATTTGATAGGTCTCAATGAAAAGCCAGACATACTAAAGCTTTCCATGAAGGCTTCAGTTCACTAGTGGTGCCACCGTTGGGGGCCGGGGGGGACAATCAGATCCTCCTTAACATTGTATTGATATATTTGTGGAAGTTTCCAATTATCTTTAACAGTCCTCTACAGGTGCCGTGTCCACTACTGTACGATAACATGAATTCCTCATCTATTGCAAACGCGAACTTCAAGATGTTGTCGTCATGCGGGGTTTTATCATCTAAGAACAGCTCCTGCTCCCTTAACACTATGAACATAGTCTCCAACTTTGTCTTCCAATTTAAATTTTAAGAAACAAAATATTTAAAAATGCAGCTGTTCAACTGTTGATGAAGCTCCTTGTTAGGAGCTCATTTCACCACCATCTGTGTCTCTACATTAGATGCCACTGACCTAGAGTTTTAGTCTCCCACCACATGTCACACTAGACAAGTTCCTCCCTTCCTCGTTTGAAAACCCTACGATTAAGTTCCCGACACAATCTACTCATACAGCGAGAAGCATGAAATACCCTGCTGAAAATGTTTCTTCTATAAAGTTTGTAATAGAAGGGCTTGTGATGGAGTCTTGTCATCGGTGTTATGACCCCCAAGTCAAATAATTCACTACCACAATATACATTTGTTGAATACATCAATGTTGGAAAGCAAATTAAAGCATGCTTGCGCTGACCCAGACACGTTGGATCAAGTTGTTCCTGAATTCTTTTTGAGGCATCTAGTAGGTTTCTCCATGGCAGGCTCCTGCTTTAGCGTAAAGTCCTTGGAGTATGTTTTGTGGAAACCATCCAACTGTTTTACTCTAGGGTCCTGCTTGTGTCTTGACGGCAACATCCTCCTTGGGGGGGCGGGGGGGGCTGTTCATACACAGACAGTTCCTTACAGCGAAGATCCTCCGCGGTGGTCTCTCTCAGATCCCGTGTCCTGCGAATCACTCAGCAGTAAAAGCCGTAACAGGCACCCCATTGACCCTATACAGGGGGAAAGTAGACTACGCCCTTTCTACAGGGAGTAACAGTGTAGAGGGGAGGTGAGGGATGCTGAAAAGAACACCAGGCAAATGGGAAGGAAAAGGAGGAGAGACTTGGTGCTTTTTCTGTAATGGTATAGTAGGCCAGGTAGAACCGTATACTTTTTCAGGGTCATCAGAAGAACCAAGAAATAACTGGTATTTTGTGCTGATAGGCTGGAACAGGGGGATTATTTTAGGTTTATTAAAGTATTTCCAAAAGAAAACATTACTATTAGCAGAGGTTCTCTTTCAGGCCATCCTATAGCACTGAATCAAAAAATATATATATTTCTTATACTGGACAAAGTACAAAAAAGGAGACCACTATCACAATGTAAAAACGTTATTTGGAATAACTGTCCACACAGTTCAGGGGAAAAGGACTCCAGGCAGGCTTGCGCTGACCCAGTCTCTCTCTCACAATGCACACAACAGCTGGGGTGGCCT
Source organism: Triturus cristatus (assembly GCF_964204655.1). Lineage (NCBI taxonomy): Eukaryota > Metazoa > Chordata > Amphibia > Caudata > Salamandridae > Triturus > Triturus cristatus. The sequence continues at coordinate 957,671,848 of NC_140580.1, forward strand.
ATAGTAGGGCTGAACTGACACCATCCTCTGATGATGTGCCTCAGACGTGGAAGCATCTGGTGCATGGGAGTGATGGAAGGATCCCAGCTTTCATCAGATCTTCCACACAACCTTGCATCTCACCACGAAAGGGATCCGATTTCCAGCCAAATAAAGGACAAACGTTCTCATCTAAAGACTCAACATCTATCAGTGAATACATGCATTTGCTGAGCTGTGTACCTGTTCTATGGGCATGTCAGATAAAGCAATTCATCTCTGTAGGACAACAGCATTACTGGGTAAGAATAGTCTTTATCCGAAACATGTTGCAGGTTTTTTGCTGGATAGAAAAATACTCTGCTTCCTTCAGGTTGAATAACCACACTCGAATAGGCTGCCTGTAATGACTTTAACGTCGAGGCATCGGAATTACAAGACTGCATAGCTTCACGTCTGGATCCACCACACACATACACGTTTAATAAATATCTCCCCTTTAAACAGCCTCCCCGCCTGTTGACAACACAATCTCAATCCCTTTTCACTCGTTTCTTCTTGGCTATGAAATCAAAATTCACAAAGCTTGAAATACATTTTTCAGCTCCTCAACATGCTTCGGATACATCCGACCAGCTAAACGATACACTCTTTTCATTAGCACTCTCATTGCATGCATCATGATCAAGAAAATCTGAATAAACTTCGAGTATTGTTGTATGAATACCAAAAAAGGAGCAGGCACATCTGGAGTTGCACCACTAAAGTGTCCTCTCAATTCTCGCTCAGCCAAATTCCTTTAGGCACCTAATGTATTCAAAGTAAGTCGCACGCCATACTTCAATTTACATTTTGGCCCTTTTAGAGGAGATACATCTTGCTGCCAATATTTTAGAATCCTTAGGAAACCAGTGATCTTGTTCCTCCCTGACCTTACAACAAACCTGTATATCGTACTAGAAGGACATGAACCCCTTTTTTTATCTCCAAATAGCACTGTTCTGCTCTTCTGAACAAAGCTAATGTAAGCCTGTGCGCTGGAAAAGTTTGCCCTAAAAACCATCACAAAACAATAGGTGACAAGACATAGCTAAGAGTTGTGTTTGTTAGCAGGCTGATGAAAGGTCACATTTGGTGACCCTACATCCACCACCCAAAAATGATCAACACGCCAGCGGTTTTGGCAGGCCACAGCAACTGGAGCCAAGCATCAATCTCCTCCGTGCACCGTCAGCAATTCCAACTTCAATCTGCCTCGCGTGGTCATTGGACCCCGCTTGCTCTATAATCTAGCAGCCCAGATTATCTTTTATTGGAGAACCGAGGGAAATGCTACGTCTGTGGTAGAAGAAGAGTTTCAATCTATCGACCAAAGCTGGCAAAGAGGAGAACGCACAAGGATGCGCTGGTGCAGCTCGAAAGCCGGCAGTGTATGGCAATGACCAATGACCCCCCCCCAAGCACACGCACTGTTTAGGAATGATGGGCAGGCGAGAGGATGGAGAGTCGGGCACAACGGGAACAAAAAAAGAGAACAGTGAAGACGAGGGAGCACAACTTGGGACTTAAAAGAGGGGGAGAAGTGAGAAACGACAGAAAGAAGGCGATGCATCAAACAGATGAGCTCTTGCCCAGGATGGATTATAAAGTATTAACTAAATGTGGTTCTCCTTTTCAGAGCATTCTTCAAAGAATGTGGATTTAAACACAAACATATACATTATTAACAGCTTATTTACTCATCAGGATAGCGTTTACTAGAAAGCCTGTAACAGGTATATTCAACACTAAGGTGCAATATGTGTTCAAAGCCTGTGTCGATTGCTCATCAGGGCCCATGTGACATATTGGACACACTGCTCAAGCCTGCGCAGTAATTTACTTTTTAGTGGGTGCCCAGGGCGCCGAGTGGAAGTAAGCGCATTTATAGTAAATGTGCTGCCGGCAGTGCACCAACTAACCCATGTCCCCTAGGTGACAGCACATTAGTAAAAGGAGGGCTTGTTGTTCGTAACCACCAGTCTGTCTTCCACTGTGCAGGCAGCAACCGGCCTACATCTGAAATGAGGAAAGATATACTTTCAGGTGGATGCTGGGAGTATTGGCACCCACCGGTGGGATGGATGTCTTGGAGTTCAATGAAGCACACTTTCCGAGGGGGCGCACAGACTATGCGCCACCTTTATGCGGTGCAGAGTCAGAGCCCCTCTTGAAGGCCCTCTTTGCCCCTACGCCCATGTCTATAATAAGGGACAGGTATAGAGACAGTGCTTTCCCATGTGCATGGGGCCACGCTCCCATTCAAATGAGATAGTGTCCTCGGTGGTACACAGGTCCAAAATACCTGACAGAATGATCGATATTATAGCATGGGACGTGCAAATCTCTGTAGCCTCTTCTAGAAAATGGTAGTGCTCCAGGGGCAAAAAAAGCACTCCCAGGGCACTTATTACAGTGCGGCCACAGGTCTTCAAATGGATAGCCCACATTTGATAGGTACAAATTAATTAAACACTGATGAACACCAACATTAGGTCTAGATGCCTCCAAAAATCCTGAATTTTTATTTCAAACAAAAATGCCTGTTACTTTAGGAATTTAGATTGGGTATGAAATGTGTGGACCAACGATTTACCAACATTAGTCTGCCAACGTGGTATCTGTTTGAGACTCAAGTTTAGAATGCTTCCCCTGTAAAAGAGGTCCTATCCACCTCAAACCGTGAGATAGCTCCATAGCATAATCTACCCCGGCAGAAAAAAGAAGGAAAGCAAGAACATGTTTAAGCTACTAGTCTCTGTTCAAAACTGGAGAAATCTTCCCACAACATTCCAGCTCTGAAAGAGGTTCCGTGGCTCCTAGTAGCTACTAGCCAAACCCAAAAATGTGTCCCGTTTCCAAGGTATTTTTTGAGGGGGGGGGGGGGGGGGAGGAGAACACAGCCCAACATATATTCAGAAGCTGGTACCCACAATATATGTATATATATATATCTATCTCAGGTCCCATCATGAGGTCAGGTAACACTAATCTGATGGCATAAACAGATTTAATCGAAAGTGAGCATGGGAAAGCAGAAAGATCAGAACAATCGTCAACTCTGGAACTACTTCGGACATTTGTCTCGCATTTTTCTCTGCCGCGGTCTCCTTTCAATTGGTCTCCCAGCTCCCCTTGTTCTTCTTGAATGTTGAAACTCGTCCGGCGGAGCCCGAACCGCATGCCCGATTCCCAGTGGAGCTGCACCAACAGCTATAGGGGAGATTGGCCCTGGCACACCGCTTTGGCCGTCACCTACCCAGCCGGACTTCGGACACATGTCTCACCTTTTTCTCCGCCGCTGTCTCCTTTCAACGGCCTCCCAGCTCCCCCTGTTCTTTCTGAATCCAGACACTCGTCTTGCCAATAACTCCTGTATTGAATTTGTACTTTTTCTGTAATTAATGTGAAATTTCAGGAACAGGTAACACGCTGTTTCCTTATGTAAAGCGCTCTGATACCTGCGGGTCTAGCTAGCACTATATAAAACTCCAAATAAATAAATACTTCGAGCTCAGACTTGAAGATTCAACCCAGTCTGCTGTCTTATACACGAACACTCAAGAAGTGTCTTCATATTAAGACAACAGGAAGGGCCTAAACAGACACGCAGATAATGACCAGCCTCAGCCATCATTCATGGCAGGGGACAGAAGAAGAGGTGGGGGTTCCACGTAAAACAACCAGATACAACTAAAGTAACAAACATGCTCAAAAACAAATGAATTAATAAAACAAATTAAAGAAATAAAAAACATCTAAATAAGCCTTCTCATGCATTGCCCCAATACATTAGAACGCTATTACTAACCACACCAGATATAACCCGGAGACACTGGGCTTCAGTAAAGATCTGAAAAGGCACCACTTCAAACTATACCTCGCTGTATAAACACTACCACACACTTGTATTCGGTCTATATTCCTTTCCATTATGTCCTTTACCAGCAGTGTTGTACGTAATACACTACAGTGTTCTATATTAGCCTCAACATAATAAGAGAAGACGGAGGGCCAAGAAATGTAAATACAAAATCAGAGAAGCTCATAGCTAGAGCAATGCAGAAGCACTTCTGGGTTACAGGATTCGCTGTTTGAAGACACTGAATCAACTCGAAGCGGATGGAAACTGGAATTGGGGGTCCCATTTCTGTCAGATTCAGTATGAGAGGATGCAAGATCACTGTGCACACATTCCAAGGACCCGCCTTCCAGACTAGGCTGTTCTCTAGACCAGGGGAGGTTATATCCCCACGATGCACGTAGGCAGGACTGCACACTCGAATGCTCAGAGATGTGCTTCTATTGTAAGAGCACACACTGCACCGGTAGTCCTTTGCACACAAGGGAACTACTTATTGTGCGGATGTTCACGTTGTGCATGAGCAGATTGCAATCACTCACACTAGGGGGAGCCAATGGCTGACCCAGTCTCACCGGATGTATACTGGGAGGACAGGCTGAAAGAACATGTATGTATGTTCGTATGATAGTATATATATTTATAATAATATCAAAATGTATTGGCTAACCACCCAAAAAACACAAAACAGGTGACCATTTTACTGAGCAGAGATAATGTAAAACATGCGAAATAGGTGAACAGCAAATGTGTCATCTGCATTTGAACTGCGCCTTTCACCGTGCGTGTGGCCCTGTAGCCCTATGTGAAGCTCAAGGAAGGGGTAAACCTGCGTCACTGAACACACTGGGTTGTTCTGGGGGGTGGGTGGGATCACAAACACTACTCTTGCACATGGGCGTCCGCAGGGGGGGGGGGGGGGCAAGGAGGGGCGCTTGCCCCCCTTGTGGCCATCCATGCTCTTACGGACGCCTTTTGTCCGTAATTACGGGCCCTGCAGGGAGCAGAGCTGTTCCCTGCCAGAGGCCTCAACTCCCTGATCGGGCGCCTCGCACTCCTCCTCGCAGCCCCTCCCGCCCATTGTCATGCTGTCTGTGGCTGATTATCACAAACAGAATGACAATGGCCAGTTTGAGCTGCGCGCCACAAGCACGAGTGGTTAGGTCTGGACACAAAGACCTCCTTTTAACCAGTGCTTAATTTGCAAAAGCAGAAGTGCCGGTGCCGAAAATGTTTCCAAGGAGGCCATAGCCCACTTCTATCTCTGGTGTGCCCCACCTTCAACACTAGCACTGCCTCAGTCTATCTTCTAACCTTGCTCTGATGTTTGTCCCATAGGTCTTTTCTCTAAGAGTCTATCCTCTCACCTCTCTAATCATTTTCTATCGTCTTTGTCACACCTGTATTTCTGATTTGCCCTCTATTCCTTATGCATTCTACCCATGCCCGTTTTCATCTTCCTTTTTATCCATATTCTGCTTTCTCTCCCCTCGATCTTGGCTCTTTACTTTCACTCTTCTAGCAGTGATTAGCTGTATCTCCGTTTTATCCTTTCTCTGCTCTTTTTTTCTCTCTGTCATGTCCTGTCCTCTACATCCTTTCAATCTATCTTCTCTCTTCTATCACTGTCTGGTGCACACCATGTCTGCCTTCTCTTTCTCTCTGTATCTGATTTGCTCTCCTCTTTTTCTTCTACTCTGCTGTGTTTTATCCCTCTCTTCTCCTTGTTTCTTTCCCCTCTTTGCTCTTGCTCTCTCTCATCTTTACTAGTGCTCTCAGCCCTGTCTCTAGCCTGTACATCTCCCTGCTATTTTGTCATTCCTAAAGAAGGGCAAGGTGACATGTATTTTAATTCTTTATCTAAACCGACACGACACGAGTGCAAAAAAAAGAAATGCACACCAAAATAAAATGCTTTTTTGCACATATTAATAAGTGCATTGCGGAACAGGCGGCTGCTCCAGCACAGCAGGTTAGGTCACTGCTAGTGCCTCCTGCAATTAGTAGGTCCAGGGGTGACAACGGCATCGGCATCCAATGCTGAGCTTGCTGTGACCTTGACTGCTACAGCACAAGCATTGTCCCCGACCGTAATGCTGCCAATGCCGGTGTGTATGGCTGTGGCGCCTGCTGGACTCACGCGCTGAACAATTAGCATGCTGGGGGGCAGCGCACAAACAGGTGACTCCATGGCGCACAAAAGTTGTGCTCGGCCACAGCCGTATTGAGCACATTGCGGATAGCAGCAATGTAGGGCTGCTATCTATACCACTCTGGTCACGAAGCAATTTGAAAATGCACACTTAATTTAGTTTATTCTTCCTCGCGACCTCACTCCCAAGTTCCAAATGAGCTCTCGGAGCTTCCTTGCCTGAAATCCGTCATGAGCTAGCCCCCACCTACAATTAGCCAATGGGAGGCTCAGGCAATGGCAGGGTGCAACAGACTCGGGGAATCGAACGCAAGCCATTTTTTGACGATGACTTCTTGAATTCGTGACAGGTGTGATGACATCATCACTAACGTGGTGATACACAATCATGCCTGCCTGAACCGGTGTATGCCTGCCTGTGAACACATACCAGCCAGTCACCATGGCAAGGTATGTTATACTTTATATTTTGGAATGGAATAATTAATATTGAGACGACCACCTGCAGGTTCAGAAATCATAGCCCCGGCCCTGTGAAATAAGTTCCGGTGCTGAGCACCGGAAAGCACCGGCTCAAATTAAGCACTGCTTTTAACACAGTGTAGCTTGAGAGCAAGAGGTCTTCTGAATGAAGTTCTGGGGGGGGGGGGTCGATGCATTATTCTCCCAAGTCAAAAATTGAGGTTGCGCCATAGCCCAGATTTCAGATCCCACCAAAACGTACACAGACTCGTGTCAATAACATATCTATCTGCCAGTATGCACCCTATCATGTCTGGCAGGACATGCTGACCCTGTGTTTCACTGCCTCCTATCCCCCTGCACCCCACTCCCTCATATCCCCCTGTACCCCACTCCCCGCGCTCAGGGCCGGCTCTAGGGCGGTGCGACCGGTGCCACCGCCCCGGGTGCTGACTTTGTGTAGGGGGCGCTAATATGATTTTAAAAGCACCTGCTTCTTTCCTGGACTCCTAGAAATTTTCAGCCACCAATAAAAATGTCTAAATGACTGCAGTGATTAATGCACTTCTTAGAGAGGGAGAGATCGAAGTTTTGTGTAATGGAAGTTTCTACTCATCCTAAGGTAGCGCAGAGGGTTACTATGCTTGCTGCAAAGAACGTGCAGCTCACAAAGTGCGTATAATGTAATGTAAATAGGTCAGTGGGTCACACTTTTGTCAGAGAGACCATATTGTTGATAACTCTTTATGAGTTAAAATCCTAATGTGGAACAGTGAGCAAGTAACTGTTATGAAAGATGCATGCAAACTGTATGGTATGGGCTAGAGCGTTATGATATCCCCCCAGCTTTTCATTATCCTAATGTGGCAAAATGGGTTAATTTGGGTAGAAATCAATTCTTATTAATAAAGGGAACCCCCCATCCATGGTGCTAGGTTTTAAATTCTAGGTTTCTGATTCTCCTGGCCAAGCCCTCTTAAACTATCCTGCCTACCTGTACGGATGACCTGTGACTCCTACAACTTCTTGTCCTCTCTCTTATGTAACATTTCCTATGCACTGTTTACACACTTAGGATTGTTTGTCTCTATGTAATCTGTGTAATGTAAAGTGTTCTGACACCTTACACGGATAGGAGCGGCGCTATAAAATGAATTAAATGCACCTGAGACTGAATGGTTACAGAGGCTTGAGGGGCGCTGTGAAAGGATGGTTATGAAGAACCTGTAGTGGAGGTGGTCATTGGGGGTGCCAAAAAGCATTGTCGCACTGGGCGCCACGAGCGCTTAAGCCGGCCCTGCCCGCGCTTGCTGCCTTATATCCCTCTGTACCCCACACCTCGCGCTAACTGCCACAACATATCCCTCTGTACCCCACACCTTGCGCTAACTGCCACAACATATCCCTCTGTACCCCGCACCTTGTGCGCACTGCCACAACATATCCCTCTGTACCCCGCACCTTGTGCACACTGCCACAGCATATCCCTCTGTACCCCGCACATCACACTCACTGCCACATATGCCTCTGTATCCCACTCCTCACACTCACTGCCTGATCGCTCATTTTACCCTGCCATTCATCTTCTACGTGTTCTCTCCCCTTCCACTCGTTCTACCTCTGTTCACCCCCTTACTTCTTTTAGTGCCTTACATCTTTCTCAATATCTCTACTTCTTTTCCTCTTCAGTAACATCTGTGGCACATCTCTGCACTTCCATTATATCAACGCACCCCTCTACCTCACCTGTCTACCTCAGTCTTTATTATTCCCTCTTCCTCAGCTGTCTCTACATGTCTATGACACACCTCTCCCTCTCTCTACCTGGCCCCCTCACGTTCTACGACTGCGTTATTCTCCCCTCTCCAGCTTTGATTTACCTGTCGCTGCTCCTGAATCTTTTTCTTCTACACCTCAATTCTTTGTCTACCCTTCACCCCTCGCTACCCTTCTGTTTGCCTTACTACGGTCTTTACCCGACCCACCTTTCAGTGCCTCTTCCCATTTCGCCTCACTCCCTCACAGCGCTCTCCTAGCATGCATCTGTTTCTCCCCTCACCACCATGCCTGTCTCTACCCCTCCTTATCTTTCTAACCAGCCTAACTTTCTACCTTCCTGTTATTCCTGGTAGCGAACCTTTCATTTCACCCCTCCGGTTGTATTACCTATGCATTCAAATTGAGTAGGTCATTGCTGTGCTCCCAACCAGACATCGAGACCCAGTCCCCTAGCCTCTCAACATGCCCAGATATAACAACAAGCATTGGCATAGCCAATTGGTCTCGCCTTTGGGACCTGCTGCAGAACTAAATACTTATACTGCCGGCATCATACTTACCCAGCGCCAAGACGCCTCGGCAAAAGTGAGCTATATAAGTTCTTCAGTCAGTGAGTCAGTCATAAGGTCCCAAAGGCGAGACCTATTGGCTATGCCAATGCTTGTTTTTCTCAGGTTGGCCTGAACATTACCCGATCCTGATTGTCTGCCATTTTAGCCCCGCCCCCATTGATTAACATTAGCCACGCCCCTTCATTTGCCAGGTTCGCCCCCCCCTGGAAAAATGTCTGCGGACGCCCATGCTCTTGCATTCCTAGTGCCCCACCCCACAGCCTTGCTTAACAACTCAGAACAAACATTTTCAAGCATGGACTCCGACATGAGTTCTCTAATATTTTCTTGCATTTAAATCACATACAGACAGACACGTCGCCCCTGGCAGCATCCACCGTGCCCTGCACACGGCTTCAACGACCTCACGCAATTCTTTCATGAAAGTGTTTTTTGTCCGTCTCGCTATGCGCTCCCTTTCGTGTGTGCAGTGTTTGGGGTCAACAATCTGTCTCGCTCTCTTTCTTTCTAAATTCCTCTATTAGAAAAAACATTCATGCCTTTTATGATATGACTTTTATGCTCCAACTTTAAAAAGCTGCACAATTTAGTTACACAAGTACAATGTTTATACTGCACATATATCTGTACTTGCAACAACAAAAAATTACGCGAAGCGACGTGTTCCATCCGGCGGACGAGAGGCCGGGGAGGTCTCTCGAGAGGGCACCGTCGGCGCGGCTCGCTTGAGGGCGCAGCTCGCGGTTGGCAGCGGGCATGGGTTTGTACGCAAGGATGAGCAGCTCTTGTACAATCCATGCCGTGTTCCTCGGCTCTCGGCACGCGCGGCTGCCCTTCAGATCTCTGTTTTTAAACAAACAGAAGGGCTGAGTGTACCGGCGGAGGACACAGGTTGGCGGCCATCACAAACACCGCTTAGAAACTCCAGGCAAGGTCACTCCGCCTCGAGTCTATATTGCCAACGTACTTTTGATGCCCCCCCTTCTGCCAGAGATTCTCCTTGCCCTCAACAGAAATAAGCATTGGAAATGCCAATAAGTGTGGCTTTAAAGGAAGAAGCATTAGAGGTAGCTGGCATGGATATGTATTTGTGTGGCAGCAAATACATGTGGAATAATATTGGTGTAGGTTAAAAGGTCAGGTAACAATTACACAGCCAAGCCACACTTAAACAATCATGTAGGTTAATTACTGCCTTTCTACCACCCTTGCTGTTGCCAGAGAAAAACTCAAGCTTTTTTTTTTGTTTAAAAAAAAAAAATACTGAGCATTTATCACATGTTTTAACAATGGTACATAGGCAGAGATACACACGTCACATATATGGAATTCGCTTTTTATTTAAGACACTTTAATAGCATGGGGAGAGGCGGTCGACCTCGAATCTGGGGAACTGGGTTCGAGTCTCGGCAATGATGCTGAACATCCTGTGATTCTGGGCAAATCACTTAATCTCCCAGTGCCTAACAAAAACAATGAATGTGTCCTCATGTAATGCAACTGGTTGGTAAGGCGCTCTGATAACCGATTCGGGTCAAGTTTGCGCTATATAAGACTCTGTAAAAAAAAATAAAAATAAAAAAATAAAAAAATGTAAATGCCATTTGGGTGCCTCTGAAAATTCAAGTGCTGGCAGCTGGACAAATACACAAAATAATCACAGCGGTGTGGAGTGCAAGCACCTTTTCCGGGAAAAACACAACTTCTGACTAATCAAAATATGTACTCCTGGCTCCCAAAATGTGGGCAGAACCAAAGTATCCTGGTGATTCTCACATTGGTGACAGCCAGACCATAAAATTACAAAAGAGTTTAAGTAACCTTGCAGCCTCTCAATCAAAACACATGAACCAATTTTGACGAGAACAAAACTGGTCACGTTCCTGCAAAACAGTGGGTAGTGGGTGCCCGGGCTCGTTCTTTTGAATCAGAAAAAGAGGGGAGGGGATTTCAGTTTCTTGACTAATACCCTAGGCATAGAAACCATCTGCTCTCTTGTGAATTTAGGAAAACTTTGTGCGGGAAGGGCAACTAAGTCAGAAAGTACTAACAAACCAGCATTGGCATAGCCAATAGGTTTCGCTTTTGGGACCTTATAAGTATTTAGTTATGCAGCACAATATCCTTGGTGCATCAACATTAACTGTTGCATGGTTAAACACTTATAAGGTCCCAAAGGCGAGACATATTGGCTATGAGAGAGAGAGAGAGAGAGAGAGTGAGAGAGAGATGAGTAGAGAGAGAGGTGTGTAGAGAGAGAGGTGTGTAGAGAGGGAGAGAGAGAGAGAGAGAGAGGTGTGTGGAGAGAGAGAGAGGTGTGTAGAGAGGGAGAGAGAGAGAGAGAGAGAGAGAGAGAGAGGTGTGTGGAGAGAGAGAGAGGTGTGTAGAGAGGGAGAGAGAGAGAGAGAGAGAGAGAGAGAGAGAGAGAGAGAGAGAGAGAGAGAGGTGTGTGGAGAGAGAGAGGTGTGTGTAGAGAGAGAGAGAGAGAGAGAGGTAGAGAGAGAGAGAGAGAGAGAGAGAGAGAGGTGTAGAGAGAGGTGTAGAGAGAGGTGTAGAGAGAGGTGTAGAGAGAGGTGTAGAGAGAGGTGTAGAGAGAGAGAGAGAGAGAGACAGAGAGAGAGAGAGAGAGAGAGAGAGAGAGAGGTGTAGAGAGAGGTGTAGAGAGAGGTGTAGAGAGAGGTGTAGAGAGAGGTGTAGAGAGACAGAGAGAGAGAGAGAGAGGTGGGTAGAGAGTCATGACAATCCCTTGCTGATCAACATGATCGTGATGGAGCTGCCATCAGCACTTCTCGATCTGCCTCTAAACACTGGTGCTAGAATGAAATCCTCGAAATCTATCAGCTGCCAGCCTGTGTTCTTTGAACCATGATCCTTACTCTGAGAGATGTGGTGCTTGGATGTTGACCTCTCTAAATTAGGAAGCATCAAGATTACATTACTGCTCGCTCGTAAATCATGGCGGGGCCATGCAAGTGAACGTCTGTGGTGTATGTTGGTTTACACAAACTGTAAAAGACACAATTTCAACCGAAATGCAACTTATTCTTAGCAATTACTGCAAAATTTACTAAGGTTACGGATAAAGTGGTTTTATTTAGCGTAATAATAGTTCATCCTCTTGCTTTTTGTATACAAGGAAACTCAAGCATATTTAGAAATATCATCGAGTGAACTCCGCACAAACTGAATGCTTTTTAGGGGAGGGTGGGAGCATGGGAGGCGTGCCACAGAGGGTGAGGCTATGTCAGATATGCTGAAAAATGCTATAAATTATGGCTGTGCAGTCTGTCTAAGCCTGAAAGCAAAACAGTGTATGAGTCTAACACTTTTAATAGACACAGTATGGGATGGTGCAGATGTGGAACGATGTGTGAACAATATTTATAGCTGTAAATTCAAGTTGTACACATGATTAGCGTGACGTAACTGCTTTAGGAAATGAGTGTCCAGTGTAGTTAAAGGACGACCGGATTCATGCCTGGTTTTCAGGATAAGTATGGACTAGTTTCAAGTTGGATGAAAAATATAGGGAGCAGCAGAGAAGCCAGTTCACAATCAGCGAACCTCTCCACTGATAAATCTTTACATTTTAAGGGAAAACTGCACTTTTAAAAAAAGAAATAAATGCGCCTGGCCAAAAGTGAAACCTGCGGTATATTGAATAAATAAATAAATAAAGGTGCACCGTTTAAAGTGAAAGTGGCGGTATTTCTAAATAAATAAAGGCAACACGCGAAACCGCGCTCTTTTTGAAAGCACATACTCGTGCTTGTGGTGCGCCGCTGCGCACTCCCGCAAGCTGTATGCCTGCACAAGCATGAGTATGTGCTTGGAAAAAGAGCTGCACGGCGGCTAAAGGTCTCCTATGCAATGCATGCGCACTGCGTAGGCGAGACCTAAAAATGGCACTCGAAGCCATACGTTCAAATCCAGACATGGTAGACTCAGCCAACATGGATAAATCGAGGACTTCAAATTTGGTAGCTGCAACTGGTATTCAGAGCGCTGAACAAAAACAATTATTTTACAGTTACTGGATAGTGTTCAAACTGTGCAGCTGGGCCTCCTGAGGGTGCAAAGGAATTTTAGGGGGTTGTGAACCTCTGGTAAAAAAAGGACATTGGACTCGCTAACTGGAAACAAGCACCTGCAAAGCCGCAGGTCTGGCACTGGCTGCCAGCCTTTTGCCTTTGTCAATACTTGTTTTGTTATAGTTTTTACAAAGCTTTGTTTGGGAGGCTCTTGGGCTAAAAAAAACGAAAAACAATTGGCTAAAAACAAAAAACAAAAATGTTTGGGGTCTCAAAGTACACACTGCATAGTAGTGCCTGGCACTAAACAACAATTTTGTGTGGACGTACTCCCAGTGAAAGGGCAGAATGATGCCGCCATTCACAGTGAAATTGACCAGTGGCTGAAGTGGTTAGTCAAATTGCTCTATGCTGTAAACTGTAGAGAGCGTAAGAAAAATGTGAAAGACAATAACAAACCAATGGACTAGGAGGACTGGATGAAAGTCCCTATAATTATTCTATAGACATAATTTTGGTGAAATCAAAAGGTCTTGGCCAACATAAGGAAAGGGTGAACACATTTTTACCATATACTTACCCCAGCTGTCCGGTACCACAAAAAACTCTGCCTCATGGTACACAGTCTAGGCCAGTGACCGGTTCTTCCCACTTGCACTGCACCCAGGCTACAATCAGCAGCGCTGCTGCTCTTTGGTGCTGGTAGTTTGAATTGCCTACAGTATACCGCTCCAGTGAAGGAGCCCCGTTGCTGGTCGACGGCATGGTCATCGGGTGCAATCGTCACCAACTGCAACAGGTAAATGAAGCCAAAGAAGCCCTGAAAATCCCAACAAGTACTAGAAACCCAGACATCCACCTACTTGTCTTCCCTGCAGTCCCAAACCACAAGATGCCTGGGGCTGGAGGCGGTCAGCGTGTGAAAGAAGCCCTCGTCATTACCGCTAGGAACCAATACATGAAAGCATTTCAACCCGTGGTAGCCCATACCCACAACATTCTTATGCTGGGGAGGTTGGTGGAAGGAACTGGGGAAACGAGAAAATCATTATCGCAATTATAACGCAAACAGATCACATCACATATAAAACCCATGTGCACTCTCTCTAATCAAATGGGTTAGACAGTAAGAAAAGATAAGGGGGCTGTAAAAAACCGACCTACGCAGGGCAAACCACTACAGAACAGGACATTCCATATTTTGAGGACAGCAAAGTCCACCAATAAAAATCCATCATAAAAAACTTTAGCACCTTAGACACCGTCTAAAATATCCATGGTACCAGACCAGGAACCACGGTCAAAGGTAAAACTGAAATATAGACTACAAGTGGCTGATTTCTTCGTAAGGCTGTAGTAGCTCTCGCCTTTCTGTTGAGAGCTGCACACGGTCATAATTTGGGAACAGTAAGGGCTGGAAACTTTCTGTTTTCTTTGAATAGTCAATTCTAAACATTTAATTAGTCTTTTCTGTACGTAGTAAACCGAGTGACCCTTTGGTGGAATAATATTCTGTTAAACTGTGTTTGGAAACAAACTTCACGCCACCTGCGGCAGAGCTAGTCCTCAACTACTAAAGCACATCTAGCAAGGGGGAGTCAATTAAGATACAGTCCCCGCTATCCTTTGCCTGTCCAGCCACGGTGGGAGCATGGGTATCACCTCTGAGATTGCCCGACAGGCAGCACGATGACCCGAGGATTACCTTAGAGCACCATACTAGCAGCACAGAGGTTTATTACAAACCAATAGGAAGATTGCGGTAAATGGGACCAGTGTGATCGGGTCCATGAGACAACAAGCACTGTCAAAGCCAATAAATGTGACATTTGTATGGCTCTGACCAGGCATCTTTGTGTACTGAGGGAGAAGCGAGAATAGCATCTGATAAAATGGATGCTACGTAAAATAGAGTAACAAGATGATTCTGCAGCATCCATTTCTGAGGTGCTTTCGTCAGTTCTCGCTCACCAGTGGTGCCGGGCTGCTCTCGCACTGTAAAACCGCTCTCAATGCATTCCAGTGGAGCAGGATGGGTACGTAAACCACCAACAGAAAAATGGTGACACCACAATACGATTGTGTGAGGATTCAAAATGAGAATGACAATGTCGCAAAACAATGGCTGCGGTTTCCCAGGCAAAAGAAGCCAATGACTGAAGGAGGCTTATCCAAAACACCATAAATGATCTATAATTTTGTATGTGCTGGACACAAATGGTGCACATGCCATACACGTCAAAACTGAAAAGATAAACATTTCCGACCAACTTGTAACTTATGTTCTTGTTGCTCCATTAATTCTACGAATAAAATAACTTCTGCAACCAGGATCTTAAACAATAAGTTAGTCAGCACACCCTCACTGGCTCTTCTGTGAAAAGAGCAGCTCTCTCAGGGTACAACCACCTTTGACCAGAGCATGGCAGGACATTATGCATTTTAATGCTACTTTAGTTTGGTATTCGTGCAAATATTGACTTTTTTCCAACTGTTCCCGCCCTCTAGCGTGAATGGTGCCTGGGATTAAATTTTAACTAAACAGGCTGAGGCTGCTTCAAACACTGCGGTTATCAGCTGGAACTGGCCGGTGTCAGGTACATGATCAGCATTTACACTGCATCATATCCAATTTGCCACAGCGGGCATGGGCAAGCCATGTGGGTGCCTTTGTTTTTGAAGAACCGCAGGTACCCACGATGTTCCACGTGCATCAAGGACACACTACCTTTCTCCTTACTTCCTACAAATCCACCACGTTATCCAAAAAACGATCACAAAAGCAGCAAAGTCAATCTAAAAGACCCGTCACGCTGGCAGATTAATTATCCATACTAAATGTACTATCAAGAGGGTAGCACAGCCCAGACCCTCTAGATTCTCAAAGAAAGGCCCATAGCTGCATTGTAAAACATATGGTGATCAGCCAGTATGGCTTTTAAACTTTGCATTCTGAGTCTTGTAGTTGGGATTACAGGCATCGTTCCAAGCAGCGCAGAAGCTACAACTGGGGCATTTGCATTTCTAGTAGAGTGAACCCAGATTCATATGCGACTTTTTATCCAATTAGTGAGTTCTGTTTTTCTTTTTTAAACATTTTATTCGTTTTTTTGGTACCATATAGGCCCAAGGTATATAAACATTGTATGTAAACTTTGGCATCTCTGGGATACAACTGTATCAAGAATCTGTCCACCTCCCCGACCCACATTTGTTGAATGACTTCGGACACCCTTGTGCTTGCTATACAATTTTCTCTGCCTCCATGCCCCAGGCCCATTGAGTCGTGTGGGGTTTTGTTCTGCTGCCCCACAACTGTACGATATCCCTCCTGGCCACCATCAGTGCTACATTGCAGAACATAAGGGGGTACCGGGATATTGTCCGAACCCCCCACATTCATGTAAGCGCACTACCGGTGATGGTAGGTCGTTTGAGTGTCCCCAAGCGGCTCGCTATGTGCAACCAGCAGGGCTGCATTTCCAGCCATTCCCGCGGGGTGGGGGGAGTATCACTGTTCTCCTTTGATTGCAGCCACAAAGGCTTCTATTGGTGGGAATCCAGCCCATTTTGTGTAGTTCGGTGAGCTCATAGTATGCCCTGTGCAGTATCTTCAATTGTATGAGCCTGAATCCTGCTTGGATTGCTACCTCCCTGGGATACCTGCATGCCTCCTCCTAATCGGGCTCCACAATAACCCCTAGGTCTTGCTTCCACCAGTCTTTGACCTTGTCTAAGGGCTGTAGGTAATGCTGTGTGAGGGTTGTGTAAATATGTGACACTGCATGCCTTTGCGGGGGGGGGGGGAGGGGGGGGGGGGGGGAGAGCGCGGGATCCTGTATTCCATCGGGGTTTCTTCAGGCATTTCCCCGAGGTGTGCTGTGTATTTTGTCTGAGCACGTTTTACTTGGCGGTACCTACATCCATGTGAGTATGAGAGGTTGAACTGTTCTGGAAGTTCCTCGAATGTTAGCATATCCCACAGACCCCGGGGGTTTCCCACCTAGGAAATTCCTATCCGGTCCCATTGCCGGAGGCCCGGTAAGTTTTTCAGGTCAAAAGCATGTCAGAGTCCCACAAGGGTGTTTCCAGGGTAATCTACCGCTCCCACCCGATTGCGCAAATTCTGGAATTGTTGAGCCTGCACTGAATCTACGGTGTAATTCGGTAAGTGCACACATGTATGCATCGGATTACATTTTCAATGATCTCATTCCAAGACCCTCTGAAACTGCTGCTGAGAGGATTTGTAATATATTACGGTACCCTCCGTGAAGCGCCCTTCATCCCAGGGGGCTGTACGGCTAAAACAGAAAATAAACCATTAGACATCATATCGAACATAAAAACGACACGACAGAAAGAGGCAAAAAAGTTCACAATCCGTGTTCAGAAGAACAAGATCTCCACATAAAAAGGCATCGCGCGAACAATATTTAAACAGGCATCAGTAGCACGCGCTGGTTTTAGTTTGAACAGGGACTTCCCTTTCTTGATATGTGGGCGGCTGCAGATATGCCAACAGACCGGAAGCAATATCTGTAAAAGTATACGAATTGAGGATGCTTGTTTTAAGAAATAAAAGGAACGCTAGAAAAGGATTAATTTCTGTAAACCTATCACGCATTTTTTAAACCGGGATAAAAAATGATTTCATTCAACGGTATACACATTTTCTTGGGACTGTTGTATTTTAACGTCACTGGTAATCGGAGACAGCAGGCATCGACAACAGGGTACGCAAACAGCAGACGTTTTGTAAGATAAGAACCGCCTGCCACCAGCCAGCGCAACAGTTAGCAGGTCAAACGCCACCAGGTGGCAGGCATCACCAGCAGTGCTAGACATGGAAAGCGTTCACTCGAGGAACCTAAAAACTCGGGGTCAAGGCAGAAGAATGGGGGTGGAGTTACAAGTGCCGCAGTCACAGAAGTCATGAGTGCCAGTGAACGTACACATTTATGGGTTTTTTTAAACTCTGCTACAAAGAAATTGGCAAGAAGGACAAATGTGACAGTAAATGGTTTCTGGATTACCTAATTGGTAAAAAAAAGAAAAAAGAAAAAAAGAAGGGGCTGAATTTTAAAATAATGTATGGGGTTAAGGGACCTGCTGAAGGACTCTGTGTGTGCCCAACAATTTTTAGGGGAAAATAACTGATGGTTAATGCACTTGGTGGAAAGATGCGTTTTGTCTAGTCGCAGTTTTGACTAGTAAAATAGCATACAGGGTTCATGTGCCTGCTGCAAGGACATCGTGCAACATGCAAACCACAGATTTGTATTTTAAGTAAACCGGTAGGTGGGTTACTGCTTTTGACACGGAGGTCCTTCTGTTACATGAAGTTCATAAGTTGATATCCTTCTGTTCTAGCTCAGTGAGCTATTAGCAGACACCGAGGTCCTGCATGCAAACTGCAGGACATGGACTTCGAGCTGTATTTTTTTTTTCCCTCCATCTTTCAGTATTCGAAGGTTGTTAAAAAGTGTTCCTGTGGACGGTATTAAAGTCTTACTAGTACAGATGTAATACATTTTTAAATTCCCAACTTTGGGGTCGATTAGGATGGCGGGCGGACCTGAGTCCGCCCACAATCCTCGCGGTGTTGGGACCGGCCGCCAGACGTGCGGTGGTCCCGCATTGCGAATTAGGATGCAACCCCCACCCTGGCGGTCGCATTCCGCAGTTTAACATTGCGGCGGGTGCTGCTTACAGCAGCAACCGCCGCAATGTCCAATTGCCATGTTTTGCATTTCCATGCACAATGTGTCAGGCACCGTGCAGTGCCTGCCACCTTGTGCATGGAAATGGAGGGGGTACCATGGGCACCCCCCAAGTGCACCCTCTACCCCCCCCACCTACCCGGGGTCCTGCAACGGGTCCCCAAAGCAACTCCCCGCCAGTCATTCCATGGCAGCACCGCCACCATGGAAAGGCCTTTCTCCGCACACATCCTAATATGGATGGCAGTGCCTGTTAGGCACCGCCACCATATAAGTGGCCGAAGTCCGCCCAGCCAGCACGATTGCCGACAGGCGGAATAGCGGCGGACACACTTTGCGTCCGCTGCGATACCCCTGCCATTATAATATGGTGGGGGTATTACTCGTTACGATGGCGTAGCGGCCGCCACTGCCGGTTCGGCGATGGCGATCGTTACGCAATCGTAATGACCCCCTTTGTGTTTCTCTCAGCCATGCACACTTAACATATAATGCGTACTAGTATGGTATGCGACTCCTACACCTGGTATCCCTTTGCTGTTTTATGTAACATTTCGTTTACATCGATTTACGCACTGGTACGATTTAATATCTCAGTATAATGTGTACGTGATGTAACACATGCCAACACCATACACTGGTGGAATAGTGCTATGAGTGAATTAAATAAAGAAATAAATGAGTAAATGCTATTTAAATTCTTAGTGTAATTACTCGTACAACATGCATGCAGGGGTTAAACAAAGGAGAAATGATTACTTGCAGGCAGGTTTGTAACTAAGTGATAACAAGCTGAGTGCCTTCTGTTTTCCCCCCCCATTTCATTGGCATCTAGGTATTAGGCTTCAGACAGCTCTCAGCTAGGACTGGGCGGTGAACTCCCCAACGTTCGTGGAGTTTTTCGCACTCCGTGCTTGGTGGAGTTTTTTTCCTCGCTCACGCTCAGCAATGGTAAGTTAGCGAGCGAGCAAAATCCTACGTTAGACCGCTTCGCAGCAAGATTTCTCAATGCGGTTGGTCGCTACTGCTCACATTGAGAAACCTTCCATTAGCGTTGAGGAAGCGGCCACTCGAGCAGAACTTCTACTCGAAGGGCAGAAAGAAGCAGCGCCCTCTTGCGCTGTGCGTAATGCCCTTCACGCTGATTTTACAGCACAGGACAAACACGGGGCTAAAAATTAGTGCGAGGTAACACTCCACTGCTCGCGGAAATCCGGGTAGCTTGGCGGAGTTTTTTGGTTGCTTGGCAGAGTTTCACATAGCAGAACTCCGCCAAGGCGTATTCTCGGCTAGGACGATACTCCAACAAAAGGAGGGCTGATGACCCTTTAATTCTGGCCATTGTTTTGTGTTCACTGGTGAGTTCACTGGTAAGTGAAAATAGGAAAGCCCATTCACCTCCTACAGGTTGTCGCTTAGAACAGAAAGACGAGCATATATGGGTTCTGCCGCAAATTGTTAGCAAATTGCACGGGGACAAATTCAGCATACCTCACTGGAGCCATCCCAGATCACTTATCCTGCTCAACAAATAGTTTGGCTTGATCCCCCTCATTTACCACACTGATTTACCAGGCATTCAAGAGATCTAGGTGGGATCCCCAGGGTCTTCCAGCAAGGTTCGATGGCCCCAAATCAGTTGGAGACAGCAAAGTGAGAAGCAACAAAGTTTTCTATGGAGAAACACAGGTATGACACAAATGGGGCTTACACACCAGGGCAGTACACTCCTGACTCTACCCTAACCAGGAAACAGCAGAGGACATCTTCACAAACACATCATAAAAGCAGAGGCGTGAAAACACTGGCAACAGGTGCAGACACCACATGGCTGCACTGGGCCAGACGGACAGCCATCGTGAACATTTAAAGATACATATATCCACCACAAGGAACATCTAGCTTTCATCAGCCCCAGCTGCTATGTAGTGGTTTGTATTTAAAAACTGATTGAAGTCATCTTGCAGTTTTCTGCTATCTTATCGCTAACCTGCTTAGTCCATCTTATTAACAAAAACTTGGGAGGGGACTCAGCGCCTCAGATTGACCAACGCTAACTTCTCCTCCATGTGGAACTTGCTTTGTGATCTCCAAAGGCCTCCCATATTTTAAATCAAATAGAACGCAAAGTGTGCTCCAAATGGTAACCTCGTCACAGTTTTTGGGGGTTGGTGGACCGGAAGAGGTTACATCACCCTGAGAAGTTCATCTGTACACTGGGATTCAGCCTTCAGTAGGACGCAGGCGCGCAGACCAAGGATATCAAACAAGATTATCCGATTCATCACACACTGGCACTTACACGTTCATTAAGCACTCGCCAAGGCCTGGCAAGTATTTCTTTACAAGTGTTAATTCACCGAAGATCTTTTGCTAACTAACTGGCTTTGTCGACCAGTTAGTGGTTTAAGCTCTGCCTATTTTAGCAATACAACTGCAGACTCACAGTGCCTTCTCCAGGAGACTGCTACCCCACCGACCATTCACAGCAATAAATACTTACAGGCAGCCCTTCACTTGCATCTTTATATTTGGATAAAATAGATAAACAACGCTAGAATCAAATCTTGATGGTCTCTTTCTTACTTAGAAAGAGACCTTCAACATTTGATTCTGCAACCCGATGATCATGCTAAAATATTAGCCTTAAATGCTTGGCTCGTCAAGGTATCCCAGGAGCACATGATGATACTTTCTTTAAAGGCTATGAAAGCTAAATCCGAATCTCTTTAAGCAGGGGTGTCCAACGTAGATCCAAGAGAGCCAGAGCCATGTAGTATATTCAAGATAAATACATAACCACTATGTAAATTATTTCCACTTAGAGACATTGTATCTAAATATATCTTATGAGGACAAGCTCGTATATAATGAGCCCCCTTAAAAGTAAGTTTGTCAGGCATTTTAGAAGACATCCAGAAACAACCGTGTTCATTCACTGGTCAGAAATATACCAATGACGCACTACTTCAAAAACCAGAACAGTATCCGAGGTAACGGAAAGTAATGTCACAAACCATGTGACATTAGGGAAGGCTTCCTCTGAAAACAGCAGTTCTGCCTCAATGTTGCCACAACACACTGTCTATTTGCAAACACGGATTATCTAGACATAGTAACCGACAAGGGTATGGGCGATGCACGGACGTAACTTCCAAAGTTCAGGGAAGCCTTCATCAGATGTTTTGTGACCAGAACACCACTGTGTAGAGATACAGGTCAGCAGCATCTTCAGAAGGAAATGCATTTGGTGGAGAGCACAAGCCACTACAAGGCAGAAATGACCACCAGAACCAAGACTTTGTTTACATTTAGGGACATAAGCTGTGGCATAGGGCAGGCTATGGTGTGCGGCCAATTCCCAGAGCCTAGAAAGAGGAGAATGTCAATTCCATGATAAAATATGCACTTTAATGCATGGCTGGAACAAAGGATTCACTGCATCCACTTCGGTTTTTCAAGTCAGCAAATTAGCACATTTGAAAGTCAAAGATAGATGTTCGGTATGTTCATCCTGATATATTGGAACCCTCCCTTGGTTTTACTGTTTTAAATTTAGTTGCAATACTTTATTTACTAGATATGTATATTTTATTTTTTAGCATTGTGCATTTTATATTTTTATTGAATATAATACATTGTTTGGAAAGAACAAAAAAAAGAATACCTGCACTCACACAAAAATGCACTTAACATCTGGACTGTACCAAATGTTTCATTATCTAAGAATTACAGTTGGTTTTTCCTGCAGCTTCCTTTCCGCAGTTCCATGGCATGCAAGTAAGCACAAAATAGACTACGCAAAGACAAAGATACCGTACACAATTGTATTAGTATACAATTCTTCAGTTTTAATGCAAGTTAAATAAGCATAGATTTTAGGTGGGCTTTCTGATGTTTGTTAAGCTGAGGAATAAGGATAAAGATTTAAGGACTTCATACAGATTTCCTTGCTGACATCACATCTTTGTGGTTCAATCCATGATAATGGAGATCGAAGAAAACATCCTGCCCTCCTTCAACATGCACGCTCCATCCAGATGTTTGCGCTCTTCTGCTGCTATGACATGGTGCACAACAAGATACTCCTGGACCGCCCTGACTATAAGGCTGGTATCTTAGGCACTGCTTACTTTGTGATGGCGGCTTCACGTTGTAGGCAAGCTACGGATTTTTGGGAACCAGGACATAAACTTTGACTCAGAGCAAAAGTAAAGGCAAAAAGAAGGAGAAACAGAAAAGGTAGGAAAACTGAGACATTAGGAGAAAGCAGGTATGAAATAGACCTGTATGAGTGAGATAAAAGGATAAAGAAACAGAAAATCGAGAATGGAGGAAGAAATAGGCATGATGTGGGATGACGACGGGGCAGGTGTGGCATGTGGCAATCACGATGCACTGGTGCCATGTACCCATTTGTTAACACAAATTAAGCCCTGATTCTCCAGCATCACTTCACTGTGGTTCTCATCCTGCCACATCGTTGCCATTAGGTCAGAGGTCCCCACGCCTCTTCAACATACAGATCCATGGCCTGTAACTTTCTTGAAGCTCTCACCTTCACTTCAATAGCTCATCACAATCAAATTCAATGACATATTCTATTGGAAACCACGTGCATTTGTTTCATACTTGGACCCTCATAACTCCCAGCTCAAATTCTTGCTACATTTGGTGTGGTAATTGTGCATCTGCAGTTTCCTATACCTCTGGGTCTTAGAATTTCCGGTTACACAATTACCGCACCATTTGGAAAATGGGACCACAGAGTGAGGTGTAACAGGCAAAGTGTATGCATGTACTCCCCCCACCCCCCTACTATCCGAGATGTGGAAAAGGAGGAATGTACGCTCTTCGAAAGCATGATTTGTGCCTGCTTTTACCTGCATACAACTTCCTTCAAAAGGGAGAAGGGCGACAATATGCGCCTGCAACGGCCTCCCAACAAGAGCACAAACAGGGGTTTGAACGCAAATCGAGGTTAACGCGGAAACAGAGAGGTTCTGGAAGCAATAACTGTACTTACAACACAAAGTGAAAACAATTTATAAGAAAATGCAAATTGCCGTGGTTAGCATAATAAAACGCGCTATTAATATTAAAATGAATTGGAATTTTAAAGAAATATTAAAAGGAAGTCCTCGATTGTATTTTTTTACGCTTTGTTTCTATGCACATGATACAAAATGGAGCCCGTCTGTAAAACGGGTTGGGTCAGTATCCCACTAAATTTTCCACTGATTCGATCAACATTACCCGGTTCTCAGGAGTTTATTTTCTGACTTGTAGGCGTGCAGTGGAAGAGTATCTATCTATCGATCTATACAGATAGTTGTGTGTTACGAGTGAGGGATGGTACACAAAACCATTACCTTACTAAAGAAAAATATATTTTCCTTTCTGTGACAGCACCTACAAGGCTGCTATAGTGATGGGTCTATGTAAGATGGATGGAACAGTTTCCTTGGATGAAATTATTGTGCTGCAGACAAATATTTCGGTGTGCCAGGTTATCATGCTGACTCCTTGGTGGAGGTGATTTTGCCAGAGAATACGCGTTTGCACACAACAGGTTCACATTAAGTTGAGGATCAGTTAGAACACCATGAGAAAATATAAGTTTGCCTTAAGCACATACACTACAAGCAAATGGAACATTCTGGTGCCTCACTTGCACCAAATAAGGTGTCCTAATCACTGGGGGGAACTGAATAGCAATTGAATCCCTTTTCCGTGGCCTTGCCTACTAGGAGCAATTCATCACAGTCAGTAAACCCTTTAGCATCTGGTTCTATCGGAACCTTAAATTTTAACATTAGGTCTCAGCTGTCACAAAGTACCAGCTTCCAGTTGATGTTGCTAGGAATGATCCATGAACCCCTAAAAAAACAGGTAAATAATTGCACTTTCAGAGCTCAAACTCTCTGCTGCCGGTTTGGTGCAATAGGGCGTCTGCAGAAGACCCCAATAAAGATATCGAGAATGGGTGCAATGCGCCTTGGGGAATCAGACAACATGACCCAGCCCTGAAGCACCACATTGGCGATTGATGGACCAACATTTTAAAGTCCAAATGCTGTGCATCCTTACCAGACCCTTTTCTGGAGAAGAACTAAGATATTTGTGAAAGCTTGCCCCTGAATACCCAGCAACGCCTGAAGAGCTGTCCAACTGACTTTCAACCACAGGGGAGACAGAGACATAGGGGAGACAGAGACATAGGTCAGTGTGCCGAATGATGTCACAGTCAGATGTCCGGTTCCTGGAGTGATATCACAGCCTTATGTTAGGTTCGATGAAATCGGATATTACACTGTGACTTGATCCTAGGACCCAAATATCAGACGGTAGCATCTCTTCTGGAACCATAATATAACATAACATGTGTATTTGTAAACGCACGTTCACCACTACAGGTATCTTGGCGCTGAATAACAGATGTTTGTTGTTACCCAACTCAATGGTACTCATTTTATCGACCTCAGATGGATGAAAGGCTGAGTGGTCCCGCCGGGCTTTGAATCTGTGACCATGAGGTCGAACACAGGCCCCTACAGTAGACGCATTAGTCCACTGAGCCACCACACCCGTATTTTAGCCGCCAGCCTGTCCCCAATGCAAGGCTATAAAAAATACAGAAAATGCTGCTATTAAACCAAACTTTATAGTGTACAAAGGTTTCTCAAACGAAAGAGTTAATAATATACTTTAATTAGCATTTAAACGTATAGTGAATAGAATAACAGAAGGAAAACCTCCCGCTTGATAAACTGTATATTTGCTTGTCCCTGAAAACATTTAATTTCTCTTCTTCTGTAATCCGAGTTTCCATTGTTGTTCAGTTAATAGACTACAAACACCTCTGAAAAGCGTGGGCTGTTAGCAACGAAAACCGTTTACAAATGAAGCTTCAGGGCATTGCAAAATAATGTCCTGCACTGTGAGTAAATAGATCAGATTGCACACACCGGGCCTTCTGAAAAGAACCATCGGGGAACACAACATAATGAAAGAAAGAGTCCTATAATCGCTAAAAAAAAAATTGATAACTTACGCAAATCATATATGCAAAGTCCAATCTGACAGCGAGCAAAAATGCAAACAGTACTGGGAGGGAAAGACACTTCTTGCCACTATGTTTAAACACATTTACTTCAGCTGAAAGAGAACACATGTTTGGGTGACAAACACAGGTTGACTCATGAGTTAGATAAACAGAAGAAAGCTGCAGGCTACCAACAAACCTGCCTCCCACCTGTCACTTCTACTAAGCACTGAAACAACAGGGGCTGCGCCAGCAGCCTTCCAAAGCCTCGCGCTCCAGTATTCTCATTAAATAATTATTAGCCAAGGAAATGGGACTTGGCACCAGTGCACTTCCTTCAAGGGGTAACCCGCGGTCTGATCTGTGTGAGACACTGTTGCAGGTATGGATTCTATAAGCAAATTCTGCTCAATCACTCACAAGAAGCAGCCCACCATACAGCGCAGCTGTGTGGTATAAGACAGACATCCTGGGGATTTTCAGAAAGTTGACTGGGACACATTCTGCCCTTCTCTTGCCATTTCGCTTTGTAGTTTCTAGCTCACTTGTTCTTGCTTCCCATTTGCTTGCTTTATTTGCTTTAGGCTGTCCAGGTTCAGTTCGTCCTACCTGATGAGAAAGTCAAAGCCGTGTTCACTGTATTCTTCCACAAACTCGTTATCTGTCAACAGGCCTATAAATCTTGTTCGGATCTCGTCATGTTTGTGTTTTCAGACTTTAAAGTGAGATCGTTTACAGGAAATAGGAATGCAGAGAACTTTCTCCATGGAGCCTGCTCGTGCCCTTTTAAATGTTGTTTTATTTTAGACATAGCCATCTCAAAAGGCATCTTGTTCTTCGTGTGCACAAAACATTTTCACGTTTTTTGCAAAATTCCTCTTCTTTGGCGAATCCATTTAATTTGCGAAACTGCCTTTTTAGGAACAAAGTACAAAACCGGATTTCGGAGTCAGTGTCAGTCTAACATATGGTGATCTTGGACAATTTACACTGTTTATGTGCCATTTACTGTCAAGTGCAGGATAAGATCTTTTCACAGGAAAGAGCCAGCTACATTGTAACACAATTTAATAATGCTTGGTTTTCACTTTGAGGTGTAAAGCATATTTATTACATCTGTGGCACCTCGTTTTGGAGAGTTGGATAAGTTTAACCCCTTCAGTGCCCCGCCCTTTCCCCGCCCTGTGCCGGGCCTTTCATTAGCGGGCAGGGTTCATGACGAGATAGTCTCGTCATGGGCACAGCGCAACCGCGCTCCATGACGAGACCATCTCGTCATGGGCACTGAAGGAGTTAAAGGAACTTTTTTATGAAAGCATTTGTGTTTATGTTTACCAACACAATAATTATGCATTTTGTCTGCCAATGCTCCTTTTTCTGAACACATTCATTACTGGATATAAACTATTTTCTCATTTGTCCTTGAAGGCACTAGGGCCATGATTGCGATGGGGCAGCAGACGCAGTGGCACAGGGGCCACAAGCTCTAGGAAACCCACTGTACACAAATTATTGCCATATTTTAACGCTAAATGAGCAGTCAGGAGTTCTTTTTTGGTTCTTTTGTAACCATTGCACCCAAAGTAACACATATCCTAGAGTATCACTGTAATAAAAACTAACCTATTGGACTTTTCTGTCTACCTACAACCTATGTTACATTCAGCGCACATAAATGGCACATTTTCACAGATTTTGTATGGTTCTAAAATGCTTCTTAATCTGGACACACTAACACCATGGCAAGAGCATTCTCCATTCTGTAATATTAGCACTTCAGCCTTTGTAAACACTACATAAATAGTGAACAAATAGCATTGGATACCAAGCATTGGCAAAGCCAATAGGTATCGCCTATGCAAGATCTATTGGCTTCGCTAATGTTTTTTAGCGGTATTATACAGCAGCAACAACTTCAGTGCAGCATTACTGAAAATACAAAAAAAGCCTATAACGTGGACAACACGGCCATAACGCGGACAACACTGGCCGTGTCATACAGCTTTTTTACATTACTTTCAGACATTTGCAACATAGCTAAAAAAAACATTACCAAAGCCAATAAATCTCACATAGGCTACATTGCCAATGCTTGTTTATGGTTGTGGATTAGTGTCACATGACCTCTGCTGGCCCTTTACGCCTTAATTATTCTTGACAGCAGGAATTGCCTTAGATCTCAAAACCCAGGCTGACAACATGGATATTTTCTTCACATTGGGCAAAAACAATGTAGTCCGCAAAAAGATATTCACTGATTCGCTCAAATGAAAGTTGGATGCATGCCATCTGCTACCTCTAAATGAAAACTAATCAAGAGCATCAGGTGAACCTAACCAACTATCCCAACATGCTCATTTGCTTGCTCCTCTACCTATGAGCACAAACCCCTAATCAGTTAATAACACCATTAATCTAGAAGCATTGTTGAACTCTGCACTACCCTTCGGCCCCCGAATCAACAGCAGCAAAAGATCAGCTGATAGACAGTACCAACTAAGCAAATTACAAAGGCTGAACTTGTTATCACAACAGAATGATCAGTCATAGATTACTGCAACACCAAACAAACCACAAAGAACTATGAACCATCCAAAGCCGTAAAGCAAGAAAAGTATGAAGTGCTAACATAATTGTGCTGGCTCCACCAAACCAGTACACTGAATTGGTGGTCTCTGTGCCATGGAAAAATGCTGATTGGCATCAGAGCCAAAGTTATTTACAAAACCTCTTTCAGCGGCCTTCCAGAGCAATGAACATCCACTGCCTTTTTTTTTTTTTTAAACACCTTGTAGCAACCTGTTTCAGTGGCATAGCAAGGGGGCGTGCGGGGGGCCTTCCACCGCTCTTACCTGCAGTCCCCCGTCCTTCAATTGGCCGCGGCAGGGCGGCAAATGAACTGGAGATCTCGTCAGCACCCCGAGCTCCCCCGCCGCGCTTCACTCCGACCGCCACTGGCGGCAAAAGGGCTAGCTATGCCAGTTACCTGTTTGTAGGGGGGGGATCAAGCAGAACAGGAAAACTATCGGCTCAACAAAATAAAGTTAGGTTTAGAAATACCTTGATAAAACTATAAAAGTTCTGCTCTACCCTTCGCAGCAGCCAATGAAGAAACATCTTAACCAATTATGGCCGAACCCAAGTAAATATCTGCCTCGTCTTGTGCCTGTCCAGTTAAGGGAACACCTGCTATTTAATCCGGATTAAGCCACATGAAGTCTTACATATGAAATATTAACTATGCAATAATCTCTATTAGAGGCGTTCGCAGGGTTTGGGTAGGTTGTGATCTAGCATCATCACTAGTTGACTTGCATATTTATTACCTCAGTCTTTGGTGGAGCAGGGTGTGTGTAATCCTTATGCCGCCAATGTTGAGCCAGTTTTCTAATGTAGTTTATGCAAAGAACACAGGCTTCACAGGAAAGACTGGAAAAAATGCTTTCTACCTTGCGACTGACATTATCTTTTGACAAACAGGAGCGACGGTCTATGCATGTAGAACTGCCCTAAAAGCTGTATTTCAAATGCCCAGGTTTGTACAGGGGAATAGAAGACAGGCCAGAGAGGAGAACTTCTCTGTGTAGGTTGAACAGCCTATTAGGATAGCAGACTGGCTGTATTTTTTCACTTTCCCTAAACCACATTATATCAAAACAGTCAGGGTTAGCAGACTCTCCAGGGAAAGGATAGGAGTAAAAACGGGTTGTGACAAATACCCCGACCTGTAGTGCCGTGTAATGTAGGGCAGAAACATGGTGAGATCACGTAGATACGTAGGGCCCCCAACAACCCCTCATGTACTGCTTTCTTTTACTCCTGTGCTAGAAGAACAATAAAAATGTAGTTTGGCCCAATACACAATTTTAGATTCATCCTCTAGGATCTCTATTACAGCTGTTACTCACACATATGCCAACAAAGAAGTCATGGTGAGCTCACTGATGAAGCAGGACACCTGCATAATTTGTTTCAGAGCACAGCAAATTCTATTGTGGACAACTTTAAAAAAACAAGCATTGGCATAGCCAATTGGTCTCGCCTTTGGACCTTATAAGTGTTTAGCCATGCAACAGTTGCATAACTAAATACTTATAAGGTCCCAAAAGCGAGACCTATTGGCTATGAAAAGCGGCCCTACGGCCGCGAAAGTGAAAGCGATCGCGATCAAACATCAAAGCGGCCATGAAAGTGGAAGTAATCGCGGTAAAGCACGGCACGCGCGCCCGCGCACATGCACTGTAGCTCTAGGCTGGCCTGGTAGCACTTTTTGGAGCCCTCTCAATAAGTCTCGCCAGACCAGCGCATGCGCTGGGTCAGGCGAGACCTAACAAAGGACCTCAGAGTTTTTCACAAGGAATCAGTATGGGCGACATAAATTGATCATTCATTGACAAAAACAAAGTTTACAGTGATGTTAACCTAAACATAACATAACAGGCATCTGTAAAGCACTCGTTCACTAAAGGGCATCTTGGAGCCGAGTTACAGATGTTTATTGATACCCAACTCAATAGTACTCATTTTATCGACCTCAGTTATAGTTAAGTATAGTAATACGATCTTGACTTTGGTTCTTTTTCTCAGAGAATGTCTGTGTGTTTTTTAACCTAAGGTTAAAGTGACATTATAGTTGGGTTTTGAAATAACACAAAAACAAACAAAAAACACTGTAATTCACCCATTACAGTTTACAGGGCTAACTGTAACTTGCGCCCTACCATGCACTGCATATGACCTCACATACTAAATCACTCACAACATGTTAAATGACATTACTCAAACTACTGCTTCTCAATTTACTCTATAAACCGTTAGATCATTTTAAAAAAAAACAAAGTAGGCAATAAAGTGCCCACAAACCTATATAGCATAGATTGTCTGTATGTAAATGTGTGCATGTATGAAATAGAGTAGACAAAGAGTCACAGATAATTCAGTAAAGTAACATTTATATGGGGCACAACATAGCCACAAGTGAAGTTTTAAGTCCATTCAGTACTTTATTTAAACAAGGTAAATAAAGACTGAGTGCAACCAGTGTGAGTTGCACACATACATTTCAAATAGGTTGTGGTTTAAATCAAAACGTGCGAAAAAGTCAAGTTTCTCCTTGCAATACATTATTCACTAGTGGATTTCCGTGCACATATGGACATTAAAAAGTTCTCATTTAGCGCTATAGGCAATTTCTAAATAAACTGGAGATTAAAAAGCACAGATATTTATTTCTACAAGTTCACTGAAAATACTGAGACATTATACCTGATTGTAGAATGTACAGTGTATGGATTTATTTATTTATTTTATTTGAAAGGTTTTATATAGCGCTGGCTAGACCCGGGGGT
This sequence comes from Triturus cristatus, assembly GCF_964204655.1. Lineage (NCBI taxonomy): Eukaryota > Metazoa > Chordata > Amphibia > Caudata > Salamandridae > Triturus > Triturus cristatus. The sequence continues at coordinate 957,702,840 of NC_140580.1, forward strand.
ATCAGAGCGCTTTACATGAGTATCAGACCATAGTTGAAGGTCACTTCGTTACAAAGGTTACACAGTTTTAGAGCATAGCTACATAGTTACATGTTGGGTCGAGACAAACGATAAGGACATATACGTAAGGGAAAAAGCAGGCTAGGGGAGAGATTATGGGGAGAGGGGGTAGGAGCAGGTGAAGTAGACAGAGAATGAAGGAGGGAAAGAGGAGGGGGGAGGGTGAGAGACATAGCATGAAAGAGGAGGGGGAGGGTGACGGGGGCACAAACAAGTAGACGAGTAATAGCTGCGTCAAATGTCCAGTAAGCTGTGATCCCAGGGGAAGTGGGATCATCCCCCCATCTCCGTTGCGAGAGGCTCCCTTTACGCATAGGACACTCTTTTAGAGGGGTCTCAGACTCGAGGGCCTATCTACTGGATCCTTCCCCAAAAAGGGGAGAGGGAGTGCTTTGGCAAGGGGCGCCATACCATACCACAACTGTGAGTGGCTCCCTTGACACTGTGGAGTCTCTCAGAGGGGTCACTGAGACTCCAGAGTATGAATATTGAATCTATCCCCAACAAGGGGAACAGGAGTGCTTAGTAAAAGGGCGACAGGAACCTAGGAGGTTTGTCGGAACTGGCAGGTCAACAGAGGGGGAACAAACGGCAATATAAAAATAAATCACATGAAATACAGAAAGAAAACACATTCAATACCAGGGTAAATTAGCGATCCAGAAAAAGACAGGATCCACGAAAGGCAGGGGTCACGGAGAACAAAGGGAGGGAGTCAGCGAGTTGAAGAGTCCCACAAGGAAGCGATACAGATAGGAGAAAAGGAAATGTATACATTGTAGAGTCACTCATGGGAGAGATGCAAACGCGAAAGCTCAGAATCACAAAATAGTGATATTAAGTACAAAGAACTACTACATATACTAGTGGTTAGAGTTGTAACTATGAAAATAGTAAATTCACTCAGGATTCCATTTACACAACGATTAGGCTAAAAACGATTGTATATTACTTATTTACAGAGTGAACGGAGAAATAAGACATCCAAAGGGGTAGAGAGAGGGAGGGGGGGATGAGATAGGTGATAGGAGAGACGGGGGTTGGGGGGGGGTGGGGTGGAAATCGAGATAAGGCAGTCCAGCCGAGGAGCAATGTCTGAGGGTCGGCAGGATGAAGTCCAATGGACCAAGGGAGAGGACAATAAACAACAAAATGGTGGCTCCGTGTCACGGGTATCGAAGGACAGCCATGATAGGAAAATCGGACGAGCATCGAAGTTCTTCGCATGTAGAGCATGTTGAGTCTGCCCAATGTCTGGCTGGGTAGGTGACAGCTGAAGGGAAAGTCAACATCTCATCTCCTCTATAGCTAACAAAGTAGCTCCACCGGGCATCGGCCCCAAAAAAGTTACGTCTCTACGGTCATTGACAAGATTCACAGGTTCCATGTCCTGATGGGTGAGCTGGATGAGGGTGGCGGGTGGGGGAAATGAGCGTGGTCTGGTCTGTGTCCACTATGGGAGCGGTCGTACTCCTACAATCCTGGAGTTTACAACTTCAGCAGGTAAGGAGTTCAGTCTGGCTGTTTCATGAAAGCCCGTAGAGGAAGAAGCCATCTCCCACTCTGCGGTGATGGGGCAAACTAAGAGAGCCACTGTGTGGGATACATGAGGAAGAACCCACTCCAAGATGGCCGCCACCAGCTGGGAATGGACCAGTCCCATTTCTCATTCCATGGCATGCCATGCCTAGTGCTCAAGGAAGGGGGAGCCCTTCATCAACTTCCGAGGGAGGGGGCCAAAATGGATGATAGCCTCACCAAGACGCTAATAGAGGTGACTATGGATGACTCACTTGCAGACAGTTCAAGTTTCAGTATTACTGTAAGCATTGTTTTAATGGTGTAAGCCATTCCGCTCATTTCAGGAATGTGTTGGGTACCTTCACAAACTACAAAGGGAAGGCCACATGGCCTAGTTGTGCATGTCTTATGGTCTAATGTATAGATTTGAAGCCGCCGACTTATAATTCTAAGTCAGACGAGATATTTAACAGACATATCATTAATGTAACTAATGACCAAACAGTTTTTCTAACGGTATTCAAGGTTTAATAAGTTGCTGATTGCATTAATGTCTTCAGAGCCATTACGCTTCTTGTATACCAGAATACTACAAAAAGCAGATCATAATATCTACCAAGTGTGGGTGATTTCACAGATATGCTGCATGCCCTGCATGTTGGGAAAGGTTACGCCTATTAGCACTTCAGAGGTCATAGAAAATTGGGTCTAAGCGTAGCTTGCTGAATATCTTTCAAATAGAAATGGATACAGCACACATTCATTGGATGATTTCGTAAGATATGCCATCAATGATGTGATTTAACATTTCATGAGTGGTGTAATGTGTGAGGTCACAAGCAGTGCATGGCAAGTTATAGTTAGCGCATTAAACAATAACTGGCGAATTTCAGTGGTATTTCAAGAACTAGCTATAACTTCACTTTAGCAAACACAAGGAGATGATGGACGGAGCGCTAAAACCTTTGACACTCACCCCCAGTCACAGATCTCGGTTGAATCCATCATTGTTCTTTAGCTCACTTCGCCACCCCAGTTCAGACACAGCTATATGGAAATCAGTCTTGATCCTGTGCCTCATGGGAACAGTCCAACCCGAACTGCCAAGCCATGTCTTCCTTGGACCGGAAACAAGCATCCTGGGACCCGTTTCGTGCTAATAGCCCTCATCAGCCAGGCTATCTTGAATCCAGTGGCAAAGTGAGCAAGGGACCCACATCAGGGCATACCCTGCCAACTTAAGGAGTCCCAGGATGCTTGTTTCCGGTCCAGGGAAGACATGGCTTGGCAGTTTGGGCTGGACTGTTCCCATGAACCAACTATAATGCCACTTTACCTTTGGTGTTTCTAGTGAACTTCAGTTCTTGAATTTTTTTTATCATAGTCCGATAATTCTCCAGCTGAGCATGGCTTTCGGCTGTGAGCAGCAGGAGTTGGAAACAGGACACAGCCTCCAGCAGGCCTTACACCACGAGTGGTTCCCCCTCAAAAGCAGAGGAGCGTCGCCCTGCCTGCTGCAAGTGCAGCTGGTACACTCTAATAAAATGGCATAAAACACTGACAATGAGTATAAACTCAATTGTTGAGTATTTTGTTCACGGTCATTTTATTCTGTATTCTGAAACCAAGAGATTTTTTAATTAGGCCAACACGTGCTTCACAACAACATGTCGCTTCATCAGAGCCATTAGGTTTATTTTATGTACAAATGCCAATTTGGACGATTTAGCGCAATGTTTTAAAGATATAGTGATCAATGATGTATTTTGCGTATGTTTCACGAATACCATTTATAAAGTGTCCTCTGTATTTCTGATGTTCTAGTGTTCTTTCGAAGTGTTATATTCACACAATATTATCGGTATGATGACTGATAGCAGGAGTACATCAAGGGGTCTGCAAGCCAATTTATTGCCATGAGATTTTATGTTGCACTGGCGAGTGTGAGGGCAGGGGACGGGACTGAATACTGCGATTGCAGGATGACAGCTGCCCTGGGAGTGCGCATGTCAGATTAAGCGGCTGTTTTCAGATGGCCGGCCCAACATGTACACTGTTGCCCCCTGCAATCCCATGGCTGTAAAACAGCCGGGGGAATTTTTGTCACAGGCCCCCAGCCTCAAAATGAGCGCTGGGTTAGCCTGGTCCAACCAATCCTGGAGCTGCTCTAATGCAGAAAACCTCATGAGAGCAGCTCCAGGATTGGTTGAATTGGTGTTCCACTGGGCAGGAAGTCCTTCCATTCCTGCTTGGGGATGCCAGGAGAGTAGTGCCACCCCAGGGGAGCTGCGTGTATGGCGAGTTTGGCGTCATCGCGCCTCACCATACTTTAATATTGTTAGCTGCTACTGACTTACACCCAACCCGCCAGAGGCAACCAACCCCCACCGCATATATGGCCTAAGCCACGCACAACAGGGGTTTGACCACAGGGTCTAGTCCTTGACCAGGCCCCGTGCACAACCTCTGTGAATGCCAATTACCCTACAAACCCCAACCCCACTGGTACTTCCGAGGTACCACCCCTCAAGTGTCACCTACATGGTTCTGCGGGACCCTGCAATCTTCACTCAATGAAGGAGAAGTTTGAGTGACAGCTCCTGCTGGAGTACCGCAGTAACTCACGGAAGGGCTTCTGTGGATCCTGCAGTAAGGATGTGATCTGTCATTCCTCCACTTAACAGATCACCCCAAAAACTTTCCAGGAAGGAGCTGCGGTGGGTGGATGAACTCTTAAGATTTCTCATACTGGACCAAATTAGCAAAATAAAAATGATTTTCCACTGGAATCTCTGCCCTAACTAGAACTACACTGTGGCAAACGCCCCTGCGTCATGAGGGAGGTTGTATGCCCTTTATAATCCCTCTCATTCCTATTTAGTTTCAGTCTTCTGATGCCATGGACAACTATGCATCCTTTAACAAATGTTAAAGTCTAATTTTAAAACAAAATTACAGCGTCTTGGCACTCTAGAAATAATTCCTTCTAAATGAAGAAAGGCTGATGGCTGGCAGGCATTTTAACATTTTGGATGTACATTGCTTAGATTATAGGGTCTATGTAAAGTGATACATGTAAATTGAACATTACTTCTTGATTCAAAAAATAAACTCACAAGCCTCCCAACCAGAGGGAATGTGAGGTAGAGATCTTTGAGGCAATAATGTTTAAGTTGCTTTTTGGGGTAAAGGAAATCATTTTGCAAATTTAAATGTTGACCACTGGAAAAAGCAGTGAGATTGAAGTCTGAAATTGGAAAAAAATATTTTTTTTGTAATAATTTCACTCCTGGTTTTATTTTTTTGATTTTGGGTCTAGAATAAGCCAAGACCTTTTGCTTGAAGTAAAATGTTATATATAGTATACTTAGATATAGAGGCTCTATGCCATTCAGGTTAATCCATTGGTCTGTAGCTGTGATATTCATGTTTCCTGGGCCCCATTACAGCACACTGCATGGGGGAAATGGGTCAGCAGAACTTAGCCATTGGCTAACTTCACGGTGGGAGACGGCTTTCTGCTTTTCCAAAAGCAGCACATCCAAGTGGTTTCTTTAACTGCCAGGGACGAATATGGCAATGTGTGAACTTTGGATGTAAAAAACACTTGTGTTTTTTTTCCAATGTAATATTTTTTTTTTCCAATGGTGACGGGCCGACAGCAAAATATTTTTAATGAAAGCCATGACAAAACGAAACAAGCACTTATAAAGCCGAAAGGCTGGTTTGTAAAGGGCCCCCAACTGCAGTAAGCCGCAGCAGAGAGGTTTGAAGAGGTTGCGATTACAAGTCAGCTTCTGGTAAACATGCCTCAGTATTAGACCAGCAAGACTTGATATTCTAAACAATTCTACAGATAAACCACGTAACAAAAGGTAGCATGGGGGCAAAGCCCAGGAGGAGAGAGCTGTACATTTTACTGAACAGACCAAGGGGTCCAGGGAACAAAGTGATGCACTTTGGTGGATACAGTAATGCAATTCTTGCATGCAGTTTCTAAAAAATTTTTTACAAAAATTCCCTTGAAAACACTGGTTTTGCATCGAGTATAGGTCCGCCCTGATGTAGGGATTGCAAAAACGTAATATGACACAACCCTGGGTCCTTCCAATTAAGTACCAGCTTAAGCCTCCGACTAAGAACTAGAAAAAGAGAAAACTAAAATCGGAAAAAAGTATATTGTTAGAAATCGTTAACAAAAACAATTACTTTTTGACACTGCCCCAGGAATTCCAACCTAGGCGCTGTGTGTTCCTCTTCCGTACATCGGAACGCTGGAGAAAAATTGATTTTCTTACGAGGCCAGCTGCCCTGGCCTAGAGGCTGGCTTCAGGTTTCCTTGTTGCAAAAACAAAGGCAGAGAGGATCAACGTGCATCTGTGAGCTTGGTTAGTGACGTCACAGTGGCATGTCGTCGGCACAGACCAGTCCGTACACGTCCTCCCGTCATGAACTGGTTCTCAGTACAAGAGGGTGTGGCGTCTTCCGACAGAGCCCCTGTCAATAAGACAGAGTGAACTATGACGCACGGCAGTGTTGCCATCGAGAGTAAATAAAACAGTAGATTGTGGGCCTCCCCTTTTCTGAGGAAACACCATGGGTCTTAACCACTGCTGCAAGCGACCAAGCTACAGCGTAGCAACTATTCTCACAGATACTCAGGCCCACACCCAGGTATGTCCCAAGAGGGAACACAATAGAAGCTGCTGGGGAGTGGCATCTGGGTGTGAAAGTCTGCTTTTTACATTACTTAGAGCCACAGCCACACGTTGTGTTCATCGACGGAGATTATATACTGAAGAACATCTTCTTGGGTGTATTGCACTGATACTCGCCGGGAGTAAAAGAATCTGTCAGCTGTAATAAATAAATAACTCAAAGTGAGCTACCGACGTTCTGAATTCAACATTAAAAGAACAAGATGAGGCAAACCGGCCAATGAATGTGTAGTGGTTACTTCACAACAGAAAATGGGCACATGCTCACAACACCTGCACCTTTCATTCTTTAAATTATAAGGTCACCCTGGATAGGTCATTGGAGTGGTGTCTGCTTAAGTAGCCTCTTCCCTACTGACTGCTCCAGATGAAGGCCAGTAAGTAAGCAGGGAAGAGCCAAGGCAGTTACAGGACACTGTTGCCGCTCAGTGCCTTACCTGTCATTACACTATGTTTGTCCCGTTGTTGCTTGGTGTCCTGCTAAGGCACTGCCTACATAGGAAAAGAGTTCAGAGTTCTGACTTTAGGCTTGTGTCATTTTAAACATTCATTTTGAAGACTGTTGCTTGTTTACGCTTAAGCATGTTAATTTTACCTCCACCTTTCCACCCAGGTTTTAATACTGGGCTTAATTTTTAGGTCTCGGCTTTAGACAGTGCATGCGCTGTCTAGAAGAGACATGCTGTATCTCCTTTTGTGGGCCGCAGCCCTCCCCATAGGCTTCTCATTTGCTGGCTCAATCGCCGCGCTTCTATTCTTTCTCCCCATTTGTCCATGGCATGTATTTGTCATGTCTCTTCCTCGGTTTACTCCTCCCCAAGAGCAGGGACCAAGTACACTATCCCTCATTTTATGACCATTTTAGGAACCTCTTCTTTATTGGTTAACAACCCTTCCACTGGAGCACTGCTGTTTTCATTCACTCCAGCACAGAGTGTTGTTGTTTTTATTTTGTATTATCCGTCCAACTTTTCATTTGCTCCATCCATCATTGGCTGCGCATGGAAAAGGGCAGGTCTAACGGGTCACGGCAGCAGCATGGTTTCACCATGCAAGTGTGTCACACGCAGTTTTTTGTTCCATCGCGCACATAAAAAAAATAAAACCAGGGAGTGCCGAGTCAGCTTCTCCCCAAGCCCTTCTTTCACTGCATCCGCTCTGCCGCCATCAGTCAATTGTGTTGGACTCAAAGATTGAGTCTGGTTTAGACTCTCCGACTAATCGAAAATAAAGAAAGGGTACATTTTCCTTACAGTGTCGATGCTACTGGTTTATAAACCTACTGCTGTGGTTTGCTTTTTTTCCTTTTGGGATAACATAACATGCATTTGTAAAGTGTACGTTTACCCATAGGCATCTTGGCGCTGAATAACTGATGTTTATTGTTACCCAACTCAATGGTACTCATTTTATCGACCTCAGAAGGAAGGATGAAAATCTGAGTGGATCCGGCGGGATTTGAACCTGCGACCATTAGGTCAAACAAGGGCCGTATTAGTGGACGCATTAGCCCACTAAACCACCAGACCCGGCAATTACTATGCCCCGCCCACACTACGTCCAACTACCCGACCTCCGCTTGCAGTCACCTTGTTTACAACTGCAACACATGTGACTAGATATACACGCCTTTACAGCAAACTCAATAGCTGGGATGGAGATCCTATGTCGTCACCAGATTCCCATAATGCCCCGGGCAGTATCATAGGCTCACTGAGACGAAACCCCAAAGGCTTCAGAGGAGAGTGCAGACAAGCAAGATGGCTGACCTCTCTGATCCCTTGGAGGAGATGCTCTTCTCCGAGGTGGACAAATAAGCCATCAGTGACATAGTGGGTTCTTTCAAATCGCAACTGACTGGGCCTGGTGCAGCGGGGGTGGGCACTTGGGATTCTCGGGGATAGAGCAATGCTCAGCAGCAGCAAAGAACTGGTGGCTCAGTACTTAGTATACGAGGAGCGACTGGGAGCAGCAGAAAGAGCTAGCTTCCATCAGTGCTCAGCCTGTTGCAGGTGTGCATGTAAACAGTCAGAGCAGACAGCAGCCACATCGGGCTCATGTCACAACATTGATGGGTCCCCATGCCAGGGTATCACTAATGAGCCCCCCTGTCCCCATCACAGTGCTAAGAAGTTCCAAATCACCAGCAGCCACTTTGCCACCGGCGATCCCTTCTGCACCTACGATGAGCTCCACACTGCCTGCTGTTAGCGTTCAGTTCCACCAGTCTACTCAGCACAGCTCCAGGTTGTATAAGTATCCTACAGGGGCGGTTAGCAGTCCAAGCAGCAATAGTTCAAACATGACTATTTCATGCAGTCGCAAAAGTGCATCTTGTGCTGAAAATCAAAGTTTGCTTCAAGCCAACTTGATGTATGGCGTCAACCAATCCTCTTTCCATTTTCAGAGACCATCAAACTCACATAGCAGCCATTATACAAAATGGGCATTGTAACTCAGTTGGCCCTGTGTTTATGCAAAATGTTGACTGGGCAAGGCAAACTTACTCACCAACGTCAGAAACACACGTTGTCAACCACCAGAACACAGCTATAATTCACTGTAAACTGGACTCTCAAATGCAGCCTAAAACATCAGTAGTGCACCTTCACCCTACAGCAGGAGCGTCATGCTACAAACCCCCAATGTCTCTTTTAATGATGATTCCACCCATAAGCCTAACACAATACTCTGTGTTGTGCCTCCGCAGTGACCACCGACGACACCCTGTGCACCACTATTACACCGTCCCTGCATGGGTTCGGTGTTCCAGGTTCTGCTGCTGGTGGCATGCAGCAGAGCACAGTTGCAAACATCATGCCCAGCTCATCACCGATGCAATCACCAAGGTATGCGAAGGAGACTCCTCCGGGAAATGTTGCACCACAGCTCATGGTGTGTCCTCCTAACAAAGCACAATGCCGTTGCCTTCAGGTCTTACTATACCACCAGGTAAGTGAACTTGTGATCTTTGGAGCCTCTGAGTTTTTCATTTGGACACACCATTCTGCGTGCTATAATTAATTTTGTTGATACTGGAGTGGGGTGAAGTGGATGCCTTTTTGCTTTCTCCCTTGGTTTTATTATCACTTTTACCTTATCTTCTTTAGCCATCTCTTTTTATTTTATATATATATATATTTTTTAACTCGCTAGGTCTTGCCTCGGACCGCTTTTAGGTGTATTTTGTCAAAGACCTATTGTGTACAACCCTTACTTGTGGTGGGCTTTGAGCCAGACCATGGCTTACAAGTGGTTGGATTTCATGTCAATCTCATGTGCTTGCATTTTACTCAATGGCTTTTTAATTCCCTTTCTTGTGTTTGTCCTTCCCCTTGAGAATAACCTATTTACCATCCTTCTACTGCTCTCATTCAGGGAACTACTTTGCAGTCAACACTATACACGGAAGAAAAGCAATCATGTAAGAAGCCATCCAGTTACATTGAAAAGAAACCCAACAGATGACAAGCAATGGCTTACCACAGACCAAACACAAGTATTGGTATTGTACACAACAGGTCTGTGCCAGCTAAGGATAGACGAGACCAAGAAACAATGCATTTCATTGACTTAAAAGGGAGAGCATTTTCTTCTTAAGCCATTTGGTACAATGATGAATTTCATTTTTACAGGCTATTTTTTAAAACTTTTGTTGTACACCAAAACTAGTGCAAATATTAGTAATTTAAATTAATTGTGCAATTTGTGAGATCTGCAATAATGTGGTTGTGGTCACAGTGGCTGAAAATGGCCGCCAAACGGATGCACAGTGTGTTTTTGGGAGGAATGTAAAACTGGGTGTTCAAACTGTTACAAAATCCCTTTAAATGTAATAAGCAAAAGACGTTGTGGACTTAAACTTTGGCCAGTTCAGGGCAAAAAATGCATGTGCCTATACTTTGTTCAATATTTTTACATTGTGAATGATATTTCGCATTTTAAAATATTCAGATATCCTTAACACTCTAAATGCTTGTTCGCAGTAATATGTGAATGGTACATCTGTTGCCCAAAATGCCAGGTAGGACGACTAGAACTGAATTGGCCTCTTGCAAATATGGGCGATGGTGGCTCTGAACCTCGGTTTCGATCACCAGCGAAATACCCTAATATTGCACTGGGACTGCTGGATGCATTTCTGTTTAATACTTTGTTAATCTCCGTTTCACATATGTCAGCACTTTCCCTTCTGTTACTCGCAGATGCAGGTCAGGACAATTCTGACGATCCGTTGTACAACGTAACAATGAAAAACTCCAATACTATATGGCTGTTTTGAATTGACATTGGATCAAATATATATGTGAGGCGCTTTTAAAATGTAATATAGACATATTAAAAAAATGCTTGCCCATTGTAAGGAAATTGAAATGCTATGTAGAATATAGAGGGGGAACTTCATGGTGCATGTACCAGCTTCCTATACTTAAGTGAAGGTAAAAAGTATGTTTTACCTTGGAAACTAAATGGGAAGTATATACATGTGAAGCCTATCTTACACACTTATTCAATGTACAGTTTGTGTGTGTTGCAAAGGACAGTAATAAAACACGTGTAGTATGAAGGTGGTTTCTATGAATATTTTCTATTGCAGCCCTGCAGTTATCAAAGCCAACAAACTACTATAGTAAAGGATTGTACTAACAGAGGTCCAGGAAAGATTAATTCCTGTGACATAGTCGTTAATAAATACCAGTCACTCTGCCTTCTAAGCTCCATTAGCTGCACATGGATGGCCTACGCCACGTCATCGTAATTTGTTTAATGAAATGCGCTTGTTGACACAAACACCGCAGGTGTTCTCAAGAGCTACTTTGATGAACAGTGTGTTTTTCATGACTAAAACAATTCAAATTGGAAAGGGAATCTGACTACACACCAAAGCTGTTGGAACAGCTCTGGTATCTCATTCCAGTATCATCACTTGGATGACATCACCCACCTTCAATAGCCTTTCACATTCTTCCATCACCTTTTTATGCTGCTATATATTGCCGCAGTGCTGATTAATTAAGGAGAGCTTCAAAACAAAAAGAGAGCAAGGAAAAATAGAAAGGCTGCTTGTCCCACTCCCTGGGTAGTCACTGAATAAACAAATTGGACAAGTCCTTGGTAGGTGTAAAGGTCGCAGTTCGTGACCTGTACCTACGCAGGAGGAGCGTAAACAACTGTTTGTTGTTTAAAGAAACCCCTCACCCACCTACCTGGTAGGTGGCATGCTTCATCATCGGGGTCCAGCTGGATTACCGAGTGTAATCCAGCTGTGCTTCAACGCCTGAACTACAGAGGAGCTGTTTTTTTGTGTGTAAAGTGTACAGTGTTATGTGCAGTGAAATTATGTGCTAAAAATGTCTCTAGGAAATACCCTTGTGAAAGCTTTAATAAAAGAGTCTTAGGACATGATTAAAAAATGTAATCACGATATACTGGAGGTTTTTAAATTGAACCTCTACATCTCATTTATAAAAAAAAGGGGAGTGTAGGTCTACTAGTTTCAGCCTTCAAAATTTTTTCAAGAGGCTTTCGTCAGGACCATGAGTGCGTGACCCAAAAGAGGGGGCACGTTAGTGTGAGTATAAACGCACGCCCTACAGTACGTAGTGAGTGTTGTGGGATCTTGTTACTTACAAGTTCTATGCAGCGAATACCTGTAAAGGAGAAAATGCATAGTAAAACTTGTTGTCACATTTTTAATTCTCTGTAGGTATATCATGCATGTCTTACTTGGGTAGCGCTCCTATGTGCGTAGTAAAGTCCGCCCAGGCCCACACTGGGCTGCTGGAGGCATCTGAACTGCACAGACAGCCCAAATCAGCCACCACGCTGGCCAAAAAAGCAGCCCACATCTGCATCTCAGATACCAGCCCATCGTCCATTGCTCAAGTGCCCACCTTACCAATCCGACCCTGCTGCTGGCTTACTCTGTCGACAAGGGGCTCCACTTGCAGCAGCACCATACCAGGTTTCCTCGACTTTCATGGTAGGCATCGGCCGGTAGTACGGACGACCCAAGATTATTAAAAAAAAATTGAAAATCCAATTACGTTAGTTCACTGCTAACAAAGTAAACTTCTGTAAATGTCTACGCACACCATAATGATGCCCGCACTCAAATGTTGCCTTAGTAGAGTGCGGGCGCATCATTTCATGCTCTATCTGTGCTACATAAGGAATATACAATACGCACGCTTCCAAGGTCTTCTTTTACCATGAAGTGGACCAACAGGGAGTTGGAGTTGTGCAGCAGGCAAGGTGGGAACAGGAAAAGATGTGCTCATGACAAAAGATGCAGGGTGGATGGCTCTCAGATAGCTGCTTTATGGATCAATGACAAACATGGATTGAGCATACTTGGGTGATAAGTGTACTGACTGGCCCAGCATCCACACCATGCTTGCAAGGCACTGGTGTGTCCGATGTGGAGCTGCTCGTAGGTATTTTTAATTAGAATCTGGTTCCCTGCTTAACCAGTACCCACTTATCTAAGAACTCCCATTATATCTGTGGTTGAGTCCGCCCGGAGAGTACCATCTTCTCTGGGTGTGGAGTAATCGCCTATGATGAAGCATGTCACTATTATGTGAGTGAGGCTTTTACTTCAATATCTTTGATATTCCATCTCACAGTTGGGTTTTGGAAGATTACTCCACCACAACGGATGATTATTATCTTCTACTTTTTCTAGAACAGTTGCTCATTGTGAAAAAAATTGTAGGACGGGAGAACGCAACTGTGTCGTTTACTCTCTCACTCTCCATGTGTGATAAACAAATCGCTCAATATACCCGTGCCCATGGACAGGACAGCTCGTGGATACTCTCACAGGTGATAAGCTGCGCTATATAGATCTACATATTTTATTTAACTGTACGGTGACTCCTTTAAATCTTCTGTAGCCACACACAAGATAACTCTCAACAAAGAAAATGGGTTGCTATGAGACCAGTGCTGCCATTGCCTGTGAAGATCTGACAGCAATTACCTGAATAAAGGGTATTGATGCCCACGGCCGCATCAAATAGAAGTTCTACAAACCATATATTGTAACGGAGGTATTCCTTTGTCAATGTAAGCGTATGTGCTAGATCTAGCTGGTTCCTGCCAAGTCGATCTTTTGGAAGATACTACTACAATAGCTTTTACTAGGGTGGTACAAATGCACCACTTGCCAAAAATAAATAACACTGGTAAAAGCAAATATGTCTTGCTTGCCCAATTAGCTTTTACCAATGCTTGTTTTCGTTTTTTGCTATCAAATATAAAAAATGGCCAGTTACCGCATGCAATACTAGTTTTGCCAAAACTTGTACAATTGCAGAGCAAGTATTAGTAAAGTTAATAGCAAAGCAAGTTGCCATCTAGGAATGGTATTTTGCACTTTTTTGCTGTTGCACCATTCCAAAATGGCTTTACAGTGCATCTTAACGTGGCATCTAGATGCAGCGTGATGTGATGGCCATCAGGGAACGGTCGAACAATTTAATACATAATATGATTTAAAGATGGCCGCCACCCCCTAACATTGCCTTTCTCAATGCCTGGTCCGTAGTTATATAAGCATTGGCAAAACAAGAACTCGAGAGTGGCGGGCAGCCATCTTTGTTGTGCCCAGGCTCTAACGGATGCTGGATAGGCAGGGAACAGATAGTGACACGGTGGTGGGGAGTGTGCAAGCGATGGCAGGGAGCAACTGGAAGTGAACAGCAGCGAGATGGGAATAGGTGAGGCAACACGGTAATGGAGACCATGACAGAGGAGTGAGGAAGCGATGGTGGACTCTCAGGGCTGGAAACTATACCGCCCACATGAATAAGTGGTGATAAAATAGTCCTTCATGGACTGCAATGCAAGCAATGTACACGAGGTTGAAGGACACAGAAAAAGCCAAAAGAATGAGGTGAGAAAGTTAAATCGCCAATGGGCTTATTTAAGATGTGACTCACAATATTTCAAGCCAATACTGAAGAAGCAAATGCAACAAGCCAATGGTTTAGGTGGACTGCTCCAAAACCCACTGTAAATTTATATAAAGAATTGTAAAACAGTAGGCCTGTCGAGAAGCGATTGTTACAGCGGTCTGAAGCAAGACCTAAAAAGGGGTAAACTCGGTTAGGAATTATTATCATAGATTTGTAGCTATTATACAACAAATGAACAAAAATGAAATCATATTCTAAGAACATTTAGCAAAATATCAGCCACATATGTGAAAGGTGCCTACAGAGTTAGAGGCATGACATTTGTGTATTGCTGCAAAACAGGCTCTGGTGGAAGAGGGGACATCACAAACCGAGTGAGTTATTTCCGTGCCCGTATCTGGAACCCTACAAAGTGTACATAATGCAGATGTCTACAAGTGAGGGATGCCACGCAAACCAGGTAAGACAAGCAGTTAATAGCACTATTGTAGTTTTGGTGTAAACTATGTGTGTGTCTGGGTCCTAAAAGATGTGATGTTTCTCCTCTCACTGTATTACTTTTCTTCAGGTTTTATTGGATATAGTCCTTTCTCCAAATTACACACTTTTCCAACATTCCTACCAACATTTCTAAACCCCCAAAATTGAGCCAACGTGGCAGAAGCCTCTGTGGAAAGTAGACCAGTGGTCTAAGTGGGAGGGGTCTGAGGGGCATGATACGCACAACCTTTTTTCATTTAAGAAAAACAGATCCCCTACTTTTTGTGAAAAAGACAACCGTCCCGGGACGGTTCATTCCAAGAGATGAAATGCTTTAGTGTAAGGTAGAGAGTCTCTTGTGGTGTAAAACTGAGAAAGGGGCAGACATCTAAACAAGCCTCCTGGCCAGGGTGCCTGCTTGCCTGAAATAAATGTAAATGTGCACAACTGGTCAATCTGCAAATGTAACGGGTGCTTGGAAACCGTTATTGGTTTAACTAAAGAGAATCACTTGAAGCTTCCGGATGACACAAATTTATTTTTTGTGTGCTATTGCAAGCGCGTTACCATCTGAGCTGAAAAGTGTATATTTTAAAAGACAGGTATGAAACAATTGCACTAGTTACTCAGGCTATTACTAAAATCTATATTTTGGAAGCATTTAATCTTAAACTTTTCTGCGCATTTTGAAGCAGCCTATCTTATAATGTGAACAAGGCAAGCTTAAAACAATGATTTAGATGTTCACAGTGCTTTATGTCATAGACTGACCTTGTAGCACTAAACATACACAAGTCACTATTCTCCACTGCACCAACCAGGTTTCAATTCTGGGTCACTCCGATTACACACTCAGGCCTCTGCAGTGCATTAACTAATAGAGGTGTCTTAATGTAAGACTACATTTCCCTCTGATTAACTAAACCTGCATTTTTCTTTTAAGCTGTGTGTTATTTTATATGTAGCTAACAGAAGGTGAAAGAGTAAAAATGGTTACAGAATATTTTTTTGTTTTTTTTATCCACACCTTTGACACCCCCATGCTCACTCACTCCCACCTCCGTTGTGCACAGCACCACAGTGCCCATACTTTTTTAATGCACTTCAGGCTGGATGTACTTACAATAGGAATTCCTAATGTATGAAACCCTTTGGAGTTTCATTAGTGATTCCTAGTGGGTCACAAATAGACCTACTTCGAGCATATTAATGAGGTAGGTTGAACTGTGCGTCCCATTAGGAATTGCAGCCATCACAGAGATGGTGGCCTGCTAGGTCTGCAGACCACCGTATCGGAGATTGCTTTTTAATATGCAGCTCGATCACCTTAACCCTTTAACCGCGGCGTAAAGTACGCCGCGGTGTGAGCGTTTCCATGCACGGGCAGGGGGCCGCATCGGCCTACGGAGGTAGTGCTTGCGACAGCCGTTGGCCAACGAACGCATCGAACGGGTTAAAGGAAACCGAAACGAGTTTAAAAAGAAAAAATTAAACTTTTCAGTGGGGCCACTGCCTACTTGTAATTTTTTTTAAATATATTCTCAGAGGGGAAGGGGTCCTCTTCTCCTTTGTGGTTGGGTTACCACCAGGTTTAAACTGGTGGTAAAGTGTTACAGCTTTTGCGACCGGAATTTGGTGGCAAAACATTACATTTATACCATTTTGATTAAATATTTGGAAGGGCCGCCTCTTCCAAATACTGTATCAGTATCTGGTAGCAAAGTTACCGAATCACAATTTGACTTTTATACATTGCAAGAAGCTTTTTTGAGGTCGCAAACTTGCAACCATAAAACAAAGCTTTGGAAATCTGACCCTTCGACCGCTGACAGACCACGCCCCTCCCGTGCACAGAAGCAGGGCAAGGAAGCCTGTTCTCGGAGTCGCACCCTGCAAATAAAACTGCAGCAAATCCTGTCAGCCAGGTCTGCCCTGTGTCCCTCTTGGGCACCACACCTAGAGTGCCCAGCAAGCGTCAACCGGATTCACAGCAAAGACAGCCGAGCACGTGCTGTGAAATCAATCTGTGAACTCGCAGGGCGGATCGGCCCAGGAGCATGAACAAATGCTCTGACGCCACACGAGTTTCATCAACGACATGCTAGTAGGGCTACCTATAAAAAGTGAAAGGGGCCAGAACCTGACGCTGTCACTTGACAGGGTGCTCTTCAGTCTGTTTCCCTAATAAAAACCGTCTGCCAACAGAGGGCAACATTCGCAAGGTTATTTAAAAATACGAAGTAATAATAGGTGAAAAAACACTGCATTTTGCAAAGGGTATTTTTTGTCGTTTGCATTGGGTATTTTTTTTTTTGTTACCGTTTTATGAAATGCGAACTCGGCCCAAGGGCTCTAGAGCGCTTGACGTGAGCACTGAATTACATTACACAAATGTAAAATTATTTTTCAGGCACTGGGAGATAAAGTAATTTGCCCAGAATCACAGGATAAGCCGATGCAGGGAGTCGAACTTGGTTCCCCATCTCCAAAGTTGGCCGCCTTTAAGTACCTGGTTTATTTGCACTCGTGACGTCACTGGTAAGTGTTCGGGAGTAATGCTAGCACACATTTTTAAGCCAGGGTCTGCCTTTTGTGTGCGGAATGATTCTGGCAAGAAGCCAGTATTTCTGTGCTACTTCAAAGCACCTTAATATGATCTGCACCAGATCTCTAAAATTAACAAATTCTTAATATCTCTCAATACAGAACAGAATATTCCCGCGCCATCTATTTTTTAACTTCTTCATTCAGATTCCTTCTTTGACGTCCTATTTTCTTATTTTGTACACCTCTGTTGCCGTACGACATCTTTGTCCAGCTGTTAAGAATTCTTTGGTTTTACAAAGTTGGCCCCCCCACCCTCCGGTTTATGAGTTCTCTTCAAAAGCTTTGAGAGTTGCTTCTGGACGATGCTACACACATTTA
Organism: Triturus cristatus; assembly: GCF_964204655.1. NCBI lineage: Eukaryota > Metazoa > Chordata > Amphibia > Caudata > Salamandridae > Triturus > Triturus cristatus. The sequence goes on from NC_140580.1 coordinate 957,720,466, forward strand.
TTTGTCCTTTGTCACTGTCATTTTTCCAGGGCTCATTAGGAAGACATCACTGGATGATGTCAGAAATTCCTCATTACTGCCAGCCTCTCTCTGGTATTGATACAATTCCGGAATTGCAATGACTCGCTCAGCAATTATCATCAAAGCTGGCTCCTATCCACCATGAAGCATGAATTTGTTGGCATCATTCTCTACACGTGCGTGGCAGTCCAGGGAGATAGAGCCACCTACCTTCGCCATCCAGCAAGCATAAAGTTACATCGAAAGCTCACATCGATCTAAACTCAGTAATACAAAATAGTACATGTAACTAGTTCAGAGGCAAATTAATCCTAGCTGTAGTCAAATCTAAGCGGCAACAGAGGTGTGGCAGAACCCAAACATCACACGTGAGACCCTCAGATGTGTTGGCTTGGATAAGAACTACATATCTTCTCATTAACACACCTATCACATAAATGCACAAACCACACTGTCTACCTGCAGAAATAAAGTTACCTATTTTTGTGCATCGGCTGCCCCATCACCACAGTTTCACATTTAGATCACTACACGTGCAGTCTCGTGTTAAGTTATGGGTTTAATCACCACACCTGAAGGAACTCCACTGCCTCCACATACACAAACGAGCACAATTCAAACTCTTAAGCCACCCATTTAAGACACTACATATCACTGGCCCTGCGTACCTCCACAATTGCATTTGTTCTCACCAACCATCCAGACACCTCCGCTAGTCCGGACTCCTACTTCCGCACATCCCATGCATACTGAAAACCAGATATGGTGGTCAAGCACTTTTCCTACATCTCTCCTAAATCATGGAATGACCTGCCGCTACACATAAGAGCCTTCTCCCAACTTCTTGAATTTCGCATGAAGTTGAAGACCTGGCTTTAGGCACTAGGTTTGGCTCACACCTGCTCAGTGCCAGGATACTCTCTCGGGTGATAGTGTGCGCTACAAATCTACATAGCATAACAAGGGTCCCTCCCATGCAGTACACTGGTCCTCGGAATAGCTCAATGCACAACTACTTAATTATGTTTTGCCTCTTTTTTCTGCCTTTGATCGAGCCTTCTTAGGATCAGGGATAGACATTTAATTTGTCCCAGCAGCTTTTGACGCATAATAGCTAAACATACATGTCCATATTAATAATCTTCATACAAAGATCAATTTCAAATTTTCATTGTGCTCCTCTTACATTTGCACACTGTCTTACCTCAAGTATCTATGATCAGTGAGAAGGCTACACATTATCTTAAGGCTCATCTAGAGCCTATGGCAGGATCCCAGAGCACTTTGTATCATGTGCGATCCATTATGTTTCTATCTAGGTGTGCTATTCTTCCTTCTAAAAGATGCCACAGGAAGCTGGGATCACACGACTAGCCTCGCTGGAATGGAGTGGTGGCTGGCTTGCCACTTTTGACAAGTACATCTTTGGAGGGGTTTGTTCCTAGAGAGGGGGCATGGGGAATATTTTAATTATCTTCAACTGTGACTTCTGCTTTGTTTCAGCTTGTAAAATGGATGCACCTACGTCTAGTTCTTTTGACTATTTGGTTGCATTATGGCTGAAACAATTAGAGGGGAGCTTGGCCTCTGACCAAGAACAGAGATGCCACTTGTACATCAATTATTTGCCTTCATACCATTATCAAGTCACAACAACTCACATCTTGAACTCCCATTCTATGGATTTCAGCTTAGCAGAGGAAAACTTCCCATCAAATGGCCTCAGCCGAAGTACTACCACTTGGTGGCAAGAATTCGGTCCAAATGTCTACATTATTTTATCCAATATGCTCTCCTGTTTTATACTACAGTGGTTTGGTGGGTCTGCACACCTTACTGTGTATCAAAAGTGTGGATACTCTATTAACAATCTTATAGTGTTTTAAGCGTGCTTTCACATAAGGGGTGTGAGTCTACATCCCTGGGTATAACATGAAAAAAGAAAGGTTCTGGAAAAACCAGAGCCTGCGTGAATCACAGCTGGGACCGAAGGTCTCAATTTATGTAAAACAAAGTATTAGCAAATGTTAGATTTGCATAGAAAGAGAAAATTGCACAATCTTGTGTTCCAAAAACACTACCAACATAATTGTTTAGAAAATGAATTGTATTATCCGCTTTATACTTCAAGCCATTTAGTATGCATTTACAGTTTCATATCACCTAATGCAATGCATAACTGTTCAAATCAAAAAGAGTAAATAAACATTCAATGTTGCGTTAAAAATCCCAATGCATTTCGGGTTAATATCTAACCCTTCGTCAGGGGATAAATAAATTCAAAATTGACAATAAACAGTTTTCGAAATTTCTTGCGTTCAATTCTTCTTGACCTCCAAACGGAACTACAGTCACATGTGTGCTGTTAGCCATGTTGTGATAACATTTAAATATTATAGAATTTGCACTCGGAAAAAACAAAACTAGGAAAAGACAAGAGAGCCTTTAAAAAGATTCCCGTATGATGGTGAAGTTTAAGAGAGAAATAATAAATAAAATGTCACCCAAACGTGAAAGCGTAAAAATATGTTGCAAGCTTACCGAAATATCGGCGTTGCCTAATGTTGAAAAAAAGTTCCCTGGGCAGTTGGTGACAAGCCGTCTGAGAAAAGATATGTTTTATGAGCTATCGGTTGCGTGTAACGTTGTACGTTACTGCGATTTAAACTAAATTCGTTTCGTGCCATGTGAACTCACCCTCCTCAATTATTAGATGTCGGGAGTGATATCCGCTACTCCGAAGGTATAGGGAAATGCCGTGCCTGTAATAGAAGCACCCAGAGAGGTTACTCTCGGTTGCTGTACTGTAAAGGAATTTACAAGTTTCAGTATTTCTACTACGCGATTAAAAGATCGCGTCTCACCTTCTGTTCTAATCCGTGTGTATACAAAACGCTTCCAAAATTCTCTCGCTGAAATCTCGCATGCGTGCGGCGTGAGACTTAAGGGCTTCAAAAGCGAAGGAAGTTCTGAAGTAATGGCAATGAAAAGAGGACTTTGGGGTAAAAACAATGAAATAGAGATGGGACTTAGAAATCAAGTGAGTCTAAGCGGCTGTAGCTGCTTTATCCACTGAATATAAGTTCTAGAAGTTGTACTTATGATATGAAACGTCTGGACTACCATTACACAAGGGATCAAAGCTACAATGCATGTTAGAGTCAGTGCATATGTAAAAAAAGAATAAAGAAGTGAGAGTGGATATGAGCCTCCACACGAGAAACGGAAACTTAAATGCGAGTGCAAATCCTTTACAAATAAACGTCATGTCAAAACCTTAAATAAAGCATAATAATTCATAATGATCATTTAGACCACCCGGAGTCACTGTTCCTAAGAATTTAATCCAGTGTGTTTCTCTGCGTGCAAGGACATTGTTCATGTCCGAATCTGTCTGTATGTTAAGACGTTCTAAAATTGTGAAACGTAGTTGTGGAATGGTGTGAGATGTGTTTACCCAATGTGTAACCAGAGAGGATGTCAAATTGCTGTTACGAATACGAAACGTGTTCACACACCCTCACACAGGCAAAGGCAATAAACTTCAACATACCTCAGACTGCAACACAGAATGGGTTATTTATGCTATCAAGTGCCCATGCGGCCTTGTATATGTTGGGAAGACAAGCCGCAAAATTAAAACTAGGATCATTGAACACAAGAGTAGGATTCGTAACAGCAATTTGACATCCTCTCTGGTTACACATTGGGTAAACACATCTCACACCATTCCACAACTACGTTTCACAATTTTAGAACGTCTTAACATACAGACAGATTCGGACATGAACAATGTCCTTGCACGCAGAGAAACACACTGGATTAAATTCTTAGGAACAGTGACTCCGGGTGGTCTAAATGATCATTATGAATTATTATGCTTTATTTAAGGTTTTGACATGACGTTTATTTGTAAAGGATTTGCACTCGCATTTAAGTTTCCGTTTCTCGCGTGGAGGCTCATATCCACTCTCACTTCTTTATTCTTTTTTTACATATGCACTGACTCTAACATGCATTGTAGCTTTGATCCCTTGTGTAATGGTAGTCCAGACGTTTCATATCATAAGTACAACTTCTAGAACTTATATTCAGTGGGTAAAGCAGCTACAGCCGCTTAGACTCACTTGATTTCTAAGTCCCATCTCTATTTCATTGTTTTTACCCCAAAGTCCTCTTTTCATTGCCATTACTTCAGAACTTCCTTCGCTTTTGAAGCCCTTCAGTCTCACGCCGCACGCATGCGAGATTTCAGCGAGAGAATTTTGGAAGCGTTTTGTATACACACGGATTAGAACAGAAGGTGAGACGCGATCTTTTAATCGCGTAGTAGAAATACTGAAACTTGTAAATTCCTTTACAGTACAGCAACCGAGAGTAACCTCTCTGGGTGCTTCTATTACAGGCACGGCATTTCCCTATACCTTCGGAGTAGCGGATATCACTCCCGACATCTAATAATTGAGGAGGGTGAGTTCACATGGCACGAAACGAATTTAGTTTAAATCGCAGTAACGTACAACGTTACACGCAACCGATAGCTCATAAAACATATCTTTTCTCAGACGGCTTGTCACCAACTGCCCAGGGAACTTTTTTTCAACATTAGGCAACGCCGATATTTCGGTAAGCTTGCAACATATTTTTACGCTTTCACGTTTGGGTGACATTTTATTTATTATTTCTCTCTTAAACTTCACCATCATACGGGAATCTTTTTAAAGGCTCTCTTGTCTTTTCCTAGTTTTGTTTTTTCCGAGTGCAAATTCTATAATATTTAAATGTTATCACAACATGGCTAACAGCACACATGTGACTGTAGTTCCGTTTGGAGGTCAAGAAGAATTGAACGCAAGAAATTTCGAAAACTGTTTGTCAATTTTGAATTTATTTATCCCCTGACGAAGGGTTAGATATTAACCCGAAATGCATTGGGATTTTTAACGCAACATTGAATGTTTATTTACTCTTTTTGATTTGAACAGTTATGCATTGCATTAGGTGATATGAAACTGTAAATGCATACTAAATGGCTTGAAGTATAAAGCGGATAATACAATTCATTTTCTAAACAATTATGTTGGTAGTGTTTTTGGAACACAAGATTGTGCAATTTTCTCTTTCTATGCAAATCTAACATTTGCTAATACTTTGTTTTATATAAATTGAGACCTTCGGTCCCTCCTGTTTTATACTGCCATTGTAGGGGCATTGTAAACCCGATCTGACTGCACATGAGCTGAGTAAGCTTTTACAAGGACTACATTTATACATTTAAGCCCCCATATTTACTGTTAAATTGGTTTAATGCTTTTATTAACATATCTTCTCGACTTTCACCTGTCAAAAAGAGGATTCACCTCAACTTACTGTCAACCACTAGACGCAAATAGTAATGACTTCCTATGACACCCATTGGATCTTGGTTCGAGAACCACCTTCAGTACATGTATGTCTACAGGCCAGGATTATCTTCCATTTGATCTCCAACCAGTTCTCCGTCCAAACAGGAGGCCAATCCATTCAATGAACTTCGTAGACCCACCACAGTTTGATCCAAGATTTCAATGTCGCTGGTTAAGCAGAGGCCGGAGCAACATTTTCAGATTAACTCTGAGGGGAAAGTATTGCTTATCTTTGAACATTTCAGCAATTTGTGAGAAGTATAGCTAAATATTAATAAGTATAGCGAATATTCCTAAAACACGAAGAGGGCAACACAACATCCAGCTCCAAAGCTACACAGCATCGTACTCTCCCCACAATACAGCATTATCTCTGTGTTGTACTTTGTAGTAATATTATTAGAGCTAATCAGGGGTTTGCCACATACATAGTACTTACTTACAATACCACCTCACCGTAGACGTAAATCTTTTGAACCATACCACCTCCGCAGACATGCATCCTGACACGACAGACAAACTTACTCTGCTGGGAGCACTAGAACATCTACAATAATAACACCATCAGAAGCAGCAGTTTAGCACAGCATAGACACCTGCACCACTTTGAGGTAGCAACCAAAGTCAAGAACAAGTACCTGGTTCGGAAAAAAGTAAACAAGCAGCATTAATACTAGTGCAGAGAGGCACCCAATAGATGGGCACACATGAACTACATGCATCTGCTGCAATTACATGAAGAATGGTGCACATCTCCTCACATGAAACTTGTCCTAAAAAGACAGTTATACTGTGTTAGTGCGGGCAGTGAGCAATCCGACTCTATTCCTGAAGCATGAGGCTAGCGTACTTCTCGCTCAAACAACTGCAGAGCTGACCATTCTACTCACCCCACTCTAAACCTGGACTATAATGACCAAAAGTAGTACTTGTTAAGCCAAACCTACAAAACGAGTAAAATGTTAATCGAAAAGCGTAATAAAAATACACAACAAACTGATATGTCCAATTACTTAGTTTATGAGACCTAAAAACAGACGATTGAGAAAGGCCACTGGTGACCGACTGGCTTAACACATATCTTTGCAGGACCGCTCAAAACAATTGGCTGCTGCCCATCATACTAGCCAAATTATTTCACTACCACCAAAATATATACAAATGTAATTTTTATAAATACAATTGTATTTAAAGAATGCTTAGGCAACTATATATTACATTTTTGTATTTATGATGGGGGCATCGAATTATGAGTACCAAAACCCAGAAATGCGGCTAAACATAGAATATTTATTGTATCTAAAATTACATAAATACATACGTTTCAATCTATATGAAATTCAATTAATTCAAAAATGTTTTGTCATTACTGAATAATGAAACAACCCTATTATTCATTCATCCGTCCTCATTCATCCTTCATCGTATTTTTCATTATGCAGTATTTAGTTATTACACCACCTTTTTTTACTCAGTTCTTCTAACTTAGACAGTTGCCTAAGCATTCTTTAAATCCAATTGTTCAGCTGTCCCTGGCTTAGGAACTAAATACAGATTCAGCGGAACCCCTATATTTGTACAGTTATTTTTGTAAATACACACGTCCTATAAACATGCAAGTTGTATATTTGCTCTTTCAGGTATTACCACCATCGACGACACACAATAAATGCTGTAAAAAGAGATTAAAAGCCAACTTTAAAAAAATGTTTTTTTAATGGCCACCATGTACATAATGTTGAATGTTGGCCACGATTGTGAGGCTAACCTTCATCTATAACTTGAACCAATTCAGGGGCAAATATTTATTTCTAATGAGTCCCACTTTACGATACGATATCAACCGTACACATTCTATTTGCTAGTCTATCGTCCATCTTCCTTGAAACAGATTGACAAAACTCCTTCTGTAAACACGGAGAAAACAATTCATTCCATCTTCCGCTTAACTGAAAAGAGATTGACCTAAAAAACAGACTTTACACATTAATTTGCTTTTAAACATGTGTTTAACTGCATGATTTTAACTTGGATTCTGACATGCCAATGTCAGACAGCAGCCATTTTTAATGGTCTGATGGTGCACGCACACTCATTCCATGAACTCAACGCTCATGGGGGCAATTGCCCTACTTATGCCACTTTACAGTCTACAAAAGCGATAAGAACACGCACTCAAAAGCATAACTATCGTCAATGCAGGATGTTTAAGGGCACAGAGATGCAAGGGGCCCAAGGCACTCACATTATGGCATTTAATACCCAACCGGAGGAGCACAGGGAGCTTTTCACTACTCACATCACACCCATGGCACCCCCTGCATGCGTAAGAGATGACAAAGCCCTCCAGTACGAGGGACTCCTGCCCAGACTTCTCTGCAAATCTCTTTTATATTTGTCATTTACAAAATTAGCTTTTGTACAGTACAATGAATTACAAGATGGGATTGCTAACCAGAAATAGATCCTTAAACCAGGGAATCTAGAACATCACCCAACCAATACTAAATGGACAACAACATCGTGTAGTCCAAGTAGTTAAGAAGAAATGGTCAAGTTTCAATAGGTCTAAATTCTTCAATCCTAATCTTCTAACCAACTGAACAGAATTTTTTGAGTAATCACATAACCTCTCCTTTCTCAGGCAGTGGCCCAGTGTAGAAGGCCAGTGTCTTAACCAGGAATAGACAGTTTAACTATTATGCCCACAACAGACGTTCCACTCTATGCCATACAATTAGCGTCTATATCACACATGGTGAACTTCATTAAATGTTTTGCTGCTTATTTAAAAGTTTGGGTGTCTGCTCTGTAACTTGTTTAAACAACGGGGAGATGTGTTATCTAGAGCACTAGGATCAATTATGCTTTCCTCAAAATCCATTATGCGAGTTTTTGCATGCTCCTGGTGGTAGATGCAATATACTCCTCCATCCTGATCACTTTCGCTCCATATTTTCCACTTTAAAGACCAAGAGCAGGCGTGACTACCTTACCAAGAAGTGAGAGGAAACTGCTTAGAAGTCTCTTCTGCTCCTTGGATTCTTCGTCGAGGCATAAAGTAACTTTCCATTGAGGTGTGGTTTTTGTGATGAGGGTATGCCAATATCCAAATTAGCACACTGACCGTGAGCAGACGGACCACGCAAATCATTTCCCATATTTATATTGAGCAGCTGTTAGCACATACTGGGTTCAGGCCTGTGTACCTGGATTTAAACATCCCATGCCAATGCATATTTAGCCCAGTGTTTAATTTGTAAAATAATAAGTGCCAGAACCCTGACCAGGAGGCCACTGCGGCTTGCACCACCCATTGCCCAGTCATTGCTGCCAATGATGGTTCCAAAATAACTACTAACCATCTCGGTCGCTTGCAAGTGCGACAGTTCAGATTATTCAAGGTCCACAAAGCTAAAGGAATGGCTGGGGAGGCAGGTATTAGTATTTAATGTATATTGTATTCATAAATAACCGTTCTGCTCATCTCTAAATTAGATGAGCAGCGCCACCATGTGGCAGAGTGTCATAAGTGTGGTGATGACAAGCGCTGGTGGCGAGCACAGGATACCACCGGCTCAAATTAAGCACTGATTTAGCCACTGCAGTTCCTGAGCTTCATGCTTTTTGCTTATTTATGGTGAGTTTAGGGACAAGAGTACGTTGAAACAAACCTTACCAAAAGTAACAAGCCCTGTACAACACTAACAGACAATGTAATCAGTGCTGGAAAGTAGGGGGATCCCCGTTCTGGCTGATATTTCTGGGCCGGATATGGCTGACCCAAGGAAATATGTGGATTGTTATGGTGTAATTTTCTGACACCAGGACAAAATGCGGCAGCACCTGCTTTTGGTTTGTTCAGGGCAGCACCCTGTAGACGGCAAAGGGACTGTCTTATTTTGACATCCAGCTGGGCTCAAAACAAAGGCTTGATCTAAAGGGCCATCAGCCCTTCTTTTGTTAAAGTATCATCCTGATTCAAGCCTACACCAGACACTAATGCAAAGGAAGGAAACAAAAAAAACACAGCTCATCACTTCACAAGTACCTAAGAGAAACTAGGACTTGGAGGCAGGATGTGGACTTTGGTCAACCCCCTTATATAAGAGATATGTATGCACTGTAAGAATGCAAGATGTATCAGTGTGTACAGGTTATTACACAAATACATATTTAAATGGCACCTACTCATTTTGTTTAGAATAGGGAGTCAGAGCGCTTTACATCAGACACAGATACAATAAATCACACAAGTGTATAAATCTACGTGCAGGTAATGTTACATAAAACAACGAGGGTTGTATGGTGCAGGAATTACGTATTGTGTTACTTGTACAGATTATATGTTAAGGATGGATATTCAGGAGAAAGACAGTCTGGATATGAAATGCACATAGTGACAGGGGTTGTCTGCACTAAGAAGACTTTGTTACTTCCCAAAGAACAGTTCTTGCAATCTTAGAATAACAATGGATTGAGAAAAAAACAAAAAGGAAAGAAACCTAATGACTACAGTTTGTATGCAGCTCCTTGATGCCGGTAAACAGATCATTGTGCTTTATTCGGAGGTTTGCAACATATGCACAGGAAGTAACAAAATTATGTACATACCTGCTTAAAATACTCATCTATGATCTGCAAGTTACAGAATGTGCTTTGTAGGAGCCTCTATACTACTTTGAGTCAAAACCGTGCTTGCACAAAACACAGAACTCTCCTACAACCGCATTAACCACCAGAGTTGTCTTATTGCTATAATAATCTTCTCAAAATTGCTGGGCACACAAAGATCTCTGCAGTAGGTGCCTTAACCTCGTGAGATATTTTTAACTGCATCCTTTTTATGGCCAATTAAGTGAGCTAGAAAAGATTAACATTTGGCCTTGTTGTCAATTTCTTTGCAGCAGATCTTTTTAAAATAAACCTATAAGTTGATTGTCAGACTATGCATTTCAAGCTGCGCCCTACATGACTCCATCCTTTATCCTCTGCTCCCCACCCAAATTTATGGATTACCGGGAGTAAATATTTTCTAATGCCAGCACTGAATTTAATCAATATTGGGTGCGGAGTTTGATTAATTGGTTTATTAGAGCACAAGAATGTGTTTTTTCACCAACTCTTCGCCTTTGAAGGTCACAATTCTCAATTGGCTACCTGGTGAAGCAATCGCAGGACAATTAATTAATTTGATTGGTATCAGCGGACATTATTAACTTTAGCGGCAAACACTGTCCATTAAGGCACTCGTCATTCTATTGGCAGCACTCTGGAGGTGTTCCTCAGTGCGGGGAACGCCTTGTCCTCCAGTTCAGGAAAGGTCTTAGAAAATACACATGTACTACAGACTAGTGGAGTCATATCACAGCATAATGTTTCGTTACAATTCTCAGGAGAAGTCGGATCACGACAGTCGTTTGCATTGTTTCTGGTAGGCACACAATACCAGTTTACTTATACTGTGCTACAGTGCCCAATAATGTGTAGATTTCGAAAAAAAAGCGAAATTCAACACGCTGCACCATTGATGTATTCCTGAAACAAGCAATCACAGATCAGGCTGAACGCGTTTGCATGCACTTCATAGAGGCCAGCCCACTGTGGGTTAGTCAAAGCGCAGAGCAGCAGAGAGCCTCCCTATGCAAATACGCGCAAGGGCAAACGCAAGGCGTATGTGGACACGAGCATCAGTCCTGCATTTTCGTACAGTCTTCACTCCCCCACTGCACGCACGCCTAACTAAGCAAACAGGCACTGCTAAGTCAAGAAGGTATGGTGGGACGTCATCAGCAGGAGTCCCCCCACGTGATGCCACTGTGTATCATATGATGCTAGTAAGACGAAACCACACCATCAAGGAGTCCGTATACTTGATCTTACAGAGTCTTTTAAGGGCTGACTGCGCAACCACTTGTGGAATTCAAACAAGGTTTGATCTTCAACAGCACTAAAGAAAGAGGGATGTGAGACACTTGCAGGTTCTTGAAAATGTCTGAAGGCGCTATACCTTCCCTACTAAAGTCACAAATACTTGCCCTGTACATGATTAAGATTTTCGAGGACTGTAGTTGATTCGCACCTTGCTACAAATAGGCATTACAAACTGAAACAAGGCATTTAAAAATATATATGTAGCGCCTCGGTGGCTTACAATATACGACAAACAGAGCATGAACAAGACCGTGTCAATAACCCCACCAAAGCAACTGGAGGATAGACCGTCACTTGGCAGTAACAATATTAATAAAACAGAGTATTCGAGGCACCATGAGGCATGTCAACTGCCTCAGGTTTCACCTCAGCCTGAAAACCAAAAATATGAGAAATGTCATTCATCTCCTTGTGCCAGTAATCAGATCTCATTGGTTATTCCCATACAAAGTGCATAAACCCAGAGTCCACACAGGTGTAGTTTGTACATCTAGAAGAATAAAAGGGTCAGAACCTGCCGACTGTGTGTGGAGCGTCATGGCTCCGGGTTAAATACTTCCATTGGATAAGTTGATAACTGATGCTCAGCGAAGCAGCCCTGACATGCAAGCAAGCCATACATTTAAAAATCAGCTTCTTGGGACCTCAAGGAGTCAGAATATGAGAGCTACAGAGTGTTGGTAGGCTTCGACATGCCTTGGGCCCATCTGCAAGCGATAATAACCCTGTCCTGGGCACACACTTGGTAGAGAATGCCCAACCCTTTGTGTCAACTTGTATAAATTAATGAGCGTGTTGTTGACAAAGAGCTTTTGTATGCCTGCTTCCTTCAACATGGGGATAAATCATGCAGCACGATTGTTGTAGCATGATTTATTTCAGTGTTCCGACTACAGGGACTGTGAACCTTTAGAAAGCAAAGGGTCACCCTCCAAACCCTCATAGTAGCTTCTGCTGGCTGGCCCATTTGTCCCCTTGCTAAAAATAAAAAAAAAAATCAATACTTGCAAATATAATAACCATATGTGCTAGTGCAAACTGGGCCCTCTTCATTTCGAAGATGTGGGTTCTGCAAGTCAGAGTTACCCCAGAGTATGAGATGCTGAGGTGCCTGAAAAATATTGGTCGTGATATGGAACACCAACCTACAGTCCTACTCAGTTTTATAAAGGACGTCAAGATGATCCTGGACCTTTCAGTGCCACAGATCGATCAGCCTGGAGACATTTCTCGTGCATCTACCAACACAATCTTTATAGGAGCAAGTTGGAAAAGAGTAGTTAAATTTGGGGACAACAGTTATTATGAGGACTGCAATCTGAGCCGCCAGCAAAATGTAAGTTTTATCCACCTTTGTTTCAAATGCTACTATAACATTTTCAAGTTTGAATTTAATATTAGGTTCAATAGTCATATACACTAATGTCTAGGTGTTGGGTACCCAAAGGAATGGAAGGAAAAGTCGTCTATCTGGTGTCCCATTACCCCGGGTGTCAAATGTCTGACTTCATCAAACTTATCTACATATTGATCCACAATCCCCAAAGCCATCAGCAAGCTCATCTCTGTTTTGCGGAAATACAATAAAATGCTGTAACACAGCGAGACTACAGACTCGAAGGCTTGTGTGATAATGCCTGGGCCCACCAGTCCATCATGGATGACATTAGCACAGACTTTTATTGCTAAGGCCAGATGCAAGAGAGCAGACACCGTTGGTCTGGTGCACCCCTGCAACTTAATTTGTGAAGACACAGTTTCGTTTGTACAGATTGTAGCAAAAACAGGTTGATCATATCCATCAATTATTACCCAAAAACAAATGTTTCATTAGTGTCTTCACATCACTTACACCAATAACATGGAACCAAAGGCCCTTTCTATGTTGAGAATTAACACTGCAGCTCCATTTAGACCTTTCCAGTCGGAGAGAACATTGTACAACCTCTGTACATTGCACACTAAGTCTCACCTTCACCCGGTATAAAGTGCATGTGGTTGGATGAGCAAGCATAGTCAACTGAAGCAGCAGCTTGGCAGCAATGACCTTAACCAAAATGTTGCCGAGTATATTTAGAAGGCACAATGGCCTGTGGCATCAACACCGATTGGGCGGTTTATCTGGTTTGGGCAGTAATACTATCATAGCATCACACATACTTTCAGGCAGAATGTTATGAACAATAACCTCCATGTAGACCTCCAAGAGTCTGGCACGTGCTTTGTAAAATTCAACCATGGGGTACCCGGACCTTGCTTGCTAAGGGGTCAGCAATGGCTGCTATTGTCACCTACTATTAGAACGTCTAATTGTATTGAGGCCAATGGCGGAAGGAGCAGTAGTAAGTGAGAGAGAAATTGGTAGGTTCAGGATGAAGCAAAAGGAGAATGGAGTCGGACAGATTAGGAAGAGCAGAGGACAGTCACAATGCACAGCCAAATCTCACAATTAAACCAACGCTTTGTGCCCGTAATTTTCTCCCAAACTGAAGCATCCGCTAAAAATCTGCAATGTAAAAACTACTCCCCCACTCTGATCGAACCCTGACTAACCAGATGTCAGTCTCCAACAGTAACATAACCATATGTAAAATACTGCAACAGTTTCTAATTGCCTCTTATTTTTTGACACACATGGTGATAACAACCCTTTGTTTATACTTTTGGGATGTTTTTACGTTTGTGATTAGACTATAGGTCTCTCCTTGATCTTTTGGTTTAATATTGGTTTCAAATTCTTTGCTGAATTTTCGACACTTCATACGTTCATTTGTCTAGATATCTAAACCCTCTCTGTTTTTAGTGTTAATGTGTATATGCTAGCCTTGAAGAAGGTGGTTCTATTTGTATCGTTTTCACCAAAACATTCCTCAACATGTTTTGTTGGTTCACTGGTTAAGGCAGGACGGTGTTAAAAATTGTACAGGAAGGTGTTTTTTCATTGTCTTTCTGTAATCAATACATTTTTTAGTTAGGAATATGGATGTGTATGACAGGTGAAAATATTGTATTAAAAAATAATTAATGTATATTTATTAATGCTGAGCTAGACTAGGATCAAGGGTTTGTATTATCGTATACATTGTGTATTTGAAGCAAAATGAACTTTTAATCAAAGTTTTTTAAATGTATCTCAGTATACATTTATGTAAACTGTTAGAAATTGCACTATATTTTCATCATAAACAAATAAAAAGAGAAAGGACAATTAATGGCTGTGACTGCCATTAAAGGCCAGGTCCTACAGCTAACCCCCACTCCACACAGCTGCAAGATGTAGTATATGATAAAAAAAACACACTGAAAAAAAACGAGAGCCAATGTGAAGTTATGGTTATATTTGGTTCTAACACCTTAACATATGTTAAAAAACCCCGCGAGAAATGCACTCAAAAACATAGCTACCTACGCGGATGAGGCTGGGAGAGACTGGCATTTTGATTTCTATCCACACTTGGGCACAACTAAGGGGAGGGGTGGGATATGCGGGATGGACCATGTATGTATAGGTTTTCCTAAATGAGCGACTGATTGTACTGTTTGTAATGAAAATAATATGTTTCTATAAAGAAAACAACAACAAATAGTTAAGGTCGAGTCCACATCCACACAACAGCCATGCAAACCATAACACACATCAATTGCTCAAAAGATCAACCTAATTAAACGATGCATACACAAACACTACATTCAAAGTTGCCTCTTTACTAATATTTTTATATGATATATCAATTCAATTCGCTGTTAGACATATGTCATAAAAGCACAAATATAAAAATATACAGAAATTACAATTAAAATGAAAGAATTGACAAACTATATCATTCAGGAATAAGAGCCAATGCATCACAGCATTCCAAGACAATTATGAAGAATATAAAACTGGTTACAAAACATACAATATAAAACAGCAAACTTCCCCAGTGCCCTTTGCCTGATCTTGAGTTTGACAAATCAATGTGGGAGCTAATAAAGTTTGGTGCAGTTATATTGCATACTTAACAAAAGAGCTCCTATTCAAAAGGAGGTAGAACCGATATCATATTGTTACCTATAAGCTGAAACATAGTCTCAAAGAGGTCAGGAAACAATGATAAAAGATATACAGCCAATGATGTTGTTCCTGAACCTGAGACTTCAAAAGATATTCAGATAGCTAATTTTTCAAAATCTTATGTCAGTTAGTTGTTTGTGCGGGAAAGGGTATTTAAGGATTTTCCAGTAGTAGCCAAGGCCCAAGCTCTGATCACCCACATTTAGCCCAGGAACTTCGCAACGGCACATTGATAAACTAAAGTTTGATCTGAGCTAAGAATTCTCAGAGCAGGCCAACTGCTTTGTGTCCCCATTTGTCTGCAGATCGCTTTGTTCCAAATTCAGTGTGGGCCGGCATACCCCAAGCAGGCAAATGGGACATGCCGGATTGATTCATGAGAGTTATTACATATGAGACACAATACATCATTTAGCCCCAGCCCAACTGCTGGTAAACATTTTAAGAGGAAATGTACGAACCCTAAATTGGAAATATCATTTCCTGTCGAAGGAGACTGTATGGCATCCCAGTAAAGTTCCAAAAAGCTGCTACCCTTGAAGTCCATGAAATTGCCAGTCAGTGGGTGACAGAGACCTTTGACCACATTTCACCTATCCATGAACAATATTGCTTCTCGACGGTCACAGGTGGTTCTGAATAGGGATTGTCCCAGAATTCGACAAGGCCTATGGCTGATAATTTCCGTACTGGTCTAAACCAATTAATTTTGTGATATCTATCAGCTCTATCACATTCCTTAGGGCGAAGGCACACTGGGTAAGTTCCAGTTGTGACCATAACCTCCTCCAAAACAGCAAGGGGCTTAGTCTAGCTCTGTCTGCCAACATCTGCCTACCCATATCCATCATTAGTGACTTCGGTGGAGTACTCTGTGGCAACCGGACTAGGTTTCTTAAAAATCAATTCTCTAAGGTGGTAAGAAGAGCTAGTCTGGAAAATTCCCACAACTCCGAGCCATATAAAACTGAACTAACTACTTTGGTGTTCTATATCTGTAGGACTGGTGCGATAAGTTAAGTAAAAGCAGCTGTGTTCTCTAGCAATGGCACCTGTGATATGCTTATGCTTAAGGGCCAGGAGTTCCAATAGGGATTTCCAAGAGAGGCTGGCAGATGGGATAACGCCTAAATAGCAAAAGACGTCCACACTCTTTAATGGAATGTCCCCCAGCTCAATCCTACCTTTAAACAATCTGTGCGTATTAAACACCATAAGCTTAGTTTTCACAGAATTAATCTCCAGTCCACATTGGACACAAAATTCATCAAAGCGAGAAAGTGCTTGCTGGAGGCCACTTTGTGATTTCGAGATTAGTAGGGTGTCGTCCGCGAATAGAAGTACGAGTGTCTTTGAGCCAGCCAAGGTCGGGCATCAGTCACCCTTAGGACAAATGGTGAACAAAGTCACTGAGATATAAAGAGAACAGGGTGGGCGCCAAAACTCAACCCTGGTGGATTCCTTTGTTGATGAGACCCGATCCGTTACTTGGCCTTGGGAACCCCATCAAACCCAAGCATAATTCCTCTCATGTAAACTGACCACCATGCTCAATAGACTTCTGAGAATACCCATTTTGCCCAGTACCTGCCAAAAGCTTGCTCCGTGAGACAAGATCAAAAGCGGATTTGAGGTCGACGACATATAAGCTACCCCTGCCGACCACAACAAACTTTCAATGGAGCAGGAGGAAATGAAAAACCCGATTTATTGTAGATCTCTTTTTCTGAAAGCCCACCTGAAAAGGGGATATAATGGCCTTGTTGGCAATCCATTCCTCTAACTTGCCCAAGACCAATCGAGCGAAACATTTCTGAATACAGTGGTTCAGACTAATCGGCCTGGAATTGCTCGGGAGGGATCTGTCCCCCTTCTTGTATATAGGAATCACCTCTACAAGCATTAGATACAAGAAGGAAACACCAGGACCATTTCTCTCTCAAATGCAAGAAGATGTCAGCCGAAATACCATCTAACCCAGGTGCCCTCCCTCTGATAACTACATCCAAGGCAGAAGAAACATCAGCTAAAAACATCAGCTAGATCAAAGAGAAAGTCAGATGGAGTAAAAGAGTAATCTATGCAAGAGCCCATTGTGATAGTTTCTAGAGAGCAGTGGGAGGGGGGAGGGGTGGATTGCTGAATAAAGATCGGCAGGGATGAAGCATAAGTGTTCCTCCACTTTACCAATGCCCAGAACCAAGTAGAGTCATTAAGGGCGCAAGCTGCTTCAAGGTCCTGCCACCTTGCATCGCCCCATTCTTTCTTGGCCCTGGCCTGGGCCTTTTGTACATCTTTCTAGCTAGGTTAATTTGCTGAACATCCTTAGATTGAAGTGCTATGCCCAGGTGTCTATGTAAGGATCTGTGCTCATTAAACTAGTTATTTACACCGGGCAGATGCCTTTTATGGCCCTCTATGGGGGCTACAAGATAGGACGAGATTTTCTTTAAAAATTTGTTGTGTGACGATCATTGTTGCACTGCATAGTGGAGGGGAAGGACTATGGGGCAATTCCATTAGACAGGCCTGTAGATCTTCATTTATTTGTTGTAAGATGTGAGGGGACTCCAAGACTTGCGACCATTTCAGACGTCACCTGTCATTCGAGGTAATGACATCTCTTGTGAACACTAACAGGCATTGTTGGTTATTCAGCTTTGGGCAGAGGGAGTCCATGATAATACAAAGCGGCTCATGGTCGCTCTCTATCCTCACTATAACAGTCATGCCTACAAGGGAGGGACACAATCGGAGATCTGATAAAAAAAAGTCCATACAACTAGAGTGGATGGAATTTCTATAAGTATTGGCCCCCTGCCTATCAGACTTGTTTCTGCCGTTGGTGGCTCTTAGGCCAAAATCCAACATGAAGGCCATCAGCTGCAGAGCAGCCTCAGAGTCCATCTTGGTTGGATGGAAGACCGTGCTGCGGGATATCCCAGGCCTCATCCTCTACTTCTCCTCGAGTGATATAATCACCAAGGGGCTCATAAGTAGTATTAAAGTCACCCCCTACTATCAAGCCTGAATCATAGTGATGGGTCATAAGATATTCTTCAAGGATCAGAATAGTTCTGGATCTTAATCCTCACTGAACCCCTTTCGCATAGACATTAAAAATGTCGCTATCGCAGGATCTCCTGCTGGTAGTCACTTGCCGAATACTAAAACGTCTGTGGAGTCAATAGGTAACCATAGGATTTTACAGTCCAAATCTAATCTCACCAATATGGTTAGCCTCCCTGAGGGCCTCCCGACTGGTCCTCACGAGTTAGGGATAAAATGATTTAAATAACCAGGTTTAAAGATGGGTTTCGTACAACATGTTTCCAGGAACAGGCAGACGTCATAAGACTTGATAAAACGGTTCCAATCTGGAAGAGCAGTTTTAGGCTTAAGTCTTGCTCTCTTCCCAGCCATGACAGGATTAACTGAAGGTAGGTTGAATGTCAGTGGTCGTGGTTTCTGAGTTAAGACGGGTGCTGCCAGAAGATATTGGAAGTCCTTTCAGTGAGGGTCCAACTACTTGTAGGTTGGAATTAACCAGGGGTGTGACAAAGGTGGAGATCTTGCTGCTACTTAAAAAAGAATTCAACCTGTCAACATGGCTGGTCGAAAGGAAATCACTCACCTCATCCAAGACAGTATAAAGGGATTGTCAATCTACCACCCGATTGGGCGAGTCAGTTTATCGGCTATTAAGATTTCCCCGGTCACTGTGGCTAGGATTTTTGGCTGAGCATATTTAAAGCGGAAGTCTGTTTTAAAGAGTAGGCAAGTACTTACATCGAATGCCACCAGGTTATCAACTAGATCGCTAATGACAAGGATTAGCTCTATTGTATCAAAATTGGCACCAGTTTGTGAATGTCTTGTGGCTCCAAGGATGTCCTCTCTTGTAAGTGAGCGAACGCCTCGCACCTTCCGAATCCAATGGATGGATTTGTTTATTAGAACTTCTTCATCTTGGTGGATTCTCAATTGCCTAGTTTTCGGCACATGCGTCAGAAAAACCAATTGGGTAGAATTTGTGCCTGTTTTTCCCCCATCTGTTCTCCGGTTCAAGGCTGGCAAGCAAGGATGTTTGCGGCCATAGTACTCATTAGAACACAGGTCGAGATTACAGATCAGTAAATATTGCGTCGGTAATTCCCCGGCTAAACACAACTATTGGTGGATTAAACAGGGTTGGGGACAATTGGAATGGCGGGTTGTAGAGTTAATCGTAAGGTCACCATACATAGGTGAAAAAAAGGACAAACACCACCCTACCCCCAACCCAAAAACAGAATCCCCAACAGTGATATTGCACCAATACCTCAAGGCCGGTAATGTCCACAGGTCCACTATGTCCAATGGCTGGATATAAAAGCCAAGAGAATGGGCCCAGACCGGTCTCCTCTGATCTCCGATGGGCGCGGATGGGCTTGCCCTTCGCCCGGGCGTTTTCAGCGCAGCGAGACTGCAGCGCACTTTAATATCACTGCTTGTAGTCCGGTGTGAGGAAGGCAGAGGTAATTATGGGCTCGTGAGTCCCCAGCAGTAGAATAATGGGAGTCACATCTTGCAGTACGAAGAACAGCAGCGATGGCGATAACAGGCTCCGCGCAGCGAGACTGCAGCACACTTTAATGGTGCCGACACTGGTTTGGTGTGAGGTAGGCAGAGGGGGTTATGGGATACAGAGTCCCAAACGGTGGCATCCACAGTAGCTGCTCACCCCCGATGCGCCCATATTTTAAAGGTGAGTGTGGAATCCCAGAAACAGCATCTGATAATAACAGGAGTCACACCTGGCAGCACGAAGAACAGCAGTAATGACAATGATATATAGTTTCATCTTAAAAGTTATTTCAGATATTTGTAAATTCATCTGTCTCACCAAGGGTAATGTCACGAGCACTACTCTAGGTGGGAAAGTTATAAGTTGCGTGGCTGTTGTGCGAGTTGTGGACTGTGATACTTGAGAATTTCCACGTATTTTCAGTTTTAATTCATAACTATACTTTAACTGTGTTTTTTGAAGGGATTTTTTAAAAAACATTAGGTGGTAAAACCAAATCAAACTATAATTTCACTTTAACCTGTTTTTTTTCCCCCGTGAGAATATACATGGACATGTAGTGCTACCAGCTCTAAACTTATGTTACATTTAACTTTGGCCGGAAAACCAATCCCAGTTACTGTAGACAATCACACAAATAGACTATTTTTTTTTCCAGTCTGGGATATTTTTTTTCCAGTCTGGGATATGAAAACAAACACACAAGTCATACACTGCCTTCCTGTCAAATAACAATGCAAGCACTATAGAAGTTTCATTTGGAGGTTCTCTGCAAATCGTGTTGAGCAAGCACCACAGTGACAATTCAGTATAGAAGAAATCAGCATATAAGGGCTAGAGCTCAAGATATCGTAGGAAATGTGCCTCCCTTGGACCAAAAGAAAGGGATAGAAGTGAAAACCATGCAGCCAGGTACAATGGTGAGAGAGCAGCGCTGGATGAAGAAACACAGCAGCGGTCGGTGCAGGTAAGCGTGGTGGGCGGGGGTGAGGGAGGAAGTTGACAGACGACAGAATAGGATTGATTTATTTATTCAATTTTCCCTTTGTCGTCTGTCGCCTCCCCCCACCCCCGCCCACCCTAACACGCTTACCTGCACCAACCGCCGCTGAAGAAACAGCTAAACTTGCACCTAAACTTGTAAGATACCTTGGCAAAGCGTTCTGGTCCCTCCCTGAACTCTGAACTTAGCTCCACACGTGAGGGCGTAGGAGCTAAGAATACCGATAAGTTGTTGATAAAAACCACTTCATGATTGCATGTGCACTCTTCCTATAAACCCCCTCGAAGACTTGACACTACAGTGATGGCCTGTCCCAGATTAAGGAAAGAATGAGGAATGAGGATGATCGGGTGGATCTCCCAGACATTGAAAGTGGTATTATCTTAGATTCTTGAACTTGTACTATACATGGAGATATGCCAATGCCACAAGACGCATACTTCATAAATAGTTTCCTCTGAAACAGCCTCTGCTACATTTCTATTGGCCATCTGATAGCCACCTGCCCTTTGTTGGATCAAAACCAAGTAAGAACTTTATTGCTGTTGGGTAATAACTTACGAGTGCATTAAACAGTATTCTACTAAGGTTATAAAAAAAAAAAGTTAGGCTATATATATATAGGTGCGTCCTTGGTCAAGGTTCATAAGGCAAGAGGAAAACAAGATGTTAAGAATCATAACAAAAGTCAGATTGCTACTGATGGCCCACAGCAAAGATATTTGATGACCATAAACTAACTCTCTCTCTGGGCTGGGCACTATAAAGGGCTTCTTTGACTCCTTTTACTGCAGACTGAAAGAAACCAAATCCCACTAGCCATCTCAAAAAACAACAAAAATTCTTGGGAACTGCTCAACCAGAGATGAGTGTAATTTATTACTTTGTTTTCATTCAAGACCACATTTGGCAAGGATATGCAAAGGTCACTGACAAAAAATTCACATTGACAAGTCAGTGGGTGAGACAAGAATTAAGTCAGTGGAAATAACTCCACATTTTCACCGTTCCTGTCAAGTCTAGGAACAGCTCATCTTGTGGTACGTGATGACATTAGCTACTTATACATGGGTCTGGGAGGGGACCCAACACATTGCCTATTCACTAGCTCTGGGATGTGCATGATACAAAGTTATATCAGATGGTAACATCCTTACAAGAGGTTCTCCTTTAACACCGGCATATAGCAGCTACAGAGAACTGGATGGAGAAATCAAGATCTGCCTGAACTTGAACCCTACTAAAATATATCTGATCGCAAGGAAGCAGTGTAGAGTACAAGAAACCTCAGTAATTGTTCCGTAATCGTATAGAAAACAGGGAATAGGTGGAAAATATCTCAATCAGAAATGGTCACCTTGAGGGGTGTGCACAGGGCCATAGAATTGAAACTCAAAGGGAAACTCATTTTCTGCTGCTCTACTTGGATTTGGACCATCTTTGCAGGCTATTGGGCATGTGGCTCAATAGCAAGTAGCATACAACATCATTATGGTTTACACTTCATATTTGATTTTAAAGAATATACATAATTTTGTTAACATCCTATTGATTCTAGCCCTAGTCTTTCCACCACAGAACATTGCATGCTAATTTCTATTTTACTTCTTGATCTAGTCTTCTAACATCTCCTCTACGTGTTGACATCGTTAACTCTGAGCTCAGCAGTTATCTGGGCAAGAGAAAAAAAATAAAAAGACAAAAAACACAGATCCAAAGCCCTACAATTTGGCCACCAATGAATATCATCCATGCAGCAGTCGGGATTTGCTCCAACGTAGAGCGCACTGGTACCAAGAGCTTGAAAGATCAAAAGGAACAGTACGTTTTTAACACTACCTCCGCGTGTGCACCGTACATGAAGCAAACAGTTTAATCTTCAAAGCATTTAATGTGGGCTTCCCCAGCCAGGTATTCCCAATCACCATCTGAATGAAAAGAACTGAATCATCGTTGGATGACTTCATTTCCCCAGAGCAGGCAGCGCAGCTTTAGCACGGCGGTGTCCAGGTACCCAAGAGTAGACTATAATCACATCACCGCTTCCGAACTAAGGCAACTGTGCACAGTACACAAGGGGCCAGGAGCGTCCTTTACTGTGTGACAGCATTTCTGCACCCTAAGGCTTAGTTCTCTTGTATAAAGCCTTGCTTCTTCAATTCTGTGTGCTGGAGAGATAGCTCTGTTGTCTTGGGTCCGAACCTGTGCAGGCTGTGGAACTGAAGAGATCGCTCGGTTGTCTTTTCCCCAAGCACACAGATTCGGTGTCACCTGAGGCGTAACTCTGCTATCAGAGGCCTGATGCCTGCAGATTCTTTGTAAACCAAGAGATTGCTCAGTTATCCATTTCCTAAGCATTCAGGCAGTGTCCTCAGAGACATGGTTGTTCCACCTGTATGGTCCGCGGCGTGCAAGTTCCACTGACTCTGAAGGGAGAGGATGGGAGTCTCCTCTACACTTGCATACTTTACACAAAGTGAAGCAAGTGCATTTTTCTGATATATTTTCTAAATAAGGTAATGTGTATGGGAGCCCATTATTTTCATTAACAATTATTTTTGGTATTTCTTTTCAAGTTTGGATTTTCTGATTCACGTTATATATATTTTTTTTTTTTATTTTTTTTTTTTTAACAGGGCTTTTTTTACCAGTTACCCCAGAAGCAAGAGGGCTTATTTATTTTCCAGCTCCTGTAGCACAACAAGTGCAGCCAGCGCACACATTCATTTTTCACTAGAGGAACATAACAAAACTCACCAACAGGCTTTCAACTAACCAAAGGTGGCACGTCATTTCAGGCAGCAGGCTGCCGCCCATCCATTTTCCAGAGCATAATGAGTATCTGTCACGCTGAGCAAAGGGCAGTCTGCCAGACAGTCACCATGTCAGGATCAGGCAGCCAGGCACTTTACATGTGCTATGCGCAGGCACCTGGCAGCCTAAGCCAAGCTTTGCAGGGCTGAAGCTCTCACAGCCCGGAGGGCATTAACTTCATCAGCACTGCAAACTCGGAGTCCGCCCCCTCATGACAATAGGGAGCATCACCAAAAGGGTCAGCTCTGGGTGCTTTAGGACTCCCTGGAGCACCCAGGGCTGAATGTCCATTAATGATTCCTTGTCACAGAGTGGGATGGGGTGAGCAAGTGTCGCTGACCGCACCGCCACTCTGATGAGCTACGGAACGTCCACCTCTTGCAGGCTAACCCATGACAAGGTCAACCAATGAGAGGGGATGGGATCTTCCGCGAGTCCCTTCTTTCTCCAAAGTTCCAGCAACATCAAGGCGTCGGCCTCTCGCCAATCCTGCTGTCACTGACGTGGCCCGGTAAGTGCTTATTAAATTTTGGCTGTATGTGTGTATGCATAATGTATGTGTATTACATGTATGTGCGTGCATATGTGCTTTTGAATGGTGGGTGACCAGATTACCCCGCATGGAATCTATGACACATATTTTGAGGGGGTGTGCAGTAGAACAATTTAGTCAAAAAAGTATTGCACCTGAAACAGAACAAAACATGATCAAAAAAGCACCGGCAAAGTAAATTTGGTTGGATTTGGCTATAGAGCTGTGGGCTTTTCTAATGCTGGATTTCTAAGAGGGCTTTTTTAAATTTTATTTTTAAATAATGTATAGCAAATACTATTCATAAATGTCTGCCCAGGCATGCAGCCGCACTGGGATCCATATTAGAATGGGTTAGCTATACAGAAGTAAAAAAACAATCAAAGATGAACACCCATGCCTGTATCTAGTTTAAAGATGTGCACTGCCAGCAGAGCCCTGGTAGCAGTGCCTGGTGATCAGTAGAGACCTAGCAATGTTTAAAAAACAAAAAAGGGAGGGGAGAATTTTTTGTTTTTGGGAACAAAAAAGGGATACTGTGCACACTTGTCCCTGACACAAAGAAACACTATTTTCTGTGTGAATTACAACATTGTGCTTCGGCAGATGTAGTAACTCACACATCAGAGACCCAAATGCTAATATGGGCTGGTACTTTTCCCCATGCTGTGGGGAGCAGAAGCACGATGACTCCACAAGAGGCGTGATGAAGAAGAGGAATGAAGAAGACTGACTAAAAACCTGGTATTTTTTTTATTTATAAAGGTTTTATATAGCGCGAACATGACCCACGGGGGTATCAGAGCGCTTTACAATATACAGTTGTTGAGCGTTAGATGGTTGAGGTAGTATACATAGATTCGGTATTCGCCATTCAACACAAAAGGGGTAGATAGGAGTATATGGGTAGCATAGGTGACTAGTAGTCATCAAGGAATAATCCACGAGGGAATCAGAGCGTTGTTAATGGTCTTTTTGGAAGTACAAAACGTTTGGCTAACACCAGATCTAAAAATTACTTCTGCCGTCTCTGTTAGTGGTGTTCAAGATTACTTGGTAGTGTAAAAGACAGCATCCTTAAATCAATTTAGTCCAAGTGCTGGTCAAGTAAGGGAAGGGTCAGCACATGGTCCGAGTCAAAATTAAGTCATGGATGTCAGGATGACCGTGTCGCACGCACGGTCAGACAGGCAGTCGGCATCTTAGTGTTGCATCGTCGTGACAGATTAAGTTTCCTCACTGCTGCCTCCCCTAGCATCATCACTTCCAGGGTGGGAAAAAGCTAGGAGGGATACTTAAAACGTAAAGCCCTCGAGGCTTGTCTTGTTTATAGTTTTGCAGCGCAAAGCAGTATCAGAGGTTTGATCATTAGTGAATTAGGAAGATTTCGTTCCGTGAAGGTAAGTGAATAGACGTTTTTTCCTTTAAAGGAGTCGGTTGGCTCAGTGCTTATTCTGGAGCATGGACCTGGGACTTTTCTGTTGGGCTATACTTGAATCTTCCAATTACATAGCCCTCTTTGCTGTCAGGCTATGGTTCACTTCATCTCCCTCTCCTTCAGTTATGTCACTGAAGCTTTACAGTCCTTTGCTCCATCTGTCCTTAACAGGTTCACATCAGCACCGGTTTGTGGTAGTGTTTGTGCGCCAGCCCAAAGAGTCGCATAGCACTGCACCGAACAAATCATTTAAACAAAGATGGTGAATTGCAAATTACTTGCGAAGGAAAAGTTAAAGATAAACCTGGCAAATGTGTAGCATGAAGGATGTATACCCCGTGATCCAGCACTACTTTGGGAAATGTCAACCAAAAATTGTGGGCAAGCACATTTTTTTTAGGAAGAAGTCTCACTTTTTAGGTTTTGCTTGCACTGTGAAATCTCTTGTACATAAAAAATAAAAGATCCTAAAAGGGACTTGGAGCCTGCCCATTACTTGTCTTTATTCACCATTGGTTGGCTTACATGTCACTGGTTTCCTTGCTTCCTATTGGTCAGCGCCTCCTCCTCGCCTTCAACTTCCTCCTGGCCTTTAAGTCTTCGGCCTTCCGTGAAGCGTGGACCAAGTACTCTTTACTGTGGCCAGTGTCCTTCCACTGGCAACGGACTCCTGCAGATACTTTTTTTTTTTTACACTTTGACATGCATTACCTGTTTTAAACCCACCTTCCCCTTGTTTTAATCCACCACCCCCGTCCGCTGCTATTCTTTTTAACCAACCCTACTTCTTGTTTTAACCCACCACCTCCGCCTGCTCTCTGTTGTTTCACCCACCCCCGCTTAAGCCACCTCCGCCGTTATTCCTAGTTTTCACCCATGACCTTATTATAGGCATGGGAGATTAAATGATATTTTTCCGAAATGACAGGATGTTGAGCCAGTGCAGAGACTCAAACCTGGATCCCCATGCCCAAGGTGGCAGCTCTGGGGATATGCGTCTGGGGTGGGACTTGGACCGCTCCACATTCTGTCCTTCCCATCCCCCATGAGCATTCTCTTCCAGTTCCTTGCCTACCTTTGCAGCCTTGTTACTACTTCAGGCACTATCTGGTGCTAGAGGTGTGGGAGCTGATTGAGGCAAGTGCTGACCTTCAGAAAGGGCTGGTTCCTCGACTGTCTTTGCCCGAGCACTTTGTTAAACATTTTTAAATAAACACAAGAAAGCCTGAAGCAAAGTAAGGGGTAGAATCTTCCTCTGGGCCACGAGTGGCACATTTACAGATTACAGGCATTCTGATGAATTCGGGGTGAGGGTCTGGGTGGATAAGTCAGTGGTGCATGATACAGTCGAGGGAGGATCACGCTACCGGGACACTGCTGGGGCTCTGCTGGAGAAGCTCAGACAGATGGTACTGCGGCGGGAAGCTCATACTACGCCTAAGGGCATTGCAGGGAAAAGCTCACGTTGTGGAGAACTCCCACTTGGGGCACGTGCGGCTGAGGGCACTGTTGGGGGAATCTCAATAAGGGGACTGAAGCGGAAAGTTTGCACTGCAGCAAGAAGGTCAAACTCAAAACACTGCTGGGAGGAACTCGGTAAGCTTACTCGGATGACGTTGCTGAGTGCACTCCTGAGAGAAGTTTACAAAGTGGGCACTGATGAGGGAAGCTCACACAGAGAGCATTGCTGGATGACGCGCAGTCTGAGAGCGCTAATTGAAGAAGCTCAGTTCGAGGGCATTGCTGAGGAAATCTCACACCGAAGGAAACTTAGACTCAGCATGCTGCCAAGGGAAGTTAAGACTCAGGCCATTTTTATGAGACGCTCACACTGAGGGCACGTCTGATGAAAGGGCACAGTGAGGGCACTGTTGGGAGAAACTCAAAGTAAAGGCACACCCAAGGGAGGCTCACACAACCTACGAAGCACTAAGGGAAGCTAGCATGTAAAGGAATCTCGAAAAAAGCACACTGCTGCAGGAAGGAAGCTTACACTGAGTGCACTGGTGAGGGAAGCACACACTACCTAGGAAATACTGAGGGAATCACACACTCCATAGGCACTGCTGAAGGAAGCTGGCATGGAAAGAACTGCTGAGGGATGTTCAATTTGAGCACACCATACTGTGCTTGCGAAATATCTTGTAAAATAAAAATCTCAGAGTTAGCCCACCCACACCTTTATTTACCATTGGTTGGGTCCCAAGTCACTCTTGTTTCCTTGCTTTCTATTGGTCAGCACCTCTTCCTAACTTCTGGCTTCCTCTTGGACTTCGAGTCTTTGTCCTGCTCTGGAGCTTGGAACAAGTACTTCAATGGAAGGACACTGGCCAGGGGCTCCTGCAGTGATGACTTTTTTTTTACCTGTATCAGCTGTTTTTAACCCGCCATTCCCTTGTTTTAACCCACCACCTGCGCCAGCCGCTTTGGTTTTTAACCAACCTCACTGTTTTTAACCCACACCACCTCTTCCACCTACCCCCATTGCATTTACCCCCTCCTCCCAGTTTCAGCCACCTTCCTTGCATTCCTTGTTTTCCCCACACTCCTCCCTCATATTGTTTTATCCCCATTTGTGTCTTTTTTGCCAGTATTACATAGCACAAACTTGACCCAAAAGGTATTGAAGTGCTTAACATAAGCACCAGTTACATTACACACGGGCATGTTCATTATTTTGTTTCTAGGCCTGGGGAGATCAAGTGATTTCCCCAGAATAACAAGAGGTTGTTCAGACGTCAAGACTGCAACCGATTACTCAGTTCCAAGGTCAGCAGGTTGTGGTCGCTGCTGCGCAACATGGCTAAAAAGTAGAGACACGTCGCAGCACTTTTTTTTTATTTACGTGAAGCCATGCTGGACACCAGCCCGCACTGCTGTGCAACAGATCTAAGAAACATGTTGTGCAACATGTCTAAGAAACATTGACAGCCAATAGATGCCACAGAGGCGAAACATATTGGCTTTGCCAATGCTGGTTAGGTTAGTTTTAATGATTACAACAAAAGCTCATAACAAGACCTTCAACTAAAAGCAGTAGGACTAGTAGAAAGGTTTTGGGCAGTAGAAATAAGTTTCATTTACAAAAAAAAAAAAAAAAAAAAGCTCAGCAAAACCAAGGAAAACAATATGGGCAGCTAGCTCTCCAACTCCAATTAAGCAATGTCAACAATCATTAACATCGTGTTCAAACATTTCCTGCAATTTAGAGAGAGGGAAGGCTCTGACGGTATGAACAGGCATCAGCAGAGAGATACCTGCAGAAACCGGTGCCAGCCCCACCACAAATCTGCAAAACATTGCTGAGGTAACATTAGGGGGCAGACATGTACAATCCTCACCAATGAAAAACAAACGAGTAAGGCTACACAAACACAGCACGGGTGGGTACAGCTATTTGCCCATTTCATTTACAATCAAACTTTGGAGCAATCAGTTGTGTTCGACCCACGCGTAAGGCATTTGAAAATAAAAATAGAAAAATACAACCCTCTAAGAAAAGCATGGGTTGTGGGGACGAGCGGCTGCCGCCACATCACGATAGGCACCCAAACCGTTCCTGTCCAGAAACAAAGCACGGGAGGTCGGAGACGAGGATCTCCCCTTACAGAGAGTTTGTCCACAGACCCGATGTGGTCTGTAATGAATACGCAGCCTGCACCAGATGGGAAAGATGCGTCGTGGGCTGGTGTATCAAACTGCAGCCAAGGAGGGGGGAGCCGTCGCCGTTTCAAATTCCTGCTCAGGAACCGCGGCTGAGGAAAGGAAGAGTTACTGCATAGTTAAGCAGATTATTTCCGACTGCCCCCACCCACCCCCGCAGGTGCAGGACTATGGCAAACACAGCCAAGTATGAGTGCGGAGAGTTCGTGAGGGCCATTTGGTGACATAGCGGGGAGATATTTAACATGTTCTCCTTTTACTTCTGATTAAGAGAAATACGTTTTACGCGGGAGAACAGTGAAATAAAGTCATTTATTGCTTAAAGGGTACATTTGTGAGGTATATGTCATCACGCGTAATTCAGGTGTGAGACTCTGCTTTATTTCAGCTGTGCCCCACCCAACCCCGCCTCCACTTCAATACAAGTCAATGGGGAAATAACTTTCCCCGATATTTTTTGTTGCATCTCCCCCTTTCCAAACGTTGGCGTATATTGTGTGCGCCAATACAATCCTGCGAGTGACATGAGAATGTTTAATATTTCAGACACAAAACACCCAAGTACCTCCTTTGCGACAAACCGCACCCGCTCATATGGGAGAAAGAAAAAAAAAAGATGCTCAGACACGGTTTTAGGACGCCTACAAAACTACCCTAAAAAAGGCTGGCAGAATGCAAGCGACCTTGAGGGGACACCCAATATCAATAGGTCCAGGATACTTCATTAAAAATTTAGCCCTGGCACAAAAGAAAATAGAAGAATGCACGCTTGAACAAGAAATAGTGCAAGGACCTCGCCGATAAGAAGATAAAAGCCAAAGAATGCAGACCAAGCATAGCATAATTCCAACCAGGAAGTAAATAATACAGGCGCCAACTACTCAAGACAGGATTCCACAGAGAGATGAAGACGGCAATAACTGCATTGAGTAGGTAAACAACGAGCTGAGGGACATGTTTAAATTCTTCTGTAAGCTAGAAGCCAGAACACCTGAGAAATGCTTATAAATTAGGCATATATATTAAGAGGTGGTCATAAAAGAAAAGGGTTTCTATTTGCTTGGCGACAACACTCCCAGTTTCGAGGAAAAGGCGAGGAATTAAGGTGTAATTTTCGACAAAGAACTAACTTTTGTCCCACAAATCAGTGCTGTTCTAATAGGTACAAATTGCCACTTGTGAGCAAATGTACACATCTACCCGGTCAAAAGACTAAAACAGAGCAGTACAGAGCCCTAAGTTTGACAATGTCTTACATTTCACCTGAGAAGACAACCCAGTCACCTATTTTTAAGGATAATAATAAAAAGGTAATGGTGAATAGTATCAAGAAAACTTATGTGGCAGGATTTCAGATGTGAGCATAGTAAACTAGACTTTACCCTCTTGTTCCCTATTAACTCCACACCCGAACCTCAATAAATAACATTTGTGCCGTCCATTACTTTAGTGTAATATCTGATAAATTAATTATGTTTCCTGGTAACAGACAAGCATCCATTTACATGGACCTTACTAAACCTAACAAACTGCATATATCCATCTACCAGCCACAACTATAATGCACGGTATTCCATGATGCTACAGAATAGCTAGCAACATGTTGGGGGCGATAAAAAACAATATATAAAGAAAATTGTTGAACTACTGACCACGCGGCGAAGGAGCAAGTATAGGGTGTTGCACGATAGTGGCAGCCATAGGGCCTACGCATAGTTAAATGGGCAATGTTTTGCAGGAAAAAGATTCTACATTACTGCCCAGAAAAGAGCTGGGAGGTTTTAATGAGAAAGAAAAAAAAGTTAATCATAACTAGCAAGTCGGGATCGAGAAGACGAGTGAATAATTTAGGAGGTTAACCAGCCAGAAGCTTCCACCTGAAATATGAGCAATTGAGTCTTATACATTGTGCAATGGATAGCAAGTCTTCAGAGGCACAAAACGTGAAATGGTTTCGCTGACAGTTCACGCAAGCAGCGACTTTAGCCCATTAGTGATAACATGTTTTGCCTGTAGAATGGCAGTGGCTCAGTCGGGCACTAACCGTGCTGGTTACTGAGTCCAATGACTGGCAGTTTAACAAGCAGCATGAAGATCTTGCAGGCAGCAGGTCAAGCCAAACAAGCTCAGAGCAATCGCATTACATGCTAATATAGTAATCTGTTACACCCTATACGTCTTTGGGCATGGTTAACCATGTAGAGTACTTCCCGGCATGGCTTATTTTAGACCCTTTTAAGGATGAGCGTAACAGCACACACCTGCATGGAGAAAAGTTGCTTAAGATACTATTGAATAGTATTTCGTGCACCTCTGCTGAAGTTTTGGGCTATTTGAAAAAAAAGAATTTTCCACACACCTGATTAAGCTGTTCTTGTGCAACAGCAGGTACAATACATTTTAAGTGGATTTAACAATTTTCAAAAAAAAAAACAGCTAGAGCCCCCCCCCGCCCCCCCCCCACCAACAGTTCAACTTTCTCGAAGCTGTTGTCTGACTTGGCGGTGTAATAAATACATAGAGCAGGATTTGGCTCTAATCAGGAGTATTACTCTCTCACCTCATGCTATTTGCTTTTTAGTGCATCGTTCCACCTCCTATGGAGTACTTTCACTCCAATGCATGAGGGTCTATTTTACACCTTAAAAGGACAATGAATAGTCTTGCATTGCATTTTTTAGATTGCAGATTCACTGTAGACTGAAAACAATATTTTGTTTTTTTGGGGGCTCCATCAGGATTTCAATATATTTGTAAGGTTTACTAAAGCAAGCCAGGCGTATTGGTTTTGACAATGCTTGGTTAAAAGAGTCTGTTTTCCAAAAACACTGGTATGTAAATGTTTCACACTTTATCCCTCTTGAAGTATTCCTCATTCTGTGTCCTATTTCTGAATAACACGCAGATCTCTCTTCTGTCATAACTCTCTGTAGTCCGTGTCTCTTCCCCCTACTTTGCAAGAATCTCTGGTTTAACCACTAACCTTGGGGTCTAGAGCAGAGTGCCTCCCAGCGAAAAATGCTTCAATGCCTCTCCAATACTTTAAAGCGGTCTTAGCACTGCGTAAGCGCTGTACAATCGACCAATGATAAAGCATGTCCAAGCCTTCTCTTTTGTATAATGTCATTATACATTGATAAAGCTCTTCTCTCCCCTCTCATGCTCCCTACTTCTCTTACCTTCATTCAGTGCTTCAGAGCATTATACAGGTACTTTGGAGGGGGTTTCCTGGATTCATCAGACTGTTGTCCATTGTTCCAATGGTATATCTATGTATGACAATACTGTACCAAGACCCTGGCTATAGCCCAGCCTGCTATAAGGCCTCCAACTTTACATCAGGTATGGAGTCTTCGGTGCAAAAAATCCGAACCGAGGAATATAAAACAGCTGTGGTTTCAATTATCTTCAAAGAAAACTTGTGTAAACCCGTGGACAAAGAAGATATTTGCTTCAGTGGTACTGCAACACAAACTCGGTCTCTTGCGAAGGCGAGTAGGAAGAAGGCAGCAAAGCTCAGGTGCTACCAAGCAGCCCCACACAATACTGTCTTCACCAATGCTCTTCTTTAATTCCATTACAAATATCAGAACAACAACAAAAATCACCAAACCTCTGCAACTAGAGTGACTTTAACAGGTATTTCGGCAAGTCTGAACTGCACCCACACCGCGTCACTTTTTGCCAACCTTGAAGGTCTCATCACCCTCACCTTGCGGTCCCTGAATGTACACACTCATATGACGTAATGACAGCCTCAAAGTTACTTTCCTCAGTTCCAGTAACCAACCCCTATGAGCTGAAGTGATCTTCACCTCATCAACTTAATCCTAATCATATCCCTTGCACCACCTTCTCCATCGGCCTCGACAGAAATACTCTAACCAGATTATGGAAGAACCACAACCCACACTCCTCCTGGCCAGTGATCTCTACCCTGAGACCTGTAGACCCATTGATGATGGTCAACTATTTTCACCTGTTGTTTTGAGTCTCTTCACAAAGTGCCTCCTCACAAAGCCTGGGCTAACTCAAATTGTCCCCAACTCATAAAAGATTACTTCTGTAACTACGCAGAGGACATTCACACTCCGTTAATGCCTACAAGCAGGACAAGCTCAACTCATCAAAAAAGGAGATGCTCGCTGGAGGAGCAAAGCGATAATACGGCCTGACCACTGTGCAGCCTAAAGAAATCGAACACTCACCATAAACAGAGAGAAAGGAAGCGGGCATTATCATTGACACAAACCTCTCATTCCCACCTTTTTTTTTTTTTTAAACACGTTTTCTCGATTTCCAAACTAAGAGAGCATGTGCATGCACAGCCACAATCAATGACAGAAAGCCTCTCTTGCTGGCAACGGACGTGTCACTAGGATTTCAACACATAAGCGAATTTGGTTTCTCATATTAAAGTATAAGAACAGAGACCTAATTAAAAAATGGTATAAATAATGATTCAACAGTTAATGTTCATGGGTCTGACGTCTATCCTTTCAAGACATACGGACTTTAAAGTTGATACCAAAGAACCTTCTTCACCTCGAGACTCCTCTGTCAGCACTTCCCTCCCTCTTTGGGCTCTCCAACAGGGTCCTGTTGTTTCCTGCTGCTTTGACTACGCTAACTGGCTCTGGTTTGGCTCTCAAGACATTTACTCAGCAAAGTAAAATAAATCCAGAATGCCACAATTGGAAAAGTGGTAAATCCGAGCCGATGTGATCTAGATCCAGAACAGCTCACTCGCTGATCCACCCCTTTCTAAATTTGGCAAGAGGGTCTACTCTCTTGTAAACTTTGGAACACACTCCTGAAGTCAATAACGGTAATCAGCAATCGTCTTCAATTTAAAAGAACAAACAATACCTGGCTTTTTCCTACAATATAATTCCAACTAGGTGTAACTTATAAGAACTACTGCTCAGTATAAGCAAATGGCAATTCTCTTACCCTGCTTCACACCGTACCTCATGCAGTATTGTGCTTTATTGGGGTGCACAAACAAATCTCACAGGAAAAGCGCCGCCAACAGTACTGAAGCCACGCATAATAAAATGGAGTAGAAACTTACTTGCTGATCTTGAAAGCACACTGGGCCTCGCAAAGGGTAGCAAAGTGCTATATAAATGCAAATAGTGTGTCCTACCATTTTATCATGGCAGGGGGTAAAACCTCTTCCAGCTCTCCCCCCTTTGCAAAGCACGTGGTGTAAAAGACTAGAGCTGTGCATACACGTACCAGAAGAGTTTAAAAAGCATTGGCAAAACCAATAGGTCTTGCCTACGTGAGATCTATTGGCTTTGTCACTTATTTTTAAAGGCATGTTGTACAACAGCTAAAAGTAAAAAAAGAGAAAAAGAAAAAGCACTCTTGCGTTCAGCGCTAGCTGCGTCATAGCACTTTCTTTTTCTTACACTTTTGACCATGCTGCTCAGTAGTCTCGCTGCTGTACAACCGGATAAAAAACTGACAAAGCCAATAAAATCTTCCAGAGCAAAGACCAATTGGCTTTGTCGGTGATTGTTTCATTTACGATCTCTACCATTTAAGCGATGCTTTTCCACTGATAAGAAAGTGAAGAAGACCATCCATCCCTTTCAAGCGTACGTCCCGTTTCCTAATACTTAACGGTGCACATGTTCAACATTCATGTGCCTAGAAGTCACCATTATATTATCTCTGCGCCCCTGTGAACCACTAATCACCCCACACTCTCATCCAAAAACATATGCACTTCAGGAGACGATTCTTGAGTCGGCTGCCATTAAAACCATCCTCTAGAGGCAGAGCTGCAATTTGCTCTCCAACCCGTATCTGTACAACCAGTTTGAAACAAAACGTATTTTTAGCAAAAAAGATTTAATTCACGGCCAAAATATTCTATGTATTAGGAAACACGTAGTGTTGCTGAGATCAGACACATTGTGAATCACCCAAGAGAGTTGGAAGCCCTTTTTACTTTGTGGCCACACTCCTCACCAGTTGCAAAAGTAATCCACAAAGTAATCAAAAGGTTGGCATTTTCAATGTACTCGCGACAGCTATGTTTGCCCTCGTAAGTCTAAGGAAATAGGGGTGGGCGAAGGGCAAGTACATGCAACAGGTTAAAAATTCACATCAGGGCCGGACTCAGGGACGGCTTTAGCGCTGGTGGCGCCCGGTGCGACAATCACTTTTGGTGCCCCACGTTCCATAACCACCTCCTCGAATTCTCTCCCTACCACATGCAAAAGTGCTACTCATCTCTCCTATCATAAGATATTGCTAAACACAGTGCCCCCCTGAAGTTACAGCACCCCCTCCACAGGTCGGCGCCCAGTGCGGCCGCACCAGTCGCACTGCCCTAAAGCCGGCCCTGGCGGGACTGGCCGTAGCGGGCACCGGGCATTCCCCCGGTGGGCCGCAGGGTGGGGGCCGATTTTGGGCCCCTAGGGGCCGTTTCTGTTACAGGGCCGTTTTTGCAGCATAGCTGCAAATTCGGCCCCTGTAACAAAATCGTCCGAAACCGGCTCTGGCAAACAGCTTGGCGGCTCCCAGGGGGGCTGGCAGAGCTCTTTGCCAGGGCCAGTTTTGGTTCCCAGTCCGGCCCTGCTTCACATGCCTTTTTGTCCAGATATATTAATTGGTAGTACAGCCCAATAGTACCCTAGACAGCGGACTTTCGTAAAAGAATAAGTGTTTCATGCACCAGAACTTACACCAATGTCGAGATTGTAATAGAAATGTGCCAAAGAGTATGTGTCTTCGTAAAGGTAGACACCACAGAGGTAGTAAATAAACTGTTCAATGATTCCAGTAACACTTAAGGTAAGAAGGTATATGCATGCTTCACCACCAGAGGCATTCGGACTCTACCCTAAACGCTGGTCACTGCTGATTTCCAATGGTTAGTTCACCATGCTATCCCAGACACCCCCTCGCACAATCCTGCATACATCATCGGACACGTGCTCTTACAGATGGCACTCCAGTCATATTTCATTTGTAAGCACCTGACACACCGCACTCTGACAACAACACTTTTGTCCTCACTACTCATAGGCACCCCACATTCCCAAAACAGTACTGCTGCAAACAGAACATGTTCCTCACTAAAATTATAATATTATAATTTGCTTTACTTTTGTAATATATGCCTACTATATGTGCTTTTTTGAGCCTACTCGATGCAGACAGATCATATGTGCTCATAAAATGAAGAAACGGAGAATACTTAACAGCACCCCAACAACAAATATGGAGAAAACCAAGTTAGTTACATATCCCATCACAGATACCAAGATTCCATAAAGCCTGGCTTCTATATCTTCTGGAAGATCTTTATAAGTGCTACAGCAGGGGTGTCCGGTGCAGAATTAGGAGGGCTGGACCCATACAAGATTTCCAAGATATATATATAAATAAAATAAAATAAAAGGTGCATACTGTGAATCTAAATGGAACATATACCAAAAGTAAATACAATGAACTGCAGGCATGAATCATGCCGTCGTGTACCTACTTTGAACACCCCTATACAACAGTCATTGTGCAGACCGTGTTTTTGGCATCGAACATTTTATACTTTAAAGCAGGAAACATGAACTAATAAAATAATTACAACTAAGAGGACATACTTTGCCGGCGCAACAAAGGTTCATATTTTTGTTACAATGTACACATTAGGCAACAGGAGTAAACAGAAAAAGCCGACAGACAAGCATATACGTATACGATATAAAGTTCTTTTCACATGCAATATTCTGTCCGACCCGTAATCGTGCACAACTAAACCAACCTGTTTTTTTTATCAAATATTTGCATTGTTAGGAAAACATACTCTACATTAGAACACATATCCCAAAAAAATCAAGTGAATGTAGAATAAAAGTGGGATCAGCCAAAATCAAAAGGAATGCCGCTGCCCGCGTCCCACGCAGTGGGACATCAGCAGGGCAGCTCTCTAGTGGCCGCCCGTCGCAGCCTTCCCCCTCCTTCTGCCTCGCGCGCGAGGCCACGCCCAGGGAGGAGATCTCCCAATGAAGGTTTTGGGGTGATCCTGGGGGAAGAGTGGTGTGCCATGAGGTTGCCCAATGCGTGGCGTAGAAAGAGGGTGACACAGAACATTGCGGTGTTGGAACTCTTTCCAATTCTTGTAGCGCTGAATCTCTGGCGGGCCACACTGAGCAACATGAAGGTGGTCTTCTGGTCAGACAACATGGCGGTGGTGCACGCCATCAACGGCCTTACTGCCTCGTGCCCGCTAGTCCTGAGTCTGCTGAGGGAGTTAGTCAAAGAGGGTCTGCGCAGCAACGTTGAGTTTAGGGCGCGGCACATCGCGGGTGTACGGAATGTGGCAGCTGACGCTCTTTCTCGCTTTCAGTGGCTCCGGTTCCGAGAGGCCTGGCCGCGGGCAAGGGCGGAGATGACACCATTCCCGGACCACCTGTGGCGCTTGCTTCAGTGGGGGAAAGACTGAGGAAGATGGGGGAGAGGTCCCTGGCGCCAGCGACGCGGAGGAAGTACGACTCACAGTTAGCAACGTTCAGAGCAGTAGTGGAGGCGCTGGGTTGCTTGGCGTTGGGGACAGAGGATCAGGTAGAGGCCTTTGTGGTGTGGGCCAAGGAGAACGGCAGATCACACTCATGGATTTGTGGTCACCTGGCAGCCGTGCGCCATGACGCCAGGTTAGACGGGAGTGTCGACCCAATGGGGTCATCCAAGATTAGGGCGGCCCTGAAGGGCTGGGCCAGGGAGGAGGTTAGACAACCTGACACCAGCCCGGGTCCCTTCTTGATTCATGCAGATGGATCCCCCCTCACCAAGTTTCAGTTCGACCGTATTCTTGGTGCCACCCTGTCCAAGGCTGGCCTTTTGGGGAGGTGGCGCAGATTCTCCTCGCACTCCTTTAGAATTGGCGCTGCCACTTCAGCGGCAAAAGCTGGCCTGGGCCCAGAGGGGGTAAAAGGGGTGGGGCGTTGGGAGTCCGATTGTTTTAAGAGGTATGTTCGCCCTTGATGCTGTATGTGCAGCTCCGACCCTTCCCACCCTGGGTCTGTTCCTTTTCGATGAACGTATCTAATTTTGTGTGTAATAAAGATACAACTACCTAAAAGCTGCTTCATCGTTTCATTGACAGGTCACCAGGTTTGGTTGATGGGACACTCCTACATCACGAGGCTGGAACGCTGGGCAACACACAGGAACTGGTCGCAGAATTTTGCTAACACACATTTTGTGTGGCTGGGCTCCCCGGGGATGAAATGGAGTGAAGCCCGGGGCATAATTGAACAGCGTCTGGCTGTTGTGGGGGTTCTGCCCTCGATTATTATCTTACACCTGGGGGGTAATGACCTGGTTTCTAGGGGAAGGAGGGCCCTGCTCCTGTCCATGCAAACTGACTTGCTAGCCATTAGCCAGGCTGGGGGGTCATGCGAAGTCTGGTGGTCGGAAATTGTACCCCGCAGGATTTGGAGGGGGGCCAGGTCCCCGGCAGCAGTAGAGCGGTCACGTAGAAGGGTCAATAGGTCCATGCAAAAATTCATGGAGCGCAGGGGCATGGGCTTCATCAGACATGCATTGATCCAGGAGAAGGTTGAGGGGTACTACGAGAAGGACGGGGTGCACTTGTCCAGGGTAGGGATGGACATGTTCCTGCTTGACGTGCAAGAGGCGCTAGCTAGCAAAGGACATCAGTAACACCTATGGAGGGAAGGGGGGGCTCTGGCAGCGACGGAAGCCTCCCCAGAGCTGTGGCGGAGTTACAGGGCGATCTGGAGGCAGACGGGTACAGTAAGGGTACCTCTGCGACAGGCGGTACAGTAAGGGTACCCCTGTCCGGCACAGTAAGGGTGCCCGAGCCAAGGTCCACGAGCCGAAGGGGGTTCTGGGAAGACCGCGACGGCGCCCCGTTAGTCCTTCGGGCGGTTGGGGGGCCTGACCAACCGGGGGTGTGCCACAACACGCTCCGCCCCTGTCAGAAGGGGCGGGAGTAGGAGACAGATCACGTGACCCAGTGGATGATCTGAAAATAAATATGTGCCGCACTGCCGGGCATCGACCCACCGTGCGTGCTGGCTCACCAGGCGGGCGGAGCAGCGAGGGGCTGCTTGCCCTGGATCGCCCGTAAGATAACCCATTTATCGTCATACTTATGTTGTATGAAATAAACCTGCAGCAGTTCTTCACCCACAATGAAAGTGTCCGTGTAATCCTTGGGTGACGTCTGTGCATGCGTGTTGAATGAAGCGGATGACGGTGTGGTCACTATATAATTATAGTTCCCTAACCACTTCAAGCAACATGCCGGATGGATGAACGAACGTTCGTCAAATGCAGCAGAGCTAGAAAGCGTTATATTTTAGTTATATGTACGGATTAATTAACGGGAAGGAGTGAATTAAGGAAAACAGCAATCTACGAGGAGGGGCAACAATAACATTGAAGCAACTAAAAACACAATACCTCCAAAAAGTGCGAGCTGTCTGATATTAGAGGAAGTGGTGTAATAAACTTCTTGCCTACGAGCTTTCAAGTGGCAACAACAGATTTAGAATTAAGAACCAAATAATCCTGGCTCCGCCCTTAAACAAACTGTGTGAATCTGAGCAGTTAATTTAAGATTGCTGTGGTTCGGGGGTCGCTCAGAAACAGGACAGACGCGTTAAACATTTGATAAACAAGAAAAAAAGCGCTATAGAGGAAGCAGTGGGAGAAGAAATAGTACTGCAATCCGTTTGGGAGCAGCAGACGGGCATGGAGTGATTCAACTTAATCTGTGCTTGACCTGTGCTCAACAGCAAGCATCAGAAGTGACGTTTCGTATGGACTAGCCAATTAGGGACGCTCAGTGCTTAATTTGTAAACTATTTAGTCCAGGTTCTCAAATGTTTGTCAGAGGCCACACCTTCTTTTTCTCAGCTCCACCCGCTTACTCTATTGACTCCACCCACATCCTCAACTGGCACTGCTAAAAGTCAGATGTAATACCAAATCTGAATTTCAGCAAGTGAGCCTTCCTCATAATAAGGTTTTGATAGGAGGTTCCAAACATACACATTTGAAAAAGCAACTTCAATGTAATGAATTTAGGGATTAAGAATCGGAGGCCTAAAGTATTATAGATATTTTGGACTCGGGTTTTGTTGCAAGTCACACTAGAGAATATTTTTGCTCCGGAGCAAAATAGAGTACATTTTAAGCATAACCTTGTCCTAAAAATTACAAACATCGCTCAAAGGTGTTGAACAATCATGGACGTGCAACGCCCTGTTTGGGATCATAATGTAGCGGAGGCTTTAATAAAGGGTGATGATTCAGCTCAAAACGTATGAGTCAGACAATCCCAATGCACAAATGGGTGCAATGTCTGATATTTATGTGTTTCTCGCATCTGCATTGCTTGATTTTGCTCTCCAGAAAGTGTTCATCATAGTCGTTGAAATGTCATTCATAATTACAGTGAAATAACTGAAATGATGAAAATGGCACTCATAGGAATCTGAAACCTTGGCAGCTATGCGGTAGGTGTCAGGGTCACTGGGCGAAGGGTGCACTTCAAGTAGAGCAGAAGGAATTCACTGCCTGGCAAATTAAACTCTCCAATGTGAACCCTGTTGCCAAGAGAAGAGCACTTCCTTCCAGGCCTGGCTGTTCCGTAAGAAAAGACATTAGGAGAGGGGCTTCTGTATTTGGAACGCACAGAGATCAATGTTGAAATAAAATGGGGCACTGTGGGGTTTTGACACAGACTGCCAATGGAAGGGGGCACAGTGAAGGGATTGCAATGGGCTGCCAATGTAAAAAGAGGGCAGTCTGTGGCTTTCATACAGACTGCCAATTGAATGGAGGCACCTGATGTTAAATAGTCTGAGAGTGAGATACGGCACAGAGGGCTGGGCAGAAAGTGGTTAATCAGAACAGAAGGTGTTCTCTGCAACCATCAGGCCCTCGCTGTCCACAGAGAAGGCATCGCTCCCATAAACCCCTGCATTTCACATACACTGACCAGTGTGCCTTCATCTGGCCACTTTATATCCACCTGGGGGCACAAAATGCTCGC
The DNA here is from genome assembly GCF_964204655.1 of Triturus cristatus. Taxonomy (NCBI): domain Eukaryota; kingdom Metazoa; phylum Chordata; class Amphibia; order Caudata; family Salamandridae; genus Triturus; species Triturus cristatus. The sequence goes on from NC_140580.1 coordinate 957,761,940, forward strand.
ACCTCCCTCGCCTTGCCACCCCTTCGATCTGCCACCAGTATTTTAAACTACCCTCGCCCCTCACTGGCTGGCAGGCAGTCCTCGTGTCCGCATTTATTCCCCACTACACCCAAGCCCCTGTAATCTAGCGCCAGTACCACCCAGTGCATTGCAGCCCTTTCTCTCGGAAGTGCCCACGTCCTTTTCCCTTTACCAGTAGTGCCCACTGCCCTTCAGCCCTCTACTACCAGGGAAGTGCCAGACATTCGTTTCTGCCTGCATTCCCCATTGCTAGGGCCCCTTCTTACCGGTTAGCATTTCCAAATATCAACCATTGACTTCCCGGGCTTTAACTCGGAACTGCCCACACCCCTGTTTCCCGTTCTTTTAACCAGTCTCTCCGCCCCCCCAATGTCCTCAAGCCCCCATCTTTCCGCATGGAGCCCCCTTTGTCACACAGCCTGACTTCAGGGCTGATCGCTGCATGGCAGCCCCTGCTCCCTCTGAGTACTGCCCACTGGCCTGCCAGCGCCCTTGCTTGCCACTCTGTTCTCCCCACTCCTTCCGATGTCATGCCATGCTCACAGACAGGGGTTAAAATAACTTAAGCAAAAGCAGGGCAAGGCTATGACCTTCCGGCAACCTCGGAGCATTGCACTGCACACGCTGCCCCGCCCGACGCCGGTGGCAAGAATGTTGGGGCCTCAGTGCTGGGGCCTCTGAGGCTCAGATTGAGTTCTTGTGACCGTCAACACGTGCCAGTAAAAGCAGCATTTTCTTTTATTACTCACTGCGTGGTGGCATTGCCAGGACTGCAGGACTGGCTTAATAAGAGGCCTACTGCTGCGTCACATCATGCTAACTGGTGCTGCCGTGCTGGTGACTCGTGCGCAAGTGTGTGTGCGCTGAGGACGGGTGTGGTCCACCGTCCCTGGAATAAAAAAAAAATCTTCGGCCTGCCCACCAGCAACACTGCGAGTCTGTGAGCAAATCTCATCTGACGGGCTCTCTCTCTCTCAACACTGCACAGAACACTCTTCTTCACCGACGGACTCACTCCAGGGACTGACTGTCAGAGTGTGAACTGAACACTCCAGTAAGGCAAATACATTTAATTTATTCTTTGACACATGACGTATAGATTGCAGTGCAGTCATGCAGTTGTAGATCGGGCCCTGATAAAAAGGTGCTGGTGCTAAGCACCGGAAAGCACCAGCACAAATTAAGCACTGGGGACGCTGCAAGGAAAAGTGACGCTAAAGCACACAAATTGTAAGTATTGAGCGGGCTCCAAGCCCTTTTTGTAAACAATTGTGTCTAGAAAGCGAGACGCATGCGCTGGCAACCCTAACAAGCATCTGCAATGCAATAGGTCTCGCATTATTAAAGTTTGAGCTGTGTAGAGAGAGGTAGAGAGAGGTAGAGAGAGAGGTAGAGAGGTGTGTTAACTAAAAAGTCTTGCAGACATTGACACCTATGTGTCTGTACTTGGTGCATAATGCGTTTTACTTGTACAAAATGCAGCAAAGCAGCGTGCACAGTGCTTTCTTGCGGCAACACCCGGAGGTTTCAGTGTTAGAGCAGGCCCACCAGGGATCTGTGTCTTCCTGTCAGGCAGCAGGCATAGGGGGGCTTCGGTTCCTGTCTGGGAGAGACTCAGAGAATAACCCCTCACCCCCCCCCCCCCGCCAAACATGTGCTCGGTCTCCTAAAGCAAAGGCATATGTGGCCGAACAATGCACTAAACAGTTTCACAGTATTTTCCCGTTGTCACTTTGTGATGTTGTCTCGACCTATGCCGACCACGTGCCTCAGCAAGACCCCTTCAATTGTGGGAGTCACTCTCCTCGTTGTGTAGACTCTCCGCATTGCTGTAGACCCGTCCTTGTGGTGTGCGCCTTCATCAAGGTCCCACAGCATTGTGGTAGATGCAGTCCTTGTATTTTTCGTTTCTGTTGTCAGTCTTAATTTTAGCAGTAAACACAAATCAATTTTCAATGAGGTAATCACCCTTCCTTGAAACTGTACAATTCAATTTTTACTGGGGTAATCTCTTGACAGGATGTTTTGATTGTATTAAGGCAATTTAGGGGGTGGGGGCTAAACCCTGTTAGGTGAAAGTGGCTTTGACTGCTGCAAAACATTCCAAGGGGTATCCTACCCAATACCTGTTACAGCAAGAGAGCAACCCTTCACTTTCTAGAATCTAGAACATAAAAAATGGAACTGTGCTAACTAATGAAACGAAAGAACGTACGTAGGGGTTTAGGAAAGGCACACACCTGAGGGAAGTTCAGTGTTGGTTTGACTGCAGGGCACCACCATCTGTGTTGCTGTCTTGTAATCTTTCAGTGCGCCCAAGTGACAAAGATTTTGCTGTGACTTACTCTTTAAGCACTCGTGGCTCACTACTGGTTTTTAGGAGTACTTCAGGAGTAAGTCGCACATCCTCACTCCAAATTCTTTGTGTATTGGGCCCCTTACGTTTATTTGTTCCTTGGTACGACCAGTAGAGTTGCTTTTCATCGCGCCTAGTGGAAATTTCAAGTTGAGAGCGAGAGTTACAGTTTCTATCCGACCTCCTTGTTGCCCTGGAACATTGACTACCTTTTTCGTAGCCATTGAGACCCGGGTGGTAAGGTTAACACGGCGCCAGCCTTATTAACACCTGTTATGCCACTCCCCCATCACCCATAGAGCTTATTTCGAGCCAAGCGCAAAGGTCAGCTGCCGTGGGCAGTTGGACAGTTCTTGTTTCCATAAGTATAAAGCCCTCAGCCCCATTCCCAATGTCCAGTGAAAGATCGATTAGCTAACCAAACATTCCACCAGAAGCCAAGACCCTCCATTCCCAAGACACAACTGAAATCGGCTAGTAATTCCATCTTAAAGTCATTTTATATGTGGTTTGTGCCCTGGCATTTTCATTATTGTGAATGCTTTGTAAGGTCCTTGGATTGCCACTAGGGGGCGATAAATCGCAGAAGCTACAGGCACCTCTTCCTCTCCCCACTGCTCTCGACCCTCCACCCCTTCGGGCTTCACCATAGGGAATCTTCAAGCCATATAGAATATATATATGAGAAGCCGGGGAAATTAGAAAATCTTGGCATTCCGGGTTACGATAATTGTTGTAAGACATCCATATCGTTCATATTTGTCCAGCATGTATGTTTTTTTTCAGGTTGATGTTCTTCCAAGTGTGTTTTTTTGTTTTTTTAGACGAGGAGGCAGATCGGTTTTCTGCACGTTCGAATGGCTAGGAGGAGGGATTTCGGTGGCAGTTCCTTTCCACCTTTGCAATTGTGACAAAATGGCAACGCATTGCTTTGGTTCCGCTCCCATCCACCTTCAGGATGGGAAACTGTAAACGGCCGGCTGTGCCCATTGCAGGTAAAACGCCTAGTAATTGTGCCCCCTGCCCGCCCCCCACCAGATGAAAGAGTGCCAGAGCCCAGACAGGACGTGGACTCCTAACTGTAGGACGCTTTTACAGTTTAAATCAGAAGCTCGGGAGTGGTGCTTTCAATTATCACGTCTGTGTCTGGTCAAGATAATTGAAATCACATGACGGCCTATTGGTGTCTATTACGCGCACCAAGCACGTAGTAGACACCAATAGGCCATGGGCGGAGCAATGCGCCCGCCTTTGGCCAATTATGTGCAGTCATTCATTAAAGACGCACGCAAAGGCCAATGGGGTAGCACAAAAGCACACGCACAAGCGTGTGCGATTCCTAGGTCTGTGCTGAAACCCCTTTTCACCTACTAAATGTCTCACGCTGCGCAAGCACTTCTGCGCAGTGCAACGCTAGGCGCGAGACCAAAAAAGGAGTAAAAGTATTTCCAAACATATGGTCTGTAAAATGCAATTGCAATGAAGGTGTATTTTATTCCCATGGACGTAAAAGTGGAGGAGAGAGTGTTCCCCAGAGGCTGGTTCCACCCTTTTTAGCAAACAGGAGGTGCCTTCTGTATTGAAAAACAGACCCAAAGCATTTCCCATCTTAAATTGGTAGGTCAGGAAATACAAGCATATCTTGGTGTAAATTCGGGATGCAATATGTATGGGGCAAACCATGAGCGATCATGGTAGTTACTGAGTTAATCCTGAATGGCCCCTAGAGTGTTGTGGTCCCGATCGCGTACGGTGGGACGTATTGAATAAATAGCGTTGCGTGTGCGCTCTACGTCAGAGCCAACATGCGCAATGCCACCAAAAGCACACAAGCCTCCGAGTGCTTATTTCCAGGGCCACACCACCACGTGGAGTGCACCCGCACTCACAGTCAGCTGTGTAGCCGAGAATTGGCCGCAGCTGAATACCAGTAAACACCACACTTGGTACCCTCCACCTCCACAGTGTTGATGTATGGCGAGAAATACATGGGCAGGATGCCTTGTAAAATACAACTTTTTTACACATTCAAAGCCATTTATTCTTAGCACCCAAAGTTCAGTCTATTCTAGTTCAGCACTGTTTTTGCTAGCTGCTCCCTTGGTTCCCTCACAGTTCTGGTGGAGAGGACATAGGCCTGCATAAGCCCCTTTATATCGGTGGCTAGGAATAAGTCTACATAATTTTCCAGATTCTCCAGCACATAAAGATTTGTATGTTTTTACTGTGCAAAACTTTATTTGCATTTGATTATAAAAATAGTTTTTGAAAACCAATCACGCCTCTAAAAAATTTTTTTTTAAATCAATACCCCAGCAAAGTGTCTTATGCCGAAGTTATATTGAAAACTGTAATTACTGCCCGCAGTATGTTCAACCAGAAAACTTTAAAAATAACATTACAGCTTCTATATGGTGGGCCCATGTACACTAAGGCTGTAGTGTAGTTAATCAGTGGAGAGGTCTGGTGCAGCGGCCAGGGCAGCTGACTTCGGAGCACAGGGTTCATGGTTCGATCCCCGGTGCAGCTCAGCAGAATGTGACTCTGGGCAATAGCTCACTTAATTTCCACAACGGCCCCCAGCGCCTTGAGACCCGTAAGGGTGAGTAGTTCGCGCTTTACAAATACGGATTTATTTACTTATTTATAATCACCGTATGAGGAATGCTGGCTTTTCTAAGGCATCTTAATCCTCTCACCCTGTCAGCTGTGCTTCTGCACAGAAAAAATAACAACTATACAAATCCTCCAAAAGCTAGAAAACTCCACGAATGCCTCAATTTGTAGATACATCACTGAGGAATTGTAAATTCTCAGTCATGGTGAGATAGAATGAGTGAAGAGCATTTAATTTACCTCTTAAATTACAAACAGGGTCTTCGCTCACAAGCAATAATAGGCTTATTTCACACAAAAAAATGGCTTGTGTACGTAAAGGACCCGACGCTCTAAAGAAAATAAACACTTGACAAGCCAGCCTTCAATGTGGGCCGTAAAAACCTGCATTCAGTTCAACCTTTTAAAACAAATTCCAAAGGGTCAAAACTTAGTAACTTAGTAACTGTCATACAGTGCTCAGGCATATATTCTCAGTATAATCAGCTTCCACTTCCTTCTTCATACCTGATGTGGTTATTTATAGACAAAGAAGCGCACAAATGAGCAGATGCCACAAACACCGCAGCATCTTCTCTATAGCAACCGGTGCACATAACCATGTCTCGGGTACAAAGACCAAGGCAGTTGAGACAGTCATAAGGCCACAGTCAGCAATCCACGTGATAACTAGATGTGAAGCTTGTCTGAAGAAAAAAAAAAAACTTCCTGTAAAAGCTTCAAGGAATTTTAGAAAAATTCTACACAAAAACAACAAAATTCAGGCTACAATATAAGATGGAGTAGCAGCATAAACTTTGAAATGGCAGAGCAGAAACCATAGTGCCTAGTTCTGTGTGCCACTAAAGTGTAGAAAGTCCAGCATTAAGTCCCTGGTTCTTCAATTGATTATTTCAGGAGCAAAAAGATAGCTATCAGCTTGCTCTATCAATTTTTTATGTATCGCTAAACTCAAGACTTCTACTGACTGTTTTAAAAACCTTTTGGAAAGCCACACATAATATGCAATGCCACGATTCAGGAGGATTTACTATTTTTTTCTGTACTTTAATCTGCACTCCCACTGCATTCCCATAAGGGAAGCGGTGGGTAGGTCAAGAGACAAGCTAATTTTGTAAGTGTTCACATTTCAATAATCCCAAGAATGTTTTGAAAATTACTTGTAGAAGATTTTATACAGATAGGATTACAGAAATAGTGAAAATGTATAATAAGCTAGCAACCACGATTATCTAAGACCTGCATTGCCGCTATTGAATTCTTGAAAAGGTGGGTTTTTTCATGGGCCTGCCTTACAAAAGGCACCCAACCGTATCGGGGTGAGCCCTTCCATTCAAAATACATAACACAAACGCTGGTTATGCCACAGGGAGTCATGATGGACTTGTAGAAATGTACTACACAACAAACGGAACCAACATATGCAAACTTACATTTACAGGTTGTAAAACAGTTCGTGAAATACTCACTCCCACAAACACCCAGAGCAGGGGTAACCTATCACTCTGAAGAGTCTGTGAGGCAACAAGCTCGTGCACAACAAAACTCTTGAATACATCTTATTCCCCAACTTAATGAAACTTGTTTCATTAACCTTTGGTCTATTGATCACACATAGTTCTGTGTATCTACTGAGCTAATAAAATATTCCCATTTATGTGGGGAGACTTCCTATGGTCATTTTTCAGTATCTTTCTTCTTATCAAAAGACCTTCTTTTGGATGTAAACAGTTCACACACAAGACATCTGGGTAGATATTTAAACTAATGGAGACAGAAAAATCCATTAATGAAATCACCAGGCAATCTTACTAGGCAGAACAGACAGGACCAAAGGGATGAAAAGGTCTTTCAAAAGCAACAGCACTACCGCTGTGTACAACTAAAGGAAAATCCAGTGGGACGACGTAATGGGAATAACACATGAGCAACAACCGCAATACACAAAATGGAAGAAGCCCAAAAATAAGGCAATCCATCAACTTTGACAAATTGGCTGCTTCCTTCCGAGACAGACAAAGGGATGTTTGATGCATCTCTCTTTCAGCCATTCAACCGTTCTCGCCACTTGCCAATGGAGAGCTCTGGACATCTTTAGAACATTAGGAAACAAGCACTTTTATAGTCTGCAGTGCAGTTAATGAGCATCTTTGAGGGAGTCTGCTTTTGGCTGGCAAAACCACACTTAATGGTACACGCCTGCCATATTATATTATTCTGAGATTAAGCTAAAATAAATTGATATTTCTCAGCAAAAGCATTTTCCCCCACCTCTACCTGGGTTTGATTGATTCTGGGATGTTATTCGTCAGGAAAGAGAGGGCGGAGGCACATAGATCTTCAGAGGAACCTTTTGTTTTCTATGGTGTACGATCTAGTCCACATCTCTGGAATACATCCTGAAAGAGGATTGTAAACATCTAGGGCATCTACGATGGGCTGGGGAGACAAACGTGACCATTAGGGAAGTTAACTTTCATGGGGTGGAAGTGCCAACAATGGGCAATCAGCAAGTTTAAGAATTGACCTGTGTGTTGACGGTATCATCGGGCACTGACTCTAAGAAAAGGGCTGGAATGTGCAGAGTGCACCCTATCAGAGGTTTCCAAGGGTGAAAACGTAAGCAGTCAAAGCACCAGTGCTTCATAGTGCAGATTCCATGGGTGGCAGGATGGGTCCAGGCTTGGCAGGATGTCATAAGAGATCCTAAGGGCGGATTTGTCAATAGGTTGAAGGGGACCGAATAGGAGAAAAATAAAGAAAAAACAGCAGGAGAAATCAGGTGCAGTCATGGGCAGTGCAGGAAGTGAAAGCAGCTCCGCCACCAATCTGAACATAGAGATGCGATTCAAGTCGTTCAGCCATCCATGTAAGAGGGTGTAGATGCATGCTGGAACTCCGGCAGGCACAGGAGAGTCGACAAACAGGAGCTTAGTCATAAACAATCCCTTACAAGAGGAGGAGGCAATGAGAAGGAAACAAGAACAATTGGAAGGAGCAGCAATTAGGCCAGTCACGTAACAGACCGCAGGTGACACAGGCAAGATATTAAGCCATCTGCATCAGAAGGAGCAGAAGGCAGGAAGCATAGCAAAAAGACTGGTATGTTAGCGTTCAAGAGAATGGGTGACGCATGGAAAGGAGAAGGGAGAGAGAGTTTGATTAAATGATGGGTTAAAGATGTGAACAGCCCTGAGCTAGGCTACTACCCACTATATCAGCAACCCAATAAACAGATATATTGCAAAGAAACATATATACTCAGCCTTTTTTTTTTAAAAAAAGAGAATTTTAAAAGAAAATGGTCAATAAAAGAAAGTGAAAAGAGTGATGGGGTGTGGCTTAGTTAAAATGTAGCTAGTTAAAATGGCTCGCCATTGATCAGTATGTATGAGAAGAGACAGAGGACGTGACCGACGAATTGCTGTGAATATCACATTTCCCAAAAATGGAGAGTATATAGAGATTTACAGAAGGCAGCATGAAGGGCAAAGGGGGCGTAAAGCAGCGTGTGCAGTGGACAGGTACATGGCAGTCAGATTCTTAGGGTACCGAGACAGGTAGTCAGAAGAAGGTGTTGACTTTTATACGCAAGGCGTTTCGTGAAGAGCAACATTTTCGGCCGTTTCCAGAATATGATGGGGAAGGCGCAAAAAGAGTCCTGGTGGAATGCATTCAACATGAGGCACCGCCTAATAAGGATTGTCTCAGTGTTCGAAGCTTATTGAATTTAGTGACAACGTAGTAGAATGGTTTTCAGAAATAACAAGACATTTCGCTGTCATCCCTGAATCCTTTTTTGAGCGATTTAATGAAAAACAATTAGTTTGAAAGCATTTAAAAGGAAGAATATTAAAAATGCCCTTGTGAAAGAAGGTACTAACCTACTGGAAACAGTCCACTAATAAAAATACAATGTTTTTTCCTCCAAACTCAGAATGTTACTCAAAGGCCTCTGTTGTAGTACAAGTGCAAGGCATTCCAACACGGGTCCCAGACCACAGACCTTCCTTCATGAACCCCCAACACAAGACATTGTGAGCCCATCAGAAGAACCTATGTCATGATACCCTATTTTAACATCTATGATACAAGACGCATTATTACTAGCAATCGATGCCAGCAAGTTAAAATGTGACACTGCCGCCGAAGCCTTCATTATTCTCACAGCTTTTCAATATCTGCTCGAGACCCCTGGAACGCCTAATTGTGCAGTAAATAGTGCAATTTCAAATGTATGAGGACTAAACTACAAATCGGAAAACAGTTATCAAAGCAAGATCAAGGGGTGTCTCGGAAACAACTTGTGGATAAGTGGGACCTGGTTAGGCCTCAAAGGGGCGCAAGTCACTGGTCATGTACAGCTTCAGCTTAACCCTAGCCTGTGATGGCCTTAAGAGCTTGGACACACTGCAGTTCCCATTCTAGGATAATGGAACACAGACACCTGATTTGACACAACTTTTCTTGCTACATTTCAATGGTCATATAAATCACCAAACTGCAACTCATGATGCTTATAAAGGTCTCCTTTACTACAAGAACAAGCCTTTACAATGCAATGGTCTCGGCATTATTAAAGTTAGAGCTATTGGCATTGCTCATGACATTATTTTTGTTTTATGTTTTTGTTTTTAAAACATTTAAAGAAACAGCATTGTTATTTACAATGTCAATAGCTTAATCACTCTCAAATGCGAGACCTATTGCATTTGCAACCACACACGGAGCCACACACACAAAGCCACCCACACACACAGAGCCACTCACATAGAGCAACCCACACACAAATAGAGCCACCCACAGAGCCACCTACACACACACACACACACACACACACACAGAGTTACCCGCACACAGACAGAGCCACCACGCATAGAGCCAGCTACAAAAAAAGCCACCCACACAGAGCAAGTCAATCATACTGACAGGTTTTAGGTGTAGGTCAGTTGCTGTGGTATATATCTGGATACAATAACATCTCAGAGAGAAACGAGGGAGGGCAGCGACAGCATGCACACACAAACTGACCATTTACTGCCTGTGCATGCAGGAGGCTGAGAACACGGACCTCTCGCACCCAGAGGAGGCAGGAGAGGAAGAGCATTGATAAGCTGACCACTAAGTACGCGGAGGCTGAGAAGGAGCAAGGCTTACAGGCGAGACTGAAGCAGGGAGACACCGACTGCCTGTGCGAGTTGACAAAAAGAAGAGGCACTGCCTGCACCCAAGACTGAAAGGAATTCTGTCTGCACTGAGGGGTTGCTGCCGGGGGCTTGGCAGACAGGCTTTAAGAAGTGAAGATCGCTGCCTGCCCTCACAGACGGTTCAAAGGAGAGCCTTGCCTGCAGAGGAGCAAGGGGACGCAGCCGCCTGCTCCTAGGGGCTGAGAGGTGCTTGCCTGCACGGACACAGAGCAGTGACTTGTGCCTGAGAACAGGAGCCCGTGAGGATCGAGGCAGAAAGGAACAGTGAACCCTGTGGCCACAGCAGGCACCTGGAGAAAGAAGACAGGCCGGGAAACTCGCGAACCCGTCCTGCCTGCTGCACTGCTCTAAAGCTCTGTTCCCCGTGGAGCCCCTGCAACCCGAGCCAGCATCACCCTGGTGCACCTGCCCTGCCTCAGACCCTGCTTCTGCCTGCTCGCTCTCGATGCCTCCTGTGACCCTCGCCTGACTGCTGCCTGCGCTCCTGCCCCCGATGGTCCGCCGCAGAGGCTGAAGCAGTGGTCCCGCTTGTCTCCGGATGTTACACGATCCCGAAAACTGTTAATTTCTTATAATGACAAATTATGAATTTACCCCCATTTGCCTAACTGAATGCTTGTTAGGTGATGTGCCCCAGCATCCATTCCTTAAATTGAAGGCTGACTCAGTCTCTCAATCCCATCACATCTCGTAACCCGATCAAAAAATAAAATCCTAGAACCCTGTTCAAAACCTCAACAGAGGGCATAATAGTATCGACAGCACGATACAACGTCCTCTCAAAAACCATCGATGCACCCAGACCTACTATGGGAACATTTTGAGATATTCGGCGTCCCCACTTACTTAAACATGTCTAGTTATTCGCCATGCGTCAAATACTGACAGTAGGTAATGGGAGAAGCAGTCAGTATAAATGAATGATATCGTAGGAGGCTGCAGTCTGCAATAAATATGATCCGTGGTATCGGGAGCTGCGAACAACTAACAACCTATCTGTGATCAGTGTCGCCTCCGATCTCTGACATTGGTAGCCTGCCAGTGTTCAGTGGATAGGTATCAATTTCTACAACCGCCGATAACACAAAGCAATATCCATGGCCGCGGAGGGCCTATGTGGGCTGGATTCTCACCCCCAGCTCGGAACGGGCGCCTCGTAATCCCAATAGTTGCGGCTCCTCAGGCTGTTCACCTCGGCGTAGACCCGGGCCCTGCTCCCGGCGGCGGGGCCGGGCATGACAGGGGCTGCTCCCCGCGGTGGCAAGAGGCAGCAGGAGCGCAGGGGCAGGCAGCCCAGTAGCGGCGCGGGGAGCAGCAAGAGGCGGCGAAGGGCCGGGCAGGGAGGGAGAGGGGTGCCGGGGGCTTCAGGCGGTGCTGCGGAGGGAGGGACCCGGAACACAGGCTGAGAGTGGCCGGCGGCCAACTAGTCGGGAACGAGAGCGCGCCACCTGGCGGACAGGAGGAACGATTGACCAGCGAGACGGGTAAAAGAAGGAGCGCCTTCCAGCCAGAAGATGTGGAAACAGCACTGTGACTGTGGCGTAGCGTAGTAAATGCCGAAGATACAGAAACTCGAAACACAGTCAGGAGAACGTCTTCAATGCAGAGGGAGCGCGAAGGGATGGTGCTACACGAGAACGTGTAGGGCACTGCAGTCAGTAAGGTTGGGCACTGCAGTCAGTGTTAAAAAAATCTATACAGTCCGGAGCAGCCCCCGTAGCGAAGCGAGTACTCTTAAAATAACGCCAACAAAAATAAATATTAACCGCCCACCACGTCCGTCTATGCAGAAGGTCTCCTGTAAGTAAATTCATTTACCTATCCTATCTCGGAACCATGCGCGACCGTCACTGGGGAAGTGATTCTTGAGACAGGAGCATTCGCTGATCAGAACTCACAGCCCCCTCGGCGCAGATCTCCGTCAGAGGTGCAGCTGCCGATGAACAACGCGTAGTTTAACACTTGCATTGTTTAATGGAGTGCGGTACCCCGTGGGTGACACCCCCGCTCCCTCCGCCCCACCGATCTCGGTGGGCTTGAGCATCTGGACTGCGGATCTGGAGGTCGCGAGGAACATTTCTCCCTTACCACTGCCTTTCTCCGAGGCGAAGCAGAAATGCCTCGGAGAAAGGCAGCGGCGCTTTCGGATTCGGGGGCGTGTTCTCCTCTTGCCATTGGCTGGAGGAGATAATTAGAAAAGTTGCAAAAAACACGCCCCCGAATCCGAAAAGGACGAGCCCTGTTCGGAGTGACGAACCTCTTCTCCAATGGCTGGCCAGCATTCAAGAGGCCAGCCAATGGAGAAGAGGGGAGAAGAGGGGCGGGTTCAAGCCCCTCTTCTCCAAGTCATTAAATCTCGCGAGCGAGACTGCGCAAGCGCAGCCTCGCTAGCCGAGAGCTAAAAAGCAAGATAGAATGAAAGTTCTTTTTAACTGTCTATCAAAACTAGCCTACTGCAATATAGTCAATGCCGGAGCTCACAAAAAATTAGACTTCAACTCTAGAGAATCCAAAAGCGGGACGATCAGATTTGCCTCGATTGGATGAAATCTGCTGACATCACACAGACTTCTAAAGAGCACCACTGGCTCCCAGTAGAGCAAAAACAAAAGTAGTAAAAAAATATATCTGCACTTCACTCCAACCATACTATCTCATTAGGAAGCTCAAATCTCATCACAACCTTCATGCTTCAAAATTAAGAAAGATGGAGGGAAAGCCATTTGAGTGCAAAGATCCAACTGCTGGCATATTCAAGGAAGCCTCGCTTTAGCGACCTAGAAATTCTAATGGCCTACGCCAGTCCAGGGTTGACAGAGCCACAAAACTTGGAATATTAATATGTTATCGAAACTTTAAGTCCCAACCACCGCTCAAGAATGTAGTAGAGCCTCACAAACTTACAATCCCAGTGCTGCCAAGTGTCCTGCGTGTGCTGCACACAAAAACATAAATGGCACAAGCACACCCACCATGGCAATGATGCTCAACACTCATTTTAGCAAACCTGGGGGTTCAACTTCACTACAGCAGAAATGCCAATGTTAAACATTAGGTAAAAGTGTAGAGAAAAAGGTAGCAGCGCAGCACAATTTTATCTGTCATACAGTGGAAATAAAAAAAACTGTGCAGGTTAGCTATAAATCTCACACAGTTCAAAACAATTGCCTTAGGCTCTTCACTCCGTGTCAAGGTGCACTGCCAACAATGTGCTGAAAACATCCCTCCAAAACTGCTGCAAATTAATAGGAAACAACTGGGAATCTGGGGCAATCTAGTCATGTTCCCGAACACGCCCAGAGGTACATGCCCGCTGCTTGGTCCCCAGCCTTGCCTTGGTGTTTGTTTCTGCATCTGCCTCACCGGTTATGCTCCTGACTTTACTCCAGCCGTCCCCGCTGGAAGGAGGTGCTGCTTTCTTCACACTTGTGCTGTTACAAACTTAGGTGACAGCGATGAGAACCAAAGATGCCGTTTGACCGCAGAAACACCCTGGATACAAATGAAACACAGCAATCGTGGCTGAGGCCTATTTTCGGCGAGTGTTTCACCGTAAAAATATGTAGACCCTCAGACAGAGTGAGAAAATAAACATAAACGGGAAAGAGACAGAAAACACATAATTTTTAAAAAAACACACACATACACACAAATACCAGACTGGTGCCACTTTAAAACTAAAGCACATGGAACAATCGAATTGCAAACGATTTGTTAATAGGCAAACGTGCGTCAAGTTGCATCATAAAGTTCGTTCATAATCTCGGTGGTTGGCTTCGGAGCTAGCCTGCTACAAGAACAAAACACTCCCAAACAAGTCCAACCACGGAGGCGGAAACGACCGATTCAGAGTCCCACGTGAAACCAACAGTCAGCAGAAGGACGACGCATCGTTTCCAGCCACGTGAGATACCTTCACGAGCGCGGCACTCCACGTTCACCCTACATTTGGCACGTTAATTGCCGTATTTTGAGTCTTGGCAGTTGGTATTCGTTAATTAATTCCGGATTTTTTAAAAAAGCACAGGCCGCATGGCATCGAGCGCAGCAGGTCAGATAAGCAGAAGGCGAAGTCTGGGAAGCCAAGATACTGTGGTACTAGTTTCAATAAAAGACTCTTTACGGTTAGCGAGGATGAAAATGTCTGTGTTTTTTCTTCAAACTGAAAAAGTAAGTGCCAGCCAGGTGCGTGTAATTAAATAGACCTAAAAGAGGATTCATTGCTAATCCAACTATATTTTTACGTTGCTATAGTGCTGCTCTGAGAATCGCTATTAGGGAGTATTTGTGGCATGTTTAGTACCAAAGGCAGAAAATGGAAGCCAGTTCACCCGGATTAACTGTTACTTAATCATCCAGAAAGTAACCGCACTGAAACCTCATGTACATCACCAAGTTACAGGATCCTTTAGTGAGCACTGAAATTTCAGCGATGGACCCCAACTCAAGACCTTGAAGCCTATCACGTCACTAAGCATCCTTTAGTGACCACCGGTATTTCAATGACTGACCCTAGATCACACTGTGATCTCCCCTCTATGAGATACACCATCTATTGAATACACCTATCTGGCAGGAGCCGCACTGACAACATAGAATTCTCAGTAAACCTTACATAACATAGCGTACATTTGGCTAAAAGTAAGACTTGGGTTGTTTTCAACCAATAAGGTGATTTTCGTTTTTTTTTTTTTTTAAATGCCAAATTCAAATCTCTATGATGGAATGGACACGTGGCCTGGTGCAGGTGTGCCACTAGACGCTGTCAATCAGACTGCAGCACACCTCCCAGGCTGAAGACTCCTGATCACGTCAGCATTCCATAAGAGTGTCACATGCTCAAGTCTTGAATACATTGGCAGATTATAGGTGCGTCCTCCACTGATGGACAGGAAACATTTATCGCATCTTGCAGAGATACTCACAACCTGCTAACAGATCAAACATCTAGTCCGACAAGACAGACACGAAAGACGAAGCAAGTCAACTCCGGAAAACAACCCATCATGAGTGAATGCATGGAGCGGTGTACACAAGAAAATATTTACAGGAGTCCAGGCGTGCAAAAAAGAATCATTGTGCACTGGTAATTGTAAAACAGGAGCGTCCACTGTAGGCCAAGGTCGGCTGGATTCACGCCAGACTTTCAGGATAACTACCAAAGACGTAAATGATGGCCATTAACATTCAGTGCATGTGCCGTTGTTAATTTCACGTTCTGAAAAACTGGCATGGACGTGGCCTTCCTGGACCTAAATTGGTCACCCCACTTTGTAAGAAATCAAAAACAGTTAACTGTTGACAAGAGGTAATGTTCACAGGGATCATCATATAAACAAGAGATCGTAAATTTTAAATCCCTCTACAAGTATACAGCATGTACACTGCATAAATCAATTGGTATCCACATGCTTCAGGTGCGCAGTGCGAAATAACACAGCTTTGATAACGATAGACAAAAGAAATAAAAAAAATTAAAAAAAGACTTTTCTTTGCTGAAATTAGGTTTACAATTAAGGCTTTGAGAAAAACACCTCAGAAAAGCATTAGACTTCAGCCAAACATTTTTTTTTTTAATTCAGGTACAGTGAGGAAGATCCTCCTCCTGTGGGAATTTGGATTCTTTTGTTTGTCCAATGTGCAACAATTCTGGATGCACGTTGGGCTCCGCTGGTATACATGTGGACTATGTCACCGGGAAGCCATTTAATGATTCTTGGACAGAAGGGAAACCACAACAGGTTTCTATGAATTACTTGGCTCAGAAGAGCCTGCCCCAATTTTTGATCAGCGGGGGCATCCCTGAAATAACAAAAGACTATCTGCAAGAACTCATGTAATCGTTCTTAGCTACGCCTGGAGCCCATAACGGGTTTCCATGAATATCTTGGCTCACAAGACGATGCCACAGTTTGTGATCAGCAGCAGCTAACCTCCACATTGGGCGAAGCCCCACCTTGCCTGGCAGCCTAGGCGGAAGCGTTTTAGGACTAAACCCATGTGGATTGCATTGTTAAACACTGCAGGGCGGGTATCACTGTTTGAGTGTGCCACTCTTGGCATGCTGCTTCTGTGTATTTATTTATTTGCACATGGGTGTTCCAGGCAAGCGGCCACCGATACCGATCAGGCTCAGTAGTGTATTGACCTCGGTCCTTCTGCATTCTTTTCAAACAACAATCCTGACCTTTCACTGGGTACCAAATTCTTCAGAGGCAACCTCGTCCCCGGGCAACCTCACCTCACTCTCGAAACAGGAACATCTTCCAATTTTACCATGAATTTCTGACATTCCCAGCCAGAGGAACATGCCACAAATTACTCAAAGAAAGGCTTGGAATTTATGTTGAGCGAAAGTTCCCATTAATCTTTTTAAACGTAAAGTTTGTGACTGATACACGGTCCAATCTTATATGAGCTCGATCCAAATAAAAAAAATAATAATAAAACCAGGATACTCATGAACAGGATTTTAACACTCACCGCCATGAAACGGATTAAAGTTAAATTGACGAATCCATGTGTCCACGGACTAGAAAGAGCTAATATGGAAACCATGTTTGCAAAGCTCTTCACCCTAAAAGTATTTATAGGCAGAATGTGTCACACACACGCCCGATCGAGAAGCGCTTCCATTAATTACTTTATTGGTAAGCACTGACATAGACTATCAAAGGGTCTTAGTAACATAGCTGCCGGCTTAACATGATTTTTATGGAGGAACAGTGCTTGTTGAGAAGTAAACAACAGTGAACAATACAATAAGTATCCAGATGCTGGCCGGCGCAAATACTTTCCATTTCTCCACTCACCTTCAAATGCCAGCTCTATAGAATTCTACATGTAGAAAGGTCCAATAACATATTTCATATAAAAAAAAATCGAAATATTGCACTTCCAGAGTGTGGAAAGCCCTGGAGTTTGATTATGAAATCAAGATCTACTTTCTTCCACCGTATGTCAAGCACATGCATTCGATGTAACACATTCCGCTGTGTTGTTCAGACACCACTGTCCTCTCAAACTAAGTGAGACAACGCACTCCTTGTGGCCTCCCAAACTCAAAGCCATCCCTGGCCACACAACAGTAGAGTGGAGGCAAATAAAGTAAAGATGAACACCCATCAAACAGAAACTAAGTAACAAAAGTGCTCCTTGCTGAATGATAGTTAAGTAGAAAGAATAGGAGGATGAATAGATAAGCCTATTTTAAAATGATGAAAAGCCATCACTCGCCCTTGGGTGACCCCCTCCTTGCACCAGCATGGCTAGTGTGAGCCACTACCTTCAAGGAGGAGAGCCCTTAAGGGGTTTTCCTGAGACAGACAAGGCCTGGGTCTCGGCTGACAAACGAGTGTGGGAGCATATGTTGATTTGTCCATACATCCTTTATTCTTTCAGTAAGGTACCCACACTCGCCCAACATTAAGAAAGAAGTCCTTTTGCGAGTTAGTTCCACAACCAAAAAGGCACTTTCACTGGAGGTGCCAGGCTAAGGGCTAATGCAAGAAGACTGCACAACGCTGCACAACGATATCCTCTCTGTAAAATGTTACCATATCGCACCCCTAGCTTGGATATTCCCTTCTTCTGGGAAGCGAGAAATTACTCTAGGGTGCTCAACTATTTAAATTCGATATACACAAATTAATCTAATGTGGACATCTTGAAAATATCGCACAAACCAACACGGGGCAACCAAGCAGGAAGTCTAAAAGTGCACCTAGGCACAAACTTGCTAACTCCACACACCCATCAAGTACACTTACAAAGCGGAGCCAATTCTACACAATTCGGAATATTACTATCCCCCCCCCCCTCGAAATCCCATTCATAAAAGACTCAAACACAGTCTGTAAATGCTGGCATCACAGAACACATTCAAACAACCACAGCCTTTGCTAAGACAAACCCCCTTAATACACTTAGAGCTACTTGCACGAATTCTTGTTTTGGCTGCTGAACTGTATGAGATTTGATGATCAGGCACTAAGGGCTGACATGCCCTATGGGAAGATTCTGAAAGAAATACACAATAAGCATATTCTTAATAGGTTTTGTGCACGGATGCCGGTATATTTTCGAGTTGGGTATATTTGCTATTTTAGCACACTGTATGCCACTGGTATGGCCTCTTGATGCGGGGGTCCATCAGAGAATCAAACTGGGCCGGACACTCGCAGGAAGCGGCATGGTAAATGCACCCCTCCTTTTCAAGTACAGCACCCTGGCTCACCGGCAGGCCTTGTATAAATCTTTCACGCCACTTGGCAGCAGGTCAGGCTAGAATGGAAATGTCTCAGGAATTATTTAAAGCTGCACGCCGGCCAGGTGCACCGGCAATGCAAGACACCCGAAATAGCATCAATCGCAGCCCCAGATTACAGCATCAGGAGTTAAACTGTGTCCTGTCTTACACAATGTGTGCAACTCCACATCAAGGCAATGAGCCCATAATCCCCGGCCCTGCATGAACGTCAGCGCTGGTTCTCTTGAAACGCTGAGCTCCGCACCAGCACAAGGGGCGTGCGCACCGGGGAAGAAAAACATTTAAATAAAAAGGCAAAACAGATTTAAACAAAGACAAAAAAAAGAAATCACAACACTTGAAAGGTTAAGAGTAGTAATAACTCATCTACTGGGCATACACCGGATTAGGAAGAGTATTTTACTGACTGACGATCACCGCCTTCAGTAAATGTGGCAGATAATAGAGGCCTTGTGTTTGTGTAGCATGCAACATGGTCCTGTTGTGATCAAATGCAATATTGTACTCCAGAAGGACTATTAAACATTTTAAGTGGCCATGCCCACTGGATGTACCGATCACCACTGTAACTGCTGAAATGAAGGCATTTATGCTTAAAGAACCACTTCAACTTCAAATGTGACATCTACATTCTTCCAATGTGGACATCAGAAATGCACCTTCAAAAACCAAATTTCAAGTGTACATGACACAAACAATAAAAATACAAGCCTATCTGAAAAGGAGCAGATATATATCGCAGACTGTACGGTAAGAGAATGTGTGCTCTATTCATAGGATACGTTCTAGAGGGTGTCCTCAAACTCGCAAGCATTACCTTTTTTCTGGTTGATACATTCTTGGCCAGACAAGATTTCTTCAGAGACATGTAACCGCCAATCACTTCAATCTCGTCGACAGTGGGGTATCGTTTTTTTAACAACGTGCCCAGTTCAGAGTACGGGGCATCAGACCCACCAGTGGATTTGATTTTTGAGCCACCATCATCCTCTTCATCTTCCTCCTGCTCCCTGCCAAGCCCACTTAAGGTCTCATACTGGGAAATCACTGGTTTTCGCTTGGGCACTATGGTAAACGTATTGCCTCCTTTGAAATGAATTTCAGATGGTCCACTGTGCGGTCGGTAGGAAGGGGCAAAAGAGCCAGACTTCGAATCTGATTTGGCCTCTCTGTCCTCTAAACTAACAAGGTCATCGATATACGTTACAGGAAGCTCAGCTTTGCTTAACTCCTCACCATGTATGCTGGTTACAGGAACCATGAAATCCTCCTCTGGCTCATCATCCTGAAGGCTACTGAAATATTCAACCTCTTCAGGCTGAAAAGCAGATGAACGGCTCTCTGTGGGGGATGTTATTAGGCCACTTGACCAGTCAAAATCGGAGAGCGACGGGTGTACAAGAGGTGTCTCTTCTGCTGAAGACTTTCCATTCAAGAGTGTTATTCCAGCATCATCAAAAATACGCTTCTTTGTCAAAATAACTGGAACATCATCTTCACCATAATGGCTGCCGTTCTCGTGGGGTGAAAATATTACCTCGGTTTGGTGACTGGCAAAGTTGGAAGCACCATCAGTTTGGTTTGGCTTTTCAGAAGACTTTTTCTCTTTCAGGAGCTCCTGAGCAGGCAGGGACGTCTCAGACCTCTTCTTCGGAATGAAGACAAATGAGTTTTTTGACTGCATCCTAATGTTTGCCAGCGCTTTTGCTTGGATGTCGCCATCTGGAATGCTGCCAATATCTGGCTTAGGGGCTGGTTTAATTTCAAACGTGCTGTTGGAGCTGGTGGAAGAAGATACCCTGTGCTGTTGATTTGGAGTGGCACTGGCTGAAGGCTCTTCATTGTGGGTGAATGCAGCAGTTCCCGACGTTATGGCACTTGGTTTGGAAGAAAATTTGGATCTTATCAGATCAATCTCAGACTTTGGCCTCCATGTCTTGGCTCCCGTGGGAATCTCATGTGCGTTAGAAGTGGGTGGTGGTGGAGCATGCCTAAGACCCCCTGAAGTCCTCCCCAAACTAAGATACTCCTTTTTAGTCTTGGATAGAAGGTCGTGAACATTGACAGGCTCCTTGTGTATTGCCTCAAGCTCAGAATGTGATGCATGTCCATTTGTAAGGGCTGTGCCCACTTTGGGGACACGCTCATCACTTTTGGGAATGCTGGCTTGTGAATTGAATGTTGTTCGTGGATTGACTGTGATTGTATTGTTCCCTGTCTTTTGGGAAAAGTCCTTCAGCTTGGAATGTGGCTGGGGTTGGTTGACAAGCATTGTGTAGTTCTGTAATCTCTCCTTGAATGATGGGATGCTGGGGGACACCGCGATGTCCTGTGCTGGCTCCGACACATCTGGGGACCAGGCCTCAAATGGAGATGATGGGGAATAAGAGGTAACAGAGCCCGGAGAAGACAAGGGGCTGGAAGGGGTTAGGACGGGTGACAGGCCTGGGCTGTGATCTAAGGTTGGAGTGGACATGGACCGTGCCGGAACGTGCTTGGAACTGTAGCCCTGAGAGTCCTCATCAAAGCGTTGGAAATCATCACCAAAGCGAAAGGCACCCTCAACAGTCCCGCACTCCCCCTTGCCAGGCGCAGACTTTGGCAGGGCTTCTCGAAGCTTGGGGTAGTGGTCTCCATCCAGAAGGCTATCAGTGCTGCGGGAGCGCTGGGGCTTGGGTTTGCCCTGGTTGAACCGAGCTCGAAGTCTGCTGACACGGCCGGGGGGCTCGTCGAGAGGTTCGGAGGCAAGCAGGTCTTCATGGCTGCGGCTCAGGGGCTCATAAATGACCACCTCAGAGGCGCGGATCTCTGTCACCTTGCTGCCCCGGCGGGACAGAAGTTCTTCCAGGGGGTTGGTATTTGCGCTGGCACGGCCGCCTCCGAAGTAGTCGCTGTCGGACTCGATGATGAGGATGTTTTCTGCGCGGATGGTGCGGATACCTGGCACATGACTGTACAGGTCAAGCAGCTGCTGGATGGGGGTAGCTGGACCGGAGGTGGGAGAGCCCAGGTGGGGTTGCTGCTGCCTTCGACGCCTTTCGTGCTCCAGCCGGATGAAGGGATTCTGGCGAAGGGGGCCAATACTTTCCTGCAGCACACCCGGCTCAGCATCCGCCGTCGGGCTCCGAGGAGGGTTCCGGGACGGAGATCTGCTGCGGGAGCCAGGGTACCCATGACTGGGGGATGTCTCTCGGACAGTGCCGGTCAGCTTAGCCCGCTTCCGTTCCAGGATGGTGCGCTTCCAAGCTGGCATGGCCCGACCTCCGGCCGGCTCTGGGCTCAGCGCCGCAGACATGGTGCCGCTACACAGACTGAGAGAGCGGCGAACCCGGCCTGCGAACGCCGCCCGCTGTCACTGCGGCTGGTCAGGCACTGGGTGCTCACCTGTGCGGGGCGTGCCCCTGGGCGCAACGTCACACTAACCACGCCCACATTGGGATCTTTCCAACCAACGCATATGAACTTTCATTCTTTGTCCGCCCAGTATGCCTCCGTCATACCAGAATGATCCCGCCCACCGCGGTACTTTGATCCGGTCCACTTTGATGCGTCCCCGCCCATCAAGCATGTCTGTTGAGACAAACCACGCCCGCTGATTGATAAACAGTGAACACTCTGTGCCAATCCGCCCATAGCCAGGGCTGTCATGATCTGACCCCGCCCAGTGAGAAATATGGTCGCCATGTTGGAACGGAAGTCTGTATATAGAAGTGTGTTATGAGCAGGTCAGAAAGATGGACAAACTGGCCGCTTTTAAGTTAGTAAATATATCGCCGTCAACACACTGTTGTACATATGTTCTTGTAAATAATAACTCTATGGTAGTCAGCTGTTGTCTACTCTGTACTATACTTGCCAACTTTTTGGTACATCTGTTATGTCATGTTTAGAATGTTGAGTTGGTATTTGAATGATGTCATAGAACGTTGTCAGCATTCTTTACCTCCTCTTTTGACTTGTGAGCCTCGTTATATCCTGTCTGCTTGCAGGCCTTAATTATAAATCAATTCTTTCATCCTAAACTCACTTCGTGACTTCATTCTGTCGCAACAATTTGGCGACGATTTTTGTGAGTATTTTAAGGATCTACTGGAATTGCTGTTGAAGGCTTGCAGAGGAAGACTTAGAAAATCGAAAGAGAAAACATATTCGGGTGAATACCCATGTTTTCAGACTTTGTGGAAGAAAAGAGGAAGGTTGGTTCAAAAACTTTTAAGCGTGTACTTTGCGTTTTCTTCAAGCAAAATTTGTTTAATTTCAGTCAAGTGCACTGTGCTTACCGTTAATGTAACGGTAGATTCCAACTGATTTTCCTTGTGCGTGGCTCCTGTCGAACTCCTGCTGAGTGTGAAGTGCAAGCAAAGAAGTACACGCGTCATCACGTTATGTGCGCATACGCGCAAGAAGCCATTTTGAGGTCAGGCACAATTAATGCTACGCGCATATGCTTTGAGTTTTCTTGTCAGTTTCTTCTGTGAATGCAGAAAGAAAACCGAAAGGAGCACCAGCGGCAATTCATATGTCGATGGTAAAGATTATACAATTTAATTTAACGCATTCATCAAGGAAACAGAGGAGTTTTACAAATAAAGTAAATATTTGCAATATTTTGAAAAATATTTTTGCTTTTGGAAAATATATGTAATTTTACATAAGAAATATGGCTCACAGCAACACAATATGTGTACCAGCTGCATTTCTTAATGAGCCAGGGAAACCAATTATGAAATGGAAGAATTGGTTGAGGGTATTTGAAAATTATTTAGTAGCTATTGATGGAAAAGAATATGAGCCAGAGTGTAAGAAGGCCATTATGTTTGGACTACTAGGAGCTGTAGGTCAAGAGATTTTTGACAGCAAATCTGAGTATGAAGGTACACCAGGTCAATTCATTCCTTTAAATGATTACCAGGAAGCTATTAAACGGATGGAAAAACAGGTTGGTGAAGAACCAAACATAATGATTGGAAGACATAGATTCAGCATGAGGAAGCAACAAAAGAACGAGACAATAGAGGGATACATTGCTTCTTCAAGAGTTTTGGCAACTAAATGTGAGTTCAGATATATGGATGATACATACATAAGGGACCAAATAGTTTTCCATTGTTTTTCTAAACAAGTTCAAGAGAGGTTATTGGCCTGCAGGAACCCTACTCTGCAAGAGGTAATAGACATGGAAAAGGAATTGAACGGTTACTTGAATCTTCCAAAGTTCTTGCAACAGAAGCTGTTCATTCTGCAAATGTTTTTGCATTACAGGAAAGAAAGAAGAAAGAATATAGAAATGAAAAGGGTATTGAAAGTGGAAATGTATATGATAATACATTTATTGTTTGTTATAGGTGTGGTTCTAAGAGTCACAAAGCTGATAACGTATCATGCCCAGCTAGCGGTAAGAAATGTGCCAAATGTTCAAAAGTCGGTCAGTTTTCATCTGTTTGCAAAAATATTAAAAGCACGTTTGTACAAAAAGTTAAAGTCAGCAATGTTGAAGAGTTTGATGAAGAAATGTTTAACAACATTGTTTTAACAGTAGAAGGAAGTACAGGCAGAATAAGAGGTCCTCCTGGTTATGTTAAAATTAGATCAGTCGAACTTCTAATTATGGCTGATTCAGGTTCACCAATAACCATCATTTCAGACAAATCGTTTGAGGAATTATGGGAAGGTAAAGCACTTTTGCAATCTGATGTTAATGCCAAGGCTTTTGGTGAATTTGATATTGTGATGCACGGTTATTTTGAAGACAGCTTCAATTTCAAAGGAAGGTCAATAAACACAAAAACGTATGTAGCAGAAAAAGGAAGGAATATAGTTGGTTGGAAAAATTTGGCCAAACTCGGTATCATCCTAAAACCAGGTGCAGAAGAACCAATAGTTCCGGGCGATATGCTTTGTAAAAGAAGATGTTGCAAGTAAAAAATTGGAAAGCTTATTTTAAAAAATTAATCAGTATTTGAGGACCACATAGGTTGTGTGAATGGATTTGAGCACAAAATAAAGGTTAAAAAAGGTGCCATTCATATAAAGCATAAAGTAAGACCTGTACCGCTTTCAGTTAGGGTTGAATTGAAAAAATGATTAGACAAACTAGTCAGTGAAAAAGTAATTGAGCAAACTAATTCTTCAGAATGGGTTTCGGCAATTGTTATCATTAAAAAGAGGACTGGCGACATTTGTCTATGTGCTGACCTGAGATCTTTAAACAAAAATATCATCATTGATTGTCATCCTAAGCCTAAAATATAGGAAATATTGGCAGCCACTTCTGGATCAAAATATTTTTCGGTGATAGATCTCAAGTCAGCCTACCATCAGGTTGAACTTTCAGAGAATTCAAGAGAATATACGACGTTTGTCACTCCTTTTGGTGCATTTAGATTTATAAGATTACCTTTCGGGTTTGCATCAGCCTCAAGTGTTTTTCAAAAACTGATGGATGTTATGGTAAAAGATATTAAGGGAGTGGAAAAATTCCAAGATGACATACTGATACATGCTAGCATTGGGGAAGAACATTATGACATTTTGGATAATGCCCTTTGTACATTAATGAAATTACAGTTTCACTTAACAAATGCACGATTTTAAACACATAAATTGAGTATTTAGGCCATGTTTTAAGTCCAGAAGGTATCAAACCAAAAATGAATTTAGTCAAAGCAAATTCAGAAGCACCCAAACCAGAGGACAAGCTTTCTCTAAAGTCATTCATGGGTTTAAGTGAGTATTACTCACGTTTTGTGGTTAACTATGCATACAAAGTAGAACCCTTGGGATGTTTGTTACGGAAAGGTGTTAAATACATATGGGGTAAAGAACAAGATGATGCTTTCACTAAAGTTAAGAAAGCCATTATTGAAGCACCTTTGTTGCAAACTTATGATTCTGAGGGTATTAATATTGTGACTGTTGATGCCAGTGGTGTTGGTATTGGAGCAGTAGTCACTCAGAAGGTAAAGGGAAAAATTCAAACAGTTGCTTTTATCTCAAGAAGAATTAACAATGCTGAACTATCTTACAGTACCATCTAAAGAGAAACTTTGGTCAGTGTTTGGGCTGTAGAAAAACTTAAACTGTACTTGTGGGGTAATCACTTTGAGATAGTTACTGATTATGAGCCCTTAATTTTCATGTTGGATGGTACAGGAAGAGGTAATGGCACAGCATCTTCTAGACTCATAAAACTATTAGCAAAACCACAGGAGTTTAATTTTACTATCAAACATATATCTGGTAAAAACAACATTTGTGCTGATTTCTTATCAAGATTACCTATTTCTGATTTTGAATCTGAGGTAATTGAAGACACTGAGTGTGTTGTTTCCAGTGTTGAAAACATTAAAGATTCTGAAGGAGTTATAACAGAGTCAGATTGGTTGGACACGACGAAACAGGATAATATTTTAAGTAAAGTCATGGAATATGTCACGAGTCAATGGCCACCCATTAGATATTTAGGTAGCACTCTTAAACCTTTTCAACAGGTATCTGAAGAATTGAGCATAAAGAATGGTTTGTTAGTCAGGGGAAAATTATTTGTGCCACCAATTAAGTTAAGAAAAAAATTAATAAATCTTGCGCATAAAGGGCATCCAGGTTCAACATCAACAAATAAACTTTTAAAAGCTTATAACTGGTGGCCAGGTTTAGATGCTGATGTTAATGCATATATGGTTATGTGTTCCGAGTGCTTGAAGTCAGATGAACACTGGAAATCCAGTGTAAGTGAGATGGAATTAATCTCTATTCCAAAAATGTCTTGGACTAAAGTTGCAATAGATTTTGCAGGACCATTCCAAATTCTTGAAAGTAATTTCAAATACATAATTGTTTTAAGTGATTACTACAGCAAATTGATTTATTTTGAATTTGTATCTCACATAAATACTGATTGTGTTATACATTTTTTGGAAAAATGTTTCTCTACAGAGGGTCTTCCATCCGTTATTGTATTAGATAATGAAACACAGTTTACATCTCAATAAATGAGGTCAATAAAAAAAAATGGAATTAAACAAGAAAAGAGACCTTTATATTCGCCGAAATCTAATGGTCAAGTGGAACGTGTCAATAGATTTATAAACGAAGGAATTCAACTTGCATTGGCATCCAATTCACCAGTTCTCAATTTCTTTCAGGAAAAAGTTAATTGTTATAATACCACTGTCAATTCAACCACTGGCTACACACCTTTCTTTTTAATGAGGGGAAGAAATGGAAATACTGTTCTCACCCCTAAGTTTTAGAATCTTCGTATAGGAAAAGAAAAGTTAAAATGTTAGATGACACAAACCTGAAAGTTCACCAAAATATTGTTGAAAAACAAATAAAGGAAACAACTTATCATGACACTGTACATAGAGCAGTTAAGAAACATTTTGAAAAAGGAGATTGGGTTATTATTAAAAAACCCATGAAAGTACAGAAAGGTCAATCTATTTATTCTGAACCATTTTTGGTAGAGCAAGTTGCCAGTAACTCTCTTTTGTTAAGAGAAAAAGGATTGTGGGATATGAGTGATGTTATAAAACTCAAACCAGGTCAACACAAACTTTTAGAAAATTCAAAAAACTGTTTGCATCAGGAAGGAGAAGGGTTGTTCTGGTATTATAGTGATTTTGACAAACAACGCAATGTAAATGATTTTATTACAGGACAATCAGAAATTTCAGAAAGAGAAAATGTTAATACAGGACAATCAGAAAGTTCAGAAAGTGAAAATATAAATTCTTCTAAAGATAGATTAGATGATGCATTTGATAAACAACAATATATTGATCTTCATAGTCATTTTAATAACAGAGCTATTGTTTCTCAGGACTCATCTGAGTATATTGCCACTTCATCTGTAAGGGTTTCTAGAATTCCAGATAAATATAAAGATTTTGTTTTGTTTGAGTTTTTAATGAAAAAGGAATATGTTGTACATATGTTTATGTAAATAATAAATCTATGGTAGTCAACTGTTGTCTACTCTGTACTAGCCAACTTTTTGGCTATATCTGTTATGTCTAGAATGTTGAGTTGGTATTTAAATGATGTCATAGAACGTTGTCAGCATTCTTTGCCTCCTCTTTTAACTTCATTATTTCCTGTCTGCTCGCAGGCCTTAATTATAAATAAATTATTTTATCCTAAACTCACTTTGTGACTTCATACTGTCACAACACACACAAGTGACGATACCAACTCATATTTAATTTTTTTTAAAGCCATTGAAATTGGTACAAGCAGCACTAAGGAACACTCAATTTGCAATGTGGTACTTATAGTCTTCTTCATCCCGTTACAAAGCGTTCAAGTTTCCTGATGAGGTATGTCACTATCGTCTTCAGGAAAGTCCATAGTCGATTCCCTTTTAACTCGGTCAGGTTTAGTATTCCCATTATAAACTTTGAACTGCAGATAATAAAAAACAAGCATTTGCAATGCAATAGGTCTCGCATATGCAAGAGTTTGAGCAATTGGCATTGTAAATGGCCAAAAATATCCGAGTAGTTACTGGCTCTGCCATGTGTACGTAGATTATTTCTGATAAGATGGACTGCAGACCAGGTGGCATTTTTGTTGTGTAACTTTTAATGCGTTTTACTTTTAATAAGGATATTGTGCACCTTTATTATGTTCCAACTTATTTGAGTCCCATGAAAGGGGTTTGCATTATTTAAACTTCCCAGGGCAATTAAAACTTACTTCGAACACAAAGGGATTTAGACCCCTTGTGGTACTCTTTGTACTTTTGTCCACTTAGAACGAAGCCGGCCCCAACAACATAGGTCTTCAGTGATCGCTGCTGCGCGGAAACTACATCACAACCGAATCCGTTGCAACCACCCTCGTGAACACTAGTAGTACACTACAAACAGTTGAGGAACAACGTGCAGATCGTAAGGGCAAAAAGCTACCTGCACCCAAAGACACAAACCAAGGTGCTTAATCTCCCCTGGTGCCTAAAATGAATGTGTCTGTAATGTAACTAGTGCTCATGTAAAACACTCCGATGCGCTCAGGTCGAGGTTGCGCTCAATTACACCCCCCCCCCCCCAAAAAAACCAATAGAGGTTGTGAACATGGAAAACGGGAGGGTAGGGAGCAAAGACAACATGAGCAGCGCTCAGAGGTAGGAGAAGATTACAAACACACGCAAAGTAAACAAGAGGCCACAGTGAAGCAAAAAACGTTGCACGGCCACTGAATGTTAAAACATAAAATAGTGCGCCAAACAAACAATCTCTAAACCCAATAGTAAGGCCACATGTAAAGGGGCCAGTCGCCAGTAAAGTTAAAACACACCCACAGGCAGGAAAAAGAGACGCGTTTCACCTATAAATGAAAGCAATTTAGAATGGCACTTGAAACAACAAATTGAAAGCAGCAGGCGTGGTCTAACCCCACAACAGGATTACATCATGCCTCGCAGAGCAGAGCATGCAAGCTGCCTCTAAGCTCGACCTAAAAAAACACTGTGCTAGATCACAAGATAGTCATCTAACATACTAACATTTAAGAACACAAAATCAAAGCTATGAAGTTCCCAAGCTTCACGTACCAGTAGTTAATTCCACCCAAGTTTATTTTTTGCTGTCTGGGAATTGGAATTTTGATTTTGTTGTGGGAGGATTGAATAACACACTTGACGCAAGAAGATCAGAGGAAATTGAGTTCAAGAGCCAATCTTATCCAATTCCTCCAGTTCAATTGTTCTCATTTGCAGCTATCTTGTTACGGTCAAGCTTTCACTTTCAGGTATTAGACAAAATTGGAGATGATGAGGGACATTGCATTAAAATAACAGCTTTGACAAATGTAGTAGGCCTAGCTTGTGTCAGCGCACAAACGTATCCAAAAATCCAACTCATTTGGTATGCCAATGGCTAGGACCAGGTGCGGTATAGTCCCAATACGGACTTTGGTGTTCCCCGACTGGAGCCGTCACTTCTGTCTAAATGATTAAGCTCAGTAGCAGGTGTTAAATGGTGCAGCGCAAAATTGCTCACTCTTTATACATCGCAAATACATCACTAATACTTAATATAATACACAACATGAACTTGCACGTAGCACACGGTGTGGTTTAACGATTAATGTAAGTGTTACACTTCACATCATTATTAAAGAGTGCATTCACTGTAGAATTAGAGAATACTCATATTGTGTGACTGATTTGAAGTCTTGATGAACTGAACTGTCCTTACATAGTAGACAATGTACTTTCTATAAAGATGACATTTGACTTTCATAATGTGTGCTTTATTAACCTCAATAACATTTATTGATTAGCAAACTAAATAGAAACCCTCCTCATATATACAGAATGTGATTTCTCTTGAAACAACAAAGACTTTATGTAATGTGTGCACTAATGTTAAACTAAATGTAGTTCTTAACCATTCTTACACATGATTATCCTAAGGATTTACTGTATGTTACATATAATGTGAATTTAATACACTGGACATTTATATTCATTTGTGTTTAAATGTGGACACTTATATTAAAAGTGCACCACTGAGTTAAATCTTTAAACTTGTCCTGACTAGGCCTGTATTTCACCATGCTGCATAAATGCAGTTTTCCAGTTTTTGCTAACGTGACATTTTTGCAGGTATTCACATGCATTGTTACTTTGAGAATAGATACATTACTGGTCTAGTGATAGAGGAGAAAGCCTGAGAAGAAGACCTTGATGAAAGAATATGAGGAGCAAGAGCGTCAACTGAAAGGCCTATTCAGCAATGTTGCAATTTAACCTGTGCTTGAGAAGAAGATGTCATTCCCATGTCTAGTGTGAGATTTTGCGCGCCCATCCAGGCTTTTCACAGTAACACGTAATCCAAACAGTGATATATGCGTCTGAGTAGACTCATTGCTCTCTGCCCAATGCATTTCGAGTCTCATACGACTCTTCGTCAGGGGTCACTGCAATAAATTAAAAAACAGCTCAATTGACAGTAAACAACAGACCTGAATGAATAACAAAATATATTTCATCGCCATTAATGAACTCACCCCACCCTCTCCTTGACACATGTATAACTTACTAACATACCCATACTATCTGTAAACCCATCCGTCTCCCCAACCCACAAATGACAACGTGACGTCCTTACCCTGAACCTCTCTAAACTCCCCTTTTAACTAAACTATGCAACCCCTCTAAATCCCACGTTTTTTCAATCCACCCACCCAGCTCAAATCCAAACCAAACATAACGCTGTGAATTACCTAAATGAAGGTGGTGTCAGCAATATAGCGTACTCGTGCACCTCTGTCGTTGATTGCAATAATAATGATTTCGCACTACACTTTGCTCACGTCATTTTAAAACCAACGTCACGCCTCCATGCACCAATCATTCGGATTCTCACACCCCACGAACCTAACCCCTCTCAGCTGTGTCTAAATCGCCCGTGCAACAATCTTAAAACTACAATTCCCACAATGCGCATTTCCAAAATTAGTCCGTGTTGTTTCTAAACCAAACCCAATGTTCCCTAACTGACTCTACCCAGCCCTCGAACATTTCTGCAACACAACCTGACATATACAAACTTGAAATGTGCACGTTTAAATAAATCATGCTGTGGCAAACATTTCTAAAACTCAAACGTAAAAAGCGGTGGCCACTGCAAAACAAAAATACATCCGGTCAACTGTTAACTGATCAGTTCTTTCTCATACTGTTCCTTAAATGTTTTCTATAGTGATGAAAACTACATAGGGTCCACTCCAACTTTTCGCTGTCTCTGCTGCGATCTAGGTAACTTAACTCAAGTTTCAACAATTGTTCATTGATGGGGTGCAAATCTCTGTGGGGCGGAAAAATTTGCGAAGCATATACGTGAAAATAGAGGATGCACTCCTTCCCTTTTGTGTGTCCATCGATGTTAGAATTATCTTCATGTAGTGCGTGCGATCAGATTACAGTTGACCGGATGTATTTTTGTTTTGCAGTGGCCACCGCTTTTTACGTTTGAGTTTTAGAAATGTTTGCCACAGCATGATTTATTTAAACGTGCACATTTCAAGTTTGTATATGTCAGGTTGTGTTGCAGAAATGTTCGAGGGCTGGGTAGAGTCAGTTAGGGAACATTGGGTTTGGTTTAGAAACAACACGGACTAATTTTGGAAATGCGCATTGTGGGAATTGTAGTTTTAAGATTGTTGCACGGGCGATTTAGACACAGCTGAGAGGGGTTAGGTTCGTGGGGTGTGAGAATCCGAATGATTGGTGCATGGAGGCGTGACGTTGGTTTTAAAACGACGTGAGCAAAGTGTAGTGCGAAATCATTATTATTGCAATCAACGACAGAGGTGCACGAGTACGCTATATTGCTGACACCACCTTCATTTAGGTAATTCACAGCGTTATGTTTGGTTTGGATTTGAGCTGGGTGGGTGGATTGAAAAAACGTGGGCTTCAGAGGGGTTGCATAGTTTAGTTAAAAGGGGAGTTTAGAGAGGTTCAGGGTAAGGATGTCACGTTGTCATTTGTGGGTTGGGGAGACGGATGGGTTTACAGATAGTATGGGTATGTTAGTAAGTTATACATGTGTCAAGGAGAGGGTGGGGTGAGTTCATTAATGGCGATGAAATATATTTTGTTATTCATTCAGGTCTGTTGTTTACTGTCAATTGAGCTGTTTTTTAATTTATTGCAGTGACCCCTGACGAAGAGTCGTATGAGACTCGAAATGCATTGGGCAGAGAGCAATGAGTCTACTCAGACGCATATATCACTGTTTGGATTACGTGTTACTGTGAAAAGCCTGGATGGGCGCGCAGTATCGATGTGAAACTTTGAAAATAAAAATTCAAGGAGTGACATAACGCTGTCTCTGCAGTGATTAAGTTTGGAAAGAAATTATGGATTAACGCTGGTCTACTAATGAAAAAATGGTTTAAAGTGGAATACATGGATTTACGACAGGGAAATGTTCCCCATTCAGCAGTGCGACAGAGATGGTGCGAGATGAGTGCCTTGTTGCTAACACTTGTATGTAGTACTGTGACTGGGACGGATCACAGAATCTGATCGCACGCACTACATGAAGATAATTCTAACATCGATGGACACACAAAAGGGAAGGAGTGCATCCTCTATTTTCACGTATATGCTTCGCAAATTTTTCCGCCCCACAGAGATTTGCACCCCATCAATGAACAATTGTTGAAACTTGAGTTAAGTTACCTAGATCGCAGCAGAGACAGCGAAAAGTTGGAGTGGACCCTATGTAGTTTTCATCACTATAGAAAACATTTAAGGAACAGTATGAGAAAGAACTGATCAGTTAACAGTTGACCGGATGTATTTTTGTTTTGCAGTGGCCACCGCTTTTTACGTTTGAGTTTTAGAAATGTTTGCCACAGCATGATTTATTTAAACGTGCACATTTCAAGTTTGTATATGTCAGGTTGTGTTGCAGAAATGTTCGAGGGCTGGGTAGAGTCAGTTAGGGAACATTGGGTTTGGTTTAGAAACAACACGGACTAATTTTGGAAATGCGCATTGTGGGAATTGTAGTTTTAAGATTGTTGCACGGGCGATTTAGACACAGCTGAGAGGGGTTAGGTTCGTGGGGTGTGAGAATCCGAATGATTGGTGCATGGAGGCGTGACGTTGGTTTTAAAACGACGTGAGCAAAGTGTAGTGCGAAATCATTAATATTGCAATCAACGACAGAGGTGCACGAGTACGCTATATTGCTGACACCACCTTCATTTAGGTAATTCACAGCGTTATGTTTGGTTTGGATTTGAGCTGGGTGGGTGGATTGAAAAAACGTGGGATTTAGAGGGGTTGTATAGTTTAGTTAAAAGGGGAGTTTAGAGAGGTTCAGGGTAAGGATGTCACGTTGTCATTTGTGGGTTGGGGAGACGGATGGGTTTACAGATAGTATGGGTATGTTAGTAAGTTATACATGTGTCAAGGAGAGGGTGGGGTGAGTTCATTAATGGCGATGAAATATATTTTGTTATTCATTCAGGTCTGTTGTTTACTGTCAATTGAGCTGTTTTTTAATTTATTGCAGTGACCCCTGACGAAGAGTCGTATGAGACTCGAAATGCATTGGGCAGAGAGCAATGAGTCTACTCAGACGCATATATCACTGTTTGGATTACGTGTTACTGTGAAAAGCCTGGATGGGCGCGCAGTATCGATGTGAAATTTTGAAAATAAAAATTCAAGGAGTGACATAACGCTGTCTCTGCAGTGATTAAGTTTGGAAAGAAATTATGGATTAACGCTGGTCTACTAATGAAAAAATGGTTTAAAGTGGAATACATGGATTTACGACAGGGAAATGTTCCCCATTCAGCAGTGCGACAGAGATGGTGCGAGATGAGTGCCTTGTTGCTAACACTAGTGTGAGATTTTCCCATGATGTTGAAGTCTGTAACATGAGAAATGGAGGAGAACAATGGACCCCTAAGGATAAGTTCAAAGGGGTGTTACCCAGGGACTCTTGTGCGTTATAACTTAGTGTTCACACCATTGGAGATAAGATTCTTTTTGACATACCTTCAGAGACTTTTCCCTGAATGCCAGAACACTTCATATGGACTTTGAGAGGTTCAGACCTCTATGCTTACCTTTGATTCTTCCCCAAGTGTGGCTTAGCCTAATGCTTATTCTCTGACCCATATAAGACTCTTGACCGAGCCTCTGAAATGCTGATGCCTTCCACTTAATTTTCACTGCTTTGTTCTAATTTCCTTTATGTAAATTCACTGATTTTGGAAATCTTTTACAGTACAGAACCATCCTTTTAGCTTGGACTCTGATTTAGGAGATTTAGATTGCTCAATGTATAGACCAGAGAACTTTAGACTTTCTCTGAGTATCAAATCCTTGTATTGCTGTTATTGAACTGCTTGTCTGCCTAAAATTGGTCTGCCTTAATTACTTTTTCGGAAGTTGGGCTGTTGTTAATCTGTACCTTTATGGTATGGTATTAAGAGTTGTGTTTATTATACTAGAGAGGTGGCCCCAGAACCAAAGGGAATAGAGCAATACTATACAGTAGAGAAAGTAAGAATTCCCCCTGGAACCCTCATATCGGACCCATTCATTCAAGACTCACTTCAACTAACTCTTTACAGTGCATAGACTGAACATATACATTGGAGTGGAACCCACCCTACAAACTTGTATGCCACCAATTATGAGATGTAACATCAAAGGGTATTTATATTTTAAATACTTCATATCAAAACACCATTATTTACTTCTTGTGACCAAAGCATTAAAAAGTTGTAAAATTAATATATAACATGCAATAAACAGCATAAAAAAATGTGTACAGAATATACAAAAATCGCTTATAAGAATATCTACAAAAGCAAAAGAAGAAAATCCTAACGGGTCACCCTTTTTGCACAGTTCAAAAAGCTGTTGCATTTAATTGATCCAACAGTTCACATCAAGTTCGTATCCTGATGAATGTGCAATTTCATTCATTCCAGTGATTCCTTGTGGTTGGATTCAGCAGTGCTCAGCTTCAATGCTTTTTGGTGGAAATAACTACTAAAAACTCACCTTCCTCAGGACAACAATTATAAGGGATTTTTTTATCCCTCTTGGAAGTACTAACAATGTATGTGATCTATGGAGAGGGAAAACATATAGAGATATATTTTACATTTCTATATCTTTTAATACAATGCCCCTCCCTGAAAAATCAGATATTTTATTCTTCTTTATTGCCCAAACATAAGAAACTTACACAGTATTGTATCCCCTCAATGATCTCCTATTGGTACATAATCTCATTTGGTGCTTACATGTTCCCTTTAACTATATCTAATAGGCTGCTCGAATCTAAAAATGAAAGTCTCTTCCCTTCATTCACTCAAACCATACACCCAAGTTTCTTCTAATATGTGCTGGGAAAAGGGACACTCACCACTCTTGGTGATCTGTATCCAGCCGGTACACAAAGGATGTTTAAAATTTGTGGCTTTATGCAATGAAACCACAAATCTTGGATCAGAACAGGAGAATAGCTTTTCGTAATTCTGAGATGAGAAAAAGGAGAAGCATGCAGGGTGCTCTTAGAATTTGTCATACCTTATTATGATTACAACTATTTCTCCTACAGTTGTATTTAGATGGTTTTACCTCCTATGGAGCAATCTTGTCTCATATTTGAGTATATACTGTGTCCTACGTTGTACAGGGAACATATATCTCCTGTTCATTCACTGTAATTTTGCTGCCATTAACTTGAGGGAGGAGTAGTTCATTATCATATATCCTCTTCCTGCCGTGTTGGAGTACCTTTCAGCTCCTCATTTAAAAACCACACCCAAGAATTCAATTCATTGAGGTTGTGAGGAGCTAGTCCTTAAAAAACAGGCAACCAACCTAAATCTTAATCAAGTGTACTTGGTTACATAAAGAATTTATCAGAATCCCACTTCAAAAATGCCTGTTTTGTTCCCTATAAAACACTGGCCGTGCCCAAGATGTAAAGTACCAGGGCTATAGTTACACTTGCTCTATAATGGGTTAGCAAATAGGTATCTCTTGAATCTCCTACTGTTTTTAAATCTCGTGTGGTGCCACACTGACAAGGCATCATTTATAGGTGCACCAACATTTTGCATGAATGCAACTATTGATAAAATTCTGCCCTATGTAAATTACCCCTGTTTGGCCACACTATGCGGCTGTTACACTCCATAAGATTTTCACTTTTAAACATCCTTTGTGTACTAGTTGAATACAGATCACCAAGAGTGGTGAGTGTCACTTTTCCCAGCACATAGTAGAAGAAACTTGGGTGTATGGTTTGAGTGAATGAAGGGCAGAGACTTTCATTTTTAGATTCGGGCAGCCTATTAGATAAAGTTAAAGGGAACATGTAAGCACCAAATGAGATTATGCACCAATAGGAGATCATTGAGGGGATACAATACTGTGTACATTTCTTATGTTTGGGCAATAAAGAAGAATAAAGGATCTGATTTTTTAGGGAGGGACATTGTATTAAAAGTTATAGAAAGTAAAAATATATATCTATATGTTTTCCCTCTCCATAGATCACATACATTGTTAGTACTTCAAAGAGGGAGAAAAAAATCCCTTATCATTTTTGTCCGCGGAAGATTGGTTTTTAGTAGTTATTTCCACCGAAACCCATTGACTCTGACCACTCCTGAATCCGACCACGAGGAATCACTGGAATGAATGAAATCGCACATTCATCAGGATACGAACTTGATGTGAACTGTTGGATCAGTTAAATGCAACAGATTTTTGAACTGTGCAAAAAGGGTTCCCCATTAGGATTTTCTTCTTTTGCTTTTGTAGATACTCTTATAAGCGTTTGTTTTATGAATATACTGTACTCATTGTTTTTTTATATTGTGTATTGCATGTTATAAATGAATTACAAAACTTTTTAATGCAGTGGTCACAAGAAGTAAATAATGGTGTTTTGATATAAAGTATTTTTTTTAAAAAGAATTCAAAATACCCTTTGATGTTACACCTCATAATTGGTGGCATGCAACTTTGTAGGGTGGGTTCCACTCCAATGTATATGTCCAGTCTATGCACTTTGAAGAGTTAGATGAAGTGAGTCTGTGAATGAATATGTCTGATATAAGGTTTCCAAGGGGAATTCGTACTTTCTCTACTGTTAAGAGTGGTGTACCTGAACTTGATAATTAATCTTTAATAGACCATCTTAACTATATTTACCAATTCCTGGTCCTTATTGCGTGACTAAATATGTTTCACATTTAATTGGTATTGACTGAGGAAATACTAACTCGCTTACCTCTCAGTGTGCATAAGAAAGATCCATCGACAA
The DNA here is from genome assembly GCF_964204655.1 of Triturus cristatus. Classification (NCBI taxonomy): domain Eukaryota; kingdom Metazoa; phylum Chordata; class Amphibia; order Caudata; family Salamandridae; genus Triturus; species Triturus cristatus. Next base: position 957,799,236 of record NC_140580.1, read on the forward strand.
AAGATATAAGGTAAGGAAAGGGGGCCCAAAAAACGCTGGATCATGAACATTTTCGTAAGTATGGCAGACAAGGGTTGCCGTTTCAAAGCGTTATATAAAAAGTGAATAGGCAGTTTACAAAGAACATGCCATAAGTAAGTTCAGCAACAAGCATACAAATCATAAATGCAGAGAACGCAGTACAGTTCTAAATGAAATCCAACATAGATTCGTCTTCTAAAGATGGAGGAACAGGGTCTCCTCTACATAGAAATCTACACATCCTTTTATAGGACTTTAGACAAAGACATTCATACACGAGTAGATGGTTCCCAGGATATGCACCAACAGGGAACGAGTGAAAAACAATACAATAAAAGATTTTACTACAGTATATATTTGAAGTTTCTCTCATGGTAAGAATAAATTGAGTTTGCAGGCATTCTCACAATTTCCTCAAGCATCCAAATTGATACATTGTATAGTTATAGCCTGGGACAGTTGAAATGTCCTGATTAAGTACAGGGAGGGAAAGTCTCTGGGAACGTTCTCTGTTTAATAGTGTGAGTCTCGCAATTCTTTATTTAGAACAAGAAGAACAACAATAGTCAACACATGATATCTTGCAACATTCGTGCAAGATGGTCGGGCAGTGTAAACACAACCTAAGTTAGCGTATGTTCAAATTATGATGAATTTAATATGCAGAAAGAAAACCAACTCACAATCTAGATGATTTCTAAATCATAAACTTAATTCTTTATTACAGAATATCATTCATTAACTTTGTGTTCTTCTTTTTGGAATCTCCCGGGTCCTCCAGGGTGTCATAAAGTTCACTTTGCATTTCTTAAAAACTTTACATCCAACCTCTTTTTTTTTTCTTCCTCTCATTGCTGACAGCTTCTTATACCCACCATCCATACAATTTTGTGATAACATTCCTTTGCAAAACTTCAAGGAAATAAAGACACAATCAATACCAATTGATAAAACCAAAAGAGGGGTTAGAAGCAATTTCAGAATTTCTTCACCTACGCTACTAAGCCATTCCCATATCTTAGCGAATCCCTTTCCAATTGATCCAAATATTGATCCTATCCCTTCCCAAGCACTTGACTCTTCCAACTCAGTTAATTCATGTATTATGTTCGTAATGTAGCGGTCAAGCTATTTATCTATGCTCGGTATATAGGTGCAGCATTCCATAGCATTATTGACCATGCATACTCCACCATCCTTTGCGATGAGTAAATCTAGTGCAAGGTGATTTTGCATAATCATAGCTCTTATTGCGAGCAATTCTTTATTTATCACTGTTAAAGCACCTGCGGTATTAGTGACAAGCCGATCAACTTGGGTGGATAACTTTCTACTCCTTACATCATTCAATGCCAGTCTTATAGATGGTATGAGTGCTCGAAAGATATCACTAAGAACTTGTTTAAAGCTACATTTACCACGCTTTATGTATTGCTCAAGAGGAAAGTCTAACTCGTTAGTATGAAAAATCTAGGGGAAAACTAATGCTGTATAACAACTACCTGTCCAGTTGTGTGCTAGCTGGAAATAATCTGACTTACCACATACATAATAGATTCCTTTTATACTCACGTCTAAGTTTGAAAATATTTTTTCGTTAACTAAAAAGTTGTGCTCGCATTCACTTCATCCTAATATCTCAAAAGTCTTGTTTCCCTCTCATTGCCGTATGATGCATAAAGATCCCTTCTAGGTGACATCAATGTTTAATCTAGGGGTGGTTCCTTTAGAGGTTCTTCACCTTTCCTTTGATGGGTTCTTCACTGGTCTTTCCTTCCCCTCTTTCTTCATTTAGCCTTATCCTCTCATTTAATTTGTCTATAAATACCCTCTCAGCTTGGTTAATTTTGTAGGTTACATCACTCATGCTCTGATTAGAAATGTCCATCTTAGTCATAGGGGTAAAGAATTTTATGATATATATGTAATATAGGGGGGAGGAGTTGGCCTAACGGCTAGGGCGGTCGACCTCGAATCTAGGGAACTGGGTTCGAGTCTCGACAATGACGCTGAACATCCTGTGATTCTGGGCAAATCAATTAATCTCCCTGTGCCTAACAAAAATGAATGTGTCCTCATGTAACGCAACTGTTGCTATGTAAAGCACTCTGATACCCGGTACCTTCTGGTCAAGTTTGCTCTATATAGAACTGCGTAAAATAAAAAAATAAAATAATAATTCACGCTGAGACCTTGATTTGAAAGTTTTGTAAGAACAAGAAACAAGTTTAGTAGCCCAGAAATTCAAATTTTCACCACTGACAATTAGCTCATCTTCTAATGGATCATCAGAGTCAGAATAAAACAGTTTGATAGAATCCTGATGCCAGAAAATGTTTAGGAAAATGGAACATGAGAATGAGTAAGACAACGGTAAGTGAAAGTATGCTGCTCCCTTCTGCTGCAAAAGCAGAAGATAAGAGCAAACAAAGCAATCTTCCACTTTCACGACTTTCACATATTCAGCTAACATTGGATATTATCAATTGTAACTATTCACACTCTCATGCTGGGGAATATGTGACACCTTACTCTTGGGTGGGGAAGGTATAACTACAGGTTCAAGAGTAGAGTTTATTGACATATCAGGGATATCTCCTCTCAACAAATAAATATCCAACAGCCATCCAATGATTGAAACAGAAATGGCAACTGATAGGGTTACAAGCAAAATTTTGCAGTATTGCTGCATCATGTTAACTTAAATAAGATCAAGGAAACCCCATATACAAATGTTGGTCCTCTACGTATTATTGTATTATCCCTACCCTATCTCAAAAGCTGCCAGGATTTTTATTCTGCATCAAAAGCTACCAGGATTTTTATTCTGCGTCAACTGAGGGCCTAAAGGAGCTATTGCTCTATGACCATTACCCTAACTCTCTGACCGTCCTTTCAACTCAGTCAGTAGTCACTGTGAACAGTCTCCCATTGTGACATCTCTTTGTCTCAGGAAGGCTCGTCAGCGTCAGTCAGACAGACATCCACAATGTCCATCCGGTCAACCTGTTCATGCTCTTCTATCTCACGGTGTTCCCTAATATTCTCTGGTCTCTTCTTAGGCGTCAACAGTCTTTTTTTGGGTGTTTGTAGTTTTTGGCCCACTGTCTTCAGCTGGACCTCGACCCTTGATAGTGCTTGAGATCCATGGCTCTGATAAGGCTGGCTGATGCGGAGCTTCGTTGTCCCACCTCTATTCCGTGCGATGCTTGCTGTGGCAGATTAGTTTCAGCCTTTCACAAATTTCCACTGTTCTGGTGGATGCAAATTCTCAATCCGGCGGTCAGTACCACAGTGGTCGCTGAGACAACAGCACTCTAATCATCCTCTTGCTCTGAGTGATTCTTTTCCGTTGGAGACTGTGGACCCTCAACCTGGTCTTTCTCTTCTTCCGAAGCCTCGGACACCTCAAACCTGGGTTGACTCGAGGAATTGGTGGAGGTTGGCTCCACTTCATCCTCTTCGTGGCTTGCCCTGTTGGTAAGGGTATTCAGTTCCGCAGACTAGCACACTTGACAGCAGTGTTGGTGACCATGATCATCTGGTAGGGCCTCTCCAGCACTACTCCAAACAGGACTTGCAAACGTTTTTCTAGATGTGGATCCAATCACCAGGGTTCAGGTCATGCCCAAAGGACCCTCAGACAGCTGGAGTAGCAGCGTCGACCTGATGAGAGATAGAATGCACCACATCAGACAGTTCCTTGTCATACACGAGGAACCAGGTCATCTGTGATATTCACAAGGGCAGCTGCTGGGACAGAGAGTATTCGCATGGCTCTCCCCATCAACATCTTCGAATACTCATCAGTACCAAAGGAAGAGCATCAGGCCATCTGAGTGGAGGTGCTAGCTTTAGCAAGTTTAGCTTTAACTGTTCTATTTAGTCTCTCTATAACCCCTGATGCTTCAGGCCTGTAGCTACGGTGAAATCTCTGGTCAATCCCTATAGCTGTACATCTTAAATACATTATCTTACTCTTGAAGTGAGCTCCTTGATCTGATTTAAGATGTACTGGCATCCTGATTCATGGTATCAACTCCCAAGATACGTAGTTTGGCAAATGTTAGGCTGTCACCTCTCCAGGTAGGATATGCCTCAACCCACCCAGAGAAGAGACACGTGATGACGAGGGTATGCCTCAATTGGTTACATCGGGACTTGTGCACAAAGTCCATTTGGAAACTAGTGAAGGGACCATCAGCGTTTTCAATGTGGTTCATGGTCACAGCAACTTTTTTGTCCACATTTAGTTTTTGACAGGTAACACAGGGTTGACAAACCTTTTTTGCCATTGATATGAAATGAGGATTATACCAATACAATCAGAAGGTAGACACCATTCCGTCTCTGCCCACATGGGTTGGGCCATGCATGTGTCACACTATCACAGGCAGAAGGGAATCCGGAAGAACCATTTTTCCCCTCGCTGGACACTCAAATATCACTGGCATCTCTCACGCATCCCATCACTTCCCATTTGGCTTTCTCTAATTCTGCGGCAGTATGTTGCAGTTCCCTCAACTCATTGAAAGTATGTACAGTATTCCGTAACATGTTGGATACAGTCTCTCCCTCTGCATTACATGGTTAATATAAATGGAAGATGCTGGACTCAAGAGCGCAGTTGTCAATCCTCAACTGTATTTCCGCAGCGATAGGAAGACAGGGTAGCAAGGGTACCAGCTTCTTCCCACCACCAATGCTGCCCATGAAAGTCAAAGCTAGTCAGGGTGAAATGGGGAAGAGGGAAAGGGAAGAGAAAAAACAGAAGGTCCCACAGAGTCAGCTCAGGAAGGTGTGTGGTGCCCAGAGGGTCTCTATGTGTCTCCTGTATATTGTTGTAGGGATTCTGCTCATGCAAAGAACTATGCGCAGGAAACCAGGACCTCAGTGAATTGCGGTGTACCAAAAACTCACCTCAGTACCCAGAACCCCAATCCGACTAGCATCAGTGTCCCATTCGTTATCCATATTCTCTCGGAGCTCCCAATGTATAGACAACCCAGAACAAGCGACTTAGAGTACTCTCAGGAATGGTGGGAATCAGAAATACCTGTTCATTATTATTCTCATATCAGTCCTCAACAAGAGTAATCAGAGACACGGTAAAGTTTAAAATGTTTATTTTATAAACTACGTGTCCTAAGATGCAGTACTTTGGCTAACATAAGCAGACAAATGATTAAGATTAAAACCATCAGCATTGTTACAATACCATAGAAAATGAAGGGAGACATCATAGGATAAATGACGGTGGAATACAACTACCTTCCCTTCGCTAATAAGCTAGTATTATTATACTAATAGAAGGTCTCTAGGTTTGAATGGGGAACCCCATACCCTAAAGATCAGCTTAGGTGAATCACATCACAGGATCAGCTTTGCTCTGCGCCAGGAAAAGTTATTCTCCAGAATGTGTGTCTAATGCATGCAAACTGCAATATTAAAGGCTCTCGACTTTCAGGTATTTGCAGCTGTGTGCGTGTTATGGCTAGAGAGTGGGCCGATCAACCTGAACTCAAAAACATACATTGTTTGGTGGCTCAGACTGTTATTGCACTAAATGTTCAGACCCAGGTCGCAGTGCACGTCTAGGGATGTGAACAACAGACAGTTCTCATGCGAAGAAAAGGCAAGCAAGCAGTTTTCTAATAACATGTCTCTGCAGTGTCCTGTGCAAAAGCAGCAAAAGTGGCAAGATGGCGTTCTAACACTTAACGCGCTTATGCTAACATAGCAATTTATGTATATAAATCGCTGCCTTCATTACACCCCCCCTTGATCGGACCACGAACAAATAGGGATACAATGAAGGAATGCAGAGTTCAAGTTCGATAGAACGGAACTAGGGGCCTGTAATTGAAATCCAAATAAAGGGGAGTGAAAGTTCGAAGAAAAAACCCTAAAAAAAAACAAAATGAAGGAAGGAGAAAAAAAAAGAAAAATGGAAAGTCGTTACATCTTGCAAAGGCTCAACGAACCTAAAGACGAATCACCAACAAAAAAAAAAATGTGTGTGTGACGACATCCAAGTTAATCCATTAACGTGTAAGCACAGTAAGTAGCGACAGCTTCCAAGAGAAAGTCATTGGAACGTTCTGCAAAAGTGTCCGCCATCCAGTCTAATAAGGTAAACGAACATACATGTTCTTCGACCACTTGAGCCTCTAGCACATTCAGAGGACAACTGGCGTGTTCTTCAAGATAACTTCCCGCCAGGAAGTCATATGCGGCCGTACCGATGTCCCAATTCCCTAGGACTCCATGTGCCGCTCCACAGGCCATAATCCTGACACCAGAACAGTCCAACTCATGAGCCACTAAGGGACTCATCAGTCGATCATAATCCGGGGCAGGAGACACCGAGTTTGACAAGCACAAATCCAGAGCCCATTCGAAAGGACAATCTAGGCAATGAAAAACAGGTTGCACACACGTAAAGTAGGAAAACCGGAAGGACAATCCATAGGCTATGCTCAATGTTGCCAGTGGTAAAGTTCCATAGTATTCAAGCATCCGGTTACGAAGATGGAGCATCCGGGACAGACTGTCGCGTGACACAAACTGTGCAGCCATTGCGCAGTAAGCAGATCAACAACAACACACCAGCCGCAAGGGCGAGAATCAACGGGAGCCCGCCAAAGACACTGGAAAAAATAGAATGAAAAAATGCCGGTATCACACCAAAAATAGTTTGGAAAGAGGTCACGAGGACGGAGCAGACAATTTTGAAAACATTTACCAAGCCAGTTGTTGACGAGGCATTAAATATAGTTTGAATGAGGGCTCCGAAATGCAGTGGGAGATCAGTATTTAAAAGCGCATGCACCTCGGTGCGGGTGTTTGCTACGTGAAGGACAAATGTTTCACTGGACGAAGTCAGAGCGACTTCTTTTTGAGACAATAGAGCCCTTATTCTGCTCATCTTGTTGAACTCTGCTTTCAAGGTTGGAATGGAAGGCCAGATGGATACATCCAGCCGCCCATGCGGGGGTGGGAAAAGGAAATTTTTACAGCAGACTACTCTCTGTGATACAGTCACAGTGTAGGGTATTACCACTAACATCCCGCAGCAAGCTTCGTTATTTAGAAGTAAATAACTACCGTTAGCTAGCAACGTGAAAGAGGGTGTAATAGCTGGCACTGGAATCCCTTTCAGGACGCAAGCTAAATTAGGCACTTGCACATTGCACGCGCCATGCAATTGTATGTGCCTACAGACTACAGAGTGATCAGGTGTGGAAGTGCATTCCTCACCCTTCAAATAAACTTCTTTACCTTCTCTCATGCACCTGTATGTAAATGGGAGTGACCAAACTTCATGCAGGAAAGCAGTACCCAACGGTTCATATCTGCCTAGGGCATAATGTTTCATGCACGAACTGAATTTAAACAAAGGAAATGGCAATGTGATTAACCCGTGGATAAGCCACACAGCGGAGTTCAATTCGGCCACAGGGAAAGGCAAAGGTTCTAACTTTTCAATATGAAGTAATGAGTATGTTGCATCTTTCATGGACATGAACTGTTGTTTCGCAGTGAGATTAAAGGGAAGGAATAAAGATGATGTATTCATGTAGACCCAGGGGACTTTCCCAGCCTTTAACGTTTGCAAAGTCCATGCAAACTGCAATATAGAACGTAATTGATTTTGACCATGATATAAAACAGACATATCATCTTGCACAATATCAACAACAGATGAAACAATATTATCTAGTGTGTAAATTCTGGAAGAAAGGGTGTTAATGCTATTATCGACAACAGCCAGGACTTTTTCCAAATTGGCCTGATCAATTTCTCTCAATCTGGAAGCCGCCTCAATTTGAGATAATTTCCAAACTACGTTATAAACAGCATACACCCATCTTTTGGACCTGCCACCTACAGGACCCTTAACAAAAGCATTCAAATCTATTTCGTCATGTAATTTAGATAAATTAAGTAGATGCCAAGGTGGAATGTTGCAGCCAAGATTGGCATAACTTCCCAACAGAGTAGGTAGTAACAGAATGAGAAGATTCAAAGCGGGGGTCTACGCGAACCTGCGTATACCCAGGCTGCAGATCCAAAAAACGATGTTGACAGGAATCTGAGCTTGTCTGCCAAGTTAACCATCCTTCCGAATTTTATTTGGAAATATTGAATGATGTGTTAGTAATGTATGACTGCAACGCATCAAGGGACAGATCTGTATGATTATCCCAATTTGGATAAGCACCCAGATCTGGAATAGAGGGGGAATTCAGCTTTTTAGAAGTAGCCAATCCAAAACAGGTGGTCTGAAAAATAGTTGAATTCAAAAATAATATGTGGTTCGGGATGAGGTAGGCACGATGCAAAGCTTCTGTTCCTTGTACCTGCCATGGTTTAGAACCCCAAACAGATTTAAGATCAGTAGTAGCTTTCCACAGATCATAACCCCTGACCGCCAAATCATCCATAAAGGATTTGGAATACAATAATTTAGTGTGTGTCAGCCTAACCTTCGAGGCAGACTCCGCTGCCACTTTAAAATAAAAGGAGGCAGGTTTTGAAACACTGAAATCAGTAAAATAGGCAAATTTGTTCACCAATGTGCTGGAGCTGCCTAGCATTGGCGTTGGACAATGTTCCCATTGCATATAATTCACAAAATTACGATACGTATTGGCTTTATGTAGGAAATGATTGCCATAATGTTGATAGCAATACAGCTCCCCGTAATTAGCAGTATCTAAATACAAATCTTCAGCATCAAAAGCGGCATAATATTTTAAATCAGAAAACAGGGCTTCTATGGCCTGAACGTCCCAATCATCAGAGCGGATGTTTTGTTTAACGACATCACCCATAGAAACACGCAATACATTCGGAAAATTAATAACCTCAGTGGGTCCATGAATTTGAAATATAACAGCATCCCACGCAATCCCATCTAACACAGGCCAGGCAGTAATATTCACAAAAGTCTGGTCTCTCTTCATGATGTGTGATGAGGAGTGGGGGGCCAAAGTTCCATCAATTAGTCTAATTATCGATCTTTCTTTTAGATAGTGTCCATTCACAAGACGAAAAAATACCACCACAAATCCGATGGACATAAACAAAAAAATACATATGAGCATCAGCCAAATGTAAGTCCAAGGGGGAATCAAAAAATGTCTTTTAAACCAAATAGCAAAAATAGAAACTTATGATGGGGCACTGGAAGTCGTAGAGTTAGTATCAAAGGAGAAACGTGACTGGGTAACTGCGGTTGATTGTAAAACAGGCAATGTTACATCTGCAGGATGAGCATACTCAGTATCTTCAGGTAAACCACCAGCTGGTGGCAGCAACAAAGGAGCAGTAACTGTATGCATCTCGATGGCAATATCAGGCATGGCGGTAGAAGCCGGAGCCAAAACATAATTTCGTAGGGTAAGAGACCGCTGGAGTCATACTAAGAAGAATCGGCCACTCGCTGTAGTTTGACATTGTCAATGGAGATGTACCTGTTATTCTTGCGACCAGGAAGTGGAGGTAAAATGACTGTTGTTGTACCCTGCACGCCAAGCACTGGAACCGGGGCACGATAAGAGGGGCCAAACTCCTTCTTGTTCTCCACCTTCCCACGGACCAGATCACCAACTCGAGGTAGCCAGCCGACTACCAGAATCTGAAGCGCAGCATCAGATGTGGAGGGCAAGTACTCCTTTGCGAGACTGTCTCTGGTCTCTTGTAGACTCTGTAACACAGCACAGTGAACATCTACGTAAAAGGGTGCGGCAGACGCCGCCATGTCTAGACCATCAAGGTCCGGGACAAACATTTTTATGCCAAAGAGCATCATGTATGGGGTCCGCCCACCCAGAGACCTTCTAGGGAGATTATTAAGTGCATGTTGAACATTATACAAATGGGCTAACCAGTTCCGGCCAGGGCCTAAAACCCTGGCTGTCAAGGACTGCTTTAAGTCACGGTTCATTCGTTCCACTACACTATTACCCTCAGGCCGGTATGGAGACGAAAATTTGACTTGGACCCCCAAGGATCTCATGGCTTCTTTGTACGCCTTAGAGGCGAACGCAGGGCCCTGATCAGAATGAAAGGTACCACAAGCAAAAATTCCCACAAAGACACGCAAATCCCTTATGACAGTACGAGCATCAGCATTCCTTTGAGGCCATACCCAAAGAAAACGTGTGCACGAATCCACTGCAACCAAGATGTACTTATACGCAGTATCAGAGGAGAAAGGACCGCAGTGATCTAAATAAACACACCCAAGTGGTTTATTAGATATGTACAACTGAGTTTGTGGTGGGCACGCAGCAGTCGAAGGTTTAATCTGCTGGCAAATGTCACAATCAAGAACATAAGTGTGAGTTTGTTTATACAATCCGTGCCACCAGTAACGCTGTTGTAACTGAGTAACAGTAGCTGACACGCCGGCATGGGCAGAGGCCATACCCTCGTGAGCCGCTGTTATCAAGGACGGTCTGCAGTCCGTGTTGGGAATCAATCTGTCCCCAACGTCGTTAATTCTCACATATGGCACTTTATCAGGACTTAAATGATAAGAGTACCAAGAAGGGAAACCTCTCGGGTAATTACTTCCCTTCTCTGTAGCAGCAATAGCTGCCAAGATGTCATCATCGATCTTACTTTTGGATCTTGTAACTGCTGCTACTAGATATGTCGCCACTGCTGTTTTCGTGGCTCGTCAGCCAAGCTGTTGCCGACAGCGCGGACACAAACTCGCTGGTGACCAAGAGTGTGAATTACATTCACGAGAGGCAGATGTTGTTTAAGTTCTGCCACTCGAACCCCAAGCATTTTATGCTTAATTGTGCTACCTTTGGAATCACGATATTCATTTTGAGACCAAAAGAATAGATTGTTGTTAAAAGACTTAACACAGTAAAACGAGTCACTCACTATAAGAGTAGTAACTCGAGGATCAGCAAACTCCAGTGCAAGCACCAGAGCACGTAGCTCCGCCAATTGTGCGGTACAATCACCCAATGACTGCGTATGCACGACATCAGATTTGAATTCTCCATTCACGAAAGTACCCGCCACAATTGCGCAGGCTGCTGAATAGGCATGCTTCGATTCCGTTGCCGGTTGCGCCGAACCGTCAGTATAAATGACACAATGGTAATCTTCAAGCGGGCGCAAAGACAGAGGAGCTGGATGAACAAATTCATACTGCAAATACTCCTGAGTATGCAATGAGTCATCAAAGATATAGGTGACATCTGGTGATGTCAAAGAAGTGGCCCATTGTATCCAACGTGGATGCAAAGCTTTAGAATTAGGTACACTGGCCTTCGTCACTGCCTCTATAGCAGGATATGGTGTAACCACCAACATGCGTTTCCCTTGCGACAGCGTTCGTTCTTTAAGAATCGCCATCTGCACTGCAGTCAAAACTTTTTCGACTGTGGAAAAGCACAGTTCAGCCGAAGTGTACAAGTGAGATTTGTATGCAATGGGGACGGTGTCGTCCTCATTGAACGTTAAGTACGTGAAACCCACTGCACCCGGCACAATTCTTATTACCAGGTTAGTGTGGTTATCACGTGTCAGTAAGTATTTCGAAGCAAGAAGATCAGCCTGCAAAGAGTGCAAGATAGCTGAATGCTCTGGCAGCCAGCTTGATTTGGAAAAAGTAGGTTGTACCAAGGCATATAATGGCTTGATACGCTGGGCAAAATCGGGAATGAACGTACGACCGAAATTCAGAAAGCCCAGCAAAGATTGTAATTTTTTCAGTGTTGTTGGAGCATGCAGACATGCGCACTTCTCTAGAAAGTGAGGAGCTAACCCTCGACCTTCATTGTTTAGCTCGTAGCCCAAGAACAGCACTGTATACTCTGCAATGTGAGACTTCGCAAAGTTGAATTTGTATCCGAAGTCTGCAAACATAACAATTATGCGATCAACGCGACACAGATGCGGCCACAACTCATCGTCTGTGAGATAGATATCATCGACATACGAGTACGCATCAGGGTCAATACTCTCTAACAGAGAGACAGCACGTGCGGCAAAGACGCCAGGGCTGTTTTTATAGCCCATGGCTAATCTCTTAATCTGCTTTTGTTTGCCGCCAGAAGTAAACGCTGTCCACTGACTACTAATAGAGGACAGGTTATGGCTGTAAAAGCCATTGGAAATGTCAAGTGTTGTTTTAAACCTTTTTATCACGAGACTATCAACGAGAGCAGGACTGTGGGTATTCTGTACCGCACATGTCCGGCAATGAGAGTTCAAATGCCGGTAATCCAAAACTAGGCGGTACGACCCATCAGGCTTCGTTACAGTGAATAAAGGATTATTCATTGGTGGCACACATGTTTCAATAACACCTTGATATTCCAATTGATCAAGGATTTACGCGACGTGAGATCTAGCTTCGCGGCGCATTGGATACTGGGGCTGTGGCTGTGGCATGGACCGTAAAGGAATCTCATGGCTCGGAGACAATTTATCCCACCCAACCTGAGTACGGTACAACGCCGGAGCAAGCACCTGAGCCCACTCCTCGGCAAACCTTTCAGCCTGCTCCTTTGGCACAGTGTGTGCAAAGGACGGGAGGATTACCTCCTCCCCTCTCGGAACATCCAAAATGAAAGCCGGGGGCCAGTCCACCTCAGCTAAGAGAATGTCATAGGAAGAGGTCAGATTATCCCAAAAAATTCCTTGTATTGTACGTTGTATGTCACCTTCAATTAAGAGGACTATGTCATATAGTCTGTCAGGGGGAGCCACTCTAGTGTCAGCAGTTTCAACAGTAATGAACATGTCAGTTGCTGTCGCCTCCAGATATGGACGCAGTGCTTGCCGCACTACTGTAACCACCGCTGCGCTGTCGAGCAGCGTTAGTGCCCATGTCAGGTTCTGAAGCTGCGTTCTCACTATCTGTGGCATACCTCGCTGTTAGTGCAGCAACTTTCTTCTTCTGAAACGGGGGACGTTGACGTGCAAACTCGTCCTACTTGCCTTCACCTTCAGTCTGACGGGGTTGCTCACGTCCTTGTTGGGCACCCCGACCTTTGCGACGTTCTCCGCCACCGGACTGTGAGGCCGATGTTTCCTGTGAAGAACGAGGAGAACGTTGTTCAGTAACCTGAAATCTATCAGGTGACCTAATACTAGTGCGATCGCGCAAATCGTATGTGCGTTCACCAGTCGCCTGTACGGGAGAGGCAGGATGAGACCCCTGTTTCTGTTGCTGCTTCCCCTGTTTCTTTGTTCGCCAATTTTGCTTTGGAAAAGTTGGACGATCGTCTTTAACAGACGAGCTCACCTTAGTTTGCTGTATTAAGTCAGGAATGACTATAGTCGGCTTCATCCCTAACCTACTGTGGCCAATAGTTCTATAAGCTTCCGCAATAATTTTAGGCAACTCTTTGGGCTTGTCGAGCTCATCGACGCGGGCTAAGCCATTAGCCACCTGGAATTGTACCGCATCTCCCTTGAGATTACCAAGGACGAGAGAGGCAACTATGTCGAACACACCGACAAGCCGCATTCCCAATTCTACAGCCGCCTCTAGACCGTGGTTATCTTGAACACGTTTAATGACGGAGGGAAGCACAGCCATAGACAGGGTGCCAAAGCACTTTGAGTAGACTGCGGCAGAGACCTTACCCCAGTTGTCACAATCGAACACCTCTGGGACTACGTCCTTCTGCAAACTAATGGTGAGGATCCTGTGTTTCTCCACAGGGGTAGAATGCGGAAATACCGCTTCCAGTTGGTCAAATTTCTCATCAAGCCAATAAGGCAAATCATCCTTATTTTGGGGGCGCTTGCCCATTACCGAATTAACCATGATGGGACTAATAACAACTGTGCCCCCACCTGCACGTTGCGTGAAACGTATTGCACCAAAGCCCTATATACTGTAATAAGGGCTGTATGGAGTACACGCAACTCATCCACCGCAACAGTCAGATAGCGGGGATGAGGCGTAAATCCGGCCAGCACCGGCCATGTGGCCCCTGGAATTGACAAAGGGCCCATTCTAACCGGTGTAACCGCATGGGGAAGGGCGCCATTAAACCAAATGCGATGCTGCCAGGCTGAAAGGGGAATCTCCTGCGTCCTATAAGGCGTATAATTTGCTGGGACCCGCGTGTGAGTATAGGAGTGAAACGTATTATCATCCGCATTTACCGCCGGAAGTGTCACCCAAGAGTAAAACAACTTGTAGGGGTAAGCCGAATCGGCACTCACCACAAAAATAACGGCCATCCCATCGTCCGGCACCCCATACTGCGTCAAATGACGCCGCAGAGGTGTACGGCTATGCGCTGCAATGTCGACCGCCATAAGGACACAGAGAAGAACAACAATGGATTTTAAAGTAGAACAAGGGTTCAGAAATATCAAAAAACCTTTTTAATTAACAAGCTTGAGAGAACCTATCATACTAATAGGTAGGTCAAATCCATCACTCCCGCTATCCGGAAACAAGAGTGAGGGTGTCGTGGACTAATATAAGCACTACTAAGGCGTTTCAAATTGAAAGACCAAACGTTAGGTGCGCCATGTTGCAGAGATTCTGCTCATGCACAGAACTATGCACAGGAAACCAGGACCTCAGTGAATTGCGGTGTACCAAAAACTCACCTCAGTACCCAGAACCCCAATCCGACTAGCATCAGTGTCCCATTCGTTATCCGTATTCTCTCGGAGCTTCCAATGTATAGACAACTCAGAACAAGCGACTTAGAGTACTCTCAGGAATGGTGGGAATCAGAAATACCTGTTCATTATTATTCTCATATCAGTCCACAACAAGAGTAATCAGAGAGACGGTAAAGTTTAAAATGTTTATTTTATAAACTACGTGTCCTAAGATGCAGTACTTTGGCTAACATAAGCAGACAAATGATTAAGATTAAAACCATCAGCATTGTTACAATAACATAGAAAATGAAGGGAGAAATCATAGTATAAATGACAGCGGAATACAACCACCTTCCCTTCGCTAATAAGCTAGTATTATTATACTAATAGAAGGTCTCTAGGTTTGAATGGGGAACCCCATATGTGAACAACAGACAATTCTCATGTGAAGAAAAGGCAAGCAAGCAGTTTTCAACTAATAACATGTCTCTGCAGTGTTGTGTGCAAAAGCAGCAAAAGTGGCAAGATGGCGTTCTAACATCTAACGCGCTTATGCTAACATAGCAATGTATGTATATAAATCGCTGCCTTCACTACAATATAAAGAAGAGAACAGGGACATCAATTTATGTGTTAATCCCTATATGTATCAAACAACAGTGCTAATGGTGCAAAAGTTGGTTGCACACTGCTCGTCACACCAGCAAGCTGCCCCAAAGGACTGTGGTAAATGTAGTGGCGACGGCGGGTACACCTATGCCACGATGTGTAAAAAGAACAGTATGTGTTGCGTTAGCCATCCCTGGACACGTGTTTCGAGGTAGTTGCCTCTCGTCAGCAGGGAGCAGGTCAGTGTGAAGGGGTGCCGTGTGGACTGCCAAAATGTAATTAAAACAGGTCAAGTACCTCTCATGGCGCGCAGGTGCAGATCCAAGGCTCGTCAGCCCGTTGGCTCAATGGAGCCGTAATAAATTATGCAAAAGTTGGTCGCACACTGCTCGTCACACCAGCAAGTTGCCCCAAAGGACTGTGGTAAATGTAGTGGCGACGGCGGGTACGCCTATGCCACGATGTGTAAAAAGAACAGTATGTGTTGCGTTAGCCATCCCTGGACACGTGTTTCGAGGTAGTTGCCTCTCGTCAGCAGGGAGCAGGTCAGTGTGAAGGGGTGCCGTGTGGACTGCCAAAATGTAATTAAAACAGGTCAAGTACCTCTCATGGCGCGCAGGTGCAGATCCAAGGCTCGTCAGCCCGTTGGCTCAAGGGAGCCGTAATAAATTATGCAAAAGTTGGTCGCACACTGCTCGTCACACCAGCAAGTTGCCCCAATGGACTGTGGTAAATGTAGTGGCGACGGCGGGTACGCCTATGCCACGATGTGTAAAAAGAACAGTATGTGTTGCGTTAGCCATCCCTGGACACGTGTTTCGAGGTAGTTGCCTCTCTTCAGCAGGGAGTAGGTCAGTGTGAAGGGGTGCCGTGTGGACTGCCAAAATTTAATTAAAACAGGTCAAGTACCTCTCATGGCGCGCAGGTGCAGATCCAAGGCTCGTCAGCCCGTTGGCTCATGGGAGCCGTAATAAATTATGCAAAAGTTGGTCGCACACTGCTCGTCACACCAGCAAGTTGCCCCAAAGGACTGTGGTAAATGTAGTGGCGACGGCGGGTACGCCTATGCCACGATGTGTAAAAAGAACAGTATGTGTTGCGTTAGCCATCCCTGGACACGTGTTTCGAGGTAGTTGCCTCTCGTCAGCAGGGAGCAGGTCAGTGTGAAGGGGTGCCGTGTGGACTGCCAAAATGTAATTAAAACAGGTCAAGTACCTCTCATGGCGCGCAGGTGCAGATCCAAGGCTCGTCAGCCCGTTGGCTCAAGGGAGCCGTAATAAATTATGCAAAAGTTGGTCGCAGTGCTAATGGGAATGCACATATATCTATGTATCCATATGTATTGAAGTACCTGTAACAGTCCCCTCTTCCGTAACTTAAGTAAGTGACTACATACAAAGGATGGGTATACATGATGGACAGATTAGGTTTAGAGTCTCAGGAATTTTTTCATAATAATTTGGGCAGCGCCTCGATAGGGATAGTCTGGGACACATACAAGGCCTTTTTAAGGGGTAAAATTACATCATTTCAGTTGTATAAAAATAAACAGAGGAAGGCAGAGATTCTAAACATAGAAAATAAAATTCAAAGTTTGGAACAAAAGATACAAGGTAATGAAATAGAGTATGAGGAGGGACAACTAACTATTCAGACCCTCAAAATGAATCTGTTGGCGGTAGTTGAAAGGCGGCTACAAGAAAGATGACAACCAAGTAAATTGGCCCACTTCTACTACGGGGAAGGGTGTGGCAAGTTACTTGCATGGAAGATAAAGAGTGATCAGGCAAAAAGTTTCATAAAATAACTTAATTATGGTAATGCTGGATGTCCAACAAGAGTGGGGAATAGTATAGAGGCTACTCTATTAAAATATTTTGGGGAAGTATATACAGAGGACCTACGTACAACAAGAAAGGAGGTTCTAGATTGGTTAGAGCAAGAACTTCCCCATAAAGTATCCGAACTTCAAAAAGACGTCATCAATAGTACGATAACTGAGCAAGAAATAAAAAATGCCATCAAAGCAGGGAAATCGAGTGAGGCAGCAGGCCCTGATGGTCTTGCTATAGAAGTCTATAAAAAGCTAGGTAAGTATCTAATGCCAGTTATCAGTAGGTTGCTTACAGCAGTATTCGAAAACGGAGAAGAGGTTCCCCCCTCGTGGAATGAAGCTACTGTCACTTTGATTCTCAAACCTGATAAACCACCAGACAGTTGCGATTCGTACAGGCCTATCTCGCTGTTAAACGCGGACTATAATATCTATTCGAAAATATTAGCAGACAGATTGAATGGGGTGGTGGGAGCACTCCTTCACGAAGATCAAAAAGGCTTTGTGCGAGGTATAAGTATTAAAGATCTAACTTACAGTCTTATTGGTGCCATCGACCTAGCCTCCGTAGACAAAGAGCCATTAGCTGTCATCACAGTCGACGCGACCAAAGCGTTCGACCGAGTAAACTGGTGTTATTTACAGGAAATTTTGAGATTATCCAACCTGGGGTAAAACTTTTGCAGGGCAATAAAGCAGATATATAAAGTCCCTACAGCTAAAATATTAATAAATGGGAGGTTATCTGAAAAATTCAATATCTCTAGAAGGACAAGACAGGGGTGCCCTCTGTCCCCACTACTTTTCAATCTTTATATTGAACCTTTGGCGGAGAAAATCAGGAAGCATGAGAGGTATAAGACCTGGGGTCTCCAGGCCCTATGGGGCGGTAACGTGACACGAGCGGTCGGGCCACCAAAGGTCTGTGTGTAAAGCAACCATACAACACGCACCTCACATGCGACGAGGAACACACACAATAAGTGACGCCACACAGTAAGAGTTATGTAAATACTCAAGTTTATCCAAGTAGATCACGTTAGATGCAGTTCATGAGGTAGCAGTACATTTCATATGCTGATAATACATTAGCTAGCGTTGCACACATCAGCCAGGAGCTATAAAGGCTGTTCATACCATATATGCATTTCATGAGATAACAGTACTGCCTGGTGCACAACTACCAATCACGTAGCTGTACACGTACTCCTCGCCTTCCTGTCGCGTTGTGCACGCTAACCGGTGACGACCTCAGAACGGGGCCTCTAGCATGGAGAGCTACTCGCTACTAAGGACATTTAGCACTTCACGGTAAACCAGGAGCAGCAGAGCGCTACTCGTAACTTCTGGCACCTAGCACTGCAGTAGGAAACATGAATAACAGAGCGCTACTCGTAATCAATAGCGCGTAACATTTCAGAAGGGCATATGGATAATAGAGCGCTACTCGGAATCAGTAGTACGTAACACTTCAGTATGGGATAAGAATAACAGAGCGCTACTCGGAATCAATAGCACGTAACATTTCAATATGGCATATGCATCACAGGGCGCTACTCGGAATCAATAGCACGTAACATTTCAATATGGCATATGCATCACAGGGCGCTACTCGGAATCAATAGCACGTAACATTTCAATATGGCATTTGAATCACGGAGCGCTACTCATGCTCGGGTGCAGTCAGTGTCTAATACGGGGCTGTCCGCAGGGAGCACACGGGACTTCCGGAGTGAGTCTCCTGCTCCGGTGCAGTTCGTAGGCACCGTGCTTCAGGGCAGACATGGGGGGTACCAGGAAGGGATCCCTCGGTGGGGTCTCTCCGTCGCGATGACAGGGGGAACTCCCACGGAGAGGGAACCCGGGCCCAGGGTGCGGTGTGGTTTCCAACCAGCAGGGGGCGCACCGGGGGCGGTCCCAGCCTTCGGGCTTACCTCGATCTCCGCGCTGGAAGGCGTCCGTTCCCGCGATGATGGGGGCACTCGCTCTCGTGCACTTCTCCTCACAGCTGCGACGGCAGCGACGGGGCCCTGGGCTTCTCCACGGGCCTCACGATACGGCAGGGTACTTCTTCCGGCCTCAGGGTCGTGGCGGTGAGTGCGCTGGCTTGCGCAACACGGGGGGTGCTAAAGTTAAGGATTGGGGTTCTGTGTTCAGCGGAGCCCGCTGCCGGGGGTCCCAGACCAGGGCAGGGAGCGCACGGGTCACAGCGCTAATACCTGGTCGATCCCCGGTGGTTCTCCAATCAGCTTCACATCAGAGTTCAGGGGTCAGTCTGGACACGCAGTCTCAGTGCTTTGGCTTGTAAGTTGAAAGTTCAGTCTGGACACGCAGTCTCAGTGCTTTGGCTTGTAAGTTGAAAGTTCAGTCTGGACACGCAGTCTCAGTGCTTGGCTTGTAAGGTTAAAGTTCTTAGATGTCAGATAAGGTCTTGTTGGCGCAGATGTATCTGGCGCCCTTAAGGGGTTCTGTTGCAGGGGGGTAGGGATGGAGAAGGCGACTAGGTCCTTCCTAGTCAGGCTGGGCAGAGAGTCTCTGGGTCCTCCTACTGCTGGGCAAGATCAGTGGGTTTCACAGGGTCCCTCACTCACTTAAGAGGCAGCACCTAGATCCTGTCACTCTCAGAGGCATAAGTCCCTGGCTAGGCCCTACCGCCTACACTCCTGGTGGATTCTTCCAGCTCTGCTTCACCCCAATGGCCAACTCAACACAAAAAGTTCCCTCCCTCACTTAAGTAGCCCTAGGTCAGGTGACCTCTGGCCAAGGCGACAAAAGAAAAACCACACCTCCCTTCTAGAAGGTTCCAGCACATTCCAGGAGCTTCCCCACTCTACCTATGGGACAAAAAGGCGGGCTGGAGTCGCAACATTGTTGTGGGGTTCCAGCCAGCTCCTGGCAGCTAGGGTGCTACTATGAAAGACCACTCTGCAGTAGCAGGGGCCTGTGGCAGCCATCTTGGGAGAAGGGAGCACCTGCACCTTAACACTGATTGGCAATGAAAAGGTGCCCGAAGACCTAGTCCAACATAAAAATGAGGGTGGAAAAAATGAGGCACGATCAAAAATGGAAGGGGAGACCACCCTAGGGCTGACAGGTCCAACAAGAGGATAATTCTTTTTCAAGCTAGGGGTTGGCAAAAGAAAGTGGGATTATATGCGGATGATCTGGTGGTGTATACATCTAACCTCAGTCTTGCATTACCAATAGCTTATGAGCTGCCGCAGGTTTTGGGAAGATCTCAGGTTACGAAATAAATCAAGGCAAAATGGTCATAATGGTCTGGAATATCACTACACAAGAGAGTTGTGTTAAAAAGGAAATTAGGTATCTTGGCATTAAAATCACTCAGAAAGTAGAATAAATCCCTGAAACCAACTTTCAGAAGATCAACAAGGAAATTGGGAAACTGTTGTTGGGGTGGTCTCACCTGCCATTATCCATCTAAGGGAAAGTTAATATCATCAAAATGACAATTCTCCCAAAAATTACTTTTCTATTTCAGAATATTCCTATGGCATTTAAGGAAGAGTGGCTTAAAAAGTCCCAGTCAAAAATGACCAGTTCTATTTGGGCCTCTAAAGGAGTGCGTATCTCATGGAAAAAATTAAGACGACAATATGAGAAAGGGGGCTTAAGGCTGCCAGATTTAACTTACTATGCCTGGGTTTTTTTTTATTAAAAGGAGGGATAGGTCTGTTTAAGGCACCAGATGGTTCGGAAATAGGAAAGATGTATGTAGCAATGCTAAAAGACGTAAAAGGGGGAGAGTTTGGTTTTATTCATAATTATGGAGACCTGTGCTACTTCAAAAAGATACGTCTGAAAACCCTACAGAGCTTAGCAATAACATGGTACAAAGTCAGGAGATTACTAAAAATCAACTATTATAGTGGGATGGCGCCTACCTTTGACTCTCCGGGATCTCCAGAGTGGTCAAAGGACTGCTTGGCGCGTCCATTAAAAGACGCAGGAATAACTATCTGGAGCCAATTGATGATGAATGGAGCCTTAATATCGTGGGAAGAGAGCCAAATATTATTTAACGGTCAATTATCAAGATTCAAGTATCTTCAAATGATGAGTTGGAGCCTCACAGATGGTCTTGAAGCAGGACTGCCTAATAAACTGGAAACAAGCTTGGTAGCTGGTGTAACTCAAAAAAAAGAGGTGGCGAACGGATACTGGCTGTTAATGGAGATAGCAGATGGTGATTTCAACTTGCCAACGGTGCTGTGGGAGAAGAGCTTGCCAGGAGAGCAGATCAAAGATTTATGGCAAGTATCTTGCAACATGTTATACTCCACAGTACCGCCCGCAAATTTAAGGCGGAACCACCTCTTTTGTCTCCATGGGGTCTATTGGACTCCATATAAATGATCTAAACTGGGGAACAGGGCTGTGCCAAGATGCCCTAAATGTGGTAAAGAGAAAGGTGATGATGCCCATATGTTTATAGAATGTCCTGCGATCCAAGGTTTCTGGCTGGATGTGAGTAACACAATTCTTTCAATATTTGGTGAAATGATCCAGGTAAGCAAATCTTTGTTTTTTTTTGGGCTTTCCGATAATTATTAATCTCTGTTAAAAATACTAACATATTGATATTTTATCTAATACTACTAGCTCGTAGGGAAATATGCAAAAATTGGGTCAAAGTTACTCCCCCTAATAAAACAGAATGGTGGGCCTCAATAAAATATATCAATACGTTGGATAGTCTACGTAAATGTAAGCGCAATGGTTTCTGGCTCCCCTATGAGAACTGGGAACACTCATTAAATAATATGTCCAATGATTAGGCCTCTATACCATATTGCTAAAATACTCTGGTGGTGGCTTACGGACGACTGGGCGAAATAGTCACCGATGGTTGAGTAAAGAAGGCAAGGTGTAGAGTGTACCATCCCAGAAAATATAAGATCACTGGTTGGCGCCATCTTGAAGGTGATCAAGGAGTAAAACTCCTGTATACCTGGGCAATGAGGACAAAAAAAAAAGGAGGGGTATACAGTTTATGAAATAGATAGCTAGAGTAAAGGTTTTAGGAGAAAAACAGGTTATCTATAATACCATTACTCTCTATATATATATATATATATATATATATATATATATATATATATATATATATATATATATATATATATATATATATATATATATGTATAATCTACTGCCGGTCGCCAGTAGATAGTTATAGTTAGGACCGTGTTTCCATAGGAAATCTGAAAATTCTATTTTGAATAACTTTGGCGCCGGTTGACGAATCCTCGCGAAATTTTCAAAACTAATGGGGCGCTCCGCTCAGCTCCTACCCTGAAAGTCTCGGGGTGATTCGTCAAGCGGGGGCTGAGATAAAAGGGGGTCCCAAAACGCGTTTTCCCCATGCATTTTCCCACAGGACCTTTAGTCGAAGGTACAGCCCGAACGGCTGAACAGAATTACTTGAAATTTGGCAAAGAGGTAGTCCTCAGGTCAGGCATGTGCCTTTTGCATATATGGAGTCAATCTGTTCAGTATTTCCTGAGAAAATTGCAGTTAAAAGTACATAAATATCTATAGGCGCGCACCCTAACATGCGCGAGCGTAAATCTGATTGGTGGTTACATGTCAGTCAACGTTCGAATCGGTCGAAATCAGGAAGTGTCGTCCGCCATTTTGTTTGTTTTGGGTGCCACAGTGAAAAAGAGAGGTGGCGAACGTGAAAAGGGGGCAGGGTGGAGAGTTCCTAACCCCCTAGCCTTTGTCAGGGGGTCCCTGAAGGACCCCGAAGGGTGAAAAGTTTTTTGTTTTTTTTTTAAATCGCGCACGGTGCACGGTGAAAAACCTTAAAAAAATATATATAATAAGACATACATAACTTAGCATTTAAAAAACCGTACAAATTCACTTAAAAAACCATAGGTTTCACACACATTATAGTTAGGAATTAGCATTTAACCCCTTCCATGCGGGGCGGATTCCCCCGCGGTGCTGACCGTTACCTGCGCGGGCGTGGTCATGACGGAACGGTTCCGTCATGAGCACAGCTCAACTGACGCTCATGACGGAACCGTTCCGTCATGAGCGTCGAAGGGGTTAAAAAACCTTGCAAATTCACTTAAAAAACCATAGGTTTCACACAGGTTATAGTTAGGTGGACATTTCACTCGTAAAAAACCAATGAAATTCCCCCGTTATAGTTAGTTCAGATAACTATAACTCGCGCGACCGCCACTCTATCACAAGGATGATGTCATCAGTGATGTCATGAGTGATGCCACTGACCATGTCATGAGTGATGTAATATGTGACGTCATGAGCAGTGGATTGCGGGCGCGCGAGTTATAGTTATCTGAACCAACTATAACGGGGGAATTTCATTGGTTTTTTACGAGTGAATTGTCCACCTAACTACAACATGTGAGAAACCTATGTTTTTTTAAGTGAATATATATATATATATATATATATATATATATATTACCTACTGGCGGTCGCCAGTAGGTAGTTATAGTTAGGACCCTGTTTCCATAGGAAAACCGCAACATTCTATTTGGAATAACTTTGGCGCCGGTCGACGAATCCTCGCGAAATTTTCAAAATAGGTGGGGCGCTACGCTCCGCTCCTACCCTGAAAGTCTCGGGGGGATTCGTCAAGCGGGGGCTGAGATAAAAGGGGGGTCCCAAAACGCGTTTTTCCCATGCATTTTTCCATAGGACCTTTAGACACAGCTATAGCCCGAACGGCTGAACAGAGTTACTTGAAATTTGGCAGAGAGGTAGTCCTCAGGTCAAGGAAGTGCCTTTTGTAGGTCTGGTGTAAATCTGTTCAGTAGTTTCTGAGAAAATAGCCTTTAAATCAATATATATATCTGAGCCAGCTTACGGTGCGCTTACGGTGCGCTTACCGTACGCGTACGGTGACGTGCGCAAGCGCGATTCTGATTGGCTGTTAGATCTTAGTAAACATTCGAATCGGTCGAAACCAGGAAGCGGCGGCCGCCATTTTGTGTGTTTCACTCAGAAAAAAAAGGGTGATAAGTTGAAAAGGGGGCAAGGTAGAGAGTTACAGACCCCCTAACATTTGAAAGGGGGTCAAAGAAGGACAGATAGGTACAAAAAAAACATTTATTAATTTTAAAAAAAATCACGGGGTACGCGTACGGTAAGCTTACCGTACGCGTACGGTAGAAAAAAAAATAAAAAATGAAATGAAATGCAGATTTAAGTGTTTAGATATTAGGGGGCTCTAAAAAGAGCCGTTGTGTTTATTAAGTGATTTTTTAGTGGTACCTACAAGTAAGTACCGATGCAGAGTCTAAAGTTCAAGAGGAAGACTCTGTTCCCTTCATCAGTGAAGTGTACACCATCTCCTCTATAAATGTCTTGCATGTCGTAACGCAAGTTGTTGTGGTAAATGGAACCCATACCATAGTCACGGAGGAAAGCAGAAACAGATTTGTTGACGTGCTTTCTTGCTTTGTCAATCTGTGGACAAAAATGATTGGACCAGTTCCATTTTTGCCTTTGGCATATGTTAGAAAACACAAAGGCAGTTTTAGGGAAAAGTGAAAACAGTTGTGCAAAGGTCTCCTTCATAAGCATTTCCAGATCTACCCCAGTCAAAGTGCCTAGGTCATTGCCACCACAGTGCACTATTATGAGGTCAGGGTGTTGGATTTGCATGAAGGATTTCACCAATGGCATTAATTGGTGCCACTTTAACCCTCTCTGACCAATCCATTTAATGTCTACATTTGGCAAAGCAAGGTCTCTGACCATACCTGTTTTCTCTGCAAACTTTTCACTCCAGAAAACATAGCTGTGCCCTACAATCCACACTGTGAACATCTTCAAAGGAGATCTGGATGCACTCAGGAGGTGTATTTCAGTAGAATGGGAAAATGAAATGAAAGACAGTTTGGAAATGGAGGCATACATATTTTTTTTAAATAAAATGAACTCATTGGCTGTTTCATACCATTCTACACTAAAAACTAGGCTGTGTGTGTCAATTTATAGAAGCATGTTTTGTATTGGTACAGAAAAATGTGTTACCAAAGAACATTAGCATGGATTTGCTGTTAGGTTAGAAAAGTCAAGCACTCTTGCTCATTGAAAATGAAACATTGTGTGGTGAACTTCTGACCTGACTGTAGACAGCAGTGTTCCATGAGCTGTTGCTATGGTAGCAGGCAGAAGTCAAGTTGGGGGAAGGGTACTAGGCTGAAGTCAAGTTGGGGGAAGGGAACAGTTGGAAAAGTGTTGGTTTTCATCCAATAGAAATGTGTGATTACATTTGAAAAAAAGGGGGAAGCACTGAGATTTGAACCTAACATGTATATGTGTGGAAAAAGAGAGGGAAACTTTGCCATTATCTGGTTCTGCTGAGAGGAGAGAGTTGTACAGAACAGAGATCCTGGCTCTGATAATCTGCTGTTTGAGTGCCACATTTCTTTCACAACTAACTAATTTTAAAGGTGAGTTAAGAGTTTGAGAGGGGATGTATATGGTAAATTAAGAAATGAATAATAGCATTGAAATTCCTTTTGTTGAAGTTGTGTTTATCATTTTGTGTTTTGGGAGAAATTTAAATGTGAGGAACATGTAAAATAATATGGACTATGTTTTCACCATAAATTAAGGTGTACTGGTATAAATAAGGAATACTTTTAGGGTTTGAGGTTCCAGTCAGTAATGCAAATACATTCAGCATCACTAAGGCTGGTTGCCCTTGCTGGAGTGTAGTCAGTCACCCAGGTTACACATGTTGCTGGTCTCAGAAAGCTGTTTGGTATTGCTCTGGTGATTTTACATTTGCATTAGATGGAAAGGGGGAGCTATTTTTTTGTGCAGAAGCAGAGTCTTAGCACACAGCCAGCTGCTTATCCTGTGGAATCATGCACAGTATTCACAACCGAGTGGGGTTTGAGGTTGCAGTCAGTAATGCAAATACATTCAGCATCACTAAGGCTGGTTGCCCTTGCTGGAGTGTAGTCAGTCACCCAGGTTACACATGTTGGTGGTCTCAAAAAGCTGTTTGGACATGTGCTTTTTTGAGAATCTGAAAAGTGGATTCAAAATGTGTCAGACTTTAAAAGTACTTATCACTTGCCAAAAAAAAGAGTAGTAAGTGTGCTTTCAAATTGGCAAAGAAATTTCGTTTTCTGACTAATATGAAAACATGACTCTGTGTGCAAAGAGGAATTACAGGCAGAGATTTATTGCGTATTGCTCTGGTAATTTTACAGTTGCATAAGTAGGAAAGGGGGAACTATTTTTTTTCTGCAGAAGCAGACTCTTAGCACACAGCCAGCTGCTTATCCTGTGGAATCATGCACAGTATTCACAACCGAGTGGGGTTTGAGGTTGCAGTCAGTAATGCAAATACATTCAGCATCACTAAGGCTGGTTGCCCTTGCTGGAGTGTAGTCAGTCACCCAGGTTACACATGTTGGTGGTCTCAAAAAGCTGTTTGGACATGTGCTTTTTTAAGAATCTGAAAAGTGGATTCAAAATGTGTCAGACTGTAAAAGTACTTATCACTTGCCAAAAAAATAGTAGTAAGTGTGCTTTCAAATTGGCAAAGAAATTTCGTTTTCTGACTAATATGAAAACATGACTCTGTGTGCAAAGAGGAATTACAGGCAGAGATTTATTGCGTATTGCTCTGGTAATTTTACAGTTGCATTAGTAGGAAAGGGGGAACTATTTTTTATATGCAGAAGCAGACTCTTAGCACACACCCAGCTGCTTACCCTGTGGAATCATGCACAGTATTCACAACCGAGTGGGGTTTGAGGTTGCAGTCAGTAATGCAAATACATTCAGCATCACTAAGGCTGGTTGCCCTTGCTGGAGTGTAGTCAGTCACCCAGGTTACACATGTTGGTGGTCTCAAAAAGCTGTTTGGACATGTGCTTTTTTAAGAATCTGAAAAGTGGATTCAAAATGTGTCAGACTTTAAAAGTACTTATCACTTGCCAAAAAAAAGAGTAGTAAGTGTGCTTTCAAATTGGCAAAGAAATTTCGTTTTCTGACTAATATGAAAACATGACTCTGTGTGCAAAGAGGAATTACAGGCAGAGATTTATTGCGTATTGCTCTGGTAATTTTACAGTTGCATTAGTAGGAAAGGGGGAACTATTTTTTTTGTGCAGAAGCAGACTCTTAGCACACAGCCAGCTGCTTACCCTGTGGAATCATGCACAGTATTCACAACCGAGTGGGGTTTGAGGTTGCAGTCAGTAATGCAAATACATTCAGCATCACTAAGGCTGGTTGCCCTTGCTGGAGTGTAGTCAGTCACCCAGGTTACACATGTTGGTGGTCTCAAAAAGCTGTTTGGACATGTGCTTTTTTAAGAATCTGAAAAGTGGATTCAAAATGTGTCAGACTTTAAAAGTAATTATCACTTGCCAAAAAAAAGAGTAGTAAGTGTGCTTTCAAATTGGCAAAGAAATTTCGTTTTCTGACTAATATGAAAACATGACTCTGTGTGCAAAGAGGAATTACAGGCAGAGATTTATTGCGTATTGCTCTGGTAATTTTACAGTTGCATTAGTAGGGAAGGGGGAACTATTTTTTTTGTGCAGAAGCAGACTCTTAGCACACAGCCAGCTGCTTACCCTGTGGAATCATGCACAGTATTCACAACCGAGTGGGGTTTGAGGTTGCAGTCAGTAATGCAAATACATTCAGCATCACTAAGGCTGGTTGCCCTTGCTGGAGTGTAGTCAGTCACCCAGGTTACACATGTTGGTGGTCTCAAAAAGCTGTTTGGACATGTGCTTTTTTAAGAATCTGAAAAAGCGGATTCAAAATGTGTCAGACTGTAAAAGTACTTATCACTTGCCAAAAAAAAGAGTAGTAAGTGTGCTTTCAAATTGGCAAAGAAATTTCGTTTTCTGACTAATATGAAAACATGACTCTGTGTGCAAAGAGGAATTACAGGCAGAGATTTATTGCGTATTGCTCTGGTAATTTTACAGTTGCATTAGTAGGAAAGGGGGAACTATTTTTTTTGTGCAGAAGCAGACTCTTAGCACACAGCCAGCTGCTTACCCTGTGGAATCATGCACAGTATTTACAACCGAGTGGGGTTTGAGGTTGCAGTCAGTAATGCAAATACATTCAGCATCACTAAGGCTGGTTGCCCTTGCTGGAGTGTAGTGAGTCACCTAGGTTACACATGTTCTTGGTCTCAAAAAGCTGTTTGGACATGTGCTTTTTTGAGAATCTGAAAAGTGGATTAGAAATGTGTCAGATTGTAAAAGTACTTATCACTTGCCAAAAAAGCAGTAGGAAGTGTGCTTTCCAATTGGCAAAGAAATTTCGTTTTCTGCCTAATTTCAAAGCATGACTCTGTGTGCACACAGGAATTGTTTTTAGATATTTAATTTGTGAAGGTGTTATTGTGATTTTCACTTGTAGGAAAGGGGTACTTAGTATTTTAAGATTTGAAAAGATCATAAAAAATGTAGTAATATATGTAAATAAAATAAAGATTTTTTTTTTAGTTTTTTTCAGGTATTGCGGAAGAGCAGTGAACAAAATTTAAGATGCCTACAAAATCCAGACTAAGGAAAAACCACAAAAAAAAACTATATTTGAAGACAACTGGAGTAATGGCAAGGAGGAAAAGGGAAAAAAGGCATTTGGAAGGTATAAGGCTTAAGTTAATTGTAGCAGAAGAAAATTTAGCAACAGCTATAATGCAGGGAATACCACTTGACCCCTATATACTCAGCCTGGTCACTCTTAAGGGGGACGCTACGGAGGGCATCATTGCAAAAGCCACTGAAAAATATCTTGTACATAAACGGGATACCTATGAGCTAAGTGAGAGGGTTGGGCATATTTTGGCCGTTAGAACTAGACAACGGGCAGCAAAGGCTGACATTAAGGAGATACAAGACTCCCAGGGAAACCTGAGTACTGACTCAGACTTTATTAGAGAAGTATTTCACAAGTTTTATACTGACTTGTACTCTTTAGAAGAAATAAGGGACCCGACTGACATAGGAAGATACCTCACTGACATTTCTGCCCCTGTTCTTTTGTCAGAGGATAGGGAGATGCTAGATGCCCCTTTTCAAGTGGAAGAGATTAGAGGGGCACTGAAGAGTCTCCCCTCGGGGAAAGCTGCGGGGCCGGATCAAATTCCAGTAGAATTTTATAAAACTTTTCAGGATATCCTGCTTGTTGAGATGACTCATATAATGCTCTACACACAGCAAGGAGGTACCCCCCCGGAGTCTTGTGGGGGGGCGGATATTGTTGTTATTCCAAAAAAAGGGAAGTCCCCTATTTCTCCTGCCTCATATAGACCGATTACCCTCATGAACTCTGACGTTAAAATCTACTCTAAAATTCTCGCGACAAGGCTTGCGCAGAATATAGAGCAGCTTGTAAGCCAGTCACAACACGGATTTATTCCAGGCAAGGGAACCACCCAACATGTCAGGACAGTTATCACAATGTTTGATGCTGCAGGAACCCTGGGCGACCCTATCGCAGCATTGTTTTTAGATGCAGAAAAGGCCTTCGATAGGGTCGCCTGGGAGTACCTTTGGGCAGTCCTGAGATGGTGTGGTATAGGGCAAGGCTACATAACAGCTATACAAGCTCTATATAAAGGACCCATAGCTAGAGTCAGAGTTAATAGAGGGTACTCAGATGTAGTTAAGATCTGTAGGGGGACAAGACAGGGTTGTCCCTCGTCCCCACTTCTCTTTGCTTTATTTCTTGAACCATTACTACGACACCTGGAGAGAAATGGTGGAATTCCCCCAATGGTCTTGAATGGTAGAATAGTTAAAATCCTTGCATACGCTGACGACGTGGCGATACTAACACCCGACCCTGCTATGGCTATAATAGAGGTAGAGCGAGAAGCCACCAAGTTTGGGCACGTGTCGGGTTATAGTTTAAATAAATCAAAGACTATGATAGTCAAAAATAAATATACAGTCTGCACGGACCCCAGGGTGGTTATGTCAGCCACATATTTGGGTATTGTAATTGCAGCTAACATTGACGCTATTGTTGAGGTAAATATGACCCCTATCTTGGCTAAAGTAAAACTAGACTTAGATAGAGTGAATAATTTACATCTCTCCTTAGTCGGAGTCACTAATGCGGTGAAAATGACAATCTTGCCACAATTCCTCTATTTATTTAGAGCAATTCCTTTATTCTTTGAATCTAAATGGTTTAATATGCTGGAGGGTATACTTAACAGGTTCATATGGGCACACGGAAAAACACGTAGAGCGTACAGATTCATGTCTCTACCTAGAGAAAGAGGAGGATGGGGTGCTCCCGATTTTAGATTATACTATTTGGCATCTGCTCTACAATACATGCAGGGTTTAATTGGAGGAGGGGGGATTCTACAGAAAGTTAACTCTTCGTCGACGGAGGTTTATGCAATGTTATTGGGTCAAGAGACAGAAAATTGTTTATTAGAATATACAGATTTTGCTTGTCTCAGAAGGAAACAATTTAAAACTCTAGATGCGGCTATTAAAGTATGGAATGCATTTTGAAAAAAATGGGGATGGGAAGATTTCATAGATATGTCAGACTCTATAATAATAGATCCTTTCCCTCCGAAATATTTTCGGACTCAGTTATGTCTGTATGGGATGAAAAGGGAATTAAGAAACTTGGGGATATAAGAGATTTAAAGGGAATAGCGCAGTTTAGTACACTTGCAACCATATTTGATTTAAGTAATCGGGACTTCTTCAAGTATTTACAGATTAGGAGTTTTTTGGGTAAAAAGCAGGGCGGCTCAGTAGGGTATCAAACCAATGATTTTTTGGAGATCTTGAGTTCAGGTGGGGAACATACGATTAGATCAGCGTATGCGATTCTAGTTAAAACTAAAGTGGATGATCTAGATAAATATAAACATAAGTGGGTGGAGAAACTTCAAGGGGGAATAGATGATTTCCAGGAGTCGCTGGAACTGGGATGTACCATACTATGCTCGGCCTCCCTGCAATCGCAGCATTATAAAACATTATTTTCGTTATACCATACCCCAGATAGAATTGCTAAATGGGGTGGTACTAGTGGGACTACCTGCCCTCGCTGTAGCTCGTCAGAAGCAGATATTATCCACATGTTTGCTACCTGTCCTCAATTATACACGTTAAAAAGGGATATTAAGAGCTTTTTTGCCCTTGCACTAGGGTTACAGGTATCGTTAAACCCCCTGATGATATTATTGGGAATCGGAAATAGCGAGCTAGATAAAGAATTTTTATTTATGGCTATGGCGGTGTATAGACTAACTCTAGCCAGGGCATGGGTAGACGTAACCCCCCCCTCCATGCAAATATGGTTGGCAAATTTAATCTCCATATTTAATTTAGAAAAACCTATATATGCCAGGAAGGGAAGAATTGGGAGAGCCTTAGGCTTAAGAATATGGAAGCCATTAGCACGGTGGAGGGACGGGATAGGGTAGAGAATAGAAGACCGAGGGGGTCCTGTTTGTTTTTTGTTAATTTTCTTTTTTTGATCAAGTCAAGTTACGATATGATACGATTACTTAAATTTAAACTTTGTGGATAAAGTCTCAATGGTGTGTATGATACCTCTATCAGGGGGAATATGTATTAATGAATGTAAATGTGCAATGTTGAAAGTAAAATAAAATATATATTAAAAAAAAATGAAGACAACTGGAGGACCTAGGTTAGTTGGAGATGCTCATGTTGGGAAAAAGAGAAAGTCTTCTGGTAAGCAGACAAAAGATTTTTTAAAGAACATCTTCAAAAAAAGGAAAAATGTACAAAATGTCTGTACTGGAAAGAATGTTTTAAATAGAAAAGAACAGGAAAAAATTGAGCATTTAGTTAATGCAAATATACCTTCAGAAACAATAAAGATTAACTTAAACAGAAAAACAGCGTTTAAAGAGATACGTAGAAAAATGTTTCAGAGAAGAGTTATGTCCAATTTAATAAAGGATGTGAAGAAATATAAGCAAAAGGCTAAATTTTATAAGAGAAAAAAAGAAATTGAAGCCTTTGCAGCTAAGGCATTAGAATTAAAAAGGAAACTATTCATTTTAATTTTGAATAGGATGCGTACATTAGATAAAATGGTCAATGTACTGAAATCACAAAGCAAAAGGAAAAGAGTAGTGAAAAGAACAAACTTTTGTAAAGTGTTTTTAGGAGAATGGATGCATAGTTCAAGTAGTGAACCTTTTTTTAATGAAGAGAGTTATTTTCAAAGTAATAGTTTGCTGCATGCAGTTGACACCAGAGGTCGTGCTTACGAAGTGAAAAATGGTTGCATAATGGAGACGGAGAAAATGGTTCCAAGAGATGAGGTACAAGTGATGGCGGATGAGGCTATGGGGAGACGTCCTAAAGCCCCAGTGTACACTTGGAATTGTAGTAGTATTTGCACTGTGCGTCAGGAATCTATTGATAAATTTCGTGAGTTTCTAAGAGAATATAGTAAAAAAAGTGTAAAACAGAAGATTAAGGTGCTTCAAGATTAAGGTGCTTCAAAGTCTAGATCCATGCAGAGTGAGAGAGAATACTGGTTTGCAGGGTCATTCTCTGGCTTGTCTATCTAGAAAAGTGTGTAAAAGTGTTTTTCATCATTTTAGGATGCTGGCTGTTCATCATACTGAAATGAGAAAGTTTGTGAGACGGTTGTATTTTGCTAAAAGTCCAGCAATAAAGTTAGATGAATTGAATAGGGCTCTGTTCCGTGGAACGGTATCAGATGTAGAGAAGGTTATTGATGAAATTCAGTTTTGTTACTTTGGTCCTGAACAAGACAGTGCAGAAAAGGACACAGTAAATGAGGAAGAAGTGGAAGAGAATGTAGAACCCTCTGTAAGTAAGACATTTAATGATCACATAACAAAATTTGCAATAATCTCTAATGAAAGACCAAATATTACTTGTATTTGTTGCCGCAGAACTCATTATAGAAAACAAACTAGGAATGTTGATCTCTACAGAAAAAGTGAAAATGAAGATAATTATAAGTGGAAGGATTTTGCCACATATATATTTCTTGAAAATTGTTTTGAATTGGGTGAAGATCAGCGTATTTGTAAATACTGTTACAACAAGTTAGAGGAAAATAGAATGCCGACCAGAGCTGTACATAATAATTTAGAATTGGATGTTATTCCTGCCGAACTTTCTGAATTAAATACATATGAGTCTATACTTATTCAATGTGTTCATCCGTTCCAGACCATAGTACGTATGGAGCCCAAAACTGGTAAATTACCTCCTTCAGATTTACTGAGAGGTTTAAAAGGTAGAGTGGTGTATTTGCCCTTGGATTTGAAAAAAAATATGGAAACTATTGATGCAGATACTTTGGAAACTGAACCATTAGTTATTCTGGCTAATGGTGTACCTACAAAGAATAAGAAGATTTGGCAGGAGCTGGTAGATGTACGGAAAGTTCAAAGAGCAAATTTGTATTTGAAAAGGAATAACAAATGGTATGAATCAATTTATATAGAAGAAGAAGAAGAAGATTTACAAGAAGACACAGAAACACCAACTGGACAAATTGAAAAAGTGGACAAGTCAAAGGAAGAAGAAATTTATGAACATTTTAGCATACATCCTCTTCATTCAAAAGAAGTTATGGGAGACAATATTGATCTGTTTCAGATGAGGAAAGCAAAAGGAACTCCCGTGAGTGTATGGGAGGAGAGCTTGGAAGCTCGATGTTTTCCCCAGCTGTTTCCTACAGGAAAAGGAGGACGATACGATGAACGTCCAGAA
The DNA here is from genome assembly GCF_964204655.1 of Triturus cristatus. NCBI lineage: Eukaryota > Metazoa > Chordata > Amphibia > Caudata > Salamandridae > Triturus > Triturus cristatus. Next base: position 957,833,076 of record NC_140580.1, read on the forward strand.
CAGATTCCAGCTTCTGAGTATCGGACTACAAGACTATATGCAGAAGATCCAAGATTTCGACAAAGTATTCCTTATTTATTCCATCTTTTATTTGAAAGCGACTTGTCTGCATTATCATATGCAGTAAATCACATTTTAAAAAGTGGAGTACATTTACAAAATGTGTCTGCTAAGGATTTTATGGAGAAAGTGCAGCACCGAGATGATCATTTGGAAACACAACTCATCAATCTGATGGCTTGCCAGCGTGGGACAAATGAATATTGGTACCGACGCCATGGTGAATTAAAATGCATGTTACGAAATTTAGGAACACCAACATGGTTCCTTACCCTAAGCTGTGCTGAGTACGCTTGGGATGATTTACTGGATTTTCTACGAGAGGCAAATTCAAACATTAAAAACATCGAATACAAGACAGCTGGAGAACTGTGCTCATTGGATCCGGTTAATGTTTGCAGATATTTCAATCATAGATTTGAGGCTATGATGTCCTTCATCTGCAATAAAAAAAATCCACCTCTTGGAGAAGTAGAGGATTTCTTTTGGAGAAAAGAGTACCAGGCAAGAGGTGCTCCTCATATTCATATGCTGTTGTGGATCAAGGATGCCCCAAAGTTTGGAACAGATACTGATGAAGCAGTGTTATCTTTCATTGAAGAATATGCAACATGTGCTATACCAAAAAGCACAGAAGAGAAAAAGCTAAAGGAGCAAGTTTTACGTTTCCAAAGTCATCGGTGTGGAAAATACTGTCGACGGAAATACAAGAGCAAAGATAAATACTACACTAAATGTCGATTTGGATTTCCTAGACCTGTTCTTTCAAATGGAAGAGTAAACCGTTTTATGTCATCTGTGAGACATACTATCACAAGAAAATCACCTAAGAATACCTACAACCTTAAAAGAAAAGAAGAATCCAAAAATATAAATGACTACAACCCAGTCATTTTATCCATGTGGAATGCTAACATGGATAAACAGTATGTAGCTGACAATTCCATTGCTGTTGCTCGATATGTAACGTCTTACATTACTAAATCTGAAAAAACTGAATTGAAAGAAATGTGGGAAGAGATTTCTCACGAGAAGACTGTCAGTAAGAAGCTGTACAGTTTCAGTTTAAAGATGTTATCGCATCGAGAAATTGGATCCTACGAATGTTCAGATAGGTTATCTTCTGCAAGTCTCTACTCGAAATCAAGAAGAATAATTTGGGCAAGTTTAGGCCTTGCAGCAATGAGAAATCGGGTACTGAAATCTGTTGGAGAAATTGAATATTTGGCCGAGAATGACCCAGAAAGTACAGATATTTTGAAATCAAACAAGTTGGACACATATTATCCCAAGAGAAGTCATCATCTGGAGAACATGTGCCTCTATGAAGTGCTGCAGAACTACATTTATTCACGGAAAGCTGCAGAAGACATCAACAATGGAAAATATAAAGTCATTGGTGAGGAAGGATGTTTGGTGAAGCAAACAAAAGGAAGTTTGATAAATCACAGGAAGCTGAGTTGTGACACTACTGACAAAAAGGAATTTTACTACTTGGCTCTTTTACAGCTATTTAAACCATGGCGTACAGAGGATGAACTACTGGGAGAATTTCAAAGCTATGAAGATTCATTTAATGCTTGCAAAGACAGCATACAATGCAGTACATTCACAAATTATGTGCAAATGTTAAATGAAGAAATTGAAAAGAAAACTACAATTGCAGCTGAAGTAGCTAGAGACAGTTCTCAAGACAGCCAATGTTCAGGAACACTCAGTCAAGATCCCCTAGGACAACCAATCGTTGAAAATGAAGCTGCAATAGCCATGAATGAAGTGGAAACGGCTATGAATCAAGCTCAAGAAGAATTTATAGACTTACCAAATTTGGAAAGACAACTGAATGAAGAGCAGCAACAAATTTATGAAGAAATCAGAAACAAAATTGATCACGGATTACTACATGAAAAAAAAGAGTGCTCATGCACATCATTTCATCCAATCAGGATGTATGTAAGCGGACAAGCTGGAACTGGAAAAAGTTTCCTAATAAAAGTCATCAGAAGCTACCTACAGCAAAAAACGGATTCTACTTTGTCTTGTGTGGTTACTGCTCCAACTGGGTTAGCAGCATATAACATAAAAGGAATCACCTTACATCGTTTGCTAATGTTACCAGTGGAGCATGAGAACAAAATACAATACCACAAGCTAACTGGAGAAGCATGCTTGGAAGTTTCAAGAGTATTGAAGAAGATGCAAGTTCTCATTATTGATGAGGTGAGCATGGTATCAAACTTAATGCTTGCCTTTGTGCATTTAAGAATGCAGCAAACTCTAAGGACAGACTATGACGTGTTATTTGGGGGAAAACATGTCATAGTTTTTGGGGATCTTCTACAGCTTACTCCAGTTAAAGGACAACCAGTGTTTAATACTGTGACACATGAAGATACAAAGAAGTCATTGGGAAGCATCGGTAATGCAAATATTTGGTCCTTCTTTGAGTACAAGGAACTTACTACTAATATGAGACAAGCAAACGATGAAGAATATGGAAGTATTCTGAAAGATATCAGAATTGGACTACTCACTGAAGCTGGCACAAAAGCATTACAGAGTCGGTTGCTACATAATTTATTTCCAAAGGAAGAAATAGTTGCAGAGAAGATATACAAGAACATTGCAGAAAAGAAAAGTGTCATCTGCTTAATGCCAACTCTACGTGAATGCTCAATATTCAATGAGGAGCTTTTGAAATTGGAAAAGGAAGATATCAGGAAATTGGAAGCAGTGGACAAAATTCAGGATGGAAGAATTACTGTCACATTAACAGGCAAACTGAAAAATAAATTGGATTCACTAGAGAAGAACATTTCCAAAACTGCTGGATTAGAAAAAAATCTATATGTTTGCATGAACTGTAGAGTATTTTTAAGGAGAAATTTGGATGTTGAAAAAGGTTTAGTTAATGGAGCTATGGGAAGAGTTGTGGGTTTTATTAATTATCAGAAAAAAGATGGAATTGAATGTTTAAAAATAAAATTTGATCAGATAGAAGAAGTTATAGACATTTGTCGTTGTACAGTTCGTTTTATGCTTGTGAAAGACTTATATGTACAAAGGAAACAGTTTCCGTTTTCTCTAGCATATGCTGTAACTATTCACAAGTCTCAAGGATTGACTGTAGATTGTGCATTTGTAAACATTGGTTCAACTGTGTTCAAAGAAGGTATGGCTTATGTAGCTTTGTCACGAGTGAAAACATTATCTGGTTTATTCATGATAGACTTTGATGATTCAAAAGTTAGTGCTGATGCAAATTGTGTAAAGGAGTACAATAGATTAAGAAGAACCTATGCTCCTCATTTAGGTCAGTATCCTGTGTTAGAGAAACGTGTAGTTTCTCGTAAAAGGAGAAATGAGAATATCTGTAATGAGGATGTAGAGAGGAGGAAAAAAAAGAGGAGTGATGTAATTGCAAGCAAAAAGAAAAAGGAAAATGAAGAAGAGGTTGTAGGATGTCATTTTGAAAATAGCTCTGGTGTCAACTGCTACGCTAATGTAGTGCTGAATGTTGCATTTTATCTGGAAAGTTTGCAAGAGCAGATAATAGTAAATCAGAGAAAAAGATTCTGTTCTGAGTTGAGTCTCCTTTTTCAAAAGCTGAGTAATGATAAAACTCAAATAGAAAGTGCTACTGAAATTAGAAAACTTTTAGATGTATGTTCAGGATGTACACAGTTTTCTCAAAATGTACAGCAAGACGCACAGGAATTCTTGTTATATTTTCTTCAGGTACTGGAAGAAGAAGGTGTACACATTGAAAATTTGTTTGGTCTGTCTTATAAATGGGAACATAGTTGTGAAAACTGTTTCAATACATGTGGCTCTAATGTTGATTCTGAAAGGTTTATTTATTTAACATTGCCAGAGAGTAAAACAGTCACTTTTGCTAAATTAGTTAAAGATGCTAATCATAGCATGCAATGCGGTGAGTGTAAATCTGACATGTTTTCAACGTTAATTTTAAAGGAATACGGACAGTATGTAATTTTAATGATGCAACGATGTAGAGCTGATGGTTCAAAATTGGATACTTTAATAAAGAAGTTTACAGGACAGCAATTATCAATTTCAGGAAAAACTTTTCTAACAGTTGCAATAATTTTCCATGAAGGACCTACTGTTACTTCTGGACATTACACAGTTTATCTTAAATGTGAAAAAGGCTGGACACTGTGTAATGATTCAAAATTGATTTTCAAGCAACGTTTGCCTTTTGATTTAGCAAATTCCTATCTAATCTTTCTGAAACCTAAATTTTAGAGAGACTTGGCAAGATCTGTACAAAACAATTTTACCATCTTTTTGGATTACCATTGGAATTTTCAAATTGAAAGATTTTTAAAATTATCATTTGGCCTAAAGGAAAGGTAACCAATTGTATTGTGGACTTATATAATTCTTAATTAATGTTTCAGAAAACAACATTTTACAGAGAATCAGTAACATCTGTACAATTTAAATTTTTGTATTTTATTGGATTACCGTTGGAAATTTAATCAAAAAAGATTTTTAAAATTACCATTTGGCCTAAAGGAAAGGTATCCAATTGTATTGTGGACTTAATTAAATCCTAATTAATCTTTCGGAAACCAAAATTTTAGAGAGAATCAGTAACATCTGTACAATTTAAATTTTGAAATTTTATTGGATTATCGTTGGAAATTTAATCAAAAAATAATTTCAAAAATTAACATTTGGCCTAAAAGAAAGGAAACTAGATGTATTGTGGATTTATTTGAGATATATTTTTTTTGAGATTATGCTTCTGTAAGAAAATTGTCAGACGGTATTTTTTAGAAATAGTTTTTGTTATTAGATGATATTTTTAATGAATAATATTTTGCATTTCGATAATGTTATGTTTAACTGAGAAGAGATTCTGGGCTTTTTTTAAACAATCTTTGAGATTGTCATTTTTTTTTTGCCCGCTGTTAAGTGATGAATGCAATTGCTTTCACGATTTATAGTGAAATGCAATATATTCTGAAAACAGCAAAAAAAAGGCAAAAAACTGTTTTTGGAAAATATGTAAATATGTGTACTGTATTATAAAATGTTTTATTAAATATTAATACTTTTTTCGTTTTTTTCAGATTCAGAAAGAACATTTTCGAAAACTTGAACCATTTTTATAGCAATTTAAATTAAATTTTAATTAATAAATAATTTTTTGAGTGGGTATGGTAAGTCAGAAATTTCAGGGTCCCTTTTTTCCACTTCTCCACAATCACATTTTCAGTTTTTCATTGTAATCTCTCAAGGACCTTGTAATGTGATAATTGATTTTTAGTGTTTAAAAAAAAAAAAAAAAAAAAAAAATTACGCGTACGTACGGTAAAAAAAAAATCAAAAAAAAGTTTAAAAAAATATATAAAAAAAAGTTGAAAGGTAAGGTTGGCTCTTAAAAGAGCCGTTGTGTTTGTACAGGGACAGAGGAAAGAAAGAATGGGAATATTAGTCGGTAGGACAAATGTGCTGGTCTATTTTATTGTTAACTAGGGCAACACTGGTCTCCCTATGACAAATTAGACCATGACAAGTGGCGCACCGCATTGTAACCCTCGCAAACCGATGGTTAGTTTCCAGAGGACCAGAAAAAGGAGATGCTCCCCCCACAGATGAAGGGCTCAGCTGACCTGCCGAAGATGGACTCGGCCCTGCAGATGATGGACCAGGCTGAGCTGCTGTGGATGTGCTTGGTTGACTTACTGAAGGGTTTCCTCCAGTATGTCGAGCATATGTCCTACCGTGTACATCATGAAGGTGTCTCAACATAGTGTGATTCCCGAAGGAATACTTCTTGTTAGGATTCCCTCTTGAAAGTACACGGTCACAAAGCTTACAAGTCACTAAAGGTGCATTTACCTTTTTCTTGCCCTCTGGAAAAGAAAAATACTCCCATATGAAAGAGCTCTTTTGTTTCCTCCTTCTCTGCCTCAAGGTAGTGCTGCTAGCCTCACTCTCTGAAGAGGTCTGCTGTTCTGCCATCGTATCACAAAGACAACTCAGCTCCTTCTCCTAAGGGATCACAAGCAGAAATGAGGGGAATGGGTGTGGTGTAGGTGAGTTCTAGAACTGAAAGTAGTAAAAACCAATCAAAAGTGTTGTTTCTTGATCACATGACCCAACGTGCGCGTACGTTACGCTTACGGTGCGCTTACGGAGCGCTTACGGTAAAAGTACGCATGCGCGTAAAAAAGACACGCGCACGCGCGCATGCGCAAAACAGGCATGCCCCTTCACTTCCGCGTAACATGCGCGTGCAGCGTACGCGTTACGTGACGCACGTCTACGCAAATTGCGTAACTGTACGCAAACAGCGTAGAAATCTAACGTACTAAAAGCAAGACGTGCGCGTACGGTAAGCGCACGTTCAAAAAATACTAAAAAAAAAAAAAGAAAAGGGAAAAAAAGATTCACTATGTTATACTACTAAATCTTACCTGTTTAGTTTAAAAAAAATGTAAAAATAAAAAATATATTGTAGAATTTTTAAAATTTAACCATAGTCTTTAAAGAGGATATAAATTTAAAATAAAAATATGTAAAAAACATTGCAAAAAAAAAAAAGGAAAATATAAGAATTAGCATTTAAAAAACCTTGCAAATTCACTGAAAAAACCATGGGTTTCACACACGTTATAGTTAGGAATTAGCATTTAAAAAACCTTAGAAATTCAATGAAAAAACCAAAGGTTTCACACATGTTATAGTTAGCTGGACATTTCACTCGTAAAAAACCAATGAAATTCCCCCGTTATAGTTAGTTCAGCTAACTATAACTCGCGCGCCCGCAATGCACTGCTGATGACGTCACATATTACATCACTCATGACATGGTCAGTGACATCACTCATGACATCACTGATGACATCTCAAATGACATCACTGATGACATCACTGATGACATCATCCTTGTGATAGAGTGGCAGACCTCCTCTCACCCTAATATAACCTTTGATACACACATTCAAAAATAGAGACTAAAATTTTCAAAACAATGGACATACCAATACCAGTTACAACAACCTCTTCAGTAATTCTAAGATCCACATACACATCCACTCATTCACCAACAGTCCTATACAGTCACTCATACATGTACTCACTCATCATATGTACTCATACACCTATACATCCTGTTACACAATGCCACTCATCCATAGAGTTACTCACACACATAGTCACTCATGCTAATAAAGAATCAAACATACATTTACTTGCATATACAGTTATACACACACCACCACACTTACTTCTACGGAAACTTACACATATTTAGTCTTTTAAACAATCACTTATAGAAACACATACTTATTCATACAGGAACCCTTTCAATCTCTCACTCTCACATATACTCGCTTATATACACCAATAGTCACATATACTAGTTTAAAACATATGTAGTTACTCATAAAGACACTATTGAGACAGTCATTCACTCACTAACACACCCATACACTCACTCATCCACCCATAGAGTCCTGCACACATGCTGTCTTCAACACATACAAAGAGTGAGTCACTCATTCATGCACCTATGCACTACGTAATACCCCCACCGAACCATGCAGACACTCAGACTGATACTCATAAAACCAACTAATAACCTATATAGACACCCATGTAGCTACTCACCAACCCATGCAGCCACTTATACACAAAGTGAGAGACTGATACAGATATTTACATATTAAAACATTACTCACTAAGCCATGTATTCACTATGATACACTTAATCAGTCAGTTACACAATCAATTTTTCAAAAACAAATCATCCATTTAGACACTTATATACCCATTTATTCTTCCATCGACCTTGAGATATACATATATAAAACATACTTAATTGTCAGAAAAACACACATTCACTGGATGATGTCATCAGTGATGTCATCAGTGATGTCATTTGAGATGTCATCAGTGATGTCATGAGTGATGTCACTGACCATGTCATGAGTGATGTAATATGTGACGTCATCAGCAGTGCATTGCGGGCGCGCGAGTTATAGTTAGCTGAACTAACTATAACGGGGGAATTTCATTGGTTTTTTACGAGTGAAATGTCCAGCTAACTATAACATGTGTGAAACCTTTGGTTTTTTCATTGAATTTCTAAGGTTTTTTAAATGCTAATTCCTAACTATAACGTGTGTGAAACCCATGGTTTTTTAAGTGAATATATATATATATATATTCACTGAAAAAACCATAGGTTTCACACATGTTATAGTTAGCGGAATTTTTACTGATAAAAAACCAATGAAATTCCCCCGTTATAGTTAGTGCAGGAAACTATAACTCACGCGACCGCAATCCTCTGCTGATGCTAATACTGTATTTAGACACTTATTTGCCCATGTCTTCTTCCATAAATTTTTAGCTATACATATATTACAAATATTTTTTTTTCATAAAGACACATATGTCATCAGCAGAAGATTGCGGTCGCGTGAGTTATAGTTTCCTGCACTAACTATAACGGGGGAATTTCATTGGTTTTTTATCAGTAAAATTTCCGCTAACTATAACATGTGTGAAACTTATGGTTTTTTCAGTGAATTTGCAAGGTTTTTTAAATGCTAATTCCTAACTATAACGTGTGTGAAACCTATGGTTTTTTCAGTGAATTTGTACGGTTTTTTAAATGCTAAGTTACTTTACGCCATTCGTGGCGTGCGCGCCCACTTAACGCAGTTCGTTCCGTGCGCGCACGGTGCGCTTCGCGCACTGTGCGCGCACAGTGAGCACGCGGTGCGCTTCGCGCACCGCGCGCCCACTTTACGCAGTTAGTGCTGTGCACGCACGGTGGGCCCGCGGTGCGCTATGCGCACCGCGTGCCCACGTTACGCTAGATGGGCCATGTACGCACGATGCGCTTCGCGCACCGTGCGCACATGGAGGACATATTATGCGCTTCCTTGTGATAGGTAATCTGTTGAAATTTTTTGGGGAAATGCTGTGCTCTTATATGCCATGCACAAATGGTGTCCTTCGGCCACCATTTGCACACGGGGTGGAGAGAGTGGGTTTTTTTTTAATATAATTTTTTACCGTACGCGTACGGTAAGCGTACGGTAAGCGTAATCGGCGAAATTTTCGAAAAATAAAAAATTACCGTTTTTTGCCTTGGGGGATCTTTGAAGACTCAACTAACATGGTTATGTGCATGGGCGCTGTCTAAACAGCCCCTTTATATGTTTTTGGCATTTGTTTATCAGCTCCCCCCTCAGAGTGCGAGAGAGAAAATGGCGGCCGCCGCTTCCTGGTTTCGACCGATTCGAATGTTTACTAAGATCTAAGAGCCAATCAGAATCGCGCTCGCGCACGCCACCGTACGCGTACGGTAAGCGTACCGTAAGCGCACCTTAAGCTGGCTCAGATATATATATTGATTTAAAGGCTATTTTCTCTGAATCTACTGAACAGATTTACACCAAACCTACAAAAGGCACTTCCTTGACCTGAGGACTACCTCTCTGCCAAATTTCAAGTAATTCTGTTCAGCCGTTCGGGCTGTAGCTGTGTCTAAAGGTCCTATGGAAAAATGCATGGGAAAAACGCGTTTTGGGACCCCCCTTTTATCTCAGCCCCCGCTTGACGAATCCCCCCGAGACTTTCAGGGTAGGAGCGGAGCGTAGCGCCCCACCTATTTTGAAAAATTCGCGAGGATTCGTCGACCGGCGCAAAAGTTATTCAAAATAGAATGTTGCGGATTTCCTATGGAAACGTGGTCCTAACTATAACTACCTACTGGCGACCGCCAGTAGGTAATATATATATATATATGTATATATATATATATATGTACTGTGGGGGAGAAAGGGAGAGGAGGAATGCTTTCCTCCTACAACTTCGTGGCAAACAGCACAGAAACATTTGAAAGCGCTGCAGTATTTTTGGCATTTTGCATAAAGAATTTTAAGTCTGCATCACTTGGGAACCTGAACTCTGTGACATTGGGAGAATAACGCTATTCAGCAAAACACAAAATTACCAGTGCACACACAAGGATACCCAGCAGGTGCATTCTGGGGCCTGCAGTCAGAAGCACGGACTGCGGGCACGTGACCACTTGGATTATATTAAGCACTCACCTGTGATCAAGGCAGTCATGCTGAAACGCGTAAGGATTTGGAGTGCATTGTATACTGCAGCGCAGACGGCAAATTAAAGTCAGCTCCTGCCATTAAACGAAGTTGAGCTCTTTATTTGTTTGGTGGTGAGTCTTCACATTCACAGGATTTCCATTCCTGTCAGGAGCTCGCCCTGCAGGGTCGGGGCCCCCGGTAAAATGGAACTGTTTGGTGATATATATATATGTATATATATATGTATATATATATATATATAAATATATATATATTATCTACTGGCGGTCGCCAGTAGATAGTTATAGTTAGGACCGTGTTTCCATAGGAAATCCGCAACATTCTATTTGGAATAACTTTGGCACCGGTTGACGAATCCTCGCACAATTTTCAAAATAGGTGGGGCGCTCCGCTCCGCTCCGACCCCGAAAGTCTCGGGGTGATTCGTCAAGCGGGGGCCGAGAAAAAAGGGGGTCCCAAAACGCGTTTTCCCCATGCATTTTTCCATAGGGACCTTTAGTCCAAGGTACAGCCCGAACGGCTGAACAGAATTACTTGAAATTTGGCAGAGAGGTAGTCCTCAGGTCAGGGAAGTGCCTTTTGCAGGTCTGGTGTCAATCTGTTCAGTAGTTCCTGAGAAAATCAAAAGTAAAATCATATATATATGTGGGCGGGGCCTAACCACACATCTCATCCTGAGATCTGATTGGCTGTCAGCACTTCATCCAAGAAGTGTTGGCAGCCATCTTGGGACCAATATACATGATAGCACCTCATTAAAAAGAATTGCAGTTAATAGAAGGTTTTAAGACTTTAGTTACATTATAAATCATTTGTTGATGGTACCATACTCATTTTAGGAATTGTGGTATGTTCTAAGGTGATGTCACCATGTGAAAAAGCCTTCTGCTGGGATATCATGATTGAGAGAAAAATATTTTCTCATGCTTTTCCCACAGAGGTTTGGAAGGTGATCTATAAGCTAAACTGAGAGCATATTTTCTGTAAATTCACATTATCTTTCTCAGTCATGTGAGAATGAAGTCTGACATTCTCAGTGAAACATGTACATCCAACAAGGGCAGAGACTGTCAGTTGATTCCTTTGTGTTCTACTGCAGCTTCCCAGAGTGTTCCAAAGAACAACTAGAGCGCTAACAGTCCTACTTATGATAAACGTATGGCACACCTGAAGCCATCTTGCTTGGATTCAAGTGGTAACTCTTAAAACATTTAATTTAAAAAGGAACAAAATGAGGGGGTTCATTTTTCCATAAAAAGTATGATTAGTGCTGCAGAAAGAAAAATTAGGGCACATTTTGAGTGACTTCTCAAATCCTCTTCTATTTCATTAAAAAATTCTGACATGCAGACTGAAACATGCACTTTCAATACCAGCAGCAGTTTTCCCTGGTGAGCAGTAGCTTTACTACAGTGATCTAATGAGCCAAAAGAGTGCTAACATTCTGAATTGATGGCAAATGTGTGACACATCTGAATGCCTTCTTGATGGAATCAAAGTAAAAAACTGAAAGTATTTCCTACTGAGGAGACTGCAGTAAATGAGGAAATTAGGAAACTTCATAACAAATAAGTCTCCCAAGATGGCCACCAGAGACAAAAGAGCCCAAATGTAGCCCAAATATCACCCAGATGTAGCCCAAGTATAGCCCAATGACACAATGTCCCAGAGTGTTCTTAAAAACAACTAGAGCGCTTACTGTCTTCATTATGGCAAAAGTATGGCACACCTGAAGCCATCTTGATTGGAATAAACTGGTAACACTTAAAACATTTAATTTAAAAAGGAACACAGTGAGGGGGTTAATTTTGCCATAGAAATTATGATTAATGCTGAAGAAAGAAAATGAGGGCACATTTTGAGTGACTCTCAAATCCTCTTCTATTTCATTAAAAAATTCTGACATGCAGACTGAAACATGCACTTTTAATACCAGGAGCAGACTTCCATGGTGAACAGTAGTTTTACTACAGTGATCTAATGAGCAACTAGAGTGCTAACATTCAGAATTTATGGCAAATGTGTGACATATCTGAATACCTTCATGATGGAATCAAAGTAAAAAACTGAAAGCATTTCCTACTGAGGAGACTGCAGTACATGAGGAAATTAGGAAACTTCATAACAAATAAATCTCCCAAAATGGCCACCGGAGACAAAAGAGCCCAAATGTAGCCCAAAATCACCCAGATGTAGCCCAAATATAGCCCAATGACAGAAGTGTGCAAAACACTTATTATTTTGTGTTTTTGCAGTGTTATATAGTGCAGACTTGTCAGGTATTGGAGTGCTTTACATGAGCATTGGTTACATCACACAAGAACAAATTCATTTTGGTTGTAGACATGAGGAGGCTAAGTGATTTGATCAGAATCACAGAATGTCGAGCTGAAGCAGAAACTCCAACCTGGTCCCCAGTTGCAAAGTCTGCAGTTCTGGAAGTAACACCACATCCTCTTCCCTAAGTGCAACATTTAATCAAGTGGTCAACTGGATAAAAAAACATAAAGATAACAAATAATTTAAAAGTGCTTTGTCGCTATTTGAAAACTCAGAAAATATGTCCTTATTTTAGTCTTTTAGAGCACTAACCATAATTTTGATGCCAATAAGACCCTCTCATATATGTAATTTCTAAAGGAAATGCTCTAGGTATTACAGTTTTGATTACATCAAGATGACGTCAGGCGTTCCACACTTTTGTAATAAATATAGAATGTTAGCAATCTAGTTGTTCATTAGGATACTGTTGAGAGGCAGAGGCCAGGGGCACGGACTCTGAAAATTGAAGGCAGGTAGGAGGATGCAAAGGCAACAATTTAACCACACTGAGCAGGCAGGAAGGGCCGTGGCAGCACAACAGACTATGGAGGGCAGTGGAAAGGGGGGCAGGGGCAACAAACCAACAATACAGGACTTGCAAGAGAGGCTGTGGCAATGTAATAGACCATTGTGGGCAGAAGGAAGAGGCAATGGTAGTACAACCATACATGCCAACAGACCCGATTCAGCCAGGAAACGTCCAATGTTTTTAAGCTCAAATGGGCTTTATTTGATCTGTCTCCTGTCTACAATCTCCTCTTTTTCAATGTAACTCAAAGGGGAAAATCAATACCCCAGTTTTTTTTCAAAATCTCCCTCTTACCAAGTTCAAAATGTTCGCAAGTATGGTACATTGGATCATGGAAGGAAATGGGGTAGGGACATGGACTTGGATAACAGAGGTCAGGAGGGACATGGAGAGGTGCACCAAACTGACCCTGCAGGGCAGGCATCAGGGTTTGCAGCAGCACAATACACCACACAGGGCATGCGGGACGGGAGTGCAGCACAACAACAATCCATAGAAAGCAAGAGGGAGGGGACAGGACCATGCACATGGACAACAGAGAACAGAGGGGCAAGAGGCAATGGTAGCTAGCTGACCATAATGGACAGACAGGAGAGAAAGCTGCAGCATAACAGACCATAAAGGGCAGGAGGGACGGATCAGGGGCATTACAATGGAACAGCCAAGCCAGGAGGGAGGGAGTAGGGGTCTGCACATGTAAACAGAGGGCTGGGGGCAAGGGGGCAGGGCAGGAGCAGCAAGATAGCCATGGAGGTCAGGCAGGATGGACACTAGAAGCAAGACACACCATGAAGAGAAACAGTGAGACTGTGATGGCATACACACAGACCATGGAGGGAAGGTGGGAGGGGGTCAGGGGCAGCTAACTGACCACATAGGGAAGGTGGGAGGGGCCATGGCAGCACAGAAGACCATGCATGGCAAGTGGGAGGGTTAGTGGCAGCACAATGGCTATGATGGGCAAGAAGGAGGGTGCAGGGGCATGCACAAAAGACGATGGAGGATAGAAGGGAGGGTCAGGACCTGTGCACAGACAAGAAAGTTCAGGGGAAGGGGCCTCACAACAGACCGCACGGGGCAGGCAGGAGGAGCAGTTGCAGCACAACAGACCAGGGAGGGCAGAAGGGTGTGGCAGTACAATGGACCATGTGGACAGGAGGAAGAGGATAGGGGCATGGCATGTGGACAGGCAGGGTGGAGGTGGCAGGGACAGGTTACAGTCATCTGACAATGCTAGGCAGGTGGGAGGGGAGTGGCAGCTCAACAGAACATTCAGAGTAGATAGGAGTGGCAGGTCCATGGAACATGGTGGGCAAAAAGGATGGAGCAGGGGCATGCACAAAGACATCGGAGGGCAGGGGGAAGGAGAATAGGGGCAGCAAGCTAAGCACAGAGTTTAAGCAGGAGGTCAATGATGGGACATAGAATTGGGCAATGGAGGGCAGGAGGAGTGGACTGGTACATCATACTAAATTGAGGGCAGTGGCAGCACATCAGACCATGCATGGCAGGAGGGAGGAGGCTAGTCACACAACAGAGGGTAGGGAGGAGGGGGATGGGGCAGCAAGCTAACTGTTCAGAGAAGGCGGGTATTAGGAACTTTATTGTTTTTAAAACGTGTGTCTGTGTGAACTACTTAAAATATGAACAAGTATGCAGCATAATCTCACTTTTATTCAGGAGGAAGAGGACGTTTGTGACTGTGACTCCGGGCTCACTTGGCAGAAACACCCCCTGACCCTCCACCCCTACCGCAAAATGTAATGCCTGTGAAAAGGGTAGGTGAACACAGTGTTATATAGAACATAGTCCTGAGAGCACGATTGAAAATGAAAACTACATATAGTGTATGGTATAAACTATGCACCAAAAAGTGTGATATAAGATGAACCGGGCGTGAAATATAATATGCAATACATTGTGCGCAATGACAGATTCATTGGAGAGCGCAAGATAGCACAGGCACTAGCGCGTGCTATGCGATATGCGCCTTGGAGTGTAATATGCACAGGGCAGTGTTGTGTAACCTAACTAGTCTCTAAAGTTGTAATATAAAATATGTGCTGGGGAGTGTAACGTTGCATATGCACTGTGACAAAGATATGGATCCCAGATTGTAATATGTATGGCATAGCACTGTGCGTTATAACATAGGCATCGAGGAAGGCACGTTAGATGGGGCAATATAACCCGTGCAAGTGTGGCATGACATATTCACGGGGTGGTGTTACAGTGCACATGGGCTAGAGAGTGTCATAGCATATGCACTAGCTAGCGGAATACAACACAGAGGTGTGTGGCACTCAGCAGGCAATGGTGGGTGTAACACAGCATTGGGCTCTGCCAGGAGCGCGCTGTGACTCTCAAGTGATGTTCGTCCCCTTTCCAGAGAGTAAAATAAAAAGTATTACACATCCGGCAGTGGATGTGTGTTTTATTAATCGTGAGGGGGGTTTCTTGCATAGTTTTGGTCGAATTTTTGTCGAATCCTCTTTGAATGGCTTGGTGTGCATGTGTATTAAATGTGCCCGTCAATAGCTACCCATGTTTGTATAAATAAACAACAAGGGTGTCTACCGGGATTAGGCACGGTAGGGCATCAGACATGTCAGAGCTTCACTAGTGGTGTAAATACATTCCACGTGGATTCATTGTATGCATAGTCGCCTTTTAATGAATATCACGCAAATCGTCATGGTGATAGGTACGTACGGTTTGTCCAGCATGTCCTAGGTGTGTCTATAAATATATATTTTTTAAAAATAATAAAAAACAGTGGCCGGCCCTGGGGATTGGGGTCAAAAAAATATAATTAGGAGACAGGCCCTGGGGGATGGGGTCATCAGGGTCAATAAATTAGAATAAGAAGGGGAACCACACAGCCCCCCTTCTTAAAAAATTAAAATAAATAAAAGACTGGCATCGTGCCGGAGGCGACGCCCCCTCCTTGCAGCACTCTGCAAACGCGCCCCCTGGCGAGTTGTAAGTTGGGGAATTAATTCCTCTTCAATACTGAGGGTCCCTGAGGGCCAACTAGCCCAACAGGCATCTCCAATATGCGCCAGGGAGCTGCGCTGCAGACAGGTGTTCTGAGGCCAAGCCCCTTTTTACACCTCTCTGCAACGCAGCTCTGTGGCGCTTACTGGAGGTACCTAGTGGTCTAGTTTGACCCTAGGGACCCTTAGGATTCAAGGGGACTTAATCTCTCAATTTAGAACAGCCACAGGGCGCGTTTGCACAGTGGTGAAAGGAGGGGACAGGGCCTGAGGTGACGTGTGCAAACACGCACTATGGCACGTTTTAAATTGGGGATATAATTTCCCTTCAATACTGAGGGCCCCTGGGGGCTAACTAGCCCACCAAGTGCTTCCAGTAAGCGCCACTGAGCTGCATTGCAGAGAGGTGGTCCAGGCCGTGCCACTTTTTACACCTCTCTGCAACGCAGCTCTGTGGCACTTACTGGAGGTACCTAGTGGGCTCGTTGGACCCTAGGGACCCTCAGGATTCAAATGAACTTAATCTCCCAACTAAAAACGGACACAGGGCGAGTTTACACAGTGGTGAAGGGAGGGGACGGGGCCTGAGTTAACGTGTGCAAAAACGCCCTGTGGCCTGTTTTAAGAGGTAGTTTTAATCCCCCTGCCCTATTATATACTAGGGGCTTACAGAGGAGGTCATGCTAATCACAGGGGGACCCCAAAGCATAATGTTCCCTAGTGTATGTAGGTGTTTTCACTGTATTCTGAGTGTCTTTTAACATAGCACTGGCTCTAGGACTGGTTAGTCAGACTCAGTTACCACCAGTATCCGTCTGAAAATGTTGAGGGTACAGGATGATTTTGCAACAAGGCTTCTTTCTGCTCTTCTTTTTGTTCTTTCTGCACGTTATCCTTCTTCCTGCACTTTTCTTCGTCTTTGAGGACTTCTGTTGCTTCTTTCTGCACTTCTTTTTTTTCTTTCTGTGCATTTTTTCTTCTTTCTTCACATGTCCTATCTCTGTAGGCATAGTTAGAAATTAGCATTTAAAAAACCTTTGAAATTCACAGAAAAAACCATAGGTTTCAGGCACGTTATAGTTAGGAATTAGCATTTAAAAAACCTCAGAAATTCACTGAAAAAACCATAGGTTTCAGGGGTGTTATAGCTAGCTGGACTTTTCACTTGTACAAAACCATTGAAATTCCCCCGTTATAGTTAGTTCAGCTAACTATAACTCGCGCGCCCGCAATGCACTGCTGATGACGTCACATATTACATCACTCATGACATGGTCAGCGACATCACTCATGACATCACTGATGACATCTCAAATGACATCACTGATGACATCACTGATGACATCATCCTTGTGATAGAGTGGCAGACCTCCTCTCACCCTAATATAACCTTTGATACACACATTCAAAAATAGAGACTACAATTTTCAAAACAATGGACATACCAATACCAGTTACAATAACCTCTTCAGTAATTCTAAGATCCACATACAAATCCACTCATTCACCAACAGTCCTATACAGTCACTCATACATGTACTCACTCATCATATGTACTCATACACCTATACATCCTGTTACACAATGCCACTCATCCATAGAGTTACTCACACACATAGTCACTCATGCTAATAAAGAATCAAACATACATTTACTTGCATATACAGTTATACACACACCACCACACTTACTTCTACGGAAACTTACACATACTTAGTCTTTTAAACAATCACTTATAGAAAGTTGCGCTTTTCGCTTGCTCAATTGTTTTTAAAACTACCCGTTTTTGTATTTAATTTGATTTTTGTTATTGACCTTGTTCTTATAGCTGCGACCCCCCTGGCCTCATTCTGCACCTTAAAACCCCCCTTGGGGACCACCACCACTGCCTTTGGCGGGTCTGGGAACACGGGGTACCGGGGACGAATTTTAGCGCCATCTTGGATTGGGCGTGGGCACTCTCGCGCATTCTCGCGAGATTTCGGCCTGCTGAGCCTACTTGAGCCTTCTGTCGGCCGCGCAGCGGTGATGCGCAGCGGAGCGCCTTCATCGCGCCTGAGTCCAGCCAGAGTCCAGCCAGAGTCCAGCCAGAGTCCAGCCAGAGTCCTGCCCGTCTGCGCTCGTCCGCGCTAGGCAGGGCCTGGCAGGGCTCTTTGCTACCACAGGATGTTATCCTCTGAGGACATACGCGCGTTGCGCTATGGGGTAGGTGGGTGCCGCCATGGTACCTTGGATCCTCTTTGTGGTCCTTATCAGTGCCCTATTTGTTCTTTCACTCTTCCGGCACCACAACCCATTTTGCTCTTTCAATCTAAACCCCCTAGAGCACGCATTACTGGTCCCGTACGGGCCTCTGACAGTTGTTCGGCTCTCAATGTATTTCATTTGAATGTAAGGTCATTGGCGTGCCACTCGCAAGAAATTTTTTCATTGATTACTGATGAAAATCCAGATATTTTCTTCTTCACCGAAACATGGCTTCACGATAATTCTATGGCTGTGATTAACTTAGCCCTCCCAGCAGGCTATACCATGCACTCATTCCATCGTAATGGTAGAGGTGGCGGCATCGCAGTTGCGGTAAAAACTTGCTATTCGTGTGCCTGGTTTCCCAACCACTATAGCCGGATGTGACAGTGCGCACTTTAACATTACTGTAAGTCCCCACTTCACCTTCGCGGGGCTTTTAATTTATAGGCCTCCCAGTCCTGATGGAGCTTTTCGTGTCAGCCTTCCGGATGTGGTCTCTTCTTTAGTTCTGAAAACGAATAATTTTATGGTCATTGGTGACCTGAATCTCCATATGGAAGCACCGCTTTCCAATCCAGTCCAAAGCTTGCTTTATGATCTTGAGGCATTTCAATTGGTCCAACTGGTTAAATTCCCGACTCATATCGGTGGACACCTGCTGGATCCATTCCTGACAAACATCTCCTCTAATATTGAAGTGCTCCAGCCCAAGCCTATGGCCTAGACTGATCACTATTTGATCGAAACACATATTGCTATTAACATCCCTCCAGCCAATAACAACTTGCCTAAGACTCTCAAGCGCCCTTGGAGACATTTAAACTTAGAGCACTTTCACCATCTGCTGCTGCAGCACCAACCTCAACCTCCTCAGGAAGTCTCCCGTGGCTATGACGATTTTTGTAAGTGGCTTGCCCAGTCTCTGGATGTCCTTATACCAGCTAGGTGGAGCAAGGCTAAATCCGGCTCCCCCAGTCCCTGGTATGACGAATCTCTTAGGGTACTGAAAGCATCTTGTAAAAAAGCAGAACGCGCTTGGCGCAAAAACTATGATACTGAGCTTAAAGCAGCCTATAGATCTTGCATCAGGATGTATCATAGGGCCATTTGTTTAGCCAGGGCTGCTTTCTACTCACAAGAAATAAAAAATAGTACTAACCCTACCAAGACCATCTTTAGGGTGTGCAAGGACCTCACCAACAAAAGAACCGCCTCCACGTTGATTGCCTCTATGACACACTGCGAAGATCTGGCCTTGTTTTTCGTTGAAAAAGTGGAGTCTATATATAGGTCGTTCGCTACGCCTTTTGTTAGTGAAATTAACAGTGCCCCTCTGACCTCTAAATTCTTATTAGCCATTCCAGGTCCTACCCAAGAGGAGTTTCTAAATTTGACGATCAAAGTTAAATCAGGTTCTCCGGATGACCCTATGAGACCCATACAATTCCGTGATTTCGCCGATTGCTGTTACCCGGCGATGCAGAGCTTAATTGATCTATCTTTTAGAACTGGTAGTGTACCCACTGCTTGGAAGCAGGCCACTATCATACCAATCCTAAAAAAACCCTCTCTGGACCCTTCCAAATCAGAGCATTACCGACCTATTTCCCTCCTTCCTTGGATGGCTAAATTAGCCGAAGCTCACGCCAACAGGGTTTTATCTCTTCATTTGCAAGAAACAAACATACTAGATAACTCCCAGAACGGGTTTCGAGCCGGTCACAGTACTGAGACCGCTCTCTTGGCGGTCGTGGAACATATTAGGAAAATACTAGACCAAGGTCAGACGGCGGCACTGATCCTATTGGATCTAAGTGCCGCTTTCGACACGGTCTCCCACCACATCCTTCTACACCGCCTTGTGGAGGCTGGAGTTGGAGAACAAGCACTTGATTGGTTTCGATCATTTCTTACGGGTCGAACCTTTAAAGTTTCCACTCCTCCTTACATTTCTGCCCCACGCCCCATTCTGCAGGGAGTACCACAAGGTTCGGCTCTTAGCCCCACCCTTTTTAATTTGTATGTTGCACCGTTGGCGCAGGTAGCTGCCAGCTTTGGTCTTACAATAGTGTCATACGCCGATGATACACAGCTGGCGGTATCACTTAACGGCGATTCCAACATGACTGCCCCCACCTTTCAGGCAGCCCTCAAAGCTGTCGCCGGTTGGATGGCGAACAATCGCTTACAACTCAACGCCACCAAGACGGAGGTCATTCTTTTTGGTAGAGACAGCGCGCTCTGGGGAGACCAATGGTGGCCTCCTGAATTGGGTCCTATCCCTACTCCTGTCGCCGAAGTCAGAAACTTGGGCGTATGGCTTGACGATTTATTGTCTTTTATTCCCCACATCAAGCGTGTCGCGGGAACTTGTTTTGGTGCTCTACAATGCCTACGGCCTATTTTTAAATTTTTTGACGCAGACACCAGGCAGACCATAGTCCAAGCTCTGGTGCTGACCAGATTAGATTACGCCAGTTCTTTATTTTTGGGTGTTAATCAAGCTGAGCTTGCCCGCCTTCAGCGGGTACAAAATGCGGCGGCCAGGATGCTGGTTGGCCTCCCTAAATTTGTCTCTGCTCGCAGCACTATCCATGACCTCCATTGGCTCCCAGTAGCCCAAAGAATTAAGTTTAAGGCTTTGTGCCTTACTTTTAAAATTCTCAATTTGGCCTCCCCTCCTATTCTCTCCCAGACTATTCTCCATTATGTCCCCTCAAGAGCTCTTCGGTCTGCAGGGTCCAATCTGGCCATTATTCCTCGTTTTAAAATGTCCAGAATGGGTGGACGCTCCTTTTCGGTAATGGCGGCGACACTATGGAACTCTTTGCCTGCCTCACTTCGTTCCATCCACGATTTATTTCAGTTCAGGAAACAATTAAAAACTCACTTATTTTCCTCTGTATAGTTTAGTATTCTGGTCTTTATTGTTGTGTTGTGTGCTCCATCTCCTAAAGCGCCGGGACGCCTCTTGGCTGCGGCATCTGTGCGCTATATAAGAAATAATAACATAACATAACATAACAACACATACTTATTCATACAGGAACTCTTTCAATCTCTCACTCTCACATATACTCACTTATATACACCAATAGTCACATATACTAGTTTAAAACATATGTAGTTACTCATAAAGACACTATTGAGACAGTCATTCACTCACTAACACACCCATACACACACTCATCCACCCATACAGTCCTGCACACATGCTGTCTTCAACACATACAAACAGTGAGTCACTCATTCATGCAACTATGCACTACGTAATACTCCCCACCGAACCATGCAGACACTCTGACTGATACTCAAAAAACCAACTAATAACCTATATAGACACCCATGTAGCTACTCACCAACCCATGCAGCCACTTATACACAAAGTGAGAGACTGATACAGATATTTACATATTTAAACATTACTCACTAAGCCATGTATTCACTATGATACACTTAATCAGTCAGTTACACAATCAACTTTTCAAAAACAAATCATCCATTTAGACACTTATATACCCATTTATTCTTCCATCGACCTTGAGATATACATATATAAAACATATTTAATTTTCAGAAAAACACACATTCACTGGATGATGTCATCAGTGATGTCATTTGAGATGTCATCAGTGATGTCATGAGTGATGTCACTGACCATGTCATGAGTGATGTAATATGTGACGTCATTAGCAGTGCATTGCGGGCGCGCGAGTTATAGTTAGCTGAACTAACTATAACGGGGGAATTTCAATGGTTTTGTACAAGTGAAAGGTCCAGCTAACTATAACACCCCAGAAACCTATGGTTTTTTCAGTGAATTTCTGAGGTTTTTTAAATGCTAATTCCTAACTATAACGTGCCTGAAACCTATGGGTTTTTCTGTGAATATATATATATATATATATATATATATATATATCAGTCCGAGTCTCTCCTTTAGCATCCCCAATCCGTTAAGGGGTGGCGCGAGACCGGTGGAGAAACCGGTAAATCAATATGTCAAAAGAACGGGATCCCACTCGTGCTCTCAAAAACTTCTGACACAGTAAACCAGGCTCTAGTTCATATCCAAGTGGGGGTTTATTCTTTTCATAAACCCACCGTGACGCGTTTCGCCACCGTGGTGGCTTGTTCACACAGTGATTTTCAATAAAGATGCCAATACATATACTTCCGTGTTGGTATTGAATAAACATAGCAAAAGGACTCCACTGTTTGTACAGCAAGTAGCCGCATTACGGGCGCCATCTTGTAACGTCTTAACATAATGTAAAATAATGTAAAATAATGTAAAAAATGCATAACTGTTCTTATACATAGTATTATTGTTAAGATATATATTCATTGATCCACAATTAATAATCAATTCATATAGGGGCTATCCTGTACACGCTAGCAGGTACGCGTTATATATTCCTGTGGGGTTATGCTCGAATTCACCTAAATAGTGGGTAATACTATCATAGTAGGTGCGCATCCTCGTGTATGTGCTAGACTATGTAAGCAATTCGTCTCGCAATTACACTCTCAATATGAAATGGAAATGAAAAGTATCCATACAACGTCTAAGTTATTGTGAAACACCCTGGCTAGTGGGTATAACGCTGTCCATCATATAAGATGTTCGCGTTATATGTTCCATGTGTGATTATGCTAGAATTCCCCTTAATAGTGGGTAATATTTTCGTAGTAGGTGCGCATCCTCGTGTAGGTGCTAGACTAGACTATATACGCAATCCGTCTCGCAGTCACATTCAAAATATAACAATATGGAAATGAAAATATATCCATACAACGTTTAAGTTATTGTGAAACACCCTGGCTAGTGGGTATAACGCTGTCCTTCATATAAGATGGCTATTTCATTGATTGTCATACAACATTTGAAAATATATTCAACAAGATTATAGGCAACAGATATATGTATATGCACAATGGGCCATACAGGCAAACCCTCATTTGTGGAGAAATAAGCCCATGGTCAAGGAGGTATAAGCTTCCGTGCGGGTACAATACCAATCAGTCCTCTTGCAAAATGTAAACGGAAAGTAACAATACAAATAAACCGGCATCCATCTCAATATCCCCTACCCCTTAGGGTAACACGTGGTTTCCCAAGTACATAATCAAGGTAATAAAGTCAAAAAGGTGTATGTTAAAATCTTATCTCAGTGTTGTGACTGCAGGATGATCTGAAGAAAGGGTAGGGATCACGTTGGCACCATAGATGACAATTCCCTTCCTTTCCTCCTGTGGGAAATAGAAATGTAGTTGTCAGATTTATGAAGTACTGTCAGTTAAAGACCTTTACCAGCTCACATTATAGGATAAAAGATAAAAGATAAAAGATAAAAACAATGAACAAGACAGGTATGTTGTTGAATATGTACAGTACTTTGCGGCATAGTAATCAAACGATATAAGTCATAACTGTTTTATCATGTCTTGAGTATTGAACAGGTAGTCTCATAGGGCCCTCATTCCTCTTGTAAGTGTATGGCCATTTCTTCATCTAAGTTATGGCCTTCGGGAAATAGGGTACACATACCAATGATGTGTCTTGATTCCCGTTGCCTTAGTCTTAGCACACGGTTTCCACCTCTCACTTTCGGTAGAACCTGCTCGATTGCATAATATCTTAACTTTTTATAATCTGAAAAATGGTGACTGGCAAAATGGCGGGCTATCGGATATTGTCTATCATTGTTAGTGATAGCCCGCATATGTTCAAGTACGCGTTTTTTTGCCATGTGTGTTGTACTGCCCACGTACCGTAGTTTACACGGGCATTCCAATACATATATGACAAAAGTGCTGGCACACGTAAGGAATTGAGAAATGGTGATCATGGTGTTTGTGCTCGTATTCCAGAATTCTTTCACCATTTTGCTGTTACTACACGCCTTACAGTGGCCGCATGGATAGAAGCCCTTTATATCTAGACCCCTCCCTTCAACATTAGTTGTCAAATCGCTATGTACCAAAGAATCTCTGAGGCTGCGGCCCTTTCTGTATGTTATACTGGGTCTTTCTGATAACGACTTGCCAACTATGGGGTCATTTCTTAGAATGTTCCAATGACGATTGATTACCTTGCGTATCTGGGTAGAGTTACCATTATCGTCATAATCATGCGTGTGTTGTTACCCTCATCATTTTCACTTTCTAGTGCTTCTTTCTCGATTTGAGCTAGAGTACTCCGAGTACTCTAGCTCAAATCGAGAAAGAAGCACTAGAAAGTGAAAATGATGAGGGTAACAACACACGCATGATTATGACGTATAATGGTAACTCTACCCAGATACGCAAGGTAATCAATCGTCATTGGAACATTCTAAGAAATGACCCCATAGTTGGCAAGTCGTTATCAGAAAGACCCAGTATAACATACAGAAAGGGCCGCAGCCTCAGAGATTCTTTGGTACATAGCGATTTGACAACTAATGTTGAAGGGAGGGGTCTAGATATAAAGGGCTTCTATCCATGCGGCCACTGTAAGGCGTGTAGTAACAGCAAAATTGTGAAAGTATTCTGGAATACGAGCACAAACACCATGATCACCATTTCTCAATTTCTAACGTGTGCCAGCACTTTTGTCATATATGTATTGGAATGCCCGTGTAAACTACGGTACGTGGGCAGTACAACACACATGGCAAAAAAACGCGTACTTGAACATATGCGGGCTATCACTAACAATGATAGACAATATCCGATAGCCCGCCATTTTGCCAGTCACCATTTTTCAGATTATAAAAAGTTAAGATATTATGCAATCAAGCAGGTTCTACCGAAAGTGAGAGGTGGAAACCGTGTGCTAAGACTAAGGCAACGGGAATCAAGACACATCATTGGTATGTGTACCCTATTTCCCGAAGGCCATAACTTAGATGAAGAAATGGCCATACACTTACAAGAGGAATGAGGGCCCTATGAGACTACCTGTTCAATACTCAAGACATGATAAAACAGTTATGACTTATATCGTTTGATTACTATGCCGCAAAGTACTGTACATATTCAACAACATACCTGTCTTGTTCATTGTTTTTATCTTTTGTTTTTATCTTTTATCTTTTATCTTTTATCCTATAATGTGAGCTGGTAAAGGTCTTTAACTGACAGTACTTCATAAATCTGACAACTACATTTCTATTTCCCACAGGAGGAAAGGAAGGGAATTGTCATCTATGGTGCCAACATGATCCCTACCCTTTCTTCAGATCATCCTGCAGTCACAACACTGAGATAAGATTTTAACATACACCTTTTTGACTTTATTACCTTGATTATGTACTTGGGAAACCACGGGTTACCCTAAGGGGTAGGGGGTATTGAGATGGATGCCGGTTTATTTGTATTGTTACTTTCCGTTTACATTTTGCAAGAGGACTGATTGGTATTGTACCCGCACTGAAGCTTATACCTCCTTGACCATGGGCTTATTTCTCCACAAATGAGGGTTTGCCTGTATGGCCCATTGTGCATATACATATATCTGTTGCCTATAATCTTGTTGAATATATTTTCAAATGTTGTATGACAATCAATGAAATAGCCATCTTATATGAAGGACAGCGTTATACCCACTAGCCAGGGTGTTTCACAATAACTTAGACGTTGTATGGATACATTTTCATTTCCATATTGTTATATTTTGAATGTGACTGCGAGACGGATTGCGTATATAGTCTAGTCTAGCACCTACACGAGGATGCGCACCTACTACGAAAATATTACCCACTATTAAGGGGAATTCTAGCATAATCACACATGGAACATATAACGCGAACATCTTATATGATGGACAGCGTTATACCCACTAGCCAGGGTGTTTCACAATAACTTAGACGTTGTATGGATACTTTTCATTTCCATTTCATATTGAGAGTGTAATTGCGAGACGAATTGCTTACATAGTCTAGCACATACACGAGGATGCGCACCTACTATGATAGTATTACCCACTATTTAGGTGAATTCGAGCATAACCCCACAGGAATATATAACGCGTACCTGCTAGCGTGTACAGGATAGCCCCTATATGAATTGATTATTAATTGTGGATCAATGAATATATATCTTAACAATAATACTATGTATAAGAACAGTTATGCATTTTTTACATTATTTTACATTATGTTAAGACGTTACAAGATGGCGCCCGTAATGCGGCTACTTGCTGTACAAACAGTGGAGTCCTTTTGCTACGTTTATTCAATACCAACACGGAAGTATATGTATTGGCATCTTTATTGAAAATCACTGTGTGAACAAGCCACCACGGTGGCGAAACGCGTCACGGTGGGTTTATGAAAAGAATAAACCCCCACTTGGATATGAACTAGAGCCTGGTTTACTGTGTCAGAAGTTTTTGAGAGCACGAGTGGGATCCCGTTCTTTTGACATATATATATATATATATATATATATATATATATATATATGTCAAAAGAACGGGATCCCACTCGTGCTCTCAAAAACTTCTGACACAGTAAACCAGGCTCTAGTTCATATCCAAGTGGGGGTTTATTCTTTTCATAAACCCACCGTGACGCGTTTCGCCACCGTGGTGGCTTGTTCACACAGTGATATATATATATATATATATATATATATATATATATATATATATATATATATATATATATATATATATATATGCGCCTACCTAAAAACATTCTGTAACAGGCGATAATATAAGGCCCAAAATGCAAAAATTCCAAAATCTATAAGTGTATATACGACTTCTTGTATATCAGATCTAGTAAAAAACACAAATGAACACAAAAATGTATAGGGCCTTTTAGGTTAATTCAAGTGCATGTTTCTTAGTAAGGCAGAAACTTTGGACTGAGCAGTGTCTTTCTTTATCTTATATTTTTCAGAATGCACATTATTGTGGAAAAAACGGGATCTCCATAAGCCAGTAGAACATGCCAGATAAGTATGGGCACAAACATATCACAGCAATCATGGCATTATCGCAGAGCGCGTTGCCGCCTTTATTATTGCAGCCTACTGATGCTTTAAAGTGTCTTGGTTTTTTCTATTGTGGTTTTCAGGAAACTGGAGCAGATCAGGAGCAAAGGAGGATGCCAGGCAACTCAGAAAAACAGCCGACGAACTGCGACCCGCGGGAAACGTCAAACGTGATGTGATGGTGCCCCGGAAGCAGAAAGGTGTGTGAGCCGAGGGCAGAAAATTGCATGCATGGCAACTAGAATTTTAAGCAATCTTCCGCTCGAGAAGGTCGGCTTTATGCTGGAAGTGCTCCGCCTTCACCGAAGACCCAGCCAGGAGCGGAGCAAGGATGACAGTAGTATTGGGCAATCTCAAAGGCATAAGTTGCCTTCGGTGACAAAATCACTATGGCTCGTGTGCAGCACACTTCACCACAGCAATTTCATTTGTCATTTGCACAGCATCTAAAACATTTGAAACAACTAGCCCATTCCAGATGGGGGACCCGGATGATAAGAATCCTTGCTGTGATCATACCTGACCGAAATCGTGCAAAACTTAACCCATACTTGCTGTCAGTGGAAATAGGGACTTGCAAGCCTTCTGAGGTACAGCAGGCTCTAATAGAGGTAATCAGTTCTGCTACTTGGGCATATGTTGCATGGCACAAGTAAGACGCTTCTACAACTCTTCTCACCCTACATACAGCTTAAGTGTCTTTCAAAATGCTGCGTCGGTCCCTCAGACAAGACCCATCGACAAAGAGGGTATGGTCAGACTCAAGAAGGGGTACATCCAGTATGTCAGGTAATGTTTTTGTGCACAACTCGGGTAACACTAACACAATGGGGGTCAAATTCTCCCTCATCCTCTCCCTCTGGCATTGTTAACAGAGTAGCAGGGTTTAGTATGTAACATCTCCAAATGGAAACATTTTCTGCTGCCAAAATGATACTCTCATAGTTGGTTAGGTGACTATTTGTCAGATGTTGAGTTCTGAGGATCTCAATGGAGTGGGGTACTATTGCAATTAAGATCTAACTCATCACTATCCCCTCAGTTTGCTGAATACTAAAGCTCACCAATGCAAACGCCTTGAGACACCGGGCAATGCTGCTTCCACTGGAGCAAGAGTACCTGAGAAGTATCCAAGGGAACGCTTATTCTCCCCATGGGCTTGCGTTAGTACAAACAGAGCACACCCATCCCTTTCGTGACAAAAGAGTACAAATTCTTTCATATAGTCTGGCATTCCAAGAGCAGGTGGGCTAAAAAGCAGATTTTTGAGCCCCTGGCAGGTTTCCATGCTTTCATTATCCCTCGGTACCGTGTCATTGATATCAATATGTGTCAGCCTTATCAAAGGCTTGCCCACAGAGGCAAAGTTTAAGATACAATGTTGGCAGTAGCCAACAATGCCCAAAAACATTTGCATTTCTCTCTGGTTGGTTGGAAACTTCATTTTAAGGGCTGTCTCTATTCGCTCATGGGGCACTCGCCTCACTCCTTTCTCTATCTGATGTCCCAAGTACATGACTTCCCTCTGGCAGTATTGTAATTCCTCAGGTGAGACCTTATGCCGTTCTCGGCCAAGTGGTTGGGCAAGGCAACGGTGTCTTGTTTGCAAGCTTCTGAAGTAATTGAAGCAATCAAAAAATCGTCTGTGTATTGTATTAATGTCGACCTACATGGTAGCTGCAGAATTTATAGTTTTTTTTGAGTATCTGATTGAAATAGGATGGACTTTCTGTATAGCCTTCTGGGACGCAACACCACATGAGGGCCTTCTCTTGGAACGTGAAGTGGAACTGGCCCTCTTTGTGCAATGGGACCGAGATGAAGGCTTGACAAAGGTCAATGACCATAAACCACTCAGCCTCTGGGAGAATTTGGAACAGGATCATGGCAGGGATCGAGACTCCCAATAACTTCCTTCAAGATGCCTTGTTCTATCATGTTCTCGATGACATTGGTGATCCCTGGGATAGCTTCTGCGGTCCTTTTAAATGGACGAGTCTGTGGAAAAACAGCATTGGGTCAGAGGGGGATCTTAAGGGGCTTGGCACCTTTAATCAACCCAATCTCTCTTCCTGTAAAATCCCAAACCTATTCCTTAACTGTTTCTCTCAAATCAACTGGCAAACCCTCTGTGGTGATGACTGGGTATAACCTGACAATGGGCTCAGGGGACTGCAATTTAAACTCAGCGTCAGCTGCCTGCATTTCAATTCTGACCCCATCCTGCGAGCAATAGATAATGCAATTGAGTTTGCAGAGAAGATCTCGTCCTAGCAGGTTTTCAGGGCTAGAATCACAAACTGATGTTGCTCTCTGATGTTTCCTATGATTACCGGCACAGGGGCAGTAATTTGATTGGACTTCTTTTACAAAGAGGGGTAGGTTAAGCCAGTGAACAAATGGCTCCTATGTCTATTATATGTCTATGTCAATAAGTCTATTGAAGTTTTGAACATTATGGGGACTGGACCTGCTTGTGACATCATCGGATTTTGGGGTACTCTGACTTGGTTGGAGATGGGGGGATACCTTCCTGCGTCTGGGTTGGGTTGAAGGAATTTGAGACTTTTGGGGTGGCCACAGGGGGTCTAGATACTGAGGGAAACTCTCCCTGGCCTGCTGCACGTAGCCCTTGAACATCCATCATAATTTGGTTTGGACTGTAAAAGCACGCACCCTTCCAATGCCCCACCCGATTATAAATGTGACATTGGGTAACTTTCTTTAGGGCACTTATACTGGTACCTGCCACATTTCTTCAACCTCTCCCTACTCCTGGGACTGTCCAACTGTAGTTCCGGGAGACTTCCTGCATTACCATTGCAAAACTGGAGTCTAACTCGAGTCTTGGAGTGGAACTTTAAGCCACTTACTCCCTACTTTCTGTGTCAACTGGGTTTGGATTATCATGTACTTCTCCTTAAGGCCCTTTAGTTTTGCTTCCAGCAAGCCACTGCAATATTTCACATATTGTAAGATCTCATTAACAGATTTGCTCTGCCAACAAAGGACAACCTGGGTGATTTGATTGCTAATGTCTGGCCTAAGTCCATATACAAAGGACGCAAGAAACCCTTCCATGTTATCTCCTAGTGGGCCATTCATCCTGCTGTGCTCCCGATACACTTGTATCAGTTTCTCAAAGTAGGTGTGTACAGACTCCTTTGGCTCTTGAGAGGTTCTGAAAATCTTCGGACAATTCATATTTTTTTGAGGAACCCCCATCTTTAGGGGTTCTATGAATTTATCATATTTAGTTTAAACAATGGAGGAAGGGACATTCAACCATGCCACCTGGGGTGGTTTCTGGGTTGGCCACTCAACTTTGCACTCAAATAATACATCCAAATCTGTCAGTTATTCCAATTACAGGCACATCGACATTGGCAATAATATTGAGACCTGAATGCAGTACATTATTCATTTATGTACAGAAACAATTGAGAAACTGACACTCAAACATTGTACAGAAAGATCTACAATAAGTAACAATGGTGCTCTGTGAAATAAAGTAATCACAGTACAAGTGGGTGCAGTGATAAAAGGAGCATAAAAAGGTGATCATAAAAAAATGCAAAAGACAATAAGTTGGTCTGTTACAGGGCTTGGACCCACTTGCACTGTGTGAGCACTTTATTTCACAGAGCACCATTGTTGCCTATTGTAGATCTCTAGTTGTACTTCTAGCCTTGATGAAATTCAGAAAAGCATGCTATTGGAGCACATGATGCAAATTGTAAGTCAGCAAAGTATTCACAAATTCAACAGAAGAGTTCATGAAGATCACTGATTTCTTGTGGTTTAATGCATTACTCGTTCTTTGGCTGTGTTGCTGTACCCAAAGTTTTTATGTACATTGGCTGTTGATCTGTATTAAGAATGAGTGATGCATTAACCCACAAGAAAACAGTGATCTTTATGAACTCTTCTGCTGAATTTGTGAACTCTTTGCTTACTTGATGTAGTGGTGGAGCACCATACTTTGTAGCTACACAGACCTGTATTTCCTGCAACTTTGCAATTTTACCTTACTGTGCTATACTTTGGATGTGCAACAGGACATAACCACGGCTACTACTGCGATAGCGTATACTTCCATCCCTGAGATGAAGGCGTCCTTCCAGAAGAACCACCATATTTGTGAACATTCTGAGAGCCTATTTTAGGCCAAATTCCAGAACCAGAAAATGATAATGGAGGTCTTGAATGCCAGATCAGAGCTATTGATTATGTAACATTGCTATTAGAATGTGAAAGTTTGCATCTTTTAAGTACATTGTAACCATGAAGTATCCCAGATTGATCACTGGAACTATTCGCTGTAGTGCCTCCATCTTGTTTTTCTTGTTCTAATCCGCTGGTTCAGACTCTTCAGGTCTGTCACTATTCCAGACTCCTCAGATACCGCTGGGACTAGAAAAACAACTGACTAGAACTGCCGAGATTTTTGTGCCTTCGGAACTGGAATTATTGCTGATTTCTCGATTTTAAATTAAATGGTCTCTCATAGGGTTTGTCGCTTCATTGGATGTTGAGGCCACATCTGACCTCTGCAGAAGCTTTGTCTGAAACAATATGTTATATCCTTTCTTCTCCACTTGAAGGATCCCACTCCCCCAGTGCCTTGAGTCCCTCTCGGGTGAGTAACGCGCTTTATAAACCCCTGATTGATTGATTGATTGATTGATTGATCCATTCATCTGAGAGAGATTTTCCCCAAACTTCCACAAAGTGGCAAATGCGACCTCTTACTGGAAATTCGCCACCCTCTCCAGAATTGTCCACACTACACACTTCTGCTTTCCTGGGCATCCTGCTTTCTGTCTTTGAAATCCTTTATCTGGCAAAGTCTTCCCTTTTAACTTCTGTCTGCCTGAAGTCCGTCACAAAAACTTCTCCCACATGATGTCTTCTGTTGTTGTCAAAAAGATAATGAATGTTTCATTTATTTGAAGATCTCATGTTATTTTTCTTCCAGCTCTGTACCAAAGGCATTCTGTAGCTTTTTGTGCAGAATCTGAATGCCACTCTTTCAGTAACAGATTTATCCATGCTGCTTTACTGGCTCCGTTAGCAAGTGCGGAGTCTCTAACCACATTGAAAGAACATCTGACAGGAACTTGATTAGCTTTTCTGTCATCTCACGCAAAAATTAACACTCAAAACCAGTCTCTACAACTTTAAATTGTTCCTTAAATTATAGATCAATGATTGGGCTGTTTAGCCACCATAAATTCCTAGCCAGATCTGAGCCACTGTACGTTTTTTTCAATGAGGGATCTATTTTGTGTTCTGTAGAATCCTTAAGAATTCACTCCTCTGCCATGGAACTGTTAAAGTGTTTTAGAAATCTCATATTTTTGTGCAAAAAATAATATTAAATATTGATGATTTTTTATGTTGGATCTAATAAATAAATGCTGAATTAATATGATTAGAATTGAAACAAGTTTAATACCACGAATAGAAGTGTGTTTATTAACATGATTTAGCTATGCCACGTTTTGGTGAAAACTCCATTTTGGAAAAAATGGATGCTGCTGTGGTCTCTGTTTTCACTCCTATATTCACCCCTCCCATCAGGTTCCCCTGCAAACCTTCTCTCCGCACAGCTCTGCAGAACAAAGAAAGTTGACGTAATTTTCCTGTTCTCCTCTGACTTTCTAGTGTTCCTAACTGTAAATATTTTTCCAAGGCCCTTCTGCTGTTGTTCAATTGCTGAGCTTAGTATTATTCAATAGAGTAAAGGTTCATTGCCTGAATGTTTCATATTAGTTTGAACATCTCTGAATGACAGTGACACGGAAAAGCAGGATGTGTTCTCCAAAATGGAAGTGTTAACTTATAATATTATTGAAGGGAATTATTTTGGTTTGCAAATGAATTGCTCCATGGGATCATGCAATGCTGAAGGTGTGGCTTTAGCTAATTTGCTATGCAGTCATTGTGTATAAGAGCCCTTTGATTCTGGGGTGAGAAGGAATTTTTTTTAGTTTTCTGCAGACCTTTCCATTCTATTGGGGATGCTCTCCAACTCCTTCTGACTTTGATGCTCACTTGCAAATAATTTCTGATTTTTGACTGCTCTGTAAAAACTCTGCTTTTCAGCTTTGATAGCATTTTTTTTGTATTGCTTAATTTTGTGATTTGTATAATAAAACCCTTTAACATTTCCTCTTGGTCTATAACTCAGTTATTGAGTGGTCCCAGTTACTTATTTTGTTACTGTGCTAAATGTTTGGAAGAGTTTATTTTGACACAAGATCAACCTGGAGCAGAACGGCTGGTGGTAAATTTAGGGGTGATCTGAAATTTGCAGTGTCCTAAATACTGGAATACAGGGTTCTGCTTCCACAGAACACCGCTCAACCAAACTTCTGACTAGAGAAACTGCATCCAGAAATCTTTCCTCCAGTTGCTGTATGAATACAATTTGACATGAATCTTGGCATAGAGATTTTTCTTCGGTCTTTCCATTCTCTATGAATAACTTCCAGAACATGTTCATGAATGAGCACATTTCATTAATGAGTGTTTTGAAATTGCCATAGCAATTTAATGAGTGTTTTGAAATTTGCATTAGCAGCATGTTCGATGGTGTATCAGGTTTTCTCTGGTACCCAATATTGGCTTTTATATGTGTAACAATCTCAGGCAACAAATCCTTGCCTATTGTTTGCCTCCTTAGACTTTTGGGGGAACTATCAGTCTCCTCTCAACTGGAACTGGATGGATAAGAGGCCACCCTCTGCTAAACCTCCGAATTTTGAGCTGTTTTAGCCTTTTTTCTTTTTAAAGGAGGGAAGGGTTTCCATTACAGTCTTCCTCACCCTCTCCTTCTCAATGAAGTCATATCTCAACCACTTGACGGTGGAGAGAGACCTGGATAAAATGGTGGAAATGTTCCTGCTGTGCTTCCCCATTTTCACAAATAAATTCAACAGTTGTATCCAAACCAAAATATCACCTAAATGCACACACACAACTTAAAAAAGGCTCATGTTGGCATTTAAATACTTCCATTCTTCCGCTTTCCATACTGCAGAGAAAATGAAAGGACACACATGCGTTATGTTTTTTACCCACTCAGTGCATGGATGTGGAGTAGACACCTCATACCATTTGGTCATCTTGACAGGGCTCCCCAATCTCGCCACAATACTTCACCATACTTTACTGTTACTCATCCAAAACAGCTTTAAGGGAAATAAAACAGGCTTTTCTTATATGTTGAAACACTATTTCAAGCATGTAGCACTCGCTGTGCTCATTAGGGAAAGCACGATACCGCACCTTATTAAATTTGGCTCATGAGTTCCAGCTCAACAGGAACTCAACACCTATGATAATTACCTTCTTATTAGCTAAGTGTTCTACTCCCTAAGCCCAGCAGGGAAATATTTAGACAACCATAATCCATAATATGTAAGGCTGAGCACAGCAAAGACTCACTCAACTTGAAATTCTTACCTCCTTTGTTCTTGTCTCTGTCAGATACAGGGAGATCCAGCACAGCATGCTGGGAATCCAGCCCCTTCTTGTGGATCCCAGTATGGATGGGTTTCATACATAATGTTCTGAGTTTTCATGTCTCAAAGAGTTGGGGTTGAACTCATAAGTAAGCACTGGTGCAATGAGAAGGGACATAGAGGTAATGCTCCAACCCCAGGAGAAGGAAACCATCTTCAATTGCTCTGCATGGTCTGTAGAAAAAGGAAGCTGTGCTCAGTTTAAGCGAGCTCAACACCAGACACAGGAGAAATTACTTGTCTGTGACTCCACAATACATTACACGTCACCTACCCACAGAGTTGTCAAAGAATTCTGTTACAGACATTCTCTCTTTTTACACACTACGGGGTTCTGGAAACACCCATTTCCACCAAGAAAAAAATCTTGCAGGACAGACTGTGCAAAAATTTATGATAAGGTGATAAAAATTCTTCAAGACGCCAACACTGTTTCTGGCTATTTGCTTAAGAGGGTGGGAGGAGGGTGTTTGTAATTAAACTGTGGGAGTGACAACCGTTTATGGTTTTATGGCTGGTGTAGTTTCCAGTGTTTGCATTTTGGTTTTAAGTGTAAAGGTTATAGTCGAACAATTCACTATTAATGAACTAAATGTTAACCTGTATGTGCAATACTTATTTATCATGAAAGTGTCTCACTAAGGGGTAAATTAAAGGGGGTATGTAATCCCAGCTACTGGCGTAAAATGTATTGTCCTTTCAGAGACCTATTGTTTATAAAAATACAGAGGGAGCTGTGGGTTATCCCATAGCTCATAATTGGATAACTTTCTTGTCTATTTCTCTTCCCTGCTCCTTAATTGATGATTTTCCTCTCTATTCTTGCGTTTGTCACAGCCGTACAGCATTTATTCTTTACATTATAGGCACAGCCATGCAGCATTTATTCTTTACATTATTTTTGACTGGATAATGGCTGCAACGCATTCATGCATGGGAACGGGCTTAGAAAATTGTTTCTCAAAGTATAACTCAAAACATTTCAATATGACCACCGCACAAGTGTGCATGTTCCTTAAGCCAGCCAGGGGCATTACACAGGCCCCCGCATCCCCCGCAGTGCGGGGATCCCCCAAGCTCCCTCAGCACTGCACTTCAGCCTGAGAGCTCTTGATAGAGTCCGGAGGGGGCCCCTCCACGTACCCTGCAGGGGGTCCCCCTCAATTATCGTTAAGCCACTGAAGCCAGCTGGTGCAAATAAAGCATTGCCAATTAGTGTCGGGGTGAGATGCATTAGCTTTGCCAATACTTGTTGCTATGGTGCTGATTTAGAGCTGAGCCACATTGTGCTTGCCCAGATTTTGACCTCACATTTACCACCACCTTTTAACTGACCATAAATGGCAATACAACAATAAGAAAATACTGAAATAACAGCGGAAAAAGGATACAAATACCGCTCAAATGCATTATACCCCATTTTTGCAAAGCTTTATATTGGGTGCCAAACTCAGCAAGAACATGTCACATTCAGGGATTGTGTGGTTGAGTTATGGTACCTGATTTTTACGGATAAATTAATCTCAGAATTCTGCTTTGAACTATGTTCAACTAAAAATTCTGCACCTGAGTTGTATTTGTATGTCTTAAAATATATGGTAAAGGCACAAACTGTATTTGCATACATTCTTCATGTTAGTTCTTAACTTTATGTGTTTTGTGATCACCGTCATCACCAGCTAGCAGCTGGTGGTAAATGCTAGTGAATAACTGAACAATCCCAATTTTATGCACTGTAATTTTGTAGTAAGGCTTCATCAACATGACTGACCCATACGGCAAACTTGCAGTTTTTTCCCAAAGAAAGATTTTCTTTTTGAAAATCAACCCCCCCCCCCATCCTCCCCCCCCCACCACCATGAAAGTGTACTCCCATGACAAGCAGGCATTTAACAGTTTTCAGTGCCCCTCGCCACCAGGTTTTTCCCGGCAGTGATGGGCACTGAAAAATGGTTATATGTCTTGTACATATAACCATGGTTATATGTCTTGGTACATGCCTCTCTGCCAAACGTCCTATCACATCAGGAATTCCACTGGGCTCATCTCTCAGCCCGCTGTTGTTCACAATATACATGGCCCCTCTCATCTCCTTGATTTCTTCTTTTGATATTGAAGTAACGTCCTATGCAGACGATACGCAATTGATCCTATTGCTGGACAAAGATTCCACCAACGCAGAACTCAATTTTAAACTTTGTCTATCTGAGGTCATCCGGTAGATGAAGGCCAAACATCTTATGTTTAATACAGACTAAACCAAGATCCTCCTGATAGGAAAAGCCAACCCTGTCCAGCCAAGTGTCTGGTGGCCGGAAGATGCAACAGCACCTCCTACTACAGTCAAAGTAGCAAAAAACCTGGGAGTACAATTCAACACCTCACTCTCCGTTCAACCACACGCCTTGACGGTGGCAGACACCTGCTTTAATCTAATCAAAACACACAAAAAATTCTTTGATTTTATCTCCCTTCCTGCAAGGAAGACAGTTGCGGTGGCGCTGATCCTTTCGCGTCTAGACTACTGTAATAGCCTCTTAGCGGGAGCAAATAAACAAACACTGAAGAGCCTACAAGTGGTACAACACGCAGCAGCTCACCTAGTCCTGAAATTACCTTGTAGGTCCTCCGCATCGGCAGCACTTAAAACCCGCCATTGTCTTCCACTGCATAAGAGAATCCTATTCAAGATACTCTTAATCACCTTCAGAGCATCTTTAAACTTAGGCCCAATGTACCTGTCAGCTAGATTCACCCCGTACACCATGGCCAGGACTCTCCGGTCCTCATCGCCAAACCTCCTCAAACCCCCCTGCTTTAGGTATAAAACGAAGGGAGCAAAAACTGTAGCCGCCTTAGGAAGTAAAGCCTGAAAGAAATCTTGCAGGACAGACTGGAAACTTCTTGAAAACAGACACAGTTCAGGAAGGCACTGAAGACCTGGATTTTTGGATCTTCAGAAGAATTCTGCCTATCCCTCATATAGGGTCCCCGCCCCTGTTCAGCCTTGACTTTCCTCCACCCGGCGCCAGGATGCTCCTTCTGTAGTGACAGCCCGCTCTTTATAAATGCACAGATCAAATCAAATGTCCCCCCCCCATCTAAAATAGATGGGCAAATGCATACCCAAAGCTCCAACAGTTCTTACTCCGTCAGGCAAGTTTGACAACGGCAGAGAGGGAGCAGTCTCTGACGTTGTTAAACTATGGTCCACCGTCATTTAAAGCCGGTGGGTGGACCCTAGTCATGGCAGGGAGGGATCTCCATCACTGTTGCTAAGGAGTTCACTTTCCACCAAGATCTAAATCCGGCCCTTAGTCTTTAAAATAACTGTTGGTGGTCAACAGTGTCAAAAGATAAAAAGATGTTGAGTAGGGTTAGAGTAGGGACTCCTTTTTTGACTCAGTGGTTTGAAGATCTCATAGATGGTGATCAGTGCTGATTTGAATCTCGTCCAGGTTGGCATTTATCTGAGAGGTGGTTCCCATGTTCAAGAAAACTAAAGATCTGAGGGAAAGCTGCTTTCTAAGCTTAATTAGGAACGTAGATATTTGTCTATATTTTGCTGGGTCGGACTGGTGAAGTTCTTGCTTCTTTAGAATGAGACTGAAGCAAGATGTTTTTGGAGAATACTCCAGATTGTAAGAAGTACCTAATATTCACTCTGGCTAGTATGACAGCAGAGGACACTTGGATAATGCATTTGAAGATGCTTGTGGCATGCATTCTGGTGATTCTGCAATGTTGATAGTTGTGATAAGTTTGTTAGTTTCTTTCATTGTTAGCTGGGTTGAGGGAGCAAAGTTAAAGGTTGTATGATGCTGGTAGCACTAGCTGGCGAGATCAGCAGGAGGAAGCAGTCACTGCCTACTTTCAAGAAGAAAAGTGATTCAAAATTAATAGTTGTCATGATTAAATGTTATGTGAGTTCCTAAGTGTGGTTGGTTGAAGTGTATTCCAGGCTATAGAATTTAGAAACATTTTTGTAGCATACACATGTGAACAAGTGTGCCTCTCTGATCTGATGAGAGCAGTAAGATCTCTTGGCTTTCTTGATGATTGCTTTGTTCTTGGAGTTTCTCCTGTAGTTGTGTTTTTTCCAACCTGTCCTTCTGGATTCAGTTTTTTATAGCTTTACTTCCTAATTGAATCAGCCTTGCTTTCTGTGATGTGTCTCGTGTCATGAGCCTTTGAGCAGAATCACTACACAGCCATTGGTGGAATTTGTTTATCAACATCACTGGACCCAGTATCAGAGTAGCCATGAGTTCTAATTGAAAAGAGTCTTAATTACAATTAATTAAATTAATTAACATTGTTCCTAGGTCTAGTATGCATTCTTTTTTGGGACCAGCTGGTTACTGAGTCTCCATGACAATGTCAAGATTTAAATTAATGAAGAGGTAACTGAACCAGATAACGGAGCTCTTTCCTATTATTGTGATAAGTTCTCTTAAGGCAAACATTGGTTAGAAAGTGTTGCTAGCAGAGTGTGTGGGCCCAGTAACTTGTTGGTAGAAGTCTAGTGATTCAAGGTGAGGGATTGGGGTTGTGAACTGGTGCAAATTTCATTTGTGAAAGTGGGTCTTGCAAATTCATAAGATGCCATATTATGGGTGATAAATTATAATGCCCAAGATCCAGTCCAGGAGAGCATCAGAGAAGGCTAGGTTGCATTGTTTAGGTCGAAAAATGTGAAGGAAAGAGGAAGAGAAAGTCGAAGAAGATGAACAACACTCAAGGATTCACATTCCAAGAATTAATATTGTTAAAAGTGAGAGAACAGTAATTAGTTTTGGTATGCTGCTGCTAGCAGTTCTCTGCTCTTCTTATTCAGGCTGTTTCTTGACAGGGCTAGGTACCCATAAGTGATGGCTTCATTTAGTATAGGTACAGCATCTTCTTCTAGTCAAGTTTCCGAGATGAAGAGGGTGCCTGTGATGAGAAATGATCATAAGTCATAAATGTGT
This sequence comes from Triturus cristatus, assembly GCF_964204655.1. Taxonomy (NCBI): domain Eukaryota; kingdom Metazoa; phylum Chordata; class Amphibia; order Caudata; family Salamandridae; genus Triturus; species Triturus cristatus. Next base: position 957,872,838 of record NC_140580.1, read on the forward strand.
AGTTTGTTCTTTCTTTTATTTATAGGAAAGGTAGAATGGATTATGACTATGGATATGGTCGATGGAACTGAAGCTGTCAAGGTAGATATGTGCGGTAAGTGATATAAATAAACAAAAGGGTACATATATGCCTAGGTAGGTAGACTGTCCTCAAGTAGAACACATGATGCATAATGGACAGCAAAGTATAAATCTCACTACAGGACTGATGCTCAAGGAAAATCATAAAGCCATTATTTAAAATTACTAATTAGCACAGTCTTGCTGTTGCTTACAAATTGTAAATTCAAAAGGCCTTCGACGTTGTAAAGCGTATTGTTTCTGAATATCGACCAGTAACCTTAAAACTCACGATTGGCTAGAAGAGATGAAAAAGTTAGCCACAGTGCAAAGATTTATAATGAATGCTAGGGGAAGGAAGGGCAAGTTTCAGAAAATATGGGGAAACTACAGGGAAATGTATGATGTATTGTATTGGTGTTTCTATAATGCTTTCCATATCCTTTGAGAGGCATGTCTAGGACTGATTAGTTGACATGTATTGGGAAGATTGCTGAATTTATAATGTATGTAATTAATTCTCCAAATGACTAAATAATTATTAGATAAATACATATCATACAAATTGGATGTAACTTGATAAGAATATTTGATGTTGGTTCAGGGTCTAATGACTAAGTTGACCGGAAGTTATTTGACAGCTGTGGTGACTGCTCTGCTGGTATGGTAGCAATGATAGAACTAATGATTGCTCTTGCCCGAAGGGTATTAAAAGAAAAAAAACGTAGGGCCTGATCATGACTTTGCCCATCCTCCTGCAGAACGCCATACCAGCGCTCTGCAGGAGGGCCGCCAAACCCGCCCTCTCATCACCCGCCGGATTACGACTGTAATCCATGGCGGGTGGACATGCTGCGGCGGCCTCATGGTGGTGCCTCTCTAAGGTTCATAGGAGAGCCTCAGAAAGGCACTGTCGTGGGACCCCTGCAGTACGTTCCTACATGCATGGAAGGAATGCACCATGTCGTGCATTCCTTCCTGTGCAGGAGCTTGGGGTGGAAAAATACAGGGGGGCACAACATGTGCTCCCCTGTATGCACCCCCATGTACAGAAGCACAAGGGAGGTCTGTTAGAGCACCATTTGTTGACTCACAGCCACCCTAGTGCCTAGTCCCTATCCAAGTGAATTCACTGCCAAACAGTCCGGTGGTTCCTTAAATGACATAGCGGACCGGCTGTTACCATCTACGTGCACTCCATTTAAGCAACTGGAAATACCCTGCCATCCGACAAAGGATTTTATGCCAAAAATTGATTCTAACCGGGTACCTCTCTCCCGTGGACAACAATTGAATTGACAACTGCCCTTGGCTTACCTTCATCCGTGTGTACTCCGTTCCAAATATGTCCTCAGCACTCCCGTCCTGAAGAGACCCTGTATCGAGAGAGGGTCGAAACGACTGCATAAAAAGAGAGCCTGAAAAACACCAATACAATTCAATGTATCATAAATTCTAAAGGCTTCTCTTCCCTTATGCTTCCAATAACCACTTTTTTCACTTATGTTATCTTACAACTTTTCTTACACCACTGTTAGGTTATGGTCACTCCACTGGGGCTCACAAAATCACGTTCAGATTGTACATAATGTATATACTTTAAATATTTTCTTACTTTCTGTGGTACTTATTACTGCTTTGATTGCAAAATAAAATTACGCTCACTTCGGCTGAAGTGAGCACGACTAAGATCTATTGTCTTGTGGCCTTTTAAACCTATTTAATATTGTCTGACTGATTCACCCTAAGATCTTTCCGTTTATCCCTTATGTTTTGTTTTTTTGATTAATTCTAGCAAGTTATATCTTCCTGCAGAGTGGATATTGTTTTTGTCCAAAGAGTTCCTTGTGAACATTGTTTTTTACTTAATAGTAATACCCAGTTCACAGGACATATGGGTTGCTCTTGTTACTTCAGAAATTCTGCTTTCTCGCAGCGCGAGAAGCAGAAATAGAAAAGGGTATTTAAAATACCATATTATGTTTCTGCTTCTCGCACTGCTAGAAAGCAGTGGGGTGACGCCCCTCTGCCCTAATGGAGGAGCCGCCCTTGGTTGCTAGTGGAAAAAAACGCTGCGCTTTTGTTACCGGCAGCCGATTTTGCAGCACTGCTGCAAAACCGGCCAACAGTAATAAAAACAGCCCCCACCGTTCTAAAATCAGCCCCCACTCTTCCAGTCACCGGGAAAACACCTTGTGCGCGCTACGGCCAGTCCAGCCTAGTTTGACCCCATTTTTGGGAGGGTGTGGAACCTCCTCCGGAATCCTAGTAGAAGAAGTTGGGCGCATCTGCTTTGCTCACTCACTGGACTTCAGAGAAAGTATTATCCCTCCACATTCACAAATGGCCAGCTGCAATTGACTATTTTGCAAATCCTAATGTTGCCTAAAGTTGAGTTAAAATTGAGAGTAGGGAATAATGATGGGAGTTCTTTGAAGGCTACTTGCTCATTCTGTAAGCAAGAGTTTACAAACCTGCCATTAAAACATATAATTTCTAAACTCTTGATTGTGGCGCATGCATTTCGAAGCATGGCATTAAAGATTATTCCCCAAACAAACAGACATGTGGACTGCAATAAAAACAACCATTGGAAAAGCCAACAGGACTGGTGTTGGCTGCATGCCTTTTGACTTTGCCAAAGCTTATTTTGTTTTGTCATGGTATTTGGTAACAGTTATTGTGCCCGCATTAATCTAACAAAAAACACCGGCTAAAAACTGAAATATTTTTGAGATTTAAAAAGCACATATTCAGTGGCGAGTGGTGGTGTATGTGCGGGGGTAGTGTGGGAGGGGAACACGCACGGGGGATTTAATAATAAAAAATAACACGTACCTGGAGTTGCTGCCTGCCTCCCTCGTCATGCTTCGTCCTTCCCGGTCCCAGCAAGCACTGGGACAGCATCACAGACTACCTGTGCAATTCCTGCGCTGCTCTCATACTATGAGAGCAGCACAGGGATTGGCTTGAGCGGACTGGAAAGACGCTCCGCTCAGGCCAGGGAGTCTGTGGAAGTTTCTCCAGCATGGCTGTTCAATGCAGCTGGGCTGGAGAAACCAAAGCGGGCATGCGTGTTTTGGTAGACGTGAGAGGGCTGGCCAAACACATATGCGTACCTAGGGCGTGCACATAGCACTCCTCCTCCCCATGCCCTGCCCCTCCCTGCACAAGCTGGCTCAGAGCCGTCAAATGAAAAATAAAATGATGCTAGAACATAGTTTTATTTGTCATTTGCTGGCTCTTAGCCAGGCAGTGGGGCGACGCTCCTCCACCAATGCGGAGGAGCTGCTGCTGCACACATTACCATTGTAGTCTCTATCGCTTAAAGGAACTATATTCCATTGTGGATGTGTTCCTTGTGAAAGGGCAGAAGGTCATCACTCACAGTGAATTTGGCCACTGGCTAAAGTGGGCTAACCCACTGCCCAATGTTGTATGCTGAGGTAGATGGACGTGAAATGTGCATCACACTATAAAAAGTCTAGTGCAATAGCTACCAACCTTTTGACTTCTGGGGACTCCCCTAGGTGAATCATTACTGGAATCTGGGGACCCCATTGAATCATTTTTGGAATCCCGGGTCCCTCCACGAGCAGGGCCGGACTGGGAACCAAAACCGGCCCTGGGAAAGTGCTCAGCCGGCACCCCCTGGGCTTGGGGGTGCCGCAGAGCTCTTTGCCAGGGCCGGTTTTCGGCCGATTTTGTTACAGGGCCGATTTGTTGCAAAAACGGCCCTGTAACAAAAACGGCCCCCAGGGGCCCAAAACCGGCACCCCACCCGTGCGGCGCACCGGGAGATTGCCCGGTGCCTGCTACGGCCAGTCCGGCCTTGTCCACGAGTCATTACATGAAGCCAGGGACTCACGCCTAAACATTAGCAATGATTTGAACTGCAAAACAATTCACACAAAAAAACAGAAAAAAAGCATCATCAAACAAATACAGAGATGATTACACATTTTATTTAATTCGCAAACATATAAAATATCGAAATTAAATTTTAATAGAAATATTGGAGCTTTTCAAAATTCAATTGAGGCTGCTAATAGTCCATACTATATTCTGTTTGATACCCTTGTACTGCTCCCACGAATTAATCTGAGCATACTAATTTAATTTTTTGCTCCAGTGTCAAATTCCTAAACATTTACATTACATGCACTTTATTAATCAGTTAATATTATTTAATTTTCTATGTAGTCGCAGACCCACTGAAGTCCCTGGAGCACAGGTTGGGAACCACTGGTCTGGTGGATGAAGAGGACTAGCCAAAGGCCTGTACATTAAATGTATATTATAAATACAATTTTAGTGAAAATCAAAAAAGCCTTTCCAAGTTAAAAAGGACCATTGTTTATTTTTACATTTAAATTAACATCAGCACACAAATGCAAAACAACATTGTTCAACTCATTATAGTGTTATTGACCATTTACTTTTGGGTACACCGTAATGTAACATCTTTCAAGCCTTCTAGGTAAAATAATTGCTTCATTTCAAAGACCCGTCAGAGCAGTGCATTTTGGGAACAGTCGTACCTTATTTCAGGTCCTGTCGTGCCGGTGTAAATTGCCATTTCATCCTCCACGGAATACAGCAACAGAAGGAGCTTGTGGTGCTGGCTGGCCAGGAGACAGGTGCAACTGGCAGAAAGTTCAGTGCATGACAGGCAGGGAAATGCCTTGTGAAGAGAGAGCACCTGATGTTTCTGCTTTAGGCCAGCAGGGTTTGTTGGCTCCTTCTGGTGCTGAATTTTAAAAGAATAAGTGCCAGGCACAAACTATTTCTCAGAAGTGCGCCACTGGTGCTACTGAATAATGAGTTAGCAATTACAAAGGCTGCGTAGTCCAGTGCAGGTTTTGCTTCTCATCCATCACCCTACATAACCGGCCCCTTTATCTAACTCTTGTAGGTTCTTTTACAGCTCTTTTTTCCCCCAAAGTCACTGTTTTTTAGATCTCGCCTGAGCCAGTGCATGCACTGGTCTGGCGAGACATTTACTAAGTGGGATTTAGAAATCCGACCACACGCTTTTGCTTGTGGCCTAAAGCTTGCGGTTAGGCGCGCGGTGACGCGCACAGGCGCCATCTGGCTTTCCGTCATGGCTCATTAAGCGCTTGCGGCACCCTTACAGCACGCGATCACTTTCACTTTCGCGCGCACCACTCGCATGGTCTGGCTTTCCTCTCGGCCTTTAGACGTTGCTCTCCCTCAGAGCCTCCTCTCCGCCCCTCCCCTTCTGCTCTTTCACACCAGCCACCTCACATGCTCTCCTCTCTGCCCTCCGCCGCAAGCTCAATCCTGTACCTTAATCTTCTTGCTTTCCCTCAGTGCCACCTCGTTTGCACCCTCCCACGTTGCTCTTCCACACCACCCACTCACCTCGCCAGCCCCCTCTTGTGCGTTGATCTCCGTTCTCTCCCCAAAGCCTCCTTGTTTGTCCCTTTCTTCTCTCGCCAGCCTCCGCATGCGTCTTCCTCTGCCCTCATGAGCTCTCCCTCACCTTCCTCCTCCCGTGCCCTCTACCCCCGCCTTTTCGCTCAAGCTGCTTGAAATGCCTCCTCTCCTTCCCCATGCTCTGTCACAAGCCTTTGCCCCCCGCAATGTCCTCTCTACCAGCCTCCTCCTTTCCCCAGCGCTCACTCCCCCGCGCATTGCTAGCCTCCTCCTATGCAACCCCCCCGCTCTCACAATCCTCTCCCATGTCGTACTCTTTCCTCCCACTGCTCTCCCTCACTAGCCGCTCCTTTTCCATTTACCTCGTTTACTGGTTTTCTTCAGTAGCCTTTTCCCGGATCCCTCCTTTTGCACCAACCCAGACCTCCCCGTATCGCCCCCTCCCCAGCCGTCTACTTTAACCTCCTCCCGGCCTCTTGTGCACTCTCCCCTTTGTGGCTCCCCTAACAACCCTCCTGACCAGACCGTGTCAGTACCCATCTTAATCTCTCGCCTCAAACCGCTCTCCCTCACAAACTTCGTTAGGACCTCCTGCCCTCCCCCTTACCTCCGTCACGTTCCCCGTGGTAGAACCATCTATTCGCTAACTCCGCCCACCTCAACACGCCCATACCTTCACGCCCCTTCACTCTATAACCAGGTGTTCATTTTCATCCTTTTACCAGTAGTCTCTCCCCTCGTTTCCTCCACCAGACCCTTGTGGCCCACTATACCCCTAGCCTCTTTGACACCTGTCGTGCCCTCCTCCACTCCATTTCTTCAGCCCCCTCCTCTTTTGGACACTCGCATTCAGGGGTGGATTCAGACGAATATTTTCTGTCCCATTTTATTTTCATTTTTTCCCTTTTCTCTCCCTCCCAACTGTCCCCTTGACCAATTTAGCTCCCTCCTGATTTCTTTACATGCACCTGTCTTTTGTTATCTGTCTCTTGTTATCTCTGTCTCTTTCCTCCTCTCATTTTTCTTCTCTCCTCGATATTTACCATTCCTCCCCTCTTTCAATAATGTTTCCTTTGTCTCTTAACTCACTCCTCCCGACACCTTACTGTCCCCACTTCCTTCATGTCCCGTTGTGCCTTCCCCTCTCACTCCTCTACATTTTGTACCATTCCCTCCTCAATCTTTGCCTTTATTTTGTCTATCCTTGAGTCCCCCCACCCACACTCTTTTGCCTCCTCACTCAGCTTCTCAGCTCTTTTCTATATCTCTGTACCCTCCTCTATACCCCCCTCTCTTCTTTAGCTCTCTGTGGCTCTCCTTCCACCACCCATTCTGTTACCACTTCCTCTGTGTTTATCCCACTTTATTTCTTTCTCACTCTCTAGCCTTCTTCGCCTGTGTGCCCTGCTCTTTACACCAACACCCTTTACGCCCCATCATGCTCCCCCTTTTTTACAGCCTACACCTGTCCGTTTTCCTCTTGTCGCACTCCCTCCTTTGCCTGCATTCTTTCCCCTCCTTTCTTGCAAACCTTCTCCAGCAGTTTCACATCCGTATTCTCTCACTTCCACCTCTTTTCTCGGTTTGATTTCCCTTTACATCTTCCATTAATGCCCCCATACGCCTTCCCCTCACCATCACTCCTTCTGCCCACTCATGTTAACTCAGTCTTTACTTCCGCCCACAAATTCCTACCTCGGCCCTGCCTTTCCTCTCTTGACCCATCTCGGCTTCCCTACAACCCCTAAGGTCTCTCTCACCCCCACAGCCATAGATTTTTTCCTCGCCCACTTCACAACCCTTAACTGCCCTGAAACCGCTCTGCACTACCCGTTTATCCCTCACCCTGAAAATGTATTCTAACCCTCTTCCATATCTTCCCTCCCACACCCCCTTTCGCTGCCCTCCCTTACTCATTTGTCTCAGACACCAAAATTCTTTGAGTCCTATCTTGCCTCCACAGCCCTCAGTGGGTCCCCATCTCACTTCCACGCCCCTCATACTCTCCTTTCCTCGTGCATTCATGCCCTCCTTTTACTACCCGCCCCATCCTCACCGTGATACTTCACCTCCCTCATTCCTCGTCTCCTCCTTTACCACCTCATCACATCCTTCGTAGCCATGCCCATTCCTTCCTTCACTCACCGTCACCCCCTTTACTCTTCATTTCTTGTTCTGCCAGCCATCGATCACACCTGCTTCTTGCCCTCTTTTTTCCCCATTTCTCTCCCACTGAGATCCACTCATCCCTTTTCCCCCCATCATACTAACAAACTCCACTTCTTTTGGTACTTGATTTACGTGGACAAGGATGTATCAGTTTGCTAATGTCCACGTTTATGGAATAAATGTATCCCACAATTTACAGCGTAAGCTACACTTTTTTTCTCACGACTATTGTCACACTTCGAGCGGTGTGAAGATAGTAAAATATTTAAATAGTTTTGCAGACAAAGGAGTGGAAAGTAGGTGGAAAATGAGCAAAACCTGTTTAAAAGATAACATTTTTAACAAGCATTGGCATAGCCAATAGGTCTCGCCTTTGGGACCTTATTAGTGTTTAGCCATGCAACACTTGATGTTGTTGCACCAAGGATATTGTGCTGGATAACTTCAGCACAATATCCTTGGTGCAACAACATCAACTGTTGCATGGCTGAACACTTATAAGGTACAAGGTTTAGCCATGTAACAGGTGATGTTGTTGCACCAAGGATATTGTGCTGCAAAACTAAATACTTATAAGGTCCCAAAAGCAAGACCTATTGGCTATGCCAATGATTATCTTTCTTTCTACTGCTACATCTTACCCTCATTTCTGCAATTCTCTCTCTTGTTCTGGGCCAAAGTCTGATGATGAAAATAAATTAGGGTCCCCAGAAATGAGGGGTGTATGTTCCCAACTGCAATGACCAGCAGAAATCAGGTACTGCTCATTTCACACATACAGAACCAAAAGGGGATGTAAATGAAAATGTGCACCACAAGTTAATCTGCAAATGTAATGGTAATCTGCAAATGTAAAGGATGCTTGGGAGCCGGTACTGGCTCTAACTGACTGTATCAATCGAAGTTTTGTGATGACAAAGATGTATTCTTTTTGAGTGGCATTGCAGAGTTAACAACTCAATTGTGAAGTGCATGCTTTTAATTGCAACTGTATTATATTGTGCTTACTACCCCTGGAGGTGTTGAAGGAATGGTGATGTAAACAAATGCATTACGTACAGCCTGAGTACTATTAATGTCTATATTCTGGAAGCAACATTTTATCTTAAACCTTTTTGCGCATTTTGTAGCAGTCTTTCTTATACTGTGTGTAATGCAAGTTTAAGATAACAACTTACATGTTCAAAGTGCTTTCTGTCACAGGCTGTGACCTCGTAGCACTAAAAATACACAAGTCGCTATTCTCCACACACCAACCAAGATTTAATTCTGTGGCTCTCTGGTTCCACACAGACCTCTGCAGTGCATTTCCCACTGAGTAGCAACTTTTTAAATTTATTTTTCATTAAAGCTGTGAGTTATTTTATATGTTGCTACCTGAGTGTGAAAGACCAAAATACCTTACAGAATATTTAGTTTTTTTAGGCACACCCTTGACCCTGCCCGCCCTAACACTTACTGACCCCACCCCCACTGCAAGCAGCATCATAGTTCCCATACTTTTTTGAATGCACTTCGAACGCTGGCAGAGAAGCCTCTACTTTAAAGACCTCATCGCAACCAGGGCAGAGTCTCATGATCGTTTCTGCCTGGTCTGCAGTTAAATGACAGGTTAAGAAGTGGGCCTGATTCCAGTTGGGCCTGCAGGCTAGAGGTTAGGGAGTGGGCCTTACTCCTGCCAGACCTGCGGGCTAGATGTTAGGGAGTGGACCTGGCTCCTGCCTGTTCTGTGGGCTAGAGGTTAGGTAGTGGGCCTGACTCATGCCAGACCTGTGGGCTAGAGGTTAGGGAGTGGGTCTGACTCCTGGCAGACCTGCGGGCTAGAGGTTAGGGAGTGGGTCTGACTCCTGCCAGACCTGTGGGCTAGAGGTTAGGGAGTGGGCCAGACTCCTGCCTGTTCTGTGGGCTAGAGGTTAGGTAGTGGGCCTGACTCATGCCAGACCTGTGGGCTAGAGGTTAGGGAGTGGGTCTGACTCCTGGCAGACCTGCAGGATAGAGGTTAGGGAGTGGGCCTGACTCCTGCCAGACCTGCGGGCTAGAGGTTAGGGAGTGGGCTAGACTCCTACCTGGCCTACGGGCTAGAGGTTAGGGAGTGGGCCTGACTCCTGCTAGTCCTGCGGGCTAGAGATTAGGTAGTGGGCCTGACTCCTGCCAGACCTGCGGGCAAGAGGTTAGGGAGTGGACCTGACTCCTGCCAGACCTGTGGGCTAGAGGTTAGGGAGTGGGCCAGACACCTTCCTGGCCAGCAGGCTAAAGGTTAAGGAGTGGGCAAGACTCCTGCCTGGCCTGCAGGCTAGAGTTTAGGCAGTGGGCCTGACTCCTGCCTGAACTGCGGGCTAGAGGTTAGGGAGTGAGCCTGACTCCAGCCTGACCTCGGGGCTAGAGGTTAGGGAGTGGGCCAGACTCCTGCCTGGCCTGCGGACTAGAGGTTACGGAGTGGGCCTGACTCCTGCCAGACTGGGGTGCTAGAAGTTAGGGAGTGGGCCTGACTCCTGCCTGGCATGTGGGCTAGAGGTTAGGGAGTGGGCCTGACTCCAGCTAGACCTTGGGGCTAGAGGTTAGGGAGTGGGCCAAACTCCTGCCTGGCAAGCGGGCTAGAGGTTAGGGAGTAGTCCTGACTCCTGCCAGACCTGAGGGCTAGAGGTTAGGGAGTGAGTTAGACTACTGCTTGGCCTGCGAGCTAGAGGTTAGGGAGTGGGCCTGACTCCTGCCTGGCCAGCGGGCTAGAGGTTAGGGAGTGGGCCTGACTCCTGACAGACCTGCAGGCTAGAGGTTATGGAGTGGGCCTGACTCCTGCCTGGCCTGCGGGCTAGAGGTTTGGGAGTGGGCCTGACTAATGCCTGGCCTGCAGGCTAGAGGTTAGGGAGTAGGCCTGACTCCTGCCTGGCCTGCGGGCTAGAGGTTAGGGAGTGGGCCTGACTCCTGCCAGACCTGCGGGCTAGAGATTAGGAAGTGGGCCTGACTCCATCCAGACCTTGGGGCTAAAGGTTAGGGAGTGGGTCAAACTCCTGCCTGGCCTGTGGACTAGAGGATAGGGAGTGGGCCTGACTCCTGCCAGACCTGGGGGCTAGAGGTTAGGGAGTGAGTCAGACTCCTGCCTGGCCTGCAGGCTAGAGGTTAGGGAGTGGGCCTGACTCCTGACAGACCTGCGGGCTAGAGGTTAGGGAGTGGGCCTGACTCCTGCCTGGCCTGCGGGATAGAGGTTAGGTAGTGGGCCTGACTAATGCCTGGCCTGTGGGCTAGAGGTTAGGGAGTGGGCCTGACTCCAGTCAGACCTTGGGGGTAAAGGTTAGGGAATGGGCCAACCTCCTGCCTGGCCTGCTGGCTAGAGTTTAGGGTGTGGGCCTGACTCCTGCCAGACCTCGGGGCTAGAGGTTAGGGAGTGAGTCAGACTCCTGCCCTGCCTGCGGGCTAGAGGTTAGGGAGTGGGCCTGACTCCTGCTAGTCCTGCGGGCTAGAGATTAGGTAGTGGGCCTGACTCCTGCCAGACCTGCGGGCAAGAGGTTAGGGAGTGAGTCAGACTCCTGCCCTGCCTGCGGGCTAGAGGTTAGGGAGTGGGCCTGACTCCTGCTAGTCCTGCGGGCTAGAGATTAGGTAGTGGGCCTGACTCCTGCCAGACCTGCGGGCAAGAGGTTAGGGAGTGGACCTGACTCCTGACAGACCTGCGGGCTAGAGGTTAGGGAGTGGGCCTGACTCCTGCCTGGCCTGTGGGCTAGAGGTTAGGGAGTGGGTCTGACTCCTGACAGACCTGCGGGCTAGAGGTTAGGGAGTGGGCCTGACTCCTGCCTGGCCTGCGGGCTAGAGGTTAGGGAGTGGGCTTGACTAATGCCTGGCCTGCGGGGTAGAGGTTAGGGAGTGGGCCTGACTCCTGCCTGGCCTGCAGGCTAGAGATTGACTAAGGCCTGACCACTATGAATAAGCAGAAGTGAAACGGGAAAGACTCTCCCTGTGGGCGTTGAGGGACACTGTTTAGACCCTCCCTGCCTTCAACGCCCAGTGGCTCCTCTCAGCACGGGAGGAAGAGTTAATTGAGTGGCCCAGCAGCTCTCAAGGCCTCTCTGTGAAGCAAAATATCAAGCCAGACACACTTCATGCTTTGCCAGCCCAGGCGAGCGCATTGTCATTATCCGTACATGACAATGATCGCCAATACTCTTTAAGTGGAGTTACAAAGTACCGCAATTACTATCCTTCATGGGCCCCATCTCCCTGGGCTGGCTCGAGCATGTCTAAATTGCCCCAGACAAATAGGGTGTCCATCTCTCACAGTAAAAACTACCAGCCATTTGTTCACGTTTTTATTTTCTGTAGCAGAACTTTATAGAAAATCATCTATTTTCATTTTTAACATGGCCTTTGTCTTTGTTCACTTTAATTATCATTCATGGGTCACTAAAGCAGCAGTAAAACACATTCTAAAGTGATTTTCCTAATTATTGTGTCAGCAGGGACATTAAAATACTAGTCATGCCGGTATAGAATCTGCCAGGTGGCAACCCTAAGGCCATACAAAGTCAACAATTTAGAAAAATCAAAACAACTGGCCTACTAAAAAAATCTGGTCCACAGCTGGCCTCTTAGCGGCCTTTCTACCCTTTTTGTGGAAGGTACAATGGCCAATCCAAACCTGTTCACAATGCACCTCCAAGTTGCAGATTTTTGTTCAGGAGGTGCACGACTGCCCACTGCAGACCATCAGAAATGGATAACACTGAGCTGAAGTCCCTCAGTTTTTGCCACCACCTTTGCAGCTGAATGCTATCCTGGCCACAGGCAGAAGGCAATTTCAGAAGGAGGTGTACAGACAGTGATGTGATGGTCCATGCTCAGGTGGATGCAGGTTGGGAACAGCAGCCTGAGCGGTGGGGGTGAGGGCTGAATTTGAATGCCTACTCTGCCCCAGCTGAGCCAACACAGCTTGAACCAACCAATGGGAGCTACAGGGGTGAGTGGCAAGGAGGGGCTGGCTGTACTAAGCATCAGGCGTTTCCCCAAGAGGCTGGAAGGTAGGGGGTCGCTTTTGTTACTATTTCTGTTGCAAAGAGGGTTGACTATGCAGATCACTGAACAGTATTTTATGTGTATAGCTCAGTGGGTTACTGCTTTTGTCATGGAGATCCCGTTTGTTACTGTGCAATTCATAAGGTACAATCGTAATCCAGGTTAGAAAGGTATGTTTTTTCCCAGTGTTTCATTACTTTAATTATGCTAATAAGGGTTTGTTTGGGTAGAAATAAATTCTCATTATTAAAGTCAACCCTAACCACTGTGTTAGGTTCTGAATCCTGAGTTTGTGCTTCCCCAGACCAAGCACTCTCACAAAATGTCTACCAGTATGGATGACATGTGAATCCTACACCTTGTAGTCCCCTTTGTCTTATGTAATACTTTCTATACACTGATTCGCACACATATGACTCATTGTCTCTGTATTGGGTATTTGTGTGGGTGTGATGTAAACTGGTCCAACACCTTACACTGGTATGTGAGGTGCTATAAAACAAATGAAATACATGTGAGAGAGGGGCTATGGAGAGATGAGAAGCACTGTTGGAGGGTCATAGTGAGAGAATCATTAAAGAGCCCCAATAAAGATTGCTGTATCTTGGTGCACTGTAAGGTCAGCATGCATTAAAAACAAATACAATTGAATATATAATGTATTGTAGAATGCACCATTTTTGCAATTTCCCCCAAATTTTCTTGGGGGAGAACCCCTTGTAGTGGTCAAGCTCGCTCGCTGCGCTTGTTCACTATGCACTGTTTGGGGAGCTGGTCCTATAACATTTACCAGGGCTGCTTTGTGTTCCCAGTCTGGTCCTGATGAGCAGACCACTCAGCAGTAGTATAAGAGAAGTTCTCCTGCATGACATGGGAAAGTTCAATGCTCCGTTGACTTTGACAGCTATGATGCTACGGGTCAGGATTCTAACTTCATGTCACAACACTTCACGCGCCTCTTTGCATGAAGTAAACTACAAAGAGTCTTAGTCTGAGTCTAAAAATGATGGTGTTCACCACTGCCAACGAAAGCCACAATTTAAGCACTTTCCCTCCTCCAGTGATTGCTCTGGTGATAGCATGGGCCAGTGTGGGAGGAGTGTGTGTGAGCAAGATGCTAAAGGTAGAATTGATGAAATATATTATTGTTTATTTGGTAGAAAATGAAAGAGCTGTGCTCGGAGGACCTGGCAGAGGAAACATACCTTACCACGCAGTGCAAATACCACGCAGTGTTTACCACACATATGCCTTAATAACACATGCCATTTGCCACAAATTTCTTTACCACCCATGCCTTTTCTATGCTTGGAAAGAATGAGTCCATATATATATTTATTTTTGTATATATATATGTCGATGCAAAATGCTGATTCTTTGTCAAGCAGCACACTGTAGACCAATTTCGTTGCGAAGCGGTTTGTTTATTTAGGCTTCTGACACACCCAACGCGTTTCGGGGAAAAACCCCTTGATCACGAGTAGCAGTGTCTTTGGTTTGTTCGTTTAAATAAACAATCACGTGATACATAAACACAGTGAAAAGACTTCAACAAGTTACATCACTCGCTGATACATTATAATAATACAAAGTAAAATAAATAAATGAAAATTCTCGTAGCAATCTTTGTGTGTTTGGCAATAATATTTTCACATTTTTGTGTACGTCGACGTGGGCGAATACCCAAGGGGTTGAGAATTTTTGCAACCCCCACCTTCAACGACCCCGAGCTTATTAGCCCCTTGTGCGCTCATGACGGAACCATGCCGTCATGAGCCACGGGCGGCGTGTGCTCATGACGGCGTGGTTCCGTCATGCTGCGGCCTATGGCGGTCGCTCCTCCCACGCGGCTCTAATTCCCCGCCTGTGCGGGCGAAATAGAGAGTGGGCGGAGTCATGACGGAACCACGCCGTCATGAGCACAGCTCGCCCGTGACTCATGATGGCGTGGTTCCGTCATGAGCATGGCGGCGCCGCGCTCCCCCCCACCCGCCCAGCGCTGCGGCGGAATTCGCGCCACAGCGAAGGGGTTAATGATTGGGCTGCAAATAATCAACTGCTCCACAATCATGTTGGGGTTACTCGTGAAATATGCACATAAAGAAGTGGAAAGACTAGCTGACGAAATTGAAAACACCACTAAACAACTAAAAGCTATCTGCAGGCAGGAAGAATTCCAAAAAGAAATAGACAAACTTGACGAAAAACTGCACAAAATCAAAGAAGATATTACGATCAAAAAACAAAGAAAATTCCATAGAGATCTGATTGACTATCAGAGAGGCCAAGTGCTAACCTTTGCAAAGAAATACAACAGACTACGTGACACTTCGACCGCAACAGCGGAAAAAACTAACAGCACTGATACAAGAAGGCACATTAATGAAGATGGTGCAACAAAAACGAAAACCAAAGAGACGAGAGTGTAATCAGTGAGAGTGATATATCAAGCATCTCGGAACGAGATGGAGCACAAGAACGAATTTTAACGGAGTTTTCACTGATGGCGAAGGGGAGAATAGCAGCCAACAGACAAGGAGCAAATCGAGGAAGTGGAAGAAGAGGCAGAAGCGCCTCAAAAGGAAACAAAACATCGCTAGGAGACTTGGGAAGCCCCGTGGGAAGTCGAACACTGTCATCAACTTATCTAACCACCCACTGAATGACATTAAGGTAGAGATTCTTTCATTGGGCTTATCATTCTGCCCTTCTTATAATTTTAACTATACTCAAAGTCGCATTGACTTATTTTACTTCACACGTAAGTTCAGAATTAAAAAGTGGTATGCCACGAAGTTTACTGACATTTGTGATAACTTGAATAGCAATGAAAATCCTAGTACCACCAGTATAGGTGATGTTGAGTTATGGCATACTCTGAGAGAATTGGAAAGTGATGATTATGATACTACGAATTCTATTGTTGATGAAAATGTACGTATTGATATGAGTGTCAAAAGTGGTTTTAAGCCTAAATTAATATTTTTCCCACAGATAAAAAACGATGCTATAGATGTGTTTGAAAGAGGGGTAACACAAGAATTTCTTAAACTATCACAAAAGAGATGGTATGGCAACAAAAATCTCTCAGACATACAAATAATGGCTATTGATAATTTGAGAAGTGATCGTTCAATAGTCATAAAAAAAGCTGATAAAGGGGGAAATGTGATTGTTTTACCACGTGACATGTATATCAATGAAGGTATGAAACAACTGTCAGATCCTGAGAAATATGAAGTGAGTAGCAGAAAAGAATATGAGAAATCCATACAGATATATCAGGCCCAGTTGTCTGACTGGAAGGAGAGGGGTATTCTGGAACAGGATGAATTTAAGTTCCTGGTTTGTAAATATCCCAAGCTACCAGTGCTATACCTGCTTCCGAAAATCCACAAAGACAGGCAAAATCGCCCTGGTAGACCAATTGTTTCTTCCAGGGGGAGTTGCCTTGAGAATACATCAAATGATGTGGACTTTTTTCTTCAGCCCCTGGTGCAATCATTACCGTCTCATGTTAAGGACACAGGGGATTTCCTTAGACGCCTAGAGACTATTGATTGGAAAGCAGGCTACAATCTATTACGCTTAGATGTTACAAGTTTATATACTTGTATTCCCCATCAACTGGGATTAGAGGCCTGTCGGTACTTCTTAAAAGACGGATCAGTCTCTTATACACTCCACACTGAAATGTTGAGCTCAATGATGCTTAGCTGTCTTACGCAGAATTTCTTCATCTTTGATGATAAGATATTTAGACAAACCCTCGGAACATCTATGGGGACTTGCTTTGCTCCTTGCTTTGCAGGTCTCTACTTAGGGTATTGGGAAGAAACGATAGTCAGAAAAATGGAAGCCAGAAACACAAAGGTGGTTATATGGGCACGCAACATCGATGATATTTTTGTAGTGTGGAAAGGCAATGAGGCGGAAGCCCAAAAATTTGTGAATGCTCTCAATAATAATGAATTCAATTTAAAATTCACAAGTGAATTCTCTGACATATCCCTGGAGTTTTTAGATCTCAAACTCAGAGTGACAAATGGCAAACTTGAGAACACTCTCTCCCGGAAGGATACAGCAGGCAATAGCCTGCTACATGCTAGGAGTTGCCACCCCAAAAGCCTTATTCAAATCATCCCCATAGGCGAGTTTTTGCGAGCAAAACGCAATTGCAGCACAGAGGGGGGGGGGGGGGTGTATGTGAAAGAGGAAGCAATCATGACTAAGAGATTGCTCCAGAGAGGATACACCAAAGCCTCCTTTAGAAGAGCGAAATTGGAAGTTAATAACAGAATTAGATCAGACTTAATTGCCATCAAAGACACACAATTGGAGGATACTGATCAGAAGATCAGATTTATAACTACCTTCAATAGACAAGCTAAGCAAGTGAGACAAAGTCTAGGTAAATTCTGGCAGGTCTTGAGCACCGATAAAGATCTGGCACCCCAAATTGAAACATACCCATAGATAACTTACAGGAAAGCTAGATCACTAAAAGACACACTTTGCAGAACCCTAGAAACATCTGTTATCAATAAGTCGTATTTCAGAGGCTTTTATACATGGCGTAATTTCAAGGCGTGCAAATACAGTAAAAATTGCAAAGAATGCAAATTATCATCTGCATGCAAACCTTTTATCATTGAAAAACATTTATCTTGCAATACGGACTATGCAGTGTACACTCTAAAATGTCCTTGCAACAAAACATATATAGGAAGTACACTGCACAGAGCAAAGAAACGTGTATTAGAGCACCTAAGAGCGATAAGAAATGGGGATAAACAATACCCGGTCGCCAGACACTTTCAGAAATTTCACAATCAGAAAGACAAACTGTTATCTTTCTGTGTCTTAGACACAGTAAGTGTCAATGTTAGAGGAGGCAATCGGGTTCAGGATTTGAGACGTCTTGAATCGAGGTTTATTATCCAATACCAAACAATGGCTCCCGGGGGACATAATTGTGACGACGAGATGTCAGTCCATTTGGGCTAAGTTAATGTCTTTTTTGATTAAGTAATCAGCTCGTGGATATATTGTTTCTTCGCAATGTCCTGTTGTAATTTTAGCCCAAATGATCAGATAATCTGATAAATTTACTATCCTTACAATCACTGCTTAGACATGTTTGTGGAGTGATTACATTGTAGTTGTGATCAAAATGTAAGAATATTTGTTAGAGTCCGTTGCCTCGCAGCTTATTGTATATAGTTGCCTTTGTAAATTTTAATTAGAAGTGAAAAATGAACAATCTTTGTTATGTTTGGACCACAGGTTGAATAAAATGCAGCAGTGAAGAACTTGAAGCCTTTTTTTTTACTATCACCAGTCAGTTATAAGCATCCAATTTATAATGCGTGATGTGGCCACAGGATGTGACCGAGGTGGGATTACGTTTTCTTTCGAAATTTGCCAACTTGGGCAAGACTGTGTAATGAATGGTTATTGAAGCACAGTGATTTATTTGCCCACTGGGGCTCTATCATAGTATGTCACAGGAGGGCTAAAGCGCATTACAGTAATCATCAGCACGGACTGAATGGGTGCGATTAAAGTGCGCAGAATAATTTTATTTGGCCCACTGGGGCATCACTTATTTTGTTTTGAGGACATTATGTTGATGCATACTGATGTACAAATGAACTGGCAAATCCGATACAGTTATAAAATGTTATTGTTAATGGGGCCACAGCATAGGATACACATGTGGACAATAACGTTTTGGCAGCTTGAATGAACAGCTTTAGAAACTGAAAAAGTAGACTGCAATATACAAATATGTGAAAATATTATTGCCAAACACACAAAGATTGCTAGGAGAATTTTCATTTATTTATTTTACTTTATGTTAATATAATGTATCAGCGAGTGATGTAACTTGTTGAAGTCTTTTCACTGTGTTTATGTATCACGTGATTGTTTATTTAAACAAAAAAACCAAAGACATTGCTAATCGTGATCAAGGGGTTTTTCCCCGAAACGCGTTGGGTGTGTCAGAAGCCTAAATAAACAAACTATTTCGCAACAAAATTTGTCTACGGTGTGCTGCTTGACAAAGAATCAGCATTTTGCATCGACATTGAGGGCCTCGCCGTCCCGCCGTAGAACGCAGCCGCAAGTGGCAAGGGTAAGGCGACGCTCAGCTGAGGGATATATATATATATATCTAAATATATATCTAAATATATATATTATCTACTGGCGGTCGCCAGTAGATAGTTATAGTTACAACCTAGTTTCCATAGGAAATCTCAAAATTCTATTTTGAATAACTTTGGCGCTGGTTGACGAATCCTCGCGAAATTTTCAAAACTAATGGGGCGCTCCGCTCAGCTCCTACCCTGAAAGTCTCGGGGTGATTCGTCAAGCGGGGGCCGAGAAAAAGGGGGGGTCCCAAAACGCGTTTTCCCCATGCATTTTTCCATAGGACCTTTAGTCGCAGCTACAGCCCGAACGGCTGAACAGAATTACGTGAAATTTGGCAGAGAGGTAGCCATAAGGTCAAGGAAGTGTAAATCTGTTCAGTATTTCCTGAGAAAATAGCATTTAAAAGCATATCAATATCTATACGCGCGCACCGTGCGCGCAATGTGCGCGCACCCTGCCGTGCGCGAGCGCAATTCTGATTGGTTGTTAGATGTCGGTAAACATTCGAATCGGTCGAAACCAGGAAGTGTCGGCCGCCATTTTGTCTCTCGCAGTCTGAGGGGGTGAAAAAAAAAGGTGGAGAACGTGAAAAGGGGGCAGAGTGGACAGTTCCTGACCCCCTAGCCTTGGTCAGGGGGTCACAGAAGGACCCCCAAGGGAGACAAAAACATTTATTTATTTTTTTTAAATCGCGAGGTGTGCGCACCGCGCGCGCACGGCACGCACTGCGAACCGTCCAAAGCGTGCGCACACCTTCGCGATTTTTAAAAAAAATAACTATTTCACGGTGCGCGCACGGTGAAAAACCTGGAAAATTTTTTTATTAATAAATACATAACTTAGCATTTAAAAAACCGTACAAATTCACTGAAAAAACCATAGGTTTCACACACGTTATAGTTACAAATTAGCATTTAAAAAACCTTGCAAATTCACTTAAAAAACCATAGGTTTCACACATGTTATAGTTAGCTGGACATTTCACTCGTAAAAAACCAATGAAATTTCCCCGTTATAGTTAGTGCAGGCAACTATAACTCACGCGACCGCAATCCTCTGCTGATGACGTCAGATATTACATCACTGATGACATATGTGTCTTTATGAAAAATAAATTTTTGTAATATATGTATAGCTAAAGATTAATGGAAGAAGACATGGGTAAATAAGTGTCTAAATACAGTGATGTAATATCTGACGTCATCAGCAGAGGATTGCGGTCGCGTGAGTTATAGTTGCCTGCACTAACTATAACGGGGGAATTTCATTGTTTTTTTACGAGTGAAATGTCCAGCTAACTATAACATGTGTGAAACCTATGGTTTTTTAAGTGAATATATATATATATATATATATATATATATATATATTCACTGAAAAAACCATAGGTTTCAGGGGTGTTATAGTTAGCTGGACTTTTCACTTGTACAAAACCATTGAAATTTCCCCGTTATAGTTAGTTCAGCTAACTATAACTCGCGCGCCCGCAATGCACTGCTGATGACGTCACATATTACATCACTCATGACAAGCCCCTAGTATATAATAGGGCATGGGGATTAAAACTACCTCTTAAAACAGGCCACAGGGCGTTTTTGCACACGTTAACTCAGGCCCCGTCCCCTCCCTTCACCACTGTGTAAACACGCCCTGTGTCCATTTTTAGTTGGGAGATTAAGTTCATTTGAATCCTGAGGGTCCCTAGGGTCCAACGAGCCCACTAGGTACCTCCAGTAAGTGCCACAGAGCTGCGTTGCAGAGAGGTGTGAAAAGTGGCACGGCCTGGACCACCTCTCTGCAATGCAGCTCAGTGGCGCTTACTGGAAGCACTTGGTGGGCTAGTTAGCCCCCAGGGGCCCTCAGTATTGAAGGGAAATTATATCCCCAATTTAAAACGTGCCATAGTGCGTGTTTGCACACGTCACCTCAGGCCCCGTCCCCTCCCTTCACCACTGTGTAAACGCGCCCTGTGGCTGTTCTAAGTTGAGAGATTAAGTCCCCTTGAATCCTAAGGGTCCCTAGGGTCAAACTAGACCACTAGGTACCTCCAGTAAGCGCCACAGAGCTGCGTTGCAGAGAGGTGTAAAAAGGGGCTTGGCCTCAGAACACCTGGCTGCAGCGCAGCTCCCTGGCGCATACTGGAGATGCCTGTTGGGGGCGCGTTTGCAGAGTGCTGCACGGAGGGGGCATGGCCTCCGGCACGATGCCAGTCTTTTATTTATTTTAGTTTTTTAAGAAGGGGGGCTGTTTGGTTCCCCTTCTTATTCTAATTTATTGGCCCTGATGACCCCATCCCCCAGGGCCAGTCTCCTAATTATATTTTTTTGACCCCAATCCCCAGGGCCGGCCACTGTTTTTTATTATTTTTAAAAAATATATATTTATAGACACACCTAGGACATGCTGGACAAACCGTACGTACCTATCACCATGACGATTTGCGTGATATTCATTAAAAGGCGACTATGCATGCAATGAATCCACGTGGAATGTATTTACACCACTAGTGAAGCTCTGACATGTCTGATGCCCTACCGTGCCTAATCCTGGTAGACACCCTTGTCGTTTATTTATACAAACATGGGTAGCTATTGACGGGCACATTTAATACACATGCACACCAAGCCATTCAAAGGGGATTCGAAAAAATTTGACCAAAACTATGCAAGAAACCCCCCTCACGGTTAATAAAACACACATCCAATGCCGGATGTGTAATACTTTTTATTTTACTCTCTGGAAAGGGGACGAACATCACTTGAGAGTCACAGCGTGCTCCTGACAGAGCCCAATGCTGTGTTACACCCACCATTGCCTGCCGAGTGCCACACACCTCTGTGTTGTATTCCACTAGCTAGTGCATATGCTATGACACTCTCTAGCCCATGTGCACTGTAACACCACCCCGTGAATATGTCATGCCACACTTGTCTTCGCACGGGTTATATTGCCCCATCTAACGTGCCTTTCTCGATGCCTATGTTATAACGCACAGTGCTATGCCATACATATTACAATCTGGGATCCATATCTTTGTCACAGTGCATATGCAACGTTACACTCCCCAGCACATATTTTATATTACAACTTTAGAGACTAGTTAGGTTACACAACACTGCCCTGTGCATATTACACTCCAAGGCGCATATCGTATAGCACGCGCTAGTGCCTGTGCTATCTCGCGCTCTCCAATGAATCTGTCATTGCGCACAATGTATTGCATATTATATTTCACGCCCGGTTCATCTTATATCACACTTTTTGGTGCATAGTTTATACCATACACTATATCTAGTTTTCATTTTCAATCGTGCTCTCAGGACTATGTTCTATATAACACTGTGTTCACCTACCCTTTTCACGGGCATTACATTTTGCGATAGGGGGTGGAGGGTCAGGGGGTGTTTCTGCCAAGTGAGCCCGGAGTCACAGTCACAAACGTCCTCTTCTTCCTGAATAAAAGTGAGATTATGCTGCATACTTGTTCATATTTTAAGTAGTTCGCACAGACACAATGTTTTAAAAACAATAAAGTTCCTAATACCCGCCTTCTCTGAACAGTTAGCTTGCTGCCCCATCCCCTTCCTCCCTATCCTCTGTTGTGTGAATCCATGGACTAGCCTCCTCCCTCCTGCCATGCATGGTCTGATGTGCTGCCACTGCCCTCAATTTAGTATGATGTACCAGTCCACTCCTCCTGCCCTCCATTGCCCAATTCTATGCCCCATCATTGACCTCCTGCTTAAACTCTGTGCTTAGCTTGCTGCCCCTATTCTCCTTCCCCCTGCCCTCCGATGTCTTTGTGCATGCCCCTGCTCCATCCTTTTTGCCCACCATGTCCCATGGACCTGCCACTCCTATCTACTCTGAGTGTTCTGTTGAGCTGCCACTCCCCTCCCACCTGCCTAGCATTGTCAGATGACTGTAACCTGTCCCTGCCACCTCCACCCTGCCTGTCCACATGCCATGCCCCTATCCTCTTCCTCCTGTCCTACATGGTCCATTGTACTGCCACACCCTTCTGCCCTCCCTGGTCTGTTGTGCTGCAACTGCTCCTCCTGCCTGCCCCGTGTGGTCTGTTGTGAGGTCCCTTCCCCTGAACTTTCTTGTCTGTGCACAGGTCCTGACCCTCCCCTCTATCCTCCATCGTCCTTTGTGCATGCCCCTCCACCCTCCTTCTTGCCCATCATAGCCATTGTGCTGCCACTAACTCTCCCACTTGCCATGCATGGTCTTCTGTGCTGCCATGGCCCCTCCCACCTTCCCTGTGTGGTCAGTTAGCTGCACCTGACCCCCTCCCACCTTCACTCCATGGTCTGTGTGTATGCCATCACAGTCTCACTGTTGCTCTTCATGGTGTGTCTTGCTTCTAGTGCCCATCCTGCCTGACCTCCATGGCTATCTTGCTGCTCCTGCCCTGCCCCCTTGCCCCCTTGCCCCCAGCCCTACTCCCTCCCTCCTGGCTCGTCTGTTCCATTGTAATGCCCCTGATCCGTCCCTCCTGCCCTTTATGGTCTGTTATGCTGCAGCTTTCTCTCCTGTCTGTCCATTATGGTCAGCTAGCTACCATTGCCTCTTGCCCCTCTGTTCTCTGTTGTCCATGTGCATGGTCCTGTCCCCTCCCTCTTGCTTTCTATGGATTGTTGTGCTGCACTCCCGTCCTGCATGCCCTGTGTGGTGTATTGTGCTGCTGCAAACCCTGATGCCTGCCCTGCAGGGTCAGTTTGGTGCACCTCTCCATGTCCATCCTGTCCTCTGTTATCCAAGTCCATGTCCCTATCCCATTTCCTTCCATGATCCAATGTACCATACTTGCGAACATTTTGAACTTGGTAAGAGGGAGATTTTGAAAAAAAACTGGGGTATTGATTTTCCCCTTTGAGTTACATTGAAAAAGAGGATATTATAGACAGGAGACAGATCAAATAAAGCCCATTTGAGCTTAAAAACATTGGACGTTTCCTGGCTGAATCGGGTCTGTTGGCATGTTTGGTTGTACTACCATTGCCTCTTCCTTCTGCCCACAATGGTCTATTACATTGCCACAGCCTTGAAGGAGGGTAGATTTTGTATCACAGGGGGCCCCTGGCCCGTTCTGTCCACACCTGAAGAATGAGACCCTTGTCCTTGCCCTGCCAGCTGCATTTGTAGGCCGTATTAAATTGACCAGCGGGTCCTGTGTTGCTATATAATTATCCTGAGACATCCTTACCACTCAGCCAGCATAAAACCCCTGTGTAGGCCCTTCTGTTCAATATGTAGGCCTCTTTGTTAAATTGACCATAGCTCTGCAATTTTAGTGTATAGCAGTCTGAAGGCAGGTCTGCGAGGCCTTCTGATCCAAACTAGTAGCCCCCACCCTACCCGAGTGCTCCGTGCTCGGTATCAAAGTTCAACATCCCCCTGAAGCTGTCGACATACAGTAGGCTGCATCCTGGACTGGTACTTGCTTCCTGGGCAGGTTTCCCGCTTTTAAGGAAGTGGCAACCGCAGAGCGTCAAGTTAGGAGAACTGAGGAGATTTTATACATGAATATATTGAATTCCCGTACAATACCCATTATTTTCTGCTTGTTCTATGGAACTTACGATAAGCTATTGGCCTGAGAGACTGACCTTTTCACCCAGTCCATTGTCAGCATTAAGTGGGTAAATGACGAAATGTCTGGTAAAATCTGCAGACGAAGATTTTGGGTAGCATACGTAGGTAGATGTAGCGTGCAAAGGAGCCCACAAAATGATATAAAAAGGGAGCACCCACAGATATCGACGGACTACCTCGCCGTCTGTATGTAGGTTAACAGGCAGTGCAGGTTTTCCCCAAGAGCTGGGAGCTCTTGTCTTCCTTTGCTTAAAATGTCTTGCTCTGCTTTGCTTGAAGTATCTTATTCTATTTTACCTATATGAAATGTCATGTTATGTTTAACCATTGTTCTCTTTACTTTTGCATTTAAAAGATTTTGGATTGTAATTGCAGGAATGCTTGCTCTAAGAGTAAACGTGAGTGTTCCTAGGTAACATTTTCCTTGGTGTAACTTGTTTCTCATGATGCATTTATAGATGTGTTTTCTCTCTCTCTCTGTCAGTACATTAATTGAGATACAGATAATATTATGACAGCTGTATGATTATCTGGATTCTGTATTTTGTACTTTATGTCTCTATTCTGCGGTTTCTTTGAAGTTGCATCTTCTCATTAAACTGCCATTGTATTCTGCCTCCAATTCCATGTCTCATATGTCTGTTTTCTTCATTTTTGGAGCAAGCGTTCCTAGGCACCCCGGCTCAAATTAAGGTGCCCCTTTTGTCCCTGACTCACTCTCCTGCTCAGTTCTGTGGTGGCTCCCGGGGATCTGGGGACCGCCCCTAGCTTCCTTGACCCGTAATAGATCTTCCCTCCAACAGCCTCTCTTGCAAGTCCTGTATTGTTGGTTTGTTGCCCCTGCCCCCCTTTCCACTGCCCTCCATAGTCTGTTGTGCTTCCACGGCCCTTCCTGCCTGCTCAGTGTGGTTAAATTGTTGCCTTTGCACCCTCCTACCTGCCTTCAATTTTCAGAGTCCGTGCCCCTGGCCTCTGCCTCTCAACAGTATCCTAATGAACAACTAGATTGCTAACATTCTATATTTATTACTAAAGTGTGGAACGCCTGACATCATCTTGATGTAATCAAAACTGTAATACCTAGAGCATTTCCTTTAGAAATTACATATATGAGAGGGTCTTATTGGCATCAAAATTATGGTTAGTGCTCTAAAAGACTAAAATAAGGACATATTTTCAGAGTTTTCAAATAGCGACAAAGCACTTTTAAATTATTTGTTATCTTTATGTTTTTTTATCCAGTTGACCACTTGATTAAATGTTGCACTTAGGGGAGAGGGTGTGGTGTTACTTCCAGAACTGCAGACTTTGCAACTGGGGAACCAGGTTGAAGTTTCTGCTTCAGCTCGACATTCTGTGATTCTGGTCAAATCACTTAGTCTCCCCATGTCTACAACCAAAATGAATTTGTTCTTGTGTGATGTAACCAATGCTCATGTAAAGCACTCCAATACCTGACAAGTCTGCACTATATAACACTGCAAAAACACAAAATAATAAGTGTTTTGCACACTTCTGTCATTGGGCTATATTTGGGCTACATCTGGGTGATTTTGGGCTACATTTGGGCTCTTTTGTCTCCGGTGGCCATCTTGGGAGATTTATTTGTTATGAAGTTTCCTAATTTCCTCATGTACTGCAGTCTCCTCAGTAGGAAATGCTTTCAGTTTTTTACTTTGATTCCATCATGAAGGTATTCAGATATGTCACACATTTGCCATAAATTCTGAATGTTAGCACTCTAGTTGCTCATTAGATCACTGCAGTAAAACTACTGCACCATGGAAGTCTGCTCCTGGTATTAAAAGTGCATGTTTCAGTCTCCATGTCAGAATGTTTTAATGAAATAGAAGAGGATTTGAGAAGTCACTCAAAATGTGCCCTCATTTTCTTTCTTCAGCATTAATCATAATTTCTATGGCAAAATGAACCTCCTCATTGTGTTCCTTTTTAAATTAAATGTTTTAAGTGTTACCAGTTTATTCCAATCAAGATGGCTTCAGGTGTGCCATACTTTTGTCATAATGAAGACAGTAAGCGCTCTAGTTGTTTTTAAGAACATTCTGGGACATTCTGTCATTGGGCTATACTTGGGCTACATCTGGGTGATATTTGGGCTACATTTGGGCTCTTTTGTCTCTGGTGGCCATCTTGGGAGACTTATTTGTTATGAAGTTTCCTAATTTCCTCATTTACTGCAGTCTCCTCAGTAGGAAATACTTTCAGTTTTTTACTTTGATTCCATCAAGAAGGCATTCAGATGTGTCACACATTTGCCATAAATTCAGAATGTTAGCACTCTTTTTGCTCATTAGATCACTGTAGTAAAGCTACTGCTCACCAGGGAAAACTGCTGCTGGTATTGAAAGTGCATGTTTCAGTCTGCATGTCAGAATTTTTTAATGAAATAGAAGAGGATTTGAGAAGTCACTCAAAATGTGCCCTAATTTTTCTTTCTGCAGCACTAATCATACTTTTTATGGAAAAATGAACCCCCTCATTTTGTTCCTTTTTAAATTAAATGTTTTAAGAGTTACCACTTTAATCCAAGCAAGATGGCTTCAGGTGTGCCATACGTTTATCATAAGTAGGACTGTTAGCGCTCTAGTAGTTCTTTGGAACACTCTGGGAAGCTGCAGTAGAACACAAAGGAATCAACTGACAGTCTCTGCCCTTGTTGGATGTACATGTTTTACTGAGAATGTCAGACTTCATTCTCACATGACTGAGAAAGATAATGTGAATTTACAGAAAATAAGCTCTCAGTTTAGCCTATAGATCACCTTCCAAACCTCTGTGGTAAAAGCATGAGAAAATATTTTTCTCTCAATCATGATATCCCAGCAGAAGGCTTTTTCACATGGTGAAATCACCTTAGAACATACCACAATTCCTAAAATGAGTATGGTACCATCAACAAATGATGTATAATGTAACTAAAGTCTTAAAACCTTCTATTAACTGCAATGCTTTTTAATGAGGTGCTATCATGTATATTGGTCCCAAGATGGCTGCCAACACTTCTTGGATGAAGTGCTGACAGCCAATCAGATCTCAGGATGAGATGTGTGGTTAGGCTCCGCCCACATATATATATGCTTTTAAATGCTATTTTCTCAGGAAATACTGAACAGATTTACACCAGACCTGCAAAAGGCACTTCCTTGACCTTATGGCTACCTCTCTGCCAAATTTCAAGTAATTCTGTTCAGCCGTTCGGGCTGTAGCTGTGTCTAAAGGTCCTATGGAAAAATGCATGGGGAAAACGCATTTTGGGACCCCCCTTTTTTCTCGGCCCCTGCTTGACGAATCCCCCCGAGACTTTCAGGGTAGGAGCGGAGCGTAGCGCCCCACCTATTTTGAAAATTTCGCGACGATTCGTCGACCGGCGCCAAAGTTATTCCAAATAGAATGTTGCGGATTTCCTATGGAAACAGGGTCCTAACTATAACTACCTACTGGCGACCGCCAGTAGGTAATATATATATATATATATATACATATATATATATGCACAAAGATTCCTCCACTTTACTGGGGGCCTCCTGCTCTGCAGGGCGAGCTCTGAGACAGGAATGGAGATCCTGTTAATTTGAACCACAAAAAACGAAAGAGCCCACAGCTTCGGTATCCTTTCAAGCTGACTTCTTTATTGTGTCTGAATACGTGGCAGCGTGAACAACTCATTAAGACCTTACGCGTTTCAGCGCAGAGCGCCTTGTTCACAGGTGAGTTGAATTAATGTCCCAGTGGTCATGTGGCTTTTACTTCATACCACAATTCCCAGAAAGCATCAATATGCAAATGTGTAGCATGGCTCGACATCGTATTATATTTAGCATTAGTAGCTTTAAATTCTTGTCTGAGTCCATTATTTAGCTTGTCTTTCACGATGCATTGAGGGTGAAAATATTAAAAAGCACAGTGCAATTTGCTGCCACATAAAAGTACCTGCTTGAAACGGAGGCACGAAGACTGCCAGAAAGAGGCCATCACCACCTTCATTTCCCTTTCTCTCCAACCACACGAGTAACTTGGAAGTCCATTTTATCTGCTGTGGCTGAGAGCGAGTCAAGCCCCCTCCGTTTGCTGCACAAAGATTCCTCCACTTTACTGGGGGCCTCCTGCTCTGCAGGGCGAGCTCTGAGACAGGAATGGAGATCCTGTTAATTTGAACCACAAAAAACGAAAGAGCCCACAGCTTCGGTATCCTTTCAAGCTGACTTCTTTATTGTGTCTGAATACGTGGCAGCGTGAACAACTCATTAAGACCTTACGCGTTTCAGCGCAGAGCGCCTTGTTCACAGGTGAGTTGAATTAATGTCCCAGTGGTCATGTGGCTTTTACTTCATACCACAATTCCCAGAAAGCATCAATATGCAAATGTGTAGCATGGCTCGACATCGTATTATATTTACCATTAGTAGCTTTAAATTCTTGTCTGAGTCCATTATTTAGCTTGTCTTTCACGATGCATTGAGGGTGAAAATATTAAAAAGCACAGTGCAATTTGCTGCCACATAAAAGTACCTGCTTGAAACGGAGGCACGAAGACTGCCAGAAAGAGGCCATCACCACCTTCATTTCCCTTTCTCTCCAACCACACGAGTAACTTGGAAGTCCATTTTATCTGCTGTGGCTGAGAGCGAGTCAAGCCCCCTCCGTTTGCTGCACAAAGATTCCTCCACTTTACTGGGGGCCTCCTGCTCTGCAGGGCGAGCTCTGAGACAGGAATGGAGATCCTGTTAATTTGAACCACAAAAAACGAAAGAGCCCACAGCTTCGGTATCCTTTCAAGCTGACTTCTTTATTGTGTCTGAATACGTGGCAGCGTGAACAACTCATTAAGACCTTACGCGTTTCAGCGCAGAGCGCCTTGTTCACAGGTGAGTTGAATTAATGTCCCAGTGGTCATGTGGCTTTTACTTCATACCACAATTCCCAGAAAGCATCAATATGCAAATGTGTAGCAGGGCTCGACATCGTATTATATTTAGCATTAGTAGCTTTAAATTCTTGTCTGAGTCCATTATTTAGCTTGTCTTTCACGATGCATTGAGGGTGAAAATATTAAAAAGCACAGTGCAATTTGCTGCCACATAAAAGTACCTGCTTGAAACGGAGGCACGAAGACTGCCAGAAAGAGGCCATCACCACCTTCATTTCCCTTTCTCTCCAACCACACGAGTAACTTGGAAGTCCATTTTATCTGCTGTGGCTGAGAGCGAGTCAAGCCCCCTCCGTTTGCTGCACAAAGATTCCTCCACTTTACTGGTGGCCTCCTGCTCTGCAGGGCGAGCTCTGAGACAGGAATAGAGATCCTGTTAATTTGAACCACAAAAAACGAAAGAGCCCACAGCTTCGGTATCCTTTCAAGCTGACTTCTTTATTGTGTCTGAATACGTGGCAGCGTGAACAACTCATTAAGACCTTACGCGTTTCAGCGCAGAGCGCCTTGTTCACAGGTGAGTTGAATTAATGTCCCAGTGGTCATGTGGCTTTTACTTCATACCACAATTCCCAGAAAGCATCAATATGCAAATGTGTAGCATGGCTCGACATCGTATTATATTTAGCATTAGTAGCTTTAAATTCTTGTCTGAGTCCATTATTTAGCTTGTCTTTCACGATGCATTGAGGGTGAAAATATTATATATATATATATATATATATATATATAGTTGCCCCTAGGTGGGATGCACTCCCTGGTGGAGATTACGCCAAAGCAAGGGCTCACGCCATGAACAAAGTCCTTTTCTGGTTTCCTGACAGACCTGTTTCGGGCCAACGCCCTCTTCAGTGGCAGACCATGTGACGTGACAGCGTGCGGCAACCACCAGTAAATCCCTGTAATAATTATGCTCAGGTGAACCACCTGAAGCAATGCTTTCTGAGACTGGTGGTTCAGTAAAACCCAAGTGGGTCGCCACCAGCATTCACATTAAAAAATGTCTTTAAAAGGATTGCCGATGTTTGCGCTGGCACCCCTGCATATAACAGGCACCTCCTGTTCCACAGTTGGCTGCCCCAATCAAGCAGCCGCGGACCCGCAAGTGTTTCGCGGTGGTGCAATCCCGCGACCAGGTTGGCCGCTATAAAAGATACAAGAAGAGTTGCCCCTAGGTGGGAAGCACTCCCAGATGGAGATTACGCCAAAGCAAGGGCACACGCCATGAACAAAGTCCTTTTCTGGTTTCCTGCCAGACGTGTTTCGAGCCAACGCCATCTTCAGTTGCAGACCATGTGACGTAACAGTGTGCGGCAACCACCAGTAAATCCCTGTAATAAATATGCTTTTGGTATTCACAGAAGGGATTTAGTAGTGGTAAAGTTGCTACTAAATGCCTTCTGTGAATACCAAAAGTAGGAGTTTAGGAGTCTGTCTTAGTTAGTAGTAGCAAAGTTAGTAGTCCTAGCTTTACTCATACTACATGCCTTTTGTGAATACCAAAAGTAGTAAGTTTAGGATTTTATCTCAGATTAGTTCTGTGAATCGGCCCCAGAGTGTCTAGTAGACCGGGGAGTTTGGGTCTGGCAATACAAATGTGGCATTTATCAGCCACTCGCCTGAAACTTGGTGATTGAAACTAGTCCCATATATTTTTAATGCATTTTAAATTATTACTTTTTAATGCATTTCAATGTTCAAAAAAGAACAGACGCCGTTTTTTTGCTGCTAGATATTAAGACAATTCTAATGTGGTATTCGTAACGCTCATTTGCACAACACATAGGCCATTGGGTCTGAATAGTTGATTTTGATTGCGCATGTCACTTTGACTGGTATAATGTTGCACTGTCACTTTAATTGTCCATTGTGAAACTTTATCAACAATGTTGCACTGCCACTTAGAAAAATATTTGCACTAGCATAAAAGGCAAAAAAATGGTGGCGACTACAGGTTTGACAAAGACCACTTGCGCAGTCGAAACGCGTTACCTGGTTTTATGTGGCCGAAAATAAAATCTCCATGAAACAATCCCGAGCGTATATATATTTCACTGAAAAGAATGTAATGTTATAATTAGGTGAGTATGTCAGTGACAACATTAATATTTGTAACTAAAAAACCCCCCACAGAATTTCATCTCTAATGATCCCGCCATTCACCTCTAAGGACCGCACTTATTACATCACTCATGACATGTTCTATGACATCATTTATGACAATACTGATGACATCTCAAATGACATCACTGATGACATCATCCAATGAGTGTGTTAGTTTGTATTATAGTTTCGATAGTGGCATGTAACTACTAAATTACTTTTCTACCTAATTTTGTACAGCCTGTGTCTAGCTAATGGGTGCAACTGTTTACAAAATGCATGTGCTTCTAATGCATCATAGCTGTGCAGAGGTATTCAACACATTATACATCTTTGTAATGAAGAGTAACTCTTGGTGCAGGTGCCAGTTGACAACTTGTGTTCATTATCTTCCACACACATTTTTTGGCATTGCAGAAAAAGTTTAAAGCAGGCCAAGATTCTACATACGACATACTAACTATTGTAAGGAGCTGAGTTATTAAACAGAATAGTCTCAGCATGACAATTTCTACAAAACATAAACGACTGAGTGCACCAGATACTAACCTATGTAATGTAAATGTGCTTGTTTTGCTTCAGAATATGGGTTATCTGTGATGTTTTCACCACAATATGAAGGCTGCAGGTGGCATGATCTTTAAAACCTTCAGAACTTGGTTTTTTAAGTGAATGGTTGCTGTTTTGCTTAGAGTGTATGCTGTTCTTAGTAGATATGTTTTCATACTCTGTAGTGTATTTCTCATAAGAGTTTCATTGTCTTCAAACAGTGAGGTACAGAGTAAACATCCTTCGGAGGGGACAGTGTTAACGGTACCCACTTTTCTGCTTTTATATACTTTTTATCTAGGTTTAGTGACTGTCAGGGGTTTGAAGCAGGTAAAGGCTGTCTGTAGTAGGGCATTGGTTATGCAACAGGGCTTCAGTATCTGGAAGAACTTAGTTTTACCTGAACAGTTGTATACAGATTGGACACAGTGTGCAGAATAGATAACCCTTTCATCTGTGGTTCATAGTCAACATGACCTCGGCTACCGATAAAGTGTATGGTATAGGGCCAATGTTGCACATAATACAAGCTTGCTTTATCTATGGGGATTGTATTTATGATAGTAGTAATGATGCTTCATATCATATTATTCTGAGCTATTTTACACTTACTTTCCTTGCTCTAATGTTATACCCGTTTATAGAGCAATGTGTGCAAAAGTGATATCATCAGTGATTTCATCAGAGATGTCATCAATTATGTCATTTGAGGTGATATTAGTGATGTCATCAATGATGTCATAGAACACGTAATAACAGATACAATATGTGAGGTCATAAGCAATGCACGGCTCGGGCGCAAAACTATAACTTGTAAATGTCTGTGTTTTTTTAGTTCAAAACATTAATATTGACATTCCCTAACTATAACGTTACTTTAACTTTGGTTTTTCAGTGGATTTCTATCTTTTTTTAATGTAAAGTAATATTTTATTACCATACGTAAAGACACAGGGGGGTTGGCCATAGGGGCTTATGTTACTTAAAGGGCAGGGGTCAATGTGCCTCCCTCCCGGAGCCTTCTTAGGCGCTGGGGATACCATCCACCAGGTTTTTTTCTTTTAAATGAAAGGGGAGGAGGGCCACATAGCCCCCCTCTCTGAGCCTTCTTAGGCCCTGGGAACCCTATCCTCCAGGGCCTAAGAAGGCCCACGGGGATAGGGCCCCCAGGGCCCTCAGGGCCTTTTTATTGCAAGGGGAGGAGGGCAAGCCTTGTTTGACCCTGGGGACCCCACCCCCCAGGGCCAATACTAAAATAAAATGTGAGGGGAGTCACGCGGCTCACTACCCCGATCCTTTACCAGCCCTGGGGACCCCTCCCCAGGGACTGCACTGTTAAAGGTGTGCCATGCCCATATACACAGGTCATTGCACCCGGAGCCTACTTGGGAGGCCTCACTGCAGCTGACACACGCTGCTGCCTAAGAAATTGATTTATCCAGACAAGAACAACAATACCCTACAGTGCACCAGCACCAGCACCACGCTGTCAAACAGAACGCTACGGCTGTAGCGAACTTAAAGAAGAGCTTACCGGCCATCTAACATCCTGAAGTGTCGTCCTGACCTCACTTTGTAACCCGGCCGGGTCCTCATGTGAGTTTTTACCTTCACCTTTCACTGTCACAGAGGCAGCACTCTCTTCATCCAGATGTCCCTACATCGTTAGTCCTGAGGAGACCCCCATTGATAGAAGGGTCGAAACGCCGTCGACAAGTAAAAAAGAACAGACCATTACCCAGCCCGTATCATTGTGTACTGAAGCTGTAAAAAATACTGTGTAAGAATGGTAGTTTTTCACAACTGATGGAAACCGTGTACATAATAATTAACGTTGTATATTCACTTATTGGTTCCATTTCTTCACTTGGGGACACAATGCACAAACAGTACTACTTTTGACTGAAAGAAGTGTACCTATTGTTTATTTATTTTTTCATAAAATATGTTATACCGAGCAAACTGTGTAGAAAGTTTTTCTTGCCCTCTGACATTAGATGGTCCTTTTATTGCGAATGTGCACAAGTATTTCAAATATTAGTTCTATTTATCCACAGGAACCATTGTTTTCTTATATATAAATATGCCCATATACACAGCATGAGATATAGGTAAGTCACCCCTACTGCAGGCCTTACAGCCATAAGGCAGGGTGCACTATATTGCATGTGTGGACATATCTACATGAGCAGATATGACGCTACAATATCCAAGTCCATTACTGCATACTGTAAGTGCACAGGGAAGCCATTGAGAGTACACAGGCTGGATACTTGTCATTACGAGTTTCCTAGCTCCATGATGGCTTTACCGTACCCCACGATGTTTGGTACCAAACGTCTCGTCTTAAAAAATCTTCACTGATGCCAGTATTGGATTTATTAATAAATGCCCACAGGAAACACAATTGAGGATCCCCTGAAAACCTAACAAACCCTGGTGTGGTCATGTCTTGTTTCTGACCTCATGAAGTGAGAGCCTGCGCTCTCAGAGGCCAGGAACAATGCCTGCTCTGGGCAGAGGTGCTTCACACCTCCTCCAGGCCAGAATGGCATTCTAAGGCGGGAAGCTACACAGGCGATGCCACCATTGAAAATGTAACCCATGTCTCTCCAGATAGTGGAGGATGCCAACCCCCTTGTCCTGCTTCACATTTGGTGGGAGGCTAGGCAGGAACATTAATTAGATTAGGAGATGGGTCCACATTCAGCCAGCACCACCCCTAAGGTGGGGCAGGTGATATGGACTCCACTTTTCAGTTTCCTCCATCTTGTTTGAGAGGGAATTAGCCAATTAGGGTCAGGGTTGTGCACACTCCCTAACGGAAGTGGTCACATAGAGGGTGTAGACACCCCAATGGTAGGTAGCCTCTTGGCTAC
This sequence comes from Triturus cristatus, assembly GCF_964204655.1. Lineage (NCBI taxonomy): Eukaryota > Metazoa > Chordata > Amphibia > Caudata > Salamandridae > Triturus > Triturus cristatus. Next base: position 957,907,707 of record NC_140580.1, read on the forward strand.
TACCTGACTCCCCCGTAACGCCCCTAAATTCAGCATTTAGGTGACCTCCCAGAACCTGAACTCAGATTCAACAGAGCTACAAAGAGCAACGGACAAAGAAAAGCTGCTGACCCAAAAACCGAAGACTTGCTGCAGAAAATTGGCACCAAATCCTGCCGGCTACTATCAGGACTCAAGAATCATGGTGTGCTGTCTCGTCCTGCAACTGTGAGGGCTCCAAGAACCCTAGAGCACCTCCAGCCTTCGACCAATTGCCGGGAACCTCCTTTGGAGTAGAGGAGCTACTCCCCTGCAGCCTGCAGGCACTGAACCGCGAAGACTGATGCAACACCCAAGCCAGAAGAGGTATATCAGCTCAGGAGGGTCAGATCTGTCCCCCCACCAACTGAGAGGACACTAGGACCTACCAGAGCTGTGCTAATACCCGGAGTATCGGACCCCCTACACCGAAGACCAAGAAGAAAGAGTCCAATCCGTACTCCAACTACCCAGGTTGCAGATACCTGTCGAGGGACTTCGACAGCCCTGAGACCCACTGCGTAAGTGCCCAGCTGTCCTAGAATAGTCCATGCAACCTGCATGCCCAGGAACCGCGAGGAGCATCTTGACGCTTGGCTGACCTATCTGCTCTGCACCCAGCCCGCCCGGCCTAGGTAATGATAAACTAGCTGTGCTCCTGTGGTCCTGACGCCATTGCAACCTGCTCCCTCGAGGATAACCCCCCACCGGACTTAACTTTAAGTCCCTCTGTACAGCGTGTTTTCAGGTGGTCCCCTTCTTCGTAGAGCACCAGCTACCAATAACCTCAGCACCCTGCTCCCAGCTGAATCTCAGACGCTCCTGATCTTCCGCTGCTGGAACATTATACCTGGCCCTGCTACCTACCTTAACCCAGAAGGTGAACCTCAAGAAGCCACTGTGTGATTGTTTATGCTTTTTTCTATTTTCTCCCATTGACTTTTATTGTGCATAATTGTGCACAACAGTGATTTATTGTGCGAACCTTGATAAATTATAACTTCAAAAGTGCTTACCTTAGAAGGAAGTTCCTTGTCTGAAAAATTATATAAAAATCAATGTTATTTTTACAAATTGGTCTCGGATTTATTCTTGAGTCTGTGTCTCATGTATTGCCTCTATGAGTACAACAAAAGCTTAGCACTACCCTCTGATAAGCCTAACTGCTAAACCACACTACCAAAAAAAGAGCATTAGTATTATCTACTTTGCCTCTGTATAACAGTAAGGGATCCACTGGATTCTCTGCACAGTGTACTTTGTTTTAGTACACTATATAGAGCCAGCCTCCTGCACGGTGCCAAAGTTATTAGCAATACAAAAAACTTTTTTTCTATGGAACAGCTGACCTAACTATAACTACCAAGTAGGAACCACCACTAGGTAATGTATAACATGTATAGAAAATATATAAATCTTCTACATTATAAGATCTGTATCCTAATTTGAATTATATATATATAAATATATATATATACAGAAAAAAGGTGCCCTGATGCGGGAATGACGCTTCACAAAGGAATGACAAAGCCATTTATTGCAGAAAACCAGCATTGCAGTCTTTAGAAACATATAACTTCCTTACGTGTTTCAGAGCACACCAAGCTCCTTCGTCAGAGGAGAAAACAACAGTTCTCTGCTCACATCTTTAAACAAGTACGTAATTGCATGCACATTTTTTGATTCCCCACACATGGGCTTTCCTCTTAGCATGCTGGTACTTGTAGTTGAAACAATATTCATTCCTGTATTTCCCTAATGGGTGCGGAGAAATTGTCATTAATAAAACCACATTCAAACCCTCCTGGGCCTCAGGACCATGTCCGCTGGTTCAAATAATCCTGCCTTTGTACCCTTATCTCGCGCCGAGCAGTGTCAGCGCATGGGCCCCACAACGGTGGTGTCATCATTCCCTGCGGCCAGGCTGCAGCAAATAAATCCAGAAAAAAGGTGCCCTGATGCGGGAATGACGCTTCACAAAGGAATGACAAAGCCATTTATTGCAGAAAACCAGCATTGCAGTCTTGAGAAACATATAACTTCCTTACGCGTTTCAGAGCACACCAAGCTCCTTCGTCAGAGGAAAAAACAACAGTTCTCCGCTCACATCTTTAAACAAGTACGTAATTGCATGCAAATTGTTTGATTCCCCACACATGGGCTTTCCTCTTAGCATGCTGGTACTTGTAGTTGAAACAATATTCATTCCTGTATTTCCCTAATGGGCACGGAGAAATTGTCATTAATAAAACCACATTCAAACCCTCCTGGGCCTCAGGACCATGTGCGCTGGTTCAAATAATCCTCAAAGGAGGGATCCATAGGAAATCTTAAAATTCTATTTTGAATAACTTTGGCGCCGGTTGACGAATCCTCGCGAAATTTTCAAAACTAATGGGGCGCTCCGCTCAGCTCCTACCCTGAAAGTCTCGGGGTGATTCGTCAAGCGGGATGCTGAGAAAAAAGGGGGGTCCCAAAACGCGTTTTCCCCATGCATTTTCGAAGGTACAGCCCGAACGGCTGAACAGAATTACTTGAAATTTGGCAAAGAGGTAGTCCTCAGGTCAGGCATGTGCCTTTTGCTATATGGTGTCAATCTGTTCAGTAGTTCCTGAGAAAATTGCATTTAAAAGCACATAAATATCTATAAGCGCGCACCGTTTTTAAACGAAGCGCTTTGATATGCGTGTTCTTCTTTACTTGTCAATCCCCCAGCGCTAAATACAGTCAGCCAAAATGCACAGTTCGTTTTTTCAAGTTTCCATTAACTAGAAACACAGCATCAGCTCGCAGCCTCAGGGATTTATTCCTTAAGCTCCCAACTCGCCACAAACTGAAAACATTTCCACGCAGGGCAAGCAGGTCCGGTTCTAACAATAATTGTCCCACAACAGATTGCCTCGCAAATGAACCCAGACCTTGAAGGGCGGCCAGTGTTGCTGGTACGAGGTTTCCAGTAATAAATACCACAAAATGCTCCTTAAACAAAGAGGCACACCGACTCTGGCTGAAAGCTGCATTTCATTTATTCATGGAAAAGCACGAAGGCAATAGGCATCCTTTTCCCAACGTTTCTGCTTCTGCAAGCCTTGATCACGGGAGGAGTCTCTGACTTTTGAATGACCCACGTGGTTCCTTTTAATCACTGCAGGCCGTATTCTTATGCAGAGCACGCGGGGGGAAAGTTATTTTCGCTGGGGGATTGACAAGTAAAGAAGAACACGCATATCAAAGCGCTTCGTTTAAAATTGAAAATAACTTTTAATAAAAAATCGCGGGGGTGCGCGCACGGTGAAAAAAATAATAATAATTTAATACGTAGTTTATTGTAAAATAAATATATAAAAAAAATAATAATACATAAGTAAATTAGCATTTAAAAAACCGTACAAATTCACTGAAAAAACCATAGGTTTCACACACGTTATAGTTAGGAATTAGCATTTAAAAAACCTTGCAAATTCACTTAAAAAACCATAGGTTTCACACATGTTATAGTTAGGTGGATATTTCACTCGTAAAAAACCAATGAAATTCCCCCGTTATAGTTAGTTCAGATAACTATAACTTGCGCGACCGCCACTCTATCACAAGGATGATGTCATCAGTGAGGCCACTGACCATGTCATGAGTGATGTAATATGTGACGTCATGAGCAGTGGATTGCGGGCGCGCGAGTTATAGTTATCTGAACTAACTATAACGGGGGAATTTCATTGGTTTTTTACGAGTGAAATATCCACCTAACTATAACATGTGTGAAACCTATGGTTTTTTAAGTGAATTTGCAAGGTTTTTTAAATGCTAATTCCTAACTATAACGTGTGTGAAACCTATGGTTTTTTCAGCGAATATATATATATATATATATATATATATATATATATATATATATATATATATATATATATATATATATATTAATCCACTATTTCCGGACACATATTCCAGGCTGTCAAGGGCGGTCCGAGAAAAGACGCCGGAAATCTTATATAATATGCACAGAAGTTACTGTAATCCACAGAAACCACTCGGACACCTTCACGTGCTGCAAAAAAGCTATGTATTTAATGGCAAGTATACAACTACGTGTTTCGGCTTTACGCCTTGGTCACGATAATCAAAACTCCATGTTGACGTGATTAAATTCATTATTTACAAAATAAACAAAGGACTCTAACACATCCTGTGTGGACACACTACTATAGCGGCCATCTTGTAATATAGCCGCCATAGTAGTGTGCAATGAAGAAATTGAGACCCTCTCTTTAGGACTCTTTAGGACTATCCTTCTGCCCATCCTCGAACATGAATTACGCCCAAACAAGGATTGATGTGTTTCTCTTCTCAAGGAAGCTCAAATTGAAGAAGTGGTTCAATATACGACCACCAGGAAGGACAGCAAATACCACATTAAGGGCCACATGTAGGTAAATTTAATTTACCGATTCATAAATACCGAATTTTACCGAATCGGTATTTATGAATCGGTAAGTTATATGCAGGTAAACATTCGGTAATCATTACCGATTCGGTAATATTCGGTAATCATGAATCGGAATTTACCGATTCGGTAAATACCGAAGTGGTATTTACCGAATCGGTAAATACCGATTCGGTAATTACCGAATCGGAAATTCAAATACTCATGACTTGATGAATCAGCCAATCCTGTGCAAACTAAACCCCACCCAACCAGGAAGTGGCCACACCCAGGCAGGTGCACACAATCAACAGACTCTGGAGAGGCTGGGAGTGCAGAGGAGAGGAACAGAGCAACTGCCTGATTCAGCACAGGAAACTGCAACAATGGCCAGCCAGGACACAGAGAGGGATGGAGGGGAGAGGAAGAGAAAGCTGAAATTCAGCCAAAAGGAACTGCAGGTACTGGTGGAGGAGGTGGTAAAGCAGCACCAGAAGCTTTTTGGGAAACAGTCACTGCAAGTGCCTGAATCAGAGAAACGTAAAATCTGGTTGGGAATCCAGGCGCAGGTGAATTCCATGGGAGTGACCCCCCGGGACACTGATGTCCTCAAGAAGCGGTGGTACGACATCCCTATCATCACGAAGAGGAAGATGGCAGAATTGAAAAAAGAGGCCAGCCGGACAGGAGGTGGACGCAACAGGGCACCAGCCTTGACAGAACTGGAGGAGCTTGTGGAGACCACAATTGAGCCAGAAAGCATCGTGGGATTGGGGATGCTGACAGCTCCGGCAGAGCCGCCACCAAACAAGGTAAGACGCTTGCACAGCAATGTGGCCCCCCCTACCCCTATCGCAACTCCCCAAATGGGCAATGAAAATCCCACTCCAGTACAGGTGTTAGTGCATACTAGCAATGCATCATGGGAGATGTAGTCCCTGAAACCCCAAACATGATACGAATAGCACAGAATAACAAGGCATGTTACACACAGTAGCGAGAAGCAGGCAGAGGACAATGAGATACTGTTTCAGAAATGTATTGTGATGCCAGCAATTATATGCTTCAGGTACACTTAGCTGATGTTGCATTTCTGTCCACAGGCACTACTGCGCACAGAACTGCACATGACAAGGGAGAGAGGGCACACCACAAGTACAGCGCGGAGAAGGCCACCACCAGTTCAGGCCAGGGAACGGCACCACAGGCAGCCTCACCACCACAGCCAGCATCGCCACCCCAGCCAGCATCGCCACTCCTGCTGGAGTCACCACCATCATCACCACCTGCATTGCACAGGTCGAGGAGGCGTGCTGCTGCCAGGTTGTATGTATCAGAGTCATCATCTGAAGACTCGAGGGGGGCGGAAACGTCCACTGTGCCCCTGGATGTTACCCATGCCAGTGTACCCTCCGCCTCTGAGGGAGCACACACAGGTGGCAGACGGCGCCGCAGGGCTCGGCTGCAAAGTCCACCTCCCCAAGGGGAGGGCCATGGAGTCTCGTCAGGGCTTGAGGCCACCATGGTAAAAATTCAACGCATACAGGCAAGGGCAATGATGTCCGTACAGCGCCAAATGAGTGGCCTCAATGCCAAATTTGTTAACATTGACAGGGGCATCAGCGCCATGGCAGAGGGAATGGTTGAGATGGCTGCGGGCATGCGGGACATGTCCCAGTCCATCATGCTGCTGTGCTCGAAGTATGATGAGGACAGGGCAGCACGGCGCCGGGGACATCAGAGGAAAGCCCAGAACACAAGGGCAGTGAACCGGCTGGCAACTGCCACTTCGCTGCTCTGCAGGTGCTCGGTGGCAATGCAGGAGGGCCTTGTGCACTGCAGCACAGATGTGTCAAGGGGGATGGTGAGGGTCACCAGTGCACTCGAAGTGCTGCTCACCAGACAGTCTGCCACAACTGGCGCTGTGGATGCTGGGGACAGCGAAGATACGACCAGCAGGAGCAGCATAACCCCCCCTGTCCCAGACACACGGAGGAGCAGCAGGCGGCAAGGTGCTGCCACTGGTCCCACAGCCAGTGAGGACACTCACTCAATGCCATCCCGCACTGGAGCGTGTGGCCGCAAACACTAATGCGTGACGAAATACCATGACACTATTGGGTGAAGTAACCCTTGACTCACAAATGTTTATTACACAATATTGATGGGACAGGTTTTCCTTTGTGTTGTGGCGTAGTGCCGCATGATTAAACTACGTCATGGCATCCAACTACTGGCTGTGTCCCCTTACTCACTCAGAAATAGTTGCATGTGATCTCTGCCCGTCTCACTCTCCCATCTGTTGCTGTTGCCACTCCTGCTGCGTTGGCCTCTGGCTGTGCAGAATCATCATCATTGTCCTCAAAATATGTCATTTCGACCTCTGTACCTCTCTTCGTGGCAAGGTTGTGCAGCATTGCACAAGTGGCAATGATCTTGCAGCAGATGATGGGTGTGTACTGGCGTGCACCTCCGCTTTTATGGAGGCAGCGGAACCCACTTTTCAATAGTCCAAACGTGCGCTCCACCACATTGCGTGTAGATTTGTGTGCCACATTATATCGTCTCTCACTCAGGGTTGATGGGTGTAGGTAGGGAGTGAGGATGAATGACCGCACGGCATATGCACTGTCGCCTAGGTGAGTAAGAGGGAACCATCAGTCACATGCCTCAATACACAAAAGTTGCACTTGGTATTAGGGAACGTCACTGTTATTTACCTAGCAGGTATCCTTCTCCAAATTCTCCGGCAAGCAGTTGTGTGTAGATCCCACTGTTCTGGAAGATGAAGGAGTCGTGGGTGCTCCCAGGAAACTTCGCTACGATATCAGTGATGATGTTCCCTGCATCGCAGATTACCTGCACATTGATGGAGTGGGTGGACTTTCTGTTCCTGTAGATGTGCTCAGTGGCTGCTGGTGGGCAGATTGGAATGTGTGTGCCATCAATACAGCCTATGACATGTGGGAACTGTGCCATGTGGTAAAAGTCTGTCTTGGTCTTCTGCAATTCAGCCTGTGTGTTTGGGAAGCTGATATAGTGGTGCATTCTCTGCATCATGGCATCCAGGAACTTCCTGAAGAAACGGGACAGGCAACTCTGGGATACACCGCCCACCGCAGCTATCACCCCCTGGTAACTGCCAGATGCAAGTAGATGTAGGCTGCAGAGCACCTGCACATGTGGTGGTATGGCATGCGCCCTTCTTGTTGGCTGGTCCAGGAGTGGGTGCAGGTGCCTTATCAGGTCCATGATGGTTTGTGGGTGTAGCCTGTACCTTTCATGTATCTCAGCCTCAGTCTGTTGAAAGAGTGTGATGCGCTGTCTGTAAATGCGTTCCTCCCGTCTCCAAATCCTCAGACCTGCTGCCTGTAGACGTAGGCGCCTTGCAATCACATACAGAGCGGCCATGGTGTCCACACTGTTGCATTTTGGGATTGCTTATATGCACTGTTGATGCTTACCACCTGCTTTCAATCTGTGTTAATTACCGACTCTTAATTACCGAATTTCATGGATTTCTTAAATACTGAATTTACCTACATCTCTTTTCTCTTTTTACCACTTCATATTTACCGATTCGGAAAATATGTATTCGGTAAATATGAATCGGTAATTTTGAATTCGGTAATTATGAATCGGTATTTACCGATTCATATTTACCGAAAACTTCTTTTTGGCCTCCTACATCTCAATTGACTAAATACCGGTCGGTAACAGGATATTTACCGAATTTCGGCCGTTACCGACCGGTATTTAGCTACCTACATATGGCCCAAAGTGAAGTGAGTAACCTTAATATTGCGGATATTGAGATGTTACAGGTATTGAATACTCTGAGTGACAATGGCTCTGTTGAGAACAGTACATTAGAAAACGTGGAATCTTGGGGGGAGGAGTTGGGTACCAATCCTGGAAGCTGTTTCAAACCCAAATCTGTATTCCTTCCTAATGTGTAGTGTGATGCCATAGATGTATTTAAAAAGGGTGTTTTGATGGATTTGAATAAGATAAGATATACGAAAATCCCCTGCAATAGAAAAAATCTAACCTTGACACAGATTAAGGCTATGGCAAATTTAAGAGCTGACAGTAATATTGTAATCCGTCAATCGGATAAAGGAGGAAACGTAGTTGTTCAGGATAAACACAAATACTTAGCGGAAGGGATCAGACAACTGAGTGATGGGGACTGCTACTGTAAATCGAGCATGGCAGACATTTTGAAATCTAATGTGAGCTATAGAGAACTTTTGGTTGAATGGAGGGAGAGGGAACTATTGGAGTGGGAGGAATTTAATTTTTTGTATTGTCCCCACCAAAGGATTCCTATCCTCTATTTACTTCCAAAACTCCACAAAAATCTGTTTGACCCCCCAGGTAGACCGATTGTCTCCTCAATGGGTTCTCTATTAGAGAACACATCTAAATTTATTGACCATTATCTCAGACAGTATGTTGTAGCCATCCCCTCTTACTTAAGAGATACTACACACTTTCTTACAGTAATTGATGGGATTCATTGGTAAAAGAGCTACATCCTAGTGACCATGGATGTGAGTAGCCTCTATACAAGTATCCAACATGATCTAGGCATACAGGCTATCCAACACTTCCTGAAATCAAGATATATTTCACTGTTGCACCATTCACAGATGATTATAGACATGATTCAATTCTGTCTAGTCAATAACTTTTTTATCTTCAATGATACCATCTACTGGCAGTCACAGGGTACTACGATGGGCACCTGCTTCGCCCCCAGCTATGCAAACTTGTTCATGGGCTGGTGGGAGGAGCAGGTGGTCTCACAGATGACAGAATTTGAGATCAATGTAACCCTGTGGCTGCGGTACATTGACGATATTTTCTTTATTTGGAGTGGGGACGAAAGCTCAGTTGAAAGCTTTATTGAAAAATTGAATGTGAATGAGTACAATTTAACTCTGACTGAACACATCAGTAAAAGTACTATAGAATTTCTAGATGTACTTCTAGAAGTCAGAGGGAATGTATTGGAGACTAGACTGTTCCGAAAGGAAACTGCTGGCAATAGTATTCTTAGTGCCAGCAGTGCACATCCACGGAACCTTATTTACAGTATACCCTATGGGGAATTGCTACGTGCTAAAAGAAACTGCAATACGGCCGATGCCTATAACACTGAAGAAGCAATCATGTGTAAACGTTTTAAGGAACGTGGCTACAGTGATAGAAATATTGAAGAGGCTAGATCAAGGGTCGAGGGAGTCACCAGAAATAAACTGTTACACCCTAGAAGAAAAGAAGAAGAGGGTGAGGGAATAAGATTCATTACCACATACTCAGGGCAGGCTAACGAGGTTCGTAGAATTTTTAATAAACACTGGCATGTACTGCTAACAGATGAACATCTGAAGAGAAATCTGGGCAGTAATCCACAAATCACTTTCAGGAAGAGTCGCTCATTGAGAGATGAACTTAGTCACAATTACGTGACAGAGGCAGGACAGACTATCCTGAAGGGTAAATTAGGTTTTAAGTGTTGCAGGAAATGTAAGGCTTGCAAAGGTAGTTTTGACTGTGACACACTAACATTACCTAACTCAAAGAGAGAGTTTCAAATAAGAAAAAGCTTGACATGTAACACCACTTATTCTATCTATGTATTGATCTGTCCCTGCAATAAATTGTATGTGGGAATTACCAAACACCCAGCCAAAAAGAGAGTCCTGGAACATATTCGGGCTATTAAAAACAACAATAGACAATATCCAGTAGCCCGTCATTTTTATGCCGAACACTTTCAAGATGAAACTCGAATTCGCATGGTTGTCATTGACTCAATACATCTGGGAGTGAGAGGTGGCAACCGAGAATTGTCTCTCAGACAATTGGAGTCAAGGTATATCATTGACTTAGAAAGTCTAATACCAAATGGTCTAAACTCAAGTGAGGAGCTGGCGATTCATCTGTATGACAAATAATGACTTGTTGATTGTTATAGAGAAATATAAGCTGTCAGTAATTTTATCTTTTAATTCCATGTGGTGTCATCTCATCAATCTACTAATTGAAAAATCTGTGTGGCCATATGTAAATTCACTTATTGTGACAGATTGAGAACTTTGGATCTAAATATTAATGTGTATGTCACACCCACTTGGGTGACTGAAGTTGTAAATATACAACACCTAATGCCTTAATGTTGTATTACAGCCCATCAGGCTTATATGTGAGATCGATATGTATGGACTGTGAGGATCAGGGATCCATATGCTACCAGAAGTCGACAATACCAAGTGTCCCAAAGCTATATTAATTTTATAGCCCACTTGGGCTTTATATGAGATTGATATGTATGAACTGTGACGATTGGGGGCTTGTTCAGTATAACACATGTGTTATCAAAATGTGTGGCAATATACATATAGGAAGACCAGGAGAATTACAATCTTGGTTTGTAGCATTGTATTAGTTGACTTTTTTGGACGTGTTAATTGTTGGATGTATACATTCAAAGGATTCAGTTTGAATGTGTTTAGACGGTTTTTTATTGTATATATTACAAGATGGCCGCCATAGTAGTGTGTCCACACAGGATATATTAGAGTCCTTTGTTTATTTTGTAAATAATGAATTTAATCACGTTAACATGGAGTTTTGATTATCGTGACCAAGGTGTAAAGCCGAAACGCGTAGTTGTATACTTGCCATTAAATACGTAGCTTTTTTGCAGCACATGAAGGTGTCCGAGTGGTTTCTGTGGATTACAGTAACTTCTGTGCATAATATATATATATATATATATATATATATATATATATATATAAATATATTTGTTTTTAAATATACTTTCAAATTAGGATCAAAGATCTTATAATGCAGTTTAAGGAGCAGGAGGTTAAGGATATTGGGGTAATGAGTGGGGAAGTATATTAATACTCATGTATATACTATGATACCTGGGTATTAATGTTGCAATCCAGTTAAAAAAATACTGTAACAGTTTAAAATTAATTATTGCAAAATATTTAAAAAATATGAAATTACAGTTTAAGGAGTGGGATGTAAGGGATACAGGAGTAGTGAGAGGGGAAGTGTGTTAATACTCGAGCATCAACTAGGATACCTGGGTATTAATTATGTAATCCATTTAATAAACATTATAATCATTTTTAAATTATTGCAAAATATTTTTAAAATATCAAATTCAAGTTTTAGGAGCTAGATATTAAGGGATAAAAGGGCATTGGGTGGGTAAGTGTATACATGCTCAGAAATCAACTATGATACGCAGGTGTTAATTCTGTAATTTATGGATTAAATATGTTCTTATTTTTAAAATAATTATTAAAAATGAATATAAAAATAAAGTTAAGGTTTAGGAGCGAAATGTAAGGGATATGGGGTCATGGCTAGGGAAGTGTATTAATAACCAGGTATTAATAGTAATTTAATTTAATTTAGTATTAACAATATTTTCCTTCCTGAAATGTATTTTTGAACATTTTTATTTAAATTAAAAAAGGTTTAAGCATTAGAGTCATAAAAAAAGTAGACAACATTTATGAAAGAAAAAAAATATTATATCTAATAAACTGTTAATATGTTACAATGTGTTTTGACCACAATAAATAGGTATTTTGTTTAACAATTTTATTTTATTTATAAAAACTGAAATACATTTTAGAAATACAGTATTATTTTTTTTAAGCAAGAGTAGACTTTATTAAAAATATCTTTGAAAAACTTTCAAACTTTTGAAAGACATATTCCCACACTTTTCCATTCATTTCAATTGAAGACATTGACCTTTTTTTATTTTGCTGTTTTCAAGTTGACGTCTTTGGTTTTGCATATGTTTCTACAGTTGGTGGTGCATCATCATTTGGATGGACAGAGGAGCTGCACTGAGGTAAGAAGAATCTAATTAACTTTTTTAAACATATTGTGAGGAAATAACACAATCGACCCTCGAAGCCCCCGACTTACCTTCCGCTCCTCTTCCATGGTTTCCGCATACAATGGACCCCAATAACGAGGACGAGAGTTGGAGGAAGGCACAGACACTAAAAAGGGGCTATTATTCCCCTCCACAGGGCAGAGAAACAGCGAGTCAGAGGCTGGACCAGTCCCGAGGCAAGGGCGTGAGATATGAAGGCCAATCCAATACGAAGAGGGGAGGAGAAAAGGGAACGGAAACAGCAAAGAGGGACAACAAGAACCAGGAAGAGGACGCTGGAGGGAAGAGGAGAGAAGAGCAACACCCGAGACGCTGCCGAGGACGACATTGCCGCCGAATACGACGAAGCCAGAGAAGCCCCTGATGAATGGTGTGAAGAGCAGTGGTCCCCGGAGGAAGTGCAGAAGCCGCCGCAAGTCCGGAGAGTTGCAGCTTAAGGCTGTACGTGCTGCAGGCACAAGGGACAAGAGTGGGTGGCGGGTTGGGGCAGCAGGCTATAACTACGAAGACATACCCAACCCCACCATTAAGAAAGGGCACAGACTCATGCATAAAGCCCAAAGGAACATACTGTTGCTCCATATTGTTTGCCCGTTTTATTTCTATTTATTTATTTATTTATTTATTTTTGCACTGAGCACTCCCCACCCTTTTCTCCCCCTACTCGCATGAGGGCCCTAGCGTGTCCGGAACATGGGAAACCCAGTCAACATTGGAAATTAAGAGAAACAACCCATGTGTGTGTGAGCATGCATGCTACATCACTTTCTTTCACTCTCCATGTCAAATCGACACTGCTCTCTTCCACTTGGGTGTGGTGAAAGCATATTAAAACCATTAGAATTATACTTACCACTTCTTTATGTGTTGTTCTGCCCCCTGAAAGCCTCCTGGGATTCCATCTTCTAGGCAAGGAGCACCTGAAAGTGGAAAAGCGTGAATGAACGCCTATTCTCGTTCTTTGGTCTTGGACAGAATATCTTGTACACTCACTCCCGAGTCACAACAACCTGTACATAGCAAATGACCTGTTGACAAATAAAACACCCAATACGGCCTCCTCACTTCTGTTTCCGCCCATCCTTCCGACAGGTGGTGTCAGAAGTGGGATCGGGGGAATGGAGGCCGTTGTGTCCAAAATGGTAGAGGGGCAAGAACGACTGGAAAGGATCATGGGACGGTTCTTAGAAGTAGCAGAGGCTGACCGGGAGACCTTACACAAGACCCTTACGGAACAGAGCCAGTATACCTGAGCCCTATACTGCAACTCAAAGGGAAAAAACATCCCTTTTCATCAGAGGGTGATGGTCAACGGAGAACCAAGAGACGCCCTGGTTGACATGGGGTGCCCACAGAGCGTTATGCGACCCCAAGCCGTTCCAGAGGGTGTCCCTCAGACAACAGGAGTCATTAACATACAGTGTGTACAACGGACACAACAAAAAGTACCCCGTGACCGATATAACTGTCCAGCATCAAGCCACTAATCCTCCGGTCCCTATGAGGGTGGGCTTAATTCCAAGACTACCCGAATCTCTAATCCTAGGGAATGATTACCCTCATATGGATGACCTCCTCCACAAGACATGGAAGGAAGGAACCGAATGGAGAGAAACGGCTCCTTTCTCCCAAGACCCAGAACCGGATCTGAACAAAGGCAAGGATCGGAAAAGCCGAAAGCAGAAAAGGAAAGAAAAGAAATACTGGTCCTCATTGGTCCTAACCAATATGGGACACGAACTATGGGACCAGGATAGAAACTTTCATTCTGCCCAGCGAGAAGATCCTACGCTCCAAGAAGCCTGGCGACAAGCTGGAGATCAGGAAGACCCCCACCAAGTAGGTCCCCAGTTCTTTATACAACAAGGCTTGTTTTACCAAAAGAGAGGGAAGACCATGCCAATCCAGTTATTATTACCTCAACCTTTCAGGCAACAAGTTCTATTTTTAGTACACAGCCATCTTTTGGGGGGACATTTTGGGGCAGACTCAACCAAGAAAGCCATTCTAGACAGGTTCTATTAGCCAGGGATATTCCAACAGGTTCAGAAATATTATAAGGAGTGTTCGGTATGCCAAAAAAATAGCCGACATATTCCCCCTCGAGTCCCCTTAAGAACCCTGCCTGTAATTGATGAGCCTTTTTCTAGGGTGGGAATGTATATACTCGGCCCCCTCCTACCCTCCCAAAGTGGATATCGCTATGTGCTAGTACTCGTAGACTACGCTATGAGATTTCCCGAGCCTGTAGCTCTCCAACACCCCAACATGACACAAATAGCCAAAGCAATGATTAATATCTTTTCGCGGGTTGGTTTACCAAGAGAGATTATCACAGACCAAGGAACTCTCTTTACCTCACGCTTAATGCAACAAGTATGTCAGCAGCTTAAGATCAAACAAATTCACACAGCGGCATACCACCCTCAAACAGACGGTTTGGTGGAGCAGTACAAATCCAATCTCAAGATCACCCTAAAAAAACTTACTAAATCTAGAAGCAAGAAAATGAGAAGATATGCTTCCCCTAGCTTTGTTTGCCATTCGCTGTGGGCAACAAAAAAGCTTAGGGTACTCCCCTTTTGAATTATTATACAGTAGACAGCCCCGTACTCTATTGGATATGGCTAGAAAGGAGTGGGAAGAGGAGAAAGACAACTCAAAACCACTTCTAGAGTACATAACAAGTTTAAAAACCCACCTGAACCAGGTGAGAGCAATCATAAGAACTAACATGGAAAAAGCCCAATCATCCCAGAAAAAGCAATATGATAAAAAAACGAAAGTACGAACCCTGGGGGTAGGAGACAAGGTCCTTATTATGATGCCTACCTCAGAGCAGAAATTGTTAGGCCAGTGGCAGGGCCCATATAAGATCATAGAAAAGATAACTCCGGTAACGTACAAACTGGAGTTGGACCCTCACAGGAAGAACACTCAGATATATCATATTAATAGGTTGAAGAAATGGGAAAGTCCGCTACCTGTTTCAGTGGGAACCAGCTCCTTAGCCTTGGCAGAACAAACCATTGACACCGAACTACCTGGGTCACTAAAACAGGAATTAAGGGATACCCTACAACCACTACAAGGGGTCTTTTCCTTACTCCCAGGTACAGTAACGGTCATAGAACATGAAATCCATACTCTTCCTGGGAAGAAGGTCAGATTATGCCCATACCGTATTCCAGAAGCTAGAAGGGAAGCGATAGACCAAGAAATCCAGCAGATGTTAGCTTTGGGGGTCATAGAACCGTCCAAAAGCGAATGGAGCTCCCCAATAGTGATAGTACCCAAACCAGATGGGTCAATTAGATTCGGCATCAACTTTCGTGAAGTAAATAAGATTTCCCTGTTCGATGCCTACCCTCTTCCCCGGGTCGATGAGATGATTGAGAGGCTAGGGAAGGCGCAATACGTCAGTACACTGGATTTGTGTAAAGGTTACTGGCAGGTACCGTTAAGAGATCAGGACAGGGAGAAAACGGCATTTTACACCCCTAAAGGCCTATACCAGTTTAAGGTACTGCTCTTCGGATTACATGGTGCGCCAGCCTCGTTCCAAAGGCTAATTAACATAATACTACAACGCTATAAGGGGTTTGCAGCGGCCTACGTAGATGACATAATCATCTATAGTACTTCCTAGAAGGAACACCTAAAACACCTAACACAAATCATACAGGCTTTATGTGACAGTGGGTTAACCATTAACCCTGCCAAAAGCCGTTTGCCTGCGAAAAAAGTAAGATATCTGCGATACCTCTTGGGAGAAGGCTATATAAAACCACAAGAGGAAATAGTTGCTGCCATCACCCAGATACCCTTTCCTAAGTCCAGAAAAGACCTCAGAGCCTTCTTAGGACTGTTGGGATATTACAGACGCTTTATCCCACATTTCTCACACATAGCCTCTCCTCTAAAGAAGGAGGTGCGGACCGCAAAACGTCTTCAATGTCCTTCCCAAGAAGAAAAGCAGGCTTTCCAGCATCTAAAACGAATTATCACATCAAAACCGTTCCTCTTGAGTCCTGACTATACAAAAACATTCTTGTTACAAACCGATGCCTCAAAAAACGGTCCTGGGGCCGTATTGTCACAGACTGATGACATGAATCACGAGCAACCAATCATATACATTAGTCGAATGCTCTTTCCACGAGAAACTAAGTATGCGGTGATAGAGAAAGAATCCCTAGCTATCAAATGGGCTATTGAGTCTCTTTGTTATTACCTAGAAGGCAGAGAGTTTCTCCCATACACAGACCATGCCCCATTGGAATAGCTGTCACGAAACAAGGGGCATAACCCCAGAATTCTACGATGGTTCCTCACATTACAGCCATTTCGCTTTACCATCCTCCATAGGAAAGGACCAAGCCAATGTGGACTATCTGTCCAGACACCCCTCAGACCCCTTACTTGTACACGAGAAAGATAGGGGAGGGGGATATGAGGAAATAACACAATCGACCCCCGAAGCCCTCGACTTACCTCCCGCCCCTCTTTCGTGGTTTCCGCATACCATGGATCCCAATGACGATGACGAGAGTTGGAGGAAGGCACAGACACTGAAAAAGTACTATTATTCCCCTCCACAGGGCGGAGAAACAGCGAGTCAGAGGCTGGACCGCTCCCGAGGCAAGGGCATGAGATATGAAGGCCAATCCGATACGAAGAGGGGAGGAGAAAAGGGAACGGAAACAGCAAAGAGGGACAACAACAACCAGGAAGAGGATGCTGGAGGGAAGGAGGACGCAAAGGTGATTGCCAGCGGAGAGGAAAACGCCAAGAAAACAGAGGACACCGACAAGGAGGAGCCCGTTGGAGACGTAGAAGCCCGAGAGGAGAGCAACACCTGAGACGCAGCCGAGGACGACGTTGTCGCCATAGACAACGAAGCCAGAGAAGCCCCTGACGAATGGTGTGAAGAGTGGTGGTCCCTGGAGGAAGTGCAGAAGCAGCCGCAAGTCCGGAGAGTTGCGGCTTAAGGCGGTACGTGCTGCGGGCACAAGGGACAAGAGTGGGTGGCGGGATGGGGCAGCAGGCTATACTACGGAGAAATACCCACCCCCACCATTAAGAAAGGGCACAGACTCATGCATAAAGTCCAAAGGAACATACTGTTGCTCCACATTGTATGTCCGTTTTTTTTTTTTGCACTGAGCACTCCCCACCCTTTTTCCCCCCTACTCGCATGAGGGCCCTAGCGTGTACGGAACACGGGAAACCCAGTCAACAGTGAAAATTAAGAGAAAGAACCCACGTGTGTGTGAGCATGCATGCTACATCACTTTCTTTCACTCTCCCTGTCAAATCGACACTGCTCTCTCTCACTTGGGTGTGGTGAAAGGATATTAAAACCATTAGAATTATACGTACCGCTTCTTTATGTGTTGTTCTGCCCCTGAAAGCCTCTTGGGATCCCATCTTCAAGTCAAGGGGCACCTGAAAAGAAACAGAGAAGAGTAAAAGCGTGAAGAAACACCCATTCTCTTGTTTTGGTCTTGGATAGAATATCTTGTACACTCACTCCCGAGTCACAACAACCTGTACATAGCATTCTTAATCACATGCACCTAAGCAGCAGTAGGCTAGAATTACATGCACATCCACAACTTGACAATTTGTTTTGAAAAGGGACCCTATAGTGCTCTCAAACCCGATACCCCCTCTGCTTTTAGGAGGAACAATTGACCCGTCGAGAAAACCCAAAGGTATTCAACTAAGGTCACACCATTAATCACAAAACGGTCGAGGCATACATAGGTATCCGTTACACATGTAATTACAAAGTCAGAGTAAGTATAAATTCAAAAAGTCCACAAATAGATCCAGGATGTAATTCGGTTTTCATTATTTATTTTTCTTTCTTGTAATTTCCAAATGACATTACATAGACATAACAGCCGACACGTGTTTCGTCCATCCGGACTTTTTCAAGGCTGTGAACAAATAGATACAAACATACCAATTACAAAACACATACATATACTATTAAATATTATTTTAATGATTAAAACTGAAAACACAGCATAAAAATCTAATGTTTAAAAAGACTGATCCACATGAACTCATATTATACTAATTCATCCAGTCTTGACACTCGATTATCATAAGGGGCTAGTGTCATCCTATTCGTCTAAAAAAGTTTGGGTACCTGATGCCGAGATTTGGCATGAAAAGTATAGAGCCACCACACATCATTATGACACTAATAGTATTAACTTTTTGGATACTACACTATGGTGCCGATCACGATCCGGTAAAAAATATCCCCGTGCGACTCGTATCCGGTCTTTTTACCGTACGAATCGTACAAGTGCCGTACGAACTGGCAATCACGATTCGCATGGTAAAAAGTCCATACGAACCGCATTGGGAATATTTCCCCACACGTCCTCGGGTCGGAAAATGTGTCCGACACGTCCTCGTACGATTCACCGTACAAACGTGAAAGGTGAAGTCCGACCGGGGAATCACGATCCATCCCGGGCGTCCGAATGTACAACCGTATGGTGAAAAGACCGTCTGCACCGAACTCCCATAACAACCATGGAGACGTCCAAACAGGTGCCCGGTACGTGCCGTACCCCCCCCAGCCCCCGTAGGTACGCGCCGACCCCCCCCCCAGCCCCCGTAGGTACGCGCCGACCCCCCCCAGCCCCCGTAGGTACGCGCCGACCCCCCCCCCAGCCCCCGTAGGTACGCACCGACCCCCCCTGTGTGTACACCCGTGTACGTGTCGAATCCCCCCGTGTACGTTCGAGTCGAACCCCCCCGTGTACGTTCGAGTCGAACCCCCCGTGTACGTTCGAGTCGTACCCCCACCCGTGTATGTACGGTGCGTACCCCCAGCTCGAACGTACACGGGGGGGGTACGACTCGAACGTACACGGGGGGGTTCGACTCGAACGTACACGGGGGGGTTCGACTCGAACGTACACGGGGGGGGTACGACTCGAACGTACACGGGGGGGTTCGACTCGAACGTACACGGGGGGGTTCGACTCGAACGTACACGGGGGGTTCGACTCGAACGTACAGGGGGGGGTTTGACACGTACACGGGTGTACATACAGGGGGGTTCGGCGCGTATGTACGGGGGCTGGGGGGGGTACGGTGCGTACCGGGCCACCTACTCTGGTCGATTCGCGCCGTACTTCGCTTTTCCGGCACTTTTTGGGTGCCGTGAAAATATTGCCGTCCGGACTGCTGTCGGTTCGAATCGTAATTCCTGGGTCGTGAAACGCTGCCTGAAAGCGTACCGACGTCACGTCGCAGCATTCCCGGATCACATTCGTATGTATATTTTCGTCGGTCGGTGTTTTTTACGAATCGTACGGAAATGGTGTTTCCGTGCGAATCGTGATTCCATGTTTGTAAAGTTTTACGACCGGGTACGAGTCGGACGGGGAATTCGCTCCGACCGACGGTTCGTACGCGGTTTTTACCGGATCGTAATCGGCACCTATATGTAACAGGACAAAAAATCAGATCTAAGATTTTCCGAAAAGAGACAGCTTGCAATTCTGTGCTGCACGCGACCAGCGCACACCCACCAGCACAGATAAAATCAATCCCCTACGGGGAGATGATCAGAACAAGAAGAAATTGTAGCATGGACAATATTTTCTTGGAGGAACTTGACAAATTGGAAAGGAGGTTTAAAGACCGGGGTTATTCAAACCAGGTCCTGACCGCAGCCAAGGATAAACTAGCGAAGGTTAAAAGATCTAACCTACTAGTTAATACCCAACAAGGACAACAAAAAAAGAAAAAGGAAAAAAGGGGCAGAGGACCATCATTGGTAGTCCCTTATAGTGCGGTCACACCAGATTTTTATCGCATCCTCAACAAACACTGGTACATCCTTGAAAAAATGCCAATTTAATTAATTTAGCAAATAAAATAGGAGAGTAATCACCATAAGTTGTTTTTAATTTTGAAGTGTAGAATATACGCAAGGTTGTCTAGGTACTCTTGTTGAATTTTCCTCAATAGTCTCTCTGACATTTCTTTACTTTGTTTTTGAAACTCTGGGATTCAGAGTACCTGACAATGATTGTGCCATTCTCATTGCTTGGAAACTTTGCTCTATTTTCAAAATTTCCAAGAAATGGTATAGGTTAGGATGGGTTTTACCAATACTGCTGTTAAATGAGTTATGCCATCTTTCTATTGAATTGTTGGTTTTTGAACCTCCCTCTCTGCAGGTCGAGTAACAGTTCCACCATTCAGTTGAAAAACGTGGTTTCCTTTTGTGACTCGACTTGCTTAGATGGCCAATCCATGTATCTTCAAAATAATTTAGAAGTGGTTATAATTTCTCCACATTTTGGGTAAAAAATTCAGATTTAATAACTGAGGTGCAGAATTCGTCCACACATATAGGAGGTACAAAACATAACACTGTTAGTTTCTTATGCTCATATTGTTGTTTACAGCTTGTCATGTATTCCTCAACTAAGGATGCTTTTTCAACTTTTCTTCAATATGCCTGGGAAAAGGGAAAATAAAATCCTCGGATTTGGGTATCTGGGTGAATTTTATTAATAGTATTTATCATTTGTAATTCAAAGTCCAGCATAGCTGCCAAGGTTTCAGACATTTTCATAATTTCAGTATGTGACATTCGACGGCTATGAGTGACACTTTCTCGTGAGCAAAATCAAGCAATGAAGACATATCAGAAATGACACCCATTTGAGCAACAAGAAACTCTAAGAGGATCTTAAAACTGCTGCAGAGCACCACAAATAGAAGGGCACTGTGGAACCCGACTGTACCAAACAGTATGTGAGAGGCCCCAGCGCTGATGATCTCAGTTGCCTGATAATAAATTACCATAATTACTCAGAGTCACTACAATCAGTTGACGCGCGGACTCTGAGCGCTGTCCAGCCCGCCGCAGCACCAGGCAAGCCTCAGGAAAGTGAGAGGCTGAGGCACATAGGCTGTAATTTTTTCAAAAGACTTTAGCTCACCTGCTAGCTCTCTAAAATAATTCAAATCAGTTCTACTGTAAGCAATAGGCCTAATCCATTTATTATGAGAAGCTATGAAAAAGTGACTAGGGATATAATTGGGGCCACTGGAATTATGCGACTGTAGAGGACCAAATTATGTGGCACAGCGGAGTACATTTTGCAGCAAGAAAAGGCAAATTATGTGGCATAATGTGGCCCATTTTGTAAAAGTATAACTTCATTATTTCATCATTTTTAAACTTGGTAACACTGTATGGTCTTTGATTGTACCTCATTAGCACCAGTTTAACGCCCAAATATAGCAATAAGCAGCAGAAAAGTGATCAGTTCAGTTTTGCAAAGGGCCTTCCACTGCGCAGCAACGCATGACGCTGCATTTTATCAATTTTTTAACCGTTTCAGGTAGAAATAAAAAATGTCTTTGGTAAAATCTGCAGATTATGTGGGCAGATGATAGATTATGTGGTAAATGCGGCAAATCAATAATTATGCTAAAATCGCTGCAGCTGCACAATCGCATCATTCCAGTGGCCCTGGATATAATGTAAAATTTCTATTACACTGCAATAAACCCCGCAGAGAGGTATTTGTTTACTCAGAATCTATCATATTACCACAGTACACTCATATTGGCTCTAGTGATCGGATTTTGCAATAAAGGTGGTCTCAAGAAATAGAAGAATGGAATTGGTGTGGCCTTTTAACTATAGCTTTTATAATAGGAACCTGCAATTAAAGGTCACGTTTTTCTCCATAACAAAAACATGTCACTTAAAATTCTATACATAGATTATGTGGATCAAAATCAAATATTCCTCTTGGTTTCATTGAGCATTGAATGAATTCAGAAACGTTAATTAGGGCATGAACAGAATGTTGCCTTTTAAAACATGAAAACCTGAGTTAGCAAGAGAGGAGATGGTGAACACGTCTATTTCTGATGCTTGACGTGAAAAAGAGAAGTGATTCCAAAGGGCTGCAGTGCATGCAATCAGAAGCTTGCCTGTGGGACAATAAAAGTGAAAGCAGCCTTATCTGGCCTGTGCACTGAAGCACAATGAGAGAGTAGAGGGTCTTCTGTATCCTGAAACGGACACTTCCACCAGTGGAACGGGAAGCCAAGAACTGCAGAAGCCCTCACTGAGCGGGCATCTGCTGATTATAAACACGAGCATGGATTTACAAAACTACATTTGAATTGCAGCAAGCCACAGGTCACGTCCCCAGATCAGCTAAATTGAAGGTAGCGCACATTGACACGCACACTGGAGTGTCAAAAACAAAATGTATGGGTTCGGCATGTATGAGCAACTTTTGATTCTCCAACTCCGGAAGCATTCAGAATAATGGCCAAAGCTACCTAAACTAGACCGCAGGGCCGGAGCACATGAGCACTTTTTAGACCCCGGATGGAAAAATAAATTACTAATGTTAGTCAATTCACTCTTTATTTATACAAATTAACCTCAGACAGTGGCCCATACGAGACTGCAGACCTGCCGCCCGCAACCACGCTTCCACCCTAATGACCCTCTGCTTCAAGACACCCATTCCGGCTCTGTCCCCTGCTTGCTCGTCTGCCTTTCACAAATGAAATGCAGCGAGTCTACAAGCACGACGCGCTTGTAGACTCGCTGCTTTTCATTTGTTAATAGGGCACAACAACAGGGCAGATTATGTGCCTTTGTTAAAGTAATCATGTTAATTGCAGCGCTTGACGTGCGCTGCGATTAACATGATTACTTACAAAAAGGGACACAATCTGACCGTTTTCGCGCCGCACGCATTTTAAAAGTGGCGGCGCGACAGTCCCCAGTTGCCTGTGTGCGCTCTGTAATTTACAATGCGCGCTCCAGGAGATATAGGTGCGCGCCCGCGTATGCGTGCACGTTGGAGGGAACAGTGCTCGCAACACACATGGGGATGCTCTGAGATACCTCCCTCAAAACTGAATCACAAGCTTTACAGGAGATGGCAGCTAGAATTTGAATATGCTGTACATTTTCTCTAACCTCAATCTCCGTTGGAGAGGCAGAGCAGTTATCTTTAGTGGTGTTAGAAATGGGTCCATTCCCAACAAGTGGTTCTATCAGACATATTAAGAGTTACTGCTCAGCCTTTGCAAGGGAATGAGAAATAGTCAACACACTTCCACTGACTCCTGGGCTCAGTTGATCTCTCCTTACAATAAAGGTAACCATTGTATTTCAGAAGTTAGTTTCCTCAGAGTGACAGCATATATGTAGTTTGTCAATTTCCCATTTTTTGAAAAAGAATGTTTTAGTAAAATGTTTCGTAAAGGATCTACATTGGTTGTCTGAAACCTTTGCTGGACCTATGGTTGTAAAAAATGTTTATTAGTTTCAAAAACCTGTCTGGATTCAATGTCATAGTTTCCTGAACAATAATGAGAAGTGTTTTCAAGTTGGATTTTTTACAAATAGAAATTACCTTTTTTTGATAAAGGTTTGGTCTGTTTTATTGGAGCTCTTTTTTCACTTTGGTTTGCGATTTTGATTCTTCCATTGAGATAGTTCCTTGATATTCTGTCATGAATTAAAGATGGAAAATGTTATTTTTTTAAATGTATTAGGTAAGAAACGTATCTTCTTGTTGTGCTGCAATAAAATGTTTTGTTTAATAAGTTCCTGTGGGATTGGCTATCTCTGTTAAACTAATGCTATTTAATTTTGGAATTTTTAATATCTTTGACAGTTTTTCCTTTAATTTGTTGTATGCTGGTTTTTCTGTGTTCTTTCTTTAGTGTGGAGGTGTATTTTAACTAAATAAGATAAAAGCAGATATCAGTGGTATATTAATATGAGATAAAAAAATTGTATACTTCAATTTTGTTTCAAAAAATGTTTATTTCAATCTTGTTTCAAAAAATGTTTATTTAAATTTTATGCGTGTTGGAAAACATGTCAATGTGCACCCCAGTCACTATTCAGCACCTTCCCTGAGGCCAGTACTAGGCGGAGTAAGAGTAGTAAATCTCCTCCCCCAGTCCCTGTCCAGCACCTTCCCTGAGGTAAGTACTTGGCGGAGTTAGAATAGTAAATCTGCCCCCCCCCCCCCCAAGTCCCTATCTTGCACCTTACCTGGGGTAAGTACCTGGCAAAGTTAGAGTAGTAAATCTGTCCCCCAGTCACTATCCAGCACCTTCCCTGAGGTAAGTACTTGGCGGAGTTAAAATAGCAAATATGCCCCCGTCACTGTATGAACTTTTCAATCTGTGTGAGGAAAAGGGAAAATTAACCCTGGCTGTTCAACAGTTTATTTTTTCTGTTTTTGTGTGCGTCTAGCATAGAGGATTGTTGTGTTTGATGGTGCGAAGTTGTGTAGCTGTAAGGTGAGATGTTGTAGTGTATCTGGTTGGGTCAGATGCAGTGCCATGTGGTGCATGTATTGTGTGTTGTATGGGTGATGAGGGGGTATGCTGTTCCCTTGAGTGGCATGTTACAGTGTAATTATATGCAGTCACATGTGTAGAGTGAAATATTTTTGCATTGTGTGGAATGGTGTGATGTTAGAGGGCATGTATTTGAATGGGGTAGGGTGTCATAGGATAGCTCCTATGGTGGATGATACAATAAGGGTTGATGAGAACTTGTGTTGTGGAGAGAACTATGTAATCATGTGGGTGGTTTGTTGTAGAATGTTATCTGGAGTTGTGTGGTGTTATTTGGTCTAGCATTGGATGTGATGATAATCAGTATGTGGTGTGATTACTTGCATGGTGAGATAAGGTATTGAAGTGTGATGGTGAGGTATGATGCAGTGTGGTGTAGTGTAGAGCCGTGTGATGCTGTGTTGGATGATATGTTATGGTGTGGGGTTTGTGGAATCGTGTTTACATTGTGGTGTGCTGTGGATGTGGTTTGCTTTGCTATGACAAATTGCAGTGTTAAGTTATCTGACCTGGTTAAGTTTGATGTATTGTGGGAAATTTTGATCTGGTATGATGTGCTGTTGGAGGGTGTGGTATTATGTGAAATGGCAAAGTAAGGTGTGGTACTGTATGCTGTTACTTACTCTGTGCTGGTTAAGCTCTGTATGGTATATTATGTGGTGCAGTCAAATATGATGTGATTTAGTATGATATGTTGTAATATAGTGGAAGAAAATATGGCTGCAAACCTACTTGATGTCTAAAACATGTTTATGATGCAAAACAAAATAAATAGCGATATCGCAGCACTGAGACAGATCTTCGCCCCCTTAAGCACTTGAGCAGCTAATGCTAACCCTCTCCATATTTTTCTCAATATTTATACAGGTCCTTCACATAGGCAGTTGAAGTTGGATACACCTGGCAGAAACTGTAAATTTAGATTGAGGTATTAGCAGTTGCACTTTCTTACAAGAAGAATTAAAAAATACCTTGAAATAGATGCCACCAAGGAGCTTACAGATGCTGACCTAGCTTGATTCAGAATGCTTGCTTTACTGTGCCAGGCATGAAAGTGAGGCAGGTGACATTAGAAGTTAGACGGCCCAATGATCTGAATTTTACATTGGCATACAAAATGGCAACAGGTTAAACAGCCTGGCATTCAATAAATGTGCAATGTATCCACATAAATTGCATAAAGGCACAATCTGAAGTGGTTGGGCGCCATATGGTGTGACATAGTGAGATGATGGGATTTGGTGGAAAGTGAAGAAATTGTAGATGTTGCATTTTTGTTGTAATGTACTGTGTTGTCTGGTGTAGGATGTTATGGTACTGATGCGCTTTGAGACCCACGGGTATTATGTGCGCTTAATAAAATCCTATGACTAAAATCCTATGACTATAACTGTGCAATGTTATGGTGTGCAGTGGTCTTTAGTGTCTTAGGGCCTTTAGTCCCTAGTCTTAGTATTGGTGTTCAGCTGCCATATTGTGTCATCCAGTGGTCATTCCGAGGTTGAAAGTGGTTAAAAGCGGAAGATTATGCATCTACTTTATTTGTTATGCTTAATTAAAATAATGTATTTTTTTAAAGATTGTGTTTATGAAAGAAATGTATTGATTTAACACATGAAGATTGGAAGACAGGCATGTCGGAGCACACTATTGCATGAAGCATGGAGAGAAAGGATGTTCGAGATAGAATTACAGACTGCTTTAAAAAAAATGTTTGAATAAGTTGCACCTAGATGGACTTTAGGAAAAAGTCAGGGGGTTATTGCCTTTCTCCGTTCTAAATGATTGCTGATTATTCGTCTAAGGGAGTTTGCTCCAGGGGTTGTATTTTGTACAGAGAAAGATCTCTTACCTGTTCATGTATTTTGAAAAGTGAAGAGCAGCAAGGGAGCCTTTTGAGATCAGGGATAGCTCCTCTGACAGAAGAGCCTGAGTTGTGATTGCAGAAAAATCGGTCCTGTGCCTTGGACCGCACAAGAGTGTTGCAGAGAGCACTGAAAGTGATTCCTATGGTGATGTGAAACTGATGCAGGGCCTTGTGTGAGGCATGATCCTGTCACGCTGGCTCGGATTTTAGAATGTATGCACAGTTATGCAGATTATGCAGTATATTCGGTGGCTTTGTGAAGCTGTTTTGGCATTTTAACACACAGCCATACCATTGGTGGGAGGGGGGGGGGGGGGGGTGGGCGGTCCGACAGAATATAGATAAGGAATTAACTAAATAAAATTAAACGTGTTCAGCAGATTCTAGTAAAGATGTTGATCAACAACAGCTAATGCGTTTGTCTTGTATGGAAGCATATGAATGCACTGTTATTAATCCTGCCCTTTGACCTCTCTGAGCTTCCCAGTTATGCTTTAACACTTCTCTTGATGTTTGGGTTTACTCTATATTCACACTAAAGGGGTTCTACAAAGGCCTCTCTCTCTTCTGCGACTGTCAAAGTTGACTGAGGGGCTGGCGGTGAGTGGTGGCAGTGTGCCAGTGGCGGTTTTGCGTTGGCGGCATGCTTCGGCTCACTGAGAAATCCTGAAGCGGATGTCGCTGCACTGCAGATCCTATACTGTCATGCGCACACTGTTGCCATGCACCATGTCATGCATGCCACACAGTGCAGGCACAGGGAAGCACAACATGTGCCCCCAGCCACAATTTAACAATGGGCTAAAACGCCTAGGGGTCCTGTTTCGGGTTCTGTTCGGGCCCCCCTCCTTGCCTTTCCACAAGCCTTTTCATGGCAGGATCCCGGCCATTAAAATGCTGTCAGAAAGGCAACTCGTAATATGGACGGCGGTGCTGTGATCGGTGATGCCTCCATTCCTTGCCGTTTTACACACCGCCACGGTATCCAGGATCCTGGTGGTGGTGGCGATGTTGTATCGGGCTAGTTGCAGTCCTACCGCCGCACTCGTAATGCAGCGGTCATGCCACCGGGGTCACGGCGGTCAGACCACCACCGCGGGTTTCGACGGTAACAAGAAAGCAGAACTCTAAATGTGTTTTATGTACGTACCACTACTGGAGGTACTTGATGATTCAACGTATCACACATACCCATGAAATACCGTTTGCTATGAGAACAGTGTCTGTGATGCAAACAGGAATTTACAAGAAAACCTGTTTGTGCCAAAGAATGGCAATGAACTCGAGTTCATTGCCACTGCAATTTTTCATAGCAAAGCAAACCACCTCCACAGCACACCACAACGTAAACATGATTCCACAAACCCAACACCATATCATATCATCTGCACATAGGCTTGTTTAACAGCGAGCTTGTTATTCAGGCCACTGCATTTTAGTCTAAAAGAAGGCACCTGTGCTGTGAAACCTATCTCCTTTCCGGCTCAGAAATTGGCAATCAGTCCCTTTTGTTTCCCCATCTGAGGAGGAAAGTGAGTGAAGGAAGGGGGTAGATTGCTCACTGGACAAGGTTACAGGCTAAGATCCAACGCTAATAGCAGCCTGTCAGACTTCGGCCCCCTTGCGCGGTGTCCCAGAATCCCACCTAAAGTCAGATTTATTCAGCTTGGATCTAAACTGTCAGTGCCACAGAGGAATTAGAGTCTTTATTAACTAAGACGCGTTGTTTCCACAAGCTTCGGAAAAAATATAAGAATAAGAAAAACATTTCTGCAGAGTCAGCAAAAGAGTTGTGTAGCTCCACAGAACCGACAATTGTGCAACCTATTGGCAATCAAGGGCTTGCAAAAAAATGTTTAGTACACCCCCAGTGCCCAAGGACAAACGTCTGGAATTCTCAAGATCACTAACATCTAATACTGTGACATGGTAACTTTGGAAAGGTTAGACCTGCTATATTTGCACTCCGCATCTGGAGTTTGCAACTTTTATTTTACTTGATAAACTCGGCCAGAGACTGTGGATTCATTTGTTCAGCGCAGGCTATTGTTCTCAAACCATATTTCATTACACAGATAGAAACACTTTCTTTTCTAGTTACCATTTTCTGCAAGTTGTGAGGCCCACTAGTTCAGCATTTGCCCTTTGTATCTAAGTTACAACATTTCTGCTATCCCTAGTGTTGCCGGTTCAGTGAGTGCAACCTCATATGCAGCGACTCATTTTCTGTTCTATTTCAGCCATTTGGAGATATTGTATGCATGTCCCTGGCTATGCGTCGCATTCATAACAGGCGGAACAGTGCTGATGTGTAACCAAACTCCGATGGCTCAGCCTTTCCAATTTCTTTGCAATAATGTATACGTTTTCCAGTCGCAATATCAGTCTCAAGTGTTGAATGTAATGAAAGAAATGCAATTTATAAAAATAAAAACTCAATGGTGCCCAAGTAAAAGGGGTTTTACTCACAAGGAAATTCTCCCTAAAGGATATATTTTTGGGTAGTAAAACAACTAAGGTTCTAAGGTTGGTTCAACTGCAAGATTTGATGACACCAACAAATGTAAATATTTGTGGGCGCTGACACGCATTTAACAGGTAGTTTTCCAACTCAACATTTGTCATTGCTTCTCCTTTTAGGGCGCTAGTGGGGAGGGATTGCGTCCTAATTGATGGGGTTTCAGGGCAAGGGTTTCTCCCAAGAGCAAGAAGGCCTACCCATGGATAAACAAAAAGAAAGGGTAACAAGGTGCAAATGCACCTTAGAATATTTCAGAAAGCAGAAATGTGCGTACACTTACTTCTGAGTGTGTAAGTGTGAGAAGTCAAGGGAAGCTGCAACAACTGCAACCTTCCACGAGTATTCACAGATTTGTGAAGGAACTCCTGAAAAGTAAGATATTTTCCTGAAAACGTTTGAGTTAAGGTGAGCACGTCTGGTATGATAAGGCAGACATCCTGCTAAGATTCATTAAATATCTATTCATTGGGGATTAAACAAAAATATCTTAACTGTGTTGGAATGACATACAAAACAGTGACAAAAGTTAGTTCTCTTTCCGCTAATGGATGACACATCCATAACGCCAGCAGGCCCTTACCTTTACAATGTGGCCCGTGTGTGGAAGTCAATCCAGGGCACTCCCTAAGAGCATGGGTAAGCATCAATATTCTGACTTTGGTTTTTAAGTGTCTGCCTGGCATGGGTGCATCACATATGGCCAATGACCAACCACAGTCATAAGGTCAACAAAGGCGGCCTTGTTTCCAGCACAAAGTTCAAGTCGAGGGGGGAATGAACGCATGTTCGGAGGCCTCAGCTATGGAATAGTCCTCGTGCCCAGGTAGGACAGCAACACGCCCTCCTGTCTTTTCAGAAGGTGACAGAATTATGACGCCTTTCCTGGTCCGCCCACTAAATGGTGTTTATCCAGCTGTAGTAAAGTCGGTGGAGTTTTGTGCAACATAAACAGTAATTGATTAAAAAAAAGAAGGGGGGGTGACTTTTTGTGTAGACCCTTCTTTGAATTTATTATCACTGAACTCCACACCAGTTCATCATCCACCTCTTATGAATATTTACCTCCCAGCATCTATCTTATCCCCACTTCCATCACAACACTATTAATATACAAGCCCCTAAAGGGCGCCCTCATTTCGAAGAAGTCACAAACGGTTAGCTGTAGTAAACTGAAGATATTTGGAATGGACAGCAGGTCTGGGGTATGTGATTTGTAGACATCACATGTGGTTTCTCCTTTCTCTACCTGCAGGTCATTGCAGGGTTCAGTCTGTTTTTGTATCCTCACTTAAGTTCTGCATGGTCAGGTGTGTGCTCGTGACATCTTTAGGAAAAACGCATAAAAACCTCAATTACACTTTACATGTGTGCATTACTCACAGGAGGACAAACGCAACGCCATACAAAAAGGCTGGACGCAAACAAGTATCTGATTTACTGCACTGTAACACTGTCAAACTGGGAATCAGAACAATTCAATGCTGCACGATGGACACCAGGAGCAACCTTGAGGAACTATTTATTTATTTGAGTGTTTTACATAGCGCTAGCATAAAAGCAGAAAAGCAGAAAAGCAAATGCATGTAGAAAAGTGTAAAGGAACGGCGATGAAGTCCTCAGACTGTCTTAAAATACTTTTACACTCTGTAATAACTCTTTATTGTTTGGTTTTAAAAAACCATTTACAACAACAAGCTAAAAATTGAATAATCAAGTTAACTATGATAAAAGTTTTAAAACAATTAATCAATAAGATAAAATTCAATAATCGTAAAAGTCTGGTAATATTCTAATACAATACATCACCCTGGATTTCATGTAGTTTCTGATTTGGATAAATCGCCTTTTAGTTCAAAATCTCTACTCTGGCTAGAATGAAAGTTTGGCTTCAAGAAGTCTTGACGCTTTATGAACAAATTTCGCAAGCCCAATATTTAACTTGGTGTTAACAGGGTTGAGGGCAGCCATTATTGCTTGACAGCAGGAGCGTACACCCAACATAATACATTGGCCTCTCAGCAACTGCCGTCTGGCTTGAAGTAATGCTGGGCATGACCAAACAATATGTTCCATTGATTCAGTATGATAGCCGCACAGCCTGCATGCAATGCTACTGCCAGACCGGCGCCATACCGGGAGATTCTTCAAAAAGGGCCATTCTCCCATCCTCAAGGCTAAAAACTTATGTTTCCAATAAAGTGCATATGTGCTAGACAGGTAGGGCAACTGGACACCCACTTCGTAATTGGCAATTACCGCCCAGGTAAGATTTCTTTATAACAGATTTTAACACCGATGGAGAGGGATTTGAGTCCCATAGGTCTTTTACGCCTAACAGCTGTAAACTGTAATCCAAGAGTTGTCGGTGCTTTTGACTTGTAGGCTTTTTCTGTATTTCCTGCCAGAGTCGGGCCTCCAAAGAACCCTCCCTGGCCTGGCGCAGTCTATGGCACAATTTAACAAAAGCACCTGCCTCCACGCCGAGGTGATCTTGAAGTCCCAGTTCTAGTCTCACCTGGGCTGGCGATGCGGATTTTGGCAGCCGAAAGGCTCGTTTGAAGATTTTTGTTATTAATTTATTTATTAATGTACTGGTTGAGCCCTTGGTGATCTCGTGACCATATGTCAATGAGTTAATTACTTTGGCTTTCATTACTTTCAGCATAGGTGTAAGGCTGGGACCTAATAGCTGGTTTGTCAATTTTGCGGCAGCCACCTCTAATGAAAGTGCTTTTATTTGTAATGCGTCCTTGTGCTTACCAAAGGAGCCACTTGCCTCCAGAAAGATGCCCAGATATTTATAACTGGGAGTTGAGTCCAGCTTTGTTTTATTAAAGTACCACCTTTCTATTGTCCTTTTTTGCTTCCCAAAGGAGATAGTTTTGGTTTTTGACAAGTTAAGTTCTAGATGGTTTTTTGTCGAGTATGACAACAATTCGTCAATAACCTCTGTAGACCCACTTTTGTGTTGCTTAGTAGCACCAGGTCATCGGTATAAAGTAAGTTGGTAATGCGGGTCCCATCAAGTTTAGGAGGGTGACAATTTACTCTATCAAGTGCTGGGGAAAGGTCTGATATGAATAGGTTAAACAGGAGTGGAGCCAATACACATCCCTGTTTAACACCAGTTACAGTTTTGATCTTCCTGGAGACATGACGGCCTTCGCCCAGCTTGATTTTAATCAATGTTTCGGTATGAAGCTGAATTATTGCCTGTAGAAGAGACTGTGGTATTCTCCATGATTTTAATTTCTGCCATAACAGGCTTCTGGGCACACGGTCGAAGGCTGCTTTGAAGTCTACGAAGCAGCAGTGCAGCTGTATGTGTTGGCATGCTGCTTTATCCATCAAAACTCGTTTCTCTTTCCGCCTTTATAGATCGGGTGAATGATTGCTCCTCGCCAAGATTCTGGGACCGTGTTGTTTAATCTGCAATAATAGAACAGCGGGGTCAAATAATCTGACCATAAATTGATGTCAGATTTAAACATTGCTTGGGAGAGGCCATTCGGACCCGGGGCTCCATCAGCTCTTGCTTTCCTTATGTGATTTGAAATCTTGTTTTTTAATACTGCTGGCAACACCGTAGGCTCTGGTAGGATGTCATTCCGTTCCATAGGCTCCTTTTTTGTCGGGTCATCTAATGTGGTGTTTTCGGGCCAAACCCTCCTCTGGCTCTCTGGACCCAAGAAGAGGAACTTAAAGCTTACTGGGCTGGCAGAGTCGAGACCAACTTTGTTGTCATGAGTGTCTCCAAAATGAAGAGATAAAAACTTGCTCCAGTCTGCTTCACTGATGTTTGCGCTGCCATGCCCAGTTACACTTTGATTACTCCTATTCACAAGGGACCAGAAATGCTTCGGATTAGGATTTTTACTTTCATGGATGAGCTTCAGCCAGAATTGATCCGAGGCCTTTAATTTTCCTTTTTGGATGGCGGTTCTGAAAGAGACTTGCGTTTGCTTGTAATTATTAAAGTAGATTGTGTTACTAGGGAACCTTCTTGAAAGACGGAGTGCTCGGTTCCTCTCAGTTCTTAATTTCCTTGTGGCTTTTGAGATGAAAAATTGAGAGGTTTGGCTTCTCGGGCCCCTCCTTATGGGAATTTCATTGAGAAGAAGATTTATGAGAGAGGCCCAACCACTGACCACATGGGTGTTTGAATCTCGAGATTGATGTAACAAAGCTCTACTTTTTTCCATCAAAGATGGAGCCATGGAATCTGACCACTTTAACCGCTTAAGATCCTCTGAATGGCTACCTAAATGGGTGTGAGCCAATTCCTGATGATATGAGTCGCCAATGGATAATGTTATTATTTGAGCCCGATGATCACTATCTCCCTGTTGGGCAATTTGATAGCTCTTAATCCAAGGCAGTAATTCTCTGCTCCCTAAAGTAAAGTCCAAAAACGAATGGGATCTGCCATTTGACCAAGTCCAAGCAGGCGGGGTATCAGAAGAGAAACGCCCATTCAATAAAGTATATCCCAAGTTGTTGAACTGTGTTCCCACGTATTCCCCCAATATTGATGATTTGTTCCCAACGGGGATTACCTGAGGTAGAAAATGTGAGGGGGTTCTTGGAGGATCCGGGCATATATCATCTACATGGTTGCAAAATAGATTAGTGTTGAAATCACCCGAGATGATGCTTGGTGTACTTCCGTACTTGCCGATTAGGTCGCAAATGGAATTGATCAGACTGTCCATTTTAGATTTTTTCTTAGTAGTGCCGGGGGGAATATAGACATTAAGAATCAACAACTGAGGATCGATAGTCGAGCTTCCCAGAGTTATTCCAGAAAGCCGTTCCTCCGCGAATTCGATCTGTTTAACACTTGTTAATATTTTTGTTGATACATAAATCGAGAGACCACCCTTGAGACGACCAAACTTGGACTGCCTGGAGCCAGGTGTCATAAACTCCAAAAAGCCCACTATTGGGATACTTTCTCCTGCCCATGTTTCCTGTAAAAGGAGAACATCGTATTCTTTTAGATAGTCCATTGTAGCTGGTGATTGTTTTTCCGGGCCAAATCCATTAATATTCCAGGAACATATTGTCAAGTTGTGATTAATAATGGGTCAATCGGTCTGATTTCGAAATAAAACCCCCGGTAGCCATGACCAGTCTGCAATGCCACTATTTCGCTGGTTATTTGCCGGTTCAGGGTTGCCTGTTGGCGAGCTACCTCTGGCGGACCTCAATACTGAATAGGGAGCTACGATGGGACTTACAATGCATGCCTGATTTGTTTCAAATATTGAGGGGTAACAAGGAACACTCGGGGTTGTTATTATTATACCCCATGTTTTGAATTGGTCGGTTTTAGTCAACACTAGATCCCGAATTACGGACGTTGACAGCGTTATTTGAGTAGCTTCGCCCGTATTGGATCCAGTACATGGGATAAATTCTATCGCAATTATATCCCTCGATTGAAGATGATTTAAATCTGATAATGATTTGAAGAGTTTTAATATATTTCCTCGGTTAAGAATGTCTTGCGGGCCCCTTGAGATGAATTCTGGAATAAACAGCAATTTGGTGTTTTGAGTGCTGTTTTGGGGCTCACAGAGCTCGTTGGCCGTTGCTGGCTGTTTTTGCTTGGAATTTTCTTTGGAGAGCTTTCTTGACAATACGGATATAGTGGGTGAAAAAGAAGACTTTTCCTTGTGGTTTATATTTAAAGAATGTGGGGAATGACTTTTGTTTGTGGGCTCCAAGCTACAATGGTTTGCTGAATTTAAATCTCTTTTACAACCAGAATCTATAGCTATACTTTGTATACATGGTCTGTTATTAGTGGCACCAGTGAGGGGTTGAAGTGAACTGAATTCTTGAGTAATAATTTGAAATGATGCGGGGCTCTGTTGAGCAGCTCCCGAAACTAGGTGCTTAAGTGATAGTTGTGTAGAGCCAGATTTTACTTGTATTGGTGAATGAAAAGAAGATTCCAGAGCTTGAGATGTCACTGGTTGCCTGTTAATCCGGGTTAAAAGTTCTGTCTGTGTTAGCAGCTGATTTGACGGAGGTTGAGGGCTTATCCATTCTCCTTTAGAAGAAAGTATTGGTGCTGTTGATGGAGCATTTCCTAAGGGAGCGGCCTCGTCCCTGAGGGAATTGCTCATATTTGAAGATGTTAGGCCGATTATTAGTTTGTTACGGCTTTTTCGTTGTCTTTTCTTTTCCCTTTTCGACAGGCGGTGTGATTTTTTGGATGGTTTAATGGAAAGTGCTTCACCAACTGCTATGTCGATTGGGTTAGGAGACTTTGAAATAGTGTGAGCTTTCAGGCGAAGAGAATCCTGTAGCTGACTTGGAGCCTGAGTGGAGGGATCTTGCGACTTGGACTCCAAGGGTTTCTTTATTTCCGTTAAGATGGCTGAAAGAAATTGAGGTAGAGATGAAAGAGAATCTATTATGGGCGAACAGCAGCACACTGATTGCACCAGTTGTGTTTGGGCTTGGGCTTTTTTAATAAGAGCATTGAGCGCCTCCAGTTTTTGAGCGATCCCAGCGGTGTACACTGCAAGCGTGTTTAGCAGGTGTACCTGCATGTCCATCTTATCTGAATGGTATGTTAAAGCAGCTGACGTTGTTTGAAAAGTTTGTAATAGTTGAGACCATAAGTTATTGAAGTTGGCCGATGAGGATGTGTTTTGCCTATCCGGCTCTTTATGCACAGTATTGAAAAATGATAAGTCCAAAGAGGTATTTATAATATTAGTTTTAAGTCTTCGGATATAGGAACTTGGTCGGTTGCCAACCCTTGATTCATTCTGTTCAAACAGGGGTCCAATTCAGATTGAACTAAGTTGCTGAGGGCCGCTTGTGGAGAAGCCCTAGCCTGTGATGGAGCGGCTGTTGGATTCTTTTGTGGTTTATCCTGCTTAAGATTAACTGAAGAATAAAATGCAGACGGAGAGAGCAAACTTGAATTTAAAATTGGTTGGGGGATTGAAGGGTCAGCATTACTGTGAGTTGTTACCTTTAATGAAACTTGATCTGAATAAATTGATTGTTGAACTGAGGGTTGAGGGAGAGCCTGTTGTAATTGGATAAAGTTCAGGGCTTCTGGGGCATCCTTGCGAGGAGATTCTATTATTGATACGGCACTGTGTTGACTTAAATCGGTGGATCCTCCATCGGCCCTGTGAATCAATGGGAGAACCGTAATTTGGTGTGGCCGTGGCTCAGGGACTGCTAATGCAGGGACCTGCCGAGAAGGGGATACCTGTTGATTATTCTGGGTACCTGTGGCACTCTTCCGGGCTGTGGCAGGAGCTGTGGACCTGAAGTAGTCCCTTAGAGAGACCTTGTTTTTTGCTGATTTTGATTGTTTTTTAGAGCCAGGTGATTGTTCCTCAGTCATTGAACGGGCATATGCTAGCCCTGGATCTGAGGTTGTCCTTGTGGTTGCTAATATTTGGTGTGGCGTGGACATCATTGGAGAAGTTGCCAGTAGCTCACAGAAGTCCGTGTTGTTTGCTCCTTTTTTTGGCGGTTTTACCAGAGCTTTCCTTACTCGTCCTGACCTCATTCCAGGCGCCCTTCCTTTCCCTTTTTTTAAATTTTTTTTTATGTGATTTATGTTTTGAGTAACTGCAAAGCTTCCTGGTGGTCCTGAAAGTTGCAATTGAAGGGCTTAATGGGGGACCAGATCAATGGAAAACACGATGATCAGACTTAATTAAAGTAAGACCTTGAATTCACCTTTAATTTATTTATGTTGATTTGATGGTGAATTGATTACTGAGTTATTAAGTAATTGGATAGAATTTGGTGAAGTTGCTGGGTTATTAAGTGAATGGCGCCTGCTCTGGCAGTTCACCGGTTTCAAAGTGTCGGTTCTGTCCTCAGAAGTCTCGGGGACCGGGGTTAAGATCAACACGGATTCAAGCTCGAGTTCCTGCTCGGACCCCCAAATCAGGCTTCGCCCCGGCACCTCCGGCACCTCCGGCGCCCCCGGCGATGGCCGACCACGATATTGCTTTCTCCCTCTCCGTGGCCGTAGTCGTGGTCCGTGGCCGTAGTCGTGGT
Organism: Triturus cristatus; assembly: GCF_964204655.1. Taxonomy (NCBI): domain Eukaryota; kingdom Metazoa; phylum Chordata; class Amphibia; order Caudata; family Salamandridae; genus Triturus; species Triturus cristatus. The sequence goes on from NC_140580.1 coordinate 957,944,929, forward strand.
CATGGCCGTTGTGGGTGGCCGTCAATAACTACCACCGCAGCCTTGATTTTTAACGAGATTGGGGGGGGGGGGTGCGTGGGGGATTTGCAGGGTCACAGTGGCCACCAACCTGAAGCTGATCCCAAGCAATCCTGCCGCAGAGCCGCCTCGTTACTCCACGCTCCACGCTCAACTCGGCTCCGAGCTCCAAGCTCCGCGCAGCTCCACGCGGCTCCCCGCAGCTCCTCCTCCGTTCAGCCCTCAGCTGCACGCGGCTAATGGCAACTCTCCACCTCGGTCCGACCACGCCAGCCTCCCCTTGGCTGACGGTGATGATTCAATAGTCCGACAATCTGGTAGCCCGATTGTGGTGGAGAGGGGGGAAGGCAGAAACCGCGTCTAAGGACTCCTGCGGCTTGCGGCTACAGCACAATTGCTCTGCTCCGCTCCGCTGCTACTGCTTTCTGCTGCTCCTACTGCTTTTACACTCTTTCACCATTAACAAAACAGATGTAATAGTATATCCTGAAAACCCACGCCATCTTGCTTTTTTAAGACTTCAATTCAGCGCTGTGCAACAGACAGGCAATTGTATGAAATAACATCTTTTTTTTTTGCAGGGAAAAAACGTGTTCCCATTGAGAATCTCTTCCTCTACACCCCTAGCAAAGCTGGGATATTCCATTCTCCTTCGTATCATGGAAGAGAGTTACTCCAGCCAACAACTTTCTGACCGTTTCCAGCTTGGGAAAGGCTCGGATTTCATTTTGTGACTTCTTACACAGGTACATATGTGTGTATGGAGTTAACAAACCTATAAGGCAGGCTATGCCTTAAAAAGCCCACTCCCCACGCTTTAATACGATTTATAACTGGTAATTTCTCTGTTCTCTGCCCCCGTGGTGGTGAAACCCACTGTGGGGAATCCATATACGCCTGCCCGGAAGTCTATCGTGAATTCCAGGCAGGTGTAAATGGGATAGCTAAAGGTATTTTGAGCTATAAACATACATTTACATCAGTTAATACCTTTGTGAACTGGAGGCTTTTGTATAGAATGGACTGCTAGCTGAACATCTACTGATCAGCAAATAAATAGAGTAAGAGCTCATATTGACAACCCAAGAGAGTAAAGGTATAACAAGAGATAAGCAGACACAGGCACTGCTCTGTTGGCATAAACTACACACAGAAACAGCCAGTGCCCCCAATTTCAGGCGTCTGACTAGACAAAATAGACTAGACAAAATTATCTTAGCCTCCTTGCTCCAAGTCATCAACTAAGCAAAGTCTGCAGAGTGTGGCCACTTAGACGAATGTGTATTGTTGCCTCTGTAAGCCTTGCCAGAGAGGAGCATCCGCCAGCTGTGCGTGCAGGGCTGCGCTGTGGCTAGTGGTCCAGAAATGGAAGAGAAACTGCTACTTGTCTTGGAGGTCTGTTTCACCTTGGCATATGCACAGTCCTACACCGGAGATGTCTGGGACGTTTTAAGAAGTTGATTACTTACTCCATGGTCAATAGGGGGAAATCCAGGAGTAGTACTAAAGTGTGGTGTCGCAACAAACCTCAAAGTCAGCATGGCAGAGTGTGCACATCCACACAATAAGTATACAGAAACACACACACACACACACATAACCCAGTGTTGATCGTGATTCCATAAGAAAAGCATTTTTGTGTTGCGAATAAGTTTGGCGCCGTTTGACAAATCTCCACAAGACTTTTTAAAAATGTGTTCTTTTTTTCCTAGTTTGCGTCTGGAAAGTTTTGGGGTGGTTTGTGAAGCGGGCCGAGAAAAAGATGGTGAGATCCCAAAATGCATTTGCCATGTTCATTTTTCCATAGGAAATTTAGACACAGCTACAGCCTAAACGGCTGAATGGATTTACACCAAATGTGGCAGGAAGCTAGGTCTTGGTCCAGAAAGAGTGTTTTTTGTGTTCCTGTGTAAATCCTTTTAGTAGTTTTTGAGCAAAGAATGCCAAAAAACTTTGTATATCAAGGGACGGACAGATCGCAAGCTGAGATCTGATTGGCTGACACCAACTAAACCAGGAAGTGGTGGCAGCCATCTTAGGACTCGGAACTCAGTTCCAAGCCCTAAAAAAGTTTAAGAAATAATAATAAGGGAGCAGGGTAGCGATACCCTGCGCCCAAGGTCCGGTGGTCGGGTACCGGAAGGACCCCGCCTGGGGCCAAAAAGGTTTTTTTTCACGAATGCGTGGTAAAGTTTACAAAAAAGAAGCCCATGCTCCTGCGCTTGTTTTTGATAAACCCCCAGGGTGGGCCAGAACCCAGGGGGAGGATGCGTTTATTTTCTGGGGAGGGGGCGTGCATTGCCGCAACCACGTGGCCTCCCTCCCTGGGACCCAGCGAATTTTTTAAGGGGGGGCCACACGGCCAATCCTCTCTGAGCCCCTCTTGTCCGAGCCTTTAAAGGCCCTGGGGACCCCCATCACCATGAAAGTAAACTGAAAGGGAGGGAGGACACATGGCCCCCCTTTCTGAGCTATTAATGGCTCTAGGGACCCTATTCACTGGGGCCAACTCACAAACTATGTCCCGGGGTGCCCACCCACGGGACATAGCGGTTTCCCTGCACACACCAATGTGGGCAGAGAAACCTGAGTTTGCTTTTGCTTGGTGGGAGCATTTTCAAAACTACCACCAAGCGGGAGCAAACACCAAGGAGCTTTGAAAATGTTCTGGTAGTGGACTTTTGATCTGTTGGCCTGCTTGCACAGAACTTGGCAGGGAATCAGATCTAAATATTGCTCCCGCCAAGAGGGAACAGCATTAGTAGCTGCTCCCCCAACCCCCCGGGTGGGAGCCATGTCGGCACCCGCTGCAGGTGGGGAGATGGCTGGGGCTTCAGGGGCCTTGGGCTCCCCTCGTAGCCTTCAACAAGAGTATGGTGGGTGCCCTTGGTGAGCACCAGGGCACCCACCTGTCGGGAGCGCGCGGCCCGGTCCGAAAGATTATGTGCAGCCGCGACCTGATAATTTCCCGGTTAACGCGCTAACCGCTCTGAGACTACATGTCCCATGAGCGTTAGCGGTAACTAGGCATGCGCGCGCAGACGCGGAAGGCTTCATAGAGCACTTCAGCCCTGGCGGCATTGCCGATTATTTTGTAGGCGGAGGAGGCGCTGCGCGTCCTTGGTGCGGTCCCCGTCCTCCCTTCATGTTCCGGTCCAGAGAACACAGGAGCCTTGGGGATACGCTACGCGGAAGCGCTTAATGTTGGTAAGGACCCGGTGAGAGTTAACCGGCTCCGACAACCGGTGGAGAAAGCGTGCTGACACGGTAAGGGTGCAGTGCACCGTTTCAGTTCCTGTCGTGCCCCCATTTGAATCTAGACAATAAAAGACTATTTCCGGCTGCCAGGATAACCCGGATACCTTACTTGGAGTCTAGTAAGGCACACCATAGCTGGATGGCTTTCAGGGCATTGCGTGAGTGGTCATCACTTGGTGTTCCTCCTCGTTGGAGAGCCACACGTATGTAGGCTCATGTGAGTAGCAGGAATACCGGTGCATGGCAGAAATTCTGAGCCTGGGCATTTAAGTACTTAATAGAAAACTGATGAAGCCGTGTGGGGTAAAACACAGATTGTTTGCCAGAAGTGACCCACAACTATCTGTGTTGAAGTTTGGAACTTTGTTTATCTGTATAAGTGAACTGTTCAATCTCAGATAAAGTGAGATCTACATTGAGCTGTTATGATTATGTTTCCCTAGCAGGGGATTGTGGTTGAGTCGAGAAGAACTCATGCAACCTCTGCGACGCTCTAACCAATAACAATTGGGTATGTTTAACTGAGAGGAGGGACTATTGAGAATACTCAGAGCGTAGCACTGGATTGCAACTAATACTGTCTTCTTCATTGTAGTGGTGCGTGTGTGTATTCTTAATTGAGACAAGGCCTTGTCTTGCGGACCCCCGAGTTGAGGGTGAAGCACGAGGCCTGAAACCTGATGAACCAGGCCTCTCGTTATTTTCTTTTACAGGTGGTTACCCTTCAAACTTTGAGTTACACACACACGGTCTGGGGGCAGAGTGGTGGGGGGAATAGTGTATGATAACGTGTTGTCTTTGTGTTGTTACAGGTCTCCTTCCCTGCTGTCCCCTCCCTTTCCTTCCCTCGCTCAGTCGCTTCACTGATCTGTGCTATAATAGCCCTCGGACTTGAAGCTATCGAGAGGTGGACCATAATGAGCATCGTTCCGATCCTGAGGAGCTGAGGAACCCGACACCACCTTGGGGGATGGGTTCCCTGGGGGCAAAATCAGGTTGGGGAGATGGTAGCATGCCCTCCTCCCCCTAAAAATCACGCTAGGCCCAGGGAATGGGGTCATCAGGCTGCGGGGCCCCCCTCCACTTAAGTTTTAGAAATGGCCCTGGGAGGTGGAGTTGCCAGGACCTAAAGAGACTCGGGAGGGTAGGTCACGCACCCCACCCCTTTATTTAAAGGAGTGGCCCTGGGGGATGGGGTCCCCAGGGCCTAGCAAGGCTTGGGGAGGGTGGCCACGCAGCCCTCCTCCCCTATAAAAAAAAAAGGCCCTGTCGGATGTGGTCCCTGTGGCCAACCCCACGCCACGCACGCCAAAGGCCGTGTGCAGAGGAGGGTTGTCTGCCTTTGCAGGGGTTGGCCTAACGACCTGACCGCAGTCCAGGCTCCGTGGCCAACCCTGCGCCACTCATGGTCTTTGGAGCAACGTTTGTTTAGTAACAACGTAATGTTTTTAACGCTAAAAACCAAAGAAATTTAACAGTTACAGAGATCTCAAGTAACTATAACTTGTGCCCTCACCATGCAATGCTAATTACCCCACATATTACATCATTCATGGCATCTTCCATGACATTACTGATATTATCACAGTAACATTTGCAGGGAAATTATTGATGAGAAAACTGTGCATGACGGGGGCACGAGTTATAGTTATGTTAGAGCACGAGTTATAGTACGCTTTAGGAAAGCCCTCAAAAGCTAGTTGTTGCCTTAAATGTCTTCTGAATTCAAATTCAAAATCAATTTACGCATAAACAAAGAGACAGACCAAGCAGAAAAGCACCCAAAACAGCTATTCGACATGTAAAAACATGTAGACCCCTGAAACCAGAGAAGGTTTCTACCATCTCCAAAGAAGAATGTAAGGCTTTTGACACATTCTTCATTAAGAGATGGAAAAGATAGAATTATCCTAGCCCCAACCCTTGAAATTGCAGCACTATAAAGTCACCTCCCGTATAGCTAGGGCTGCTCCATCCTCTTTCAGAGAGGTCACCACAATTGAATTGCACAACCCCAATCGCCCTAATGAGACACTGCTTTGTTCTCACTGAATCCCTTCCCAACACAATTCTAAAGGAAATTAGCCCTAAATCATTTCATACAGCAACCCCATGAATAATAACTCCATATTCCAAAGAATAATACCACGTTGATTAATAAGTGGTTAGGTGCCACTTTAACTAAAAAAAATAAAAAATAAAAAAATGGGAGCAGACCCCACAGGCTAGAATAACGTTCAGTATTTCTTTCCTGTCAAAACTACTTGAAAGTGGTGTGGACTCCCAGATTACATTTTTGATGAAAACTATCTTCAAAGTGAACTCCAATCAGGATTTAGAGCAAAGACTACAATTGTAAACATAGTAGATGATGTTCTCTGCATTCTAGATATGGGTGACTCTTTCCTCTTTATCCTTCTTTACCAATCAGCTGCCTATGACATCGTAAATCATAACACTCTCGTGCAAATCCTCAAATACAGAACAGGGATCAATGGTGCATTGCTCAGCTGTTTCGTATTATACCTAAAAAAAACCGGTATCAATACATAAAAACCACCAACCACTTCTCTAACCCTGTCTCAATCCAAAAGAAGTGTGCCAAGGTTCTCTTCACTCTCTCCTCCTACCAGTGGCGGCTCCTCCGCTAAGGTGGAGGAGCGTCGCCCCACTGCTATGGGAGCCGTAGTTGAAGAAAACTAAAATGATAATAACTAGCATTATTATCATTTCAGTTTTCCTTTCCTGGTGTGGGGCGGCTGGTCTGCCAGAGCAGGACAGGGCAGGAGTGGGTTGCCCACTCCAAAGTCATGCCTTGATGGGCCCTTTCCGGCCAGCCAAATGGTAATGCGCACTTTACATGTTCTGCTCCCAGGCTGCATTACAGCCCGGGTGTAAAACATGCCCACGGCTCCCATTTCCTGTGTGAGCGCCGATCCTCTGCGCTCAAACCAATCACAGCTCTGCATTGCAGCGCAGTGATTGGCTAGAGGAGTCAGGAGCCTGGGTGCTTCCTGTTCCTGCTACCTGGCGCAAGAGGCGGCGGCGAGCAGACCGAGAGGTGGCGGCATGCTGGGTGGCCAGCCTGAAGGTAAGTGTTTTTTTGTTTTGGTTTAGGATCCTCCCCCCCCCCCCCCATCCCTGGTAAATAGCAGCCGCCACTGTCTCCTACCCGTTTCCAACTTTTAATGGAGCCATTAACTTCTATCCTTAATCACATTAACATATAAAGTCTGTGCTGATTGCATTCAACTTCATTTGAAAATTACACCCCCCATAGAATGTCCTTGAAGGCATTCAAGCCTGGATGTCCCATTGAAACCTAAAGCTTAACCCTCTTATCAGAATTCCTCCTGACACCCACCACCAACTCCCACTTCCCGAGCCAAACAAGGATTAAATCCCTTGCTGTGTTAAATTAAAACCCATCAAATGACTTCATCTTGATTCAACATATTTTACAATCACATTTTATCATATATTATACTGTTTTTCACATTACCTGTATTAGTAATATTATTGTATATGATATTACTTTCTGTTGCCCATGCAAAATATTGCTAGGTGAAATACTTTGTCATCCATTTGGTCTTGCCCGTATTGTACAAAGCTGCTAAACAAATAAATAAAACAATTAAGTGACACTGCAACATGGAACATGTCTCCCCGCCTAGGTCTTTGGTCAGTAGAAGGGAATTGTAGTATCACAACCAAACATTCCTAAGAAACTAACAGCCTCAAGACATCTGCCAAAAATTGAAAAATGCCCTTTCCACACAAGTTTCTGTTCTGCGGCCTGATTTAATGGTCGAGGAAACATGGCTTACTTGCTGACTGATGCCCTTTTGCCTGGTGTTTTTTCTGTCCCCTTCACTAAATCACTTTATGGAATTGGGCATTATCTCCTTCTACACCAGTTCCAGGATTGGAGGATGGCATGAGTCAATGTCCATCACATTACATTCAGGTTGCTGTTTTCGCCTTCCAGAACAAAGTGACCTGATAGAGGTCTGAAGTGCGCCGATGTGAACAAAAGGAGGAGCATGGCTGAAGTAATTTTTCCAGGCTACATACACGGCATCAAGATAACAAGCATTTGCAATGCAATAGGTCTCGCATTAGTTAAATGGAGAGCTATTGGTTTTGTAAATGGAAAAGAAATGCGGCAATGGCGACACGCTTCACTTTAGCTTTAGATGTTTAAAGCTAAAGCACGGTGTGCTGCCGGTGCTGCAAAAGTCAATATATAGAAAAAAAAGTTGTGCGGCCGCCTGATTTTTAAATATTTTTTTTACTATTGTAGCAATCGCCGCATGCCGCACTTAAGCTTAATATGTTTAAAAGTAAAGAGCGGCGTAGCACGATTGCTGTAAAAGTAAATAAATGGAAAAGAAATGTGGCATCCGCCCGTCTTTGTTTTTATATTTATTGACTTTAGTAGCAATGGTGGCACGCCGCACTTTAGCTTTAGATGTTTAAAGCTAAAGCGCGACGTGCCGACATTGCCACAAAAGTCAATCAATAGAAAAAAACAAGTTATGCGGCCGCCGTCTTTTTTTCTATTAATTTACTTTGTAGCAATCGCACCAAGCTGTGTTTAGCTTAAAATGTTTAAAAGTAAAGCATGGTCTGCCACGATAGCTACATAATTAAATAATGGAAAAGAAATACAGCATTCGCCCGCCTTTGTTTTTAGGTCGGGTGCATGCGCTGCTTGCTCGACTTTTATTTTGAGGCTTTTCAAAGTGCTACCAGAGGCTTTCTGCTGACCTCAAGCTTGCGTGCATGTGCGCGTGAACGCGCGCAGCCGCCATCTGTCTTTTCTCCGTCGGGTAATTAAGTGCATCGCGATCACTTTAACTTTCGGCGCCCGCGTTTCACGCACGCTTGTTTTTGTTGCAGCAGCACATTGTTTGTACTAAATGTCATCATATGACCTGAAGTAACTTTCACAAACATTTTTCGAAAAAACGTTGGAAATGCAGAGAAAAGATACCCACTGAAACACGCAAGGGCAAGAATAAAGGCAAATACATTTAATAAGTTTTAGTGTTAGGATGGACAAAGGGAAGCACATTTATTGAGAAAACAATACTTAACGTGGATGCTACGGACAACATCTGACGCGAGACAAGCCGAGAAATTGGACAGTGGGACCCAGGCAGTTCTACCGGTTATCAAATGTTATATTTCTATGAACTCTTTTAGAACTAGCAGATTATTCGCCATGCCACCTGAAGGCTGATGTTGCTAACATGAAGTACTTGCTTTGGATTTAGGTGTGCAGTCCACAAGTAATAGGAATAATATATCCATTAGGGTTACCGTTTCACCCTGCTACACTAACCTCTGTAAACCACGAGGCAGTGAAATCGCATGTTAATCGTAGCCTTCGTTGCAGGAAAACAATCTATATTTAACACTATTGCCATAAATTGTATCGGGATAGTAGCAAACAGAAACACCAAAAAGTAAATAAACCAATGGGTTATGAAACTTGATCAGTGAACCGGAAATGCAAATAGAAATCTACAAGTCATACTTCATAAATTCATTCTACAAATATCCCCTTTTAAATGACCTGTTTATCCAGCCCTGGATTTCCTCTGCAATGAAAAAGCGAAAAAAATAATCTTATGGCCCCACCCAAGAAATCTGCGTTTGTGTCAACGCTTTGCTTCTTATCGATTAAAAGGAAAAGAAAAATGTGATCCTGATTATCAACCAGTTGAGGTAACCCAGTTTGCGGCCCCTGTTTGAAGGAAGGAGAGAGGAGGCTGGAGGCCGCTCTCAGTCATTTCTGGAATTTAACACACAGCTGTGACTCAGGGCCCGATCCACAATGCTTTTGGCACACTAAGTAAAACTTGTGAGGGGTACAGCTCGTTCATTTCATAGCACCAGGGATGCTGGGATTTTTTTCTCGTAAATGGGACTTCCTCACACAAATGCAGCCAGTATAGTGGAATTTCCATGCTAACAAATCTGACTTTAGAGACGGTTTGTAGGCATTCCAGGGTGTCTGTCCCTGTACAGTAGTTGGTGAACACCAACATACTTGCCAGTTTGTATATATTAACCAGTAGTATCAGGGTTGGATTCGGATTAAAAATCGGCCTGGGCACGCTAAAAAAAGTGCCCCACATTTGCATATTGCCTTTGCAAAACACTGCTTCGGCGAAGTTTTATTTAAAAAAAAAAAGGGGGGGGGGGTAAAAAAATGCACGGATTAACTTACACTGGTGAAACACCCCTGAATACAAGTGAGGCCACTTTTGTTCCGGCCCCCTACCCCCGCACAATATGCATATGTTAATGAGCCGGCCCCAGCGAGAGAAAGGGAGTGACACCTCTCCACCCTTTGATAACAAGCCTTGGCATAGCCAATAGGTCTCACCTTTCGGACCTTATAAGTGTTTAGTTATCCAGCACAATATCCTTGGTGCAACAACATCAAGTGTTGCATGGCTAAACGCTTATAAGGTCCCAAAGGCGAGACCTATTGACTATGCCAATGCTTATTTTATTTATTTTTTGTAGCAATGATGATATGTCGCGTTTTAGCTTTTGATGTTAAACACTAAAGGGCAGGGTGCAGTCATTGCCACAAAAGTCAATAAATTTAAAAAAGTTGTGCGCGTGCGATATCTTTTTTAATTTATGTACTTTTGTAGCACTCGCGACACGCAGTGTTTTAGCTTAAGATGCTTAAAACTAAGCGCAGCATGCAGCGATTGCTACAAAAGTAAGTAAGCACTGCAAAGAAAAAACAGGAAGGACAGCAACAATAATGGGAGGGAGAAGGTGCGTCTGCAAGCAAGGAATACTGCGTTAACTTACACAGTAGGAAACTCTAATTCCTCAATAGGCGACTTTTCCGTTAGGAATGTTGAAAAGGAACAAGAAGCCAAATTTGCATTCGGAAGCCCCTTCAATTTCAGTTTTATATGTGAATCTAGTGCTCAAACAACTGCTTAGTTACCATTGTAATTTATAAAAACCTGTTTAATAATACCAGGTGTAAATTGGAAGGATACTATGTGATCCACCATTGTTGTATTGTAAGTAATTGCTATCCAAAGTAAAATGGTGATATTGTTAAACTTCTGTCTGCACTAATGTCCTAGGTTGAAAGATTAATTTTTTATGGTCCCTCTTAATATCTCTAGTACTTAGTACTATTGGTGGCTCTGGAGGTTGACTTAAGTTTGGTCCGATCTACAGCTCGTGATAATTAAGATTTAGTTCAACGAATGGAAAGAGAATAAATCTTGCTTAGGAAAACTGGACAAGCCTTGGCAAATACGTCAAAATTTACCTGTTTTGTGATGTAGGTGTAGGGAGATAGTTTAGTTGATAATACAATTTCTTCGTTAACGTTTTCTACACCAAAAAAGGCAGCAGTACAAATTTGTCAGTAGAAACGTGGGGTATCTCCTAAAGCTTTTGTTGCATTGTTTCCTCTTCTTACACTGGATGTTAACGAGGTGTGCACGATTTAAAATATATCATCTGCAGGCCTTTCGAGCATATGAAAAGATGGGTTTATCCTAGTTTGTGTACGTGGGAGTGTTAACGTTCCCTAATCTTGAGAGTTAAACTGTATCGCATGTTGGCTACAGGTAAAAAGGTGGCAAATCAAAATATTTGTGGTATTGCTGTAAATTAGAAGGTGCTGTAGGATGCTGGATACTAACACTTGTTGAATTGTCAAGAGCGAATACCAGCACGTCTCAGCAGTGGTGAACTACTATTAATGGGATAGTAGCTGCACTTGTCAGTAGCAAGTATGTACTATGGCAAGTGAGCACCCGCCCTGTGTATTCCCATTTTTAGCACGATGATGGTATGGTTAGGAAGGATAGAAAATAAGTGAAAATCTCATAGTTTTAATTTTGAGCGCACCTATGAGGATTATATTGTGGTAGAAAGGGGCTCTTGTATTTCCTAGTTGTCGTGTGATTCGTGGGGGTGGGGGGAATGGATACAAACGTGGGCTAAAATTCGAATCCTCTGGTAAAGCTATACTTGGAATGTGTTTTTTTACGTGTATAAAGTGTCCTTCCCACTTTGAATTAGAGGAAGTTGGCATGCGGGGAAAGTGCTGGTGGAATGGCTGCTAGCATGGCTGGTTTCCAGGGTAACTTTTCTCAGGGAGGTGTGGGGGGAGGGAGTATGGAGGTGGAGGCCTCGGCTGAGCCGGAGCTGCGCTGTTTAGGCCGGTGGCTGGGCGGGTGCCCTGCTGTCACGCTGGTCTCTGGGGGGTGGATTAGCACTGGCCGTGTCAGCCACCTGCTCGCTCTCCTCCCCTCTTGTCTGGTCTGTGTGTGTCTCGCATAAACACGGCACATCTGACATGTCCACCCTCTCTTATTCCTCCTTTGCAGCTGGGAACACATCGCCTCAACCCGACGAAAGCTGCGGACTCCCGCGGAGCCCCGGCAATTCTGGATCATAAAATATTAATTTTGTGTGCAGTTTGAAAAATAAAGGACACGCTCGGCCCTGCTGGGTTTCCTGATGAGGTTTCTGTTGTTCCGCTGCCAGCCTCTCACTCGGGCTTTGCCAATGCAGCCTCCCCCCGCTGGATCGACCCCGCTGGTCATTTCGACATGAAGTAATGGCGACACGTTGGAGGGCCCCGGCTGCGCACGAGGGAGATGGCGACAGGAGGACTTGGCGCCGCCTGGGGTCCGTGGACAAGGTAGGAGAGCCTGCCTGAGGTGCATTTTAAACAAGCTGTCGCCATTGTGAAAAAAATATAGTGCTTACCAACTAATGAAGGAGACCATGTAACGCCACAAGTAAAAGATCCAGTCCTGATTGGCAGTCACAAAAGGAGACAGGGCGGTAACAAGGCGGGACTAAGAAGCCTCATTATCAATCGGAAGCCAGCATTTACCATGGACGATGATGCCAGCCAATGAAAAATATGGCTGGAGCTTCCACAGCACTTCCACATCTGTCCCTACTACAATTTGCCTCGCAAAGCGAGCAGCGCATGCGCTGCAACGCTAGGCTCGACCTAAAAACAGACATCTCTGATTACCCGTGAGCTATATATGAGATGAAGTACTCTATGCTCTACAGTATAAGGATATTGCAAGCTATTGAAGGGATTTATGACCATATAAATGAATGAGGCTGAAAGCCAAGTTCCTTTATAAGCTAATGCAACTCTGAACTGACGTGACTAATTTCAACAGTAGAGTAGTTGATATTTTATTCCTTATAATATGTGGTCACACCATTACCCTACTCCCCAAAAACTTAGAATCATTTGTCATGTGTTCCTTTATATGAAAAAGTATGGTCGCAGGAACGTAGAATAAATGTAGACTCATTGGTGTGAAATGAAACACAAAGCTATGAAGGTAATAGTTTGATGTAAAAACAGGGGGTCTTATTTATGAGCCCGTGCGTCACTTTTTGTGACGCACCAGCAGCGTAAAAGATGCACCATGTTGCGTCATATTTACAAAGTGACGCATCTAGGTAGATGCGTCACTTTGTAAACCCCTGCGCCACATTATACCTGCGCCAGTTATAATGTATGCAGGGTGGGCGTTCCGGCGCAAGTAAGCCTCGTAGAAGTGACGCATTGAAATCTACGAGATTTCACTGCGCCACTTCTAGGATGCAAATGCATCAATATCTTACGCCTGCCTCACAGCAGCAACAAGACTGACGCCGGCCCTTTCACATGGGGCTTGCCCCATATGAAAGGACACATTGCTGGAGTTGCGTCACTTTTATGACACACCCCAGCAATGTGTCACTTTTGCGCCAACAGATACGTCAGAAATACTGACGCATCTGTCACTCCTTGCGACATGATGCGTCATATTGTAAATATGACGCATCATTGGTGTCGCAAGGAGGGCGCAATGAAAAGTGACGCATCGCTGTTTTCACGCAGCGATGCGTCACTTTTCATGAATGAGCCCATAGTATTGGAAGTTTAAGGCAAGTCACTTTTTAATACAGCTCAGAATACATGGGAACTTGCAGGGAGAGTCCTGATTTTGACCTCCTGATTTTGACGTTGCCATACATATCTCCTTTATGCTTATTTCATTGCAGATCTGAAGAGCTAAAAAGCTGGTTCTCATTTTCAATGTTTAAACAGCAGCTGAAATTTTGCTCCATGACCTGCCATTCATGCTGTCTGCTGACTTTGGCAGAAGGCATTGTGATGTCACAACTCAAGTGTAATAGATTATAACAGTTCAGTCATCTTCTTTACACAGGTGATTGGTGATACCACCACTAGATTGTAATAAGACCATACGAGACAGGTGTGTGTAGTGTCGCGATATCACCCCTGACGCGCCACGCGTTGGCGTGCACGTCAGGGCACGTCATTTGGTTCCCCAATAAATACTACGTCACGCAGGCACGTAGGCAGAAGCGCCACGGCTGCGAGGACGAAGAGCAAACTACACCTGTGTCCCGCGTAGTTATTCAAGCACACGTGGTTGGCACACCCAGCGGGGGGAGACTACACAGGCCCCCAGCGACACCACAAACTGGCGACGAGAGTGGGCGTGCCCCCGCTCCAGCTCTGCGCGTCCGGTCGGTGTGGCGGCCGCCTCGCGGTGCTCGTGCCCCGCCGGAGCGCGCTCCTGTCCCTGCCTCCCGAGCTGCCTGGTACGTGCGCGGAAGCGCCGAGTGCTCCGTGGTGCTAGTGATTCGCGCTGGGGCCGTCTCTGGCTTCGGCGCCCCAGCGCGCTTAGGTTACTTCACGTGCCCTGCCCCCCCCTGGCCTGGAGAGCGCGCTGCGCCTGTCGTGCCCTGCCTCCTGTGAAAATAGCGCGGCCTGGGCCTGCAGCTGCCTGGAAGGTAGGACCACGTGCCCTGAGCTTGTCCCTGCTGTCCTGGAGCCCCCTCCTGGGGAATCTGACACTGTGAAGGGGGAAGGTCCGGCAGCCCACGTCGAGGCCCTCATCGTCCTGGGGTGGAGAAGGTCTCGCCCAGCGCTAGAGCGCACGTGCCCGAAGGTCTCGCCCAGCGCTCGAAGGTCTCGCCCAGCGCTAGAGCGCACGTGCCCGAAGGTCTTGCCCAGCGCTAGCACACCCGGGAGAAGGAGGTTCTGTTCCACGCAAGCCGCGCACGTGCAACATGGCGACAATTCCGCCAATAGAACCATTCTCTGTTGAGGGGCCCCCATCGACGGTTGCGGCCCGATGGAGAGACTGGGAGGATAGAGTGCGCATATTCTTCGAAGCCACGAAGGTCCACAGGGATCAAAAGCGCGCAATGATAATTCACCTAGGTGGGAAAGAGATCCACAATATAGTGAAGACGCTTGCGGAAGCCACCCCCAAGACGCACACAACGCTAATAGCGGCGCTCAACGAACACTTCGAGCCAATGGCAAACCGCGACTATGAACGCTTCATATTTCGCCAGGCGCGCCAATTGCCGGAGGAGTCCCTTGACAAGTTCTACGCTCGTCTAAAGAACTTGGCGGCCACCTGTGGGTTTCGAGACGAGACGGAGGAGATAAGAGGCCAGATAATACAGGGATGTGCGTCCGTCAAGCTGAGGGAGAGGATCTTGGAGGAATCCGGGAAGCCCCTAGCTGATATCCTGACGATGGGCCGAACGAAAGAACTGTCCAAGGCGCGCGCTGCGCACATGGAGGCGGCCCTGCAAGTGCCAGTAAAGACCGAGCCGGTCAACGCGGTGGCAGTCAAGTCTAAGCAGAGGTGGCCCCGACGAAAGCCAGGCCCGGCTGCTCAAGAACAACCAAAGTCCTGTGGGTACTGCGGTGGCTCGCCCCACACCCCGTCGGAGTGCCCAGCGCGAGGGACCAAGTGCAGAGGGTGTGGACGTTTCAACCACTTTGAGAAAGTGTGCCGTTCGAAGGGTTTCCGAAAGCCCCGCCAAGCCGTTAACACAGTCGAGGAAGGAGGTCCGGGGGCCAGCGACATGGACGACGATGAAGAGGAGGAAAAAGTCATACATCGGGTACACATGATAGGCACGGCGGCCCGCCGGACTAGGAGACTGCCGCAATGCAGCATCCGAGTAGGGTCACAAGAAGTCACGACCGTGGTAGACACAGGGGCCAGTATCAACATCATGGCTGCCGAGATGCACAAAGCCATGCGCCCACAGCCCACGCTCCAGCCCTCGACGATCACGGTGTTCGCCTACGGACAGGAAGAACCGTTAAAGGTGCGAGGAAAGTTCAGAACGGTGATATCCCATGGGACGAGGTCCATCACGTCGAATGTCTACGTCACCGAAGATGGACAAGGCATGCTCCTGGGCTGTCGGGCGGCAGAAGATCTGGGAGTGGTGACGTTCGCGTTCGGAGTACACCAAGAGTCAGTACACCACACCCTGGAGGAGTTCGAGGAAATCTTTCAAGGGATAGGCAAGTTCCGGGGAAAAGAAGTCCACCTGCATATCGATCCTACTGTCCAGCCGGTAGCCCTCCGGCACCGCCGCATAGCGTTCCACCTCAGGCCACTGGTGGAAGCGGAATTGAAGAAGCTAGAGGCAGCGGGGATCATTGAGAAGGTATCCGGACCGACACCGTGGGTGTCGCCAATTGTCGTGGCGAAGAAACCCAAGCAGCCAGGCGCTGTCAGAATATGCGTGGACATGAGGCTCCCCAACGCTGCCATCAAAAGGGAGCGACACATCACCCCGACCATCGATGACATCGTTGGGGAAATGGCCGGCGCCAAGTGGTTTTCAAAGCTGGACCTACGATCGGGGTATCACCAGTTAGTTCTAGACGAAGCATCCCGGAACATAACCACGTTCTCCACCCATGTAGGTCTGAGGCGGTACACGAGGCTGAGCTTCGGGGTGTCGAGCGCTGCGGAGGTATTCCAGAACGTAATACAGGAACTGATCGCAGGGATCCCCGGAGCGATCAACGTCAGTGATGACATCATGGTCCACGCCACGACCGTAGCGGAACACAACGAGAGACTAGTGCAGGTGCTACGACGCATACGAGACGCAGGCCTCACGCTACATCGGGAGAAGTGCGAATTCCTGTGCCGGAAGATCCAGTTCTTCGGCTATACTTTCTCGGCCGATGGTGTCAACCCGGATCCGGACAAGGTCAAGGACATCAAGGAGGCAGCCGCCCCTGCCAATGTCACGGAGGTGAGGAGCTTTCTGGGAATGGTGAACTACTGTGGCAGGTTCATTAAGGATTTGGCGAACCTCACGGCGCCACTGAGAGAACTTACTAAGGAATCAACCCCGTGGACATGGAACAGTGACCAGAGCCGAGCCTTCGAGGAAGTCAAACAGGCACTCTCGGAAGCCACGACGCTGGCCTTCTTTGACCCGGCCAAGCTGACACAGATCGCTGTCGATGCCGGACCAGTCGGGCTGGGCGCGGTCCTGCTGCAAAGGAAGACAAGTGCCGAGGAATGGGCCCCAGTGGCTTTCGCCAGCCGGTCCCTCACTGAGGTGGAGCAGAGATACTCCCAAATAGAAAAAGAGGCGATCGCCATTCATTGGGGGTGTCGCCACTTCCACCTGTACGTCTACGGCAAACCCTTTGTTGTGACCACGGATCACAAGCCACTAGTATCCCTGTTTGCAGGCACCTCCACTAAGCCACCACCAAGAATCGAAAAGTGGATGTTGCAACTACAAGACTATAACTGCAAGATCGAGTATCAGCCGGGGGCGCGGAACCCGGCGGACTACCTCTCTCGCCACCCTCGCACAGCCACTCCAAAAGAAATGAAGGAGGCGGCAGAAACAGAAGAGTATGTCCGGTGCATCACCGCGCGGTCATGTCCCCGGCCTGTGTCCATGGCTAGCCTGTCTCAGGCCACCAGTGAAGACGAGTGCCTACAAAGAGCCAGAGCGGCGGTCCGAGACAACAGCTGGGCCCGCGCCAGAGAGGAGTGGAAGAGTTTAACACCTCAGGCGAAACAGATAATGGAGAGCCTGTACCATGTAAGAACAGAACTGACGGAAGACGATACAGGGTGTTTGCTGAGAGGCCACCGGCTGGTCATACCGACGTCCCTCACCCAGAGGGTGGTGGATCTGGCTCACGTCGGTCACCAAGGCATGGTCAAGACTAAGTCAAGGCTCCGAACCAAGGTGTGGTTCCCTCTTATGGACGAAATTGTGGAGGCCACCGTTCGAGAATGCCAAGCGTGCCAGTTAACCGGAGAGGTGCCCCGGCCAGCCCCCGTGGTGATGGAGCCTCGCCCGAGGAGGCCCTGGTCCAAGATTAGCGTAGATTTCGGCAGCTTGCCAGACGGACGGCACACCCTGGTGGCTATAGATGATCACTCCAAGTACCCGGAAGTGGAAATATTGACGGTCCTGAGCGCTCAGGAAGTGATCCCGAAGCTCGAGAAGATCATGGCAACACACGGCATCGTCAAGGAGATCAGAACCGATAATGGGTCACCCTTTCAGAGTCAAGACTTCGCGGCGTACCTACAGACTCTTGGGGTTCATCACCGGCGAATCACCCCCCGATGGCCTCAAGCGAACGGAGAAGCTGAGCGCTTCATGAGGACACTCAATAAAGTGATACGGATTGCCCATGAAAAGAGCCAGTCGGTGGAACTTGCCATTTTCACATTTCTCCGCAGCTATCGCCAAACGCCCCACTCAATTACGGGAGTAGCACCGGCGCACCTGCTGATGGGGCGGGTTGTCACCGACTCAATACCGCATCACCCAGAGTGGAAGCCCGAAACTCCCAATGACAGTGCCATTGATGCGCATCGACGGGAAGCGTTTGCTCAAGCCGACGCCCGCCGGCGGGCTGTGTCCTCACCACTAGCCCCCGGTGACAATGTACTGATCCGCAACCGGATGCCAGGGGGCAAGTTTCGCCTGAATTTTGAACCTCAGCCCTGGACTGTGGAAAAAGTCAGAGGCACGTGCGTGACAGCCCGAAAGGGGGCTGAAAAAATAACAAGAAATGTTTCATACTTCAAGAAAGTCCCAGTGCCCTCCGGAGTGGAGGAACGGCGCCAGGCCAGGGCTAGGATGGACATGCCGCGAGATGAGAGACTAGTAGAGCTCGAGAGCCAGGCGAGTGGACGAGCGGAGTCCACTGGTCATGGGTTTGACACCAGGCAGTACCAGCCAGAGAACTTGCCACCCGAAGCAGCCGGCGTGCCTGAGACCGGAGAGAGCGGTGCAGATGGCGACTCCGGGAGCGGAGATCCGGATGGTGTGGCGGACCGTGGCAGAGGGCGGTATGACCTGCGGCCGCACCCTGCGCCCTCCAGGCAGCTACGGGACTACGTCAAGTAAGACTGTTTAAGTTTTGTTTGTTACAATTTCAGACTGCAGATGCTGAAGGCAGAGGTGCGGGACACTATGAGACCTGTTGTCCATACCTTAGGGTGCCGTCACAAATCTGGGGTCATGCTGTTGTGTTGTTTTGTGTGTTGGGGAGGAATGTAGTGTCGCGATATCACCCCTGACGCGCCACGCGTTGGCGTGCACGTCAGGGCACGTCATTTGGTTCCCCAATAAATACTACGTCACGCAGGCACGTAGGCAGAAGCGCCACGGCTGCGAGGACGAAGAGCAAACTACACCTGTGTCCCGCGTAGTTATTCAAGCACACGTGGTTGGCACACCCAGCGGGGGGAGACTACACAGGCCCCCAGCGACACCACAGGTGTGTATACAAGTAATACAGCCATTTGCATTCAAGGAATCCGTGTATTATATAAAGCTCCCACCTTATTACACCTATAAAATAGCTCTTCATATTTTAGTCTGGATGATACTGATGAGAAATATCCAGTTATACATATCAAAGGTATTACCCTTTTAAGAACAGGTGTCATGAATGGAGAGTCTCTGCGTGGAGGCGAGCATTCAGTCCTTTAGTAATGAAGGGAGTTCTTAGGTGACCCGCATGCCCCACTGACGACAATGAAATGAGTTTTCCATCGGAGTTGTTTACTGTAAATCAAGGCTCGCTTTCCAGTAGATTTTTCAGAGAGAGAGTTTAGGCAGCGGGTGGGGCTGCGAGGGTGTCTCATCAGGGCTGTTCTGAACTTCTGAAACCATGAAGTTCTGAGATACGTGGCCCGAGCTCTAGCTTCTTCCGCCTTTATCCGTTCTGGTATCAGTTCCCAACAACTCTAACAGGCAAGAGTTTGTACATATTGACTTTCCAGTTCAACCGTGCCCTCTGCAGAGGTCTTTGCATTAGTCACTCCTGAGGCGGTGTTATGGCGGCATACAGAGAAAGTGAACCAGTGCTGCGTTTACTTTATTGTGCAAACATGACCGACCCATCACCTTCTTTACAAGTGCTCTATTTATGTTCGTGCATGAGCTGTGTGTCAACATGCAATGCATTCCAGAAGGTTTGAGCTTGATAATAAATTTTAAATTACATTTTTCACTGGTTGATTAATGCAAGGGCAGTGTATGTACAGGTTAGTAGGTGCAAAATTGCACGTGAGCAAAACTAGACAGCATAAAGGCATCTATATTAAAGGGCCCCAAAACACTTAGGGCCCGATGTACGACCCGTTTTTGCATGCGCAAACGGGTTTGCTAACCCCTTTGCGCATGCAAAAACATCATGGACCTTGTTTTTATAGAAATATGAGAGGCAACACAAGAAAAAGCTGTATATAGGTAATACAACACAGGCACAAATTTTCAGTTCACACGAAATATTCGCAGTGTTCAGATGTTCTTTATTCCAAGACGCAGTGCAACAATGTTCACAGCCAACGCGTTTCGCCCGAACATGGGCTTTTTCAAGGCTGTTTGGGAATCATACAAAGATATGGAATGTATCCTTACTCAGTACACATAGAGAATTCATGTACAAACCATAGTAAAAGCAAAACGAAGGAAAAGAGACGTTAAAGAGAGGTGAAAATGAAAGGAAAGGAAAAGAGCATGCTGATGACGGATAGGGAAAAACGCCAACAAGTTGTTCCAAAAAAATATAAGTGCGTAATAGACCGAGTTGGTGAACTGCCGTGAGTTGACTAAAATCACCCATGTGCCCCATGTGAGGCGTGCGAGAAACTGAACTGGCATAGAAGTGACAAAGGCTAGCTCATGTGACTGGACAAGGTTGTCAGAAAAGAAATGCACGAGAGCACAAGGTCATAAGCCCTGTTAGCGACACCTTAATACTTTCCCCAATTGGACAGGTGTCTAACACAAACACGGACCCAATAAAAAATAAAATCTAAGGTGAATTATTTACGAAAGAGGAAGCGAGATGTGAGACGCTTACCACGCAATATTAACCGTAGATGGGGCAATGTAGTGATCATGAACAGAGATGACTATGAAAGGGAAGTTCTCAGACAGCTCAATGACACTACTAACTATACTAGGCTCCCTACTAACCCTTGTCCCACAGCTTCCACTAGAATCAATGACCGTCTTTCACATTGGAAAGAGATTGGGCTTTTATCAGAGACTGAACACAAGTTTCTTAGTTTTCTATAAAAACATGTTGTATTTGTGGTCTTTCAAGCAGCAGGCCATTTGAGGTGGGCAATACTAGCACTACTGCAAGGTGACAGGTCTAGGCTGTGCACTCGTATATAACCTAGCTGCTTTTCTCTCTAAGCTATAAACATCATGGACCTTGTACAAAGCCTATTTAGCAAGTCGCAATTTATTTGCGACTCGCTAAATACGTTTTGCGACTCACTATTCGGAAAGGGCGTTCCCTTTCAAATAGCGAGTCTCAAAACCATGTACTAATGTTTTGCGACCACAATTGCGATCGCAACTACCACCTTGAAGTAGGTGGTAATGCATTCGCAAATGTGAAGAGGTGCCTAGGGGACCCCTTCTCCTTTGCAAATGCATGCGAAAATATTTTTTAAGGGCAGGCAGTGGCTGCATTTAAAAAAAAAAAACTGCTTTATTTAAAGCAGTCCCAGACATGGTGGTCTGCTGAGCCCAGCAGGCCACCATCCCTGGGAGGGCCTGTCATTCCCAATGGGCTTGCAAATGGCGAGAGGATCATGATTATTAATGAGCCTCGTAATTTGCGACCACATTGGGAATCGCAAACAGTGTTAAACACACTGTTGTACACTATATTTTGCGCCTCGCAATTTGCGACTCACAATTAGTTGCAAATTGCGAGGCGCAAAATAAAATGTTCGTACATCAGGCCCTTAACAAATACCTGATGTCTCCTTTGCTCTAAGTAGCCTACATGTGTCCTAATCGAATGTTTCTCATATTTTCTGTTACAAAATGATGTTGCCTTTCACTCCCCAATTTGTTGTATTACTCTTTCTCTCGTCAACTTTACATCTTTAGAAGATTGGCACCTGCCTCCTGCCCTCCTGACTCCTGCCACAATAAGGCTCAGAGGCAGCGCCTGACCACTTCCTCTTCCCCTGAGCCGCGTAGAGCGTGGTGCGTCAAACTGGGTGATGACCCTTGAACTTCCTGTAGGCTAATAGAACCGCACAGGAAAATTCATTTGCTCGCCTGACATATCAATTCCTCTAAACAGGTGGTGTGAGTCACATATCTGGCTTGGCCTCCTTGACACACATGTTGGTAACTTACGTTTCATGTCATAAATCTGCAATGTACGTGAGTCGTTTATGCAATAGGTTCTTTCACTCACCGCATCTGAGTGAACCCATATTAACCGTTGTCAGGCCAATCTTATGAATGTCAATAAGGAATGGAAGGTCCTAGTGCTTGTGGGTAGGGTCGTTTGGGTCCCAATGGCGCACAAGGTCCAAAGGTAGCACCGCATGTGGGTGGAGCACATGGCACATAGGAGGAGACCTAAGGGCAAGAAAGGGAAGACCTGGAGTGGCTCATTGATTATAATGGTAGTTGCGTTTACTCTGTGTGGCTGCCTAGTTGTGTTGTACTGTTGTGGTATCAGACTTGCATGTATGATTGGCTTGCAGAGTGGTCTATAAAGGAGGTGTTACGGTATCAGGCGCAATAACCCCAGATTCATCACGTTATATTTTCCTGAACCTTGGCTTGCAAACGAGTGAAACCCTGTGAGAAGTTGGATACCTAAGCTTACAAGGAATGACTCTATTTGGGTGGAGAGGGTTAGGTCAGCAGTGCAGCCTAGAGGCTGAGTATTTTCATGTTGTGCTTGATTGGCAGACATTGTTCGTAATCTGTGCATCCGTTTAGGTCCACTTATGCACGGAGTCGAGAGGGGAGTGAGAGATAGCTGTGCACGTGCTTGAGGGAGAATATGAGGGCCTGAGACCAGGGGCGTAGGAGACAATACATTTCTGGAGGAGAGGTGGGGGGGACGAGCACAGCCTTACAAACAGGGCCACTGGAATTATGTGAATGTGCGGTTGCGCCGATTTTCACATAATTATAGATTTTTCCGCATTTGCCACATAATCCACAATCTGCCGCATAATATGCAGATTTTAAGGTTCAAAAGTTACTAAAAATGTAGTGACACGTGTTGCTGAGCAGTTGAAGGCCCTGGACACCTGGACACCTTTCTGTTGCTTAGTGCTATATTTGGGTATTAAACTGGTACTAAAGAAGTGCAACTAAGGTCCAGATATAGGTACCAAGTTTAAAAATGAGAAAATAATAAAGTAATACTATTACAAAATGTGCCACATTATGCTGCATACTTTGCTTTCTTTTGCTGAATAATTTACTCAACCCGATGCATATTGTGGGACTTTCCTGCCGCAGTATTCCAGTGGCCCTGCTTATAACCCCGTGCAAAGCTGGGTGAACCTGCACAGAGCTTCCACACCCCATTTCCTGCACCTGTGCACGTCTGCGACTCCTATATCACATGGAAGGGTGCTGTGTGAAATGGAATATTCATTGGCTTCCTGTTTATAATGAATCAGTTATGATACAAGGCGAAAGACTGGCTAAAAGATTTTGCCCTCTGCAACACAAGAAGTTGAATATATGTGGAAGTACAACCCCCTTCTTTGAGACCCAAAGATATCTGTGGCCCACTATAAACCTTTTTATTCCATGCTTTTTAAGTCGATGAAGTTGAACCATTGACCTCCCCTAACCACACCCACACATCAGAGTAAGCACTCTATGCCTTTGATATATGTGCTGCCAGTACAAAGAACTGACAGACTACAATACAATATGCAATCTAACCACTGTGATGGTCAAACTGTATTTTGCCATTTAAGGCCTTTTGCACTAGCTCTTATGGGCTTGGACTGCACTCACTGTATTTCCCTGTAACATTGTAAAATGTGTGCAGATTTATGCAGATATATTAATATGAACCCTGCATTGCTGATGCCTCGCTCAAGTATCACCTTGCTCTGAGACTGCAGTAATCTGCTCTCAAGAGTTTAAATTGCTTTTAGAAAGTGCATGTAACACTCGTTTTTTGGCTTGGAGAATGCGTTGTTTAAGTGTGGGAAAAGCAGTTTTGTTAGAGGTCTGGTTTAAGCCCTTACCTTCAGCACTTCAGAGTGTGGATTGAGCCGCTCTGTCTCCAAGGAGATTCTGAATAGAGGAGTAGCTCCCAGCCCCCTGCTCAGCTGCCTGTGTTTGAGGTTACACACCCCTATTTAAGATACTATTGGATGTTCCATTTGTGCACTGATTGGTGGCTGTAACTATTGTTTCTATTGGGCTTAGGGTTAGTGTTCTGATTGACTGATAGGTCTGGGGTTCTGATTGGTCCCTGGGTTAGTGTTCTTATTGGATGTAGGGCTTAGGGTTAGGACTCTGATTAGTGGGCTGCTTTAGGGTTTCAAATTGGTTCCTTGGGCTAGGGTTTCTATTGGACGTAGGGCTTAGGGTTTCGTGCCTGATTGGCTGCTGGGACTAAGGCTGGGACTAGGGCTGGGGCTTCTATTGGACGTAGGGCTTAGGGTTTCGTGCCTGATTGGCTGCTGGGACTAAGGTTAGGACTAGGGCTGGGGCTTCTATTGGACGAAGGGCTTAGGGTTTTATGCCTGATTGGCTGCTGGGACTAGGACTGGGGCTAGGGTTTCTATTGGACGTAGGGATTAGGGTTTCATGCCTGATTGGCAGCTGGGACTAGGGCTGTAATTCGCTGTAAGAGGCTGGTGTCCTATTGGTTCTAGGGCTTAGGGGCTAGTGTTGAGATTGGTTAGGGTTAGGGTTCCCATTGGCCAAAGGGATCACCTGATCACTGGGGTTATATAAGGTCAGGGTTCAAGGTGTCTTAGCCTGGGCGTCAAGGTTAAGGGCGGAGAGGACAAGGGCAGTTGCCTGTTTGAGACTGGTCGTGACTAGGGCCAAAAATGCTGCCCAAATTTACATGCTTCAGCACCCACCCTACACCATCCACAACTACAACCAGATTAACAAACTCACAACAAATGTACTCCACCCATTTACTACAAGCTAAACCTACACAAAGTTCAATGTCTCAACATCCACTACATAACCCATAAATCACACCTATACACCTTTCTACCCCAGCTACCACACATTTGCACCATCACTTGCAATTAATACACCACTCTATCCTATACCACTAACCAATCTCACAATCCAAATCTACACCATACATAACTATATCCCATCCAGACACACACTTCCTGCTCTAATTACTCCTAACAGACCCCTCTTTGTCACCGACAAACCTTCTCAGCCTTCTAACTGTTCATCCACCAACACACTCCTCTTCTTTCTACCACACTAACACAAACACTCCACTGCACTACATGTATTATCACTTTCAGCAATCAAATCAAACACTCAACTCTAGTTCATCCCCTCTTATGCACCACATACACTCTATTCACAAACACATCACCACCCCCTTTCCCTTACAACATCCACTCTCCAACAACCCTTTACATACAAATCCTTCTCAGAAAACAAATACATTAGCACCTCCTTTCACAACTCCTCAAAAACAAAACATAACACACATCAGCACAACACAATCTCTCACACACACCTCATAATATTTTCTGTCACAAACTACAAACATACACCCACTCTCACATTTCTGACTACACAAATGATACATACTTGGAATAAACACCAATGCCAAGTTTTCTCTCTTCCCCCACACCTAACACATATACAGAAACTCAGCAACTCTTTCAACCGACTCCCATCCGTTGGACAATTTAGAGCCTTACTACATGACCCACATGCTGCACCACAAACACCCCTAACTCATACACCTTTCACCCTAAACAGACGCAAACAAAATAAGCAACATGCCACTCCTCACAACTTCGCTTTTCCATGTTTACTGCACAACAAGGCTACACTACAAAAACAACACAGCTCACCAACTCACTCTCAACCACCATCTCCACCACCTACACACGCAGACCCATAACATGCCTTCTTAGCCTGCTGGACAAGGAACATGATAGAGAACAGCTACACTATTGCTCTCCTCATATAGCTAATACTAGCACTAAGGACACACCTGCTACAAGCCCACAAAATATTACTCACTCTTCTACAAAACAAAGTCACACTATCACCAAAGCACATTCTCTAAACTGCCTACTAATAATGCTTGATCGCTCTCTAAACACAAGCATCACATCTACGACCTTCTCACCGACACAAAACCTGACATACTCTTTGTAACTGAATCATGGTTGGGAGATGAAATGGCTCCAGACTTCAATGAAGCTGTTCCTCCGGCCTATCAAACTATCACCCACAACCATAGAGGCATAAGAGGAGGTGGCCTAGCTGTTGTGTTCAGGCAAACATTAGATTTCACTAAAAATGATGACATCTCCATGACCGGTTGTGAGGCCCTCTTTACCAGATTCAACCCTACACCATCTTCCTCCTGTGATTTCCTGCTCCTTTATAGACTTCTACCTAGCAGTGCAACATTCCCAGACACACTTCTAAACACAGTTTCAAACCTTATCACACTACACTCCAACCTATGCATTCTGGGTGACCTCAACATTTGGTTTGACAAACCCAATATGCCCCGTCCAAAAACAATCATCACTGGCCTAGACGCACTGAACGTGCATCAGATCGTCCTCAAACCCACACACATTGTTGGACACATCCTAGGTGTAATTTTTACAAATACAGAACTAGTTATCTTTCAAACAGTAACTCCACTCACATGGTCAGACCACAGTTTGCTTGCCTTCCAACATAAAACAACACTAAGTGACACACCTAAAATCACCTTACATGGAACAAACTCAATTTTGAACACTTAGAAATACAGCTAACATCCAGTACACATCTAGACAAAATAAATTCAGTTCACAAAATATATGAGTGACTAAAGCAAGCTTTTGGTATCCTAATACCACTAAAAACAACACAACAGAACAAAAGAAAACAGGCACCTTGGAGAAATACAGAGCTAAAGTCAGCTATCAAAAGAAGCTAAAACTCTCCTTCTACGTACCCAACAGGAACCTCCGCTCCGCTGACCACGCCCTGGCCACGGTCCCACGCATCCGGAGAACCACTTTCGGAGGCAGGTCCTTCTCCCATCGCACCGCCAAGACCTGGAACGCCCTCCCCCTCGACCTGCGACAAACCGAAGACCTGCTGTCTTTCAGGAGACAACTCAAGACCTGGCTCTTCGACCAGTAACAGCACCTCCACCCCCCTCCCAGCGCCTTGAAACCCTACCGGGTATGTAGTGCGCTTTACAAATTATGTGATTGATTGATTGATTGATTGATTGATTGATTGAAAATGAATACGAATCAAACATAATTAAAAATGCTAAATGTGCAAATAAAGAATTCTATAAAGTGCTCACTCAATTTCGCGAACTGCCTAGAAGGCACTCATCTCATTACTCAAGATTTCACAGACAAACTGGCAAATCATTACACGGCCAAAGCAGATGCGTTGGACTCATATTTAAAACAAAGAAAAAACACCACCACCAACACTTTTCTAAAACAACAATCCAAGAGTATGCTAACCCAGCCTCTCTATTCATTCACACAAATTTCACACTATGAATTTATGGACCTGGTCAAAGCAAACAGGCCTGCTGCCAGTGCTTATTTTGAGCCAGTGGTTTTCGGTGCTCGGCACCAGCACTTAATTGTCAGCACCGGGGCCTGTGACAGTCTGCCACAAGGTGGCGCTGGCTTTCTAATTTAGAGATCACCACAACAACAGTTAATTATTAACTTAATATACATTCAAAATGATTATTAGTTGCTACCCAAGCCATTCTTATAGCTTTGGGGGCCTGAAATAGTCAGAACTGTCACACTTTTAGGAGTGTAAATGATAGTTCTTGTGTTGTTACTGTCATTGGCAGCGCTGGTGGGGTCAATGTGTGGTATAAGGTGCAGTAGCCTCCTGACGAGAGCCCTGGCACTTATTTTTTTGCAAATTAAGCACTGCTGCCGGCAGCCCTTCTGACTCCTGTCTACCAGAGACCTTCAAGAAAATTCTTCTCGCAACCTCTGCAGCCACACCAGTAAGAAGAGTCATCAACAATTCCTTCAACGGGAATGCCCCAAAGACATGTGAAAATCACCAATTTTCAGTTGTCTCAGAGCCAAGGATCAGTGGATGACATGGAGCCATCTCAAACTGAATGCTTCCAAAATGGAAATACTCGCGTGTGGAGATTGGAAACATTATGACCCGCTCGCCGCGGGGCCTGCTCTGGAAACAACGCCTAAAGTATCGAAGGAAATAAGAAACCTCAGAATGACCATGGACTCCAAGCGATCAATGAATGCCCAAGTGGACAAACTAGCAAGATCAAGCTTTGTTACTATAAAAACTCTGTGTTGCATCTTACCCCACCTGGGATTCCCACACAAGGTCCAGGCTACCATCTCTCATGTTCTGTCCACTCTCAATTACGCCAATAGCCCCTACCTCAGATCACCTTTAACAACTATGAAAAGACTACAACGGATTCAGAACTTTGCTGCCAGACTACCCCTACATATAAAACCACAAGCTCACATCTCCCCTCTCTTGAAAGCCCTTCATTGGTTACCAGTTGTCAGAAGATCCACATTCAAGCTGCAGAGCGATACATGGAACAGGACTGCTATTTATCAGGAATTAAATCACAAAATACATTCAACAAAGGAACCTTCGTTCTAGAGTGGTACCGCGCCTCAAAATCCCACAGTACAAGAAAAGAAACAAGGGTGGCACATCCTTCTCTGTTCAAGCAGCCAAACTATGGAACTCTTTACGCCCAAACATAAGATCCATGGATAACCACCTTATCTTCAGAAGACTGCTCAAGAATTGTTTCCTCCCTACATACCCACCATACTCAAATATATATATATAGAGAATATCCCACTGTATATAACATGTATGATAATTATGTTTTTAAAGATCTAGATATTTGTTAGTTCTGCTTAACAAATGTACATATTACTTAAAGTTACATTAGCCAAGTTTAAAATGTAAATATGTGACTGTATAAATAAGTAAATCTTTTATCGTAACTATCTATATACAATTGCTTCACTATTGATATAAATAAAAATTAAAGTACAGCAACACTTGAAAGTCTCAGTTTATTAAATGCGACTTTAATCCACATATATTACCTTACTTATGCATATATAACTTCCATGCACTGATGATATACCTTACATGCACTTATGTACATTTGTATTTATTACTTTGCTTGTAATTCAGCATATCCAATGCACTATCCTATATATCTCACCCTATATCTCTCGCAATATATCCCTACCTCCATTCTAACTCATCTCAAACCTCATTCTACTACTCTTCCCAATGCGCTACCCTATTTCTCACCCTATACCTGTCTCAATATATATCCTCTACCTCCACTCTCCCATTCTGCCCAAACCCCATACAACTACTATGATCCCCAAAATAACCTTTTCTAGACTCTTCCCTGCTCTAACCCTCCTTGCATCATCTCATACCTCTTTTACTATTCAGATCTCCCAAACAAGCCTCTCTAAACCCTTTCCTCTGACTCTTCCCCTCTACCTCCCGTTCACTCATCCCATAACCCCTCCTACTGCTATGAACTCCCCAAAAAATAATTTCTAGACCCTTCCTTCTTCTATTCCTCCACTATTCCTTTTGCAATCCAATAACAGACAAACATGTCCACTGCTCAATTCAAATTATTTTCATATGTCCCTACACTAATTCACCACTAATCCTTTTTGGGTTCCAGAGTAGCCTGCTACTCACTACAAAGTGCTAAAACACCTCATCAAGGGAACGCGCGTTATATAAATGCAAACCCTTCCCTTTCATCCCTCCACTATCCTTTTCAATCCAAATAACAGAGTAACATGTTCACAGCTCAAATTCATTTCATATTTCTGTAAACTAATTCACCACCAATCCTTTTCTGGTTCCGGAATAGCTTGCTACTCGCCAAGAAGCGCTTTAACACCTCATCAGGGGTAGCAAGCGCTATATAAATGCAAACCGTTTCCTCTTCTATCCCTCCACTGTCTTTCTCAATCCAAATAACTGACTATCATATCCACCACTCAAATTACTTTCATATTTCACTATCCTAATTCATCACTAATCCTTTATGGGTTCTGGAGTAGTGTGCTACTCACCGAAAAGCGCTTCAACACCTCATCAGGGGTAGCAAGTGCTATATAAAGGCAAACCTTTTCCTCTTCTATCCCTCCACTATCCTTCTCAATCCAAATAACAGACTAACATATACACCGTTCAAATTAATCTCATATTTCACTATACTAATTCACCACTAATTATTTTTGGGTTCCGGAGTAGTGTGCTGAAAAATGTGCTTCGACACCTCGGCACTGGTAGTAAGCGCTAGATAAATGCAATTACAATACAATACAATGTATCTTGACATGTAACTGTTATTATTTTTCGTCTATTTTTTCCTGTCTGTACTCCTTAAACTTGAAAATTAATTAAACAAATTATAATGCAAGTCAAACAAGAATATTAAAAACAGAAAAGATCACATTATACTTCAATATGCTGGAAGTATGTAACGATAACAACATAAATAATAATGCTTGGCAAAACTGCCTAGGTAAAACATGGTTTCCCCTGTCACCTACGCTGTAATCTAACCCTTCATTAATTAGGTGAAACACATTAAGAGTATATGTCAGAGAGAGATAGGCTTCTAGAAGCTGAATTGAGCTGTGTGAAAATGTAAAATCTGGGCCCAATCTCGGCTTCTCTGTTTCACCAAAAGGTGTGGTCCTAGACAATGTTGTTTTTCAGGGAGCCTCTGTTTTAGCCTGCAGGTGTCAGGCTGAATGGAACTCATCCTTCTTCAGATCTTTCTCAGGGAGGGGAGGGGGTCTCACGGGTGGGAGCCCGCCTGCACCCCAGGGGCGCGCATGGTGTATTATGCCCCTGTGAGAGAACTTTGGCACATATTCTAAGGGGAGCATGACCCTTCCTTCTGTGGCGTCCACATACATGTCAACAGTTTTAGACAGCGAAAAGGGAGATTGTGAGAACAAAATCGAAGGTATATATTTTCCCCATTGACTTATATTGAGGCAGAGATAGTTTTAGGCAGGCGACAATTCAAATAGAGCTTTTTTGCTTAACAAAATCAGGAGGCTCCCGCCGGAATCGGGTGTATTGGTATGTATGCGTTCATGCCCTATATGACCCTCCATGAAGAAATGTGTTTGGAATGACCGAGGCGCTGTGGAGAAGCATGCCCGCCTGAAGAAAAAAAGTAACTGACATGCTTTTTCATGAGACACTTTCACTTCGTGCCTTTTGCAGGAAGATTACTTCTTCATTAACTCTCCTCGTGTTATTGAGTTTAGGTTGGATGGGTAGGTGTACATTAACTTGGCCCTGTCACGTGTGAATAAATAAGCAGGTACTGGTCTGTTTGGGACTGCCACTTGCGTCAGACAGTCCATCAGATCGGGACAACGAGCCATTTACTAGCTGTAAATCATTGCAGAATCCTTTCTTTTGCAAGTTGTTGCGCTTCTCTGCTTTCACCTTTCTTTTTTGTACATTTTGATTTTTACTTTTTAATTCTCTAGATTTGCACTGAAAACTTGATTCTTAGTTCTTCTGGCCTATATTGACTCACACTGGGGCAAACAAACTTACATGGGCAATAATTGGTTAGGGGGACTGTGGTGGCAGAAATGTCCCCTGCATGGTGTACAGTCAGTTTCCCCTGTCCTGATTACCCAGCTGCGAATATCTGGTATCCTGGATTTTGGTGTTGTCCCTAGCCTCACGCTGATCTAGTGTGTGCGCGGAGACTTGGGCCTGTCCCTTTACACGAGTAAGGTCCAGGAGAAATGCCCCAAACATGCTCTCATTTGTCTGACAGCGGCCTGTTGTTCCTGTCATTGGTTTAGCATGTGAAAGGTGGCGCCAGCGTACTGTGTTTGTGAAATCGTACCCGCCTCCAGATGTTTAGGTCTCGTGAGCCAAAGGCTCGAAGAGACATTTTATATCTGGGCTTTTCAAAGTGCTGCCGTGGCCTAAAGCTACAGTGCACGTGAACGTGCACGCGCGCAGCGCCATGTGTCTTTCCTCCGTAGCGATCGTAATCACGATCACTTTCACTTTCGCGGCCGCGTTTCCAAAGCTTGTTTTCCTTATCTTGGAGCATTTCTCGGCAAGTCACCAGGACATAAATGGCAGAGCTACAGAATAACTTCACTCTTCCATCGAAAGTAAGGTCAGGGAGCCCGACTTCCATTAATTTGCTATTTCACACTTCATTACTCCTCGGGATTTCTGCAGAGCTTGAGTTTTCATCGCTGAGGTGAGCCCAATGACTTCAAATAACGGAATTGTTTCTGATACAGGCTTTGCTCTGCACAGCTGCTCTTTTCTTCGGCTGTCCGTCTCTGTTGAAAACGATCACACAATCTTCAAGTCTTTCTGTGAAATATCAATTTGCCACACACGTGCATGCATTAACATATGCTAATTACTTGGAGTGATTTATTGCGCGCGAGTTCTTCGTAATTTCTAGCAACAATCCACTTTTTGTCTCCATTAATGCTGAGCCCGAGTTTCTAATGAGGAATAAGCCAGCAGTTTAATCATAAATCCGTCAGGCATGGGAGGGCAAAGAGGGCTGCCCCGGGGAATGCTAATAAGGCAATACTACTGATGCACACAAAAAGGTTTTTCAAGAATCGTTTCCGTTTTCAGGCACCCTCACTGCATCTTTTCATATTTCAAGTACAGGTCCCAGCCTGATAAACTTTTTTTTGTAGGTATTTTGTTGTATGAACTTTGGATTGGTCCACGTAATCGGAAAGCTGATAACTGCAGTGAAGCAAAATGAATAATTTATCGCGGTGTCTGGACCTGGTCTAATCATTGTTGAACGCTGGAGCTTTGTATCATGCTGTAAGAGGAACTGAACCATCATGAAACCCAATTGGTATAATTTTTTATGGCATCTACTAGCTGATAATTCGACAGCCAGGCACAACTAATTCATCGCGCACTCAAGGCAAGACCATGACTTCAAATCATAAGTGGGTTATGAAATGATAGACACAAAATGAATCAAGAACAAATGGAGAGAGATCTTGTGAGCATTGTCAAACTGTGGGCACAACCCAAAAAAACACCTTGTTTAATAATAGACAGGGCCTGGTAAACAGGAGGAAAACAGAAGCTGAGGCATACAGGAACAAGCATTGGCATAGCCAATAGGTCTCGCTTTTGGGACCTTATAAGTATTTAGTTATGCAGCACAATATCCTTGTTTACTTTTGTTTTCATGCATGCCGTGGGGTGATGTTATTTGCATAGTGCTATTGCCATTCGTATGACCTTGCAGCGCTGGAGAACCCGAAAATAAAAAATTGGTTATGAGGGAGGGGAGACAATAGTAATATGCTGGCTTAAAAAATATATATATAATTACTAACGTCCTGGAAATAGCAAACACTCCTAGGCAGTTCAAGATTGAGTAAAGCGAAGTGTAAGCAGGAACAACATAGTTGCCTTAACGCTTTTACACTTATTATTCAGAATCAGTGTTTTTGCCAGAAAAGTTAAGAACATGACTACAGGCACCTGTTACAATGTCCATTTTTAGGTCTCGCTGAGACAGCGAAAGCTGTCTCTTTGAGACATTTTGTAAGTGGGCTTTCAAAAGTGCTACCCACATGGTTTTGCTGGCCTAGGGCTTGAGTGCACGATGGCGTGTACGTGCACAGCTGCTCCTTGCATTCCCCCCTCCCTTCTCACCCAGCCCTTTGATGCTCTGCTCGATTACTTTCACTTTCGGCGCTTTGACCCTTGCATTCCCCCCTCCCTTCTCACCCAGCCCTTTGATGCTCTGCTCGATTCCTTTTCACTGTCCTTAAATCCCTTTGTAAGTCCATCTTGTTTGGGTCACCTTTGCTTCATTAGACCCATCTTTCCCGACTAGGAACCGGTTATTTTTGTCCACTCCCTTTAATTTACTTTAATAATAAACTCTCGCCTTAAGTGAAGCAATTGACTTTTAAATGTCGTTGTAATCTTACAGCCTTGTTCTTAAACAAGAAAACTCCTCTCCTTCCACACGTTTCCCATTCGGCCATCTTTTCTTCAGCAGTAGTTGATAACATTGTGGCCATGTTTTAACCAAAGCATCAGGTTTCTGCAATTTTGTAACGACGTGGTGATGCACATACTTTCTGTATGTTGTACATTCCGCTGCCCCTAATGTGTCCGAGGTTTGTGAGCTGTGATGCATGCTAGCGCGATCCCACGGCATGCGCCTCTTCAGCCCTCCTAAAATATACCATCCTCACTCTCCAGGTTAGAATTCGACACTTCAAAAACAAACGTGTAGCAACGATCTTCTATTAATAATGCTATAATGGCAGCGCTTCTATGCATTCCATCGTAAATGTTCTGTGGAAAGTATTTTTATTTTATCATTTTGCAGTGGTTCCGGTAGGTCGGCAGTCATTGATTCCTTGTTTGTGTACCTTTGCCCAGGGGCGTTTCTTCAATTGGTGCAGCAGGTGCAGTGGCACCAGGGCCCACGAACGCTGATAATTCATGTATTTAATATAACTGTAGCATATTGAGGAGGTTGGGGGGTCATTTACTTACTTGCCCTGGGGTCCATGACACTGAATAGGCTGGTGTTTCGCCACGTAATTTCATTGGTCAGTGTTTAGCATTCGAGGTTGTACTCCTGAGTGACGTGACATAGAATGTAAGATTGATTGTGCCAGGGCATGAAAAGGAAATGCTGCTCAGGGCGCCAATTGTGTAAGGCGTCTAGACCTCACATATGCTCTTCCCTCTGTTTTTCTCTCTGGTCTCACATGTGCTATTCCCTCTGTATTTTCACTCTGCCATCACATGTGCTTTTCCCTCTCTATTTTTCTCTCTTTCCTCACACATGCTATTCCCTCTGTATTTGTCTCTCTTCCCTCACATGTACTCTTCCCTCTGCATTTTTTCTCTATGCTCTCACATGTGCTCTTCGCTCTGTATTTTTTTTCTCTGCCCTTGTATGTGTTCTTCTCTCTATATTTTTCTCTATGCTCTCACATGCTCTCTTCCCTCTATGTTTTTATCTCCGGTCTAACATGCGCCCTACCCTCTGTATTTTTTTCGCTTTGCTCTCACATGCGCTCTTCCCTCTCTATTTTTCTCGCCTCCCTCACATGGACTCTTCCCTCTGTATTTTTCTCTCTGCCCTCACGTGCTTTTTCCTCTGTATTTTTCTCTCTGCCCTCACATACTCTTCCCTGTATGTTTTCCTCTTTGCCCTCAAGTGCACTCTTCCCTCTGATCACATGCATACACAACTATGCACACATACAAACACACACATGCATTTACACACACATATGAACATATACAGACACACACAGACATGCATAAACATATGCATATACATGCACACCAACACACCAACCCCACATACACATATAAACAAGCACGCACACCAACATACTCAAACACATATACATACACACAAACATGCATACACAGACATAGGTATACACACAAACATGTGTACACATCCATGAAGACAAATGAACACAATGACACACCCATACTTGCACACCAACACACACATGTATACACAAACATATACACATACAAACACACACACATGCATACACACAGATATATACATATAGACACACACACTATGCACACACACGCATCTCCCATACTGTCTCAGGGGAAGAGTCAGTGTCAGCTGTCTCCTAGAGGGAGATCTCGCATGAGACAGTAAGACTCAGAGACATGTGGCGGTGGGGAGAGACAGACATGCCTCCCTTTCATTGTGTTGTTGCAAGATGGGGACTATCGTCTGCCACTGGTGCATTCAGATAAGCGGCAGGAAGTTCGTCGGACACATGCACTGGTTTCAATTTCGAGAAAGTGGGGTGAACGTTTCACAGATCGGGAGTGTGTGTCAACACGTGTTTCTCCTTCACGGCAAGGCCAATCAGTACATTTTGTTTAACCGTGTGGTCATGAATCCTTTAATTGCATAAGTGAGCGGGTATGGATGTAAACAAAAATGTAACACTAATACCACATTTTCTGTCACTCTTGTGAACAGGTTTGCTGTGAATGTATGAATGAGAATGGCGTTTTAGAATACATTGCATGGAAAAGGGTCAACATGGTGTATACGTGTTTTTGGTTTTTTTTTTTATTTTTTATTTTTTTATAACATGGTTAACGTCATGATATACCGGATTCGGATGCTTAATTGCAGATCAGTTGTTTGGCCCGTGGTTATTTACGAGTTTGGAAAATACTTTTGTATTGTTTCGATTCTTTTTGTCTCTGCCCTATCTATTGGCTGCGTCCTTACTCTCTCCCATCTTCTCTCTCCACCTCTTTGCTACATGTTCTCTCGTAATGTTTTCATTTTCCCCAACTCTCCTCTTTACTCTCTCTAATTCTTTTTTTGCTCCTTTTCTGTCTCTGTCCCTTCTCTCCTCTTTCTCTCCCCACCTGTCCCTTCTCTAACCCCACTCCTCTTCCTCTGCCCGCCCCCCCATCCCTCTCTCTCGCAGTACTGCAGCATAGGCAGCACCAGGTCTCTGATGCCTTCTCAGTGTTGGCCCTGGGGGTGGAGGAGGTAAGTCAGCCCCCCAAGTGAATCCCATTATCAACAGATAGTGAACCTCTATTTACCAACAAGTACGGAGCGGTCTCGGGTGACGGCTGATGCGAACAGTGATCTGCTCTCTGCCCCGGCAGGGCCTGTGGGGTGGGGGCGTTACCTTACACTAGGAGAGGAAGTAAAAGTGATATCCTCCCCTCCCCCCCAGTCCACCACTGTCTCTCCTCATCCTCCACCCCTCTCTCTCTCCTCCACTTCTGAATCCCTTCCACCTCGGTCTCTCCTTACCCTCCACCTCGGTCTCTCCTTACCCTCCACCTCGGTCTCTCCTTACCCTCCACCACGGTCTCTCCTCACTCTCCACATTGGTCTCTCCTCACTCTCCACCTTGGTCTCTCCTCACCCTCCACCTTGGTCTCTCCTCACCCTCCACCTTGGTCTCTCCTCACCCTCCACCTTGGTCTCTCCTCACCCTCCACCTCAGTCTCTCCTCACCCTCCACCTCGGTCTCTCCTCACCCTCCACCTCCGTCTCTCCTCACCCTCCAACTCTGTTTCTCCTCACCCTCCACCTCACCCTCCACATGTCTCTCCTCACCCTCCACCTCACCCTCCTCACCCTCCACACGTGTCTCTCCTCACCCTCCACGTGTCTCTCCTCACCCTCCATGTGTCTCTCCTCACCCTCCACACGTCTCTCCTCACCCTCCACACGTGTCTCTCCTCACCCTCCACACGTGTCTCTCCTCACCCTCCACACGTGTCTCTCCTCACCCTCCACACGTGTCTCTCCTCACCCTCCACACGTGTCTCTGCTCACCCTCCACACGTGTCTCTGCTCACCCTCCACATGTGTCTCTGCTCACCCTCCACACGTGTCTCTGCTCACCCTCCACGTGTCTCTCCTCACCCTCCACACGTCTCTCCTCACCCTCCACATGTCTCTCCTCACCCTCCACACGTCTCTACTCACCCTCCACACGTCTCTCTCCTCACCCTCCGGGTCTCTCCTCACCCTCCGGGTCTCTCCTCACCCTCCACGTCTCTCCTCACCCTCCACGTCTCTCCTCACCCTCCACGTGTCCCTCCTCACACTCCACGTGTCTCTCCTCACACTCCACGTGTCTCTCCTCACCCTCCACGTGTCTCTCCTCACCCTCCACACGTGTCTCGCCTCACCCTCCACACGTGTCTCTCCTCACCCTCCACACATCTCTCCTCACCCTCCACACGTGTCTCTCCTCACCCTCCACGTCTCTCCCCTCTCCCTTCACACGTGTCTCTCCTCACCCTCCACACGTGTCTCCTCACCCTCCGCCTCACCCTCCACATGTCTCCTCCTCACCCTCCACATGTGTCTCCTCCTCACCCTCCACATGTGTCTCCTCCTCACCCTCCACATGTGTCTCCTCCTCACGCTCCACACGTGTCTCTCCTCACCCTCCACGTCTCTCCTCACCCTCCATGTGTCTCTCCTCACCCTCCACACGTGTCTCTCCTCACCCTCCACACGTCTCTCCTCACCCTCCACACGTGTCTCTCCTCACCCTCCACACGTGTCTCTCCTCACCCTCCACACGTGTCTCTGCTCACCCTCCACACGTGTCTCTGCTCACCCTCCACATGTGTCTCTGCTCACCCTCCACACGTGTCTCTGCTCACCCTCCACGTGTCTCTCCTCACCCTCCACATGTCTCTCCTCACCCTCCACACGTCTCTACTCACCCTCCACACGTCTCTCTCCTCACCCTCCGGGTCTCTCCTCACCCTCCGGGTCTCTCCTCACCCTCCACGTCTCTCCTCACCCTCCACGTCTCTCCTCACCCTCCACGTGTCTCTCCTCACACTCCACGTGTCTCTCCTCACACTCCACGTGTCTCTCCTCACCCTACACGTGTCTCTCCTCACCCTCCACACGTGTCTCGCCTCACCCTCCACACGTGTCTCTCCTCACCCTCCACACATCTCTCCTCACCCTCCACACGTGTCTCTCCTCACCCTCCACGTCTCTCCCCTCTCCCTTCACACGTGTCTCTCCTCACCCTCCACACGTGTCTCCTCACCCTCCGCCTCACCCTCCACATGTCTCCTCCTCACCCTCCACATGTGTCTCCTCCTCACCCTCCACATGTGTCTCCTCCTCACCCTCCACATGTGTCTCCTCCTCACGCTCCACACGTGTCTCTCCTCACCCTCCACGTCTCTCCTCACCCTCCATGTGTCTCTCCTCACCCTCCACACGTGTCTCTCCTCACCCTCCACACGTCTCTCCTCACCCTCCACACGTGTCTCTCCTCACCCTCCACACGTGTCTCTCCTCACCCTCCACACGTGTCTCTCCTCACCCTCCACACGTGTCTCTGCTCACCCTCCACACGTGTCTCTGCTCACCCTCCACATGTGTCTCTGCTCACCCTCCACACGTGTCTCTGCTCACCCTCCACGTGTCTCTCCTCACCCTCCACATGTCTCTCCTCACCCTCCACACGTCTCTACTCACCCTCCACACGTCTCTCTCCTCACCCTCCGGGTCTCTCCTCACCCTCCACGTCTCTCCTCACCCTCCACGTCTCTCCTCACCCTCCACGTCTCTCCTCACCCTCCACGTGTCTCTCCTCACACTCCACGTGTCTCTCCTCACACTCCACGTGTCTCTCCTCACCCTCCACGTGTCTCTCCTCACCCTCCACACGTGTCTCGCCTCACCCTCCACACGTGTCTCTCCTCACCCTCCACACGTGTCTCTCCTCACCCTCCACGTCTCTCCCCTCTCCCTTCACACGTGTCTCTCCTCACCCTCCACACGTGTCTCCTCACCCTCCGCCTCACCCTCCACATGTTTCCTCCTCACCCTCCACATGTGTCTCCTCCTCACCCTCCACATGTGTCTCCTCCTCACCCTCCACATGTGTCTCCTCCTCACGCTCCACACGTGTCTCTCCTCACCCTCCACGTGTCTCTCCCCACCCTCCACGTGTCTGTCTTCACCCTCCACGTGTCTCTGCTGCACGCCTCACACTGCTGCACGCCTCACACTGCTGCACACTGCTGCACGCCTCACACTGCTGCACGCCTCACAGCTTCACACTGCTGCACGCCTCACACTGCTGCACGCCACACACTGCTGCACGCCACACACTGCTGCATGCCGCACACTGCTGCACGCCGCACACTGCTGCACGCCGCACACTGCTGCACGCCGCACACTGCTGCACGCCACACACTGCTGCATTACTCACTGCTGCATGCTGCACGACTCTGCTGCACGCAGCACACTGCTGCACGCAGCACACTGCTGCACGCCGCTGCACGCCACAGTGCTGCATGCCTCACACTGCTGCACGCAGCACACTGCTGCACGCCGCTGCATGTCACAGTGCTGCATGCCTCACACTGCTGCACGCCGCACACTGCTGCACGCCGCACACTGCTGCACGCCGCACACTGCTGCATGCCGCACACTGCTGCACGCGGCACACTGCTGCACTCCACACACTGCTTTTATGCGAGTTTATGCTACTGACATTGTAAATGACAATGCCTTTTATTTGTTTTAAAACCAAAACATAAATAAAAGGCATTGTAATTTTACAATGCTAATAGCTCAAACTCTTATAAACGCGAGACCTATTGCATTGCAAATGCTTGTTTTATTTGCCACTGTGTCTCTCCTGTAAAGTTCTGCTTCCATGCGTTAACTGCCGCTGCAGGTAAGAGCGGTGGGGCCAGGTGAGGGGTGAGTTCGAGAGGCAACCTCGAGGGAAAACTCATTATTTATTTAATTTTCCCTCGTGGTCGTCTCTCGAAATCCCCCCTCAACTGGCCCTAGCGCTCTTACCTGCAGCGGCCGCGGCTGGTTAACTCAGCTCCTAGAGCATGTCATGCGTGCATGCGTAAGCGGCCTATGTGGAACGTTCATTGTATGAGTGAGCCAGAGTAATGGAGGCCTGCTGGTTCTATTTTGAAAATCCGTGGCCTGTTCTTGTGCATCAGTGTGTGGGTGTTTTCCCTTACAAGGGATGTGTATTGATAAAGGTGGAGAGAGGCGAAGGAGAAAACAGTAAACTTTCAGAAATGTGATTAGGTACTTTTTTGAGACGACTGCTGATTATATTTCCTGAGGCCTACCATTTTATAGATGGTGGGGGTGAGGACTGGGTCTACAGTATCTTTTGCTAAGGTGGAGGACGGTCCTTTAGGTGCTGCCAGTCTTTTGTCTTTTACTCGATTAGTGCTAATTATGGGTGTTGATAGCCAGGTGTAGAAATCACATACCTCTTCGTGCCTCGGTTGTGGATACTCCAGGCTGAAGACTACCCTGCTGTGAGGAGCATCACTCCACACAAAGGCAGTGTCTGCAGAACAGCCCACAGAGGACAGATGAAAAGACAAGCATTGAAAATGCAAAAGGCCTCGCCTTTTATTAAGTTAAAGCCATTTGCTTTGCTAATGGTATTAAATAGCAAAGCAAATGGCTTTAATTTAATAAAAGGCGAGGTCTATTGCATTTTCAATGCTTGTTAAGAATGTGACTGCCTTGATCAGTAACCCCCAGGAAGAGGAGCCCGTGAATTTGGGGCGCCCGATCCACGCTGGCAACTTGAGTGGTTAGCTGCTTACTGACCTCGCCAACATTTTCCCAGAAGCTCAACACCTGCTCCGGAACTGCTGGTGACTGCACAAGGGCTCTATGACTATGGAATTCCGCTGATGTGATCCTTTTTGGCACTCGAATCCGCTGGCCTCAGAACTCCACAAAATGGTGCCCGCCGGGACTACGAACCGTAACAGCTCCTAAACACAGGCTCTCCCTCACGGAAGGAGCAACCAAGTCACCGGTTCCTCGGCGCCCTCATCAACACCCTGAAGCGTATTGCTGGGACTGAGGCAAGCCGTGCCAGGCAGTACGAAACAATAGAGGGGCGCAGCAGGGGACGCGAACTCCACGGAAGAGGCACCCGTGTGGAGGACTCCCATGAGACCGGGAAGGTAGGAGCGACAACGAGTCAACCTGGAGGGAATGGGCATCGGCAGGACCTCGGGGGATTTGACTAAGCGGTCGCACTGCTATGCGAGAATGCACTGCCCATTAGCTCCACACCAAACCTTGCTGACCTTAACATGGCGGCTCGCATCTCGCCGAGCAAATGAATGGCAGCTGTACTGATTCCATGCATGTCGGCCGGGACACTTATCCTCCGTTAGCACCCTCCAAATAAGGCCCTGCGTTCAACTGCTTCAGCGCCTGACCGGGAGGAGTGAGCCCGGGTCCCCGACACTGCAGGCGCGCGCTGCAACGCCAACAACAACTCTCTTTTAGAGCGTCCCAGTTGGACTGCCTCGCATGACTGGTTTCTTATCTTTATGGGGCCATGTGTTTGGCCCCATAAAGATAAAAAACCTTTTACGCCAGCAGTAAGTCGGGGCAGCCAGTCCAACTGGGACGGCTCTAAAAGAAAAAAAGTGTACATCAGAGATGCTCCTTTCCAATGGCTGGCCACCGTTTAGCATAAACGGAGACGCCAGCCAATGGAAAGGAGGGGCGGGGCTTAAAGCCCACTCGCGAAATCTAACCTAAAACGTTAAATCTCGCCAGCGAGACTGCGCATGTCTGCGCAGTCTTACGCCAGGCGAGACCTAAAATACGACCCAGTTCTGAAAGTGCAAACAGAGAATCCACATACCTGTCTGCTTTGACAGTATAAAAGTGGGAGATGCAGACCCGCCTATTGTTATAGCTCTAAGGTCTTATTGACCAAGGAAGATAGTGCTGTGCAGAGTACTTAGAGGACTGCTGTGCAACCACAGTTGCTGTCTGCCTGATAGGCAGCTTTCCACAGGCGAATGAACATCTCCTGCAGTCTTGCCTTGCTGGAAGGAATTGATCCTCTGACCTGAAGCGCCTTGAAGCTACTTGCTGCCGAGAGAGGGAATGAGCCTGCCGACACTGCAAAGGTGTGACAGATCTGAAGTGCCAGAGAAGTTTGACCCTCAGTGGTGTGGTTCTGCTGGCTGAAAAAAGACTTAGAAGTGAGATCTCCAGTGCCAGAGAATCATGGAGGGCAGTTTCGCCACCTGAACTGTTCCAAGCGTGAACCAGATAAAGAAGCATGCCTTAGAGAACTGTGCTGCTACACAAGAAAAGCATGCACAAGCAGACTAATTAAGATATTAAATGAAAGAAGCGTGCCCAAGGAGACAAAGTAAACTCATACCCCAAAAAACATGCCCAAGAAGACTGTGTTGCTACACCAGTGAGGCATGCCCATGAGAACTGTGCTGCTACTCCAAAGAAGTGTGTCCGAACAGACTTTGCCTCTACAACAAAGGAAGTATGCCTGAGTGGACCATGCTGCTCCACTCCAAATACAGTGTTTGAGGTGAGGGTATGTCACTGCAAGGACTGTGCCAAACCTGACTGTGACCTTGGACCCCCGCAGCCCAACCCCGGCACACTGATGTCCAGAAGGGGGTTAGTCATCAACCAGAGTACTGCATCAACTGCATCATCGCCAGAGTCGCAAGCGCCTACAAGGACTCTGAGTGGCGACCGCCACTGTGCCTACCGCAGCCATGCTGAATGTGAGATGAACCTCCACCTGGCTTGTCTCTCTAACCATTAGAGAGAGATAGAAGGAGACATGCTATGGGTCCCTGCTGGCCACTGAAAAAGGACTTAAGTGGTGTGGTGAGAACTAAGAAACAGGGATTCTTTTAAAATAAGTGAGCGCACTAACTATGATTGGGATAATGTGCACCTGAGCCCTGATACCTGCCCTGGAACTCAAATCCAAAGGGGAAACCTACTTAGTACCAACAAGGAGAGACACGCAGAAGAAGTTTGGTACGGGGGAACCGGGACCTGGGGCGCAGTACACAAGCATCAGTAAGTAATTGTGCATGTAGCCTATTGTGCATAGTATTACATTTTACATATGCATTAAAGTAATTTTGTTTAGCAAAGTAAATCACTAGGTTGGCAAATCAGTAATTGTGTTGCAGGGCGATTGTAGAGTTCTGAGTTTGTGCACCCCCCCCCCCCCCCCCCCCCACTACCTCCCTGAGATGCCTGTGACTGCTGACCATCGCTACCTCTGAGATCCAAGTGCTGAAGGAGTTTTGCAGAGCCATAGTAGGATGGACTCCAAGACATTAAAGGCAAATGATCCCAGCCCTATCAGCTGGGGCCCGGGAGTCCCTGCTTGCCCCATTGCCCCCCAATGAGGGTCTGATGAGGACACACACATTCACTTAAAGTGGGACAGAGGGACAAAGGAACCCTGTAACGCTGACACTGCATCAGGGAGCCACTGGTGCTGATTCCCATGGTTGCAAGACTTTTAACACACTGAATCCTGGTCTGAGACAGCGAGGCACTGCCACAAACTACCAGAAAATGGACCTGATGTACAAAGGCTTGGGTCAAATTTCAGAAGCTGTGTT
Source organism: Triturus cristatus (assembly GCF_964204655.1). Classification (NCBI taxonomy): domain Eukaryota; kingdom Metazoa; phylum Chordata; class Amphibia; order Caudata; family Salamandridae; genus Triturus; species Triturus cristatus. The sequence goes on from NC_140580.1 coordinate 957,988,624, forward strand.
TGGACAACATATGCTATGCAACCCGATTTTTTTCAAAAGCATTTACAAAAATTCCGCCTCATTGGTAGTCATGAGACATGAGTTGCTAATCCCAATGAATGAAGAGATGGAGGCCTGCACGGAACATCATAATTCCATCCACTGCATTCTACATTGCAAATTCAATTAATTAGAGCCTCTGTCTGTTAAAGGGAAGGGACTGCACAAGCAAAAAGGTGTCATAATGCAAAGGGACACAGGGGTGAGAGGAGGTTGGGGAGGAGGCGAAGAGACATTGCAGCAGTCCCAATAGTTGATGTTTGATTCATCTCACACATGCTGCTGGCATTCACACTTTGTAAGCTCTACCTCATGTTCAGCTTTCACTTTGTGAATGGACTCCCGACTGCTATCACAATCAATGTTCTTTTGATGGTTTGCAACCAATTCATCGTTTGCAAACCACTGATACCTTTCTTTGAGAATCAAAAGGAAGTGGGTGCATCCCTTTGCCACCCTCTTTTCCTTGCAGTTCACTAGGAATTGCAATGTAGACATTGTGAGTTGTCAATAGAAACTGCAAAACGCAATGTCACTTTGGGACATTGCGATTTGAGTTTTTGCACGTGCAAATCCTGAAAAACGGTGCAGAGCATGCTTTGGGAAATCCCACCTCCTGGCAGCCCATGATACTACAATACCTATACACATACCAATGACACAACGTAGTATAACACAATAATGGGGACACACAGAGTGTTTTATGGAGACTATTACACTGTAAGGATTGTACTACTGAATATTGACACCAACAATATCGTGATATACTAATATCGTGACATACTAATAACGTGACATACTAATATCGTCAACAGAATACTGAGGGACAAAATATGGAAAGGTAAGTGCATATAGGGAAGTAAAGATTTACTATTCCTAACTTCAATTCTATGTACTGTGCAGATATATGTACCAGATAGGTACATATATGTGGAGTAAGATACAGGAAATCAAGACTTACTTAGCTGTTGATATTTTATTTTCGACATTCTGTCCTCAATATTGTTGGTTCGATAATCAGGGGGCATATCCACCGTAGAACTTGTACATTAGGAGACACAAGAATAACCAACAAAGACCGGAACCGACAAGTAAACCATGGACAACATTTCTGAGACTACAATATTCCCCGCTTCCTATAATAATGCCCTTACCTACAAAGCTTTTAGCACTATAAGGCTGTAGCTAGAGCAGAAATGTCCTCTATAAACACAAAGCAACATCACATAAAGCACAAACCTACCTCCAAAGAGCAGCACAACGGTTTAGGGAAAGGATTTTTATTGTAGGAGGCGCTTCTTGAGCATGAGATGCGGCACATTAAACAGTATGTTGTCTATGACCGGAAACTAGGGACCCTGGAAACCTGGACGTGATGGGGGACAGTAGGTGGAGATATGTACTAGAAAGCACACTAGCTGGCTGTGCATTTGTTTACATTACATAATTGCACTTATTTAGTTGATGTCTTACATCATGGGAACTTGCTGTGTTCTCAGCTGATCCTTGTTGTTCCTGGAGTGGCCGAGCTGGGAGCCAAACTTTCATTCACTGCACTGGCAATTTTCCTGGAAGAGTTATTATTATTTGGATTAGCTTCAAAGCTACTTTTCCTTAGCCAGCGCCAGCTCAGTAGCTCATTGGACAGATGCCTTTCAGGTGCTATAGATTCAAGACTACATCCTGAGTGCATTACAGGTACTCTCCCAGGTGTTAATGCATGAATATGTGATATATGTTTAGTTGTTCCTATGTACGGGTCAGGGCAATCCAGGTCCAACCAGCATCATTAACCTGAAGGAGTTTCATTGTGTATGGATGTATTCATTATCATGAGACACAGACACACACACAGACACACACACAGACACACTCAGTCTCTCCCTCCCTCCCCCTCCTCCCACAGTCCCTCCCTCCCCCAGTGAGGGTCCTGTGAAGAAGTTACGTGTTGATCAGGGGTCCATTTTAGTTGGAATAAAGAAATCAGTGAAAGCTGTAAAGGTAAATGTTAAGCCACATTAAGGATGCAATGGATTCCCATAAAGACTATTTGCCACCTTTACTCACCTTGCCTATCTGAAGTAACTTAACCTGGGGCTGGGATAATACCTGTTTGCACCCCACAATTCCTCCTGTCTGTGTCGCCCTTGAAGCAGAAGTCCATGGGGTCAAGAGGACTCTTGCATTTTGCATTCCCAAATAGGTATTCATTCCAACTTGTTTTTTTCTCATTATTCTGACCTCGGATTGTATGAAATGTGCCTACAGTGGGCTTCAGTCTTGGTCTCATTTGTCCATATGGTGCGGGTGTGGATTACCCGGAAATTTTAGACACCCCAAAATTTACTGTAATCCGAATGCACATCTATACTGTATCGGGGACAGTGTTAAACCTCAATTTCATGAGGCAACTCCCACAGCATAAGGAAATCAATAAATTAAGTAAATGGGCCCACTTAATAATTGAGTTCTAGAACAAAGAAAAGGTAAACGTTGTATTACAAAATTCAAAAGTAATGCAGTACAGAGTCAATGCCATAAAGGCTCTCTAAGAAAAGTCAATACAGAAAAAAGCAAAAATCTGAAATGATTCTAAGTCCAAAGTGGGCAGTAAAATATGGAGAATAACAGACACCATCCCCAGTAGAACAGGAAAGTCTTCTGGGTCAATTTGTTTTTATACATTATTTACGCATGTGAAAAAAACAGAAACTGCAGAACCGCTATGAGATGACCAAATGTATCATTTCATCAGCAAATCAGAGCATAGGAACAATAAATGTCATATTGCCTTAACACCTAAGCACTATCCCACTACATGAATAAAAATCAACCTCCTCTAGGCTAAAGTTGGCCGGAGCTGCTGGAACAAACAAGATACATTAGACAACAATGTGTTAAATGAATTAATCGTGAACGGTGAACCAGTGGAAGGACCTTTCATAAACAATTATAATGGAAATAAACACGTTTATTTAAAAGTTTGACTGTGTGCTGCAGAATTTGCAAGGAAAGATATCAGCAGGGAAAGGAAACCAGCGTATGGCAAGGGTGACTTCCATCTTGGAAAAGGTGGTATTTGTATTAAACTGAGGATAAGTTAACACATGTCGGAAAACCACATTTTTACACAACATTGAGAATTTATTTCAAGAGTAAGAGTACTATACCGATGGGTATATGTGTAATTGGAAGTAAAAATACAGTCTTCACAATTATTAATGATTCAAAAACATATAAATGCATAAACATCGTCCACACTGGCACTGTGTAGTAATGTAGTGAGTACACAGGAATAAATGTAACTTCAACTCTTTATTGTTGTCCAAGTGTATATGTGTCCTTTCCCTGAACTCAGGTCTAAAATTGAATCCACGCAACATTTAAACAGCAACATTCTAAAACAGTAAAGAACACTGTGGGTGGAACGATCAGGCAAAACATATACAAAGGACTTCAACACAACACAATGTGGGATGAGGCACAAGTAGCCTGCATTGAGGGTGCAGACTTAGTGTCCAGCTGCCTCTGACGGGACCTCATCTCCCTCCTTTCCATTCTCACCAGTGGTTGCAGTGAGTAGAAAAGGGCATAGATGGAATACAGTCCTCAGGCATGACATTGGAGGGATATGGAGGGCACCATAGGCAACAGAAACAATCAGGGTTTCACACAATGCTGGCAGCAGAAGTTAGGCACCTCAGCTGAACACCACACTGTGCAGATTTAGCTGCAAGAACTGGCGTTTTGGTGTTCTTTGTGTTATCGTGATAAAAGATGTTGCTAAACTCGACAAATCCACCCATATGTAAGTTAGTTAACAAAAGTGTTACCTTTGTGGACGTTAAATGAAAAACACAGTGCCCATGATAAGGAGGGAGAGTGAGAGAGAGGGAGGATGAGTGAGATATGGATATGGATTTCCGGTGGAATATTACCATGAGCTCCATCCAGAGATCCTTTCCTCCATCCTAGATATGTCCAAGGAGGCGATCTCCAAAGGTCGATTTCCATCAGGGATAGACCTAGCAACGCTGGTTGTCTTGCCAAATCCCCAGACTAATGTACCACATACCATCCCATTTCTCTTATTAACATGGAGGTCAAGCTCTTTGCCAAATTGTTAGCTAACCGCATGGTCCATCCAGACCATTGCAGGTTCATTCCACACCGTAGCACATAACATTGTATTAGAAGGTTCACCTGGCTCTGGCCCACATTCGATCAATAGGTCGCTCAGCAGCACTCATGCTTATTGATTTCGACAAAGCATCTGTCACCCTGCCCCTGCACTATTCGTTACTGGAGGAGACCCTACTTAAAATGGGTCTCGGTCTGCAAATTCTGGCCTATATTAGGGTCTTTTATGCAGCCCCACAGGCTCAAGTGAAACGGAGTTTTAGCCCCCAAATTTCCCATCCGGTGGGGCACCAGACAGGGATGACCCCTGTTCACCTTCGTTTTTGGGTTGTCTATAGAGCCCGGGTGAACTACGGGCACAGTGATGCGCAAGTGTGGGGCTTTGATTGGGGGCTGGCAATGGAGGACCAGATCGCCCTATATTGCGGACAATGTCCTCCTGTTCTTCTCCCAGCTGACCGTAATGGGGCCTCGAATGATCCACATTATTAATACCTTTGGCTCGGTCTTCGGACTATGGGTCAACTGGGTTAAATCCCTCTTGGTCCCCCTGCGGGGTGATCGATCAGATTGGACCTGGCACCAAGGGATCCCCATATGTATATTCTATACCTGGGAGTGCACATATCCTGGGAACTAGAACTTACCTGGAGTCTAAATCTCCATTCCTCGCTATGTAGGGCCGTGAAAGTCACAACCCAATGGGACAGCTGCCCCTTAATCACATGGGCGAGATTGCCATATTTAAGATGATAATACTCCCTCTGTTGCTCTACGCCCTTCAAAACATACCCCTCCACATTCCGCAGACCTGATTTAATACCCTGGCATCGCTCGTAAGGTGGTTCCTGTAAGCAAATAAGCCCCCGGAGTCGACTTTGGTAAATGTGTCCATGCCACCTATGATGGAGGACTTGCCATTACAGATATTTATCTGTATTATTGGGCAGGGCACATCCTTACAGTGAATGACTGGTTACACAGGGGCTAGGATTATATACGGCATGCCAGGGAGAGATAGCTATAATTGGTATGTAGAACATAACAAGCATTCTCTATGAGGCACCGGTCACAGAACCTCTCCTGGAACCCACCTAAGAGGTGTTCCAGGCATGGCGAGCAGTACTGCGTTGGACCGGTTGGTACCGGAGGCTTACACTGGAGACTCCCCTGTTGATGGGTCGCCAGATGGTTCGAGTGGCAAGCCTTGAAGGATTCCGATGGTGAGACCGAATTGGAATCTCGCGTCTGGGAGATGTATGGGACAGGGACCATATCAGATCCTTTCAAGATCTTCAGATTGAATTCCACATTCATAAATCCCAATTTTTTCAATACTTACAACTCAGACACACCCTTTCCGAATGTCAATAAAAACTTGGGGATGTCCTGTGTACAGCCTGCTCGAGTTGCGAGTACTTATGGGTCCTTCGGGTAAAGGTGGGAGTTCACAAATGTATAAGACATTGGTTACACACTCCCCTGACCAGATGGGAACCCTGACAGCAAAATGGGAGGAATGGGTAGGCCCCTGGATGAGATGGACTGGTGAGACGCATGTATGGCGCTCCGCACTCTAGCAATTTCTGTATGGCTCAGGCTCATTCAGTTTAAATATCTCCACCAAGTTTAGCTCACACCTCACTGTCTCTGAAAGGCCTGGGTATATCCATCACCAACATGCCTTAGATGCCCTGAGCCCACAGTGGAATTGTACCACACGGGATGGGCCTGCCCTGTCATACAACACTATTGGTCATGTATACTCTCCACACTTTCCAGGGTGGTGGGATTGCATATCGGAGCAAACCCCTGCCTCACTATATATTGGAATTTCTAGTGGATTTGTGAAGATTCGTAGGGATAGGTATACTGCTGGTCAAAAGGGAGATAGCCAAAAACTGGAGCTCCACTACCGCTCCCTCTATTGTGGCCTGGAAGAAAGGTATGGACTGGTGGGTGAAGCTGGAAGAGACAATATATACAGCATGTGGGTGTCCCCTCAAGTATGATAAGGTTTGGAGCAAATGGTGGCCTTAGTCATGGGTTAGAAGGACATGGCTAGTATGGGCAGATAAATCAGCACTGTATTTATGGGACTGATAGGGGAGGCAGTTACCTGTGTGAAGTATTGTACACATTGTGCTTGCTTTAAGAGAGCAACAATTGTTATATTAAAAACCAATAAAAGTGTTCCTATAAAAATAGTGCTAGGTTTAATGCACTAGGCTCTAAGTTCTAAGGAGGTTCTGGAGAGGTGTGGTGCAGCGGCCAGGGCAGCTGACTTCGGAGCACAGGGTTCATGGTTCGATCCCCGGCTCCGGCGGCAGCTCAGCTCAGCACCATGTGACTCTAGGCAATAGCTCACTTAATTTCCACGACGGCCCCCAGCACCTTGAGACCCGTAGGGTGAGTAGTTTGTGCTTTACAAATACGGATTTACATTTTTTAAGGGTCTTAAGGACAGCGCATCAGGTATGAATATAGATGATAAAAGGCATAAGATACAGGGTGATGTGTATGAATTCTGAAATTGTATGAGCCCGGTATAAATTGATCTATAACCGTTGGCCAGGTCTGAGCACCAAGGTTATCAAAAAGATAAGTTCCTTGAATGCAAGGGGGCTTTGTGAAATCGTGACCCAACATAGAATATTTATATCTACCCCCTGTGTTCTAGTATTGTACTTTTTTTCTTTCTCTTCCCACAATGAACCAGGTTTGCTCCAAGAGTCTAGATTGTTACATTGCATAATGCTCTTTAGTGAGAAAACATCATGCTGTGTTTGTGCCTCAAGTCTAGAGTGGTACCTTGTGTACTGCTCTTTTGCAAGAAACATTACAGAAAGAAAACGTAAGCACTACACAACCCCAGCCCTATTCTTGTCTTTATTGTGAAGGTGTCTGATATGAATTGAGTTATGGGGGTGCAGGATCAGGGGAAGTCATTCCACCAAAAGGGACTGCAGCACATTATATGTATGTGCATTATGAGCACAGACATGCAAGTATTCAATCAATCAATCATTATTTGTAGAGTGCGGTTTGTCACCCTCGAGGGTATCCAGGCGCTTGATGTAGATCTGATTTGAAGAGCCAGGTCTTGAGCCCCTTCCTGAAGTCTGTCAGCGAGGATGTGGTGCCAAAGTGGAGGGCGTTCCAGGCTTTGGTGGCGAGATGGGAGAAGGAGCGTCCTCCAGTGGGGCATCGGTGAGTGCGAGGGATCTGCACAAGGGCGAGGTGTGCGGAGCAGAGGTTCCTGGGGGGACGATGGAAGTGAAGATGGTGGTTCAAGTAGGCGGGTCCTTGGTCATGGAGGGCTTTGTAGGTGTAATTCAGGAGCTTAAAATGGAATCTCTAATGGACCGGGAGCCAGTGGATCTCTTTCAGGTGCTGGATGATGTGGGTTCCCTTGCGCAGGTTGAGGATCAGTCTGGTGGCTGTGGTCTGGATCATCTGGAATCTCTTCATGAGTTCGGTGGTGGTGCATGCATAGAGTGCGTTGCCATAGTCAAGTCAACAGGTGATGAGGGCATGCGTTACCGTCTTTCTGGTGATGATAGAGAGCCACCTGAAGATTTTGCAAAGTGATAGAGCACGATTGTGCTCTTTTCATTTGTAGGGGTGGATTATAATCATGAGTAGTTTGTACCTACATTTATTCTTTTGTCTTATTAACCTGTGATAGTAGAATGGTCACTGTAATAATGTGAAAAGTGATGTGTTAGGCCTATTTTCCATCTAAACTTGAAGAAATTAAAGTTGCAATACATGTGTGTTTTGCTGAAAACATTAAACGTGCAGAATTGTGTAAAATGCTTACACTTATTCACGTATTTGATGTGCCATTCTAACGTGTTGATTTAGAAATGCTCAGTAAAAGAATTCATTTACATATAAATTCATGAGGCCTATGTGCTATTTTCTTATGTTAGCCGATTTCTGTAGGCCTGAAATACACTCTCCCTAAAGCTCTCGGATGGTAGATTTAATAGTTGAATTTCCTTTGCATGTTGGGTTTGTTCTTTTCTCACTTTTCCGTTGCCGGTGGAGAAGACCGTCTTTGTAAGTTAGAATAACGCTTTTGTTTTAGGAGTTAGGCTTAGGGAGAAGAAGATACATTTGTACAAGGAGTGCTGATAATGTGAGACAGTACTCTTTCTCAATGGAGAAGGCCTGGGAATCAAGGTCATCGAGCCAGGAGCTGGGAGTATCGAAACTGAGCAGAAAATCACCTATGGGGAGTGCCCAGCGGGATGTAGCAATCGGAAGATGAGCAGTGGGCATGTTCTGTGATTTTGGTGTTAGAATTAGGGACAGTGCCCCGGGGGTTGAGTCAGGAGAGGAGATGGCAAGGTAAAGAGCATCTTAGAACGAGCTCTGTAGCCTTTGGCTACTTGACCCATACAACGTGAGTGTACTTCTTAAGAAGTCTTCACGCGCTGACACCTTTTCCTGACTTGCCTGGAAAATGCTAAGTAGGGATGTCACTTTAGTAGTAGTGTAGGGACAGACCAATGTTTTTGACTAACGAACACCCCAAATGAAGTCTGATCTTGACGTGTGGGCACTTATTGTCTGTCTTCCCATTTTGGAATTTGTTATTTTCTACATGCTTCAACGATTCAACTTTCCTCGAAGGTTTGGCTTTGTATTAGTTCAGATGTATTTCTATAACCTCATCTTGAGGTGCTTGTGTGTCCATTTATCTTTGGCTTTGTAATAAACCCACTAACCTAGAACCTGGAGTCTTTGATTCTTCGGAGTCCTGAATCATTGTGTTCCTGAACCTGATGTGGAAAGTATTTTTTTTTTATTTTTATTTATTTATTTTAAAGGTTTTATATAGCGCTGGCTGGACCCAAGAGTATCAGAGCGCTTTACAGGATTTGGTAACACAGAATAACACACATACTTAGTACAATTGAGAAAATAGGGCAAGGCAATGTGAACTTTAAGAAAGTTGTAAGTTCGGAAGATCAAAATCTGGTATCAAATCGAAGATAGTAGATCAGGAAGACAGTGAAGAATTATATAGTGTTTCACTAGATGGAGGGGCAAGAGAGTGAGGTATATTTGTGGAGGGGAGGGAGGAGGTGAATTTATAAGTAAAGGGGGGTTAATATAGACAGTGAGCATGGGAGGAGGTCATGGCCAGAGACAGTAAGTTAAATTAAGGACCCCAGTATTTGTTGAGAAGGAGCAGCTTGAGGTCTTTTTTAAAGCAGGGGTAGGAGGGGTTGCAACGTAGATCTTTGGGAAGGGTATTCTATATAGAAGGCGCATTACCAGAGAATGAGCGAGACTGAGTTGATTTCTTTTTATGCAGAGGAGGGACAAGGACAAGAGTGTTAGTGCTCCTCATTGTTCTAGTGCACCCAGCTTTTTGGAGTTTGTCAGAGAGGTAAGAAGGGGTATTTTGATGAAGGGCTTTGTGCATGATGCAGGCGATCTTGTAGGTGGATCTGCCTTCGATAGGAAGCCATTTAAGGTTTTTGAGCACAGGGGAGGTGTGATCGTAACGTTTACAGTCAGTAATAAGCCTGGCAGCCAGGTTAAGCACGGATTTGATAGGGGCTAGGTGGACTTTAGGGGTACCAGCAAGAGTGACGTTACCATAATCAATTCTAGACAGGACTAATGATTGAACAACTGATTTAAAGTCATCTGCTGGAATGAAGGGTTTAATTTTTTTAAGGTGATGTAGTATGAAGAGAGCACCTTTTGCCGAGTTTTTTATATGGGGACTGAGACTGAGGTTCTGATCAACGCTAATACCAAGGGATTTGACTGAGTTGGGGATGGCAAGAGAGCAGTTGAGAGCTTTAATGTCCGTGATCCAGTGTTGAATAGGGAGCGAGTTGTTCTTGGGAGAGAATAGGATGATTTCCGTTTTTTGGGGGTTTAGTTTGAGGTGGTTTTGGTGGATCCACAATTGGATCTTAGTCAGGGCATCGTTGAGATGTAAGACATTGTCATGGGATTTGATCTTGTAGTATAGTTGTGTGTCATCGGCATAGAGGTGATAACTGATTTTTGCTTGTTTAAGAATAAGGGTAAGGGGTTCCCTGAAGAGGTTAAATAGAGTAGGAGAAAGAATAGAGCCCTGTGGAATGCCCAGGGAGACATGCTGAGGTTTAGAAAGGCAACCGCTGACTTTAATTTGTTGAGTTCAATTTTGGAAGTTATGTTATGTTATGTTTGTCTTGTATAGCGCACGGCTACTCAAAGAGTGTCCCGGCGCTTTACTGTACACCTGTACCGCAACACAGCAAAGGAAAACAAAAAGAAATAAAGAGTCCCTAAACTAACAACCAGGCAGACATCTAAAGAGTAAAAAGCCAAGTTTTTAGGCCCTTCCTGAACGCCAGTAAATTGGAGGTACTACGCAGTGTCAGTGGTAAAGTATTCCAAAGCTGCGGAGCCAGCAGTCTGAAAGATCGACCTCCTATACGAGCCCTTTTTATGCGAGGGACCACGGCGAGAAACAAAGTCTCCGACCTCAAGGACCTTGCTGGATGGTAGAAAGCTAGCCTTTTTTGGAGATATTTAGCTCCTGAGGCATATAGAGCCTTATGTGCCAAAGTCAAAGCCTTAAAGACTATCCGCTTCCGGATGGGCAGCCAATGGAGTGACTGCAGTAGGCCCGAAGTTCTAGTTCGGCCGGGTAATCCAAAAATGGCCCGTGCTGCCGAATTCTGGACCACCTGCAGTCGTTGCAACAGATACTCCGGCAGGCCGAGATAGAGAATATTCGAATAATCCATTCTCGAGCCAATGATAGCCTGAACCGTTATCTTCCTGTGATCCTGTGGAAGCATAGGAAGAAACTTGCGGAGCATCCGGAGAAGGCCGAAACAGATACCAGTAAGACCGAGAATCTGGGATCTCAGCGTCAAGCCATTATCGATCTTAATTCCCAAATTCTTGGCCAGCTGGGAAGAGCCTGCAGGAGGAAACATATTTGCAGGCCACCATTCCTGCCAGTCTGGGTGAGATCTGCAGCCGAAGAAGAGTACCTCCGATTTGTCCGAGTTGCACTTGAGGCCGTTAAGCTGAAACCAATTAAAAACGGCCCCAAGGCAACCCCGGATACTCTCTCCGTCAAAGTCAGCTCCCCTCCCGCAGGTAAAGAGGAGCTGGGTATCATCGGCGTAGGACACGATCTGGGCCCCAAAAGATTCCACCAGATCCGCCAGAGGGGTCGTAAAGATGTTAAAAAGAGTCGGGCTCAGTACTGAGCCCTGAGGGACTCCAACACCAAGTGACGGCATCTCAGCGGAACTAGAGGGGGCCCAGACCGTTTGTCGACGGCCAGCCAAGAAAGAACGAAACCAGCTAAACACCGTCCCTCTCAGACCGATCTCATAAAGCCTGGCGAGAAGACCCTCGTGGGGGACGGTGTCGAAGGCCGCCGACAAGTCGAGCATCACAAGCATCGCTTTGCCTCCTGAATCCAGCACCTCCTTAATTGCCTCCAAGACGTCCAGGAGCGCTGTTTCAGTGCTCAAGTTGGTGCGGAAGCCGGATTGGGTAGAGTGCAATAAATCATGAGATTCCAGATAGTCGGAGAGCACAATATGCGCGTGTTTCTCCAGGATCTTAGCGAAAGCGGGCAAAAGCGAAATAGGCCTGTAATTAGCCAGCGCCTCCGGGTCCAGGCCAGGCTTTTTAAGCAGAGGGATGATCATCGCCTGCTTTCAGGCCTGAGGGACCACTCCCTCACTCAAAGAGCGATTCAGGAAGAGGTTCACGATGGGATTAATGACTGCGGCCATTTTTGCCAAACATTTGTCAGGGCATACGTCAAGGGGTGAACCCGATTTAAGACAGGCCATCAGATCCAGAGACGAGGAAACTGACAGTGGCGGAAAAACTGCCAGAACCGGGTCGGCACTAGCTGTTAGATCAAAAGCACCTTCAGAATACTGAGATACTTCAGCCCCCGACACGGGGAAGGAGTCCTGAATTGATTTGATCTTAGAGGTGAAGAAGTTGGCAAGGGCACTCACCCACGCCTCAGTAGGGGGGACCTGAGTCGAAGGAACACGAGGGGCAATAAATTCACTCACAATGGCGAATATCTCCTTACACGAATTAGAGGCAGTCTCAATTCTCCTCGAAAAATAGCCTCTTTTTACAGAGAGGAGATCGCGATGGTAGACTCTGACAGACGCTCTATAAGCAAGCTTTGCAGCAGGGTCATAGTGCGACCGCCATGCTCTCTCAGCTACCTTGCACTGCCGCCGTAACGCCGCCAGTGCATCGGTAAACCAAGGGGCAGAGGCCCGTTTAGCTGTATTACGAGGAGGCCTCACCGGGGCGAGGTCATCCAACCTATCCGTGAGCCATAATTGTAACTGTTCTAAATCCCTTTCTAGGTCCCCTGTCATAGGGCATGGGTGAGCCAAGCATGCCTGCGCCAACAATTCAGGAGTCACCCGATGGTACGCCCTCGAACCTTGGCAAAACTGCCGGGAAAGAACACTAGATGGTTTTTTTTTTGCCTCCGACACATAGTATTTGACCAGCCTGTGATCCGACCATAGCACCTGCAAAGGCGCCAGCATCTCTATAGGGATAGTCGAAAAGACTAGATCCAGGGTATGGCCCTTTTCATGCGTTGGTCCAAGATGATATGGAGAGAGGCCTAAAGAAGCCGTGACCTCCAACATTTTGATCGTATCTGCATCCGCTCCATCATCCACATGGATATTAAAGTCACCTACCAATATACAGTGCTCCGATCTCAGCACCAGTGTCGAGATTATCGACTGGAGCTCTTCAAAAAAGGTGCCAGTCAGTCCCGGGGGCCTATAGACTAAAAGCCCTTTAAAAGATTGGTGCGGCGATAATACTATGGAGAAAGCAAGGGATTCACATCCCACAATAGCATCCATAGGAATAGTGGTACAAGTGGCTCGATTGTTTACCACAAGTGCCACACCCCCCCCTCGCCCCTTCAGTCTAAGTAAGAGGTGAACCACTTGAGAACATCACCATCAAAGCTGTGACGGTCTTTAAGAATATTGAGTAAAGCGTCATGGTTAACAGTATCAAAGGCTGCAGAGAGGTCAAGAAGAATGAGGAGGGAGGATTCGCCTTTGTCAAGGGAGCGATGTATGTCATCAGTAATGTTGAGCATTGCTGTTTCCGTGCTGCACCCCTTTCTAAAGCCTGATTGGAAAACGTCTAAGAGGTTGAATGAGTCGATGTGTTTGTCCAACTGTAGCAGGACACATTTTTCGAGGGCTTTGGATAGGAAGGGAAGGTTGGAGATAGGGCGCAGGTTGTTTAAGTCGTTGGGGTCAGCCGCAGTATTTTTGACGATGGGGGTAATTTGGCCTAGTTGGAGGGAAGCAGGAACACTACCAGTGGCAAAGGACGAGTTGATGATATTGGTCCATAGTGGGGTGATGATGTGTTTTAGTTCTTGTACCAGATGAGCTGGAAGTGGATCTTTAGTATGTGAGGATGGTTTAATCTTGGTGATGATGTTAAGGACATCACTTACTGACACTGGACAAAAATTATTCCAGGAAGCATTATTTTTTAGCTGGGGGTTGGTAAGGAAAGGTTCGTAGTGGGTGATAGAGAGGGGGAGTTGGGAGGAATCAGGGGGGGATAGGGGTGGAAGAAGGCTCAAGGGGAATGTTAAGGAGGGGGGGTTGACTATGTGGTGGGGGAGTTAAGGCGAAGGATTGGTCAATCTTGGTGACTTTATCAGAAAAGAAGCTAGCAATTTCTTCACACCTCTCAGCCGTAGCTAGTAATTTAGGGGGAGCTGAGGAAGTTTGGTTTTTTAAACAAAGGGGGGGAGGTACAGGCGATTATTTATCCAGGTCCAGCATACATGCCCGTAAGTGAAACTCCATAATAGTGGTATGCAGTTCCTAAATACTAAAACAGGAGGTTGTGTATGATCATGGGCTCCACATAGTGGTGTAGAGTCAGAGAAGTATGGAGAAGGATCTTCTCCTTTTTGAAAAAGACCCTCACACACCCAGCCAGCTAGGTGTCTTGCTTCATCATCGGGTCTGCTCCTTATCGGGTCGGCGCTGCAATTCCCGATCGGCACCCGTGATGGGGCCTCCTTGGCGGAGATCTTTATTCCTTATGCCGATGGGTGAAGTGCGTGTGAGAGCCCTAAGTTAGTGTAGGGGAAGGAGGTGTGTAGGAATGTGTGTTAAAATAGGGGAGGTGGTCCACTCAAGACTATTTCAATGAAACGTGGCCCCTACCCTAATTAAAAATAAAGGGGCGCGTATTTTCACTCTAAAGATATGAAATTTATGTGCTTGTCAAAACGGTCAACATGTTTCTTGCCCATTAATCTATTAGATGGCAATTCATCAGGACCTATTAGGATCTACCTACACTTATAAATAGTGGTCAACGGTGGGGTGAAGTGAGAGATTGACCACCTTTACAGCACCCATATAAGTGGTACCTGAAGATCTAAAAACACAACCTGTAAAGTAAAGCAGAATGACAACATTAGTCATAAATGTCACAGTATTCTGATTGAGATGGATGGTACATGCACCAAATACAATGCATGGTGCAGTTCATGCAAGCTTCACACAGGTGAGTAGTGGCATGCGTGGTGTGGGCATTCAATGGCGTTTAGCAACATTAAAAACTGATCAAAAGTCTGTAATACAACAACTGGTTAGGGCAACTCCCTCCTTTATCAGGGACACTACAGATGTCCTACGCTTACTCGAGAGCATTTCACAACCAGAATCAGTAGACCTCCTGATCACGCTGGATGTTGAAGCCCTGTACACTAATATACCTCAAAGAGCAACCCTCGAGGTTATTGAGGATGCACTATAGCGAGTGGAACTCGCCGACACCAGTGGCTTTCATATTGGAATGTGCTACCTTAGCGCTAACAGAAAATTTCTTTGAATACGACATCAAACTTTACCATCAAACACAGGGTACCTCGATGGGCAGCACATTTGCGCCAAGCCTGGCATGTATGTACATGGCAGCGTACGAGGAAAGAGAGATCTATAACCCTGGTAACCCATACATGACTAATGTGCTCATGTGGAAAAGATTTATAGACGATATATTGATCCTTTGGATAGGCGAACGTACTAAATGCAATGAATTTTGCACATGGATCAATACATTGAACCCCTTCCTCAGATTCACCAGTACCATCTCAGCCATAGAAATTCCTTTTCTTGATTTATTGGTCAAAAGATAGGGAGACAAAATCTCTACCACCCTCTATCGCAAGCCGACGGACAGGAATAGCCTCCTACTGTTTAGCAGTTACCATCCAAGGTCCTTGAGACAGAACTTACCCTTTGGACAGTTCCTTCGTATCAGAAGGAACTGCAGCACCTTAACTGACTATAAAAAAGAGTCCCGTACACTGAAAAAAGTTTTACTCCAAAGGGAGTATCCCCGACAGGTTGTAGACATAGCGTGCAAAAGGGCCCTTAACAATAACCGCGAGAGCCTGTTGGAAGACAGGATCAGGGAGCCCGACAAGACCATCACCTGTGTTACCACGTACACCCCTGACTCAAATTGTATGAGGAAAATAATTTGCAAACACTGGGACATCCTTAATACAGGAACACTTAACCTACCCATACCAAGGTTTGCGATCAAACGTACAAATAACCTCAAGGATATGCTTATCCATACACGACCCAAAAAACAACAGAGCAATGCGCAAAGAACACTATGGGACTTACCCCCAGTCATGGGGCATTACCCATGCGGTTCTTGCTCTATTTGCCCCCTCACGAAAGTGACCGAAGAACTGAGATTTCCAAATGGGGTGAGTTGGAAAATGACCACACACACACCAATTGCAATACTTCCAACTGTATTTACATACTAAAGTGCCGTTGTGATCTGCTATACATCGGTATGACCTCCAGACCAGTCAAAATCCGTATAATGGAACACAGAAGTACCTTTAGGTGCCAACAAACCAACACTAAAATGACCACTCATTTCAAAGATGCACAACACTCTTGTGACTCTTTTGAATGGGGTGTACTTGAATCACACCCTGGAATGTCCAAAGATGCACTTTTTCGGATCGAACAACGGTGGGTCCTCCGTTTGGCAACCGACCGCTCAGGGCTCAATGAAAATATCCCTTGGAGCCTACTGACTTGATCCATGTTTTGGACTTCAACTGTATCCAAACCTTACTCATAACCTCCAGTGAGACAATGCAGTAGGGCACATTGTATAACGATGCTGACATTAGATCTCTACACAGCAGTTATCATTCAATTGTAACTTCCTACACATACACCTACGAGAATGCCTCAACAGGTGCAGCTACACACTTACGGCATTCCAATCTAATATACCATCCCTCCTACATTGGAAGAGGTTTCCACGGGCATACCCCGATAATTTACATGATGACCAGGGTACCACCTTTCCAACACTGGTCCATCACAGTGTCGTAATGGTAAGACCTCTAGATAGGATTTTACTAATTTGAACATAGTACCAGTAGCCTACACACTTATGGGATATAGGGATATCCCTAGGTTGCAAAGAGCTTGGTTTTGGTAACTTTCGGCGTATTTAGACATTCCAACATGGCGCCCACAATCAGTTTCACGCTCTAGTCACTTCTACTGAGCGCCGGAGTAAATACCGGAAGTACCGCCCCCTCGAAGCCGCGCGCGGGTACATAGAACCCGGTTTCTATTGTGTTCGCCACTGCCCGGACCAGCTTCGTGAGGGTAGGACAACCGCCTACCTTATTCCAGAGGAACTGTAAGTAATGTGACAATTGTGCCCTGAATGAGTTCTCTGATGCCCGTGCTCGGGCTCCCTTTGGTTCCGCCACCCTTCCACTCGGGTAGAGTGGTGGCCAGTATATGCGGTGGTTACTACATTGGCTTCATCGCACTCACCGATTGCGGTTTCTTCATACGTCCACTGAGTCGGATCGAGAGAGAGCTGGCCTCGTTGATCCCCGCATATTGTACCGTGCCCACTCTTTCACGACACGGGGTTTGATTGTTCTTGTGCTGTTCGGGACGTGGGTTTAACACTGTGATTGAGTCCCGTTAACTACACCTGATGCGGACCAGTCACCACCACGGTGGATGTCGGGTGAGCAATCCGGCGCCGCGACTGGGACCCTGAACAGTGCTCAGTCTCCCAGCGGATTATCAATAGAGTGTGTTCTCAATTGGGGTGCGTGCATGGATATTTGGAGTGTATAAGTCTTGGCTAGCCCTGTTGGGGGCCTTGTTACTTGGTTTGTGCTCCTAACCTTAGCCAATGCACCGAGGATACAATGTTTCATCCGGTCTACATTATTATTTTTCTTACCAGCCAGGACACTATACTTTAGTGTTTACACGAGCGGGTACTGTTGCCGAGCAGCCTTGACCCTAATGGGGTGAGTCTTTACATTTAGCTCTCTTCTCAGCTGCCTAGATTACAGACTTTTGATCAGTTTTTAATGTTGCTAAACGCCATTGAATGCCCACACCACGCATGCCACTACTCACCTGTGTGAAGCATGCATGAACTGCACCATGCATTGTATTTGGTGCATGTACCATCCATCTCAATCAGAATACTGTGACATTTATCACTAATGTTGTCATTCTGCTTTACTTTACAGGTTGTGTTTTTAGATCTTCAGGTACCACTTATTTGGGTGCTGTAAAGGTGGTCAATCTCTCACTTCACCCCACCGTTGACCACTACCAATAAGTGTAGGTAGATCCTAATAGGTCCTGATGAATTGCCATCTAATAGATTAATGGGCAAGAAACATGTTGACCGTATTGACAAGCACATACATTTCACATCTTTAGAGTGAAAATATGCGCCCCTTTATTTTTAATTAGGGTAGGGGCCAAGTTTCATTAAAATAGTCTTGAGTGGACCACCTCCCCTATTTTAACACACATTCCTACACACCACCTTCACCTACACTAACTTAGGCCCCTCACACGCACTTCACCCATCGGCATAAGGAATAAAGATCTCCGCCAAGGAGGCCTCATCACGGGTGCCGATCGGGAATTGCAGCGCCGACCCGATAAGGAGCAGACCCGATGATGAAGCAAGACACCTAGCTGGCTGGGTGTGTGAGGGTCTTTTTCCAAAAGGAGAAGATCCTTCTCTGTACTTCTCTGACTCTACACCACTATGTGGAGCCCATGTACATACACAACCTCCTGTTTTAGTATGTAGTTTGGTTTTTGACAATGTTAAAAAGCTCCCTAGGACGATTTCTAGCCCGATCAAGTTGTGTACGGAGGAAGGAAACTTTTTCGTTAAAGATGTGTTTTTTGTAATTGGCCCTTGCAGCTCTGAATGTAATTGTCTGACCAGTGATTGTGGGAGTCATGAAGCGATATCGCCGACCCATTTGGAGATAGGGAATGTGTGTGAGAGAAGCGTGTTAGAATCGTGTGGAAAGCTAATGCACAAAGGCAGACCACAGAGATTCGAGTGGGCGACGCAGGTCGTGGGTCACAACATGAATGGTCTTGAGAGATGGGATCCTATCGATTTATTTATGTGACTGTCTGGTATCTTTCATGGACAGACAGTCTGATATGTAGCTGCCTGGTCGTTTCGTGGACAGGTAGTTACTAGAGGAGAGGTAGACAATTACTTGAGACTGTCCGGTCATTTAGTGGACAGACAATCGGATATGTACCTGTACGGTCATTTGGTGGACAGACAGTTACTAGATTCCATGGGTGAAGTGCGTGAATGTGCAAGAGAGGCTGTAAAGGAGGCTGAACCATTGTGTGAGGAGGAAAAGTGACGTAGGAGTGTGCCGCGATACAATAGGTCGGTTGGTGTAGAGCCGTTGGTGGTTTGTCATCAGGAACTTGAAACGAAAACATGTTGTGGGTAAAAAGAATTTGATTCAATCATACAATGCTTTACAGTATTAGAGATCTTTGTAGGGGGGATAGAGGATTAGCGACTCGAGTGGGTGAGGAAGCACCACCGAGGACCCACCAGCACAATTTATGGCCACAAATGTAGGTCTCCATACCATAGTTTGGCTTCAAAATTGCCATAAAATGACCGAAAAGAAGGGAGATCTGGCTTTTCCACATTATGGTTCATTTTGACCAGAGGTGCTACATCAGTTGAGGGGAGTGATGGCTTCCTTGCAACTTCCACCTAGACTAACACAGCTCAAGGCTTTAGATGCGTTGATGAGAGCAGCACAGGCAAAGAGTAGAGAGCGAAGTCAGGGAAGGATGAAAAGGGCGATGAAGGCGTATCAGGATGCGCGATGGGACGTACAGTTGAAGAAGTGGAGAGTAGACACCATTGAGGGAGATAGGTTATTTCCACTATTGGTGAAAACAGGAGATGCTCGGAAGAGGAAGGAAGAGGACGATAGTGACACTGATGACAGCTAGCAGAACATCCTCCTCCATACAATTCAGATTCAGATGAGGGAAAATGAGTACTTGCAGAGAAAATAGGAGAACGGCAGACGAGCCCTAGTGCAAGAGTAGTGGGAAAGATATCAACAGGAATGGAAGAAACAATGATACCAGCACCGAGGAGTACAGAGATACACGGAGTTATTGCTGCTATGCGGTTGCCAGAAACCCTTACGGTACCGGTCACCATTGGACCTATAGTGTCAGTATATGACCCAAAGGAGGGGGAAAACAGAAGCCAGCCGCAGTCAGGAGTAGCAGGAAGGATCGATCCCGGAGGGAATGGTACTGTGAACGGGAATGGCCCATTTTGGTGCCTATAGAAGGTAGTACTCCATTGCCAGCTACTACAGACTCTTCTAGAGGACGTGTTGGGTCGCACGCAGTGAGGTCAGTGTCCTTGGCGGACTCGCATTCTGATTTTATGATGTAGGAACCTCCAGTTAGAGGACCCACTTAGAGAATATCAGGAATGGGAAACGATCAGGGAACATCTGGGAATCAGAATGTTCCAGGGAACTGAGCAGAAGGAAACCCTCGTAGGAACCAGAGAAGTGAGAGTGAGGAACTGAGTAGTGCATCAAGTCACGGAACAATCAAGGCTGCAATAAGGGCCGTGGTGCTAGATGTAGTAAGGTTATAGGTAGAAGTAGATGAGTAAATAAGTGGAAATTTGCCCCTGGAAAGGAAGGAACTATATGAACAAGATGAGCTGTTGTTTGTGGTTAAGGATGTCACCCAGAAGACAAGGAGGGCGCATGAGAAACTGACAGAATTGGCACAAAGGTATAATGTGGATTTGTCCAAGACCAAAATGTTACAGGGAGGTCATAGGTTAAATAACAAGAATTGGAGTAGGAAAGAGTCATAGAATTGAAAACCCTCATTTGAGAACTGATTGTAGGGATATGTGCATGGAGCATGCTTGATAAATGGGAGGAAAAGTCGTCTATGAAAAAGAATGGCAAGAAGGGGATAGGAGATACGCCGCCTCCAGGAGGGGGAACAGCAGGAGTAGAGGCTTATCCATTTGGAGAGGTACCAAGTGCATGTGACTTGGAGCAGGAGTGATTTGGCAGCATTTACAAATGATTTTCCTCGGCTGAGGGAAAAACGCGTTGAGTGGTACAAGCAGGTTGATCGCTTTGTCAAGATTTCAAAAGTACTGTGGATTGATTTGAATACCTTGTTTGACACTGTGGTACCAAGTGACTTGTGGTCTGCTTGCAAAATTGCGCTCCAATGGCCATCTTCTGAACTCGACCGAGACCCCATAACACATGGTCTTCCACCTTTGGTTATGAAAATGTTTGAGCAGGTTATCACATTGCTGCAATCTAAGATTTCACTGCAAGATATTGATTGGGTCAAAAAAGATCGGACTACCCAAGAGCCCAAGGAATCAGTACATGCTTACTATGAAAGGCTCTTGCAAGCCTTTAAGCAGTACAGTGGGCTGGACACACTAGATTTGAAGGATATGGGACATTTAGTTTCTAAATTTGTGCTAGGATTGAGACCAGAAATTTGCATTATGATTCAGCAGCATCTGATCTGTTGGCAAAATAAATCTGTGGACGAAATTCTGCGGTATGCCAGATACTGTAGCGATGAAGTAGACTTGAAGCATAGGAAACTAAAGGATAAGCTGATGTTAGTCCAGATGAGAAATGCAGATAGGTTAGACCAAGTGCAGCCGAGTGGAGGAACACTGGGATGGAAGCAGGGAAACAATCATGGAGGAACCCAGAACGCGTCGGGTCACGGGGGTCAGGGAAGAGGGAAGCCCATAGTTCCCAATACCGGGATAGAAGTTGGTACGCTAAAGAAAACTACTGCATGTCATTTTTGTCACAAGGTGGGGCATTGGAGGCACGAGTGTCGATTAAATCCAGCCAATCAGATTCAAGATGAAGAGATAGTGCATGTGCCTGAGGTTGTGAACACCATGATGAGACCCAGGTACGTACAAGGAGGGAGTCTGAGTCTACAACTGCAGGTTCCCTAGCCTCCGAGGATCCCACAGGGAAACCGAGTGTACCAGCAGATGCCCATTATCGAAATTCCAGATGAGTTTGATCTAGACCCGTTGCAATGACGGTGCCTGAGTGGAGAGGAAGACTGTACCCTTGGAGCAGTCTTAGAGGTAGACCAGAGTCGATCTTATGTGGAGGCAGACATAGACGATCATCCCGTTACATTTTTGATTGATACTGGTGCTACCCGTTCTACTGTGAGGTCCGCAGTAGCCCCAAACATACCCCTCTCGAGACAATCGATCCAATAGAAGTTGTAGGAGTTTCTAATAAGAGAATGACCAGTCCATTGACAGATGAAGTACCTGTGAGAATAGGAACCTTTCAGGACCGACACCAATTTGTGGGGTGTGATTCGAGTCCAGTCTGTTTGTTGGGTCGTGACCTTTTGTTGAAATTGGATAGCACCAGGCGGGCAACTAGAGCCAAATTTCGGGGGGGGGGGGGGGGCTGAAAAAGAATTCGGGGGGGGGCTAAGTCTTCCAGCCATAGGCAGAGTGGCTGTAAGAAGGGGTGAAATTACAACAAAAGCCTCATTAACGAGTAAAAGGTATTTTAAAGACCTGTGAAGTACACGGGTCCGGCTGCAATTAGACGGACGCCGGCCCGCGAGGCTGTCTCAGCCGGGCTGACACACATGACGGGGGGGGGGGGGGGGGGCTGAAGCCCGGTGAGCCCAATGGGTGTTGCGCGCCTGGATAGCACCATCTCCTGCACACCTAAGGGAGTAGAGTTACAGACTAACGATGATGACATTGCATTCAAATTGGCTACTCAGAATCTCTGCATAGAGATGTTCCCTGTGTTGACAATTAAAGATCTGCCATACGACTTGAGGGACTCTGTCACTCCAGTGGTGTGGGATTTCACAAGAGAAGAGATAGGACTGATTCAAGGGGTTGAGCGAGTCAAGATACAGAGCAAGCCAAATGATGAATTCTCAAGAACACCACAGTACAATCTGACACCGGAGACGGTGGCGGGAATCAAGCCAGTGATTGAGTCCATGATCGAGCAGGGCATTCTGAAAGAAATAATGGGGAGTCCATGCAATTCCTTTATCATGGGATTGCAGAAGTCAACTGGGAACGTTAGAATCGTGCAGGACCTACGAAAGGTCAACACGATTGTGGTCCCATGTTGTCCTGTGGTACCGAATCTATCAGTGATCTTATTTCAAATTCCTTGTGAGGCTGAATGGTTTACCGTGATTGATCTATGGCAGGCGTTTTTCTCGATACCCTTACAGAAGGAAAGACAATTTTTATTTGCTTTCCATCTGGAAAATCGTGTGTTAACGTGGTGGTGTATCCCACAAGGGTATACTGAGAGTCCATCGATTTTCAATCAGTTCTTGAAAAAGGATCTTGAGAGTCTGGTACTGCCACAGAGTTCAGTTCTCGTGCAGTACATTGACGGCCTACTGATTGCGTCGGAAACGGAGTATGCTTGCAGGATTGATACTGTTGCACTGATAAATCACCTGGCATAGAATGGACACAAGGTGTCCCCGAGCAAACTACAGTACTGTTTGCCTGAAGTCAAGTATTTGGATCATAGCTTTAAGAAAGGCAATAGGAAAGTGTCACCAGACCGCATTGAGGCGATCATGAAAATGAATGCGCCTACCACACAAAAGGAAGTCAGGATGCTTTTAGGAATGGTTGGGACTGTCGTGGGTGGATCCCCAACTTCTCATTGAAAGCAAAACCTCTGCAAGGGTTGACACACAAGGATATGAATGATCCGCTACCATGGGATAACGACTGTTTGGTTGACTTTCTGGAGCTGAGAGAAAGCATGTGACACGCTCCGGCTCTAGGAATGCCTGATTACAACAAAGCATTCTCGTTATTTTGTTGCGAGAGAGAGGGGTTTGCACTGTCAGTACTCAAACAGGTGCATGGAGGTGTCTGTAGACCAGTTGCTTACTTTTTAGCTACTTTAGATCCCGTAGCTTCAGCATTGCCCGGATGTCTCAAATCTGTTGCTGAAACAGGTGCCAGCATTGAAGATGTGAGAGTATTGTGACGGGTCATCCTCTTACTGTATATGTTCCACACTCAGTTGAGCGTCTGATGATGAGAACCAAGACTCAGCATTTGACAAATATCAGACTCACAAGCTATGAGCAAGTCATTCTTGCCTCAGAGAAAGATGTTCTGTACTGAATACTGCTACTTTGATGCCTATTCCAAATGTTGATGACGTTTGTGATGACCATGATTGCCTTAATGTGACTGAACTTTGCACCAAACCTAGACTCGACATTGTTGATGAACCTTTGCCCGAATCAGATGAAATCCTTTTCGTGGTTCATGCTTAAGAGACAATGAGGGTTATTTGAGAGCAGCATTTGCTGTTTATACTATTTCTGGAGTTGTTGAAGCTGCTTGTTTGCAGGGAGTACACTCTACACAGGTAGCTGAAATCATTGCCTTGACACGTGTATGCCTGGTCTCTGATCAGATCTGAGTCACCATCTACACCGACAGCCAATATGGGTTCGGTGTGGTTCATGACTTCGGACTGCCATGGACATCATCAGGATATCCTATCAGAAACGGGGAATATGTAAGACAATTGTTGGAAGCTTTGCAATGACCAAAAGAAATAGCTGTGGTGAAGTGCTTTGCTCATGTAAAGGGGGAAGACTTTGTGACACTCGGTAATAGATATGCAGATGAAGTCACACATTTCTGTGCTGAACAAGGATGTATTTTTGCTGGGGAATATACTGGAGAGAGCACAGAGAGAACCAAGCTCAGCATGATGCTAGCCACAGCGGACACTTGGGATCAGGTCAAGCGTCTGCAGGGAGGTGTCAGAGCAGGAAGAAGCTGGTTGGATTAAAGCAGGTTGTGAGGAGAGATGATGGCATTTGAGTTTCCATTGTAGATTGGGCATTGTTGCCATATGACCTATTGAGCCCTATGGCGAGGCAAATTCATGTAGTTCACATTGGAAGGGATGCCATGGTGCGAGTGTTCAGAGAGACATGGTTCAATCCACGGTTTTGTGCGTTTGCTGAAGCAGTGTGCCACAGTGTCAACAAATGAATGCTGGGAGAAAGACTGTGGTCTCACATTGGGAGATCTGGCGGTCGCTTCAATAGGATCCGGCTCAATTTCATAGAGATGCCTAGGTGCAATGGACTGAGGTACATTCTAGTGGTAGTGTGTGTTTTCTCATGGTGGGTGGAAGCATATCCAATGAGAAGGTGTGATAGTCTCACAGTGGCAAAGTTGTTGCTTAGAGAGCTGATACCACGCTTCAGATTTCCACCCTCATTAGAGTCGGATAGAGGTACTCACTTTAATAGTAAGATTATGAAGCTGCTCTGTACAGCCTTGCAAGTTGATCAGAGATTGCATTGTAACTATAGACCTGAGGCATCAGGCCTTGTGGAGCAAATCAACGGAACTCTCAAGATGCGTACGGCAAAGCTTTGTTCGTCCACGTCCCTGAAATGGCCGATACATTGCCTTTACTGCTGATGAGTGTGCGTAGCATCCCCAATAGGAGGAGAGGACTCTTGCCACACCAGATCCCGATGGTGAGGGTGATGCATTTGCCAGCAGTGCCATCTAAAGCATTGATGTACATCACCGATGATTTGATCCTTGATTATTGAAAAGGACTGGCTGACGTGGTCTGTACTGTGTCCCACCAGGTTAAAGCTGCGACTGCCCCGACCTCGAAGGACCTCAGCCACGACCTGTGTCTGGATACTTGTTTGGAAGCATGTGAGGAACAGCTGTCTTGACGATCGCTGGAGCGGTCCATACCAAGTGATTCTGGTGCCGAATACAGCCGTAAAGTGTGGAGGCTTGCCGAACTGGATCCAAGCCTCACTCACCCGCAGAGTTTTAGGACCCTCTAAAGAAACAGCTCCTCTCCCTGAAGGAAATCCAGCCGCGGTTGCGAGGCCACTGGAGAGGACAAGCCAAGCTGTGGGGGTTACTGACGAGGCTGGTCCAACCACAAGCGAACTGAGGGGGATCATACTACACAAGGCCCAGGTATTGACTCTAAGGAAGACGGTAACATTGTGAGAGGTACGGAGTCGGACTCAGCTAGAGGAACTGGTGTGGAAAGTGATAGGGTGCAGAGGAGAGCAGACTTTGCAAGAGAATAGTGGCCTGTGGGACAGAAGAGGCGGAACTTGAGATTAGCATCTCAAAGAGTTCTTGCTTCTGTGCCTTAAACGTCTGAATCAGAGCTAAGCGACACGGAACAAGCACAAGAGGGCCTGAGGAAATCGAGAAGGGTGAGGGTGCCTTGTCAGAGGTACGCTGCCCCAGAGTGGACTTACCTGATTACAGATGTTGAGAGCAGTGGGGACCAGGAGACTGAGGTCTTCACAAATGGTCAGCAGAGTTCAAGAACTGATCATTGAAATTGAGCTATTGGTTGCTAGAATAGAAGCTGTTGGAGTGTTGACAGTGGCTGTATCAAGACCTCCGATACTGAGTGGTGTCACAGCTTTGGTTTTGCGACATTTGTCTTTTCCTACCTTTGGATATCAGCCACCAGCTGAAGAGATCACAGCAGTTTGTCTTGAAATTCTACAGCGTGTCATTGCTGGAATTGGCTCTGAGCTAGTAAGAGACTGCTGAATAAACTGTGAATTGTAAATAATCCTTTTGCTTTAAAGACGATAACCTAGGCCCAAGTGGAAGAAGAATAAAAATAGGGACCTTTCCGTCGAAGAAGAAAGAGGGCTAAGGAAGTCTTTTTTGAAGTGTGTAAATAAATGTGCAACGAACTGTGAATTGGTTTCCAGGACGCCTATGAACTGTCCATGATCTTTGCTGAATAGCAATCAGAGGCAGAGAAAGAGACTTTGCGTTGAATCCTATTGCTGAGCTGGACCGAACTCAGTTAAAAATGGAGTCTGGAAATCTGAATCATAGAGTGAAGTGTGGAATAGGCATACTCATAGTAGGAGTGATAGTAATAATAGCGGTAGTTATTATAGTTTCTGTAAAAATGTCTATGATGCAGAAGTTGAGGGGGTTGGGATCCAAGGAACATCCACACCTAGCACTTCTAGCACAAATGTGGGTACACTAGTAGCAGATAAGGCTATGCTAGAACAAACTAGTCGCATGATACACATAGATTTGTCTAAAGGTGATTATACACTAAATGCCTATGCGAAGCTGCTATATGAGCACGTGAACACGATGGACGTGAGAGATTGTTATGTGTGCATGCAGATGCCTGCATCAGTGGAGGGGGGTTTCTGTTACCACCACCTGCCCCTGATTTATGGGATTACATGTAGCTTATTGCTTCGTATCTTTTACGGTAAGGGTCACCATGAATATTATTTTGCCAATTACGATGCAGTGCTTTCTGAAGTTCCAGCCTACAAGCACCTGAACAAGTATGATTATTACAAGCAGGAAGAGAGAGTAGGGAAATATTTAATTCCCTATTAACCTACTGTTACCTTAGATACAGCTTATGCTCATTGTCATAATTTGACATGCCTACTAACGGATATAGAAAATAAATTTATAGATCAAGTAGAAGATAGACATAGACAATTAGCTGTAAAACTTAATAGTAGGGAGGGGAAATTTGAGTGGACCAAGGAGGAGTTAGCACACAAGGCAAGGGGGAGTTATGGTCTAATAGCTTTAGATTTTGACCAGCGAGGAAAACTTTGCATTAGACAGGTACAAACTTATTATGACAAATTCTTTGTTGGATAGAGTGTGTGTGATCACATTTTCACGTTTGAAGCCACTGCAAAGAAGTTCTTACATGAAACGGTGCAAGTGGTACCAAATGTGTATTTTGTGTGTTGGAAGAATGCATATGGGCAGTTGTCACTGAATTGGTATGGCACATGTTACGTGGCTGTTGTGTTTCCCAAGATTTACCACGTTGAGGATTTGGGACCGCTGGAAAGTGGATTACATTATAGTGAGTGAGTCAAGTGAGTGCAGGAGAGATTGTTGGAGATGTATTTAAGGAGCAATGATACCAAGTTTGAGAGTGGTTTTGAATGATATAAAGATTAGAAGGTTGTCAACTATTGTGGAGAAGTTGTCAGCAAATACAGCTCAGTCTTAGTTACTTGTAGATGGATAGATTATGTCGATAAGAGCCATGGTAATGCAGAACCGCCTTGCTCTAGACGTGCTTTTAGCAAAAGAGGGCAGAGTCTGTAAAATGCTGATGGTTCAACAGTACCTTACTTATATTTCATACTATAGTAAGGATCTGTGGAAGTATATAAGTAACATCACCGAGATTCACCATGAGGTGCATGACTTGGCAACAGAAGGAGTTTGGAACAAAGTTGGTAAGGGACTTGGGAAAGTTGGGAGTTGGTTTGTCAACCTTGGTAAAGGAATACTTGGTTACATCCTGAATCCAATCATCATAATTGTGGTTTGTGTGATTCTCTTGATTGGAGTGGTAAAGGTATACAAATAACACAATGCGGGACAGGCTGAGAGATCTCTTAGAGAGCTGGAGAGGGGGATGGAGATACTGCAGGACAGTCACTATGAGAATATCAAAAGTCTAGAACAGTTCCGACGGGGAAAGCTGGCTACAACTTCTGTTTCGGTCGGTTCTGTCTACAGGGTGTCATAGTTGGTTGTGATTAAAAGACACACAATTGATGGACGGAATGCAGAACAAGTCAAAACATTCACCCCAGTCAAGAGATCTGGGTTAAATCCATCATTCTTTTGCTCACCATGCCACCCCAGTTTAGACCTGGCCATATGCAAATCAGTCTTGACCCTAGTTGGTTGTGATGACACTTGTCATCAGAGGGGGGACTGATAGAGCATGATTATGCTCTTTTTATTTGTAGGGATGCATTATAATCATGAGCAGTTTGCACCTACATTTATTTTTTTGTTGTCTTAACCTTTGATAGTAGAATGTGCACTGTAATCGTGTGAAAAGTGAATTGTTAGGCCTATTTTCCATCTAAACATGAAGAAATTAAAGCTGCAATACATGTGTGTTTAGCTGAAAAGATTAACGTGCAAAATTGTATCAGAAGCTTACACTTATTCACGTATTTGATGTGCTCATGTAACGTGTTGATTTAGAAATGCTCAGTAAAAGAATTCATTTATACATAAATTCATGAGGCCTATGTGATATTTTTATATGTTGGCCGATTTCTGTAGGACTGAAATGCATTCTGCCTAAAGCTCTCGGATGGTAGATTTAATAGTTGAATATCATGTGCATGTTGGGTTTGTTCTTTTGCCATGTTTCTGTTGCAGGTGACGAAGACAGTCTTTGTTAGTTAGAATAACGCTTTTCTTTTAGGAGTTAGGCTTAGGGAGGAAAGAATACATTTGTACAAGGAGTGCTGAAAATGTGAGATGGTACTCTTTCTCACTGGAGAAGGCCTGGGAATCAAGGTCATCAAACCAGGAGCTGGGAGTATCGAAACTGAGTGGAGAAACACCAATGGGGAGTGCCCAGTAGGATGAGGCGATCGGAAGATGAGCAGTGGGCATGTTCTGTGATTTTGGTGTTGGAATTAGGGACAGTGCCCCTAAGTTGAGTCAGGAGAGGAGAGGAGATCAATGGTAAGGGAAGGAGCATCTTGTAACGAGCTCTGTAGCCTCTGGCTATTTGACCCATACAATGTGAGTGTACTTCTTAGGAAGTCTTCACACGCTGACACTTTTTCCTGACTTGCCTGGGAAATGCTAAGAAGGGATGTAATTTTAGTAGCAGTGCAGGGACAGACTAATGCTTTTCACTTACGAACCCCCAAATGAAGTCTGATCTTGACGTAGGGGAACTTATTGCCTTTATTCTTGTTTTGGAATTTGTTATTCTCTACATGCTTCAATGATTCAACTTTGCTCGTAGGTTTGGCTTTGCATTAGTTCCAATGTATTTCTATAACCTCATCTTGAGGGGCTTGTAGGTACAGTTATTTTTGGCTTTGTAATAAACCCACTAACCTAGAACCTGGAGTCTGTGATTCTTGGGAGTCCTGAACCATTGTGTTGCTGAGCCTGATGTGGAAAGTATTTCCTCAACTCTACACTTCTAAGCAGGCAACAACGGTCCATCGACCGAGAGTTCCAGAGAAAATTGTAATCAGGGAACTTGGCCCCATCAAGTGCATGTGGAAGCATGCTGAGGGGACAGTTTTGACCTGATGCTTCATGGAGAGTTTACCGTCTAGGATGATGCTGAAGTTGCTGGCGTGGGGGTGAGACGAATTCCGATGGCCACCAGGAGTCATTCCAGAGGAGGGAATGTTTGCCAGTGATGAGAACTTCCGTCTTATCTGTGTTGCGCTTTAGGCAGTTGTACTTCATCCATGCTGAGAAGTTCTTCATGCAGTTGTGGAAGTCAGTCTTTACTGAGGTGGGGTTGGCAGAGAGTGAGAGGATGAGATGTGTGTTATCAGCATAGGAGATGATGTTGATGTGCGATCTGATGATATCTGAGAGTGGTGTCGTGTAGATGTTGAAGAGTGTTGGGGAATGACACAAATGTCGAGCTTGGCTTGAGATATGAAGGGAGGGAGGTGGACTTTCTGGGTGTGTCCTGTGTGGAAAGATGTCATCCATCTGGGCACATTGTCTGTTATACCAATCTGGTGTAGGCGATCGATGAGTGTGTGGTAGTAGACCGTGTTGAAGGCGGTGGAGAAGTCAAGCAGGATTAATGCAGCTGATTCTCCTGCTGAGTAGGGTGCGGATGTCGGCTGTTGCGGAGATCAGGGCTGTCCCAGTACTGTGGTTGGTTCTGAATCCTGAATCGGAGGGGTCTCGTAGGTTGTTTCTCTCTAGGTGTTCGGTGAGTTGTAGGTTGATGACCTTCACCAGGACTTTGGTGGGGAAACGGAGCAGGGAGATGGGACGGTAGTCTGACCTCGGCGTGTTTCCAGGCGTCGGGAAAGGTGGCCTTAGTTAAAGAGCCGTTGATGATGGTGGCGAGTTGGCGGCTGATCTAATCTCTTCCCAGGTTGAACAGTCGATGGGGGCAGAGGTTGGTTGATGCTCCCGAGTGGATAGAGTTCATGAGCGTGGTTGTGCTCGGTGAGCTGAGTTGTTTCCATGCAGTGAGTGGGTGGTTGGTCAGAGACTGAGGAAGTTGGAGGGTTAGGGATCGAAATCCTTAAAGATGGTTACTATCTTGTTGTGGAATTGGTTAGCGTGGGCGTCGCAGAGTTCCTTTGATGAGGGGATCGAGTTTTCGGTGGCTGATGGGCAGGCAAATTATCTAACAATAGTGAAGAGTTCCTTGGTTTAGGCGGCGCTGGTGTGTCGGGTGGATCAGGGCCTCCCTCTTTGCCGCTTTGATCTGTCGATGGTAGTCATTGAGGGCTGCTTTGACGGTGGCTCGGTTGGTGTGGTTCCTGCTGGTGCGCCATCTACTTACAAGTTGTTAGCACTTGAGTTTTGACGTGCTGGGTTCCGAGGTGTACCAGTTGGCTTGTGTGGGGGGGTTTGTGAGTATTGGCTGGTTTGGTGGGGTTGAATGGCACTGGTACACAAAAACAAAACTCTCCAAACTATTTCCAGTAGAGAGAACACTTGATTGGGTTCAAATAGTACACTTAAGGAAAGTATTGTAAGCAAGGAAAAGGAGGCACCAGAAGATCAATTGAACGCATATCTTGATTGGTATGAAGAAACGTCTAAGAGACTCCATGAGTCTCGGGCACAAAGTCTTAAAGATTCCCAGGACAAATTAAAGGAACACGTGAAGGAATTAAAAGGATATTGCAATAAAGCCTCGACTGATGACAAGATGACAGAGAAAAATGACAAAAATGTGATATATATGCAGGTTAAAGTAACCCTTACTTGCAGAGCTACTTCCTCCTCCAAAGGTTCTCTTCCTCACCACACACACACACTCAGGTAACCTCAGTGCCCAAAAGAAGTCCACCTACACCTCCCTCCACCTCACAAATCGGAAGACCCCAGAACTGGTATAAGCACACAGGGTGCCACTCCAAAGTCTCCTAATGAAAAGACACTTTGCAAGTCACAAATGACTCCCACATCTTGTCCCCAGTTGCTGCTCACACTTGCAGTCATGTGACACAAGAGGGGAATATTCTCCAGGTTCTGCTTAGGAAATTACTCGACACCAATGGTGCCTTAGTGAAAGTCCATGACCCTTGGACCCCAGATGATCGCATAAACTTAGTTAAAGAGTTTCCAATATTATGGAAGCACTGCAAAGGTTCAGAGAGGACTAGTGACCATCTTTAACTGATTTGGCCCTACTTGGCCAGGAGTAAATCAATTACTAAGAGCTGTCTTTCTCCCAGAGGTGCGTTAAAGACTACGGACTGTGACCACTTAGCTATATAGGAGCCAGACACCACAGAAGGGCTACATGCAGTAACTATATGTGCCCTTGCAAGGCAGGCTCGAGTAGGATAAATAATGGCAAAGTAATCAAAAACAGATTAACCAGCAGATTATTTAGATCATCTTAATTTAGATCACCTTAGGGAGGTTTTTGAGCAACACTTAGGGATAGCAGACTAAGAATGCCAAGCAAGCAGCAACAGCTACTTCTGTCCAAGGATTCCCATCTAAGTTAGAGGAAAAACTGCATAGCGTTTGTGTGGGTTACCCAGACTAAAGATTTGGATGAATGGTGGTAGCTGCAAACCACTTTGTGAGTTACCAGGAATTGAAGACGGAAATGAGTGAAGAGAGGCTGATGGCTCTGCAGATTCAACATTTTCGGCCTATAGAAAGAGGAAGAGGCAGTGCAGGGCAAGGGAGGGGCAGGGGAAGAGGGGGCCAGCATATGCGGGGGGAAATCAGACTGTTTTTACTTTGGGAGGTATGTGCAATAGAAGAATGAATGCCCTAACAAACCTAACCTCACAGGACAGAATGACATGGTCCATCCATTTGTCCCAGCCCAGCTCGCAGTTTCCTCCTCCACCCGAATACCACCCAGTACTAGGATAACCTGGGGGAAAGGTAACAGTAGCATGACATCACTGGTCCCAGTTAAACAGAACTGACCCTACGTCTCCTGCACAATAAATGAGAAAGTGACTGGCTGTCTAGTAACCACAGGTGCTATCTGTTGTGTCTTGAAGCTGAACGATTTCCCTAGTTTGCCCCTCACTGACGTCTCCATTAATGCCGTGGGGCTAGCCAACAATGTGGTCTCTCAACCAGCTTCCTAGCCTGTCACTGTTGCTCATGGCCCTATCCCTGACCAGCACGCCTTTCTCCTCAGCCCATCTTCTCCTGTCAACCTACTTTGGAGAGATTTGCTTTGTAAATTAGGGTACACCATCCATTGTTCTCCAAACGGTGTTTTCCTCAATGTACCCACCCAGATCCAATTTGCCGTTATGGCTCTGCTGTTTCTCGCCGACTGCCCAGTACCCATTGTGGCTACTGATTTCGAGGAAGCTCTCCTGTCACAGGTGCCCTCATTGCTTTGGTCCACAATGTTAACGATGTAGGTCAGATACAATCTGCTCAGCCGGTGCAGATCCGGTTAAACCCTGGAAAACCTCTACTCAATATACAGCAGTACACTCTTTGGCGTGAAGCGAAGGGGGGCATTCAACCAGTACTAACCTCATTGATCTCACAAGGTGTAGTAGTCCCTAGACTGAGCCTGTGTAACACCCCAATGCACCTGTGGGGAGGACAGACACTGAGTTGTACAGGATCTTAGGGCAGTAAATGTTTGTTATCTTCACCTCCTTCCCTGTCGCTCCCAAAGCAGCTACTGTCCTTTCATGTATCCCACCAACATCAACTATTATTACACTGGTAGATCTATGCTCTGTATTCATCTCTATCCCTATACATCCAGAAAGCCCGTGTTTATTTGCTTTAACGTTCCGGAATGGCAAGTACTCTTTTTTAAGGCTCCCCTAGTGGTTTACTAAGTCACCTTACCTGTTTTCCCAAATTCTGACAAAGAATTTAGATTAGGTCAAATTCACAAGAGAGTCTGTGCTGGTGAAGTATATGGATGACCTCTTCTTGGCCTCATCATCCCTCGAAGTATGCAAGGAAGATTCACTGATACTGCTTAACATGTTGTATCTGAAAGGACACACAATATTTAGAGAGAAGCTACAGATTTGCCAGCCCAAAGTTCATTATTAGGGAGACAATATATCTGCAGAACATCAGCATCTGTCTGTTCTACAATTGAAGCTGTTCTCAGCCCAAAAACGCTTTCCCAAATGACATTATTCCTTGGGATGGCAGGTTATTGTCACCAGTAGATTCCGGGGTATCCATGCCTCATAAAACACCTTCAGATTGTCACTCACCCACTGGACAGAAGAGGCAAAACAGGCTTTCACTGAAATAAAGCAAGCTACAATTACTCAAAAGCATTCACCTTCAACTATTATGAGAAAGGTGGTCTTGCCTTAAGAGTACTAACTCAGAAGCATGGCAACAGGTATTACCGAGTAAAATATTACAGCAAGGCCATCGACCTGTATCCACTGAATTACCATATTCCCTAAGTGCAGTGGCCGCTCCTGCCACCATGGTGGAACTCTCTGAGACTTTAGTCCTGGGGTCTCGCCTTACTGTAGATGTCCCACAAGCAGTAGTGTCACTTTTACTGACCTACAAAACCCAACATTTATCTAATGCCCAACACACCCAATGTGAGACCCTATTGTTACCCGAAGGCCACGTTACTTTAAGCAGGTCTCCGGTACTTAACCCTGTGTCTCTCTTACCCAGCTCCCGGGAAGGTGAGTAGCATGATTGCCTCTCCATCACAGCCCACTTGACGAAGCCTCATAGCACTCTCAAAGTCATATCTTTGCACAAGCCCCAGCTAATCCTTCATTGTGGATGGCTCTTGTTTACTCAATGGCCGTGGTTTTCTGGTAGCTGATTACATAGTATGTGCCCAGCATGACGTCAGAGACAGCAACCACTAGACTACGGTCCACTCTATTCAGGTGGCTGAACTTCACAATCTCATCAGAGCTTGTATTTTGGCCAAAAATAAATTAGCCAACATCTACAACTATTCTCATTATGCCTTTGGAGCTGTACATGACAATTGAAAGCGGTGGAAGCAAAGGGGCTGCCTCACTTCCAGCGCGGGCAAGCCAAAAATGGCCCCAATGTAGCCGTCATGTCAGATGACCTTCAACTCCTCTATAAAGTTTGTGTCATAAAGTGTGCCCCCATCAGTCTGCCCAGGATGAAGCTACTTGTGGAAATGCTCTGGCTGATTCAGCAGCTACAGCTGTGGTCTTTTAACTCCCCCAGTCTGTTCCCACACTTCCTTGCAAGAGGCTGCTAGCCTCAAGATAATACATCAAAAGGTATGTAGGTTACATTTGGACCACTAAAGGCATTTCCAAGATGGCCACTTGGTAGCGTCAAGGGTTCTACTCCTATACCTTGCTTGTGTGCATCATGGAATGCGTATGTCAGCAAAGGTGAAATTATTGCTGCTGGGGGAAACTATTGGTTCACCTCAAATTTCTCTACAGTGGCATAGCAGTATTGTTACACCTGCATCATTTGTTTTGTCAACTCCACAATGTAGGAAAATCGGCCAGTCCTACTCAGGCTGCCCAAACTTCACCATGGGACCCATTTGTAAATATTGAACTGGATTTCATAAACATGCCGACATGTTGCAATTATGAGTATGTACTTGTTATTGTTTGTATGTTTCAGGGAGGGTAGTAGCATACCCCTGTTTTAAAGTCAAAGCAAAGTCAGTAACAAACATACTGCTAAAAGACTTTTCTCTTTGGTTTGGCATTGCACTATCCATAAGCAGTGATAATGGAACGCACTTCCCTGCCCATATAATGTGTGATATTTACAAGGCCCTCCAAATACAACAGATCTTTAACAGTGCCTATCACCCTCAGTCAGCTGGGAAGGCTGAGCAAAATAATGGGGTGCTTAAAAATAAACTTGCAAAGATTTGTGCACAGACTGACCTCAAACAGCCTGATCTATTGGCCATTGCTCTCATGAGCATGCGAGCTACTGCAAATAGGAAAACAGGCCTTAGCCCACATGAGGTCCCAATGGGCAGACCAGTGAAACTCCCTGTCTTGCCACCAATACCCCATCTATATTAGATATAAATTTGTCTAATGACATTGTCTTGGATTATTGCTGTGTTTTAATAAGCTGTGTAAAGACCTTCCATTCACAGGTATCAAGGGCGTTGCCCAAGAAACCATATCATCAACGTCTTCCAGAAGATTGGGTGCACATGAAAGAGCACCAGCGAAAAACAGCTTTGCGTCCTCAGTGAAATTGGCCTTTCTTGATACTGCTCGCTACCCATACAATGTTAAAGAGTCAAGGCCTCTAATCATGGACGCATGCATCCAACTGTAAAAACAAAAACTTGTTCTCTGGGTGAAAGGTGGGGGATATCACAGAGCGCAAATGCTGGAAATCTCTCTCCTGAAAAAGAAGAGGATTTGCCATACATGCCAAAGAGGCTTTGCCACTACATGCTGAAGAGGATTTGCCACTACATGCCGAAAATGATGGGCTTCTGCAAAATAAAAATGTTGTGCAGCCCCCACCTCTGAACAAAGGAAAACAATTGTGTGAGGTAAGGCCAGGATGGGGCTGCGTAGCATGGCTGTTCTTTTTTGCTACAACGGTAACAACACGGCTCATACCATGGTGCTACCCCGAATGGCTATTTCCCAGCCTGGCCTGCTGCCCTAGAGAACTGCATTTGCAAGTGTTGTGGACAGCTGAAAATAAGACAGAAACAATAGCTAGCTGTAAATTTCACGCTCAGGGTGCTGGGGAGTTTATATTAAGCATCTTTAACCCTGTCCAGAATCCAAATTTGCCTGTAGCAGGGAATGTTTCTGCAATAATAGAAGAAAGAATATTGCATTGTAAATTGCTGGCTGATACAAAATTGGGCACCATATTTCTATGCAAGTAAAAATACTTCTGTTAATTGTTCTTTCAATAAATGAAATGATAATATCAGTTTCTGTATAACTGACGATGTAAGTCAAGATTGAAAGGAGATATCAAAGCTGTGGCAAATGCTGCAGTTTTGGTACATTGTATTCAACCCCAAAACACTTCAGAGTTGTGGTGGAGAACAGAAGGTTTACTGGTCACTTTATATCTGATAATTAACTCTCCCTCCCAGGAGCAGTAAGGAAAAAAACATACCAACCCCTGTGCCAGAGAACCAGCCCCCTTTGTCATCCTTCCATCTCCAAGCCCCAAACAATATTTTTCTATGCAATGAAAACAGACATGCAGCTGGTGGTCTGCACTGATATGCAAAGATGTATTTTGCATTGTGCCTATCATGCTGATTTAATAGCCTGGGTACAAAAGAGAGTGCAGGGGGCTCCAGAGGAAGTGAACACTACTATCCACCATTGAGTGCGAAGAAGTGTATTGCACAAATTCACTTATTAACACCATTGCGGTGGCTGAGGAAGTTACAAGGTGCCAAGGGAATGAGGACAGGATGGCAGAGGGAGGGATTGGAAGAGAGCTAGTAAGGTATGACAAGCTGTATACAAGGTTGATACATTTGTTTGAAGGGATTGATCAACTGCACTCACAAATTGCAGCCTCAATAGTTCACCTCACATATAGCAGACACCATCATAGGGAGCATTAGAACATCTAACACAACTACCCCGCCTAGTAAGCTGTACTTTGGACTTTAATACATCATTCGCTCTTTTGGAAAGAACACGCTCGAAATTTCGCCAGTGGCCATGTGCCTTGCAGCCTGGTCAAAAGTACGCATTCTGCTGTAATAAAAAGGTTACCTGGGCTGGAGGTAGGCACTTGGGTTGAATCAGTCCTCTCGTACCCTGCCACCATCAAAGGCTAATGGACTTCCTGGAAACTGGAGTTAGATGTACTGATGGGCATCAGAACGGGTCAACGCAGTTTGACCACAATACCTTTTAGGTAGCTGCAGTTGTCTCCATTGCTCTTTCGAAATGGTATCCACATGGTCACCTCCACCACAGCTTTAATTGGGTTCGATTATCACAGGATCTCAGCGAGGAGTTCTTTATTCCAGTCATTGCCAGCTGCCAAAGGCAACTGACAATCACAGAGCAATTGCAGCACAAATATTCTATGGAATGTCTCAAAGGTAAGCATCAAAACATTAAGTAGGCCTGAGCGAAATTTTCATTATGCCGGAATATTCCGAGAAATTTCATGCTACTCTTTGGATGTGAAATGACTGAAAACTACTGATTATGCCTGTCTGCGTAATTATGAGTAATTTGGCACAAAAATCCTAACGCAGGAGCACAGGAATAACAAACGTAACAAGCCCGAGCAGCTGCTGCCGTGTTCTGTTGCATTAAGCACTATTTCCTTAGTGCAAAATGCATACTCGGGTCCAAATTGAACTGTATTGAAATGTCATTTATATGGTGGTTACTGTGAGAAAATGGGATTCTGTTGCAGTACTCCCACCCCCAACTTTTAGTCTGGCTTTTGATGCAACTTTGACTGTAGAGTACTAGGTCCCTGCTGTCCAGGTTCCCAGTACCAGTGTTCTTTCCCTAAACACATGTCCACAATTGGTACTTCTGTTCCCCTTAAGTCCCTAGTAAGTGGTACCCTAGGTACCTAGGGCCTGGAAGCTAAAGAGGGTCCCCTGGGTCCCCCTCACTAGAACCATGCTACTGCAGCTGACATGCACCGGTGAAGTGAAAAAATGAATAAGTCGACATGGCACACTACCTATGTGCCATGTTACTAGCGCTGCCTAAGATATAGGCAAGTCACCCTTCTAGCAGGCCTTACCAGCTCTAAGGCAGGACGCACTATATCCCAGGTGTGGGCATATCTGCAGGAGCAGATATGCCTCTACAGTATTGGGGTCTATTGCCTAATATTGTAAGTAAAATACACAAGATGATGGATGGAATGTTGCACATTGGCAAAACATTCACCCCCAGTCACAGATCTGGGTTAAATCCATCGTTATTTTGCTCACCACACCACCCCAGTTCAGACATGGCCATATGGAAATCAGTCTTGACCCTGTGCCTCATGGGAACAGTCCAGCCCGAATTGCCAAGCCATATCTTCCCTAGACCGGAATCAAGCATCCTAGGACCGGTTTCGGGGTTTCACCCCTCTTCAGCCGGGATAGCTTGACTCCAGTGGCGTAGTGAGCACGGGACCCACGTCTGGGCATACCCTTCCCACATAGGGCGAACAGCAAAACACACAAGATGATGGACGGAATGTTGCACCTTGGCAAAACATTCACCCCCAGACGTGGGTCCCGTGCTCACTACGCCACTGGAGTCAAGCTATCCTGGCTGAAGAGGGGTGAGACCCCGAAACCGGTCCTAGGATGCTTGATTCCGGTCCAGGGAAGACATGGCTTGGTAGTTCGGGCTGGACTGTTCCCATGAGGCACAGGGTCAAGGCTGATTTGCATGTGGCCATGTCTGAACTGGGGTGGCGTGGTGAGCAAAATAACAATGGATTAAACCCAGATCTGTGAATGGGGGTGAATGTTTTGCCAATTTATTTATTTTATTATTTATTTGAGAAATTTATAGAGCGCACAGCGGCCCCAACGGGGCGTCCCGGCGCTGAAACAATGAAAAACAAAGGGAGGTCGTAGGGGCAGATATCCAAATTTATGAGGAGAACAGATGTGTTTTCAGGGATTTACGGAAAACTAATTCAGTCTGACAGGTGCGTAAGGCTAATGGAAGTTTGTTCCAGCACTGAGAGGTACAGACCTCAAAGGTTTTGCCACCGGCCCGAGATCGTTTACATCGGGGGGTTTCCAGGAAATGGAGGGTATTGGACCGTAGAGTCCTGGAGTTGGCATAAGGTCGAAGAATGTTTTTGAGGTGTGCCGATCCCTTGCCTTTTGAAGCTCGAAAGGCCAGAGTCATGGCCTTGAATACACATCTTTTTGCTATGGGCAGCCAATGTAACTTACGGAGATGAGGAGTAATATGGTGTCTGGCCGGGATTCTCTCAACCAGCCGTGCGGCGGCGTTTTGGACCGTCTGGAGCTTGTGGCAGAGGCCCGCTGTGATACCAAGGTAGAGAGCATTAGCATAATCAAGATGGGATATGATCAGGGCCTGGATCACAGTCTTACGGCAGTCTACCGGCAGATAATTGATGAGGCGTTTTATGATTCTAATCTTGGCGAAACAGGAGGTTGCTACTGTTTGCACCTGATTTTTGAAGCTAAGTTGAGTGTCCCAGCGGACTCCGAGATTTCTCACCGAGTCTTTAGGGATGGGAGCTAGGCTTAAGTCTTCTGGCCACCATATATTGGAATCCAAGGGAGATGATGTGTTGAAAAAAAGGATCTCTGTTTTACCGGCGTTGAGCCGGAGGGAATTGGTATCCATCCAGCTCGAGATGTCCCTGAGACAGGATTTCAAAGGATCAAAAGCAGAGGCAGAGTGAGAATCGAAAGTGAAAAGAAGCTGGATGTCATCAGCGTAGGAGGTAGATTTGATCCCCGTCTGTGCAATCAACTTGGCCAGAGGGGTGAAATACACGTTAAAAAGGAGCGGGCTCAGGGAAGAGCCCTGAGGGACTCCCCATTTGAGTGGTCTGGCCAGAGAAGAAAAAGGGGGTGTGAAAACCTGCTGTGTGCGGTCCGAAAGGTAGGATGAAAACCATTTCAGGACAGCTCCACCCAGCCCAAGGTCCTCCAGTCTTCCCAGCAGGATTTTGTGAGAGACGGTGTCGAATGCTGCCGATAAATCTAGCAGCACCAACACCGCCCTCGATCCTTGGTCAAGCGTCCACCTCACCGAGTCGGCCATTTCGATAAGGGCCGACTCGGTGCTGTGGCCCGACCTAAAGCCGTGCTGGGAGTCGTGGAGAAGACCATGGGTTTCAATGTATTTCGACAGCTGGGAATGTGCCAGTCTTTCCAAGATCTTAGCTGGGGCAGGCAGGAGAGAAATAGGCCTGTAATTACTGGGATTGTCTGGATCTAGGTTAGGTTTCTTTAGGATGGGAACTAAGGAGGCATGTTTCCATTTGGCAGGGAAACAGCCCGTTCTGAATGAATCATTCCAGATGAGATTGAGGTAGGGGTTGAGAAGGGGTGCATGTTTTTTATAGAACTTGGCAGGCCAGGGGTCTTTGGGTGAGCCTGATTTGCATTTGGTTAGTTCGGCCAGAGAGTCTACTTCTGATATGGTGTCAAATTCGAATAGGGTAGGTAGCTGGGGCGAGGGGGTAGAAAGTTTCTTTTTTTGCCCTGCGGTTTTGGGGAGGGGGAAAGAGGAGTAGATGTCCTCAATCTTATCCTCAAAGAATTTAGAGAGTTTGTCGCAAAGCGACTGGGAGGCAGGCTGAGTACGAGTCAGCGCAATGGGGTTTGTGAAGGATCTCACTATATTGAAAATTTCCCTAGGGCCATTACTGGCAAGTTGGATTCGGGATGCCAGAAAATCACGTTTGTGTCTTTCAATCATTCTCCGATATTCTTTAAGGGCTGATTTGTAGGTAATTTTGCTGTCAAGGGAGAAGTTGAGTCTCCAAAGGCGTTCGAGGGATTTACAAGAGGCCTTTTTCTGCCGCAGCTCATCAGAGTACCATGGTGCGGAGGGTGTCGCCCTGTAGGTTTTTATGGGTTTGCTGGGAGCTAAGGCATCCAAGGCCTGAGTAATCCATGAGTCCAGATTATCGATCAATATGTCCGGATCGGACGACAGACAAGGAGGAAAGTTTTTGAGGTGTCCCAGGAGTGATTCGGGAGTGATGCAACTCCAGTTTCTACCTGATGATTTAGGGGTGATGGCAGGTCTAGCGTGGCAGGTGATGTCAATCTCGAAAGGGATGAGGAAGTGATCCGACCATATAACCGGGATGGGAGATGTGACTCGGATAGATGGTAGATTGGAACAGATCAGATCCAAAGTATGACCGGCTTTATGGGTAGGTAGAGTAACTGTTTGGACAAGCTTACAAGCGGCTAGCGTCGAAATGAAATTACTGCTGTGGGGGCAGGAATCATTATCGACGTGGAGATTAAAGTCTCCTAGAGCGGTGAAATTGGCGTATCGTGTGCTGAGCTGAGTAAGATAGTCCGCCAGAGCCAGTAAGTGAGAGACATTGGAATGCGGGGGGCGGTAAATAAGAATTCCAGAACAAGAAGAGGATGGGGAGATTTGGACGTTGAAGGGGAGACCTTCAATGCTGTCAATTTGGTCAAATGGGGGAAGGGAGACCGCCCATTTGGATTTATGAATTAATGCAACACCACCCCCGGATTTACCGTTGGGTCTGTTTGCACAGATGATGTTGTAGCCCTCCGGAAGTGCGAGGGTAATGGCGGGATTCGTGGTGTCATTTAGCCATGTTTCGGTCAAAAAAAGCAGATCCCAGTCGTTGTCCTGAAGGGACTGCCAGATGTCAATGGCGTGTTTACTCAGGGATCTGCAGTTGATCAGAGCAGCTCGGAGGGTCGAGGGGGATGGTAGACCGCGTGAAGGAGGGGAAATCAGGACGTGAGTCGTTCTGATAGTGTAGCCAGGAGAGGGAAGAGAGAAATTGCAGACAGAGCAAGCGTGAGCGATGCCTTGAACGTCAGAGGAAGGGAAAAGGCAGATAAGGCACTGAGGGGGTTTCAGAGACAGCAGCTCCTTTCGAGAATAGGTAGTGATCACATGGCTAGGTGGTCGGAGATAGCTACCGGCCCCGGTCGCGTCCTGATCGCGGACGAGCGCAGACGAGCTTGCCTTAAGCGCGCCTTCGGCGCGCCATCGTCGCGCCCGCTGCGCTCGTCCGCTGCGCTTCCGGTATATGCACATAATTATGAAGGTAAAAAGGGGATGGGGCGTGGCCTCGTAGTGGGCGTGGCCAAGTCAGGGCGTGGGAAATGGCAATTAGATAGAGGGCGCCGGTTTCAGCTTTTCCAGTGCTCGTTTTGCTGGAAAAACGGGGTG
Source organism: Triturus cristatus (assembly GCF_964204655.1). Lineage (NCBI taxonomy): Eukaryota > Metazoa > Chordata > Amphibia > Caudata > Salamandridae > Triturus > Triturus cristatus. The sequence goes on from NC_140580.1 coordinate 958,031,196, forward strand.
TCTACACACAGCAATCGTGTGGAGAGAGGGTAAGTGCAAAGTTAAAAGAGTTTCCAAATTTGCAGTTTTTAAAACACAGTGCTACAAACACGATCTAGAATCTGCTCCCGGCTGTGCCTCAGGAGTGTTTACAAAGTTGTCAGAGCGCTAGCGAATCAGGGCGTCTTTTAAGACCTTCGGCGAGGGGGCGTGGCCTCGTAGTGGGCGTGGCCAAGTCAGGGCGTGGGAAATGGCAATTAGATAGAGGGCGCCGGTTTCAGCTTTTCCAGTGCTCGTTTTGCTGGAAAAACGGGGTGTCTACACACAGCAATCGTGTGGAGAGAGGGTAAGTGCAAAGTTAAAAGAGTTTCCAAATTTGCAGTTTTTAAAACACAGTGCTACAAACACGATCTAGAATCTGCTCCCGGCTGTGCCTCAGGAGTGTTTACAAAGTTGTCAGAGCGCTAGCGAATCAGGGCGTCTTTTAAGACCTTCGGCGAGGGGGCGTGGCCTCGTAGTGGGCGTGGCCAAGTCAGGGCGTGGGAAATGGCAATTAGATAGAGGGCGCCGGTTTCAGCTTTTCCAGTGCTCGTTTTGCTGGAAAAACGGGGTGTCTACACACAGCAATCGTGTGGAGAGAGGGTAAGTGCAAAGTTAAAAGAGTTTCCAAATTTGCAGTTTTTAAAACACAGTGCTACAAACACGATCTAGAATCTGCTCCCGGCTGTGCCTCAGGAGTGTTTACAAAGTTGTCAGAGCGCTAGCGAATCAGGGCGTCTTTTAAGACCTTCGGCGAGGGGGCGTGGCCTCGTAGTGGGCGTGGCCAAGTCAGGGCGTGGGAAATGGCAATTAGATAGAGGGCGCCGGTTTCAGCTTTTCCAGTGCTCGTTTTGCTGGAAAAACGGGGTGTCTACACACAGCAATCGTGTGGAGAGAGGGTAAGTGCAAAGTTAAAAGAGTTTCCAAATTTGCAGTTTTTAAAACACAGTGCTACAAACACGATCTAGAATCTGCTCCCGGCTGTGCCTCAGGAGTGTTTACAAAGTTGTCAGAGCGCTAGCGAATCAGGGCGTCTTTTAAGACCTTCGGCGAGGGGGCGTGGCCTCGTAGTGGGCGTGGCCAAGTCAGGGCGTGGGAAATGGCAATTAGATAGAGGGCGCCGGTTTCAGCTTTTCCAGTGCTCGTTTTGCTGGAAAAACGGGGTGTCTACACACAGCAATCGTGTGGAGAGAGGGTAAGTGCAAAGTTAAAAGAGTTTCCAAATTTGCAGTTTTTAAAACACAGTGCTACAAACACGATCTAGAATCTGCTCCCGGCTGTGCCTCAGGAGTGTTTACAAAGTTGTCAGAGCGCTAGCGAATCAGGGCGTCTTTTAAGACCTTCGGCGAGGGGGTGTGGCCTCGTAGTGGGCGTGGCCAAGTCAGGGCGTGGGAAATGGCAATTAGATAGAGGGCGCCGGTTTCAGCTTTTCCAGTGCTCGTTTTGCTGGAAAAACGGGGTGTCTACACACAGCAATCGTGTGGAGAGAGGGTAAGTGCAAAGTTAAAAGAGTTTCCAAATTTGCAGTTTTTAAAACACAGTGCTACAAACACGATCTAGAATCTGCTCCCGGCTGTGCCTCAGGAGTGTTTACAAAGTGTGCAACATTCCGTCCATCATCTTGTGTGTTTTGCTAATATTGTAAGTGTCAGGGAAGCCATAAAGAGTACATGGGCTGGGAACTTGACAACTCTAGTTCCACAGCACCATGATGGCTTCACTGAACCCATGAGTGTTTGGTACCAAACAGCTCCTTGTAATAAATCCACACTGATGCTAGTGTGAGATTTATTAAAACATATACTCAGAGGGCACCTGTAACGCCCTGAACGTCTCAGGATCGTTTAACAGACACGACAATGAGGACGCAACCACTTGTGAAGGGTTAGTTCTTTTAATGAAGGCAAATAAAATACAAAGAACAAACAAAAGTTATAGTCACTGGAATCCTCCAGGCTAAGTACGTTACCAGCCCACAGCACGGATGGTCCTAACCGTCCTCTGCATATACGCCGATCCCGGCGTATGCCAACAGAGGGCAGAAATGAAATGGCCGACAATGCCAATCGGTAGGCTGTGAGGGGCACGAAGAGTGTTGGGGAGAATCGAGGAGTCAGGGAAACACCCAGCCGGGGTCTCTACCTGAAGGGAGCAGCCGCTCAACCTCTTCCTCAGACTGCACCGGGACGCGGAGTCACCTCCTGGTGATGCGTCACCGATACCCCAATCACAAGCAAGAAGACTGAACCGAGAGCAGCCGCTCGATCGATCCTGTGGACTTCCGAGTCTGTAACGCGGCAAACACCTCCTGGTGTGCGTTACAGCTGGCAGTCCCTGTGTCTCTGGTCGGGCTGGGAGTTACGACTCCAACCAGCAAAAGCGCCACTGCGCTTGGACTCAGCCGAGTCAAAAAGCGAAGCTCAATGGTTGACCGGTAGAGCTTCCGGGTCCTTCACAGGTGACGATGGGGCAAGACACGGCCCAGGGAGTAACGACTCGACCTACCTCCGTTCTTGCCTTACTGGAGCACCACTCCGGAACACTGCTCTTCACGAAGCAGGTACGTCCGTGTAAACACAATATCCGACAGCCTTGTACCTCCCGGTTCCTCCCTTTATAGGGCGTGTTTTCCTTGAGTTATGTAACAGCTCTCCTGTTTACATAAGGGCGTGTTTCCCTTGAGTTATGTAACAGCTCTCCTGTTTACATAAGGGCGTGTTTCCCTTGAGTTATGTAACAGCTCTCCTGTTTACATAAGGGCGTGTTTCCCTTGTATGACAGGAATTCTTGACAGCACCTCAGAGGTGCCCCTGAAAATCTACCTACCATGGTGTGTGCACTGACTGGCTCTAGGCAGCCTGCCACACACATACATACATATTTCAGGACCCCTGGGTGGAGAGCCTCTGCTCTCTGGGCGCAGAAACAATGCACATCCTGGGCAGAGGTGTCAAACCTCCTCCCTCAGGATGGGCCAGTGCTTGAAGGGGAAGCTTCAGAGGCCATTGTAATGCGACCCCCAGCCTCTGCTGCTAGCTGCAGATTGCAGCCCCTGGTTTACACCGGCACTTTGGGCAGGAAAACTGGTGGGAAAACTTAGCAAGGCTAAGAGGTGTGCCCGCCTTTGCAAAATCCACCACTTTAGTAGAGGAGTCAAAGTTAAGCACACTTTTCAGTCCCCTCCATCTTGAAGATGAGGGGACCCCTCCAATCGGAGCTAGGTTTCTGCCCCCTCCCACATGAGGGTAGCACAATAGTGGGTATAGTCACCCCAGGCAAGGTGCCCATTGGCATCTACCTACTACTCCCCTAAAACGCCCCTTAAATTTAGTATTTAAGTGGCTTCCTCAGACCTAGAAAGTAGATCTGCGACGACCTAAGAGAGAAGACTCCCTGCAGAAGAAGCCAGAAGACAACTGCCTTAGCCCCAGCCCTACCAGCCTCTCTTCAGCTTTGACAATCCTGCAACAGCAGTCTCTGAAACCCCCGGGAGAATTGTAGCCTTCGAAAACGACTCCAATCTCCAGTGGACAGTGGGCATGTCCAGAAACACTGACTGCAAAGACTCTGGATCCTGGGAGATCCACTTCCCCAGCACACTCCACACCGATGCCCACGGCCGGAGTCTGAGTGGCTCACCTGTGCAGTGAACCCTCTCCAGTGATCCTGACCTCATGTCCAGCGATGGCTGACCTCTCTTACCCTCCACGACGGCGCCTCCAGTGTGAATCCAGAGGATCACCCCGACCGCGACCTGCTCCGGTAAGAAGACTCCGACATTGAAAGGCACCCCTGCACCCAAAGCCCCTGGGCCTTGGTGGTCTGAATTGACAGTGCCCTGAATTGACAGTGCCCCTATGACCACCTACATCCCAACCTACCATTGCTGTCGTTGGTCTTCATCCTGCAACCTCCGGTGCCATGCCTGCAGCCTCTTTAAGGCCAGGAACATCCTCATTGAAAAGCATTGGGTGCCTGAAGTTGAATTTGCACACTGCACCTGGTCGCCCCGTGCCGCTGGTTGTGTATGTTTGGTGCTGCTTCGTGGCCCCCCCGTGCTTGTCCTAACCCCCAAACCTTGACCCCTGGAACTTTACTAACCTGCAAGCAGTGTTGCTTCAGGCACCCCGTTGATGAATACAGGCCCCAGCTAGGCCCGCAGAATACAAGGGTTCGCTCTCCTGTAACAAAAGCTAGAAGGAAGTTGGCACGGAAACTGCAAAATACAAAGACAAAGTTTATTAACCCTTAAGGGTGGTCCTACAGCCTATACAACACTCTTCAGTATTGCATAGAGTAGCACAAAGAACTTGCGTACACAGTCCCCTTTTATACACAACAGAGGGGCTCATAAGTGGGTGGATACAACATGAAGCAAAGAGTATTACCTTTTATGGACATTTTCGATACAGAATCAATATGTGGGCGGAGTTAGCGCACTCCTAAGCCCGCGAAAACATGGTCAAGCAAGGACTAACTGATAACAGATGTGGTCAAGTCTGGGCAGCGCCAGACGGACAAAGAGGCTATTTATAGACTGTTACTGGGCAGATTACAAGAGCAACTAACACGAAGATAGGACTCTTCTCGTGCAGAGCACGTGGAGACATGACAATACAAAATGGAGTCCGGACATTAGGCAACATAAGGAGAGAAACTTTTGTCTGAGGAAGGGAGATTCATGTCTTTAGTGAATGCTTAATCACATCGCTGTTTCAATTTTCAACAGACGACCCTTTCAGCATTTACTGAAGACATTCGGTTTATTAGGATAATCATCATATACGTCAATTTTCATCATCTCTTCCACCTCTTTGGTTAAATGTTTCTGATAGGTGACATTGGCAATAGCTTTCTTATCAGGAATACAGAATGACATACATAGAGAACAGAGTAAAGGACCACATTGGACACAGATGCAACAAGAAAACAGAACTACCACAATAATGCAGAGACCAGTTAAAATCTTCCATCCCCATGCAGTGATCAAAGCCCAAAACCATCCAGAAAAGGTCCAAGTGCCATTTTCTGTATGAATCTCAGCTGCGATTTTATGCAATTTATTGATAGCATTATAAACTGATGGCGTATGGTCAGGAATAAACACACAACAACTACTTCCGATAATTTTACATGCTCCACCTCGGTCAGCTAACATAACATCTAATACCATACGATTCTGTAATGCAACAATTCTAGTAATTTGTAATTCTTCCGTAAGATTCCCAAGAGCAGCAGCGGTTTGATTCGTTACAGCCTCTACAACTCTCGTTAATCTTCGAACCTTCCTACTATTTAGGGCAGCTCCAACAAAGAAGAACAATCCTAAGTTGAAATCAATATACTGCTGTAAGCTAGTATCAGTTTGATCAATATCATCAATAGATAGAGTACGTTTATACCTATTTACAGTCACATTATTCAACAATTTCAAATCTTTATGATAGGATGCAGGTGCTAAGAATACAGGAGGTAATAGGAATGCTACATAACATACTCCGGACCAGCCGGCCGGCAAACGATAGTAGCCCTTATTCCCACATACGAAGTATGTGTTATGGGAGGCTAAGAAAGTACTGTTATTCAACCCATCAATATTCAGGACAATGATACAGTCACTAACACCAACAGGAATATAGCCCACACTCTGGACACACAGGTCCGCTTGAGCTTGTGCCACTTGAATCACGAATTGTTCTTTCCCTACAGTGTCTCTAGTGTTCGTGAAAATGTAGGGGATCGATTCATTGTCTGGTCGATACTCTTCCCATTCCCATATTGTCCCATTCGCTTGTGGATAACCATCTTTATCTTGATGACATTCCCTATTAAGTCTGAAAAGTAATCGTCCCACTGTAGGTTTCCGTGTGGCAAAAAGCAAGGTATACCATGCTCTACAAGAGCCATTATGAGAGAAAGGAAGAGGTATGAACGGCGTTCCTCCTTTCTTCTGATGAGCTGGCATCATACCACATATCCAACAGTTCGTAGCATTCGTAGCAACATGGGTATGATGCAACATCTGGATGAAAGTGTTATTCAAATAAGACTGACGATGCTTCAATTCTTGATACGGAAGAGTATAAAAGTAGTGCTCCTCAGGCACTGGAGTGGTCAAGACAAGCAACTCACGGGCAGGAGTCACGTCTTCAACAAACCATGTGGTTATACCAACAATAGCTACAATGATAATAAAACTCGTCGCACAAAGAATCTTCTTCTTTTCCATCTTGCAATAAAGAGTCAATATCTTCCTGAAACTAAAAGGTTGTCAGAACTCTTCCCCTTAGGCAGCCGTTGATTTCTTCACCAGCGGGCCAAGACGGGTGTCACTACACTAATGCAGGGCTGATCCCCCCCCCTTGCCACATTGGCTCTCCGTTTCACTAACCTAAGGGCCGTTATGACAACTTTGGATACAGCAATCACTTCCTTGGTCTGAGGTGATATCTTCTTCCTCCAGGAATCGCTTGGTCCGGGAAGAGCTCCTCAGTGTCGTTCGGTTCCACAGCACGGCCTTTCTCCGCAGTCAGGATTTCTCGATGGTCGGTCAACACAGCAGGCTCCACCAATCCAGGCGGCACTTTACGACAGTGCAAGGAGTGGATCCAGTTCTTCCGATTGGAAACCCGCACAGCTGTCCTCGTCGCGAGCAAGACTTGCTCAGGACCAACCCATCTCGGCTCCAGACTGTTCGTCCTTTCAAAGACCTTTATCATAACCTGATCTCCAGGTCGGAGATTATGACCTTCACCTGTGGACCGATCAGGGAGCGCTTCTCGAACCTGTTGATGAATAGAAACCAAATTATCCGTTAACTGTGCCAGATAATCATTCATCATTACACAAGGTACATCATACACTGACTTGGGTTTTGGTGGACCCCAAATATTCATTGGGCGTCCAAACACGATCTCGTAAGGTGTGATACCGGTCCGAGAATGCGGTATCGATCTAATTGACAATAATGCCAGCGGTAAAGCGTCTGACCAAGTCAAAGAAGTCGAAGCTTGGATCTTAGCGATCTTAAGCTTCAAAGTACCGTTATATTTCTCAACCAATCCCGCAGACTGAGGGTGAAACACTGCATGGAACTTCTGAGTAATGCCTAGGCCTTTCAGGACATACTTGATAACGTCTGCTATAAAATGAGGTCCGTTATCACTCCACAACAATCTGCAAACACCATATCGAGGGAAGAACTCCTTCAATAGCATCTTGGCTGTAGTCATTGCAGTATTGTCTTTCGTAGGGTATGCCTCAACCCATTTGCTGAAGGCACAAACCACTACTAGAACATACTTCAGATTGTTACAGCGCTCAAGCTGAATGTAATCCATCTGCAAAACCTCAAAGGGTGAAGTAGGTGTTGCAAATCCTCCTGCTGGAGTTCGTGTACCCTTTCCTGGGTTATACCTCAGGCAAATCATGCAAGTCTGCACTACCCTCTTTGCCGTACTAGCGATCTCCGGATGCTCCCAAACTCGTGTGAGTAATTTAACAATTGCGGAAGCTCCGACATGCGCTAGTCCATGTGCCATCTGAACCATAGGTTGTACAAAGGCTGTGGGTAACTTCCATTTATCCATCTGCTTACTTCTCCAACACCCTTCATCATCCAACTCTCCATCATTGGACCATTGCTCCCGTTCCTTATCGGAAGCGGTCCTCTGTATTTCCAGCACTTCTCTCCTTGCATCGTGCCATCTTTCTGCCTGCGACTTTACCACATACATTGCAGTAGCCCCGGGCTGCATCGCAGTCTCTCGTGCCACTCGGTCTGCCAAAGCATTCCCTTCTCCAATTTTATCAACCACCTTCTAATGGGCACTACATTTAACTATAGCAATCTTCTTTGGATATGTTAATGCAGTTAAAAGGTTGTGAACTAACTCCCCGTACATTATCTGTGCTCCATGTGACGTTAGAAACCCTCTCTCCTTCCAGAGTAGGCCGAAGTCGTGCGCTACTCCGAAGGCATAGCGGCTATCTGTATAAACATTCACACACAATCCTGTACTGAGCTCACATGCTCGTGTTAATGCTATCAGTTCCGCTGCCTGAGCTGATTTCTGCGGTATGCGTGCTGTCTCCACTATTGTTTGTAATGTGGTAATTGCATACGCTGCTGAAGTCGTACCATCTGGTAGCTTCAGGCATGATCCGTCCACCCACAGTTCTCCATCTACATCTGTAAAGGGCGTATCCTGGAGATCAATACGACCCTTTGTCTGTTCCTCAGTCACAAGAATACAGTCATGTGCTTCTCGTGCTTCAGACTGAGTTTCTGGGAACGGCAACAATGTGGCCGGATTTAACGTTGCACATCTCTTTAACGTAATATGAGGAGCCAAAAGCGTCAACTCATATCCCGTTAAACGAGCACTGGTCAAATGCTGCATCTTTGTCTGATTAAGCAGGGCATCAACAGCATGGGGAACTAATACCAACAGTTTGTGAGATAACACAATTCCCTCGCTTTGGCGTATTGACACAGCTGTCGCCGCAACCGAGCGAAAACACCCTGGTAATGCTCGGGCAACAGGATCAAGTACAGCCGAAAAATATGCACAAGGGCGCTGCTTGTCGCCGTGCATCTGCACTAAAACTGATAATGCACATCCATCTTTCTCATGCACATACAGTGAAAAGGGCTTCGTATAATCGTATAACACTGGTGCCGAACAAAGGGCTTGTCGCATTTGCTGAAAAGCAATTTCACACTCATTTGACTAGGGAAGAGGAATCGGTGTGTCTTTTGTCAAAAGTGCTAACAATGGCTTAGCTATGTGTGAAAATCCCAATATCCATTGCCTACAAAAAGATGCAAGACCCAAAAATGCACGCACGTCCTTCTGTGTGGAAGGCACTGGCGTGTCCAAAATTGCTTGAATACGATCTGGTGTGAGTGCACGCCCCTCCTTAGACAAAAGGTGACCCAAATAAGTCACCTTTGGTCTACAGAATTGCAATTTCTTCTTCGACACTTTGTGATTGTGAGATGCCAAAAAGGAAAGCAAGGATAACGTACACGTTTCACACAACTTCGGGGTGTCGGCCGCCAACAAGATGTCATCGACATATTGTATAAGGGCGACACCCTCAGGCAGAACAAAAGAATCCAATTGCCTTTTCAATGCTTGACTGTAAATGCTAGGGCTTTCTGTATAGCCCTGAGGGACTCTACAAAATCTATAAGACCTATTATTCAGAGTAAAACCGAAAAGGTATCGGCTATCAGGGTGAATAGGGATCGAAAAGAAGGCATTTTTCAAATCAATAACTGAAAACGTGGTCGCCGTTGGCGGGACCAAAGTAAGTAACGTCGTGATATCAGAAACCACTGGATACTGGGGTATCACAATCTTGTTCACTTCCCTTAAGTCAATGATAAACCGATAAACCCTGGTATCCGTATCTTTCTTCAAAATGGGTAAGATAGGACTGTTGCAAACATTATAGGGAACTTCTTCCACTACTCCCACCTTAATCAAATCCTGCACAATCTGTATGAGTGCCTCCTCCCCCTCCTGGGAAATACGATACTGAGGGAGGCGCGGTAACACCGCACCCTCCTGGACACTAATATGGACAGGCAGAATCACCATCTGTCCCACATCAGTATCCGAAGTGGCCCACAGAGAATGAGGGAGGGAAGCTAAGACAATATCCTCTGCAACCACACACATGCGTTCTGTCATAGGGTGATTATCGTTTAAGATCACACGCACTCCAGTAGGGGAGCAGCGGATCGTTGCTCTGAAGTACTTGAGCATATCAAGACCCATAATGTTGTCAGGCGTGTTCGGGAAAAGCAAAAACAGACATGGTGCAGAAAAGTGGTCAACATGGAATGCAAGGGGTCGGGAAAGAGGGCTTCGAGAGAGTGTACCATCAAACCCTACCGATGTAACCATTAAGTCAGATGGGGGAGCCCTCGGAACCAATCGGTTGGACAGTGCACTGCGAGTAGCTCCTGTATCAACTAGGAACCGATCAGTAGAACCCAAAACATTTGCTGAAACATAAAGACCCTTCTGATCAACCGGTACTTCAATTGATTCCAACCCCCATCCAACGCAATCCTATGCATGCTGCGAATCATGGTACCCAGAGCGGTCATTCCCAGACATCTGATACTGATTTTGCCGATCAAATACATTAGGTCTATCTCGTTGCTGCGCGTTAGGTTCAAAGCGAGCACGATCATTAGAATTCCCCCTGAAATTCGAAAAGCCCCCTCTACCTCTCGGTGGTCCCTGACCACGTCCCTGACGGGATGCATATAATACCAGACAATCTCTAGCCCAATGACCCGACTGTTTACAATACGCACATTGATTCCTATTAACATCTGACCGACCCGAAGGGGGACCATAGAATCCTCCTCTACTTCTTTCTACACCCCGACGAGGCGGACCATATACTTGTGCTAACATCACCTTAGTTTTCAAATCTTTCGATTTCTTCTCCTCATTTCCCTTCGCTTCTTGTTCCTGACGCTCATAATACTGAGCCATAGTCAGGAGGGATGCCGGAGACGAAGTGGACCAAGAACTTTCACTCGCTTTCAATCGAGCTGCTATTCCCGGTAATAAATTCGCCACATATTTATCAACAAAAAGATGTCGACCCGTATCATCCGTAAGCGACTGACCGCTGAAATCATGGAATGTCTCCTCAAAGCGTGTAAAGAAATCTGAAACCGATTCATCGACCTTCTGTTTACATGAGGCTAACATATTCCAGTCAATCTTTTTAGGGGGAATAATCGTTTTCAACTTGGTCAAGATAGCAGCAGGAAGATCTAAAATAATCCGCGGTGGTTTTTGCGCGGGTTTTCTCTCCCTATCCTCATCCTCAATCTCGGACCACCTAGCCTTAAAAGCGGGAACATCATCCACCTTCCGCACAGATCTCCACATATCCGGTGGTAATATGAGCCCAAAGAACAAATCTATATCCGCTAAAGTCATAGTACAAGAATTCAAGGCCCCTTCGACCTCTTCATAAAAGGCCGCTGGATTCTTGCGGGGGTCAGGCAATGCATTCTTTAATGCCATAACATCCGCCCTATGCCAGGGAGTATAAACCCAATTATACACAAAATATCCCTTAGCATCGGCGGAAGACATATCTGAACTAGTTCCTGCTCCTTTAGTAGGAACATACAAAGGTGCCGCCTCTCGCATTGGTTTAGCATGCACTAGATCGCTCTTATCTGAGTGGGAGGTAGATGATTGGTCATCGCCGATACGTGAATCCGACTGCTCCTCCTCCCCTGTCTTTAGGCGCGCTCTCTCTTTAAGGTCACTCGCCGCGTCCCGCAATGCAAACAGCCGTCGGACCGCATCAGGTGCCTTAGAGGGAGAAAAAACACCGTTACGTAATGCTTTAGCATCTAATACTACATCATCAGGCTCAAAAACTTCTGAATATTTCCGAAAGGCAGTAATCACTTCATCAGAAAAGGTTCCCAGAAAATACAACTTCTCTCTATCCCGCCACTTTTCCAAAGAGTCCAACAATTCAGCAAGGGATAACTTGCCCTTAAGTGCACGAAGAGAAATTTTCCGAAGCTCACCCATACGCTCAACTGATAACATAGACCGCGTGTCTACCTTATCCGAAACCAATCCAGAATCCTGTGAGCTCGGGGCAGACGCGCCAACATAAGGGGGCGGAGAGCGATCTAATAAATAAAAATCATCGTCAAGATTAGTAAGGACAGGATAAAGTGGCTGGCGGACAGCATATTGACCCGAGACTTGCAACCTACGCTCTTTCTCTTGTCTCTCCGCCAGTTCTCTTTCTTCCCGACGCTTCGCTTCCAGCGCTCTCACATGATCATTTTTCCGTTGCTCTTTATCAAACAGCGCTTTCTCACGTTTCTCTCGCTCACGCACTTCCTTCACCCATAACCGTACACATTCAAACATGTCTTGACGAGCACGCCGTTTACACATACACTGTTCCACATACTCAATCTTTCGCAGATCAAACGATCCATACAAAGGCCATCGTAACTCAGGATCCTTTTTGGTGTATTTCCTCCACACTGTGCTGTACATTATAGAGGAAAGACCATGCTTCACATACATGTCCCTATTAGGAGTCCCCTCTGGGGGGGCTGGAGCAGATTCCTCGAGGTTTAACCGGTTTCCAAAGCAGCAGCACCACTTACGGAGTGCGCTAAAAGCAGGCATACTCAAAAATAATACAAAATATGCAGTATTATCAAAAATGGCACTTAAACTTTGCGCCGTTCAAATTTACACAGCTCCGGAGAAATATCTCCACATTACCTGCCTATATGTGTTGCAACGCATATATTCTCACAGTAATCGATACAAAATATGACCGGTCATCACAAATCAAACTCAAATAGCCAACCCAGGCTTCAAAAACTTGGAGCAAGTACCGTACAACGGTTCTTACCAATCAAGAGTGTCCAGATTCCAACTGCCAAGTTCCAAAATTCGCCCAAACGGCTGTCGCGGCAAACCGACAGAAGAGGTCTCAGTCGAGGACCGGCGCCACCCAGAAGGTCAGTTCGGAAGGGAAGGAAGAAAACCTCGGGATGCCAGGACTAAAACCGCCACTGGCAGTGATCACATCCCCGGCCAAATTCCTCACCTTCGTCACGACCAATCCTTCGAGCATCCGAGTCGCCGATGAGCCCCACGTGACGGGCGCCAATTGATGAATACAGGCCCCAGCTAGGCCCGCAGAATACAAGGCTTCGCTCTCCTGTAACAAAAGCTAGAAGGAAGTTGGCACGGAAACTGCAAAATACAAAGACAAAGTTTATTAACCCTTAAGGGTGGTCCTACAACCTATACAACACTCTTCAGTATTGCATAGAGTAGCACAAAGAACTTGCGTACACAGTCCCCTTTTATACACAACAGAGGGGCTCATAAGTGGGTGGATACAACATGAAGCAAAGAGTATTACCTTTTATGGACATTTTCGATACAGAATCAATATGTGGGCGGAGTTAGCGCACTCCTAAGCCCGCGAAAACATGGTCAAGCAAGGACTAACTGATAACAGATGTGGTCAAGTCTGGGCAGCGCCAGACGGACAAAGAGGCTATTTATAGACTGTTACTGGGCAGATTACAAGAGCAACTAACACGAAGATAGGACTCTTCTCGTGCAGAGCACGTGGAGACATGACAATACAAAATGGAGTCCGGACATTAGGCAACATAAGGAGAGAAACTTTTGTCTGAGGAAGGGAGATTCATGTCTTTAGTGAATGCTTAATCACATCGCTGTTTCAATTTTCAACACCGTCTCCATTGGAAAGCATTGGGTCAGACTCCTATTTTGACCTCTGCACCTGGCCGCCCCTGTGCCACAGTTTCAGTACCTACCTGACCCCTGGCCCTTGCTGACTTTTGGCTCTGAAGGCTTGAATTGTAAGTTAAATACTTACCTGTTTAACCTCAATATAGGTGTCCCCACAGGATAACATTGGACAGTGTGAAAAAGTTTCAAAGTGTCGATTTTTTAAAGTGAAAAGTATTTTTAATTAAAAACGTACTTATCGTATTACAAAGACCTCGGTCTTAAAATGAAGTACAAACAAAGTATAATTTTATAAAATCGGTCTGGATTTGCTTGAGTCATGTGTCCATTATTGATCACTGTTGTTCAATAAATGTCTTACACTCCTCTGTGTTAGGCCAAAGGCTGCTCGCTGACACTACCACTAATAGAGCACTTTCGGGTTTACATTGAGCCCTGTACACTTTTGGGAGAACGCCTGGACTCTGTGCACAATATTACCACCTAGTGGTGATATCATATACAGAGACAGCTCCCTACTGTTACCATCCCTGGCAAGACACACATTTTACAGAGAGTAGGACACTACTTGGGACCCAAATTTGGTGGTCAATCCATTGCTTATTGTAATTAGTTTTATGCTCTCAAAGAAACAAATCTGTGCATATACTCCAGTTTCCTTGTTATATGTTACTGACTTAGGTGTGAATGTTAGAGCCAGGGGTGGGTCCTCTGCTAAGACGGAGGAGCGTCATCCCACTGCCTTAAAGCACGGCAAAAAAGGAAAAATGAAATGATAATAACGAGTTGTTATCATTTTCTTTTTCTCTGCTGGGGCAGTTTTGTGGGGAGGGGCTAGGCCGCACAGGGGCAAGTAGTGGTGGCACCCTCCTAAGTGCTCATGAATGTTTGGCCGGCCCTCTGGGGCCAGCCAAACATTCATGTGCACTTTCCCTGTTCTCAACACAGGCTGCATTACAACCTGGGTGGAGAACATGCCCTGGCTTCCATTCCCCTTCTGAGTCCCGAATCACGGTCATCAGACCAATCACAACGCTGCATTGCAGTGTTGTGATTTACCCAGGCTCCCCTGAGCCAATCACAACGCTGCATTACAGCATTGTGATTGCATTAGGGAAGCCTATCCTGCTTCCTGCTCCAACAGAACCCAGCAAGAGGACGTTAGAGAGGCAGCTGAAACAGATTAGATGGGGTACGTGAGAAGCAATTGACTGATGAAATGAATAGACATTGTTAGGCTGCTGGGATATGGTTTCCAAGAAAAAAAGATTAAGATAGGCGTGTTTTTTTTAGTAGTCCATATATGTAGGACGCAGGTAGAAGGGAAAGAGAAGAACATTCAAAATAAATATGGGAGGGAGACATGTAAAGTTAAGGTCAAGATCATTTTTTCATGCAGAGTTTTAGGAACATAGCAGGGAGGTTTTTTCATAGCATGCAGCCAGTGGATGTAAACTTGAAGGAAGAAACACATTTTAAATTGCACTGAATGTGGCTTTTAACAGCCTTTCTAGAGACACTTTGCTTTTCAAGAGGTGGCAGATACTTGCCTTACTGCAAAAAGCAATCCCAGTGCTTGTTGACACCACTTGAGGAGCAACAATCAAACAGTCACATTAAAGCATATCCCAGTTCCCGTAATTACCATTTGACTCTAACATGATTGAGAAAGCTGTTGTGCTCATCATCCCCCCCCCCCATGGTTTGATATAAATGCTTACAAACCCATTAAGGACACCTGTGTGTACCACCTTCAGAAGTACAACAAATACTATGAAGTATGTTTTCAGTTTATGTTTGCAAAGCATGTTACACCATACAAACTAAACATATAAACATTTGACGTAAACACTTGCCAACTTAATATACAACAAGGCAGTTGATAAACATGTTACAGCAATCATCATTAATAAATTCAGTGCATAGTGTATATGACCCATTCGTTACCTGGTTCAGAAAGGCGTGGGAAAGGGCTGCCCCCTGCACCACACCCTGAAGAGCACTGGGTCCAACAGACCAGACACCACAGTCCACAGAATGAATTTGTCTTGAGTTACACTATGACTCTCTGGCATTTACCTTGGACACAGGAGTGCATTTTGTGCTAAGAAAATTGTGCAAAATGCTGGGTTATGCTCCTTGAGTCATTCCGCGTGGTTACACTACAGCCAATTCTGCGAGTCACGACCAAGATGCTTGTTTTAGTGGTCAAACACTTCCCAGAGCCAGGAGCAGAACACTCTTACCTCCTTCCCTAATCTGCTGAGAACACGTACAGCTCCCACTTCTACCTCAGAGATAGACAAAGGAATACTTCTTGGAAGACAAGGTGGAGATGATGGTACCAAGAGGTAACTACACTATGAAGGAATGGCCCTTTGAGGTGGCAACACAGCTCAGGTTAAGCTGGCATTTCCAACTTAAGGCAAACATTTAATGCGGTTAGTCTGGCCCTGCATGTGAGGAATGACAAAACCATTCATTCCATCAGAGCTAGTACCTTGAAGACAATACAAGTCTTCAATGTTGGTCCAAGATTCACCCTATGTTGAATTTTAAACAGAATTCAAAGACAATCTCTTGCCCGGCATCATGGGCAAGACCATGATGGCTACTGAGGGTGCTCCCCTTGCTGACAAATTAACAGAAAGATGGAAATTGATCTGCTCACAAGGCAGAGGCCCATGCTTTAGGCACATTCCCTTCATCAAAGGCAGGGCTCGAAAAATGATTAAAATGTTACTAGACCTGCAGGTCTAGTAATCTGAATATTCTACGTGACCTAACTGTAAAGTACTTTACTCTTGAACTGGTTTCAAATTGTGTGATCCTAGGCAAATATTTTGTTATGGAGCCACCTTTTTCTTCATTATCACATGACAGCACCTTCAAATATGCAAGTTCACTATTTCTGCTGCACAAAAAAACTCTTAATTTACTAGACTAAACATTTGCTCTATGTATAATAAGAATCAAGCCCACCTACAGAGTACACATGATCCCTGGCTTGTCTCCAAGTTCACTAATAGGATTGTCATCTGGGCAGAGGCAGGAATATTTCCAAGTTCATATTTAAAAACTCACTTTTCATAAATATATTACTAAAGCAGGATGTAGGAATGCACTGTTGTTTATGGCTAGCACATTTTCCATTGAAATGGCCACAAAACATTCCCACTAACATGCAGTTTTACTGATAAAACTATATAGCGCATAAACAATGTTTGCAAATTGTGTTTCAGCTAAAATATTTAAATTTTGCACGTCAAGAAAGTGTTCTGATTTGTTTTGATCCTATAAAAATCTTTTTTTTCCATCACAGAATTACAAAAATGTGTTTTTATAATTAGTGAAAAATATTTGAACTGTATGAACAGTTCACTTATCAGCTATTTCAGTGTTGTATTAGGAAAAAAAGCCTGAAATCTTACAGCCTTTCATTTCACACGCTTTGCAGTGTGAGTGCCACACAGCTCACTTACAAAATCCTCTAACTTCATCACAGAAAGAAAAGTAAATGCAAGAAGACAAAGTGACTTTTTACCTTGATCTCTGAAAGTGGAGGAACTGTGACAAGCTAACAAGATTTAAAGGAATCTTTATTGCTCATTCACTTTGTGAACAAGCAGGACACCTGTTGTCAGTTTGCCAGAACAGGGGAGCAGGCCCTAAAAATAGCTCATCCGGATTAAATCTGGCTTGCTATAGCAAGTGGACCAGTGCAGTTTTCGATTCCTGAAGGACAGTCGAACTGCTGGTGCACACTTTCTGTTAGTGAACCAGCCCTAATATGCAACATGTAAGGAGCGGACGAACCGTAAATGAAAAGAGAGCTCTCTAGTCATTAACAGAAAGGTCGAATCTACACAACCAGCAGTTCCAATGTGTTGGCCTCCGCACTATACCGGTCAGCATAGGTTGCACATGGCTCTTAGGCCCTACACGAGTCCCCCCCAAGGGGGGATTGGGGGGGGCAGCCGACCGCAGGGAGGGCCCCCCCCCCGGGCAGTTTGGGAGGGGGGGGGGCTGACCTTGTGTCGGCCATTTTGAGATTGGGCTTGTGTTTTTGTAGCCCAAAAGGAGCCCAAGCATAAATGCTTTGGGCTCCTGCTCCCGGCCACCATTTTAGGTTTGGTGACCTGGTGGCTGAGAGCTTAGGCTGAGGTCGTTTTTTTTGTAGTTTTTGTTGGTTTGTTGTGGTTTGTGCAATTTGCTAGCGTCATTATTATTATGGCAGCTGAAGACTATCGTGTTTTGGAGGCCCTCCGGCTTCTGAGTGAAGCGGGCCGGATGGACCTGGTGATTGGGGAGATCGCATGGCCGTCGCGCCCTGCTCCGCAGGCCTCGGTGGGCGTGGCAGCGGCGGTGGCCGCCTACACGTCGCCCAAACGCCCGCGACTATTGCCAGTAAGTGAGCGGGGCCGCCCGCGCTTTAAAAAGGCGGCCCCAGCTCGTTTAGTGAAGCTTGGGGTAGGGGGAGCGTCTGGGGATGTGGGCAATATGGGCAGAGGGGGTGGGGATGTGAGGCGCGTTGGTAAGGAGGCGGCGGTATTTCAGCTACCGGGCACGCGTTCTTCTTCCTCCCCCGCTTTGAGAATGAAGCGCGGGGGAGGGCGCTGTATAAGGAGGCGGTCTGCTTCGCTGCCCTCGGCACCAGCAACGGCAGTGTTTGCCGAGGCAGTGCAGGCGGGGAGCGCGGGCGGGGATTGACCTGGTGGGGCGGTTTCAAGAGGCGGTGATGATTTCTCCCGCTCGGAGCTCGCGCTCGAGTCAGCGGGGCTTTTAAGCTGTGCGGAGAGCGTCATAGGCTCTCACGCTTTGGGCGGATTCACAGCAGGGGAGCTTTCACCGGGGATTTTAACTACAGGACATACGGGCGGGGCGGAGATGGTGGCTGCTTTGGAAGGGGATGCCAGGGAAGCAGTTCTGGCTAGCCCTTTATTGTTTTCTTCCCCCCTGTCAGGGAGGGGTGCGTCAGGGTCGGAGCTCTTTGGGGGTGGGTGAGTGGGCGCAGGTGGGGTGGAGGAGCAATCAGAGGAATTTGGTTTCTTCTAAGGAGTTGGTGGGTATTGGAGCCCCGCTTTCTTCACGCTGGGGGGGGTTTGTGTTTTCCTGTCAGGGTAGACCAGTCGTTGGATGCAGGGGTGGGAGGAGCCTTTTTGGGTGAGGTAGGTGAGGTGTCTAGTGATTTGGATCCTGCTGGGGGGGTCCAGCCTGGGAGGGATTGGATATCTTCCCTTCATGGGCAGAAGGGGTTTGGGGTCTCGGGGGGCGGGGGAGAGTCATTGGAGGATTTTCAGGTCATGGGGAATGAGGGGGTGCGTGCGGGAGGGCATCTGTTAGGCTGGGGGCCAGAGGGGGGAGCAGGCAGAGTTTGAGGGTTCATTAGACCGCAGGGGGAGCCGAGGTTTGGGTTCTGCGTCTGCTGTGGTTCAGATAATGCTGGAATGGAGTGGGGATGAGGAGGGGGGGGCATCCCTCCCCCCAAGTCAGTGTGGTTCATTCAGGTTTCTCTAGGGGTAGGCGGGCTAGTGATACGGTTTTGAGTTTGCAAGGGGTGGGCTTGTCAGATAGTAATCAGGGACCCAGCACACCAGTACAAACTTTTTCTTTACAGGGCAGGGAGCGTGGCAGTGTGGCGGACTCGGTAGGGCGTGGTGCGGCCCAATTACACCGAGGAGAAGGGAGGGTGAGGCCTTGGCGCGGCACATTCCGTACCAGTGGGGGATACCATTGCGGCCAGCACACGAAGGTCCGGCGCGACCCCGCTGGCCCCAACGTTAGGCAGGTCCAGATGGTCAGCCTTAACAACGGACTTGGATTTTCATAAGGGTCATCGCATGGGGGAGCACCGGCGGGTACAGTCGGCTCCCCCGCAAGGTGGACATTCAGGGGCTGTTAAGGCCAGTTTGGTTCATGCGGGGTCTGGTAAGGCCCGTGCTGTGGAATTTGCTAATGAGGTGCTCCACGTGGACGAGCCAATTTTACTTGACTATGATGAAGACAGCCCCGAGGAAGGGGAATTGCGGGATTATGAAGAGGGGGGCCCTCTCATGTGTCTCATAGTATTTTACAGGTTTCGGGAGCAATGCCCCAAAAACAGTTAGTAGTAGCAGGATCCAAAAGAGAGCGCGGCCCATCGGCGAGGGCTCCTCATCCAGGGGATTCATCTGAGATGTTGGCACGGCTGTGGGAGTCCGTCCGAGCATCCTCCTTAGAGCCAGGTGAGACCGCTAGAACACAGGCCAAACCTAAAATGGTGTCTGTGAGGACGGGGGAGGGGAGTGGGGGAGTGACGGAGGGGAGACTGTACAAAGGAAGATACATTAAGGATACTGGGGTAGGCACGGGAGATGGAGGTATAGTGCTGGGTACTAAGGTTGAGAGTGGGACTAATACAGACGCAGCGGGTGGAAAGAAGCCTTTGGTAAGTAAGGAATTGAAAATTAAGAAGGTACCTTACATGGGGGTGACAAAGCCTTTGGGTGCTCATTTAATGCGGTCAACCAAGGAGCGCATATGGAAATGTGAATACGTTGAGATATTGAAGCGCCTTCATAGGGAGGTAAGGTCTAAAGAGGGCTCTAAGGAGGAGGAGTATGAATTGGCTAAGCGCCCTAAAGTACCGCTAACAATTGAGAACTGGACATCAGCGTTTTTGAATTACGCTAGCGTATAGTGCGAGAAGTTTCCTGAGCGCTGCGTAGCTATATTTAAGTATATGGATGTAATCCGAAAAGCCCAGATTACAGGTAGTGGTTATGCATGGGCCCAATATGATGAAGAGTTCCGGGCCCGAATGGCGTGGGACATGGGGGCAAAATGGGGAGAGTTGGACAATGATTTATGGCAGCATACGATGGGGGTGGCGGCTGGGGGCAAGACTATTTTTACAGCTAGTGGGCTGCCTTTGGTTTACCGGCCCTTTCAGGGGAGGACCACCCGGGGTGGGGTGGGAGGCACAGCCGCGACGCAAACTGGAATTGGGGCGTGCTGGGCCTTCAATAAAGGATTG
This sequence comes from Triturus cristatus, assembly GCF_964204655.1. Taxonomy (NCBI): domain Eukaryota; kingdom Metazoa; phylum Chordata; class Amphibia; order Caudata; family Salamandridae; genus Triturus; species Triturus cristatus. The sequence goes on from NC_140580.1 coordinate 958,051,545, forward strand.
TGCACACGGAAGTACTGCAAATACCGTAACGAGTGCTCGAAGTGTGGAAAGCGGCATCCCCTTGTTAACTGTTGGGGCGTCAAACCACAGGGAGGCCAGCAATGGCAGTCAGGCGCAGGCACATCTGGCACTTCGCAGCAGGCTCATGGCGGGAGGGGAGGGAAGGGAGCACAGGGTACTGGGCCGAAGAGCTCCTACGCTAGTTAAGGTGTCAAAGCTGGGAGAGGCATTGCAGGGGTATGAGGATTTGAGGGCAAAACGGATACTTTTGGAGGGGTTTCAGTGGGGATTTCATTTGGGCTACCGGGGACCAAGGCAGAGAAGGTGGGCAGATAACCTGAAGTCAGCAGCGGAACATCGCGGAGTTGTGCAAGAAAAACTGTGTAAGGAAGCGCGCGAAGGGAGGATAGCAGGCCCTTTTGATGATTGGCCAATTGAGAATTTGATAATATCACCCATTGGAGTAGTGCCTAAGAAAGAGGAAGGTCAGTTCAGACTGATTCAGCACTTGTCATGGCCAGAGGGGTCTTCTGTGAATGATTTTATTGACGAAGAGGCTGCCTCGGTGTCATATTCCTCAGTTGACGTAGCCATGTCACTCGTGGTGACCGCGGGCGCAACTGCAGACATGGCAAAATGTGACATTAAGTCAGCATTTCGGTTGCTTCCAGTCCATCCGGAAGATTGGGATCATCTTGGAATCCATTTTGAGGGTAAATGGTACGTGGACAAAGCATTACCGATGGGTTGCTCTATGTCATGTGCTTTGTTTGAATGTTTCAGCACCTTCCTGCAGTGGCATTTTACACAGCGCACAGGTCACACGTTGGTTACGCACTATTTGGATGATTTCTTCTTTGTCGGTTCACCGGGCTCCGCGGAGTGCCAGACTGCTCTGGACACTTTCCATGAGCTCCTGGAGGAACTAGGGGTGCCTTAGGCACCTGAAAAGACAATGGGGCCTGCGACAGCCTTATCCTTTTTGGGAATTGAAATTGATTCTGTTGCAATGCGGGCTAGCTTGCCAGAAGACAAAAAATTGAAAATGTTGGAATTATTAGACAGAATGTTGTCTAAACAAAAGGTGATGGTAAAGGACATTCAGGTGTTACTGGGTCATCTTAATTTCGCATTCAGGGTGGTGAGGGCGGGAAGGACTTTTTGTAGGCGGTTGGGTCGGGCTTTGGCAAGTCCGCATTTACCTCACCATCATGTCCGCTTGTCAGCAGGGGTGAAGGAGGATTTGCGTATGTGGTCAGTCTTTCTAAACTCTTTTAATGGAGTGCCACTGGCTAGGGAGGAGGATGTTCAGTGGGATGTTCAAATGTTCTCTGATGCAGCAGGCAGTGACGGTTTTGGCGTATATTGGCAGGGCAGGTGGTGCGCAGAAAGGTGGCCCCAAGAATGGAGGAATGGAGGCAGGAGCATAACATTTCTGGAGCTCTTCTCGCTACTGGTGGCTTTGACCCTGTGGGATGAGGAATTGGCACATAAGAAGGTGCTTTTTTGTGTAGATAACATGGCAGTGGTGGAGATTGTTAATAGGCAGTCAGCTAGAGAGGAACAGATTTTGAAGTTGTTGCAAGTGTTTGTGCTGGGCTGCCTTAAGCATGACATTTCATTCAGAGCCTTGCACATACCTGGTGTGGACAATGACATCGCTGATGCTTTGCCTCGTTCGCAGTGAGGGAGATTCCATGGGCTGGCCAAGGAGGCGGACGAGACACCGACCCCAATGCCGGAGCACCTTTGGTATGTAGGCAACGTAGGGTACTTCAATTAGTGGTAGGTTCACTGTCAGCGTCTACTCGAGCGGCATATGCACTTGCATGGAAGGATTTCTAGGCATCTGGGGCTTGTAGGCGGGAGGAGGTATGGCGCCGTTCTGAGGATGTGATACAGTTTATTTTAGACCTCATTGAGAGAGGCCTTTCCAGGGTTACCAACGATGGGAAATTGGCGGGTATTTCCTTTATGGGGAAACTTTTTTGGGGTTATTCCCCTTCTGCTGGTGAAGTTAGGAAGAGAATGCTCAAGGGTTGGGCTAGGGAGCGGGGAGGAGTTCAGCTGTCCGTTCCCCCACTTTCTTGGCAGACCCTGGCACGTTTGTTGGAGGTTTTACCGGCGTTTGCAGGAATGATTTTGAGGCTTGCTTGTTTTCTACCCTTATGGCGTTCATGTTTTTTGGGGCTTTTCGAATTTCTGAGCTCCTGGGTACCAAAGTGAAACGGGGCATTTCTTGGCAAGATGTGTTTTTCGCGGAAAATGGTTTGCATATTTGGCTGGCTAGTTCAAAAACGGATCAGAGAAGCATTGGGAAAGGTGTGTGGTTAGAGGCGGCGGTTCCCAGTTCTACTTGTCCTCGGCGGTTGGCCCGTCGCTGGAAGAATTTGTCCGGTGGGTCGGGGAGCGACTTGGTTTTTCAGCATATCAATGGTGCGAGGGTGACAGATTATCAACTGCGCATGGTTCTGCGTGAAGGCTTGCAGAGGATTGGGTTGGACGGGGCGCAGTATGGGACTCATTCTTTTAGGATTGGGGCAGAGACTGAAGCTCACAATAGGGGTTGGTCTCAAGGGGACATTATGCGACTAGGGCGTTGGTCGTCTGGCTGTTTTCAGCGTTATGTGAGAGGGAACGCAGGGGAGGCGCATGCATCATCCTCCTTTTTGTGAGTCTCATTCTACTTTTTCTCTTTACAGGTTCTGTGGCTGGGCCCCACTCGAAGGAGTTGACTGTTTGGATAGTGGGGCATTCGTTTCTTCAAATGGGCACAAGTTCAGGCGTGCCAGAGTTATTTTGGGAAAATGTTGGGTTTCAATGAGCATCTTTTTCGAATTGCGTGGAAGGGCAAGGGTGGTATGCTTTGGAGGGAACTTATACCGTTTTTGAATAATGCGATGGTGAAGGGCCAGTGCCCGGATATTTTGCTGATACATCTTGGTGAGAATTACCTTTGTGGAGTGAAAGGTGTGGTGTTGCCGAGGGCAATTAAGAGAAATTTGACCCTGTTAAAGGAGCAATGGTCAGGATGCCATGTCCTGTGGACTGAGTCGGTTCCGGATTTGGAGAGGAGCGTTGAACCCGAGAGCTACTGACAGGGCACAGAGGAAAGTGAATTCCGAAATGTATAGGTTTTGTCGCAGTTTGGAGTTTGGGAGAGTGACTCACAAAGAAATTTGTTTTGAGGCGGTGGAGTTTTTTTTAGGGATGATGGAGTGCATTTATCCAGGCTTGGTATGGGCCTGTATTTGCTGGAAATTAGGGAAGTTTTGTCAAGATGCTTGAACGTTTAAGGGCATGGACAGGGAGTCTGAAGGGTTTTTTCCTATGTGGGGGGCAGTAAGGGGGGTGGGTAGTCTCCTCCCCCTCCTTCTTTCTGGTTGGCGGGGGTTATTTGAATTTTGACAGGTTTGGCAGAGGTTGGTTGATTAATTGTTAAGCTGGGTTATCGACAGGGGAAAGGGTAGGTTGGTTATTTTTAGTTCGGTTACACAGGTTGGGTGATAGACAGCTGTGAAGGGGCAGGCAGGGGAGTTTGTTTAACGGACAGGTTGTATTTATAGGTTTATATGGGGTTATACGGTAATGTAAGGTTTTGCATTGTTTGAAATGTTGTAATGTACGGGTGGGGGCGGGTTCGAAGAAATTTAGGGCGGGGTTAGGTATGTGGTTATTTAGTGAGTCTTAGTTTTGGAAGGCTTTTGCCGAGGTTTACTAAAATTGTTATGTGCTCCTGTTCCAATAAAAGCAGCCTTTTTCACACAGTTCTTGGTCCGTGGTCTGCTTCCCCCCCACCCCCCTCCCCAATAACATTGGTGACTTTCTTTGCGGCCAACAGAGACGTTGCAACCCGGTGGTACATTTCATTTCATGCAACTAGCCCGATATTTTTCAAAACCGGAAGTGTACCCTTTTCTTAAGATATGTCAACTTTTCTAATATGTAGCACGAGCACTCCAATGGAAACTAACCTGCCGATGCTCGGAAAATAACCCATATGACCGTAATAAATTAAGATGATTGTGAAAGTCGAATACGCCCGTCCTCTGAACTCTGGAGTTCGCCCTGTGACAGATGTCTCGTAAGGCTCCACGGAGGTGTTTCCCTCTTGTGATACGCGATACCCTTTTGCTCGCATACTTCCTCGTGCAATTGTCTATATCTGTAATTTAAAGCTACCAGTCCAGGGAAATAAGGCCACGGGAGACAAAAGAGCTCTCCTCGCTGCTTGGAGCGGCCGTCCTGCCGATAAGCACCTGTGCTGAAGCGTGAGATCCCAGACAATGAGCCAGGAACAAAACCTCTGAATGTGAAGTACAGTATGGGCTTCCAGTGTGCACACCCCTCGCGTGTGTTTGGTACGGTCCTCTCCTAAGGGCTGCCACATCCCTAAGGCTTAACAATAGATGACAGTTAAAGGTTGTTAGCCCCTCTTAGCTGCCACAATAAGGATCACACCGAGCGCCACCCTCGTGGTGCCTTGTTCCAGTGTTATGAGAAAGGGTGTGGGAGTTGCAGAAGAGCCGGAAAGATACCCGTTTCAAATTGTATGCAAACTGCACAATTGCACGCTGTGACGACGGCTACACCAATGAGCGCCGCTTTATGAAACATTACGCGCTTCCGGACAGGAAAACAATTCGCCTCCTTACATTGCACTGCCTGGGGACTCATGCAGAATGAGACATCCGGCCGACTGCCATATTATGCCCGAGGGGCTTTTAAACACAAATGTAAACATTTTCAAATGTGATCCCAGATTTGTTTCAAAACTTTTAAATGACCTGATACCGAACTCTACAAACTTGTTTTTCACACCAGTGAGGAATTAACACTTTTATGTTGTGAGCAGGGACGGACGGGGACACAAAAGCAGCCCAGTAGATTTTGGCAGAATACCACACGTACCGAGCGAGACTGGGCACTGCAAGTCCGTTGGGGGTTCTCACCCCAAGAATGATTATTTTCTAAAGTATGAATGTGGTGTTTTTTTTACAACAAATTTTTCATTGTGGAATGTTGTTCAATCATTCAACGGATAGAATTCGGAGACATGGATGCATGGCTTAATCAATGAATGAATTAGTGGATGAGTGAGTGGATGAAATAATTCAAGAATTGCTGACAATGAATAAATACTTTTTTGCTATGTGGTCTCAATATATTGAGCGAGGGTGGATGCTCTGGTTTTTAATTTTAGGCGCTGCATTAGTATCACCCACCCCAAACACTACCACCACCAATCCTTATAAAACATGCATCGCCCAGGTGTATTTAAGACAGGGCAGTGATTTAGTGCCTCAAATAATTAAACACAAAGCATTAAACTTTGATCTAAAAGGAAAGAAAGAGATAACCACGAAGCTGCCGAATTGCACAATGTGAATCCAGGAAACCTTGCATCTGCTCCGCCTTCCACTTGACCACATTGTGTGATCCTGTGCAATTGTTTTTTCACAGCACCTTCTTTTCTTCCATCACATGCCATCACCTAGAACTATATCAGTTGAGGGCATGTGTTGCACAAAAACAAGTCTGTGATGTTACCCCTGTTGCTCTACCTATAGAAACATCCTGGCCACACATCAGGAGCAAAAGACAACCGACTTTCCTCTTGGTTCACTCATTGCATTGTAGTCAGAGTGGTGGAGGCATGAGTGTTTCAATGTTTATGATTAGAGTCACTTGTAAAAATTCTCATCTGGTCCAGTGGTATAATTTAATATACAGTAAAACACAAGTCACATCATAAAGAAATATACTGTTATGACATTTGAAGAGTCTTTATCTTATATATATTAGACTCTCTGAAGAACAGCAGACCCCTTATCCTAACGCCCTAAAGGTCAGCACTGCATGTGTCGACCCGGCAGGAGGAGGCAGGAACCACCCGAATACAAAAACAAACGGGTTTGATGCAAATGTGGTCTCAACAGCATACTTTAAAACGATGTGTTTTGTCTTGTTTATTTGTAATACACCGAAGCACTGTAGGCAGGTGTGCCTGGTCTTGCCATCAGGAACAAAACCAGCCCCCACCCTGCTAGCCCACGAAAACAATCCGGGCCTGGTTGTGAGGAGTGGGCAGGCATGCCAAAGGCAAATGGCATTCTGAACCAGAGCAGTTTTAAGGCATGGGCAAAATGGGGAAACTTTCCAAAGCCCGTGCTTAATTTGTAAAAGAATAAGTTCCAGGCCCAAAGTTTTGTTCAGAAGGCCGTGGCCAGTGCAACCGAAGATCGAGTGCAGAATACCAACATTGCGCAGTGTTGATTCTTGCCTTTTTAATCCACCACCACACACTCACTATCTCTTGGAGGTGCCTCATTCCCCTGCTTTCTCACTAGAAGAAACAGCCTTCTTTACCCAGTTTGTGTTTTTTTCTTTTTTGCTCTAGATCAAAGTCCGTTGCGAAAAAAAATCAGTGGCGTTCCCCAAAACGGAGTCCAGATGAACCTCACCTGCAACCACCCTCTCAAATTAAAATGCGAAGTGGGTCGCACACCGCTCGTCATACTAGCAAATAGCCCCATAGGATTCTGGAGAATGTAGTGACAGCGGCGGGTACACCTATGCCACGAGTAAAAAGTTTAAAATGCCATCCCTGGACACATGTTTCGAGGTAATTGCCTCTCGTCAGCAGGGAGCAGGTACGTATGCGGGGTGCTGTAGACTGCCAAAAATTATCAGGTATAGTACCTCTCACGGCGCGCGGGTGCGGGATCCGGGCTCGTCAACCCATAGCTCAGGGAGCTTTAAATACAAAATGCGAAGTGGGTCGCACACCGCTCGTCATACTAGCAAATAGCCCCATAGGATTCTGGAGAATGTAGTGACAGCGGCGGGTACACCTATGCCACGAGTAAAAAGTTTAAAATGCCATCCCTGGACACATGTTTCGAGGTAATTGCCTCTCGTCAGCAGGGAGCAGGTACGTATGCGGGGTGCTGTAGACTGCCAAAAATTATCAGGTATAGTACCTCTCACGGCGCGCGGGTGCGGGATCCCCACATACCTACCTGCTCCCTGCTGACGAGAGGCAATTACCTCGAAACACGTGTCCAGGGATGGCATTATAGTGACATACTCGTGGCATAGGCGTACTCACCGTTGCCACTACATTATCCAGAGTTCTATGGGGCTATTTGCTGGTATGACGAGCAGTGTGCGACCTACTATGTTTATGTATTTAAGCTCCCTCGAGCGATTTGGGCTGACGAGCCTTGGTTCCGCACCTGCGCGCCGTGAGAGGTATTTTACCTTTAATATTTTGGCAGTCTACTTGGCACCCCACATACCTACCTGCTCCCTGCTGACGAGAGGCAATTACCTCGAAACACGTGTCCAGGGATGGCATTATAGTGACATACTCGTGGCATAGGCGTACTCACCGTTGCCACTACATTATCCAGAGTTCTATGGGGCTATTTGCTGGTATGACGAGCAGTGTGCGACCTACTATGTTTATGTATTTAAGCTCCCTCGAGCGATTTGGGCTGACTAGCCTTGGTTCCGCACCTGCGCGCCGTGAGAGGTATTTTACCTTTAATATTTTGGCAGTCTACTTGGCACCCCACATACCTACCTGCTCCCTGCTGACGAGAGGCAATTACCTCGAAACACGTGTCCAGGGATGGCATTATAGTGACATACTCGTGGCATAGGCGTACTCACCGTTGCCACTACATTATCCAGAGTTCTATGGGGCTATTTGCTGGTATGACGAGCAGTGTGCGACCTACTATGTTTATGTATTTAAGCTCCCTCGAGCGATTTGGGCTGACGAGCCTTGGTTCCGCACCTGCGCGCCGTGAGAGGTATTTTACCTTTAATATTTTGGCAGTCTACTTGGCACCCCACATACCTACCTGCTCCCTGCTGACGAGAGGCAATTACCTCGAAACACGTGTCCAGGGATGGCATTATAGTGACATACTCGTGGCATAGGCGTACTCACCGTTGCCACTACATTATCCAGAGTTCTATGGGGCTATTTGCTGGTATGACGAGCAGTGTGCGACCTACTATGTTTATGTATTTAAGCTCCCTCGAGCGATTTGGGCTGACGAGCCTTGGTTCCGCACCTGCGCGCCGTGAGAGGTATTTTACCTTTAATATTTTGGCAGTCTACTTGGCACCCCACATACCTACCTGCTCCCTGCTGACGAGAGGCAATTACCTCGAAACACGTGTCCAGGGATGGCATTATAGTGACATACTCGTGGCATAGGCGTACTCACCGTTGCCACTACATTATCCAGAGTTCTATGGGGCTATTTGCTGGTATGACGAGCAGTGTGCGACCTACTATGTTTATGTATTTAAGCTCCCTCGAGCGATTTGGGCTGACGAGCCTTGGTTCCGCACCTGCGCGCCGTGAGAGGTATTTTACCTTTAATATTTTGGCAGTCTACTTGGCACCCCACATACCTACCTGCTCCCTGCTGACGAGAGGCAATTACCTCGAAACACGTGTCCAGGGATGGCATTATAGTGACATACTCGTGGCATAGGCGTACTCACCGTTGCCACTACATTATCCAGAGTTCTATGGGGCTATTTGCTGGTATGACGAGCAGTGTGCGACCTACTATGTTTATGTATTTAAGCTCCCTCGAGCGATTTGGGCTGACGAGCCTTGGTTCCGCACCTGCGCGCCGTGAGAGGTATTTTACCTTTAATATTTTGGCAGTCTACTTGGCACCCCACATACCTACCTGCTCCCTGCTGACGAGAGGCAATTACCTCGAAACACGTGTCCAGGGATGGCATTATAGTGACATACTCGTGGCATAGGCGTACTCACCGTTGCCACTACATTATCCAGAGTTCTATGGGGCTATTTGCTGGTATGACGAGCAGTGTGCGACCTACTATGTTTATGTATTTAAGCTCCCTCGAGCGATTTGGGCTGACGAGCCTTGGTTCCGCACCTGCGCGCCGTGAGAGGTATTTTACCTTTAATATTTTGGCAGTCTACTTGGCACCCCACATACCTACCTGCTCCCTGCTGACGAGAGGCAATTACCTCGAAACACGTGTCCAGGGATGGCATTATAGTGACATACTCGTGGCATAGGCGTACTCACCGTTGCCACTACATTATCCAGAGTTCTATGGGGCTATTTGCTGGTATGACGAGCAGTGTGCGACCTACTATGTTTATGTATTTAAGCTCCCTCGAGCGATTTGGGCTGACGAGCCTTGGTTCCGCACCTGCGCGCCGTGAGAGGTATTTTACCTTTAATATTTTGGCAGTCTACTTGGCACCCCACATACCTACCTGCTCCCTGCTGACGAGAGGCAATTACCTCGAAACACGTGTCCAGGGATGGCATTATAGTGACATACTCGTGGCATAGGCGTACTCACCGTTGCCACTACATTATCCAGAGTTCTATGGGGCTATTTGCTGGTATGACGAGCAGTGTGCGACCTACTATGTTTATGTATTTAAGCTCCCTCGAGCGATTTGGGCTGACGAGCCTTGGTTCCGCACCTGCGCGCCGTGAGAGGTATTTTACCTTTAATATTTTGGCAGTCTACTTGGCACCCCACATACCTACCTGCTCCCTGCTGACGAGAGGCAATTACCTCGAAACACGTGTCCAGGGATGGCATTATAGTGACATACTCGTGGCATAGGCGTACTCACCGTTGCCACTACATTATCCAGAGTTCTATGGGGCTATTTGCTGGTATGACGAGCAGTGTGCGACCTACTATGTTTATGTATTTAAGCTCCCTCGAGCGATTTGGGCTGACGAGCCTTGGTTCCGCACCTGCGCGCCGTGAGAGGTATTTTACCTTTAATATTTTGGCAGTCTACTTGGCACCCCACATACCTACCTGCTCCCTGCTGACGAGAGGCAATTACCTCGAAACACGTGTCCAGGGATGGCATTATAGTGACATACTCGTGGCATAGGCGTACTCACCGTTGCCACTACATTATCCAGAGTTCTATGGGGCTATTTGCTGGTATGACGAGCAGTGTGCGACCTACTATGTTTATGTATTTAAGCTCCCTCGAGCGATTTGGGCTGACGAGCCTTGGTTCCACACCTGCGCGCCGTGAGAGGTATTTTACCTTTAATATTTTGGCAGTCTACTTGGCACCCCACATACCTACCTGCTCCCTGCTGACGAGAGGCAATTACCTCGAAACACGTGTCCAGGGATGGCATTATAGTGACATACTCGTGGCATAGGCGTACTCACCGTTGCCACTACATTATCCAGAGTTCTATGGGGCTATTTGCTGGTATGACGAGCAGTGTGCGACCTACTATGTTTATGTATTTAAGCTCCCTCGAGCGATTTGGGCTGACGAGCCTTGGTTCCGCACCTGCGCGCCGTGAGAGGTATTTTACCTTTAATATTTTGGCAGTCTACTTGGCACCCCACATACCTACCTGCTCCCTGCTGACGAGAGGCAATTACCTCGAAACACGTGTCCAGGGATGGCATTATAGTGACATACTCGTGGCATAGGCGTACTCACCGTTGCCACTACATTATCCAGAGTTCTATGGGGCTATTTGCTGGTATGACGAGCAGTGTGCGACCTACTATGTTTATGTATTTAAGCTCCCTCGAGCGATTTGGGCTGACGAGCCTTGGTTCCGCACCTGCGCGCCGTGAGAGGTATTTTACCTTTAATATTTTGGCAGTCTACTTGGCATCCCACATACCTACCTGCTCCCTGCTGACGAGAGGCAATTACCTCGAAACACGTGTCCAGGGATGGCATTATAGTGACATACTCGTGGCATAGGCGTACTCACCGTTGCCACTACATTATCCAGAGTTCTATGGGGCTATTTGCTGGTATGACGAGCAGTGTGCGACCTACTATGTTTATGTATTTAAGCTCCCTCGAGCGATTTGGGCTGACGAGCCTTGGTTCCGCACCTGCGCGCCGTGAGAGGTATTTTACCTTTAATATTTTGGCAGTCTACTTGGCACCCCACATACCTACCTGCTCCCTGCTGACGAGAGGCAATTACCTCGAAACACGTGTCCAGGGATGGCATTATAGTGACATACTCGTGGCATAGGCGTACTCACCGTTGCCACTACATTATCCAGAGTTCTATGGGGCTATTTGCTGGTATGACGAGCAGTGTGCGACCTACTATGTTTATGTATTTAAGCTCCCTCGAGCGATTTGGGCTGACGAGCCTTGGTTCCGCACCTGCGCGCCGTGAGAGGTATTTTACCTTTAATATTTTGGCAGTCTACTTGGCACCCCACATACCTACCTGCTCCCTGCTGACGAGAGGCAATTACCTCGAAACACGTGTCCAGGGATGGCATTATAGTGACATACTCGTGGCATAGGCGTACTCACCGTTGCCACTACATTATCCAGAGTTCTATGGGGCTATTTGCTGGTATGACGAGCAGTGTGCGACCTACTATGTTCACCCTCTCAAATTAGGCACTGCTCAGGCCCCCACCTTGAAGGGTTCTCCACTGTAAAATAAGGTAAAAAAACACAACCTCTCTTTTGTATTGCCAGAGCGGGCCTGCCCAACCTTAAATATTATTTATATTTGTAATGAGCACTGCAACGGTATCCTGAAGTCGAGAAAGCCTTTGTGAACAAATTTAAAACCTGGAAGGGATATAAATCAAATGGACAACTTTTAAGAAGTATAGAGCCAACTTTTGAGCGCTCTCCTAAACATCAGGAGATTGTCCATAGAGCACAGCACAGAGAGAAGAGAGGTGCACAACACAGCTGCTTGGACTGAGAAGGCATGTCTGCCCACCCAGGCATTCTTAAATTTAGGTACAGTGATACGATTAACACAGGCAGAATGCCATAGGCGCTCAGGCCTATAGCATGAGAATCTTCTCTGACGAAAATGCGACCTTAACTTATGTATAGTTTTGTGAACCATACACAGGGATTTACATTGCATTCCTTTAGGCACCGGAAGCCAGCTCAGAGTGCTGAGGACATCAGAGGATGAATAGTAGCGGGGGTCAAGACAATTATAATTTGAAGGGGCTGTTTGAATATGACACAGCCATAGATCTGGTAATCTGGTGCAATGAGTTGTAATAGGCGAAGCAACTTATAATGGAGGAGGACGAAAATGAAATGGAAGTGGCAGAAGTTTGCAGAGCAGCATCATAGGAAAGCAGGAAGAGGACAGCTTTTTAACATGCAGCAAGCAAGAGGTTTTCATCCACATGTATTCCAAGGTTCTGAATGGTAGGAGAGGCAACAGGAATAGGATTGCTAGGTAGTGGCTGGAAATCCGAGGATAGTGTCTAAGCAGCAGCAAGGGATTTCTGTCTTCTCAACATTGAATTTTAAGGAGTTACAACCCAGCCGTAAGGGGCTATTACGCACGGTGGGAAACTTCGAAAGGTAAAGCGATCAACTGCTAAAATGATTACTCAAGCAGCAGTGGAGTCCATGAAATTGATTCAATGACTTATCAATTATGAAATTCGTCTCAAATAGATAATAAATAATGTTGGGCTTAAAGAAGAGCCCCAGGGAACCCCTTGCCTCACCTGTCTAGCTGTGGACTGGAATGGTGGGAGACAGTTTGCGTGCCGTCTTCCAGATAAGAGCTACATCAACCAAGAGCTACATCAAACCAGAGCTACATCAACCAAGGGCTACACCAACCAAGGGCTACACCAACCAAGGGCTACACCAACCAAGCGCTACACCAACCAAGCGCTACAGCTTGAATACCAATTTCTAGTAGTCCTGAAATCAAGATGTTATGGTTCACAGCATTAAAGGCAGCGGGCAGGTCAAGCAATATCAATGCTATAAATTGATCCTTGTCCGCTGCCATTCTGAGATCGTTCAACACTGCCACTAAACCATACTTAGTGCTGTGAGCTGTCTAGAACCCAGATTGAGCAAGGTACAGTAAATCATAACCTTCCAAGAAATCACAGAGAAGTGTGTTAACATGTTACGCAACTATTTTCACAAGGAAGTGTCAGGGGGAAATAGGCTTGAAATTACCCAGGATTGCCGAGTCTGGTGTTTGTTCTTTTAAAAAATTTTTTTTTAAAGCAACAGGGCTACATTTGCTCTTGTCCAGTCGACAGGGACTTTGCTTGAAATAGGACCACTAAAGAGCCGAAACTCTGGAAAAGATTTTTTTGTCGTATTCAGAATGATCTTGGCATAATATTCGGATTTTGCCATAACAATGAGTTTTTTAAATAAGATTTTAGTGCAGTTTTCAGTTCCTGTTTCAGCCCAACGCGCCCAGGTAGTTAGTGCAATAAAATTAGAAAACTTTCTGCATATCTCACTCTCCGTATTTCTCTTGATTTCAGCCCTCTCTCTTTACCTCTCTACATGTCTACCCTTCTATCTCTACCTCTCTTATATCTCCTCACCTCTAAGAACGCTTGTGACCACAATATTCTCTACCTGTCTCTCAAGATTTTACCTCCATCACTGTCTATGCCTACCTCTACAACTCTATCTACCTCACCTTTCTCTACACCTTCTGTTTTCATCTCACTTCTCTATATCTCTCCTCCAACTATTTCACTACTCTCTTGAAGGCTACACTTCACCTTTCCCTACCCCAACATTCTCTACATCACATCCCTTTGCCGTATTGCTTTTATAACATCAAAGCTCTCTGCTTGTCTAATCTCTCAATGTACCTGATCATTTACTCACTACCTCCGCTCTCCATCCCAGCTCTTATTCTAATGCAGGGCCCTCTACCTCACCACTCAGTAAGATATCTCTAACTTTGCCCTCTCTTTCTCATGACATTAGTATCACCCTTACCTCTTTTTCTCTACCTCATATGTCTCTCGACTTCACCTCTTTTCTCTGCAAACCTTCTATCTGTTCCACTGCTCTCTTTACCTGGACTGACTTTTAATGCCTCGTCTCATTTTGCCCTTCTGTCTTCCTCACTGTTGTCTCTACACTGCATCCCATTGTACCTCTCTGACTGACTAACCTCCACCTTTCTCCAATCTCATCACTTCCCATCTTACCTCTACTTTGTCTCGCCCTTTGATGTGACAACCTACTCCACTCTCTATGTTTACTCCCCCAATGTCTAGCTCTCTATACCTCACTCTAAAGTCTCATCTATTCCTCCAGGAAATTCTTCTTCTTCTTCTTTGTACCACATTGTATCTTTCTTTCTATCTCACTATTTTCACTGCACCTCGTCTCTTCCAACCTCACCCATCTCTTTACATGATATCTACCTCTGCTTTCCTTCAGTTGCTACTTCATCTCTCACTATACTGTTCTCTTTACCTCTGTCCTTCTTCCGGACTCCACACTCCCTTACTTTCTCTTACCTAACCGAGTCAGAGGACAGTAGCTAGCTGGAGAAGTGTACATAGAGGACGGATAAGGTTGGGAAGACAGAAAGTAACGGAAAAATTAACAGGTTTCAACTGAAATCCTCAGCAGCACTTTGAAATCACTGGTGCAGTGAGAATGCAAAGAGAACAATTGATGGACAGAATGCTGAAAAATGTCATAGATTCACCCCAGTATAGAAATCTGGGCCTAAATCCATCGTTTTTCTGCTCACCACGCCATTCCAGTTTGAACCCAGCCATATGCAAATCAGTCTTGACCCTGCGCCCGAACTGCCAGGCCAAGTTCTCCCTGGACTGGCTACAAGCATCCTAGGACCGGTTTCGGGGTTTCACCCCTCATCAGCCAGCATAGCTTGACTCCAGTGGCATGGAGAGCATGCGACCCATGTCTGGACATACCCGTCCCACTCGGGTGACAAATGCAAAAAGAACAATTGATGGACAGAATGTAGAACAATGTCATACATTCACCCCAGTACAGACATCTGGGCCTTTCTCTTTGTTTGCCTAAAGTTGGCAGGGTATGCCCAGATGTGGGTCCCTTGCTCACTTTGCCACTGGATTCAAGCTAGCCTGGCTGATGAGGGTTGGTTCCCCAAAACCGGTCCCAGGATGCTTGTTTCCGGTTCAGGGAAGACCTGGCTTGGCAGTTCGGGATGGACTGTTCCCATGAGGCACAGGGTCAAGACTGATTTGCATATAGCTGGGTCTGAACTGAGGTGGCAAAGTGAGCTAAAGAACGATGATGGATTCAACCCAGATCTGTGACTGGGGGTGAGTGTCTGAAAAGTTTCAGCGCTCCATCCATCATCTCCGTGTTTGCTTCGTTCGCCCTAAGTTGGCAGGGTATGCACAGACGTGGGTCCCTTGCTCACTTTGCCACTGGATTCAAACTAGCCTGGCTGATAATGGGCTTTACCCCGAAACCGGTCCCAGGATGCTTGTTTCCAGTTCAGGGAAGACCTGGCTTGGCAGTTCGGGCTGGACTGTTCCCATGAGGCAGAGGGTCAAGACTGATTTGCATATAGCTGTAGCTAAATCTGAACTGAGGTGGTGAAGTGAGCTAAAGAACGATGATGGATTTAACCCAAATCTGTGACTGGTGGGGAGTGAAAAGTTTCAGCGCTCCGTCCATTATCTCCTTGTGTTTGCAGTGAGAATGTCAGGTAAGAAGGCACATTTATTTATGATTAAAAATATTTGGAAATTAAAGCTACTATTACAAGAGCCATTTGTATTTGTCTTATTTTAACATTATGCTCTACTTCACTAAACATTCCTGAGGTCACCCTTACCGTCTTACCTATAATGGTACGAAAAGGCTGGTTAGACACCGATTTCTACATAAAATATTGTTACTTTTAAGACAAAAATTCTAGAACCAGAAAGAAAGATATAGGGCTTTCTCAATGCGTATTCAAGCTTTCTTTTAGAACTAACTGGCTGGTGCATGTAGAGTAGCATGAGCTTTTCAGAGTTTCTGCGAGACCCCATTTGTGAAAGTTTAGCACATAATTTAATCTATTTTTCATTACAAGAGCTTGAATTACTACAAAGGAGTATTAAATTCAAAGTTGTTTCAAACGGGGCCCCATTTATTTCTTGCCACAGACACCAAACATTCTTAAGATGACATTGTTCTCGACACATTATGAACCTCCCTGTCCCTACCTTAATCTTACATAACATTCCATTACAATAAATCAAGGTGGTTCTGTAACTTTTCTCTCTTCTATAACTGGCTTAACCTGCTGCACCAACACAAATCAAGTGGACAGCTGTCTGATGCAATTAACATACAGAGCTAATATATGCCACTAGTCGACACAATTTTAACCTGTGCAAAAACAACAGTTGATGGACAGAATGCAGAACAATGTCATACATTCACCCCAGTACAAAGATCTGGGCCTAAATACATCGTTTTAATTTTAACCTGAGCGACCATCTCTTACATGTATCATCCATCACTATGTTAAGACCTACGTCCCAAGACAAGATAAGAGCACCTATCTGATCAAATACGCAAAAACACTTCCCATATAGGCTGAAAAAACGCAACACTACTGCTACTTAAATTACCACTCAACTCTATTCCTTATATGTTGACCATCAATGTTGGTTGAAACTTTAAAAACGAAAGGAGGAAATATCTTGAATATCATAAAGTGGGGCACTCCTCGAGGGTTGGGCGGACCGCTACCCTTGACAAATGTGTCACTATAGGGACGATCCATCCCTGAAATTTCCCTATGATGTTGGTAAATCGACCTAGACATCTGGTTAACTATACAAGAAAAAGGTCCTCAGTGTATTGTCTGTATGTAAATGTGCATACTTTTTAAAAAAACGATGTGATTTGTACATGCCAATAGGCTGTTTATTATAACTAGCAGGGAAAACAGTTCCTGAAGAAAGCCAATTGGCCATTCAGGGCAGTTTGTGGATGAAACTTGTCGATTGATTAGACACTTGGGACCATTATATCCAAATATAGAAATTTTGTATCACTTTCCATACTTTTATTCTAGCCCCTAAACCTACGTCATTAAATTACTTTATAGGTTTCGTAAGTTATTTTAAACTCACCAAAATCCCCTGCCTTCACTCACATTTATCACAGAACTCCGCTTACAAACGCTTAGAGTCCACTCACATACGTTATGTGTGTGAGTGAAGGTCCAATTATGAAGCAAGCCATAAGTAGTACTTGTGGGTGAGGACACATATATATATATATATATATATATATATATATATATATATATATATCCAGGTATCTAACCATAAAAACTCTTCTTTAATCTCACACAAGTCGGAGACAAATGTAAGGTGAGCACCGATTTACCTGTGTGCCTTTACTTACCGGTCTCGGATAAACCCCCCGGTGCCCCACATGGTGGAAACAGATGCACTGGGGAAAGAGGAGGCAGAATTTGTTTTGCCTGTTTAACGGGGACTAAGGACGGACTTTACCTGCTCCAGTGCTGCAGTGGCGAGGGAGTACCGGCCAACACTGTTGGGTAGCATCACATGGTGTAGTAGAAATCCCGTCACTGTACTGGGCTCTATCTGGACTCCAACGCCCATGATGCAGTGCAGCAGCAGGATCAGCGCGAGGTGCCTTACAGCTGTGAGGCATAGGAGGGGCCAGTGATCACGTGATGGCGTAATCACGATCAAAAACAACAGAGTAACAAACCCCTGGGAACAACGAGGACACTGAAGAAAGCCATTTACAGGCTGAAACGCGTCTGCCCAGCGTTTCAGGAACCTTTGAATTGCCAGCGCCTTACATTTGTCTCCGACTTGTGTGAGATTAAAGAAGAGTTTTTATGGATATATACCTGGAGATATGTATATATATCTCCAGGTATATATCCATATACTCTTCTTTAAAACCACACAAGTCGGAGACAAATGTAAGGTGAGCACCAATTTACCGGTGTGCCTTTACTTACCGGTCTCGGATAGACCATTTACATGCACTTTATGATATTCAAGATATTTCCTCCTATAGTTTGTTGAAGCATTTTGTTTGGTAAGATGAGGATATATCTTCTGTAAAGACTTCTCACTCCTTCTTAAGTTTTGGTGAGAATCTTTAAAAAGGCACTACTGGCAACACATGTTTCGTAATGGTAAGCCGCTTCTTCAGGGATGTATGCAGCCTGTTTAGCCTTTTTAAAGATTCAACCATCATTGGTGATCAACACATACGGAATAGATTAAAAATGATGTAATTCGAGCAGCAATATGTGAAGGCTTTACTCTAAAAAGAATACCTTTGAGGACAAGGATGCTTAGAGGTTCAACTGTATATACATCTCTTACTGCAAGCTTAAGAATATAATGGACAATCGTTTGTGATATCTATCGCAAATAAGGAATATGCTACTTACCAGTATGCATCTGTTCTTGGCATGTAGAGCTGCAGAGTTGTACACTTAGCATAGGTCGCCATCTGGTGTTGGGCCCGGATGTTTGCAGTTTGTTTTTCTTCTTGGACCGTCTTTGGAAGTCACGAGTTTGGTGACTCCTCCTTCGGTCCGTACTGCGCATGGGCTTCGGCTCCATCCTCAGATTGTTTTTCGCCAACAGGGAAATGATGGAGCGTAGTAATAACAGTGAGAAACCCATGTGTGTTGTATCTAAATAAGATGGACTGGAACGGATACAGGTAGCCGGGGAGGCGGGTGGGCGTGTACAACTCTGCAGCTCTACATGCCAAGAACAGATGCATACTGGTAAGTAGCATATTCCGTTCGAGGCATATGAGCTGCAGATTGTACACTTAGCATAGATTATATAGCAGTACCCAACCTTAGCGGCGACCACCGGTATCCGTTGCAGCTGTTTGAAAGAGTGTTTTTAGTACAGCCTGGCCCACCCTAGCTTGCTGCTGGGAATGCACATCTACACAGTAGTGTTTTGTGAATGTGTGCGGTGTAGACCATGTGGCTGCCTTGCATATGTCATCTAAGGGTATATTCCCTAGAAAAGCCATAGAAGCCCCTAACTTTCTTGTAGAGTGGGCTTTAGGGGGAACAGATAATGTTCTCTTTGCCTTCTGATAGCAAATTTGTATGCATTTTACAATCCACCTAGCTATCCCTGATTTTGAGATGGGGTTGCCTTTATGTGGTGGAGAAAAGGAAACGAACAACTGTTTGGTCTTCCTGAAGGGTTGCGTTCTTTGTATGTAATATAGCAACGCTCTTTTCACATCTAGTGTGTGTAAGGCCCTTTCCGCAACAGATTGGGGTTGCGAAAAGAAGACAGGTAATTCCACTGATTGATTGAGGTGGAAGGGGGTAATGACTTTGGGCAGGAACTTCGGATTAGTTCGAAGTATGACCTTGCTGTGATGCATTTGTATGTAAGGTTCCTGTATGGTGAACGCTTGTATTTCACCAACCCTTCTAAGGGAAGTGATAGCTACAAGGAAAGCTGTTTTCCAGGTGAGAAATTGTAGCTCACATTTGTGCATTGGTTCGAAGGGCGGACCCATTAGTCGTGTAAGGACCAAATTTAGATTCCATACAGGGGAGGGTGGTGCCCTGGGAGGAATTACTCGTTTAAGGCCTTCCATGAAGGCTTTAATAGCGGGCACTCTGAAGAGTGACAAATGCTGTCTGTTTTGTAGATAGGCAGCGATCGCTGCTAGGTGTAGGCGTATGGATGAATGCGCCAGGTTACACCTGTGAAGATAGAGCAGATAGCATATGATGTGTTGTATGGATGCATCTAGAGGGTTGATTGTATTGTTACGGCAGTACATTACAAATCTTTTCCACTTTGCGGCATAGCATGCTCTAGTGGTAGGACGTCTGGCTTCCATGATGATGTTCATGCAATCAGGGGGAAGGTTAAGGTACCCGAATTCTAAGATTTCAGGAGCCAGATCGCCAGGTTGAGCTGAGCTGGGTCCGGGTGCCTGATTTCTCCATGGTTCTGGGTTAGGAGGCATGGGGAAAGGTGCAGTTTTTGATGTGGTACCACTGATAGTTGTAGTAGCGTGGTGTACCACGGCTGTCTGGCCCACGTCGGAGCTACCAGAATGAGTGTGAGGGAGTGCTGTTGTAGTTTCCTGACCACTAATGGAATTAGTGGGAGAGGTGGAAAGGCGTATGCAAATCTGCCTGACCAGTTCATCCATATCGCATTGCCCTTGGACAATGGGTGTGGGTATCTGGCGGCGAAGCTTGGGCATTTTTTGTTTTCGTGGGTGGCGAAGAGGTCTATTTGAGGATGCCCCCACTGTCGGAAGAATGGGTGAAGAACTTGTGGATGCAGTTCCCATTCGTGTAGTTGTTGAGTCTGTCTGCTGAGCAGATCTGCTATGGTGTTTTGTACGCCTGGAACATGTTGTGCCAGGAGAAAAATGTTTTGGGGAATTGCCCATCTCCATATGCTCTGGGCTAAGCGGGAGAGCTGGGGAGAGTGTGTCCCCCCCTGTTTCTGTATATAATACATCGCAGTCATGTTGTCTGTGCGAATGAGGACTGCTTTGCCTGAAATCTGCTTTTGGAAAGATTTTAGGGCTAGAAAGATCGCCAAAAGCTCCAGATGGTTGATGTGGAGCGTTTTTTGCTGTGGCGTCCATAGACCTTGCATTGTGAGGTCTAAGAGGTGCGCTCCCCAGCCGGAGAGCGATGCGTCCGCTGTTAGAGTCACTTGGGGAACCGGGTCCAGGAACGGCCGTCCCTTGGAAAGGTTTGTGGTGTTCCACCACTGCAGAGAGTGATGTGTGCGGCCGTCCACCAACACCAGATCCGTCAGCTGACCCTGGGCCTGGTTCCACTGTTGTGCTAGGCACTCCTGAAGTGGACGCATGTGGAGTCTTGCATGGGGCACTATGAAGATGCAAGACGCCATCATCCCTATGAGCTTCATAAACACTCTTGCTGGTAGAGAGTGTTGAGGAAGGAATATTTTGCGTAAGGCTAGAATGCTTGTGATTCTGGCTGAGTTTGGATAGGCAATACCTTTTGAGGTGTCTATGGTGGCCCCGAGATATTGCTTTGTGTGAGATGGTATGAGGTGGGACTTTTGGTAGTTCACCGTGAAGCCTAGCTGATGAAGCAGTTGGATGGTGCTGTTTGTATGTTGCACGCATTGGTGGTAGGACGCGGCTTTTATGAGCCAGTCGTCTAAGTAAGGGAAGACGTGAACATGTTGACGTCTGAGGTGTGCTGCTACTACTGCTAGGCATTTGGTAAACACCCGTGGTGCAGTGGTGACCCCGAAGGGGAGAACCTTGAATTGGTAATGTTGCCCGTCCACCACGAACCTGAGGTATTTTCTGTGAGAGGGGTGTATTGGAATGTGAAAGTACGCGTCTTTCAGATCCAGTGTTGTGAGAAAGTCTCCCTGGCAGAGGAGTGGGAGGACTTGTTGTAAGGTGACCATGTGAAAGTGGTCTGAATGTATGTAGGCATTTAGAGGCCGGAGATCCAGAATGGGTCTGAGGGTCTCGTCTTTCTTTGGGATTAAGAAATATAGGGAGTAGACCCCTAGATTTCGTTGATTGCCGGGTACCTGCTCTATGGCGTGTTTCTGGAGGAGCGAGAGTACCTCTTGTTTGAGCAGTGTGGAATGCTCTTGGGACATTGGACGGTGCCTTGGTGGGATATTGGGTGGGGTAGATGTTAGCTCGAGGCAGTACCCTGACCGAATGATTTGGGTCACCCATTTGTCCGATGTTATGGACTCCCATACGTGGATAAAATCTTGTAGTCTGCCCCCGACCGGAGTGGAATGGTCTGGGGGGAGCGAAGGGGAGTCATTGTGCGGGTGGGGTGGCAGAACGGGTATTGTTGGTTTTGCCCCTGCCCTTATTGTTGTTGCCTCTGTAACCACCTCTTTGGTTGCCCTTTGAAAAGGTATTTTGAGGAGGGGATTTGTAGGAGGTAGAGGCATTATCGGTGGAGGAGCCTCTACCTGTGCCACGAAAGGACGAGCGTCGAAAGGAACGCTTAGAGGCTTGGGTCTGGAGCGCTCCCATAGACTTCGCTGTGTCTGTATCTTTCTTCATTTTTTCGAGCGCTTCGTCTACCTTTGGGCCAAAGAGTGTTTGCTGGTCAAAGGTGTGATTAAGTATTGATGTCTGGACCTCAGGCTTGAACCCTGATATCCTGAGCCAGGCATGGCGGCGAAGCAGGACACTGGTGTTTATGGCTCTAGAAGCAGTGTCTGCTGCATCGAGGGCACACTTAATGGAGGTGTTTGTGATTAGTTTGCCCTCCTGTATCAGGTCATGAGCTTGGCGTTTGTATTTCTCTGGAAGAACTTGCATAAGAGCCTCTAATTCATCATAGTGTGCTCTATCATATCGCGCAAGCAGTGCTTGTGTATTTGCAATGCGCCACATGTTTGCAGCCTGGTAGGCGGTGCGTTTACCAGACGCGTCCAGAAGTTTAGATTCCTTGTCTGGTGGTGGGGCATCTCCTGAGGATTGGGAGTTAGCCCGCTTTCTAGCTGTGGAGACAACTAGGGAATCTAGAGGAGCAGGGCCCTTGATGTATGCAGGGTCTGTGGGTGCCGCCTTGTACTTCTTCTCTATTCTAGGGTTTAGTACTCTGGCTCTGACAGGGTCTTTGAATACCTCTGTAGCGTGCTTGGTGACACCCTTAAGCATGGGTAAAATAGCAGTGGAACGATCTTGTAAATCAAATGTATCCAGTAGGAAGTCTTCTTCCACTGGTTCCGTGTGCATGTCCACCCCATGGTAGTGTGCTGCTCTCTGCACTAAATGGTGAAACCCTAAAGAGTCCTCTGGAGGAGACGGCCTTGATGGGTATAGGTCGTCTTGAGGTACATTGGGTACATCAGGGTTATTATAATCCTCCCATGGATCTGGGGTCCCTGGTGGAGTGGGATCCATTGGGGCGTCCCCTGGGTCATTGTCCGGGTCCCCGTCATCCGGGTCTGGGGATGGGGCCGGATCGTAGTGAGGTAAAGGTGGAGGGGGTGGTGGTGGGAGGGGGGGTGGCAGTGGGGAGGGTACTCTAAGGGGAGAAGTAGCTGAGTCCCTCTTTTTGGGTGGAGGAGGAGGAGCCGGAGCCTCAAGGCGACGCTTCTTAGTAATCACAGTCAAAAGGCCAGTCTTTGGATCTCTGGACAAAGTCTTTTGTAAAGGGTCTGGTGTAAACAGAGCCAATGGCGCCGAGTCGTCTGTCGGCACCGGCGATTTCGGAACCGGAGGTTTCGATGTTCTGTGTACGCCCTGCTTTTTGGAGGTCTCCGTGTGTTTCGGCGTCGAATGCTGTTTCGGCGCCGGAGCGTCGGTGCCGACCGATTTCTGTTTGTGTTTGGTCGGCGCCGAGTGTCCAGGCTTCGGCACCGGTGGTTTCGGAGTCGAGCTGGATTTTGCAGGCTTCGGTGCCGAGTGGTGTTTATCGGCACCGGGCGTCGGCTGGCTCGATCCCGAGCTGCCGTGAGACTTTGAGTGCTTCGACACCGGGCCCGAAGGTGGGGTGATCGAGGCTTTGGTTTTGGTTTTGCCCAGGCCGGCAGGCGAGGGAGTAACCGGAGTCTCTTTGGTTTTCGGTGCGGGGCTGGGAGGGGGCATTGTACTCACGGCCCGCTGTCCTGGTGTTACGTCCTCCAGGTCGGAGTCGTCGGCCTCGGAAGCGCTGACGATGTCTTCTCCCAGTTCGGTGTGTGTCTGCCCCGAAGCTTCGGCGTCGTCTCCGAAGATGTCCGGTGGAGCTGTCGAGGATGAGTGCGCCATGGTGCGTCGAGCCCTTCGATCTCGGATCGTTTTCTTCGATCGAAAAGACTTGCAGGCGGGGCAGTCTCGAGCCTCGTGTTCCGGAGAGAGGCAAAGGTTACACACCTGATGGAGGTCGGTGTGGGGAAATTTAGACCCACATTTTGGGCACTTTTTAAACGGAGTCCTTTCCATCGGCCGGGACCGGAGTCGCGGAGGGCCCGAAGGCCGGTGTCGATGTACGGGATGGAAAAAGTGCCGCTTCGAGAGATGAAGATGATGAAGGAACTCGAAGAATCGAGGATTTTCCGTCGAGGCTGGAACCGTAGAAGTTCGAAGCCGGAGTACGAAGTATCACATCCGAGCCCGATGGCGGAAAAAAACAATCTGAGGATGGAGCCGAAGCCCATGCGCAGTACGGACCGAAGGAGGAGTCACCAAACTCGTGACTTCCAAAGACGGTCCAAGAAGAAAAACAAACTGCAAACATCCGGGCCCAACACCAGATGGCGACCTATGCTAAGTGTACAATCTGCAGCTCATATGCCTCGAACATGATCTTTTTGTACATGTTTTTCTAATAAAACGTTAAAAAGAACATACATGGACTTCCATGTTACACTTCTGATAATTGTTTGAATATTATAAGCATTACTTCACACACATGCGATATATCTGATTAGTAGGTTTGGAACTGAGGTGAAGTAATCACAGACCATAAAATAAACGCCCAATGAGCTTTATTTTATAGACAGTAATCCGGATGAGAGCAGTGTTCTCACTGAAGATGCTCCATCAGGCGAACTGAGCACTAGTGTTTTAGAGGTAATAAAGAGGCCTAATTGTTGAAGAAAATAATTGATCATTTTTAGAAACCCAACAGAAACCTCAAGCTTGGTGAGTGTGCAATGCCTTTTGTGTCTTGGTACGCTACCTCCTCAAAGAAGAACTATTTAAATAATTGTCTCCCTTTTAGGACATGATGGAAATTCATGCCAAGGTCTCCAAAGGACTTGTCTGACATCAAAATCTACCATTTGACAAATGAAATGCAAAGCCATATTACTGAAGCTTCCGTTTCTATTCCATGACCTGGTATATTGTCCATCCGAGTTCCTAAAGATAACAAGCATTTGCAATGCAATACGTCTTGCATTACTGGAAGTTTGAGCTATTGGCGTTGCATTATTATTACCAATGCCAATAGCTGAAAGTTTCATTAAAGCGAGACCTATTGCATTGCAAATGCTTTTGAGACTGTTGAATTGTGTTGCGGGGAGGGCGAGGGAGAGAGAGGAAGCATGAGAGGGAGGGGGAGAGAGAGAGAGGAAGCATGAGAGGGATGGGGAGAGAGAAAGGAAGAGGGATAGAGGGCAAGAGAGGGAGAGGAAGAGGGGGGGAGAGGAAGAGGGGAGAGAGAAAGAGGGAGGGGGACAAAGAAGGTGGGAGGGGGGAGAGTGAGAGCGGAAGAGGAGAGGTAGCGAGATAGGAAGAGGGGAGACGGAGAGAGTAAGAAAGCGAGGGAGGAAGAGGGAAAGAGAGGGGGAAGAGAGAGGGAAAAGAGAGGGGGGAGAGAGAGGGAAAAGAGAAGGGAGAGAGAGAGGAAGAGCGAGACAGGGAGAGAGAGGAAGGAAGGGGGAGAAACAGGGCGGGGGGGGTGGGGGGGTTTAGAGAGAGATCTCTGTTTACCATTACCAGAACCGTAAGGGAGGGTTGGGTTAACACTGGATTCAAAGCTCCTTGGCTCCTTATGCTTTAGAGTTGGAGACTCAAGTTCCTTGAATGAAGTTTTTATAAAAGCCTGTGCACGAGGAAGTGCCGCTGACAGCAGCAGAGCAGTTTGTTTTATAGAGATCCTTAACACTAAATCTCCAGTTGTATCTTGTTTCAGAGGATCATCGTCAGAACTCACCGGAATTTGTAGTTTAGTCATGATAAGGAATGTATTAGCAGCAAACGTCTTCAATATCTAAGTAAGCAACCTGTTAAACTCTTTCCTGGCACATTCAGTATCTTTTCTGTTCCACCGATGCTAAATGAGCGCATAAAATAAGGATATCGTTGCTAGCCCACAAACACTGAAAACTTAGCTTAACAGGTTAAGCTCCCCCTACACAGATTTATAGGCTATGTGTAAAGCACCGTAATTCCAAGGAGATAGCTTTGTGGGTTATTATTATCCGTGCTGCACAGATCTCTCTTTGACCTAACAACTGATCCCAGCAGGGCCAACTCAGATTTGAACTCTTTCGTCCTATATCTTCATACAATAACTGGTGCTGTTCTTATAGTACTGTGGTATTAAATCTTTGAGTGTTTTAACAGGACACGCTACAAGTAGAGCTGCCACGGGTCCTCATGTACCGTCTGACACTTCCAGCCTGTCCTGGCTTCTTAGATAAAATATTTTTGGCTGCTGGAATGTTTAAGCCCATTTGTACAACATCGCCACTTACACTACAAGTCCCAGAATGCAACCTTGTTAACTAAAAAAAACAGGACTACTTGTGGGTGTCAAGCCAAGCACCTACCTGCCAACAATGTTACCATTGATGGTTTATACAGCTGTAAGACGCACATCACCAAACGGCTTTCCACATCTTTCCTGCAAATTATAGCTCTCACAATCCGCCCACCATTTCCTAAGCTCTCCACGTGCTTTAGTCAAATCAATTTGAAATATTTAAGTAACTGGTGATGGTTCAGGGGATTCCCCAGTTTGGCTACTCATCAATGGGGTGTTACTGAATGTAGAAACCGCAGTGGCCCATCTCTAATTGTGTTAAACCCTTTGCACCTGTTGTAGGGCAATACCATACTAAGATCCCCTTCTGTGCGGTGAGCGCCAGCCCCTTTCCACCACTACCAGCTGGTACTCCTCCAGTGATCACCCAAAGCGCCTGACAGTCCACTCCTCTGCTTTGCATCTTAGCTGCCACAGAGACCACTCTCTGCCCACTTTCTGAATTTTCCGATAACCTTATTTTTTTATAAATATATATTTTTATTACATTACATATTCGGCCTGCTGAACTTTGCAGAGAAGGGAAAATAAAGGGGTACCTTTTGGATACAGAAAGACTGATAACAGCACAGAATGCAATGCTCAACTAAAACTCACGAATACAGAGAATAGAATGCCCGCTTCCTACACCGTGCAGCCCTTGCGTTGAATAGTGTTCCACAAGTAGCACAGCAAGGATGCCATAGACCCTGGTGAAAGCAAGGAAAAATGCACTGTTGACTGCCTTTGGGGTAGCAATTACAACAATTATCAGGGTTCAAATGGGCTCTGCGCCCTGGTGCCACTGCACCCGCTGCAACAAAGATAGCTGCATCCCTGTGTTCCAATTGGTCAAAGCTGCTACGTATCAAAGGTCAATATGTGACCAGCTACAGGAACACAAGGAGTCACGCGTCGACTTTGAAAAACTTCGCAGGGCTGCTTGCTACACCTGCCTTACTAGCACCACCCAAGGCTGCATTGCACTACTTCATCCATAAATTTGAGACATTTGTGAGGTTATCATTGAGGAGTTATGTCACGAGAGGCAGGAATCTAAAGCAGAGCCACTGGAATTATGCAATTCTGATGCTTTTCTAGCATAATGATGGATTTGCTGCATTCGCCACATAATCTATTATCTGCTGCAAAATCTGCATTTTTAACCAAAAAATAGCTTTTAGCTCAAACGGAGCACAATGTACTAAAAATGTGGCAACGTGAGACAGCGTGCAGTGGAAGGCCCTAAACAAAGTTTAACTGGTCATCTTTCGGCTGATTTTTTCTGTACTTAGTTGTTAAACTGGTACAAATGAAGTGAAGTATTTTGGCCCAGAAAGTATTACCAAACGTAACAAGCAAATGTCCTGACCTGGAGCAACCCCAGAAATTTCCATCAGTATGCATTATTCCACTATCAGCTAATAAAGTGACAGCCTAGGAACGGGCTACGTGGCGGCATTTATTTACAGGGCAAGGGCAAATCTCCAAATGGTCTACGTAAAAAAAAAAAAATTAAACTAGGTGAGGCCGGACCATCTGAACTCACTATTTCATTAAATTGCAATATTGTTTCCAAGGTAATAACTAACAAAATATTTGAAGAAAACTGAAATTTATTTGAAAACAACGTATTGTAACATTTCACAATTGCCAAGTGGAATTCAGTATGAAAAGCCAATAGGTTGCCGCAAGGGCCACCAGCCAAAGCTGCAATTATTCACTTTTTTTCAGTTTGATATAGCGCAAACTCAACCAGAAGCTACTGGAGCATTTTACATGAGGACTTTAATATAGGCCTTAAATAGTCTTATGGGACTCAATAATCGTAAATGAAAGCATGCAACTCAACGGGCCGGAGTCGTAACCAAAGGGCTCCCGGGGGAAAACGGTAGGGCTAATGGTGGACTTAGTCATTTGGCCAGGGACAATATGTTTGCGTCTTCCGTCTCCCTCCCCCAACCCTGACCAACAAAGAAAGGGGGTGGGCAGTGTTGCGAAAAGGGGACCCCCTGGGGGCAGGAGAGCGGTAAGGGCCAAACACCTCTGGCCAACTACCACAGGCAGATTGGCCAAGGCCATAGGCTGTATTCAAAATGACCAATTGGGTGCCAGAGGGCGGTCAGTACTCAAAGTGCATTACGGCTCTACCTGGGCATGCACAGTGAACGTTTATCGCAAAGAAGGAGCAGACTTGGAGCTATGGTGAGCAGAGCATCACCAGCCACACAACAACGCAGCCCAGCATGCCTGTCCGAAGGGTAGCTTGAAAGGGGACACACTACCTGTGATGCAGGAAAGGATATAAGCTAACACGACCACAGGAGGCAGCCATCAGGCTACAGGTTGGTAGAGCCCTCGGTGCACTGAAGAGGGCGCTACACACAGAGACAAACAGGACACAGAATCTGGTTGGCAGGCACATGGGAGGCAGCCACCACACATGGTGAACGGCTCGGTCCCGGCAGGTCTGGGAGCCAGCATTAAGAAGAACGAAGAACACAGGCTCCACACAGCATGGACTGGGGGTCAGTCAGAAGCAGATATCGGTGCCTGGGAGATCTGAGGAGGGCGAAGCTCCACCAGTAGAAACAGAAAGAAACCATCCACAGAGCAGTGCCCGGTGGCTTTTAGAACAGGGCACAGTTTCACAAGCAGGGCAGGAATCTCCCCATATACGGAGACATCAGGGAAACAGGCTACGGAAGTCAAGCACACAGGCAGCAGCCACCATACAAGGCCAGACTCTGGTCCTAACAGGGTCAGGAGTCAGCTTTAAGGGGACGAGCAGTCGCACTCAAAACAAGCGGCAGTGAAAGCGATCGCGAAAGCGATCGCTACTGTAAAACAAACACGACCGCAAGTGGTGCGCACGCGCGCGCCACAGCAAGACAACATGTGCTTTCAATTATTGCGCCAGTGTCTGGGCACCATAATTGAAAGCACATGACGGCCGGTGCTCGTAACAGACACCAATAGGCCGTGGGCGGAGCAATGCGCCCGCCTTTGGCCAATTGCGTGCTGTCTTTTATAAAAAAGACTCACGCAAAGGCCAATAGTGGGCCACAAAAGGAAAAGCACACGCACAAGCGTGTGCGATTACTAGGTCAGCTTCCAAACCCCGTTTTTCATCTACTAAAGGTCTCACGCTGCGCGAGCAGTGCTGCGCACTGCAACGCTATGCGCGAGACCTAAAAACTAAGATTGTTAGCGATACATCTATATACTTTGGGACATTTAGAGACTGGTGGGAAAACCCAAGATTTACTACATTTATGGCTGTGAGGCCAAATGCTGATTTACAGCCTTACGGGCCCAGTCCATGTCATCAGTACAAATTAATCTACTGTATTTGTCTGTTTTTTTCTGGATGCACAAAGTAACATGAATGACTTTGAATCTGTCCTTGCTATGGCAGAGAAAAACCAAATTAAAGACTATATTTTGAATTTTAGGCAAGTTCAAACAAGCAGTGGCAAATCAAATAGGTATGGCACTGGTGAGACTGATTTTGTTTAAATTGCTAACATGCAATAAGCATTAACAGCGCAAAGGTAATAAAATGTAAAATGCTGCCATGCTATCTATAAAGGTGACATGCATAAGTATGCCAAAAAAAATTAAAATGGTCCACTGCAAAAATAAATAAGTAAAAACATGAAAATGAAAGCCGAAACAAAAGCTGACTTGAAGTGGACTCCTTTTTAGGCAGATGTAGAAATGCACAAGCAAGTGTCACTCAAAGTGAAGAGAGTCAATGGCAGAGAACTGAAAGTGTGTGCGCGCGCGCGCGCACACACACACACACACACACACACACACACACACACACACACACACACACACACACACACACACACACACACACACACACACACACACACACACACACACACACACACACACACACACACACACACACACACACACACACACACACACACACACACACACACTTACTTTTTATTAGGATTTGTTTGGGGAAAAATATAGGGTGAAAATGAAAAATTCGTTTATAAGAACCTTTTCTAAATAAAGCTTCGAATACTCCACTGAACAAATGAAATTGTTCACAATGACTCCATCACATATCAGTATATTTACCATGGACCATATGTGGGAGAGACAGAAGAGAATGAGCAAGACATACAATATTTGTGGACAGGGACATGCATAGTATATTGTTTTGACATATGCGCAAAGTCCTCAACTGAGGCCAAGGAATTGCAAGCACTGTGATATACAACAAAAGTTTAACAAAATATAGACTAAATACATGCACTGTGATGCCAATGCAAATGTATTTCATCATACATAAGTGACAGTAGGAAAACAAATTCACTAGCAAATCCCATTGGTTTACATTGAACCACACAATGCCTAAGAAAAAAATAAAACAGGCATACAGAAAAATATGAAGGAAACAAAACAATGAGAAACACCGCATCCTTCAAAGATAATCCTTAACAGTAAACATAAATATATTTACTTCGCAGCACTCTAATACTTCACATAACACAGGACGATGCAAAAGAAAAGAATATGTAATCACAAATTCATCGCAAGTTCAAATTCCACTGACCCTTTTAAATATCATTACATTTTAAACTAGCTTTCTTTAAGTTTTCTTGTAAATGGCCTGTTTGAATGATACACAAGGACAAACGGAATGTAGATAACTATATTTATTGGATTCGATTATTCATGATATCATGGAGGCGTAGTGGTGACATCATAAACCATAAGTTGAAGGACGGGTGGTTTCATGAAATAGGGCATGTGGTTCTCTAAAGATTTATATTTCTTCATTGGGGTCCGTGGACAAGCCACCACATCATCTTGTCCAAATCCTAAAGCTGCTCCTGTACAAATACTAAACTACAGTGTACTTTGGGTCATCAGACTACACTGTATTTCCTTGGCAACCATGTTTCCAGTCCAGGTATTTAATTTTACTTCCTAATCATCCTGGTTAATAGTGCTCTAGGTCACTTCAAATGATTACTGGACACATGTCCTGGTCACAGTGGGTCGGAAACAAAAAAGATCAGGCTGCTTTTAGTCCATGCTTCCACCACTGCAAGCTCCTCACATGGGAAGGAAATCCCTCTCTTGCCCTACCAAATATTGGCGTCTTTACTTGATAAATACAATGAAGATTCATATTCAAATATACATTTATTAAAAAAAAATACAAATAACTTACTACATTAATTACAGCTTACATTTAAGGGCATATGATACATTTTTTGTGATTCGAGACCAGATGCAAAAAAAAAAAAAGAAAAAAAAAAAGAAAGAAGGAGCGTCTTACTAGCACGCGGAACTGCTTGAGTATAGTCACCAAAGATTACAAAACATGTTTCACTGCAATGGATGGCGAAAATACTGGAGGTTCATGTATGGTTACCTAGTGCATGCTGTTACTGCTTGTGTTCCAGCACTAGTTCACTCTGCATGCGCGGATCATTAGGAGTTGAAGTAGGATAAACATAGGTGACATAATCAGTCCATACCAGAGATCTCGTGACTGTTCCACCAATTTCTGACACAGCAGCATCTCAAAAACAAACTTCAGGCTGAGTATAGTGAGAATCCAGAAAAGGCGGAGTACGGCCAATCTCTTATCGCCATCTTGGAACAGCCGCACAGACACAATGGTGGTAAAATAAGTACTTAGGCCGTCGGCTGCGAAAAACGGGATGAAGACATTCCACCAGCTAATGCCGGTAACAAATCCATCCACTTTCAACATCAGAAGGACAGAGAAGATCAGAACGGCCAAAACGTGGAGAAAGATCTCAAAATGGGCAAAGCCAAGCCACTGCACAAGCTCTCGCAGGGAAAACAGCATTTTCTCACAAGGTCCTGAATCAGGTCCTGAATCCAACCAATACAGAATCCAAGGTTCCCGACTCAACACATGCCAAATGCCACGTGGTCATCTACAGGCTGAAAGGTAATGGCCTGAAATGGACAAGAAAATTGTTTAATGGACTGTGGAAGTGACAAAAGTAGTTTTGCATGCAAGTCATACAGTAATAGCAACAATTAGAAAAACGCATATTATTTATGGCAAAAGCTTAGGTGCTCATTTTCGAAAATAGAAGAAATTTGTGAATAAGGGGCAGACAAACTGATGTAACAAGAGAATACAGGGAAAAAAACTATACTCATGGCCTACTTTTAAGTCACTTCTGCAATACACCAAAACGCTGCAGCCTCAAGATGTATACACCTTACCTTACGCAGAGCACCCCTGCTACCCCATACCATCTGCATAAAAGTAAATCCCTGTAGTTGATGCCATCACCTGGTGTGAACAACACTTTTCCAGGTTCCCACCTTCCTGTATGATTTACCAGTCATGGAACAGGTCGAAACACTTTTTTAAAGAAAAAAATAAAACGAAAAAAAAAAAAGAAAAACTTTAAGGGCATTATTTAGAATTTGGAGGATGATAATACTCGGTTGAAACAAAGTGAATATCCCTTCCGTTGTATTGCAGGTGACATAGGCTATAATACACTTGAAATTCTGTGGATGGGACATTAGTTACGTTTGTGACAATGTATTCTATAAACTCTAAATGAGGTCCTAAGTTTTAAGAACCACAGACAGATTCTCAAGTCATTCCCACCATACCATAACCAAAAACGTATCCATGTTCAGAGACAAAAAGGTAACAATTCCTCATGGAATGCACAGAGCTGATATAGTTGCATCTCAAACTACCTTCTTGACCTCTTTCCCTCCCTCTTTACCCGTGGGAATCTACGCAGTTTCTGTACTAAAACTGTACGAATTAGATTTTTTTCACTAATGCTAACTCCTTATGGTACACTATTCCTGATTTTATCACTGCCCACAATTTCAATCTTCATAGCTTTCTATGTCTTAGACTTTGTTCAGCTTCCTTAGGTGTTTGTACCATTGAATCTGCCTCTTCTCTACTTCCCTGTATGCCCAGATAGATTGGGAAAGGTATGGAACCCAACATCCCTCATCACCCCAAGGGCAAGTTTAAAGCTTTGACTGATATTTTAGATTCTAAGGAACTTACGTGTTTGTCCTGTCAGTTTGGGTGTAATATTTTAGATCGTGGAAGCAGGTCACCGAATCCAGGCTTAAGGAGGCCTTGATGGCCAACCGCCCAGAGCTAACCAGTGATACAGACTCAGACTTCCAATCATATCAGAAGTGGCTAACTACTGCTATAAATGTGACGACTCCTTTAAAGTGGAAAAAAGTTTCACAGAAAAGGGAGAACTGCTGATGGTTTAACCAAGTGCTCAGTGACTCCAAAAGAAAATCTCCTCAACTAGAGAGGGAATGGCAAAATTAGAGACATCCAACAGATAAAATTAGATATCTACAGGCAATCTGATTATATCATAAAGAGATTACAATAGCCAAATCTACTTACTACGCAGAACAAATAGATGCAGCCAAACACTCCTCCAAGGAATAGTTTTCAATTGTTAAATTTATGACACATTCTGCTTCCCTTACTCAGCAATTATCCCTTCTCAATCAGTCTGCTATTCCATTGCGGGCTATTTTGAAGATTACATTTAGTAGATTTAAACTTGGTTTAATAATGTTAGCAATTCAATCTCTAATCTTAAATGTTATGAGAGTCCTAGAAATTTCACCAAATTCGTCCCCATTTCATCACTGAAAAAGCAGGCTCTGTTGCTAAATTGCAAATGCAGCTCCACCGCTGATCCATGTCCTCCCTCCACTATCAAACTGGAATCTCGGTCAATTTTGCCAATACTTTCCACCATTCTTAACTCCTCTATTGAGTCAGCTTGTGCACCTAATTATTAAAAGCTAGCATATGTTACTCCAATCTTGGGAAAAAAAAATCAACGCTGACCCATCAATTTGCTTGAATTACAGGCCCATCTCTTTGGTAGCTCCTATTTAAATGCAAGAGATGCATAGCAATATATTAATTTCTTGCTATTTAATGGAAATAAGCTTCTGGAGCCTCAAAATTTGACTTTTGTGGCACAGAATCAATTTTTCTGCCAATGTCGGAACATCTTGAACTTTCCTCTGACAGAGGCGATACTTCAGCTCTCATTTGTCTGCTACCTTCAACACCATCTCTTGTTCTATTCTCATCTTGCGTCATTGAGAGATGGCGGTTGACGGCCACACTTTATCTTGGCTACAAAATGACTTAGCTAATCGTGCACAGGTGGTGGCACTCCCTCCTTTTTCATCTGATACTTGTGCACTGGAAAGTGGTGTACCACAGTGATCTGCTCTGTGTCCCACCCTTTTTAATATTTATATGGCTCCTTTTGAGGCACTAATCCACAGTTTTGGTTTGGAAGTGATGTCCTATGCAGATGACGCCCCACTAATTGGGTCTTTGTCGGGTGACTCAGCCTTGGGTCAGGACAATTTCAGGCAATGCTTTCTTTCCGTAGCAAAGTGGCTGCAAAAAAATCAACTAAAGCTTAACACAGATAAAACTGAATTGCTGATTGCAGGAAAAAATATCAGGAATGATACCCGGTGGCTTCAGGAATTTGGTTAGCCTCCTTCCCCAGTTGAGGTTGTCAAATTAGACAGTCAACTTTCTTTCAAACAACAGATCTAATCAGTCTCATCCACCTGCTTCGGACTACACAAAAACCTGCATAAAGTGTTAGGCTATCTTCCTCTTAAGGCTAGAAGGACGATTATCTATGCACTAATCACTTCTCGGCTGGATTACTCAAATGCTTTATACTTAGGCTTTACTTTTTTTTTTTTTGTGAAAAAACAACCTTTATTGAGATATAGTAAATAGACATAGCAGACTGCCGTAGGCTCCTTATACAATGGGTTGCTCCAGTGAGCACGTCCGTTACGGTCCTGCATCTCTCACACAGCCATTTAGCCGACATCCCGGAGGACCGGCGGCATTGCAGTTCTACATATAGCAGTCCGGGCTGAATCACTTCCAACTCGTGCAATACGTATTCACCCCCAACCTGCACTGTGGTGTAATCGTCCCACTTGTCCAGCCCGCCAACAGTCCGCTCAATCCCCTAAAATTTCGTAAACCATATCTCAACACCCAACCCCCCACCCCGTTCGCCACCATGCCTCTGCCTCCTCCTGTTTTGTGTCTGCTTGTGCACGCTGTCTCAAACCAAGGTGCCGAACTCCGACCAGACACCACACCCCAAGCCTCCAGATCAGACCTACCCTGCGGTTCTAGTTTCCGCCTCGCAAGCACACTGCTAAGAAGCACACGCCGTATACAGGGGACACCCCGACCCTCCCTCTTCAAACCGGCCGCTCTCCCAAACGTTTCACTAACAACATAGCCCATCTCACCACTATTGGGTCCTAATCCGGTGTCACACCCTCCGCCGCCCCACTGCACACCCCAGGGGCTTCATGTTGTGCCTCCCCCTGACCAACCTCCTCAGAGTCTCCAGCTGTCATGTAAGTTCTATAGAGCGCCCAGAAGTTCTTGGGGCGACTCCTAGGGGGTAACAGTTCGCTATACGTTTCCGCCTGCGTGCTACAGTACAGCATATCCCTGACCCACCGTTTCTTAGTGGGAAGAGGCCCTCTCATCCAGCAGGCCGCCACAACGCGTCTCGCGATCAGCAACGCCACGTCCGTCAGGCACCTCAGCGCCCGCGGAAGTGGCCTGGAGTAGCCCAACAACGCCAGGGCCGGATCAGGGGGGATCTCTTTTTCCAAGATCTGGCTCAACTCACGGAACACCGCCGTCCAAAACCGGGCCACCCCTGGGCAGAGCCAGGCCATGTGTAGAAAGTCAGCCACGAGGGTATGGCAACGCTCGCACTCCGCCGTAGGGCGCAACCCGTACCTATGTAGTCTTTCAGGGGTGTAGTAGACCCGCTGCAAGAACTTAAAGTGTATCAATCGGTGTCGACCATTCAAAGAGACCTTTTTAGTACTGGAGCAGCAGTACCTCCACATCTCATCTGAAATGTCCATTTCAAGATCCGTCTGCCAGGCTCGCCGCGCTGCAGAGCACTGGTTCTCCCTGTGTTGATCCCCAAGCTTTTTGAGTATCGAGACCATTTTGGATGGCGCCGTAGTTTTAATGACATAGGAAAGCTCTGGGATCTCGGGAGGCTCCGCCCCAGACGACCCCAAAAGAGACAGCAGCGCGCCTCGAACCCTGTGGAATTGAAAGCGCTGGAGCAACGTACTTGCCGGCTGCGTCGACACGACGCTCTCCAGCGTCTTGGCCACTCCGTCATGTAACAGGTCCGCCATCCTAACTATTCCCAAAGCACCCAACGCTCGTGTCACCCCCGCTTCCCGCAGAGGAGGGAGCCAAACCGCCCACTCCACCCGCATCAGCGGGGAGTATAAGAGGTCACGGTCTTGCCGTCTCATAATCGCGTGCCACGCATGGTTGGTAGTTCCGAGCGAGTCCAACAGCCCCACCCTCCGATCCGCGGGCAGAAAGATCGTCGCCGGAAGTGGAACCGGATCCGCAAACAAGCGCTCCAGCAGCACATGCGGGACGTCTGGTTCGGCGTGTATCCACGCATGCAAATAGTACGCCTGCGCCACTCTGTAGTAGCTCTCCAGATCCGGAGCTCCAAGTCCCCCCATCTCGTATGGCAACGTCAGCACTTTCCACTGGACTCTAGGTTGTCTACCACCCAGAACCACTGTCCAAGTATGTGGACAAGTTTCTATGTCCTCTCACCACCCAATATAAATCTTATATCAAAGACACAGGGGATATCATCAAAAAATTGGAGAACGTACCCTATGACCCCAATAATGAAATTTTGGTCACCTTAGACATCGAAGCGCTATACACAAATATACCGCAACAAGAGGCAATAGAAGCGGTGAAAACACTCCTAGAAAGATCTCCAGGAGAAAGACCTAACGAGTTTATAATTGAATGCTTGGAAATAGTGCTTAAAAACAATTACTTTGAGTTCAGAGGGGACCTATATCAACAAACTAAAGGTACCAGCATGGGGGCATCATGTGCCCCAAGTGTGGCCAATATATACATGGGGGAGTACGAACTTAAACATATCTTCAATGAAATTGCCCCTTTCTACGAGAATGTCAGTCAATGGCACAGATTCATCGATGATATTTTCTTTATTTGGCGTGGAGATAAAGAGACTCTAGACATGTTCATCAACTGGCTGAATGCCAGTGATAAAAATCTGAAATTCACTAGTAACATCAGCACCACATCAGTTGAGTTTCTAGACATTACAATACAGGAAGAGGAAGGCAGGATCTCAGTCGGTTTCTTTAGAAAACCTACCTCCAAAAATACCATACTATCACACACCAGTTATCATCCTAACTGTCAAAAGGATTCTATCCCGTTTGGAGAGTTTCTACGCATTAGGCGTAACTGTTCAAACATTAAGGACTTTGACAAACATGGAGAAGACCTCAAACAAAGACTGCTCGCACGAGGCTACCCCAAACGGTTGATTAGAACAGCATATAAAAGGGCACGTTATTACAATCGGGATGCCCTATTGGCAGGGAATCCTCGCCCAAAGAATGACAAGTTGGTATGCGTCGTGAATCATTCGACCTTAAACTTCAAAATAAAAAAGGTCTTAAACAAAAATTGGCATATTTTAAATACCGGGGAAGGATCTGAGACTATTCAAAAACCCATCCTTGCATTCCGTAGGAATCGGAACCTGAGGGACAGCCTTGGTGCATACTAGGCCCAGACGACAACAGTCAAATTCACAAACTACCTTGATAGGACCACAGATCTTGGGTAACCACAAATGTGGCACGTGTGTGGCATGTGACAGTGCTATCGTAACTGAATTCTGGCAATATCAAGGTAAGAGAGGCAAATTACGTGACTTCACTAATTGCAAAAGCCAGAATTTGGTATATCTTATACTATGTCCCTGTGCCTTAGGCTATGTAGGCGAGACGGGCCGAGAGTTCAGAATACGATATAGTGAGCATAGATCTGCCATCAGAACTAAAAAACTACTAAGCCCAATGGTACAGCATTGCATTGACTTCCAACATAGTGAAAAAGAACTAAGATGGTTAATATTAGAAAAAGTCAAACATATTGCAGGAAAAGACATACAAGATGTCAGAAAAACACGAGAGACCTACTGGATCTACACCTTAGATACAGTTAAAACGGGTCTCAACGAAGAAATATTGTGGCACACAAGATAAGGTCTGTACAGACAATTCCCATCTTCTGTATATGTCTATGAGAGTGTATAAAACTACTATGGATAGTATAGATTACAATCCATGTTACACTATACGAAATTTGACCATACTACACATAGTGCTTATACGAATTCGGGGCAAAAGAAATAATATGCAGAAAACCCCCTTCAGAATACTATACTAAACTGCACATTGGTAAAACTCTGTGGAGTTTTTAGATCTTAGACAACAAGGATTTTTCTGACTATTGTTCTCCCTCTTTAGGAAAGCATGGCATTTTGCATCAGGAGCCAGACTGTCCGAACACCCCTACATAGGATTGACACACATTTATAATACATTGGGCGGAATGATCAGATCGCATATGTTGGGAAGATGCCGTTCACGTCTAGCGTAATAACTACCATGCCTAAATACGCCTGATAATGGCCCAGCAGGCCAACAGGCTGAATAGTAACGATAGGCCCCGCATTAAAAAGGTGGCAGATTACAATGCACAAAAGATGCGCAAAGAAACCTTGTGACATCCATCAAACAGTAAAATGGCCAAACGATACATACCTCACTATCAGTGCCTCGGGGAATCGGGGATATAAGCTATTATTGGCAGTTACAAAACTAGACACCTACCGAGTCATACCGAGTATACATTAGTTGCTAGATATTCGTGCGTATATATGATACATAGTACACGATAAATTTCCGGGGAAATCGTAGTACAAAAATACAAAAAAACAAAAAAACAATCCCAATTGCATAACGGGTCCAATAAATGATTCGCGTCATGTAGGTAATCTCAGTGATTACCTTTTCAAGATGAAACCCATAGTAACGAAGGGATTATGAGTGAGAAACACAATGGCACTAAAGAGAACACGTGATTTCACACCACAGCGGTGTATGACCCGATCCATAATGGCGGCGAAGTTTTCTGATAATACATGACCATCAATGGAATGCATTAGTTGCTACAAATTGGTGCGCATAAATGAAACAAGCTATACGATAAATCCCCGGTGTAATCGTAATAAAAAGACAATCCCAAGTACATAACGGGTCCAATAAATGATTTGTCTCATGTAGGTAATCTTAGTGATTACCTTTCCAAGATGGAACCCACGGTAACAAAGGTATTCTGAGCGATACATACAATGGCACGCAGGAGAACACGTGATCACAGATCGCAGCTGCCCGCAATCAGAAAGCCAGCACTGTTTAAAAAGGGAAGGATTTTACGGCCACTACATTGGAGGCCGGAGTCTGTTTATCAAGCCGCCGAAGGAGAATACGAAACCGCCGAGAGGTAAGGTACTGCGTCATGAAACTCCAGCAACCTTGGCAGTCTGTGAGATTTAAGTTTACCCTTTTAGACTCAGTACCTTAGGAAACTAGGAACCCCTACCGCATATAAAGATTTTTAGTGGGGGGAAATAATAGCGATGAGAGCGCACAGGATTTACAATTCTGTATGGTTAGCTTATATTAAAAAAAGATGGTCATAGAGACCAGTGAGACACGGTAATGAGACCTTTATGGTAATACTGGGGAAAACAATCAATATGAAGTCGCCCTAACACGCGTCCTAGTTCCTCAGAGTGCATATACTAAAAAAATCCTTTTCATTTACCAGAGCCCAAAACAAGATTGGTCCCAGCCATCCCCTTACAGGATAATGCAACTATCCAAAGAACAAAGAAACGGAAAGAAGTAATACCTTGCTGTTTACAATAAAGACTAAGTAGGTAATTATACGAAAATCAAATTACGCTGTATGTGTAATAATAAGATCGAAAATTGCCAATTACCTTTTTCTAAATTTTAACCAGACTATACAGCACCGAGAATAGTTCTTAAGGGCTGGTGAGTCATCAATATTGAAAGAAAGGCTTGAAAATATGGAAGGGAAAAAAGAGAACATATAAACTCATGAAGATATGCGAAACTGACTCCTAGGATCGCAACCCGGACCGACAAAGGTACACGTAATATAGATATAAAACTCACAAGCGGAATAGGGAGCGTTCTTATAGAGAAAGCAGAAGGTGTAATAACAATATGAAATCTTCTTGCAGCATTGACCATAATTGGGAAAGAAGAAGAACGACATCAGTAATACTAACCGAGAGGAAGACTTTCACTACGTGTATATCAGTACACAACAGGTAGTTTAGAGTTCCCCTTTTTATGCCCACGATTGAGAAATAACATAATGGAGTAATCTCAGTGAGATTTGATAAACGAAAAATAGAGAATACCAGTCAATAGGACACAGGACCGTAGAGAGAAAAAACGCTCTTTGATAAAATGGAGTTTATCTGTAGTACATATTGCTCTTATCTATCTTTGCTCCTCTCCGATCTACCACTATACACTTTCTTGAAATTTGCAGAGAGCTATGTAAGTAAAGGCACGTTTGTAAACTTGACAGAAGTGCTAATTCTTGGTTTTTAATTGTATATATTGGAGAATAAATGTAGTATTCTCCTGTGGGACACATAAACAATGTATGAAATTATGTTTTGATACTATCCAATTGTTTTACAGAATAACAATCCCCTCATCTTTGCCCGCGATAAACGCGCAAACAAAAGGTCCTGAAGAAGGTGGCAAGAAAAGAAATTAGATCCACCGAAACGTGCGTCGACCAGACAGAGTGTCACACCCCAGTTTCTTTGCATCATAATTAAAGGGTCGAGCACCTGGCCCAGTCCTGGCTAGTCCAGCAACATCGTTGGTGCATATCTGGGGTGTAGTGTGAATGTGTCGTATGATAGTGAAATGCATGTGGTATGAACAGAGGAGTGATTGCTGTGGGGATTTCTCTCAAATCATAGGAGAGAGGTTTTAGCCTATAACTCTAAACATTGTGTTGATAAAATTGAATGAGCACAGAACAATTCAAAATATCACTGTATATATTGTGTTTGGGAATAAGAAAACAATCCGATGTTTATTTGAGAAAAAATGTATATAAACAAGTAAAAATGTATATAAATAAGCAAAATATCTTAAAAACAATATAAAAAAATAAACTCACTAGTTGAAATGTAAATATACAATTGGTTGTCTCTTCCTTATGTGGTACCCACAAGAAATTAATTGCTAAGCAAAA
The DNA here is from genome assembly GCF_964204655.1 of Triturus cristatus. Lineage (NCBI taxonomy): Eukaryota > Metazoa > Chordata > Amphibia > Caudata > Salamandridae > Triturus > Triturus cristatus. The sequence continues at coordinate 958,092,918 of NC_140580.1, forward strand.
GAAATATAGGTCTAGAGGGATATTTTTCAGTTTTGTCTACCACCCCAGGCCAGTCGGATCAGGGTCTGAGTCAGCTGTGCAAAGAAAGACCTGGGTAGCACTATAGGGATGTTGGTGAAGAGGAACAGAAATCGCGGTAGGATGATCATTTTCATGATGGCTATCCTGCCCATCAGCGACAGAGGTAGCCTGTTCCACTCTTCTACCTCGTCCACGAGTTTGGAATAAGCCACCCCATAGTTTTCCCTCAGCAAGACCTCCGGGTCCCTGTGCAGCCGGATTCCCAGGTAGCGGATTGAGTCCGTTGTCCACTGCAAAGGGTATTCCATAGGGAACGGCAGTGTAGCCGGGGTCAGCGGAAATGCCAGCGATTTGTTCCAGTTGACCCTGAGGCCCGACAGCGCCCCAAACCGGACCACCTCCCGCAAGATAGAAGCAAGATTCTCCTCCGGGTCTCTGATGTACAGCAGCGTGTCGTCCGCGTAGGTGGAAATGCCAATCTTATAAGAGGGAAAGTTGATTCCCTCGAATCTGTGGTATTCTCTTATTGCGCACGCTAGAGGTTCCGCCACCAGCGCGTAGAGAAGTGGGGAGAGAGGACAACCCTGTCTGGTCCCTCTAGTGATTGCAAACGGCTCCGTGACACGATCTCCGAGGCGCAGCCGGGCAGTGGGTCTAAAGTACAAAGCCCCAATCATCTGCAAAAAAGGCTCTCCCAGCCCAAGCTTCCTCAGCACCAGCACCATAAACGGCCATTCCACTGAGTCAAACGCTTTCTCCATATCCAGGAAGAGCGCTATGGCCTTACTCTCTGGGCGCACATGTTGCATGACTCCAAGGACCGTGCGGATATTGTACGTGAGATTCCTGGATGCAACAAAGCCTGCCTGCTCTGGCGCCACGAGCTCCGGCACCAGAAGCGCCAAACGCGTGGCCAGCACTTTGGCATATATCTTGGCATCGACATTGATCAGCGAGAGTGGCCTATAGGAGCCGCACTGGTCGGGAGGCTTCCCGGGTTTTAAGATTGTAACAAGCAGGGCCTCTCGCATCGTGTCAGGCATACTGCCTTCAAGACATATGTCGTCGAAAAGGGCCATAAGGTGCGGGAGGAGCTGGTCCTGGAAGGCCTTATAAAAGGCCACCGTCAGCCCGTCCGCTCCTGGGGCAGTGCCCGCCCGCATACTTCCCAAAGCCTCCAAGATCTCGTCTTTTTGTATGGGCAGCGCCAAGAATTCCCGCCGCGAGTTGGACAAAAACGGCATTTTAAGGTAACTGAGATAGTCGTCTATCTCCTCTTCCATGTGAGAGGACTGAGATTTATACAGTCCAGCATAATAGGCCCTGAATTCTTCTATGATCCCCGTCTCATCGGTAATCACATCGCCCGAAGCAGTGACGAGCTCGTCAATGACCAGGGGCCGCCTAGAGTTACGCAGTATCCCCGCTAGTAAGGATCCCGGGCGCTCACCCTCCCCGTAGGTGCGGGCTGTGGCATACTTCCCCATATGTTGCACCTCTCGGTCCGCTTCACTGTTGAACTCAGTGACCAGGTGCTGCAGCCTCGTGACCACCTCAGGGTCCGCCGAAGCCCCCTGAGTCTCCTCCAGTTGAGCTATCTGCGTCTCCAGGACTCCAAGCCGCCGCCGGATGGATTTAAGCACTCCCGAATGCTTAGTCATTGCTACACCACGAATATAAGCCTTGAACGAGTCCCACACCGTTTGGAAACTCTGGACCGAGCCTGCGTTTATCTCGAAGAACGAGTCTATTTCGTCCGCCAGTTCCCCCCGGAACACATCGTCCAACAGTGAATACGGCGGTAGCCGCCACGTGAACGGCGGTACTCGCCGGTGCGGGGTTGTCAGGGTTAGCAGGAGAGGGGAGTGGTCCGACAAGGTGCGCGGCAAAACCTCGCAGCCCTTAACGCACGCAAGCAGTGACCGGGACACCAACCAATAGTCTATTCTGGTATGCACGTCGTGGAATGCCGAGTAATGCGCGTAGCCCCCTTTACCCGGGTGGCAATGCCGCCAGACGTCTAGCACGTCGAGCCTGATCAACTCCGCCTGCATATGTAGGGCGGCGGTCGCCGGGCGGCGGGCTGGCCCCGAGGAGCGGTCTAACTCCGGGTTGAATGTGAAGTTAAAGTCACCACCCCATACCGTGCCAGTGGGCACATGCAGCCTACATTGTGCCGCCAGTGCATCAAAGATCTCAGGGGAGTCATAATTAGGGCCGTACACATTGACCACTATCAAGTCGTGGCCCTTACCCACGCACCTCGCTATTAAGTAGCGCCCGCCCGGGTCGGAGGTCAGCGACGTCAGCCGCAGTTTCGATCGTGGGTTTACCCAAGTAACCACCCCTCTGGAGTGTGACGTAAAGCCTGCCGCCGCGCTGGTGCCCACTAGTCCCTTCGCCGCTAACAGTTTACTTGTAAGAGGGAGGTGAGTCTCCTGAAGCAGCGCCAGGTCAATGTGATGCCGGTGGAGATAATTTAAGACTTTCCTGAGTTTGCGATAATCGTTCAGCCCCCGGACATTCCACGTCAGCGCTCTAAGAGCCTCCCCACCAGTGTCACCCATCCGTTCACCCGTTCCAGTCATCCCGGCAGAATATACAACAACCGCCTCTGCACATAGGCCAGATGGGAGTCCCCGCCCACCACTCAGGTCCAGACAGTCTGAAACAGCCATACACCTGTAAGTCAAATAGCTTGCCACTCAAGAGACAGTGCGGATCACAGATGCCTATGGCGAAACGTCCCTCTAACTTCCCAACCCACCACCCACAGCCGACCGCCCCCAACCTGGCCAGACAGATCCCCCGTCCCCCCCCCCCCTCCCTACCCCACAACAAACATACAACACCATCCCGGAACCAGCCCCCGGAGGGGCCATGAGAGCTATCAGCACTGGGGCAGAGACCTCCGATGAGCAGCTACTCTAAACTCTCAAGAGTCCACCATATGGCCGTGCTCCCGCCGCTAAACCCCCAGTCTCAGTGCAGCTCGAGCTAATATCGCCTCCCCTCCATTAGGTACGGGGGGTACCCCTACATTCCCATCAGTGGTGAGCCCCCCCGCTTATCTTAACTTGCACGGCACCCTCCAAACGCCCCCAGTAAGACATCCCGGCCATAGCCCATTTATCTCGCTAATCGGCCCGTGCGGTGAGCTCCAGGCGCCACACAAACCAAAGTCTCGCAGTTATTAGAGCCGCAGGGCTATCCCGCCCTTGACCAACCCGTGAAAGAGGACCAGCCCCCGCCTCCCCACCAACTCTAGGGCTTCGACACCCGGGCATCCCCCAACACAACAGATTGTTCTCACCCAGCCGCAGCCTCAGAGTCCTCCATGGCGGTCGTCGTCTCCTGCACGACAATAATGTTCCAGCCGCTGCAGTACCGCCAGGGAAGCGGCAGCCTCCACGACAGGGCAACGTCCCCCCCGCCAGGAGACAGAGCGTGTCAAGCGGCCACTGCCAGTGATCTAGTCCTGCTCCCCCAGGTCGGAGACCTCCGCTCGGGCAGCCGCGCCGTCCTGCGGCCCACGCCGCTGCTCCCTCGACCACTCTTTCAGGGATCGCTGCAGCTCCCTCGGGTCCGTGAAGAAGTGCGATTGCCCCTGCCTGTTGATTCGGAGCCGCGCCGGGTATAACATTGCATAGTCCAGGCCCAAGTCGCGGAGTTGTTTTTTGTAGGGTGCAAACTGCCTGCGCTCCTCCTGAACCTTCGCCGTGAAGTCGGGATAGATGGAGATTTCCATCCCTTCATATTGCAGCTTCCCCTTTTCCCTCGCCACGCGCAGGGCCGTGTCTCTGTCTCTATAATTCAGTAGTTTTGCTATTATAGGTCTTGCAGGCGCCCCAGGCTTGGGGCGAGGGCCCATCGAACGATGGGCTCTCTCAACAACAAACATTGGGGAGAACACGTCCTCTCCAAGCAGTGCCCGAAGCAGTTTTTCCACGAAGAGTTCCATTCGACCGGTGTGCGTCGATTCCGCCACACCAGTGATGCGGACATTCGATCTCCTCGAACGGGCCTCCAAATCTTCGGACTTGTCCTGTATGACCTGCAGAAGCTTACTGAAGTGCCTGCGGTCCGCGTCCCATGCTGACTGCGTCTCCTCTACCTGTGTTATCCTCTGCTCGGACGCGTCCAGCCTCTCAGCATTCTTATCCACTCGTTCCGACATGCGGTCCATGCGGTATGTGAGCGCATCAAGCTTAGTGTCTATCGCGGCCAGACTGCCCTGCAGCCCCTTTTCCATTGCCGCCAGCGTTGCTTTGATGTCGGCGCACATGGAGCTCTCCGCAGCTGCCCCTTCCGGAGGCCGCGCCGGCGGAGCTTCGACAGGCCCCTTCGGCTTGCGGGGGTCGAAAGACAGTTTGGGCTGTGACTTATCGCTTTTGCCCATGGCTGCGCCGGGGGTCAGCAGCCGGCTCGTGGCCGCCTCTCCGGGGCAGAGTCCCGATCCTAGGGGGGCCGCGTTGCAGGCCACCTCCACCACCTCTCGATGTCCGGGGCGCCGACCACCCCGTGTCACAGCCCCGCTCTCCGGCTCCTCCCCGGCCACAGCCGCCGGCCCGGTCGCGGAGTCGAGGGGCAGCGCGCGCCGTTTCCAGTGTCCGGTCGCCGCTTTAGGGCCGAATGTAAGTGGGGCGCTCCCCGCCCGTGTCCGTTATTCCACGCTCCTCCACATATGTCGTTGCTATCCAGGACAGGGGGGGTACCCCCGGGGTCGCAGCCGGAGAACGCTAGCAACGACGGTCGCACCTCAAAGAACCGCGGCAGCTGGCCGCCCCCTTCCGCGCGACAGCCCCAGCGGCCCCTCCAGCACACTCGGCCAAGTCACAGCGCCAGTTACGCAGTCTAGTACTCCAGGCCGCCGCCGTCGCTCACCGGACCATCCACGGCACAGGCGTCGGACTTCCGCCAAACAGAGGGTATCAAGGGAGGGCGCCACCTCACCAGTACGCCGTCCAAATCAAAGATGCCTCGGGGGGTGCCTCCGGGCCCGCACTCCAGGGGTGCCTGAGGTCCAACGCGGCGTGGGCAGCCGCTCCCGCCAGAGGGCCCACTCAGCAAGTCAGCCAGGGGAGAAGGGGGGAGGGGGGGTGACACCACAACTGCCCCTCCGTGCCCCATGCAGGTCAGCAACCCTCCGCTCGAGTGTCCGGAGCGCCGGACTCTGCCTCTCCGCCGTTTCCCGGGGCCTCGGCAGTTGGACCAGGACGGTCGGGTCCGACCCCTGCTAGTCAGCCGCACGTCGACTGACGCACGACGGGGAGGATCACAGGACAGCCCGGGGATCGCGGCCCAGACCGCCCCCTCGCTCCACACTCGCCAGTATCAGCGCACCAGGTCTCGATCGCCGCCGCCGGGCCCCCGGGGTGACCCAGCTCAGTTCCGGAGGGGACCCCCACGTCAGCTCTCGGTTCAATGCCGCTGTTCAGGATCCTGTGTTCGGATATTTAGGGGCTTAGAGCGGGAGCTCCGCGTTTACTCGTCCGCCATAGCCGCCGGCTAGCTCCGCCCCTACTTAGGCTTTACTTCCTAGACAGTGTTCAGAGTCTTCTGCAGTAAACAACCTCCACAGGCTTCCTATCCATAAGAGGGTACAATTCAAAATTTCACCTTGCACACTGCCTTCAGATGGGAACACAGGCAATCCCTGACTGGTTTAGACTTACTAAGGCCTTGTCAATGAGGTATAGCTGGAGACCTGTGGCAGTGGGCGAAGGACCCATGTTGACAACCTGGAGGGCTCTCTTCACATGAGGCGACATGCGTTTTGTGTATGATTATCTTTACTTTCTTACAGAGTGTGACTCCGGGGGTATGCCCCCGACTCTCCCAGTGAAGCTCAGTGGTTACTTAAAACAGGTGTGTTTGTTTGGGTCCCACAAAACCCTTCATTTTTATCAATATGTGTGTGTTTCGTTTCTTGCACTATGTTTGCTGTGACATTACCTTTCACTCACCAGAGTCCATCAGTGGCTTATATGTCCACACCTTGCAGCCCGAGTTGGAGTTGCATACCTACACTACTATGCATGTATCTAATTCAGGGTGTTTCAAAGTCGGTGCAGAAGGGCCGGATCCATGCCAGATTTTTTAGATAACTACATTTATCTAAATGGGAATATGTTAAAAATCTGTCATGGATATGGCCCACCAGGACAGAGTTTGGAGAACCCTGATCTAGTTGACTATAGGGGGCATGCTACTTTGAACATATGTGAAGTTTTAAGACCACGGGTTCCGGAATTCGGACCCATAGCCACACACCTTGTGTCCTTTCAAGCACCATCAGATGATGTGATGTCTTGCATGACAAGATACACAGTGAATTGCTTCTATTTGAGGTGCCACAATCGTGCTGTATACTACATTAAGGCGAGTAATTTTACTCCCTGCATGCATTTGACTAGCACTGCATGGTCAGTTACTCACTGAATTTGAATCACGTGGACACTGGGGCTATTAAATGAAGTACGTCCTGATTAAAGTCTGGGACCGAGTAGGCCAGTTGTAGGGGCTGAAGGGCTTAAGTGAGGGTCTTAGGACCGTAATATCCTAGTGTACCTTCCATCTATTTCTTTTTAACTCATACCAACTTTCACTACTAATAAAGGGATACCTTAGTGAGAGTGAGGTATTTTTAATCTGTAGCTCCCCATTAGGATCTAGCTAAGTGCTTCTGGAATGTTGTTAGAGCCCCCCCTGACATTGAGGGGCTTGGGTGGACCCGATGATGAAGCATGCCGCTACTAGAGTGGGTGAGGGTCATTTATAAAGAAAATAATTATTTTCTTTAATGATTCATCTTTGATTTGGTCCCTAAGACAAGGACCAGGGGCTGGCTTTTTGGTATAGGAATACTCTGGTTTTGAGAGTTCACCACAAGGTCGCCACACAGTGCAGTGTAAATTACAGATAAAGCCTTGCCACCTCTTATGAGTGTCCATAGTTCTGCCAACAGTGCAGAGTGGTGGAGTGAGCTAAAGAATGATGATGGATTAAACCCAGATCAGTTGACTGGGGGTGAGTGTTTGATAAACTCCAACGCTCCGTCCATCATCCTCTTTGGTATTGGCTTGTTTGCCCTAAGTTGGCAGGGTATGCCCAGACGTGGGTCCCTTGCTCACTTTGCTACTGGATTCAAGATAGCCTGGCTAATGAGGGTTATGAACCCGAAAATGGTCCCAGGATGCTCGTTTCCGGTCCAGGGAAGACATGGCTTGGCAGTTCGGGATGAACTGTTCCCATGAGGCACAGGGTCAGACTGATTTGCATATGGCCATGTCTGAACTGGGGTGGTGGAGTGAGCTAAAGAATGAGGATGGATTAAACCCAAATCAGTAGACTGGGGGTGAGTGTTTGATTTGCTCTAACGCTCCGTCCATGAATTGTGGGGTACGCAGCCAAGTTTCCTAGGCATCACATTATTGTTCCCAAAATAGTGCCTCCATGCAATACAGCAAACAAATGTTCTTCATAGTTCAAGAAATCTTTAAATTGCTCGGGCAAGTGATGTAGTTGTTACACAAAGTAATAGCATTCAAAGCCAAGGCAGTCAGGGCATCCTTTTTAATAGGGTACTCATCATAATTCTGAGGCTGGACCCAATCAGCATAAAATCAAGGGCTTGAATTATTGCCCTGGCCAGCAAGCGTCTACCCCCAAAAAACAGAAACATTTCAAAAGTATCACCATCTTTATCAGTGCCACTCATCCCATCAAGGTTCAAAGTGAGCAAGGGACCCATGACTGGGCATACCCTGCCAACTTAGGGCAAACAAATCAAACATAAGGAGTTGGCCGGTTAAGCCCAGACGTGGGTCCCTTGCTCACTTTGCCACTGGATTCAAGCTAGCCTGGCTGATGAGGGGTGTTACCCCGAAACCGGTCCCAGGATGCTTGTTTCCGGTCTAGGGAAGACCTGGCTTCACAGTTTGGGCTGGGCTGTTCCCATGAGAAAAAGGGTCAAGACTGATTTGCATTTGGCTGGGTCTGAACTGGGGTGGCGAACTGAGCTAAAGACGGTGATGGATTCAACCCAGATCTGTGACTGGGGCTAAGGGTCTGAAAAGTTTCAGCACTTCGTCCATCATCTCCTTGTTTGCGGAGTTCAGTTGTTACCTTTACCCTTTCCACCACACCCCATTTTTCTTGTTTTCCTGTTATCAGCCCTTACGTCATCTAAGTTCACAAGATGGTGTTCACTGGCATGGCCCTCCCAGATCAATTTGCCCCAGGAGTGGCTGATGGAGGACAAGGCAGCAGTAAACAGACACTGACCCTGTAGGTGCCAGTCTCCTAAGAAAAACTGCCAAGTTCCAGGCAGGCGTTGGCCCAGCAACGCCCACAGCTTGTCTTTGAGCTTTGTTTATTTAGGAGGCACTTAGATCTTTCCTTCTACTGGCATCGGATAGATCACAGCCATTTGTGGGCCTGGTCCAACAATTCATCCTTCTTCTGTTATTAGTGTCTGGTCTCAGCATTGACACTGGTCATTTCTCCCAGCCAGGATTCACATTACTCTGCACCACGAGATGCAGCAGGAAAGCAGGTGACTGTGCTCTTCTGTTCCGCCAACAGCACCCTCATGTTGCCAGTCACTACTCGGAGGTAAGGTCCAGCTTTATAATACTTCCAGTCACAGTCAGGAAGGTCCCCGAGACCTCTTGTCAGTCTGCACTGGCCGCCAAATTGGAAATGTGCTAGCAGGGGGAGCCTTGTAATTGTGATTCATTTGTCTCCTGACTAACACCGTGGATTTCAGCCACCACTTTTAAGGTAAGGATCCATCTGCCCTACACAGCCTGGACTTTCATGCCTTAGATGGCCTACTAACAAGGATATAGAGACAACAGATCTCACGTCTGCAGCAACTTATTGTCAGTCTACTCCACCTGTCACTATATTTATTATTAGAAAAGGTTATTATGTTGTAGTATTTCGAGAATATGGAAGGCTGCCGTGACATGGGATTCAGTGATGGTGACTAAGACAAGCTGCCATGCTCTTGTACTTAGTGTTTAGGAGAGGCTGCAATATCAGATGTATTATTTACCATTATTATTTGACAGTCGCAATTTGCAGCCAGTATTTTGCGACCAGTAAAGTATTTTAAGATGCTGCATAGGTCAGTGGTGTGGAATTCCTATAGCCCGACGCTCAGGACATATTGTTTGGGGTCAAGGACAACAACCCCCTGCAGCACAAACCCTTTGGCTATCAGATTACAGTACCACATATGGATCAAGGAAGGGCATTGCCTACAATTAAAGTAGTCATAGTCAAAATACTTTATTCGATCTAGAATGACATAGATCATTAAAGCACAAATCACATATTTTTGATAAAAAATAACCCCGGGCGTAGTGGGGCTACGCGGAGGTCCACGGAGTTGCAAACAAACTCCGCTTCGCTACACACATCCGCCTCCACCTCCCCTATTAACAAGTAATTAAACATTAATTAAAAGTACATTTAAAACCACTTACCTGTACTGCGGCATCCCCGGGCTGCCCTCCTACTCTTCCTCGCAGCATCGGTAATCCTTGAAAAACCTGCGCATGCACATTTTTTGCAATAAATGCGCATGTGCAGTTGCGCGCGCAGTTTTTCAAGGATTACCGTTACGGCGAGGAAGAGGGCAGCCCGGGGAAGGCGCAGTACAGGTAAGTGATTTCAAATTTATTTTTAATTAATGTTTAATTACTTGTTAATAGGGGGGTGGAGGCGGGGCTGGACAACTCCGCTCTGCTGCGGAGATTTGTCTTCTCTGCAGAACGCGTAAAAGACAAATCTCCGCACATGCCACGGGAAGAGAGGAGTTCTCCGCCCGGTGTTAATAAAAAATCATCCACTTCAGCATCTTTTTAATACACATTAAAAAGCAATAAGTCAGGTAAAATAAATCCATGAAAATAAGTATATGTCATAGTTACTTAATAAGGGTTTTTGACTTTAGCGATAAACATAAAAAGTATGCTACCGAATAACAAACAGTGATCATGGAGCATATGCAGGAAATATAAACCTGGTCGACATTGTCTAAAATTATATTTGCGCATGATTGGAAGAATAAAGGTTTTCCGATAAGGTGTATAATATTAACAGAAAAAGAAAAAGTGAAGATCAGTTCGAGTCGCTACTCCATTGCATGGGCAAGGAGGCAAAGCTTGCTGTGGATAAATACCAGAGAGATATTCCAACATACAAGGTATAAGATTTAATCTGAACCTTAGCAGTACAAATCATTGCTGAGAATGTATTGATTTGTAGAGTTTTATATCGCGCTGGCTAGACCCGGAGGTTTCAGAGCGCTTTACATGAGGAACAAAAATAAAAGATATATAAAACAGGGTTACAAAGTTACATCAGTTACTAGAGCATAGCAAAAACACATAGACAAGTCTATGGAGAATAGATGGTAGTGGGGGAGAATCAGGGGCTGGAAAGTTAATCAGGTCTGGCAGACCAGCAATGGAAGATAGAAATTCAGGGGAAACACCACAAAAAGACAGAGTTAAAGAGTCAATGAACCAGTTGGGGTCAAATAAACACAAACATCCAGTGTCGGACTCCCTCATTGTGTTGGATCGCATAGGATATGGATCTGGTCCGAGGGTGGGTGCAAAAGGGTGCCCCGCAGAGACTAAACAAGATGAGAGGGGTGTGGGCGTCCCAGGGAGGGGTCGACTTTAGACAAAGGTCCGTCAGGTGACCCAGGGAGAATACCAGTGGCATGCATCAGTCCGAGAATCGGTCGAAGCCGCCAAGATGGAGGACCCAGGTTACGGACATTGGTCACATCACCACAAGATGGCGAGCTTGAAGATAAACAAAAAAAATTCAATCCAAAAAGCCAGATGGACACAGACTCCACGGAGCAGGACTGGAAGGAGGAGGTAGCCACATGATCAACGAGGGAGGAAAGGCTGGAGATAACCGATCTCAATTGGGTCGTTAAGTACAAGCACTCAGGGCTACAGCAGTGTCTTCATTCAGCATGTTGAAACGTCGGGGGAAGTCGTCTTGTGCGCCCAGGAAGCAGCCCTGGATGAGGGAGGCAGCAGCGGGGTCAGGAGGGAGCACTTCCTCATACTCGAAAAGTGATAACAAGCTCGGAGGCAGAGGGCAGCAGCGTTACAGCCTTCTCGTTGCTGCATTGTCGGGGGGAAAACAAGACACGTGTGACCCAGCCGTCGATTCCGGAAGGTGAGGAATTAGTTACAAATGACAAATAGACTAATCCCTCAGGGATAACAGGTAAATTCAAATAAAGTGAAACCGTGGTTTGATTATGGTTCAATTTAGATCATTCTCTTTCACATAAAAAACGTTTTTAATTATTTTTTTAGAGAGACTCACATGTAGATGGAGGCTAAGAAAGATCTTGTAAGCTTAGGGTGGTAAAGGTATGTCGGACATACAAGATCCATGGGATCTTTTGAGCGTTATCAAGGGAAAGACCATCTTTAATGATATCTGGAGTCAGGCAAACTGATTCCCTTCACCATACTGAATGCCAAAGCAAGATTGGTGCTAGGCGAACCTGGTCAGATATAGAAGATACTTCCAACTCATGGTGATAGTTAAAGGAGGAACAACTTCTAGGGAGGGCTACTCATTTTTTCAAAAAAGTGTCTTCTATCGATTGAAGTGACTCGGAATTTGCGTCTCCCCGTACTCCTGCTCTATATGTCGCAACAGAGGTAGCTTTAGCCCTATATATCTTTTTAATCACATCCAGTGGCTTGGAACCCAATTTGTTTTATAAAAATAAAAATTGCATTAATACTTTTTTCTAAAAACAAGCTTCTATTGGCAACCATATGGTTCCAATAAGTGATTTTTTTGAACAGTATTCCGAAATATGCAAAGGTATCTATTTGTTAAATTTTATGCCCATCTATGTGAAAGACATGGATTTTCTTTGCCCGTTGGCCAGCCACCAACATGAAAGATATAGCCTTATTTACATGTAGGTCTAACTTTTTCATGAATTTCACATACTTCGTTATCAGTTCCTGCAGTGCCTTGCCAGTCTGGGCAATTAACACTGCATCATCTGTGTAAAGGAGTATGGGAATACGGGTCTGATTTATCGTAGGGAGGTCTAGGGTAGGATCAAGCAGGGGCGTCTCCACACCATTATATGGTGGAAAATAAGAAAGGTGCGAGGACGCATCCTTGTCTGACCCCTCTTTCAATCTTAAACCACTTAGTACATTCTCCCTTATTTCCATATCGCACGCACGCTGAAGCCTGCACATAGAATTGCCTTATGAAGGGAATAATGGCCTTATCAATACACATCTTTGCTATGATAAACCATAATTGAGAATGGGAAGCACAATCAAAAGCCGCTGATGGATCCATAAAGGCCATATAGATCGTTCCCCTTTTAGCTAGGATATATTTAGAGATAAGCAGACTTGGGTTTAAACATTGATCCAAAGTACCTTTATCTTTCTCGAAACCATATTGCGCAGGGATCAAAATGGTTCTCTGACTGGCACATTCTTCTAATCTATTTAATAGGCCTTGTCCTATTAATTTGGCTGTGCCATCAATCAACGAAATAGGTCTATCATTTTTTGGGGATTGATTTATCACCTTTCTTATATATTGGAACTATAATTGATTTGGACCAAGATTCTGGGGGCCCCACTCTAGCTATTGCATTAAAAACATTAGTTAAAAAGGTCCCCACAAATCTGATTTATCAAAGAAGAAGTCAATTGGTGCACCGTCCGGTCCAGGGGCCTTATTCCTGTTACACTGCTCTAAGGCATAGCTGACCTAGGATTCTTCAAATAATAAATAGGTGTTAGATGTTACTAGGGGGTCTTTTGGGTGAGATACCAAGTCGTCAAGAGTAAGACCCATTTTTTTTTTAAAAAGTGTTCGACCTAAGTATATTTATCCACATGGGTCTCAAGAGTAGGATCCGAAATATTTAACAAGAATGAGGAATTAATTACCGCCCAAAATTCTTTTGAGCTATTTGTAAGTGTGGCCTGGTGAAGACGGTCCCAAGCCTCCTCTTTTAGTACATTTTGTACCTATTATTTTCAGCCTCTTTATATTGTTTACGGGAGAAACTAACCAATGACTGATCCCCGGGGTTTGACTTGAGGGCTTTATGAAGGTTAGCTAAAGTCTTAGTACAGGTTGAATCGAACCAACCTCGGATTGAGGATTTACGAGTGGGGGCATTGTATACGAGGTTAGATATCACTTCCTTCACGATTAACTCAAATCTGCCACCACATCTATTTGAGGAGAGCCTAGATTAAGGCACATCATCATCTCAGGGTATTTACTGGCAACAACGAAAAGGACCACTTTTTCTTTATCAATATTGCCCTATTTGAGAGATATCCCATTTTCTTTCCTATGTGGGGCTTTGCGATACAGCTAGTACCCGTAAATGTGATTTTTTCCATTTCATCTTACCCACTAAGGCCACATGATCACTAAAGTATGAGGGGTGTGTTTCTATATCTCCAAAAGAGACTTTGTGATGGTGATACTATCAGATAATCGATGGTAGAACCCTGCGAGCTGACTCCAAATGTTTTATACAGCATGCCTGTATTAGTATCAGCTGGATTAATAATTTATAGGTTCTTTTAATGAGCAATCTCTGGCCATAAACATTATGAATAAAATGCGGAACTACTTCTCTGTCCTCATTGGTTAGTCCGCACACTGATTGTGTCGTATTATAGCAGCTATGGACATTAAAATCACCCACAAAATATTTATAGTACTATTATATTCTCTAGTATAGGCTTAGATTGCCTTTTCCACTACATCCAGAACCATTGACTTCTCTGTTGTGAAACTATTATAAAAATTAATTAAAAGTATAACATCACCATCCGGGCTTTTAAACAGCAGAAGATTATAGCTTATGGAATCATTTCAGAAGGCCAGTATCTTGAGTTTTAAGGTATTTATTACCAACGTCAGAACACCTCCGCTCGCACGTCATGCTCTGGACGGGAGAGATGGGGTACAGTATGATCGAAAGACGTCTAGATGGACCGAGCCAGTTTCTCATGTCTCTTGTAGACAGATTAGATCATATTTATTTATAAATTTGATCCAATTTTGATCTACTAATTTAGGTCTTAACCCCGCTATGTTCCAGCTAATTAAATTCAGCCACTCAGTTCCATCTTCGGATATCAAGGAGTGCAATTAAAGTAATATTTGTGTCCATATGTTAATGCTATTCAAACTTGTATTAATGGTTCATTAATACAAAGCATTAATTAGGGTGAGCGCTCTAAAGAATATTTGTAAGTTGAGACTGCACTACTGACAGTGACTCTAGTATATAAATGTGTAGACACGTTTGCCAAGTTTAACAATCAGAGGCGGAGTATAATGCTTCCAGGATGCTCTCTCATTAGATGCAAATATATGCAAGAGCTTGAAAGCAAGATTGATCATTTGATTCAAAATAAAATTGAATGAAAGGAAGGAAAATAAATGTTTTGTTAAACAACTGTGAAATTTTAGGTACCATTTCTTTGAAGCATCATTTAGTAAAATGTGTTGATGCATACTAGTATTAAGCAATAATATTAATAATGAAAAATCAGTGTAGCCAGTTTCAACAAAATTATAGGAAACGTGAAAATAAACAAGCACTGACAAAGCCAATAGGTATGACATTAACCCCTTCGACGCTTATGACGGAACGGTTCCGTCATGCACGTCGGTTGGGCTGTGCTTATGACGGAACCGTTCCGTCATGGCCCCGCCCGCGCTCAGAACCTTCAGCACTGCGCGGAAATCCGCGCAGCGCTGAAGGGGTTAATAGACAGTCTTTTGCTTTTGTGCACGCGTCTTTTTTTTACCTTTTTTGTTTTGTAAAACTTTGTTATGGGAGCTGCCAGGCCCTCAATATTATAACAAACATTAACAAAAGCAAAATGTTGGTCTCAAAAACCACACATTGCCACAGTAGTTTCAGGCACTGAACAAAACTACTTTGAGTGCCAATATGATCCTTGTAAAAGAGCAGAATGCTGCCACTCACAGAGAAGCCAGATGGTAGATAGAGATAGAATTTTATTAAAAACAAAAGATCTTGGTTAGCGCCAGACCTAAATAGGGACACGATTCAATTCCTAAAGAAAGTCACAGTAGTGCACCCATGGCATATGTCCTTGCATGAGTGCAGATTTACAGCTTTCAAAATTCACAAGAATTTACAGAGGTAGTTCCGGAAATCGTACTCCTTTTTAGCATGAACAAATATGCATGTGTAGATCTGCCCATGCGAAAATCTGTTGAGCGGTAATAAATTCACTTTCTCAACAACCACTTCTTTTTTTTACCAACCCTGGAAGAAGTTTTACTTCTGCCCTTGTCAGGAGGAAATTTCCAACCTTTCTCTGTATGGGAAAATTTAAGAGATGAGCTGAAGAAAACCCATAAATCATGAAAGGTAGTAGGTTTGCACATCGTCAAAAGCGCATTCCAACCATGGTGAACTATTGCTTACCGCAACCTCCATTTCCAGTATATAGATTTACAGAATGGTGGCAAATTAAGGGAACTGCTTGTATTCAAACCCCACTATGGTATGTGCTCTGGCATAATCAGCGATGCTATTATCAGAGCTCTTATATAATGGGATTGCTGGTATAATTTCTCTCTGCTCTACATGACACCAAAAGGGACAAGTGGATTTTGTTACAGGGCAGGTAGATTTATGAAGCAAACTGTCCCTTGGACAAGTAGATATTTTAATGAAGTCCACACCCCTGATGTATACTAATAAAATGGAATTTAAAATTCCGATGTGTAGTGGGTCGTAATCCAAAATCCCTCATAAATATTTATGAGGTTGGTCGCAAACTGAGACTACGATTGGAAGTGATCACAGGCATGATGGCCTGCTCGGGTTAGCAGATCACTCAGCAGACCACAATGCCTATGATCGCTTTTAAATAATGTAAACTTCAATTTTTTCCCCCAATACACCTGTCTTCCTTAAAAGGAAATAATGCAGCGTTAAAAAAACAACATAAAGTTTACTTTCCTTTTTATGTTTGAGAGTTTGCAGTAGTACAATTGATCAGTTCCTATTCCTCAATAAACTTTTGTTTAACATTCACAAAGGTTAAGGAGCCCCTAAAGGCAGCCCTGTACAGATGACTGGTTAGCTCTGCTGGAGGAGTCAATAAAGGAACATTTTCATCAAGTCTTACTTAGGAATTTGATTGTTGGAGACTTTATTTCTCTTACTGGATGAAGACAAATACTTATAAATATAGATATAACACTTGTTTTACTAACAGCAAAGAATGCCTTGTCAATTTGATGCCTGAGAGAGTACTAATTTCCATTAAACTGTCAAATAATCAGTGTCAAAGTCACAGTAAATGTACAGCATGCCTCCCTATGAGCCAAGATAATATGCCTAGATTTTAAAAGACTAAGGTCTTGATTCCAAGTGAGGCGTTTATGCATGAGGTATTTACGACACCCAGTAAATACAGACACCGCAGCGTAAAGTACTTTTTTTGTGTGTTTTTAAACCTTTAATGACATTTTCAGCAAAACAAAGAGACATGACCTCGTTCAGCATAGTGATAGGTTTGCACAAAAATAAATCAAACACAATACCTCAGTATACAGTCAGTCTTATCCATGGTTACCGTATGGTAATCATTATCCGTCCACATTTCCCAAGTTAGCAACAGTTCGAGAGTCTTGATTCGCAGCATAGGCGATCCTTATCCAAATACATGAAATGCTGGACCCAATTCTATCTTGCCAGCACTATATCTAGCATCCTGACAGCACAGTCTCCTACTACCTTTTTATTGGCCCCTAATGTTCGTGTTCAGCCTCCACCTCCTGCACACAAGCTGCGACTTTGCAACCAGAAGGCACATCTTTAGACAACAGGTATGTCTGGTATAAAGCCCAGAAATATTTAGGCCGACTGCGCGGGGGGAGAAGCTCGCTAGAAGTCTGCTTGCGTGCTGCAGTACATCATGTCCCTGTTCCAATCTACAATGGTGAGGATCGGAGCCCTTGACCAGCACTTTGCCACATTCCGTCTAACTATTAACAAACCCATGTCTATTAGTCTACGGACCGATTATGGGAGTGGCTTAGAGTACCCTAACAAAGCCAGCTTGGGGTCAGGCGTGATTTGCGTGTCTACAACATGGCTTAGTTCTTTAAACACCAAGACCCAAAAGCCATTAATCCCAGGACATAGCCAAGCCAAATGGAAGAAATCTGCTCGGGGCTTGACACAGCGGTCACATTTAGCTGTGTCCCGCAGTCCATATCGATATAGTCTCGCCAGCGTATAGTACACCCTGTTTAGGAACTTAAAATGGATGAGCCTGTGTCTCCCATTCAGCGAGATCCGTTTCGAGTTTTCGCAGCAGTATCTCCAGGTAACCTCATCCAGTTCCCTACCCAAGTCCATTTGCCATGCGAGCCTCGCCTTGGTGTAAATGTTTTCACGGTACCACAGTGCGAGTTTGTAAATTTTAAACACAATTTTAATTGTGGAGCTGGCTTTTATAACGTACGTGAGTGGTAAAACCTCGGGCGGTTCATCTAGATCACTGCCTAATATGTCAGCCATTGCGTGCCTCATTCTATGGAACTGAAATCTATGTAGCAGTGGTGCGTTAGTGTCTGTCCCCGCAAGATGTTCCCATGAATTGACTTTCCCATCCTTGAACTTATCTCCTTTAGTAGTTGCCCCCAGCGCTCTAATTACTCCTAGGTCTTCACAAGAGGGAATCTAACGTCACGACTCCATAGGAGTCAACGGGGGGTACAATATAGCTCCAGAGTGTAACTTCAGTAGTTGATGCCAGGCATGTCGTGTTGCCTTTGTGGAGTCTAGGATCCCTGTCCTACGGTCAGGGGATGTAAACAACATAGTAGGCAACTGTAGTGGGGAGGCCGCTACCCGTTCTATCTGTAAGTGCAGCGTATCTGGTGAGCCATGAATCCACGGATGAGCGTGCGCACTTTGTGCCACCCTATAATACAAGTCTAGATCCAGGGGCCCCCAGTCCCCCCAGGCGATAAGGGAGTGTAAGTATATCCCATCTAACCCTGGCTTGTTTACCTGCCCATGCTAGTTTAGTTAATATCTTGGTAAGTGTGCAGAAAAAGACCTCAGGGAGGACCATAGGTATGTTGGAGAACAGGAACAGAAAGCGTGGGAGAGTTATCATTTTCATGATCGAGATTCGCCCCATTAATAATAGCGGTAGCCGGATCCATTTCTCAATGTCATCTCCCAATCTATTTACAGCCACCCCATAATTTTCACGCAACACCACCTCCGAATCAGTATGTATCTTGATTCCTAGGTATCGGGCTGGATCCGTTGTCCACTGTAGTGGGTAGTCGAGCTGGAAAGGGACAGTAGCTGGGGTAAGGGGTAGTATCATGGACTTAGCCCAGTTCACTCTCAGGCCTGAGAGTGCACCAAATTTCACTACTTCCCTCAGTGTGGGAGACATGTGATTTTCAGGGTCTCTAACGTAAAGCAGCGTGTCATCAGCGTATGTGGAAACTATGAGCTGGTAGTTCGGAAAATGTATATCCCTATAATTGTGATACTCCCATAAGGCTCGGGGATAAAGGACATCCCCGCCATGTACCTCTCGTAATGTGCATCTGATCTGTAACCAAAGAGACGATTTTTATTCTAGCAGTTGGTGAGTTATACAATATCCCCATCATTTGTAGGAACATATTACCCACACCCATTCTAGTCAACACAATTTTCATGAATTGCCATTCGACCGAATCGAAGGCCTTTTCCATATCCAAAAAGACTGCCACTGCCTTTACGTCTTATCTGGTGTCCTGTATCCCCCCGAAGACCGTTCTTAAATTGTAGGTCATGTTCCTGCCTGGAATAAAAGCCTGCCTGTTCTGGGGACACTAAATACGGCACTAATGGTGTCAGACGGTTAGCGAGGATTTTGGCGGAAATCTTCATATCCACATTTAGTAATGACAGGGGGTGGTACGAAGAACATTCGGTTGGAGATTTGTCCGGCTTCAATATTGCTACAATGACCGCCTCTCTCATTGATGGAGGCATGATGCCATCTACCAACATATCTTCAAACAGTGCGACCAAGTGTGGGAGCAGTAGGTCTCGTAATTCTTTGTAAAAAGTGACCGTAAGACCGTCCACCCCAAGGACACTACCTGACTTCATCCCTGCTAGCGCAGATAGAATTACCTCTTTCTCCAGTGGGCGCATTAGGTACTTGCGATGTTCATTAGTTAGCCAGGGGAATTTCACGTGGATCAAGTAGTCTAATATTTCGGACTCCGTGCCTTCGTGCCGGGAGCGGTACAAAGTCACGTAGTACTGACAGAATCGCTCTAATATCTCCAAGTCTCCCATTACTGCTCGCCCCTAATTTCCGAGAGCACTGGAGTTTCTCTGCGTTTTTTCAGGAGAGAAGCTAGGACCGCGCCCGGACACTCCCCCTCGCCGTACGTGCGTGCTGTTGCATATTTGCCGAGGTGCTTCAGCTCCGCAACTGCCGTGTCATGGTATTCAGCCAAGATAGTTTTGAACCGTTCTGTGTCAGCGTCGGGTGCGCCCTCTATGAGTTGGCACTCTAACAGCCTAAGGGAGCCCTCCGATTCAGCTAGTTTCCTACAAAGTGCCCGAAGTACCCCTGAATGTTTTGACATGGCTACCCCGCGAATATAAACTTTAAACACTCCCCAGACCGCAGCGAACATGTCCACCGAGCCGCTATTACAGGAGAAAAAGGTGTCTATCACATCAGCCATCTCTGACTTAAAAGCTGTATCCAGCAGCGAATATGGGGGGGAAGAACCAGGTAAATGGGGGGGGGGGGGTCCGTTTCTCTGGGGTGGCTACCACTAAAATTATAGGGGAGTGATCGGAGTAGGTACGTGGGTGCACAGTGCACTCCCTAACTCATGTATATGTGCGGAGAAGCTAGCCAATAATCAATCCTCGTGTGCAAGTCATGGAACGCTGAATAGTGTGTATACCCATCCCTACTAGGATGCTGTTGCTGCCAAACATCAGCTAGATCTAATTGTGTCATCGCATCCGCAATGGCGCGGGCCGCAGCCGAAGTACGCCGGTCTGGGCCACCAGATCCGTCTAGAGTCGGGTTCATAATGCAGTTAAAATCTCCCCCTCAGAGTTGAGGTCTCCCTGCATAGCCACGCATGTTTTCAGTAAGCGAGATGAAGGACCCCGGGTGATCATAGTTAGGGCCATAGACATTAACAAATATCAAGTCTAAACCCTTCCCTGTTCATCAAGAAACCACATATCTGCCTTTAGGGTCTGAGTCCAGGGTGTCAATTTAAGGTGCGAATTAGGATTCACCCAAATAATCACTCCCCTCGCATGGGTGGTGAAGCCCGCCCCGTGGGAGTTCCCTATTAAACTTCTGCAGCGGAACATAGTACTATTTAGGGGTAGGTGTGATTCCTGTAACCGGGCAATATCTATTCTAGGTCTCGTCAAGTAAGCTACAACCCTCCTTAGCTTTCTATGGTCACTGAAGCCTCTAACATTCCAGGTCATCAACACATTGTGTATCCGAATCTCGCCCGCTACAACTCATCGTGAATATGGGAAATCATCAGTATGTAGTAGATGCTGCCATGCATGACTATAATGAAAGATAACCATGGACGTCCAAACCTTGTGCTGCTAAAAACTTACAATTCCCCCCTCACACCACCCATGCCAAGCTATACCCAACTGTGCATTGGCAAAATCTCCCCATAGAACCCCAAATTATCATAACGAAATCAAATCAAACACATCAGTTATCACAATTACTGAAATTAGACTCCAGGTGTGGCGCACACACGTGGGCGGATGTCGCCTGCCTGTGTAGTAATATAACTACTGTAGGTTAACTAATCTTTACCATCGCCATCTTAGTTTTTAGTTGCTTGAGGTATAGAATCCGGTGTCTCAGCCAGTCCCTCTGATCATTTATAAGAAGATACAACACAAGCCCAAAACCCAATTGTGCCTCTTGCATGCGGCATTAAGGCAACCTGAAAATCCCTGGCCCTCACATAAGCAGCAACGCAGTACTCAAAAGAAACAGTCCCGCAACAGACCATTCAACAACAATATCTCTAGCGAGCCACCCTCCAAGTGAACCCTTCTTATCTGGCAGAATGTAGGGGAGTCACATCAGTCCTGTTCGTCCAGACTGCCTCCAGTCGCTCCCTCCACAGCAGTGTGCTCTGGACTCCTCCGACGTTCCCTTGCCCAATCCTTCAGGGCTTTCTTCAGCACTTTGGGGTCAGTAAAGATCCTGGATTGGCCCTGTATGTGAACACGTAACCTTGCTGGGTATAACATGGCGAAGTCCACATTCTGATACCGCAGTTGCTTCTTGAGTGGAGCAAATTGTTTGCGAGTTTCCTGCACACGGGCTGTAAAGTCCAGGTAAAGCGAGATCGCAGAACCCTCGAACTGCAAGGTCTGTTTCTCTCTCGCTAACCTCAAGGCTGTGTCCCGACCCCTTAGTTCAGGAGCTACGTGATGATGGGTCGCGGTGGAGCACCTGGGGCAGGTCTCGGGCCCAGCGAACAGTGAGCTCTCTCCACCACAAACATAAGACGAAAACTTGTCGGTGCCCAGCAAAATGGAGGAGTTTTTTCACAAAGAGCTCCATGTTACCTACTTGCGTGGATTCTGGCAGGCCCGTAATACGTATGTTGCATCTCCGGGAGCGAGCTTCGAGGTCTTCCGCCTTATCCTGAAGGGTTTGCAACGCCTTGTTCATCCGTTTCTGCGTTGTATCTAGTTCTGTCTGTGTCTCTTCAACTTCGGTCACTCTGCGCTCCGCCCTATCCAACCTCTCTACTTGCTTGTCCATACGTTCTGTCATCCTGTCCATTCGGTACGACAGGGAGTCCAATTTAGAGTCTATGGCTGACAGACTGGCCTGTAGGCTTTTCTGCATGGCTGCAAGCATGGTCCGAATATCTCCATCCTCCTGCTCTGGGCTTTCTTCCGGTGCGTCTTGGCCCCCCTCCGGGGTGTTTTATCTTGTCCTAGACTTTCTCTGATCAAAGGCGAGTTTCGGTTGGGTTTTGTTGACTTTACCCATTATGGGAGCTATGGGTGCACTGCCGCAACTCACTCTGCCGCCAGGCAAACCTTAGACAGCTATGCGCCCCCTCGCTGGGTCCAGAGAAGTAATTATGTCTGGTTGTCTCCGTCCCCCAGGGAGCAGCAGCCGCAGCGTCACTGTTCTCCCAAAGGCAGGGCACCTCACCGTCCAACCAATGCAGCGCCGGGATGAGCGCAAATCGCTATCCACCCACGTTATGAGGCGCACCCCAGATGTACGTCGTCGTATGGCTAGCTTAATTGTTCGCTCTGCAGTAGTTCCTAAACAAAAATGGGGTTCCCCTCTGTATGTGTGCACTCCCAACATGAGGCATATCAATCCTTTCTGGCGCTCCAGGTGCCCTGTAGCTCAGTGGTGATCCCTGCTCCAGCAGGAGGGGGAAATCAACTGGCGCCTCGTCCCCCCCAGTTCCGAGCCAGTGGCTTAGTGTCGCACGAGGGCAGAATCCTCCACCCGCGATGGGCTTCGTGAGGAAAAGGGGCCAAGAGCCCGTCGCGGCACTGTCACGGGCGCAGCCTCCAACCAAGTCCGGAGGTCCCGGCAGTCAGACCGGTCCCCAACAGCTAGCTAAGCCCAGGTGCCTGGGAGACATCAGGCGTTGGCCAGGGGCGGCTCCGCCAGGCCTCAATCGACCAGTGCCGGCTGTCTGCCAAGCCGCACCTGGTGTTGGACCGTTCAGTCCAGCGATGACCGGCAGCGTCTCCAGTTGCACTTCGCTGACCGCGCGCCCTCCGTCAGTCTCGGGTCAGTACCTCAGGGCGGAGTTTCACTCCCAGCGCTGCTGCAGGCCTCGCTGAGCAGTTCCCCTTCCCAGAGTCCGCGTGAAATAACTTTTGAGTCCGGGCACCAATTTGGATAAAAACTCCAGCAATATGTGGGGCCAGCCGTCCGATACACAGGGCGTGCAATTACAGCAGTTTGCGCAACTGTTACGCAGGATACCTGACGAATTGTGAGATGGCAAGACGGAGCTCACAGCTTAGGCGGCCATATTCGGTGCAGGCAAGCTCCGCTCCCGCAGCGTAAAGTACTTACTAGGTGCATTAGTAACAGCATCTTTCTGAATTCCACTACCTTTGTAAACAGGCACACACACTGTCAACTTGTTAATGGTAAACAATAGCATTTCAGTAGCAAAAGGTTATTGTTTAATGAAACAATTTTATAGACTCTTAATGTGTCCAGAGCAGCACATGCTGTGGCTTAAGAGTCAGAGAGATGCTCCATTGTCCCTAGTAACATACACTCACCTTGTCCGTACTCTGGCACTGCTGAGCATCAAAGGGCTCCATTTCTTGGTAACACTTGATATTATGCACTTCAGCATGATTTGGTGCCTATAAACGACTGGTGTTGAGAGCTGCTCTCACTTAACACTGAACGCGAGCAGCCATAGAATTCTTCATCTGTTCTACAGAAGAGGCTGATCTCTTACAAAAGAGCCCCTGCTGTATCCAGCAAAGCACATGCATTACATGGCACATACAATCACTTACAGCTCCACATGGAGTAGAAGTGAGGATCAGCTTCTGTTGAGTTGAAGAATAGGAGTGCAAGCAGGGAGGAGGATCAGGCAAATCTTTTTTCATTTCCCAGGTCCTAGATCCTCACTGTAGATTAATTTAATCTTTTGCCAGGTTGACAATGTGTAGAATTTAATCAACTTGTGAATATTGCACCATCTCCATGTGCTATTCTATCACAGACTGTTAAGAGTAAAGCCACAGACAAAGAGTCCATTACCCTAAGTGTCGTGTTGGATCAAACCGCAGCAGCATTACTTACAAGGTATGGATCGCAGATGAGAAATCGCAGGAAATAAAGCAAGCACTCATACATTTTACCTTATAAAGAAATAATCCATTTGAGGGTAAAATAGGGCTAATAAGAGACTTCAAGGAAATAAAAGGTTCTATCCATCTGCCCTTTTTCCTAGTCCAAGTTTCAAAGAAGGTAGCCAGGCAGAGCCGATCTTTTACTGCAGTGTCTACATCCATCCAGCCAGTGCGGCACCTAAGAATGTTTTGGGAAACCCAAACAGTCTTACACAGTGGGGACACCGGCAGGGTTTGTAGGGTGGAGAGGGTCTACTAGCTCGCAAGGTGAAGTAAGTGGATGAAATCTTAAGTCAATCTTGTGGCTGTTCGGGAAATCTGCAGCAACTCAAAATGATCCCAATGTAGGTGAAGGGTAACAAAGGAAACAAGATGGCACTACAGTTGACACCCATGTGAAATTAAAGACATTAGAGACTCATATGTAAGCATTTGCTGCTAGTGATCAAAATCATAGATGTCAGGGAGAATAGCTGCAGCAATGAGAAAAAGATGCATCACAAGTTAGCTTTGGGTAGCAAATTAGAAATGTGAAACTAGTGGAACCGCAATCTGGTTTGGTTCAATCTGTCTTAGTTCAGCAATAATCATGACTAGGACCGCACAGCGGGAAGCATCCCAGAGATCTTTGATGAATAAGGGAACCCTAACATTCCTGTGGTGCTCCGACAAAGCAAAAATAGGTACCCCAATTCAAAGTTGTAGCAACATTTTCATGGTAACATTCCATATTCGCTACAGCTCAAAGGCAATTCAGCATTATGAGTAGGCGATGTCCTACTAAGAAGGTCATTTGACCTTCCTGCGAATCTAAAATCCAGGAATGCTTAATGTCAAATCCAAAAACAACTGGGATGCGGATCATAGTGGGTCTTGAGATTGCCCACAGCTCGCTTTGGTCCTTGAGGCAGTCCTCAACCAGCTGGGCTTTGACTTGCTCTCCCTTTATCAGGTCCATGACTCTCCACACCAAGCAGTCCAGCTCCTAATCGTCTATGCAGGGGCTACAGGCTGAACCTTCTCCTTGGGTCTGGGGCTAAGTGGTGACTGAAGTATGCAGAAATTGGGTGCCCAACGTCTAGTGCACTGTCCCTTACAACTGGTAATGAGCTTTGTTCCAAAGTCCATTCAAGTACATAGCACTGGCTTCAGGTTGCCAGTCTCTATAGAAATTTCTGGGCACTGGCATGCATGAAGCCAGGCCCCAAACACAACCAGGTGTGCCATTTTGTATTTCAGCTCCCAAGCCAACCTGAACTGGTAGCATTTTCCAAGGCTTCCTACACAAGATGGAGCGGAGACTGAGAAATGGTTATGGAAAACTAAATTGGAGAAATCAAAGGCAAGATATCTCATGTGGGTCAAGATGTTGCTGGCCAAGCTCAGTGGCTTGTTCTGCTCAGGCAATCAAAGTGGCTTTAGCCAAGTGCGGTTGCAGGATAGAGCTCCGGCCGCCAAATTTACTGTAATCCACAAACCAGACAAGGGTGAATCTTTCGTGATAGTGTGGATCCACACCACATTTTCACAATACCTATCAATTCCAGAAATTAGGTTGACTCTATATAAAATAATCTTATTTTGTATAGTATCTTCTACCATTAGCATTGCACTTTAGTGCTTTCTTGGTCTAAAAGAGAACTTTTAGCCCATCCATGACTTACCATTGTTTGGCTTCACTGACAATCTTATGTCGGCTTCACTGGGGCTTCACTTTGTCTTTGTGTTTCTTTTCTACCTTGGAGCATGGACCAAGTACGGATTGATTTCTTGATTATTTCCTTATTAGTGCTCTTCCGGATTGTGTCTTTTTTTTTGCTTTTGCTTTCAAGACAACCTAAAACCATCAAAGTTGAAGTTTGTGCTTCCTGGTTGTTCCAAAAAGCTGAACGAAAATAACTAGCAATACAGAAACTTTGTGATGTTGCCAATCCCTGAAACATAATTTCTGTCGCCTGTCACTTTTATTGATGAAGTAACATTTGCTGCTGTGTCACATTTCCGTATTTGTTGGGTGCCTTTTTTAGGACTCGCAGAGCCCAGCGCATGCGCTGGCTCTGAGAGACATTTTGGAGGTGAGTTTTCAAAGTGCTGCTCGCTGGCCTAGCGCTTGTGTTCACGCGAGCGTGCACGCGCCAGCAGCCCTTTGAAAACTCGGGCTTTAGCACGTCATCGCGATCACTTTCGCATTCAGAGCGATCGCGATGACTTTCGCTTTTACGGCCGCTTGGCGTTACTTTTACTGCCGCGCGGCCAATGCTTGTTTTACTGTGCACCTGGCCCTGCTTGCTGACAAGCTGAAAAAGCAATGGAGATTTTGGAGTTAGCGAAATTCATTACTGAAACATATGATTTAAAATGGAGACTGCGTGGCCGTATCTGCAGACCTATGGATGGCGCATACTTTGTAAAAGGCGTTGATTGGGTTTGGTGTGGTGTAAATCGACATGGTCTGCAAACTGCATTACCAGCCCAACTTATGCATTGTGGGTCTGAAAATTGAATTGTCGAGTGGAGTCGAGATACGCGGATGTAGTTGGCAAGCGTAGTCTGGCGCCGTCGGTGCATTTCTGGAGATTTATATTCCAGTATATTAGATAGGCCACGGTCTGCTGCGCAGTACATTTCTTATTCGTTCTGAGGCGGCTTTGTGCTTGATCAAAAACAATTAGATTCAGGGCAGATAACCTGGAAACCCGGCTGCCTCTTTGATGTATTTTTCCCACGTTTTCACGTCGAGAAGTGATTGTTTTCAGATAAAGGCTCGTCTCTCCTAACATCCCCGTGATTCATTCACCACCAAGCCTGCTGCGCCATTGGCCCTTCCCAGAAGCGTGGTTTATTACTCGGCGGGGGATTTTTTTTTTTTTTTTTAGAAACATAAGTGGTTTTCAACAAGGATGGACATTTGCGAAGTGTTTCATTATATTTCAGATTCAACTCTGTGATTGGTTGTCGAAGACTGAAACAGGAAGTATCCCTGCTAATTGACTCGTGGCAGTGCCTGCGTCAGGAACAGCCAGTAGCCCCATCTCCTCTCAAATAATTTGCACATCCGCTGAGGTACCCAGCTTCCTCCTGATAAGATCAGAGTTCCCATTTTTTTTAAAAGAATCTGAAGCAACAGAACTGAGCAGATTTCACTTCCCAAGCACGCCTCCGTGGGTCTCCTTAAGGGAACGCAAGGGCAGCTTTTCAGTGCATATATCAGTTTTATAGATAGTTAAAATATAAGTCATGACATTCAATTTTTTGAGCTCGGGTGCCCATTAAAGGAAGACAGTCCATGAGCTCCGATTGTATCAGGTGGCTCATGGCGGAGACTGTCGACAATATGACTTGGATGATTGAATGCTCGAGCTCTGGGTTCAGACTTGTTTTACTCTGTATTGACTGAGCGCGCGGTAGAGGCCGTAATAGAAGAAAATAAATATAGTAGGCAGCAGATCAAACTGGGGGTAGTTTGGGGACAGAACTGCTGCGAGGTACCCAGTTTATTTTTATTTTTTAGCTGCATTAAGCTGTTAGAAAACGTAGGCTGGAGAGAGCACTTGCTGTGTGAATGACCCCATGAAAACCCGTCTGTTCTCTAGTAGTCATCCCTGATTGAACTGTAGCCTCACCCACACCACTTTATACTATTGTCCTTGCCCCTACAAGAACACAACTATTTTCTATAGTAGACACCTTTCAGGAATCTGTCTGTTCTATACTTTTCCCCTATATGAAACTCTGTGCTCTATAGTAAAAGTCCAATAAGAACCGGTCTGTTCTGTAATTGGTGCCCTAGGAGAACCTGCCTGTATGAAATAGTTGTTTCCACAGCTTATGTATTTTTTTGTTTTTTCAGGGTAATTGCCCTACAAGAACCCCTCTGGTATTTAGTGTTTTTTTAATTTATTTTTTATTTTACAGAGTTTTATATAGCGCGAACTTGACCCGAATCGGGTATCTGAGCGCTTTACATAGCACCAGTTGCATTTCATGAGGACACATTCATTTTTAGGTCTCGCTGAGTCAGCACACAGCGCTGCTCGGAGAGACTTTAGTAGGTGAGTTTTCAAAGTGTTACCCACATGGTTTTGCTGGCTACAAGTTTGAGTGCACGATGGCGTGCACGTGCACAGCTGCTCCCCGCATTCCCCCCTCACTTCTTGCCCAGCCCTTTGATGCTCTGCTCGTATCTCCCTTTTCGTCAGTTTCATTGTGGCTCCTCTGCTCCTCGCATTCACCCCTCCCTTTTCTTGCTCTGCTCACATCTCCCTCCTCCCTTTTCGTCACTTCCATTCGGGCTCCTTTTCGTCAGTTTCATTCTGGCTCCTCGCATTCCCCTCTGCTCCTCGCATTCCACCCCTCCCTTCTCGCCCAGCCCTTTGATGCTCTGCTCCCACACACACAAACCACACACACACAAAACCACACACACACAACCACACACACACCCAATCACACACAACCACAATCACACACACACAACCACAACCACACACAACAGTTGCATAACTAAATACTTATAAGGTCACAAAAGCGAGACCTATTGGCTATGCCAATGCTTGTTTAAAATATAATTTAGAGGATGTTTTATTCCTCATCAAACATGCAGTAAATTCAAAGGGTTTATACTTCACCTTTACCCACCCATAACCTCTAAAAATCACCCTTACCTCTACCCACTCTTGAACACTAAAATCACCCTAACTTCTCTCTATCTCTAACCACCACTGAACCCTAAATTCACCATTACCTTCATCTCTGCCCTCCCCGAACCCTAAAGTCATCCTTACCCCCTCACCTCTTCCCACCAGAACCCTAAAAAAACCCTTATCTCCCTTTACTTCTACCCACCCCTGAACCCTCCAGTAACACTTTACACTTACCTCCCTTTACCTCTACCCACCACTGAGCCCTCAAGTAACCTTCACCTCTACACACCTGAGCCTGTGTGTTTGTCCCTACCCTGGAGCATGGCCCAAGTACTGCTTCCCTTGCCCAGAGTCCTTTCACTGCTCGCTGCCTTTATGGTTTAAATCGTTTTATTGGATATTGTTGTAACTGGTAACAATACACCCATCTACAATTACCTTGCCGTCAATTTCAAGTTTTGAGCCAAACACAAATTGAAACAAAAGAGAAAGACAAAGGAGAGAGTCCAATAAGAGTAGAGTAAAGCAAAGATGAGAATGAGATCAGTTGGAGAGAGGAGAGACAGAAATCCACCCGCTGCTCAATGTAGGGCCTGGTAGAGATTTAGGGCCTTTGGGGAAGAGGGTGGGGTCGCAGGGGGGGACGCGGGGAACCGCAACACTCTGAGGTATCGGGAGCAAGTAAGCTCAATGAACTCGGAGGAGAGGTATGCCACAGTTGACCCCCAGGTCCTGTCAAACTTGGGCAACATGCGGTTGATCCCAGCAGTGATCCGTTCCATCCCCACCACCTCCCACAGTCTGTGCAGCCAATCTAGTTTGGTTGGGATAACATCCCTGCCCCATTTCGCCAGGAGGATCTGCTTGGCTGCTCCCAGCGCCATAGTGATCGCCCTTCCCCTACAGGAGCGGAGAGGATATGTGAGGGGTTTAGGAAGTCCCAACAAGATAAAGCTGGGGAATCTAGGGAGTTCTGTCTTGTACATGTGGTCAACTAAGGGCAATACGGAGTCCCAGAATGACTATCATAGGGCAGTGCGAAAGAATGTGAGACAGAGCGCCCACCTGACAGCAAATGCGTCAACAAAAATCGCAGCTGCGCGGCCTCCACTTGGCAACACGTGCAGGGGTACAATACCAATAGTGCGCAATTTTTAGGAGCATCTCCTTCCCTGAAGTGCTGCACAATGATGCCCGGGCCCTGTGTATAATTTCCACCAACTCTTTTGAGGACAGTTCCCGATCCAACTCCGATTCCCACCTACGCTGAGCTGGGGACTTAGTTTGATTCTTAGCCTTGTTGAGAAAGTTATAAAATGTCTGACAGGAGAAGTTTGTTTGAAGTGTGGGTAATGAACCAGATCTCAAATTTTGTAAGGAGACGACCTGCATGTATATGGACCTGGGGCTGCGTGACCCAGTGGCGCAGCGCTAAGTGCTGCCAGTACGCCTCCTTGGGGATCCCATAGTGAGTAACAAGTTGGGGGAAATCCATAATTTCCTGTACATCAAAAAGGTCGCCAATACGTTTACAGTTTGCCTCTTGCCATTTCAAGTAGGCTTTCCCTGTGAGAGCCGGGGGGGTAAGTTCGGGTTCCCAATGAAGGGGGTCAGGGGTGATATAGCCGTAGATAGCTGACATTTCTCCTGCACCTTATCCCATACCTGCATGGTAGCGCGCAAGACCAGAGAGAGGTATAAGCCCGGTGGGCGATATCGCCGCGGGTGCCAGGGAACCTTTCAGAAGTGAATCCCCGCCACACCCCTGTTCATAAAGCACCAGTGCTTTTCGGACTCTAGTTGGTACCATTCCACCATCCAGCACAGTTGCGCTGCTACAAAGTAGCGGCCGAGGTGGGGGACTCCAAGACCTCCGTCCTCCCGTCTGAAGTACGTGAGGTGTCGAGCCATGCGCAGTTTCTTCCCTCCCCAAATGAAGCCATTAATTAGTTGTTGCATTTGGACCAATATCGTGGGCAGCGGACATGAGGGGAGCGTCTGCATTATGAAAAGCAGATGTGGCAAAATCGTCATTTTAATGGCGGCTATCGTGCCCAGCCATGAAAGGGCAGGTTTCTTCCAGTTGTTTAGTTCCTTGCGGGCCTTAGCCAGCGTTTCCGAGCAGTACAACTGGGCCGTCTTTGCGGTGGTCGAGAAAACCCAGAGCCCCAAATACCTGATGTTGCTGAGAGCCCAAGAGAATGGGAAGAGCTGCGACAGTTGGAGTCTGTCTGCTGTTGAGATCGTAAGACTCAGCCCCTGGGTTTCCTTCAAGTTAATTTTGAATCCCGACACGCACTAAAGGCGGCAACCTCTGCCAGCAGAGGGGGGGGGAAGAGATAACAACGGACTGGATGGGAAAAGGAGCACGTCATTCGCGTATAACAAAATCTTGTGTTCCCTATCCCCCATCCAGATGCCGGTGACCGCGGGGAGTTGGCGGATTCTTTCGGCAAACGGTTCCATGTAAAGCGCGAAGGGGAGAGTGGACACCCCTGCCTCATGCCGTGCCTGA
This sequence comes from Triturus cristatus, assembly GCF_964204655.1. Classification (NCBI taxonomy): domain Eukaryota; kingdom Metazoa; phylum Chordata; class Amphibia; order Caudata; family Salamandridae; genus Triturus; species Triturus cristatus. Next base: position 958,124,110 of record NC_140580.1, read on the forward strand.
TCTGGATGGACAGGGAGACCACCCCGTTGACTCGAATGCTGGTTTGCGGCCATTGGTAAACACAGTTCACCCATTTCTGGAACCGTTCCCGGAGATCGAATCGGCATATGACCTGTTGCAAATAGGGCCAGTGGACACGATCAAATGCCTTCTCGGCATCCACCAATAAGAGTATCGCCGGGCTCTGGGTGCGCTGCGTCTTATCTAATAAGTGGCACAGTTGTCGAGTCCCATCCCCACAGTTGCAGTCTGGAATAAACCCCTACTGGTCCGAGTCCACCAGACCTTGGATATGCCAGGCAAGGCAGGCTGCCAAGATGCTGGTAAAAATCTTCAGGTCCACGTTGAGCAGGGAGATGGGGCAGTATGAGGCGCACTCCAGAGGGTCCTTCCCCGGTTTGGGGATGACCACAACTTCTGTCATGGACATCAATGGGGTAAGTTTCCCAGTGGCGCTGAAAGTGTTGAATAGGCACACCAGGAGGGGAGCGAGGTCAGAGGCAAAAACTTTATAAAAATCATCCGGGAAGCCGTCCTCGCCTGGAGCCTTGCGAACCGAAAGTCCCTGAATAGCCCGTAAGACTTCCTCAGGGCAGATGTCCGCCTCCAAATTGGTTGCGATGGAGTCCAGCAGCGGAGTCACTGGCGCCGCTTGCGTGTACTCCTCTGCTGCAATGGGATCCAGGCTTTCGGCTGAATACAACGCCTTATAGAAGGTCTCAAATTCAGATGCAATGTCCGCGTCCGCCCGCAAGGTCTCGCCCTGGGCATTCGTAAGTTTCGCGACCCAGCGTGCCGCCGTTTCGGTCCAAAGATCATGCATCAGGAGTCTCCCAGCCTTGTTCCCCTTCTCGTAGTAGCGCTGTATGGTGCGGAGCAAGGCGTATTCGGCGCGATCGAGATCTAGCGCCCGCAATTGCTTCCTCGCTTGTGTAAGTAGTCTGTGTCTGAACCGCCCAGTACGGCGATGAACCCCCTCCTGGATTTGAGCCTCCAGTTCCCCCCTCTTCTCTCTACGGTCCTTATTGCGGCTCGCCGCAATAGCGATACAGCGCCCGCGGATGACTGCCTTCAGAGCATCTCAGAGCGTGTCTACCTCGACCGAGCCAACGTCGTTCAATTCCAGGTATGTTCTAATAGCGCCCTGTAGCTCAGTGATATTAGCATCGTACGTGAGTAAGGTGCAATTTAAACACCATGAATGCCGCCCCGGGGAGCCGCCCTGGAAAGTCCGTATTAAGAGGACCGGAGAATGGTCCGAGAGAGCCGCTACCCCAATAGACGCGTCATCGGTGGACGCCATGACCCTAGGCGAAGTTCAGAAAAGATCGATGCGAGTGTATGTTTGGTGAGCCGCAGAAAAGAAAGTGTACTCCCGCGCGGATGGGAAGCAGTGGTGTCAGGCGTCTGTGAGACCAGCTTCTTTCAGCCTCTGAAGTGTTGTGTCGGAGATCGAGCCCGTATGTCCCACCGTAAGTGTTGACCTGTCTAGATCCACAGCCGGGACTAAGTTGAAGTCACTCCCGAATACTAAGTCCTCATCAGGAGACTCCATGAGTAAGTTCAACGTATTGCGTAAAAAGGCCTCCTGGTGCTCGTTAGGACTATAGACCAAGGCAATCATAGATTGAAAAGGAAGATGGCGCCCGTGCAGTAGTTCAACCGCGGAGCTCCGCCGCTCCGGAATATAATTCAGCGGATCCCGGGGGAGCAGCTACCCCAAATTGCCAGCACAGAGTGCGGAATGTGTGTGGACCAGCCCGGGGGCACCCATTGAATCCTACAGCGCCTGCCGCGGCCGCACCAGGTGTTCGTTGGCGGGATACAGCCGGCCGCTTCGGGAGTGAATACCCAAATTGGGTGCGGAGGTAACGCGGAGCTGAATGGGAGCACCCATGGAAATCAGTAACGTCTCCCACGGTTGACCGAGTGTCCGGAGTTGGGGTACGGGCGGCCGGGATTTGGCAAAATGGCGCTGGAGTAAAGGTAGTTGGGCAGTCCCTGAGAGAGGAGCTGCTTCAGGGAGTAGCTGCTCCACACTATTGACACTAATTGCAAGGAGTCGCCTGGGAGCCCTCACTGTTATCTGCAGCACCTACTGCAGCCGTGCTGAAAGTTGAAGGACGGAGTGCAGCCTGCTGGCAGCACGGCAAGATGGTGCCAGAGTAAAGTCAGCTGTACCACATTAAAGTAAGGCGCGACAGCGGAATAGAGCGGGTTACGTCCCGCTGCCTCACACCCTTGTACGGGCCTATATCACCGCGGGGGAATACAGCGGCAGGCGGCGCCAGACTGGGGTTGACCAAGCAGGCTCACCCCCTGGGGAGCTGTGCGGCCCAGAGAGCATTAACCACAACTGGGGAGGTGGCGGGGGAAGGAACCGCAGAAGAAGAGAGCGTGGAGACAGACGCCTGACTCCAAGATGGCGGCTCGGTGAGCTGTGGATGGGCCCGAGGCGCCGCAGACACCGGTGGGGCGGGTGAAGATGGAGCAGCTGCCCGAAGAGTGAGTTATGGCCGGGAAAGAAGCACACAATGGGCAATGCAGGCATCTGGGGGCCCCACAGGGCAGCCTCATGGACCCCTAGGTGCCTGACCCCAACATGGCGGCCACCCAAGGGTAATAGAATAGCTCCAGATACAAAAAGAAGCTCCCACAGCCACAGAGACTCCATAGCAAAGTCGACCCTACAAGGCACTGAAGGGACCTGATCCCCTGCAGGACCATACTCGAAGCAGGGAGGAGACACCGGACAGGGGGAAAATAGCCTGAAAGGAACGGCCGGGACCCTTGCTGGCTGATTGGGAAAGACCTAGCGCAAACCCACCTGGTGCCCGCGGTGGAAAAATCCACCTCTACTCGGGGAATATCCACGGTAGGCATGAGGACGCAGGGACAAGGGGGTCACTCCAGAAGCACTCTTCGGACTTTTGGAACTGTCCCTTCCACCTCTCTCTCTCTCCACTCTTGACCTGGGTGCAAGCAGGAGGATAGGTCTGGCGGCATTTACCAGCAACACTGACTGGTGCTCCTGATGGAACTTTAACGATGCCCCCTGGGCGGAAACCAAAACTGTCTGTACTTACCGCTGTGCCCAAGCAACTTTGGCTGATGCCCGGTGGAGCCGTCATATGCAGCTATAGAGGAGTTTGGCTATGGTTCACCCCTCGGCCGGCACCTACCCAGCCGGACATCATTTTCCTCTCCTCCCCGTTGTGTTTTCCTACCTGCATTCCGTACCCCCGTTTACCATCCCCCCTCTACCTCTTCACTTCCCAAAAGACGTGTGTATGCGCTAATAAGCTCACATTATTGTGTAATCGCTTTACATGAGGATCAGTGGGTTACAGGATCCTCATATTAAGCGCTCTGATACCTCCGGGTCTAGCCAGCGCTATTTAAAACTTTGTAAATAACTAAATAAATAAATATCGTATGAAGCCGCTTTCCCATTAACATCCGCAGGGCCAGAAGGCGCCCAGCGACTTCCACGAAATTCCCAACTACAGTCCCCTGAAATGTGTGGCCAGGAGGATCGCCACTCTTGCCTTCTTCCCCTGTCCGGAAGAGAAATATTGTCTATCAAACCATTTGGTTAAAAGTCGCCTCCAGTCCGCCCGCATTAGCCGAGTCTCCTGTAGGAGGCAGATATCGCACTTAGCATCTCTCAACAAAGTAAGAAGCGCTCGCCGCTTTGCCGGTGAATTAAGGCCCCGCACATTGAAGCTCATGATGACTACTTTAAGACAGGTCATGGAACATTATGAGAAGGAACAGCTGTGCACCAACCCAGCCTGTAACAAAGAAAAACCAGGGATGGCTGAGTACCCGCCCCCCCCCGCGCCCCAACACCGTGCCCCCAGCCAAGCACCCCCGCCTCCCCTCGCAGCGCTGCTCTGTGTCATCCAGTCTGGTGGGATTGGCCCTCTGTGTATGCATGTGGGTAAATCCAGGGCATATGGCAAAGCATCTAGCGCACCTGAGATGGAGAGGTGGCGGGAGGGCGCACAAGCAGCGCACCCCAATGAGCCCAACCGCCACAACCCCCCCCCCCCAGATGTTCCCGTCCTCCCCAAGCACAACCGCCACCCCTGGCCACCAGAGTCGAAGGCGTACCCTACCCCACTGTGGAAGAGCTGCAGATATCTCGGGGTGGAAAAGGAAAGCAAGAAAAGAAAGAAAGTAGAAAACAACAGAGGGAAAACATGAAGATCACGGAAAGACATCAATGACGTCCTCCAACAAACCGCACCATCGTGCAGGGGTCCATGTGTCTGCCAGTCGGTCATCACTATCCAGAAGGTGGACCTCCCCCACCAAGACTGATGTCGCAAGTCATTGGTCACGGACCCTTCGTTGTAGGATCAGTGTGGAAATTTAGCGTGCAAACTGAACATTATCTGCGCCATCTTGCCTCTCCCCAGCGCCACGCATAGCAAATGCACGGTCGCCATTTTAGGCACCCCACTCTCTCTCCCCGCTCACTCTCGATCGCCAGCGCTTTCCCCCGGCGCTGCAAGCATCCCCCGCGCGCCGGCCACCCCCGCTCTCTCATACAGGCCATAAACCCTCTCCTTCTGCGCGACCCTGCTACGGAACCACATCCGACCGACATCCCATACATGGTCATGCCTCTCCTTTGATAACCCCCTTCCTCTGCGCCCCATTGTCCGAACTGGTCCCAGGCCATCACCTAGCCCTGCGGATGCAGTTTATTGCCCCTACTGTAAGGGAAACACCCCGCATCAAAGGGATTACAGTAGATCAAAGCCCCTACCCCCTGAGACCCGGCCGGTTGCACACACCCCCGGGAATTAGCGGAATTCCCTGCTGCGCGATAGCCATCTCCCACTGCGGGTAGGGTGGGAACCTCTACTGTAACTATGTGTGGGATCGGATCTGAGCCGGGGCTTCAGGGGATGTTCTTTCAGGCATCAAGAGAATCTCAAGAATGTACTATATGTAATAAAGCAATAAACCGGTGTATAAGAGACCAGGTCTCAGAGATGCGGTTAGAGCACCCCGTGACGATACCTTGCTGTCTGATCTGATGTGTTCTGCTCCGACGGAATAAAACTTTGTTTCCTGCCTTCCAGTCTCCGGCGCCTGCCTCTTTCATTGGTAAATTATCGAGTGGTATAAGAGGCGATTACCGCCGGGCAAATACTTGAAAGGTTATCGACTGAAACTGCCGCTACCATTTAACAATTGGCGTCCCAAACGTGGGGCCCATCAGCGACACGTGGATCCAGCGGGAGAGGTCCCGACGACAGAGTGAACGACTGCAACGATCGGGAGAGCTCCTGCCCAATAGACCCTCGTCTGGCAGCCGATCATCCGAACTTCACTGGTTCCGAGCAGACCTCTCTCGAGTGATCTACGGTCCTGACTGGGAACCATCAGGAGTGCCGCGGCAAATACGGAGAGTAGAGGACGATCGGGCGCTGGAGGCGGAAGACGAGAAACTATCCACGCGGTCCGGGTAAGGTCGTGATACACGACAAAATGCGAAATAATTGATTGATTGTTTAAAGCTTTGGAAATACTAGTATTGCTCATTGATTGTGCTCATTGATTGTTCTCTTTGAGATATTCGCTGTCTACAAACGGGGAGGAGTAGAAATACTCTCTCTCTCTCTCCCTTTGCAGATAGTGAAGGGTAGGTAACGCAGACTTTTGTCCCCGTTGAGACCCGTCGTGCCTATCTTTATCTCCCCATTGATTGATTGTCCGAACATTGATTGTTTTGGAGAATAGTACTTTTTGAGATATTCTCTGTTTGCAAATAACGTAGAATAGGAATATTCTGTCTAGTCTTTGCAAATAGTGAAGGGTAGGTAATGCTGACTTTTGTCCCCGTTGAAACCCGTCATGCCTATCTTTATCTCCCATTGATTGATTGATTGATTGATTGTCCGAACACTAGTTGTTCGATATTGGTTCTTTGGAGGTATTCTCTGCTTGCAAATAACGAAGAATAGAGATATTCTGTCTAGTCTTTGCAAGCAGTGAAAAGATAGGTAGTGCTGACTTTTGTCCCCGTTGAAACCCGTCATGCCTATCTTCTCCCCACTGATTGGTAGTTGGTTCTGCCCGGACCGCTTATTAGAGGTGAACCATCCGGCTCCACTGGAGGGCACCCCTAATAAGGACATGTTCACTAAATATGGACTAGTCGCCGTAGCTTATACCAAGCTATGGCATAAATATACAAAGAAGGACCCCGAGAGTCAGTGGCCACTGATGGGATCCTTCGACGACCATAAGATAGAAGCGCTAGAAATAGCTCTGCGTAGCAATAAGACGACGCCTACTATGCTTGACAGTATTGGCATGTGGCGCAAAGAAGCAACGCAACGGAAAAAGAGGGAAGAAGTAAAAGCAGAAAAGGAATTACGAAAGGCAGCTCACCTTGCCGCTAGAAAGTTAGAAGAAGAAATAAAGGAGAGAAGGGAAACTAAATTAAGACAGGAACCCGAAACATCAGGACAGTACGCTGTTAGGACCCCTTCTTTGCTCTACCCTGAGTTGTCCTCCAAGCAGCGGACGAATGATGAATTACTGTTAGGTCCCCCGATCATTTACATGCCCCCTCCATATGCACCCTCCTAGCCAGTAGTGCAACACCTACAACCCCCGAACACGAGCGAAAGCAGTACAGGGGCCTCGGTCCTCACGGCCTCCGCGCCGGCTGAGCCTCTTGCACTGAACCCAATGTCGGTTACAACGCTAGATGACCATGAGATGGGAAAGAAAGAGTCCACCAGACTGAATCGATTAACAAAGGATGAACGAGCAGGAATTGATAAGATAGTAGGGACACTGGTGGAGCGAAAAGAAAGTGAGGAGTATATAACAGACGTGTATAACTCGTATGCCGACAGCCGCAGACGACACTTCGTCGTACGGCTCTGTTATCACGCCCTGAATGCGTATGAGGAAAGATACCACGATAAAGGTCCCGAAGGCTTAGCAGCCCTATATAGGAAGGTAGACATCGGAGAGGAAAGAGAGGGCGACGTTACGAACCTCTTCACTCGTACACTCGAGGTCTACCGACACCTTAAAGAACATGGACAGACCACCAAAGCAGAAACCCCCATAGCGACTAAGCCCCAGGAAGGGAGGGCTGATGCCATGATGCCCATTAAAGAAGCTGCCCCCTACTGGGTCCCCCCACGAGGTCTGGGAACACATGACGACATCAACCACCAAGATGCGAAGGGAAGGGTTGTATATAACTGGGTCTACCAGCCGTGGGACCGGCAAGACATTTTGACCTTTAGAAAAACTCTACCCGACTTAAGAAAGAACCCGACTGCCTTCTACACTGAACTGGGTACAGCCTTAGGTTCTACGATTATGACTTTAGCAGATATCGACTTGTTCTTTGGGCTATGTCTGCCGGCTGATGTGTGGAAACAAATCCGGAAAGTTGACCACGCTGAACCGTTCGGATATACCTGGGTACAACTCGATACCATAGATAAGCAGCGAGAACCAGGACAGAAACCCCCAAAAGCCATATTAGAGCTCCCAGACAAGATTGTACTAAAACTGAAGACTCTAATCCCAGAAAGAAAGGTAGATTGGTCGATAGTAACGGCTTGCCGCCAGAAACCCCAGGAGGATGTGTCTGAATACTTCTCCCGATTCGAGACTGTGTTTTCCGATTACAGTGGCCAAGACATGACCACCGCAACCGGACATCACCTCTTTGTCCAGAATTATGTGAAGGGTCTGACACAAGAAATTTCCCAGAAATTACAGACCAGCGAGAGTAGCTGGGCAGCCTCCAAACCCGCAGCGATTCTCCAGATGGCCCAATACTACGAAAATCAGAAAAACGAGAACGATAGGGCATCAGAGAAGAAGAAAAAGGAACTGAAGGAGAGGGTAATGATAGCTCAGTTGCAAGGGGTGACCATAGGAAGGGAACCCCCAAAAGAGAATTACCACCCAACCGCCCCTAGAAAGCTACCCCCTAGGGACCATACACCTGCACCCTACAACGGACGGAGAGACTTAGATGGGAACCAATGTGCGTTCTGTAGAGGGTTCGGACACTGGAAATCCCAGTGCCCAGTCCTTCTGGAACTAAACAAAAATAGGGATCCCAGAGACACAGCATATGACCCCAGAAACAGAGGACAGGGACGAGGGCACACGAACGACGCAACCAACGTCAGGCCAGGCAACCCAAACGCCTTTGACCGCCCCCGACAAAACCAGTGTCAGCAGTCCGACTATGAAAGCACCCATGACTTCGCATAGGACCGCCAGGGGCAAGGGAGGGATCCAGTCGAACTCCGTGTTGACCAGCAAGGCCCTTACGTCACTGCTAAGGTCTTGGGCACAAAATCCCCATTCCTGGTAGACACTGGGGCGACACGTAGTGCGTTATCCAAACGACTGATCCCTAGGGCACCCTTGTCTGGCTCACATGTAACCTCAATAGGCTTCGATGGAACGCCCTCCACTAACCCATTATCAGCACCAATCTCCTTTGACTTAGAAGATAACACCACTGACACGACCTTTCTGCTCTCCTCCAACACCCCCGATGCTATTATGGGACTTGATTTGCTAAAACATTTTCGAGCTACCATCAGATGCTCCCCAGACGGAGTTCGAGTCATCCTACACGATAACCCAGATCTGTCCAGACCCTGTCACACACGGTGTATGCTCTCTATAACCGATGCGGACATGTCCCTACTCGACACATTACCTTCACATCTATGGGCTAAAACCGACTCAGATGTAGGACGCATGGTGATCGACCCGGTACACATAACCGTCCGACCGGACGCAGTGCTCCCAAAGCTTCCACAGTATCGGATATCACCCGAAGGCGAGAAGGAATTGGTGGAAATCATCGAGTCCCTAGTCGAGGCAGGAGTGGTAGAAGAAGTAGTGAGTAATGTTTGCAACAGCCCTATCCTACCCATTGTAAAGAAGCAAGGCGAGGGGGATGAGAAAGCCTACCGCTTCATTGTTGACTTGCGAGAGGTTAACAAAGTAGTCATACCCCAGTACCCCGTGGTCTCAGACATCACCACCATCCTCACCCTGATTCCATCCACTGCCACCATCTTTACTGTTATTGATCTCAAGAACGCATTCTTTTCCATCCCCATCCACCCAGACAGCCGCTACCTGTTCGGATTCACTTTAAAAGCCCGTTCATACAGATTCTGCAGGGCACCCCAAGGCTACACTGAGAGTCCCAGTATTTACAGCCAAGCCCTCAAGAGGCAACTGGATGCAGTCCAACTACCCGATGGAGTGGTGTTGATACAGTACGTCGATGACATTCTTTTGGCGGCCGACACCGCTCCACTTGCCGTCACAGCCACCATTCACCTCCTCCGCTTCCTTGCGGAGAACGGTCACAAGGTCTCCAGAAAGAAATTGCAATTCTGCCAGCCCCAAGTAACGTATCTAGGCCACCTACTATCCAAAGACGGGAGGAAACTTACCCCTGACCGAATTCAAACCATTCTAGAAACCCCTGTTCCCAAAACTCAGAAGCAAGTGCGGTCCCTAGTGGGCCTCACCTCCTTTTGTCGACAGTGGTTGCCAAATTTCAGTCTTATCGTAAAACCTCTGCTTTCCCTGCTGGCTAAAGATACCCCCTTCCCCCTCCCCTGGACACCCGAATGCCAATCCTCCTTCAAAGAATTACGAGACGCCCTCTGCTCGGCCCCAGTCCTAGGAACCCCAGACTACACTAAACCTTTCTCCCTCTACACCCACGAAAGGGAGGGATGTGCGTTGTCTGTCCTAACCCAGTCCATAGGCCCTAAGCAACGCCCTTGTGCCTACTTCTCTGCCACTCTTGACCCCGTAGCCAGAGCTTTGCCCGCCTGCCTTCGAGCAGTAGCCGCCGCTGCTGTCTCTATCCGGCAAAGTGAGGGGATCGTGCTCTCGAACCCCCTCACCGTGCTAGTACCCCATGCTGTTGATACCCTCCTGAACCAAACCAAGACTCAACACCTGACTAGCGCACGACTGACTGGTTATGAACTGACTCTGCTTGCACCCCATATCACATTGAAACGATGCACCACTCTGAATCCAGCTACTCTACTACCTCTCCCTGACGCTGACCCCAATGCATCCCCTATACATGATTGCGTGACCCTCACCGACGAACAAACCAAGAGTAGGGTTGACCTCCGGGATACTGCCTTCCCGGACCCTGACGGAGAACTGTGGGTGGATGGCTCATGCATCAAGCTCCCTGATGGCACCACCTCAGCTGCCTATGCAGTCACCACAGCTCGAACAGTTGTTGAGACAGCCCGCATCACACAGCGATCCGCACAGGCGGCTGAACTAATTGCCCTCACACGAGCCTGCATCCTGGCAGCAGGGACAACCGCAAACATTTACACAGACAGTCAGTATGCCTTTGGGGTAGTTCACCACTTCGGGCTCTTATGGAAAGAGAGGGGATTCTTGACTTCTCATGGCACACCCATCCTGCATGGAGATCTAGTCTCTGCCCTGACCGAAGCAGTCCTCCTCCCCACACGGTTAGCTGTGATCAAATGCCAGGCACACAAGAAAGTGACAGACATTATAGGTCAGGGAAATGCACTAGCTGACATTACTGCCCGAACCACAGCCGAGAATAGGTCCACGACCCGCATGTACGTGACCAGGTCACAAACTGAGAAATGGAAGGATGCTAGGTAAACGATTAGGGATATCCAACTAGCCAGCACACCACACGAATTAACTGAATGGGCCCGGGTGGGATTGAAGGACGATGACGGTTGTTGGCGAACTAAAGACTCGAACAAATGGTTGCTACCCGACTCATACTTGATCCCCATGCTGACCATGGCACACTCCCCCGCACACATAGGGTCTGCCCCCATGATCGAACTCATCTCCAAAGTCTGGCACAACGACAGAATACCAGACTCAGCCAAACGTCTGGTCCAACAATGCCTAGTATGCCTCCAACACAACCCTGGGAAAGGAACTGCTGTACCCCGGGGAGGGTTTGGGGTCCCCAATCACCCCTTTGAAGTCCTACAAATGGACTATGTCCAGCTAGAAAGGTGCCAAGGTTTAAAGTATGTACTTGTCGTTGTGTGTGCCTTCAGCAAGTGGGTGGAAGCCTACCCAACCCATGACAACACCGCTATGACTACCGCAAAAGTACTACTGAAGGAATTCTTCCCCCGATACGGCCTTTGTCGAATTTTGTGGAGCGACAACGGCCCCCACTTCGTAGCCGAAGTTATCCAACTCATCTTAAAGGGGTTGGGTGTAAAACAGAAATTCCATGCGGTCTTCCATCCCCAATCTGCAGGCCTGGTTGAGCGACACAATGCCACATTGAAGCTTAAGATAGCAAAAATAGTCGCCACCACAGGACTAAGATGGCCAGACGCTCTCCCACTAGCATTGCTATCAATGCGTTCCACCCCCACCAAACACCACTTAACCCCCTACGAGGTCGTCTTTGGGCGGCCCATGAACCTTTGGACTGCACCAAAACCAACATCCATCCACGACGTCCCGGACGTCCTCATGTCTGACTATTTGTATAACCTAACTAAGACGTTGTCTGTTATCCATCAGCAGGTGCTGCACGCCATTCCCGATGTTTCCAGGGGCCCGGGACACGACATCCAACCCGGTGACTTCGTCTTAGTGCGTAACTTCCAGCGCACCAAGAGTCTGGAGCCCCGGTGGACGGGCCCCCTGCAAGTCCTGATCACCACCCGAACAGCTCTCCGAGTGGAGGGGAAACGCAATTGGCTGCATGCACACCACTGCAAGAAGATATCACCGACCCTGACAACCACGGACAACATCACCGCCCAAGAGGAACTTCTGGACAAAGACCGACCATCCCTGAGCCGCTGCCCGGATACAGAGACACTTGAATTGATTGAATATCCCGATCCCACTGTGCCATCCAAAGAAGGGTATAACTTGCGACGAAAGGAGAGAACTTCGGCTAAGCAGACCACAGGCTAAGTGGAAATCTCAGAACGGTAGCCTAGTCACCTCAAAGGCCACCAGGAGAGAAACTAAAACAAAGTCTGTGGATCTGCCCGCTACCGAGTCTCTTGAAGGTGATGGAAGCGCCCGACATGAAGATGATGGAAGCAACCGGACGTCCGAAGATCCACTACAAAAACCCAAAGACTGACCGAATGCACAGCTTTAAGACAATAGCACTTTTCATTTCCCTTCTCTTTTGCCTTCTCCTCGTGGTCACCTTCTGGATCATGGAGGAGAGCACACCCGCTCATAAGACATTGCTGACCACCGTTCAACCTACCACCACGAAAGAACACCATCTGATCTCACTTTCACCCCAACTCCGAGAAAGGCGTAAGGAGTTCTGGAATAACTCTTTTGTGCAGTTGCTCCACCAACACAATCTTGCCACCAACGCCACTAACTGCTGGATCTGTGGATTGCTGCCCCATGCCACTGGGCACTCAATCCCTTTCATCCCTTCACCTTTTTCTGTCCATGGTTCCTGCCTCGCCTGGCTGATCCTCCTGCAGGAGAGCTACAAGGACAATGCCACTTCCGGCCGAACCATGTCACACTTCTACCATGGGTTCTGGCTGAACAAAACTGGTAGAACCTCCGCCCTCTTCTGCCCTCTGAGATCGAACACTTCCTTTCACATGGACATCCCCGCCAAAGAACGAATCGAAATGCAAGTGTTCAACAATCCAGCCAGACCCACCTTCTCTTACCTCCGAAAACGGACAGCCGCCACCCTAACAGTGGCCCTGTCCGTCATCAACATCACTGGATCTGTATGCCTCGAAGGCCTGGGGGCACAGCTGGTGGGCCACAGCTCCTGCCTCATCACCCGAACATTGGACTCAGTTGACCCACCCTCCTTTGTTGCCTCCCCGAATATGTACTTCGTCTGTGGTACTAAGGCCTACACCTGGCTCCCGAAAGGTTGGGGAGGCACCTGCTACATCGCCTTTTTCCTTCCTCCGACGTATGTGGCTCCAGCAAACCATCACCGACAGAAACGTGCCAAAGACATTGTACAAGCCGACTCCACCGGAGCACAGTTCATGGACGCAGTAAAGGGTCTTGTTCCGCTCTGGGGTCCGATGGCAAACAGCCGTGCCATCCGCCACTTAACCCAGGCAGTCGAAACAGCAATGAACATTACAGCTGGCGCTCTCGCCAACAACACCGCTGAACTTCAGGCCGTCCGCCTGGTGGCTCTCCAGAACCGCCTTGTTCTAGATGTGGTTCTGGCTGATCGCGGAGGAGCATGCCGCATCATTGGGTCCAGCTGTTGTACCTACGTACCGGATAACTCACCCTCAGTCTACAAAGCAATTGAACACCTCCACAGACTGTCCACAGAGGTCCATCAAGAGCAAGAAGAATGGTCACTGGGGAGTTGGTTTTGGGACACTATTAAAGGTTGGGGATGGAGGCTGTTTTCATTTATCCTCATACCAATCGTGATACTATGTGGATGTTGCTTGGGGATTCAGTGTCTGCCACCTTTATGTTCGCTTTTTATGAACTGCATCTGCCCTAAGACTTTGGACTTTGAAACAGAGCGGATGAAAGCTCTGAATGAGGTGGAGGTACGGGGTATTATGGGGATAGATCCAAACTAGGCAAGCTGGCGAGACATGTTAAAAGGGAGGACTGTGGAAATTTAGCGTGCAAACTGAACATTATCTGCGCCATCTTGCCTCTCCCCCGCGCCACGCATAGCAAATGCACGGTCGCCATTTTAGGCACCCCACTCTCTCTCCCCGCTCACTCTCGATCGCCAGCGCTTTCCCCCGGCACTGCGAGCATCCCCCGCGCGCCGGCCACCCCCGCTCTCTCATACAGGCCATAAACCCTCTCCTTCTGCGCGACCCTGCTACGGAACCACATCCGACCGACATCCCATACATGGTCATGCCTCTCCTTTGATAACCCCCTTCCTCTGCGCCCCATTGTCCGAACTGGTCCCAGGCCATCACCTAGCCCTGCGGATGCAGTTTATTGCCCCTACTGTAAGGGAAACACCCCGCATCAAAGGGATTACAGTAGATCAAAGCCCCTACCCCCTGAGACCCGGCCGGTTGCACAAACCCCCGGGAATTAGCGGAATTCCCTGCTGCGCGATAGCCATCTCCCACTGCGGGTAGGGTGGGAACCTCTACTGTAACTATGTGTGGGATCGGATCTGAGCCGGGGCTTCAGGGGATGTTCTTTCAGGCATCAAGAGAATCTCAAGAATGTACTATATGTAATAAAGCAATAAACCGGTGTATAAGAGACCAGGTCTCAGAGATGCGGTTAGAGCACCTCGTGACGATACCTTGCTGTCTGATCTGATGTGTTCTGCTCCGACGGAATAAAACTTTGTTTCCTGCCTTCCAGTCTCCGGCGCCTGCCTCTTTCATTGGTAAATTATCGAGTGGTATAAGAGGCGATTACCGCCGGGCAAATACTTGAAAGGTTATCGACTGAAACTGCCGCTACCATTTAACATCAGGACTCGGGACATCAACCACCAGGAACCACAGTCCTGGCTCTACAGCTGACTGAGCAGGGCATTCCTTTCCCGCTGAAGTTCCTCCTCCGAAGGCTTCGCCAGAGCGCCTCTCATAGGGCCCCGTCTCCTACCCGCTCTCGGCAGCTTCCTGGTCGTGGACCTCCCGCCGTCACCTCGGATTCCTCCGGCACCGTCAGAGCGTCGCCAAGTATGTCCTTCGCCTCCTGCACAGTCCGCTCGCAATGCGTTTCATTGTTCCAGACAAAGGACAGGCGGAATGGGTGCTCCCACCGGTACCGAATCCCCTGCTCACAAAGGAGGGATGTGACTGGTAACAGGCCACTGCAGGGTAAGGGGTGAAAGATTCTGGAAGACCCCAGAGGCCCTCGAATTCCACCGTCGAGCGGTCCCGTGTGGCAGCCATGATGATCTACTTCTGTCGGTAGGAATGCAGGCAGGTCAGGATGTCCTGTGGCTGGCTGGGGCCTGAGGCGGGTCGCCCATCCCGATGTGTGTGATCCAACGTGACCTCCTTGTCTCGCAACTCCGGAGCCACGTGTTTAAAGAGGCGAAGAACCCATTCTTCCAGTTTGCCACCATCTGCCAAAAGTGGCACACCCTTAATGCGAATTTTAGAGCGCCTCAAGCGATTTTCTAGGTCTTCCAGCTTGAGGTACAGCTCGTCGTTCCGTTCTCGGAGGTCGATAAGCTCCTGGGCCTGAAGTGCAAGTTCTTCCTCTCGCCTGTCCCCGTTGCAATCCAGGGTGTCCACTCGATCCCCTATATCATTGAGCTCCGTCCGGAGCTGCTTGACATCGGAGGCCATTTCTTGACGCAGGCTAGTGAAATCATCTCGGAGGGAGCTGAAGAGCTGTTCTATGAATTAATTTGTGACAGGCTCAGCGGTGTGGCTGGCCTCTGGATCCCTCCCTGGCTCGCCTGTCTTTTTCCCGCCTGTTTTCTGGAGCAGGTCTTTAATGGATGGATCCTTGCTCATGGTGTCTCTCCTGGCTCGTGGGGTGGTCATAGACACAGCCGGGAGGCCCGGGGCTTCGCAACTCCAGGTGCAGGGGTAGAAGCTCCGCCAGCCGTCAGCAGCGTCAGGAGGTACAAGCAAGGCCCAGACTAGGGCCTCTTCACACTGAGCTCTCTCTCACGTCTGGTCTTACCCCGCTAAGGGTCGTTGAGTCCCTGTAGTGTGGTTGTTGAGACCCCCGCCGATCCCCCCGACTGGACTGGCAGTGGAGGGGCCGTATCCCAGTCGGGCCCCCAGCAACAGAGATTAAAGGAGGCCAGATCACAAGGCCCAGATCACCTTAGGCGCAGTCCTACGTAGGGCCCCACTGCCCTCAAGGGAGACGGCGGAGGATGGGTCTGGGTCCTCTCCCAAAATTACGGCGTGTGTGCTGGCCGGCCTCAAAGTCGCGCCACTGTTGAGCCGAGCTAGGGGTCGTCACCAGTCCGTGTTATGCAGGGCCTCCGCCTCCCGCTGTTCATTTCGGTGCCATTGAAGCCGCAGCGCTGTTCTCCACCACTCTCGCGCGCCACCGCTGGGCACTTAGTGCTTCGCGCGGATCAGGCCATGCACTCACCCAATACAGCGTGGCTCCGTCCCTCTGCCCCAAGCCAGCCACTGCCGCCATCTGGTCCCTCAGAGCCGGGGGGGGGGGGGGCACACCACTGGCTCTCAGCCTCAGGCCTCACTGAGTATGGCCGCCTCGTGGTCTCCGGTCCTGGGCCTCGGACAGGCCCTGTCGCTGGTCTGCAGGAGGCAGCAGGCCCCCCCGGAGTCACTGGCCGCACCGCCTCACTCTACGCTGCAAGCAGGGGACCACCAGCTCCAAATGCGGCGGGAACCACAACTACAGGGGCAGTCTCTGCAACCACCAGGTCCCCCGAGGCAATCCCCCGCTGTCACAGTTCACAAGGCCAGTCTCCGCATCCAGGCCGCCGGAGCCAGTTCCCACTGAAGGCGGGGGCCACTCACCAGCCCGCCGCACTCTCCGTCCGCCGCGCAGACCGGGGTCGCTTTTGGCCCCCTCTGGGTACCGCCAATGGATGCCTTGAATCGGCCTCAGCGAGCGGAGCCCCAAGGAAATGGTGCTACTAGGCCACCATCATTGCCACGCCCCTGCTCGCTGCTTTTAGAGATGGTTTTTCCCCCTTTATTTGCACAGCTTTCTCCCTTACCCTTCCTGCATTGTTGCTTGCCCAGTCTGCCCTGCCGCTACTGTTGCTTGCCCAGTCTGCCCTGCCCCCACTGTTGCTTGCCTTGCCCGTCAACCCCTACCTAGTTTCCTCTTCGTTTGCGCCCTCGAGTCACGCCAGAAAAAAAAAGGGGCCAAAAGTCACGCTAGCGGGTTTCAAGATGCTATCAAGATGCAGCTCTCCCCCCCCCCGCTCTGCAAGGCTTTTTTGGTGCTATCTTTGTGTGGGGCCAACACGATGAACTTCAGTTCAGCCACAAGATAATTAAACTGTTTTGTGAAGGTATAGAATAATCCCATACTAAGAAAACGCATCAATGCCCCATGTGGTCAGTGCTGGCCACATCACAGCATTTTTTCTTTCCAACTTTCAGCCATACTGCATAGCAACCGAGCTGCTACATAACATGGCTAAATGACACTGACAAAGCCAATAGCTCTTCCAAAGGTGAGCCCTATTTGCTTTGCCAATACTCGTTATCATTTTGAATGATTTTAGGTTTTTCCATTGCTTACTTGGATGGTTGTTCTCAGTTAGCAAATTTGCTACAATGTCTACTTTACTAATGCTTCCGTTAGTTAAAGTAAAAGTGAAGAAGTCTGATCCAGATAAAGATATTTCATATATGCATATATTAGTGTGCTAGAGGACATTGCCATGTTTCACTGAGCAGGGTGGTCAATTGTCTATTCCCTGGCTTGTGCAAATTGTTTTCTAGAGAGGCACTTGTACCCAGGTGTACAGCATCCTAAAAATCTTCTATAGGTCTGACCACTGTGGACCCACATTGGATAACTCTGAATTCCAGAGTGTCTGAGTTGCAGGCTGCACAAGCTGCTCAAACGACACAGATGGCATGGAGGCCTTACCTCTAAAGCAGGGAATCTTCATTACAATTTATACCTGGCCTTTCCTAAAGCTCAATTGACAAGCCTTCCCTTTATCCAAAGTCTGCATTCTCACATAGATTACTTGATCAGGTATCACTGGTGTTCCGTTTCCAAAGGATTTTTTTGCTTCCAGTTTTAAGCTGTTCATGTCAGGGGCCTAGTTTACTATGAAACAGATTTTTGCAGCTCAGTTCCTAAATTGCTCTGAAATCACATGGGGGGTGGGGGGGAGAAGGGGGTGGGCAGATCTTTTTATGACATGGCTATTAAGCGCTGAACCTCCCTGCCTCTTGTGATTCTTATGGAACTCAACTGCCCCCTTTTCCTTTTTGTAAGAAGATTAAAACTTGCCTCATTTCAATCCGAATGTATTAGGAAGGTATACTGTCTTTATGTTTTTCTATTGGTCAGCTTCAATGCCTCACGACACCCTTTCTGGGTAACAACTGCATGTTTTAAAATATAAATCTATCTTGTACTACTTACTTTATGTCTTGATGAACACTATAACTAATAAAGCCTCCAAAGGGGAACGTTGTCAAGTAAATTGAGGGCCAGTTTCTGGGAAACTGAATGGACTTGAACAAGCATATGTAGACATTTTTTACCTAGCGCTACAGGTAAAAAGCCAGTGAGCAACTCCGTAACAAACGGGTGCCACCAACTATCAGCCTCTCTGTTGAATTGAGGTGGGGAGGTTAGGTGGGGGTGGGGTAGGGGAGGTAGCCATACTCTACTATGTTTGGGGACACACTAAGTGCATTCTCACTGGCAGAGCCTTGTGTTCAGCACGGAAAATAGCTCCAATGTGCTCAAAATGTCGAAACCTATGGGGAGCCAACACAATCTGGTAGAAACGTCAAATAGCAGCACAGGTAACCTTTTACCCTTAGTGAAGGGCACCTGTGCTGGATGTTTGACTTGCCTAGGGCACGGAAAACCTATCAGGTATCCCACAGCAAGATCCTGGAGGGCGTATAGCCCCACACAGGGACACTCGTGCAAATGGGCAGCTACCATGAGCCAATGCAAGTCCACTCACACGGACCACTAAATCCTCCACAACAATGAATAGAGTAAGTCTGGATAGTAGATATTTATCATAGCCTTGTTTCAGAAGACCATTATTGCAATATGACCATACTTTCGGCAAATGTTTTAACAAGGACTCACCATAATGCCAAGTAGAAAAGGCAGCAAAGATCCAAATTCAGCATTCATGGTAGAGGGTTACAGATCACATGCATTAGCTGAATTTTCAGTACAATCCAAATTCCAAGGGCTCCTGTAAATTCACATTGGACAAAGAGGTGCTGTTAGAAACATCATCAGCAAAACCTAATCTTTAATATTTCAGCAACTACCATGCTTTGCACTGTGAAATTAAGTTTTACAAGAAGCTGTAGTTATTGCTTATATCAAGAGTTCATGCTTCTCCTGCAGGATGGGACCAAGATAGAAATTTTCATGTAGACAGTAGAACATGCACTGTTGTCCCTTTACTTTCTAATTAAGTCAAAAGGAAGGTACATTCTGGTCCTCAGAATATTAGCTAAATGGCTAGAATTGTAAAAGGTCTGTATAGTGCTTATAAAGAACATAGGCCCGGGTCTTCAGGAAGGGGATGTTTTTAGCAACTGAAACGTATTCTTGTATATTCCAGTGTGCATGCTAAACAGGCGTTAAATCGGTTTCATGGAAGACATATAACATCAGATCCTATTTTGAGAGTATTAAGCTATACTAGTTGTGCATCCACACTGTGGAAGCCCTGGTATTTTCTGTAGCTCTACATTTAACTCATCAAGAATCTGGTAGCACAGTTGACTCGGAGCGCTCTTCATAGAACAGTAAATATGTTGTGTACTGAATTCATCAAATATGTGTAATAAATCAAGTCCTTTCACTGGCACTCAAGCACTCCTTCTATAAGTGGTTTCCAGGGCTTGTAAAATCCACTCACTATGGCGAGACAGATTTAATCAGGACGAGCTATTTTTAGGGCCTACTCGCCCCTTCTGGGGAACTGACAACAGGTTTTCTACTTGCTCACAAAGTGAATGAGCAATAAAGATGCCTTTAAATCTTGTTATCTTGTCACATTTGCTTGGCGTTCAGAGACAGAGGTCAAAAGTCAGTTTGTCTTACTACATTTACTTTTCTTTCTTTGACTGAAGTTAGAGGATTATGTAAAGAGAACCGTGTGACAATTGCACTGTGCAAAGCATGTGAAATGAAAATTAAGATTTCAAGCTTTTTTTTCTAACACTGAAATAGCTAATAAGTGAACTGTTCAAACATTTCAAATATATTTCACTAGTTATGAAGACACATTTTTGTAATTCTGCAGTGAAAGTAAGATTTTAATAGGATCAAAACAAACCAGAACACTTTACTTTATGATGACCATTTAAACAAAAATGTGTCTTGATAACTAGTGAAATATATTTGAAATGTTTGAACAGTTCACTTATTAGCTATTTCAGTGTTGAGTTAGAAAAGAAAAGCCTGAAATCTCACAGCCTTTCATTTCACATGTTTTGCACAGCATGATTATAGAGAACAGTACTGAATCTGCCCCACGTCTTACTCCCCCCCCCCCCCGACTGCCTAGATATTAATGATAAAGAAGTCACTATGGCAATTAACAGCATTATCCCCAAAAAGCCCCAAGGCTCGTTAAGGTCCCCGGAGATCTTATTCTAGGTAGACCCGATATGTGAGGGCTCTATTTTTCCTATTTTGTTATAAGTGCTATGATGAGGGGTGCTCCTATTACCCCAACATGGGCTGGGGCCGAAACTATGCAAAAATGTACAAAATGGGAACTCGGGACACCTCAGCCAATTATAGGCCTAGCAGCCTAACTGGTTGTACTCAATAACTCTTTGCAAGGGTTTTGCTGAATTGGCTTTCAGAATGCACAACTGTGACCTGGATACTATCGTCCCTGCAGGCCGGGTTCAGTAAACAGGTGAGCAGATTAAATTAGGTCCTCCAGTTTTAGCTCCTATATTGGAAGTCTGTCTTATTGAGGCAGGGACGGCTCATTGTAATATTTGTTGGTCTTAGATCAGCTTTCGATCTAGTTTCCCGCCCAAGTTATGGCAGGTGATGGCTGATTTGGTGGCACTGCATTACCTGTTGAATATGATCATGTGTATGCACGGAAATAATTTCGCGTAAGATGTGGACAGATGGGTTAACTGACCAAGCCTTTTCCTGTCAAATGGTGGGTGAGACTGTGGTGTGTCCTTGCCCCAACCCTCTTCTCACTTTTTAATAATGACCGAGCAACTTTTGTGGCCACAGGCCCTGTTTGCAGACAAAATGCTGTTTATTTCGAAATCCCCCACGGGTCTCCACAAGATTCTGCATAGATTGGTTTCCTTTTGTGCTCTCAGAGGTTTATACATAAATATCACCAAACAAACTTTATGATACTTAACCCCTGCAGCACCACACGCCTTAATCCTGCCCTTAGAGGGTCCCACGTGGAACGTGTGCGCACGTACGAGTACTTGGGAGTAACACTGACTGAGCATTTTAATTGGAAACTGCATATAGTTAGTAGCAGACTATGGATAGATCAGATTTCAAGGTATATTGTAAAACTAAAAGGAGCTCTTCTTTCCGCCCTATTTTCCCGTGCTTCAAGTCATTAACTGCCAAGCACTTGGTTCTGCTCTCTATGGAGCAGAGCTCTGGGGGCACAGGGATGTGTCCACCCTGGGACTTGCTGAAAATCGATTCCTTTGAGAATTGATTGGTCTACCCCTTAGTATCCCGTTGCTTCCTTTAAGGCTAGACATGGGGCAAAACAAATTAACAGAAGTGATCGGATTAAGGCCTATACTTTATTGGAAGAGATTTGGTCCATCCCTGAGCTGGCTCCTTATCTGGTAGGTTTGCAGGAGATACTCGGTAGTGTGGGAGCGAATGATATCCGTTTGCTCAAGTAAATTAGGGTAAACCTTTTAAACATTGGCCTTAGTCGTCTTTGGGACGCCCCTTATGAGTGCAGTGTAACATCAAAGGCCGAAAATAAAGATTGCTTATTGGCAATACAGGCTAAATTTGCTGCACGCACAGGCACAAGGAACCTTGACATCGGTTTTTTTCCAATATAAAGTTAACTATGAATTGGAGACCACCTTTTTGGATGACATTGAGCCGGCAACTGCAAGGAAACTCTATATGCAATTTAGATACGGGTCTCTTCCTCTATTTTCCTTTACAGCTAGGTGGGGGTGGGGTAAACTGAGGCCCTCTCTCCAGGAATGTGCTTCATGCCTCTCAGCGAGGGAATCACTTGAGCTGGTTTATTCTTTTGCCCGGATTATCGAGGCCCTGGGAATTTGTACATCCACCCAATGTGCCATAACATAGGGTTTAGGATGTGCAGAGTGGCACTGGGAATTCTGAAATGTGACACCAGCCCATGTGCAGTATTTGCAGTCTCATATTATTTGTTGCCCGCGTGGAGGGAGGATCAGGCATTTTAACATAAAACAGAACCTCATTGATTAGTCCCACTCGAGGTGTAAATAATTAGACCTGTGGAATTATTTGCTGTATGAATACCTCTAGTGTTTTATATTACTTTTTAATGGTTTTTATAATACATGTATTTATGCAATGTGTATTTATCTACTTTACTGTGCTTTTAACTGCTTGTCATTTGATGGCATATTGCCGAATAAATTTATTGATTTATTTGAAATGCTTCAACATTTCACTTATTAGCTATTTCAGTGTTGGGTTAGAAAACAAAAGCCTGAAATCTTACTGTCTTTCATTTCACATGCTTTGCACAGCAGGATTGTCACACAGTTCACTTTACAAAATCCTTTAACTTCAGTCACAGAAAGAAAAGTAAATGTAGAAAGACAAACTGCCTTTTGACCTCTGTTTCTGAAAGCCGAGCAGACGTGACAAGATTTAAAGGCATCTTTATTGGTCATTCACTCTTTGTGAGCAAGCAGAACAGAACACCTGTTGTAAGCTCGCCAGAATAGGCGAGTAGGCTCTAAAAATAGCTCATCCTGATTAAATCTGGCTCGCCATAGCAGGTGAGTTTTTTGAGCCCTGCAGTGGGTGCCTCTACCAGGTTGAAGAGATAAAATACATGCCTACATGTACATGGAGCGATAGCCAAGTCTGGATCCTGGACGGTAGGACGAGGTCTGTGGAAATGACAATACAGTTACAGAGCAGAGTTCTGCTTTCGTTTTTTATATCACAGCAAAAATCAAATATGAGAGCTTAATGTTCATGATTTTTCTTAAACAAAAGTAAAACTAACATTTTTGCTGGTACTTAAATAATGGTCTTTATCAGCCAACTTAACAGTGTCCATTTTGTTGTTCTCAAAATGATGTAAGAAACAGTTGCCCTTGCTGGGAATTGAACCTGTGAATTACATAAAGTATATCTGTAAATAAAAATAGCGGCCAATACTAAATCATGCTGCCGCATGTCGCTATCCTTCACGTGTACCCCCATACACCTGATCATTTGAACCATACTAACTGCTACCCTGTTTTTGCAAGCCTATGTCCCTTTTGTTCACAAAATGTGGGTTTATTTGGATCCCGCGTCCAACTCCCAACACTCTCATCGCCTTCCCGATGGACTGCTATGTGGCTAAAGCCATGTTAAGTAACTCCAGTGGAGCCATCCAAGTAGGCGCTTGTTGAAGGAGGCAGTCTTTACATTCATGCCTATACTTGAGAGTCACTCTGTCATGTTGTACATTCACAGCACGTGTATTTCATGCTATTGTCCAATGGCAGCTATCATCAATAATGCAATCCTAAAGTTCGGTGCAGTGCCCTGAAATGGTCCACATGGCAAAATGTGTTTTTCTATTTACATAGCATGCAATAATTGCAGTATAGACTACTAATCATTCTGATGGTTCTTACAAATGTTTCCCGAGTGGAATGCAGGGGCCAGAATCTAAGCGCTTTGTGTGCAAAGCTAACCCAAAGCTGATAGTGCTGAACTTTGGAGGAGCAAGGTATTGACTGAGGGGCATGCTCTCCCATGCCTCCTACACGTGTTATTTATTTTTGTATAATAGCTTAGCGGGTTAATTCACCTGTCACTGAGACTGTAATTGTAGATCAAAGTTTACATTGTAGTGCAGTTCATTGTAAGACTGAGGAAAGAGGTGTGGTATGTGTGTGTGTCTATTCTAGGCAGGGCCCTTTTTTTCTCGTCAAATTCAAAATTATAATAATTAGATGCGAATACCAAGTATATTAAGACTTCAACTGTCAAAATTATCAAAGAGAACAAATGTTGGCAGCATGCATGAGATTACTCACTATAGATGGCCACATAACAGAGATCCCTCGCTCCAAGAAGTGTCAGACACTGTGCAGGCTTATTTCTCACACCCCTCGCATATGGTAAAATAGAGGTATACGTGATCCGACGTTACTATCGGGATTACTTCGCCTTGAAACTTTTATTGAAATACTTTAATGTTAAGATATTACAAATCAAACTGGAGCTACCTATTAACAAGAATTTTGAAGAAAGATACCATTGCCAGGATATCAAGCTGAAATCTTGCAAACTAGACGAATTCTATCCTCAAGGAGTCTTGAAAAAGCCCCAAACCTGTGAACCATTTATATGGCAAAACACTTGTTGGCTGAAAAAATATAAAAACAACTGAACTTCAATGCTTCTGCAAGGAAGAAGTTTATTACAATATGTATTAAATACTCATGTTTTCTTGAATTATTATGTGCATCTCTCTATAAACGAAACCCGAAGCTCACTTTTTCGTTTCTTAAATCATTTTGACAATTACTTTCTTTATAAAGTGGGTATTTGCATCCTATTAGTATTACAATGACTTGTGAGATTGATGCACCTGACAGTCACCACCTTTCTGGTAGACGTAATCAGAGACACAGAAGGACATGCCCTGCCTAGAAACTGCCACTCCTTAAACAATAAACATCGCAGGTCCACACCTCACGCTTACCATCTAACAAACATGCAGTGCTCAGGAAAATCTATTCAGCATTCTCTTCCTAGCAAGGACCTCACTGAGTTTATAAGAGGAGCCTTGCCTTCGTTATCCCTCACTTCAGTATCTAGTCATCCTCAAGCCACAGGAATGCTGGCAGTACACTTCTGTTCACTGGGGAGGCTGTCCTCACCCCCATCCTGTGCCATGCTAAATCAGTGGCATTCATAATGGACTCCCCTTTTCTAATTAATACTGTGACACAAGCTTTAAGGATGCACATGATAAAACATCCACTCAAGCACTTGGAAAATCTTATTTTCAATGTGGCATTATTTACACTGTGTATAATCTCATGTTGGTATGCACATGAAGTTAAAGGTTCCTTTCAACACAGACTAAAGCATATATATTCCCCCTGAATTTGGCAGAATGCTAGATGCTGGTGCAGAAAGCGTGCTTTATGTGATTTGGTGTAAATCCGTTCAGTAGTTTCAGAGATATTTGAGTTTTAAAAAAATAGACATCTGGGAGCCCAACAGCCTACTGAAACCCTACTGAAATTTGATTGGCTGTCAACACATCAACCAGGAAGTGTTAGCAGCCATTCTTGGGACTCTGTTTAACCGAGCCCCACAAAAAAGGTTTAAAAAAAATAAAACAATAAAAAGAAAAGGGGGCAGGGAAGAAACACACAGACCCCCTAGGCCTCTTGGGCGGGTGGGGGGACCCAGAATTTAAAAAACAAATTAATCACGGACTACTGCGCTTTGTTTATCCGCCCCCAGGTGGGCCAGGTCCGGGGGGCATTTGTAAATATAGGACGGGGCGCACGGCCCTCTCCCTCCTGTGGCTTATCATGCCCCAGAAACCACCAACTACCTGGAACATTAATTCAACAAATAAGTATGGGGTGGCGCACAGACCCCCTCGCAGCCCCAGAGGCTGCCACCTCCCCGGGACTTCAAGGTAAATTAATGAGGGGGCACGCACAGACACCACTGCAGGCCTGGGGGCTGCCACCTGCCCGGGGCTTCAATTTAAAAAAAATACGGGGGGCAGGGATCTCCCCCGCCCCCCCCGCAGCCCCTGAGACAGCCACCTCCCCGGGGTTTATTTTTTTATATTGAATGCAGCTCCCCCCCTTGGCTGGCTCCAACAATGCCTCAGGGTGCTCTCTCCCGGACACTGCAGTTTGCTCTGGCTTGGCGGGAGCACCGCACCTGCCAAGCCATAGCAAACTCTGCTCTGCTTTGTGCAAGCGAGAGCAGACAAAATGCTCTTGGTTGCGCAAAGCGGAGCAGAATTGCTTTTGAACAGAGGGAGCTGCATGTGTAGCAGCTCCCTCTGTCCACAAGCAATGCTGGCTCTCACAGGACGCGGGGAACCAGCAGGGACCGCAATGGCATTCAGTCCACTTTAGTCCTGAGGCCCTCAGGAGGCAAGCATCAGCGTGCCAGGAGAGGCGTTTGCAGAGTGGTCGAGAAAGGGGGCAGGCCTCCAAAGACCCCTCAGCTATCCCGCTGTGGGGGCCTTACTGGAGGTATCAGGAGGGCTTGTTGGCCCTCAAGGGCTATCTGGAGCCAAGGGGACTTTATAACATAACATAAAATGTGTATTTGTAAGTGCACGTTCACACGTAGGCATCTTGGTGCTGAATAACAGAGGTTTATTGTTACCTCAGATGGATGAATGGCTGACCCGCCGGGATTTGAACCTGTGACAATGAGGTGAAACACAAGCCCCTGCAGTGGACGCATTAGTCCACTGAGCCACCAGACTCCAACCATACAGTGCGCTATGAAGCACATTTGCAGAGTGTTGGAAAAAGGGGGCATGGCCTCTGAAGACCTCTACGCAATTGCACTGTGTAGGACTTACTGGAGGTAACAGGAGGAGTTGACAGCCCCCCAAGGACATCCTAGTGGCCCAAATACCCCTCCTGTTACCTTCAGTAAGTCCTACGCTGCAGGATTGCTGAGAGGTCTTTGTGGCCCACCCCCTTTCTCTACCACTCTGCAAACACTCCTCCTGGCGCACTACTAGTTGGGGGATGAAGTCCCCTTGGCTGCTGAGGGTCCTTGGGGGCGAATAACCCCTCCTATTACCTTCAGTAAGTCTCACACAGCAGAATTGCTAAGAGGTCATTGGAGGCCATGCACCTTTCTCCACCACTCTGCAAACGCATCTCCTGGCACACTACTGGTTGAAGAATTAAGTCCTCTTGGATGCTAAGGGCCCTTGGGTGCCAAGAAGCCCTCCTGGTACTTTCTGTAAGTCCTACACAGCGGGATTCCTGAGAGCTGGTAAGAGACCTACCCCCTTTCGCCACAACTCTGCAACAGCCATTTCTACTTAAAAAAAAAACATAGAAACTCTCTGAAAAAAAACAAAGGTTACAGGGACGATATAGTTAGGCTCAGGTTTAACTTCTATAAAAACCAGTTAAATTCAGTAGTATAGATAGCTGACCTAACTATAACTCGTTGCCCCGCATTGCAGTGCTTATGACCTCACATACTATATCACTCATGACATGGTCAGTGACATCACTGATGACATCATCCACAAAATCCCCAACGCATCCGCTCACATCCCCATAGAACCTTTCAAACACTCATCCCCACACAACCAGTCACAACCCCACTCACAGACCCATACTAGTACTTACACACCCACTCACTGATTCATAGATCTACACACACATCCACACACCCACTCATACACCTACTCACTTACTCATAGAGCCACTCACACTCTGAGCTAGCCACCCATAGAGATACTCACACAACCAATCACTCACTCATACAATCAATCAATCACACACCCAATTACTCACCCATACAGTTACACAGTCCTCTACTTACTCATACATATACTAACAGGTACTCTCACCTATTCACCTATACAGTCACTGACACAGGCACACACTCACCCACACAGCCACTCATATACCACATCGCTCACCTATATTGCATTTCACATACCATTACTCACCCGTATACCACTGACACATCCACTCACCCACCCACACACACTCACTCACCCATAAAGCCCCTTACACAACCACTCACTCATTAAAACAGTCACACAGCCCCTCACCCAATCACACAAACTCATAGAGGTACTCAGACAACCAATCACTCACCCATACAGAAACTCACGTACCCACTCATACTGCCACTTAGACTCCAACTGACAGACATACATTCACACAACCAGTCTCTCCTCCATACATTCATTGAGACACCTAATAACTCACTTATACAGTCAGTCACACACCCACTGAATTATCCATACAGGCACTCATACACCCACTGATTCACCAATACACCTTGGTATATATATTTAACACTCAAACTTTTTCAAAAAACTCACGGTCAGTGGATGATGTCATCAGTGTTGTCATGAGTGATGTAATTTGAGGTGCCATGAGCGATGTCACTGACCAGGTCATGAGTGATGTAATATGTGAGGTCATAAGCAGTGCCTTGCGTGGGTGCAAGATAGTTAGCTCAGCTAACTATATTTGCTGAATTTCACTGGTTTACAACTCCCACCCCTAAGAAGATCAGATGCTCTTGCTGAAGCAGCAGTCTATCAGCAGCACAGTAAAAGAGGCTGTTTGCCTGATTCTAGTGCCATTCACAAGCACTGAATACCGAATATAGCACTATCTCACGAGTAAGTAAAGTAATGTTAATTTCTATTGTTTTATATCCTCAGATTGCAGGGTATCTCAGAAAGCCTCCACAACAGTCCTAAAACACTGCATGAAAAGCGTAACTTGACTTAAAATGTCAGATTGTTGAATCTCCTTTTTCTTTCGATTAACCCTCTGACCTTCTCCCTCCTTTCCATCCTCTGTATGTCTCCGTACTCTGCTCTCAGCCTACTCTAAGTAAAGTACATACTCACCTTGATATCCATTATTGTATTTCTGCAAATTACCTATATCTCATTACAAGATCACAATTCTCCTTCTTTGAAAGTCCGATCCCTGCAACCTAACAATACTCAATCTCCTCTAGCTCGTCTATTAATGTCACCAACCATTTCCATGAACTCACATACCACCACTTATGATCACACCTAACCAGAAGTCGAAGTGGGAGGGGAACAACGTTCCCAAGCTTCATTATTTTGACGAATACAGCCCCCATACTTTTTATTTAAAAAACAACCAAGCCTGAGTGGTTGAGCTGCTACAGATTACAAGCATTTGCAATGCAACAGGTCTCGCATTTGTGCGAGTTTGAGCTATTGACATTGCAAATAATGCCTTTTATTTTTGTTTTAAAAACATAAATAAAAGGCATTGTCATTTACAATGCCATTAGCTTAAACTCGGAAAATTGCGAGACCTATTGCATTACAGCTGTAATGACGAATTGTTGTCTATCATGCTTTACCCCCACCAGACGCATTAAAGCACTCTAGGGGTGGTGCGACTATTTCAATGCAACCATCTTTTATGCAACAAAAAAAAATGCTTTTTGATATTCATCTCGTTTTATAGATTTCAGTGCTTGGTTTTTACTGGTGATATAGTGCCACTCAAAGTATCAGACAAGTCACACCTAAACAGGCATGGATCCTGCAAAGGTCACTCATAGGGGACTCTGAAAACTCTGCAGCTACAGTTGCCTCTTGCAAAATCGCTTCAACAATAGTCAAATAACAGCACTTTCTCTGATGTTATTTAACGTTGTATTAAAGGAGCCTCACACATTCGTTCCTTTCTGCCCCGGGTGCCAAAAGTCCTAGATCTGGACTGGAGTACAGTTCAGACGATTTTCCAAGAACGGGCGACAGTGTTGGATGTCGGATTAAAAACATTATTTTTTTTTCAAGAAAGGTGTTTGTCGCAGCCAGAGATTCAATCGCCCTTACCTTAAGTTCTGGAATCAGAGATGTATTAAGGCGGTGTGTGGCGTGAACCTTCGAGACCGCTCCTCAGACAGTAAAGAGAGACAAGTGACAGCTGCTGTTTGGAAACCCCGCCAAGGCGCCAACACCCCTGTACCAGCATTTTAGCAACTATGACGTTTTACCGCTCTGCATTTTATTGGTTCAGCTTATCCTCGACATCTTGACCGGTTGGTTGATATTCATAAATCAAACACGTCACCTGTGGAAATGCCTTCATTTTCGATTCCTTGCTTGAGTGGGGAGCCCGCCATTGTTACTTTCCCGCCTCTCCTTGAACACGTCACTGTCTTAGAGCACAGTGGCATTCAACCCCGAGTCAAGTAAATTCATCTTTTTGGCTGCAACACTCACCTGCGAGTATGGCTTCTTTAAAACACAGGGAGCCCGCACTGCTATAAAAACAAGCGCTTAACGACAACGGCCCCGGTGAGCGTCGCATACAGGAAGGGGAGTGGCCGCCTACAATAATAAACAAGTGGGAAGGGTGGGGGCAGGGACACGCAGCGTTTACCTTGCGGGAGTGAGCGTGATAATTGCTAACACATAGCGCCGCTGCCCGCTTCCGCAAGGGAAACGCCAAGCGTGCATGTGTTGCAATAGAAAGCAATGCAAAACGTGCACGTTTTTGGCCAAAATGCTGATCGATTCCAAAAGGTCCCCTCCTATACAACGCATGCGCGCTGCGTAGGTGAGACCTAAAAATGGGACCACAAGGGACTCCTCCACCGTGAAGTGAGAGAAAGGAGGGCAGCTGAAGAAGAAACCAGCCTTCTCTACAGCGTGCTAGCATCTTAAAGAAATGTAAATGTGTGCAATAGGTTATCCGGCAAATCTAAAGCCCGCCTGGGAGCCAGAAGAGGAATTAATTAGCATAATCTGGAATTTGTCCTTTTAGCAGAAACCTATAAAAAAAGATTTGCACTACACACAGTCAGAATATTACTAAAAATCTAACTTTCGAAAGCACTGTAGACATTTAAGCACATTCTTTTTGCACTTTTTGTGAAAGCCTATATACACTGTGTGCAACCTTTCTTATGCTCTCCGTAATACATTTTTAAACTAATGACTTGCATATTCACAGTTCTTTAGGTCACAGGCCTGGACCACTTACCATATAAAATACACTTTACTATTTTGTGAACTTACCAAGATTTAAATCTGTGACTGTCTGGTTACATTCACAGAATCTAATGTGATTGCATTAACCAACCAGAAAAAATGCATTTCTCATGGGCAAATTTAAGCTGCGTTTATTTTTCGTTTAAGGTGTGAGTTAGAACTGACATGTTCAGTCTGGTTGGCTGAAGCAAGGCCCTAGCCAAACAGAACCTACCACTCCTGTCATGGTTGGGGGGATTACACTCACTGTATAACTTGTGCTCACCTTTGGGTAGCTTGGTACTGAGCAGTCAGGCTTATCACAGAGGCAATGTGTAGAGCATTGGCACAGAACTCACTATAAATACACCGAGCGTCACATAAGAGACCTCATATGTGATGTATGTAAATAACGGTTGTATTCAGCACAAAGTAATCAACACAACATGAACATCAGGTAATGCTTGGCATAAAAAAACGAGTTGAAATGACATCAATGATATGCACACCTGGGAAAGATACTATTCTAATCTCCCCAGCACCCTTATGCAGTGCAACAGATTGCCAACCCCAGGCCCACACAAGCAATTCCTATAATTCAATACCACACAATTATAGGTCACAACGATTTCAGAAATATACACATAGAAAGATATATAAAACTTTTTAGCCGCTCCACAGGCCGAGGCAGCACGGGGAAAACCAATGTCAAACATAGTGTTCTTGAAAGAAATCAACGAGTAAAGCACACCGCCGGCCAGTGTTATGAATCACAGGCGGTGTGCAGACTGTCACTCCCACACACACTCAGCACCGATGCAACGGATATCATGCATGTCTATATGGAACGCGCTCGCACACAACACTAATGCGGTGAAACTGATATCAGCAGGTCAATTGATAGCACACTGTAGACCCCGTGGCCCAAGCCTCACACCACACTCCAGCTCACACCGACTACTCTACGCTCACATATTGGAGATAACCAGCCCTCCCCCCAGATACTAGGCCGCTCGCGGCCATGGTCACACTTAGTCAGGGTCACAAGGAAGCAGGTGGTGGTAGGTTGAAGGACAAATTAGCAGGCAGTCGTCAAATGGGGGTTTGGCCACCACTCTGGAAGTTCACCCACAGGATGTGGAGGAGAAGCGGGTGGAGGCTATAGTCGGTCACTCAAAAGTGTTCCACATCAGTCTTTTGGCACCAGCTCAGTTCTGCATGTACAGGGTGTGTCACACAGCCTCTTGACCTGTTTCTGAGTGTTCCATCAGCCCAGTCAATCACTCTCAATATCCGAGCCAGGCAATACTACCTGGCAGCGCGATTTCGTCGGGCCAGTTGAGGAGCGGGCAGTTGGTCCGCCACACCGAGGGTCAAAAGGGAACAATCTATGAATGGGGAATGAAGCTGGGGAGTCTCTCGTAAGAAAGAAACACCCTGTCAGGCATACGTCAATCAGAGTAGCACCCCGGCAATCCGGGCACTATGTCTGGTGTGCAGTGAGACGAGCTGCACCAGACAATTACAAATCTGGTCTCACACAATGAAGAGTTGCAACTTAGTATCTTCTTGGAAAGTAGGCACAACGTCTGATGTACGTTGCTCCGAGTCGCACTAGACAGTTACGGTCACCCACAACGAAGAGTTGCAAATTCCGTGCCTCCAGGCACAGTTCTTAATTCCACGCTCACACCGCACTACCAGTTGGGATCCAGTAGACAATGTGGGCACTTGGGAGGGCACCGCTCTACAGGTGTCACAAGTAGAGAGTGTGGGTCCTTCGTAGGAGATCTTTGATGTTCCTGAGACCTCCAAAAGAACAGGGAAGCAAGCCAAAAAGTCCTTGGAGAGCACATTTCAGGGTGCCACATAGCAGAAGGTAGTTGACCCAGGCCAGCCATTAAGGAAGGGCACGCTGGCTCTTTCAATGTCAGTAATCCTCCTAGTGCACAACAGATTCCTCTGCCACTGCGCACCACGCAGTTCCTGGTTCTCAGGTCCTAAGCTTCCACAAGTGTATCTCTGCCCTGCTGAAGCATGGCACCAGTAGTTTTACTGTAGTGCGCCTTTGAAGTTGAGGATGATACAGAGAGTCTCCCTTTGAACCACAGATGTCTCCTCTAAATGTCAGTCCTATTTGTCATCAGGCTGTGGAATGCAGATCTTAATCTTTAGTGGGACCATGATCTGGCTCCAGAGGCCAAGTGTCAAAACCTCTTCCTCCAATCTATCCAGCCAGGCCCTCAAATGGCAGAGATCTGTCATTTCAGTTGCATGCCCAATGTTTTATAGCTGTCTCTGGGGAATGTCCAGATTTGCTCCCCCAGCCTCTTGTGTGGGATGGAACCAAACTAAAAGGCACACAAAGAGTTTTAGAGCAGAGAAATACCCACTTGCTAAAAATTGTATTTCTAAGCTATTAATGACAAAACCACATTTACCACAGGAAAGGGTTTGTCGTGAATCCAATGATAGAAAACATTATCAGGCTCCTCCACTGCAATCCACTATTGCAGTTTGAAGTAATTTATACCATTGTCCCACGTTAAACTATCGGAAGAGCAAACCTCATAGGGAGTGAAAACACACATGGGTACCCTTTACTACCTAGGCAGAGTACACACATGTACCTGCCCTGTCTTTCACCAACAACTTGCTTCACCCCTTAGGACTTCCCCCCAGGGGTGCTCTAGTGGTAGTAAAAGGCCCCTCAGGATGGGCTATGGGCTAGTGATTTAGCAACCACCCTGAGCATACGTGCAATTGTGCACACCCCAGCCAGAATTGGCAGGCCAGACTCATAGTTAAAACCACCATAGGTACCAGTGCACAAACACCAACCGACAATGGCAGGCTTGACACATGTTACTCACCAGCCATCAATGGCAGGCTGTAGACATGTTTTACCAACATCAGTTAACCACCACTTCCTACCGTGGGTAGGAAGGGCGCGCGCGCACCTGCACACTGCATTTACAGTGGGAAGGTGACCTGGGTTCTAAGGCCTCGACAAGAGAATCAACACAACCCAGGAGGTGTTTCGGGGGAAGAGCTGACACTCCAGGTAGGGAATACCCACATGTGTACCTACCCGGTTGCTCACCTACCACGTGCTTCACCTCTCAGGACTTACCATAGGTGTACTCTGGTAGTAGTGAAAGGCCCACTCTGGGTTGGCTAATGAGTGAGAAAAGCCAACCTGAGCACGATACATGTTTAACAGGCTATTCTGGTGGGTGGCACAATCAGTGCTGTGTCCCACTACTAACAAGTGTAGTACCTGCACTGGGTGTGTGATGTACCTTTTTACAGGGCACTCACAGGTACAACACCTAAACCAATAAAGCAAGCACCTCTTTCCGGCATGTATAGGAAGGGGGGGGGCGCTTTCCGACTGCAGTATAGTGGGGAAGTGCCCAGCGTCCTATGGCCATGAACAAAGAGTCAGCAAAAACAAGGACAGAAAGCAAAAGGTTTTAGGGCAATATCCTAAGAAGGGCCATGTCCAACACAGTGTGTGCATTTAACATTTTATATGCAGTTACCGGTAGATGAAAGACCAAAAAAATTGTTACAATGTATTTTGTTCTTTTTAGTCACATTCCTGGCCCACCCTCTACATTTGCTGACCCCATCCTCAAAGTACTCAGGATCACAGTTCCCATACTTTTATTTTTGCACTTCAGCCACTGCACCTATTATTAACAACAGAAAAAACTGGAGTAAATGTGTTTCTTGGGAGCACAAATCGTCATTGGATTAACTAGCCTTGGGTGTCCACATCAGCGAGCAGCATGGTGTAAAGCTCTTCCAAGACTCAGCAGGGCTAGTATACAAAGATCCTTCCCGACGGTCCTCGTTTAGGCCATTATCATATACCATCTAAACGTAGAGGACTCTACCTGCTGTTCTTTACGATCATCAGGTAGCCAGCCCTGGATAAAATAGCTGCCTGCATTTCGGTATTACCCCTCTTCTCCAGCTCATCCTCCACTACCAATGATGGACCATCTTTGCCCTCTCTAAGCAGCCACGGACGCCCTATAATAACGCCCGCGAATGCCCCCTCAAATAAGTGTCCAATCCCGTCATCGACCTATAAAGAATGACAACAGACTCACCCCCAAACTTACCTGAACCCACATACTTTACACGTTCCGGTCCTCGTCTGCTTTCAGTTTAGAGCCCAGTTGCTGCGCAGCTAGAGGTAGAAGAGAGACTACGCGACTTCCAATGCCGCAGCCATACCTGGATTGTGTAGCGCCGCAGCCATCTTGGAATATGTATCGTCCCTCTCAGTGACTGCACATTGAGGCGCACGTATGTAAATGGACACTGTTAGTCTACGTACCCAGGTCCCGACCCACAACAATGCTAGACTAATTCTACTTTCCATGGTTTTCCTATTGCTTTTGCTGTAATGTGCGTCTTGAAAACCCGTCGGTGGAACGCTAATATAACCATAACATGTCAGCACTGGAAGACGTGCCTGCAGGATAATTGTGTGATGGAAAATGAGCTTCCCTTGATGATGAATGAATGCAGGAATCTAACTTGTAGTATCCTGGTAAATTGGGTAATGACGCCTGTCAATATCGTAACAGCGTTCTAGTCTCAGACAGTGGGTGACGTCACGTTTTGTGCGACAGAAGAAGCCAAATGCCGGCAGAGCGAACAGCTAAAGGAGGTAAGGTGGAAAAAAGTGCTTCCTGATTTGCCACTTTCTCATACCTGTCATTTCAAGATCAAAATAAGGGTTAAGGGCATCGTCAGCGGAGATACTTGGGGCGGGAAGGGAGAAGGTGTTCTCAATTTTTCTATTTTGTGTGTAAATTATGGGAAACAGTTCGTTATAAAGATTATTAGGTATAAATATTGGTAACTTAAATAGCCAAAAAAGTCAGCTTTCAAAGGGGCCGGTGGATAACACCTCCTTTACTGGAAATGTTGTAAATATTGCGAGTAATTATTTTAAAACACCAATGCCAGTAGCACTGGTCCAAACTGTTATTCGGCTGCAGCGAAACTGGTGTCTGTTAACATTTCTACATTTGACACATGCAATCGCAATCCGCTCCTATATAGACACTCAGCTATGGGACGCTAATGAAAAAATGCATATTCCAACAGATCTCCCTACTTCTCACATTCTTAAAGCGTGGCAACTCGGGACCAAAGCTATACAAAATCTCAAATTGGACAATCCAATGCAGTAACCACATTAGCACACTGTATCATATGTAATACAATAAAGGTACCTGCAGTGCTGTTCAGCATGCTGATAAACCATAAAACCGTGTGTCTGTCTCTTACATTTCATCATCCAACACATTGCTACACATAACCACATTCCCTACCTGGTGTATTATGCTACTTAATGTAGGCAAGTGCTTCAGCGGATAGTAAGTGCTATATAAATGCTTCAATACAATACAAATGAGGTAAAGAAATATAACTTTACTTTGAAGCTTAGGCCCAACTCCAAGGATTCTTTTGTAAATATGCATTTCATCGCAAATTGGCCCAATAATAACAGCCCTGCTAAGAGTCAAACACCTTACTTTAGAGTAACACGGATAAATCAGATGACCACACCATCATGTGAATCAGCTCTCAGAGCTGACAGCGTTTTCATTATTGATGTTCCCAGACATAGCAACTATAAAAAAAAAAAATCACTGTGTAAGGAGGGGTCTCTTGAAGGACAAACTTGAAATTAATTCTTTGCAGTGGTTTCCAGCCCATTCCTGCCACCGTGTGATATTGGCTCCTGACCAGGTGATCATGTGAAGAGAGCCAATATAGTGTGACACATGGTAGCAAAGTGTGAGTTGACAGGTCTGTGTTCCTGAGATAGCCAGATATATCGGTGGTGCAGGTGAATCTTGGCTCAGAGATTAGACTTGGAGCCACCACAAGTTCTAGGGGTGTGTTCAGCTCCAGCTCTGTCACAGAATATTGGTACTTGGCTGGGTCAGTTTGAAACAGCATGGATTGGTTAAGCAAGGAGCCACTCATTGCATAACGATGCCCATCAACTGTCTAGTGTCACTGTATAGTGAGAGATGATTATAATGAGCAGCAATTCCATCAGACAACTTTGGTGGGAGCCTTGGCTTTGCTACTCCAAGCGGCCCTCTATTAGTCAAATATCTCCTGCAGAAGAGATCTTTGCCTTATAAAAGACTTGCAGTCTATTACCCACTTAGTGCGTTGGTTCCCTATCATCTATCTGGCTGGGGGACTGCCAGGTTTGGTGATGAGTTCACCATGCGCCCCCTACTAGTTAGCTACCTTTGTCAGTATTTTTTTTTTCTTCCTTTAGCATCTCCGATAAGCTTACACAGCTAGCAGCCCACTTTCTCCCCCCTTTAGAAGACTGGTGCGAGGGATGAGGTCTGCTGGAAGGTTGATAGAAAGAAGATTCTCGAACTGATGAAGATGATAAAAGAATTTACTGTTGATTAAAAGAAGAAGGATGTTTCTTCTCTTTGAAGAGCAGATTAAGTTTATACTCCACCTCTAACTTGAAGCATTTAGTACTTTCAACGGTTAGCCATAAAGCTAGAGATTTTTGGGCTGTGTCTGTCCTACTTGATATAACAGTTGCCTTTTGGCCGCCTTGAAGGAAAAGCAGATCACTCTGAGTCTTCCAGAATAGGCTTAATACGTTTTTTAAAGTCCAATATTACAGACTGTGTGGCATAGGCTTCATAAATTCCGGCCCTCATGACCATATGTGACTCAACATAAGCCTACTTCAATGCAGAGGCAATCTTTCTAGCTGCAAGATCTTTCAAAATAGGTTCCTCAGTCTTCAAAGTAGGGCCGAACAAGCTTGCCACAAAATATTCCACCTAAACTGACTTTAGAATAGTTTCACCAATATGACACAGTTTTGACATAAACCAGGTTACTTTAATCTGGTCTGGATCCTTCCATTCCCTAAGCATCACATCATAATTATGTTGATGCAATGGAAGATCAATTAAAGGGGCCTGCAGACATTGCCCTAATACAGGCTCAGGTAAAATGCTAGGCAATTTTTTAATATGAATTCTTGTCAGGTTTCAATGTAACATCTCACTGTCAATGTATTTGTCTTGCTCGTGACAAGTAGGGTCTTCAACTTCCTCTCCATCAAAGGCTGACAAATCACTCAGAAGACCCTCTGAGCCTCAGGTCTGGAAGACAGAGGGACAGGCAACTGCATGGCAGACATTGTATGAAATATTATCCAGCAAACTTTATCTTTAAAGTCCTCTTCAGACTGCAACCACCTTGCATGCATTATAGGAGAAGATGGTTACCTAGAAGAAGAAGGCTTCTCCATACAGTGCCTCTTCTTAATGTAATCAGCAAAAAGAAGCACTGACAGGCAGAATGCAGCAATATCTAATACATCGTACTTTGAACATGTCCCCTTATTAAAGCCTAGGAGGGGCATAAAGCCAAGCAAAGAGAAAGAGAAACCAGAGCTCAACTCATTGCACATGGACAGAGAGCAAACATAAAGGGACTGCTTAGAGCGCTAACTTTCCCCCTGCAGCCCACACTGAACACTGCCTCTGTTTACCATCAACAGGCTACAGGTAAGCTAAGAGAAATTGAAAATCATTATGATACAAAGGGCCACATGCATCAACGAGAAAACTGGTCGCAAATGGGCAGATTAGCAGAATCTGCCCCTTTGCGACCGGTATTTTTGCATTTGGGATGCATCATCCCAAATGCAAAAATCGCAATATAAGGAATCTCTAAATAGCGATTCCTTAAATTGCGATTGCATTTAAGGAATCCCAAATTGAGATTCCTTAAATGCAATGCATTAAAGTTAAAAAATTAGCGATTTCGCTAATAGGGGGAGCAAATTACCATGAAGTTGAACTTCATGGTAATTTGCAAAAACTTTGAAAAATGCACTTTTGTGCATTTTTCAAAGTTTCATGTTGCGCACACACATGCCCTTAGAGCATGTGTGTGTGCAACATATGTGCACAGATCAATTTCAGGGGTGCAATAGGGTGTCATTTTGACACCCTTGCACCCTTGAAAATGCATGAGCAATTTGCGAGTACCTACTGGTACTCGCAATTTGCTCATGCAATCTCCAATTCATTCTTATGGGCCTGGAGGCCCATAGGAATGAATGGGACGGTATTCCTTAATTGCGACTCGCAATTTGCGAGTCGCAATTAAGGAATTTGTAGGAATCGCTATTTTTATAGCGATTTCCTACATGCATGGGCTTTTGCAATTCCTTAATTGCGAATCCTTAAAAATCGCAATTCAGGAATCGCAAAAGTCTTTGTTGATGCATGTGCCAGAAAATCACTCACCTTAGCGACCCTGTGTACCCACTTTAAAGCAAGGATCAAGCAAGCAAAATCCCACACACTAGGGATCCATGCCCAACATCCCACTGTCTTCAAAGACATGTTGCACTTCGCAGGCCATTCTGTGCCCAACACAAATGGACAACAGGTGCGATGACGCCTATCCAAACCTGACAACGATCCCAAACATACAAAGGTACCCAGCATACAAGGAACATGATCCTGGGACCCCATTTATTAGGAGCTAATACCCTAGAACAGTGGTTCCCAAACTTTTTTGACCTGCGGCTCCCTTGACCTATTGGCCATTGGCCGCGGCTCCCCATTATGTCACTTTTTTTTTCGGGTGGGGGGGATGTAAGCCCGGACTCAGAAGTACTTTCATTTTTCTCCATGAAAATAATTGGGATGAAGCCGATGAACATATTATAATTATATTTGTAACAAAATAAAAATGAAAGCAGTCGTTTAATAATAAACTTTAAGTGTTAAGTGACTGTAAGTGCATAGAAACATTCCTGCATCTTCAGGTGCCTGTGTTCATCTCACTGTGCCGTGATCTTCTTGACTCTGTTAGTGCTTCTATTCACCTCCTTTTCCCTCCATCTGTTTTGGTGCATCTCTCTGTACGTATGTGTTGGTATTTTTGGAGCAGACACCTAGCTGGAGCACAACGGAGCTCTGAAGTGTGGACTTACCCTCGTGCCTAAGATGTTTTGATTCATCTCAATGTCCCTGCACATGCTTAGGGGCCCATCACCCTTGTAAAGGCGCCTAGATGCTCCGTTTTATCCCTAAAGATACTTAGATGCACCACCATGGCCCATAAGGAAATGGTCAAAGGTACTCACTGTCTTTGATTTGAAATGGTTTTAATGCACGGCTACTCTGTCCCTGAAGGTGCTTTGATGCACATCCTAGTCTGAGTCCCTGAAGGTGCACAAATGCACCCTTATCCCTGAAGTCAGAGGTACCCTTCCTCTCTGTGTCACTACCAGCTGTGAACACCCCCCCGTGCACTACTTCTACATTTGAGATATCCCCTTCCTGTATGCTCCTTTCATATGCGAGACCCTCTCTCCAATGGCTACTGGAAATGTGAGGAAAAGAACATATATCACACATCAGGACATAAATACGAAACAGTTAGGTAATGCATAACACAGAAGAATTACCCAAAGCATAACCATATCTATATCACCATATGTCCCCCGTATCGCAGAAATCACGAGTGCACAACACGAAGGCGACAGGGACATCTGCACACCTACCACAGTGAATTTGGTAATTTAGCAACTTTGTTTCTCAATGACGCTGGGCCTCCATCGAGGACTCTCTCCGGCATTGCTATCACTGCCAAACAAATGCCCCCAATGTAGGAGCTGACATGGGGGAATGGCAGATATGGCACAGAAGAGGGGAGAACTCGATAGGTCCCTCTCAAGTGAAGTTTCAGACGGCAGTGGCTCTCAAACACATGGCTCAGCTGTAGCCGCTCTGACACTTTAATCTGGACCGCCGCAGCTAGGGGGCCTGGGGAGAACACAGGGGGGCCTCAGTCCTGGAAGTGCGGGGGAGGTTTCAGACTGTGGTGCACTTCTCTGGGGCAGAAAGTATCCGGCATTCAGGAGCACTGTGACTCGCACAGGGAATCTGCGAGGCAGGTCCGGGGGGCACGACTAGTCGGAGCTCCTCATTGTAAAGCACTTTAATAGTGAATGCGGGCCCATCCGTGCTTGCTGGTCACCACTGATAACTGCCCATAGTCACTGACATATTTCTCTCTGGCCACTCCTCACAGGGGAACAATGCTGCACTACCTGTGAGTTCAGCCGACGTTTGGAAGTTCAACTCTCCACATGTTTTCTTTCGGTCGTGAGCAACGCTCACCAAACGCTATATGAGGAAATCAGTAGTGCTTACCCCGGTGGTTCCCAAGCTGTGCCAGTGAGACTCTTTCCCCCTGTGTGCTCCTCCCCATCTGTGCTGCCACCACTTGTGATACATATACACTTCAGTGTGATGCTGCCAACGGTGAGAATGCCTCCCTGTGTGCTTCTTTTGTTCGGCCCCTCTGGTGCTCGAGCTCTTGTCCATGGACAGCTGTATTATATTATCAGAGGGCTGGGGAGGGTGGGTGGTGCAGTGTAAGCATGCTGGGAGGCAGCCGCCGTAGAGCTGCAGTGTTTGTGTGTGAATGGGACACGGTGCTGTGCTTTTCACACTCATTCACTGCTCATTAGTGCCTGCTGGGAGGCGGATGCACCAGAGCTGTGTGTGAGTGAGATGTGTTCCAGAGTAGACGCTGACAGGTAGGCTTTCTTAACTCCCCCACAACAGTTCCAAATGGGTTATTCTGCGCCACAAAGACAATCTACAAACTTTCCACATTGCAAAAATATTATTCCGAACCTGCTACCTTTTCCACTTCCCCAAGCTGTGCGTGGTGCCCCTGGCTACTTCTAACTGCGCACCAGGGTGCCGCGGCGCACAGTTTGGGAACCACCGCCCTAGAGGAAGAACCGAA
Source organism: Triturus cristatus (assembly GCF_964204655.1). NCBI lineage: Eukaryota > Metazoa > Chordata > Amphibia > Caudata > Salamandridae > Triturus > Triturus cristatus. Next base: position 958,165,607 of record NC_140580.1, read on the forward strand.
GTTGGGGCCTTCTCTGAAAAAATGACAAAGGCCCTCAATAACCAACGTGACATGTTTTATCATAGGGCCCCTCCTCACCGTGGTTACCTGTTAATTGTGCATAGTAGGCTCCCTTGGAGCTCTTTATCAGGAGAAAGAAGGTATGCTTCTCTTATAGTGAGGTGTATAGCAACCTATAAGAAAAATCCCAAATACATCGAGGCAGGAAATTATCTTTAGGATTTTATTAGACTCTCCCTATCGCAAAATCAGTGTACTTGGGGATTTGCAGAGCCTCAGTGATTTTCAAAAATTTTCTGCTCTTCTCTGGTCCAGGCATTCATGAGGACAAAGGTCTCATACTTCCATAGTGCTATTCTTAATTTAGGGTGGTCATGCGTTGTTTGTTAGTCATGAGGTACAGGGAAATAAAGTGGTATGAGCTACACCTTGCTTTGTGGGCATAGCCTGTTCTGTTTCTCTGACCTATGATGGTAAAGAAGACAATACTCATCATATATTGTTTTTTATGTATCAGGCATATTGTATCCCAGTATTAGGAGGGCATTCTCTTATGCAAAATGTTTTTATCTTTAAAGTGTAAACAAATGTGATCACAGCACACATTAGAATAAAAAAGAAGCACCAAGCACGCAAGCATACCTCCCAATAAAACGGGATGCAGGCATCCATGTTGTCAAATTCACCACAGCTGGCAAGTACTAGAGCCTCCTGACTCCAACCAGTGTTTGTATTGCACCTGCAAAAGGTTAGGTTTCCTCTCCTTCATTTCGCATTCTGACCTTACTCAGAGACCTGCATTTAACAGGGGCTTCCATCTGCAGTGGTGTCCTAGGTCAGAATCAAGACCTCCACATTCACTGGTATGGGTAGCATTGGATAGGATGTTGTTAGGAGAGAAACCAGTGCTTCTGGTCAGGATATTGCTCTCCCGGCACTCAGCTCCACTGTGAGTGCCTCCGCCCTCGACGCCCACTGCTGCTCGCAGTTCGAGGCCCCTGTGCCTTGCTCAGATCCTCAACTTCAGCCTGCTGCTTGGCTTCTGCCTTGTGTTTTTCTGCCCTTGTTTTTTTTCCCCTCTATTCCTCATTCCGTTTTATTGAGCCTTTTTAAATTAATTAATTGCCCTCTATTCCTCATTCCTTTAGCCTTCTAACTATCCTTTTTTCCTCCTTTTTATTTTTCCTCTTTTTTGCACTTTACTTCCCCCTGCTGCTGCCCCGTGGCCCCTCCCACGTGTCCCCGCCTCCCAGCTGACCCTCCCTCCCCTGACCCCTACTTAACGGACCGCGACCAGCGCCAGGAACCCTGGTCCTCCGACCCGCCAGCGCTACAGCTCCTCGGCTCTCCATGCACTTAACGTCGGCAACAACAACAACTGCAAGCTCTCTTCACCCCTCAACACCCATGGACCCTTCTCCTGCCGACACTGCAGACACTCCTTTTCCTTTGCCGAGACCCAAGACCCTCCTCCGCATGCCAGCAACAACCCCATCGCACCCCAAACCCTGCATTGCATCCTCCTCAATGTCTGCTCCTTCCACAGACACCACGGAAATCTGGGACTTCCTCGACAGTACCACCCCGACATCGCTTTCTTTACTGAAACCTGGACGAACGCTGCCTTGGTACCTGACATTGCTATCGCGATCCCTGAATGCTAGAAGATCACCTGTAAGGACTGGCCCAACTGCCCCAGAGGAGTCATCGCCATCGCCCACAAGTCCAACCTTCGTCTGAGCACCTACACTGACAGACCCACGGACCTGATGGAACTACCCCACTTCAAGATACTAACCAACCCGTCCACTACTCTCCGGGGCACCCTCATCTACAGACCCCCCCCGGACCCTGCGCACCTTTCTCTGACTCCATCACTGACATCATCACCCCGCAAGCCATCACCGCCACCGACTACACCCTGCTGGGAGACCTCAACTTCCACCTCGACAACCTCCCAGACCCCAACACCAGCTCCCTCCTGGACAACCGCCACAACATCAGACTCAACAGATCGTACCAGAACCAACGCACTCAGCAGGACACACCCGCGACCCCATTTTCACAGCAGGAAACTCCATCACCTTCATCCACACCTCTGAACTCCATTGGACAGACCATCGTTGCGTCCACTTCACCTTCAAAACCAACATCACCCGCAATCGTCCTCACCAGCTCCAGCGATGGAATTGGAACAAGATCTCCGACGACCAGCTCACCGCCTCACCTCAGCAGCTCTGCTCCCACCGCTACAGACGACGACCCAACCACCGCCGCCAGCACCCTACACAACTGGATCACCGACTGCGCCAATACCATTGCCCCCCCAAGAAAACGTCCAACCCTCACACCAAAAAAGCCAGCTGGTTCTTCCCCGAACTCCGAGAATCTAGACGAACCTGCAGACTCCTCTAAAAGCTATGGAGGAACTCCAAAACCACCGCAGACTTCAACAGCTTCAAAGCAGCCACCACCGGCCACCACAACCTCATCAGATACTCCAGGAAGAAAGCACTCCAGGACAGAATCTCCACCTTACCACACAACAGCAAGGAAGTCTTCGGCATCATCAAAAAGTTCGCCCAATTCAACAGTGAGACTACCAACATCCCACCCTCCCAGGACCTCTGCGACAGACTCGCCGCCCTCTTCCATCATAAAATCAAGACCACCTACGACAGCTTCGTTGATAGCAACCTCCACACCGAACCCACAACCGCCGTTCCTTACAACACGCAGCCGACACTTGACAGTTGGACCGCCCTCGGCAACAAAGACACGCTGAAGGCTATGAAGTCAATCCACTCCGGGGCCCCCACGGCCCCCTGCCCCCACCACAACTACCACAGAGCCGCAGACTTCATTGCCTGAGCTTCGCCGATCCATCAACTGCTTTTTCGAGACCGCCTCCTTCCCCAACAACTGGAAACACGACAAGAGCAACCCTCTCCTGAAAAAACCCTCGGCGGACCCCACTGACCTCAAGAACTACAGACTGATCTCCTTACTCCCGTACCCGGCGAAAGTCATGGAAAAGTCAGTCAACAGTCAACTCGCCTTCTTCATAGAAGAAAACGACATCCTTCACTCCTCCCAAACAGGCTTGAGGAAGAATCACAGCACCAAAACCACCCTTCTTGCAGCGACAGACGACATCCGCTCCCTCCTCGACAGCGGAGAGACAGTGGCCCTCATCCTCTTGGACCTCTCCGCGGCCTTCGGCACAGTCTCACACTGCACCCTAGCCCACAGACTCCACAACGCAGGATTTCGGAACAAGGCTCTTCACTGGATCCGCTCATTCTTCACCAGCCGAACGAGGCGGGTCAGACTCCCCCCTTTCCTCTCGAACCCACAGCGACCACCTGCGGAGTACTGCAAGGATCCTCCGTCCGCCCCACCCTGTTCAACGTCTACATGGCCCTGCTCGCATCCATCGCCAGATCACACAGAGTCAACATCGTATCGTACGCCGACGACACCCAACTCATCCTCTCCCTATCCAACGAACCCAAACACAACTTTCAAGAAGGAATGAAGGCAGCCTCAAGGTGGATGAAGAACAGCTGCGTACAACTCAACATGGACAAAACCGAAGTACTCCTCATGGGCCCACACCAGACGCCCGGAACGACACCTGATGGCCTCCCACTCTTGGGAGCCCCCACGGACCATGCACGCAACCTCGGAATCATCCTGGACTCCGAACTCAAAATGGACTGCCAGATCAACGCTGTCACCTCTTCCTGCTACCACTCCCTCCGCCTCCCATGAAAGGCCTTCAAGTGGATTCCCCTCGAACACAGAAAACCCATCACCTACGCCCTCATCAGCAGCAGACTGGAGTACGGCAACGCACTCTACGCCGGGGCAAACAAGAACCTCACCTGCAAACTCTAGAACACCCAGAATGCCGCCGCCAGACTACTCCTCAACCTACCGCGCCCTTGCCACATCCGCCAACACCCACGGATACTACACTGGCTCCCCGTCGGGAAGAGAATCGCCTACAAGCTCCTCAGCCACGCACACAAAGCCCTACACAAAACCGGACCAGCCTACATGAACTACCGCCTCTCGTTCCAACCACCCCAAAGATCCCTCCGCTCAGCTCAGCTCTCCCTTGCACGGTTCCCTGCATCAGGAAGATCAGAACAGGAGGATGCTCCTTCTACCTCCTCGCGGCCAAGGCATGGAACACCCTCCCTCTCCACCTCCGACAGACACCTTCACACGCCATGTTCCTGAAGGTCATCAAGACCTGGCATTTTGACGAAGTACCGTAACATCCTGGAGCTGCTTTCCTTTTCCCCACCCGCAGCACCTTCAGACCCTTTCGGGTGAGTAGTTGCGCTTTACAAATGCATGACTGATTGGTTTCAGGTGAAGGCGCAATTTCATAACTGGTAAAGTTTCTATGTATTGACTGGTACCACAACAGCCCTAAGACTGTGTACTATTTTCTTGGTAGAAAGTTTCAGTCTGAGTTAGACAATTCAAAGGGTGCCATTTTGGTGTGGGGTGCGTGAAGGTTGAACGGTTGTTCGGAACTAGTGCAAAATCACTTTTGCGCTGTCAAGGGTACCCAAAAGCCACTGATTATATGTGACATATATAAAAGGCGTATTTTGTGGGTGCATCCAGATAAACATATCTAAGAGATCGTTAAGCAGTCAAGGCAGGTACAAGACATCGTAACAGAACAAGATTTGGGCGTGTGTGACAAGGAGGAAGCTTAAACAGTCAAATCAAATGCCCGCCTTAAGGGTCTTAATGGGTTGTGCGAGTCATTGTGAGCATGGTTTAGTTTGTTTGAGTATTAAAGTATTTGTTGAACAGAAGGTATTTAAGGTCCTGTTTAAAGCATGTGAAGTGTGGGTTACATTGGAGATCTCTAGGGAGTGTGTTCCAGATCCTAGGAGCATTTCCAGAGAATGAGCGAGTCTGAGAGGATTTCTTTTTCAGTTTGGGAGGGATGAGAAGAAGTGAGTTGGAGCTTCTCAGAGCTCTGGCTCTTCCTGATTTGGAAAGTTTGGAACCTCGGTAGTTTGGGTTATGGGTGTGAAGGGCTTTGTGAGTGATGCAAGCCGTCTTGTTTATACATCTTCCTTCGATGGGAAGCCAATTGAGGTTCTTGAGGGCTGGTGAAATGTGCCCAAATCGTTTAACACCTGTTAGTAGCAATGCAGCCATGTTGAGAACTGTTGTAAGTGGGGCAAAGGGGTTTTCAGATGTCCTGTGAGGATGGCGTTTCCATAATCCAGTTTTGAGAGAACAAGAGACTGCACTACCATCTTAAAATTATCAGGTGGTATAAAAGGTTTGATTTTCTTGATATTTTTAAGAGTGAACAGCGCTCCTTTGGCTGAGTTGTTGATGTGGTCTTTTATTGACAGATTTTTGTCCAAAGTGATGCCCAAGGTCTTTATGGAGTTGGATAGTGTAAGAGAGCAGTTAAGGGCGTCCAAGTAGGTGAGCCAACCTTGGATTGGGAGAGGGTTGTTATTCGGGGAGAAAAGTAGTAATTCAGTTTTGTTTAGGCTCCGCATTAAGTGGTTGGTGTTACCTTTGTATCATTCAGATGAATGATGTCACTCAGTGACTTAATATTGTAGTAAAGTTGGGTGTCATCGGCATAAAGGTGGTATTTTACCCCTGCTTGGTTCAGGATAAGTGTAAGGGTTTCCATGACGAGATTGAAAAAGATTGAAAAGAGAATTGAGCCTTGGGGTAAACCATGGGGAACTAGTGTTGTTTTAGATAGACAGTTGTTGATTTTTATTTGTTGCGAGCGATGTTGTAGGTTTGAGGTGAACCAACTGAGGACTGTGCCATTGATACCACTGTGGTTCTTGAGTACCTCAATTAGTGTTGGGTGGTTAACAGTATCAAAAGCTGCAGATAACCTGTGATATATTACTGGATGAGAGTTGAAAGCATGTACCACGTTTATACCAATTTTCTTTTTATTTTTTAGAGATTTACTTGTTGGAAGCAAGGGATACGTGGACATATGGTTTTTAGTGTAACACTTTGAGTTAACTTTGTATTCCTCTGTTATGTGTTATTGTTGTTCTAATTATATGTGTTTATATAGGCTTGTATTATCTATTTGAAATTAAGCAAAGATATATCTAGGTCAACCCAAAGAATGTTAAGAACAATATTATGTGTGTTATACCCATATGTTCCAGTTTATTAATTGTTTATGAGGCCCTTCATCACAGTGGTTGTTTGGGAACTCTGTTTTAAAGTTGATTCCATTCGATTTTGTCATTCAGACCTGAAATATGGCTTTTACATAGGAAGATCCAACATTGTTCATGTTTGAGAAAGATCCTGGGTTCTTCACTTTTGCCATATTAATTTAACTGGTTGTCTCATCTCATTTTTGTTAGTTTATGAAACCAAATGTTGTTTCAATGTTCAATATTGTGCGTCTTGACTTTGGATGTCGTCATACCAATGTATCTGAGAGAACAGATCACGTGATGATATGAACCACCAAATCAGTGTTACAGCTGGTAAGTGAGTTCTGTTTCCACAGGTATTTCTATCCCATATCTAATTCTGTGCTCTCTGTAGTGAACCTGCACTCACCACAATTCCCAAAAGGATGGTGTCCCAGTTCCCTTAGCAATGATTACAATGCCAATTGATATTTTTTCCCACTGTGTTTTGGTCTAGTGTAGACAAGATGAGAACAATAAGTATGACAACAGATGTTTTTCTAGTGAGAGGATCCCACATTCAGGATTCTCCGGTGTTTGTTTACAGTCTTTTTCAGCCCGTTTGAGTGATCAGCAATGCCAATCTGTCACATTTTTCTTTTGGAAAACTAAAAAGCAGGGTCTCCTATTTTTACTCCTACTCCTTTTTCGGAAGTTCTGAATATAGTGTATTACAGAGATCATTTTACTCTTTCTCATAAGTCGTTGTTTTCTAGTAATTTCTGCGCATCCACAGAAATTTTACATAATGGAGGTTTTCCTTCAGATAATATTAATGATGACTATCTAAAAAGTGATAGTGAATGTTTATTGATCAATTCTTGATACACTTCACTGATCAGTCTATAATTTTGTGGCTTGATCAAAAGGTCAAGAAACAGAACTTGCTATTTGTGTGCAGTGTGCACCTTAAGTGTGGATGGAAGATAGATTTAGGGCTAATGAATGGACCAGACTGAGGCTTTAGAGCTCAGACAGAAAAGGTGTTGTCAGTTTGACACCTGTCTTTGTTGACAATTTCATCAAGCCCTGGCTTTCTCGCTTGCAGCATTCTGTCGTATTTTGGTTTCACTTTGAGTATGGACTTGTCTAGTCCCAGTGTGTTAAGTGCTGTTCATTAATCAGGACAGACTGGGAGTCACGCGACAATTTGACAAAAGAATGTTTTATTGAGTTGATTGTAAAAGAATCTGAATAAGTTTGAGTTCAGCTATTGAAGCTCTGTGCATAGATGGTGAACTGCTTTTTTCTCGCAAACTACGCATGGGACTTACACCTACTTAAGACTTTCCTTCACAGTTACCAAAGTGGCAGATTTCTGAGGAACTTAAGAAGCACTGTAAATCTGAAACTACTGACTCTGAACTGCTGTTTACTTAATTTCAGAGGCTGGCCATCCGATAATGTTGTGCTACTTAAGAAACAGGAATCCTTCAGCATGCCATTTCTTAAGTTTAACATGTTGCCACAGTTTAAATGAGTAAATTTGGCCCGGGGTTTCAAAAACCTTTCTTGACTTTTTCCAGCACCTAACAAACAGTAATAATTTTCAGAAAACACGTGCTACACTTCAGTTACTTTGCTCTAACTAACTGCACTAGCTAACTTTACAGTTTACCACACAATAAAGAAAGGATCACAAGCGTTGCTAATCATGTTCAAGGTAACGATAGTTAACTTAGATTGAAATTTCAGTTGGACTAAATTCCCCACTCCAAATAGTTATAGAACTCTTTCTTTGCGAGAATAAGAACATGCTCAAATGCGTCTACTGTCACACTTTTCCTCACCATCTCATGCTTAAGGATTGCTAGGCTTACGCCCCTTGTCTAGGGCATCTTTCGACAACTAACGTACCTCACCCAAGTCCTGTCATGTAGGTCAGTCCTCTCATGTAGGTCAGTATGCAATCAGCACACTGTTTCACCCCTACTTTCTGAGAGGGCGCCAAGGGTACTGATGCACTATTCATGACCACATCAGGAGTATGAAGGGCTATATCAAAGCTGCAATATAACAATACAATACATTACAAGACAATACAAATAGAGTATGTGATAACAGTAATATGCAGATGACGTGCAGGAAGGGTGTGCATGTGGTGTTTCACGCATTTGATATAGGATCATGGGATTTAGGTGTTTTAGCCTTTGCTTTAAGAAAAAGCATCCCTTTGCTTCAGGCATCTAAACCCCTGTTCTGTGGCTGTCCTTAGTTGTGTTGCAGGGTTCCTCCTGTAGTCATGTGATCTTTATTGGGCTTGGTTTTCCCCATTATTAATATGGTGAGTGAAGCATATTGCTATTTTGATATCCTGGTTTTTGCTCATTGTTTGTGCGTTCCTTTTACCCAAGCAGTTTTTTGTCCTCTGCTTTATTGTTGAGTAATTACAATAAAGGTTTATTCAGGACATGGCCTGGAAGGATCCACTGAACAATTGGAACTGCTTTCATATCATTATAAAGCTTAATATGTTCTAATTTTGTTTTGCTTTCTAAAATGTTAAGCATAGACTAATTGTTTAAGGATTTCTTCCCTTGGTGGACTTCTGTTTTATTGTACTTTGTAAAGGAGGGAGAAGGGTAGTAGCCTGTCTATTTTGTCTTTCCTGTTCTGCTTTGTGTTATGTGTTAATACTGTCTGTTTTATGATACTGTCGTTGAATGTGGCAATATGCTGTTTAACTGTTACTGTGTTAGGAGCAGATTAAGAGTTGGGCCCTGAACAGGACACAACAAGCTCCTGGTGGGATTTTGTCTTCATACACATCTGACGAAACTGTAACCTGCAACTGCTGAATAAAGATCAAATTCACCTAGAGCTGCGCTTGTGAAACTTGATTTTTGCTGAGTACCTGAGAACTATCTTTTATTTGCTGCATGTTACTCAAAACGTCAAATATTTAGGTGAAAACCTTTGCCTTTGGAGATTCAGATTGTTACCATGTAGAAAATGCCCATGGTCAAGACCTTCATTCTGCAGCAATCCCTGCTTCTTTCTCCCTTTTTGCCTCAGTACCTAGAGACCGTATTGTTGTGAGTTGTGCTACATAAATAACTTGGATATTTATAATTAGGACATAGCAGTGTTTTTATACCTTTTATAGAAATCTAATATAGGCTCATCAATTGACTTTTTGAAAGACAGGCACTGAAAGGGACTCCTTAATGTGTGCACTTCGACTCCAGTTTGACTGATTCCTGTGGCCTTTGCTGTATATGTCTTTTTTGATGCTTTGTCAGCTGTGTTACTCTTCAAGGGGTTGTGACCGTGTAACCCACACAGAAGGTTACATTCACATTTGAATTTAGACCGTCTCAACATATCTCTCATCACGGGATCTTGTAAATGATGTATGGAGCCAGACGGTGTACGGCCATATGATGCTTGTGTTTTTAGTACTGGTACAATTATCTCAGTGAACCATGGGCGGAATTGGAAGGTGAAATAAAGTGTATGGGGCTGCCAGAGGTTTGGTGGGGCAATAGTTCTGATAAATGACAGAACTGAAAAGTGGTTGAGTGACTTGTTCTGAACCTTCAAAATAAAATTCTGATTTCAAATCATAAAAACACAGGTAGCTTTTTTCTGAATTCTACGGCCATTATCATGTCAGAATTTGAGTCATGGATTAGATGAACAACCTTCTCCACTACTCCTGACATTTTGCATCTTATTATTTCAATAGTTAGGGTGTTTTTTTAAACTGACATTTCTATTCTTGTTCTAAAATAGCTTTTAATGGAGGTCTTTGTCTAAAGAAACAATGAATATGTGTGACTTTTAAAGCTCCCTGTCACGCCCTCTCTTTTGTTCGCTCCTATGTTTCATCTTCTTTAAGGAAGGAGCATTGCGTGATTTCTTAACAGTTGCTTGGAGACTCATATTTGAAGAATGTTCCATATCCTAATAACAACTTTTTAAAAGGCAGAGTGGAACTCCCTAAGTCCGATTTCTTGACTGATTTATGTTTTTTGATACTCTCCTGATTTAAGGTGTCCTAGTTTCCCATGCACTGTAGCTTTCTTTGTGATTGCTTGGTGGTGAATTTGGTAGTTTTTGAAAGTGCACCTTACCCGCAGTGTTAGCATATATACCCGTTTAAGTGAAGGGGATTAGACATGTTTGTACTTATTGAATAGAATATGTAAACACTGTTTCTCTTCTCCCTAGAGCGAGTAATCAATGTAATGAAGTAATCAATGTTCACCATAAGTACTTCTGTACTGGACCCTCTTATTTCTTGATAGACTCATGCAATTTCATGGCTGCAGGGTAATGTACTGGAACATCTCTTGCATGGTAAGGGTTGCATTTTTTGAGAGCTGCGCTGTAAGCGCATGTGTAGAATCTCTACTCGTTTTCCAGCCACTGAATCTACCATGATTCAGCTCTATCATGTCATTCCATATGTGAGGGCAGTGCCTAATTTGAGCGTCTGGATGTAGGTAGGGCCCACCAGCACTCATTTTTGAGGGATCAAGACTTATTTTTCCTCAACAGACTTTGATCGAGAGCAAGAGAGAGTAAAAACACATAAGGGAGAAAGAGGGAGTAAGAGAAACACAGGAAAACAGTGGTAAAGGGAGTAAACAGATGAAAAAGAACATGCAAAAGTGAGGTAAAGAGGCAAGGATTTGACTGGTGGTGTATTAAAGAGTCCTGAGATGGAATCAAGACGACACTGCCTTAGTATAAACCACTGTGTCCTTCAAAAGTACCAGCTCCAGGTTTCTGAGCAAAACTTTGGGCCACAGAATTTATTATGTTTTATTATGTTTGAGGATAAGGCCACATAGTGGGGTTGTGGACTGGCTCTTTGGAAGAAAGGTGGGCTTAGGACCACTGTTGCAAGTTGAATTACAAAGAGTAACTTTTAATTAGTTTATGCCTAGCCCGCACCATACTAATTTAGGCAAGCAAGTTTGTAGGAAGACTGGCTAAACTGAGCATCAGCACTGAGGCGCTTATCCATAGCATATATTTTGCACAACGTGTTCTTCATTTTTGTGATCCAAGCCTAGCTGTCCAAAGCCTTCCTCAAATTGGTGCCCTCCATGGCACAATTTGTACTCCTCCGCACTGACTGAAAGCAATAAGTGGAACAATGTTGGCTATGCAAGATGACCCAACATGATTTCCCACTTCAACTCATGGCCTGATTTCTACATTGACACCAACCTCATCTTGAGGGTTTACATTGCCAATAAGACAAAGACTACCTGCCATCAGTTGCTGTATATATGCCAAGTAATGTGCTAACTGGTAGAAGCAGACTTCATAACCGCTGTGCAGGCCCTGGTCTTTTTTCCATTTCAATAGATACTGTGCTCTGCTTGTCAGGTTCTCTAATCAAAAATCTCTTCCAGTACAACTGGTTTACACAGACCTTCAGAATACTCTACTGGCCTCCACTTTTCATCCATATTACATCTAAGAACTGCTGCACTATTTAGAAGGTAGTCATATCTGGAACATCACTGTCCCTGGTGACGATGATTAAGACAGTTGGTAACACACACACAACATGCAACAGCAACATCACAGACTAGACACTTTGCCGTCCGGAACCTGCATCGGCGCTGCTTTCGCGTTGCAGGAGGATTCAGGCAGCATAACCGGCAGACATATTGGGTGGGAGTGTGGACAGCGCTTCAGACGCTATCAGCTTGAGGGCATAAAAGCGGTGAGTGCGCAAGCGCGCGGCACAAAGCTTAACTCCCGAGGCGGAAGCCGGGAGTCTTTTAAAATACGATTGTGTTTGTGATTGTGTTTATTTTATTAAAACCTTGCAGACCAGCTAAGTTCTCCCCATTCCCCAGCACTGCTATTAAGGGCTTACCTCATCAGTCTATCTTGCCGTCCGGAACCTGCATCGGCGCTGCTTTCGCGTTGCAGGAGGATTCAGGCAGCATAACCGGCAGACATATTGGGTGGGAGTGTGGACAGCGCTTCAGACGCTATCAGCTTGAGGGCATAAAAGCGGTGAGTGCGCAAGCGCGCGGCACAAAGCTTAACTCCTGAGGCAGAAGCAGGGAGTCTTTTAAAATACGATTGTGTTTGTGATTGTGTTTATTTTATTAAAACCTTGCAGACCAGCTAAGTTCTCCCCATTCCCCAGCACTGCTATTAAGGGCTTACCTCATCAGTCTATCTTGCCGTTCGGAACCTGCATCGGCGCTGCTTTCGCGTTGCAGGAGGATTCAGGCAGCATAACCGGCAGACATATTGGGTGGGAGTGTGGACAGCGCTTCAGACGCTATCAGCTTGAGGGCATAAAAGCGGTGATGACGCGAGCGCGCAGCGGACGCGCCGACAGCGCGCCGAAGGCGCGCTAAAGGCAAGCCCGTCCGCGCCCCTCCGTGCCCAGGGGCCAGTCATCATGGCCATTTAGTCTCTTACTCATCTGCCAAGTTAAAGGACATGCATACTTTCTCATGGCAACCTTCTAAAGACACTCTTTCTTCCATAGTAGCTCACAACTTACTGTCTAAACGGGATTGTCTTCTGGAATTACAGTCTACTGCTGCTCATACTCAGGGATCCCCGATCCAGGCTCCTTATAGAGCTGCTCCCATATCCATATACTATCTAAACACCCGATCCCTGGTTAAGCATCAGCTGGAGATTTTCCTACTCTTGGCGACTGACAAACCAGATATTCTGCTCCTGACGGAGACCTGGCTCACTAATGACTCTGCCCCAGATATACTTGCAGCACTTCCCTCTGACTATTATATCATGTCTGCCAATAGGTGCACGGGCAAGTCAGGGGGGGGAGTGGCTGCTGTTATCCACAATGATTTAAGATTCTGCTCTCTGACTTGTCTTTCTCTCACTGACACCGAGAATCTAGTGATAAAATTAGAATCTACCAACGACTCTTTGGTCTGTGTCCTATTGTACAGACCACCTAAGCAGATGCCTCTCTTCCCGCTGGCTCTTAGTGACCAGATAGCCAAACTGGTGACAGAGCACGCTAAGATCCTTCTTGTGGGAGACTTTAACTATTGGTACGGCGACCCAAATGAAGGACCTCAATCCGCAGAAACGTCTGATTTGCTCAAGAGTCTAAATTTTTCCCAGATGGTCTCCTCTTCGACCCACTCCAAGGGACGAATTTTGGATCAAATCTGGGTTATCGGCGCAATCATTTCTATCCCTATTGCCTTACCCTGTATCTGGTCCGACCACTATCTCCTTAAATTTTCTCTCACACGAACATCGCCTCTCATAATGAATGCCACGGAAGGAGGCCTGGCTAGAAAATGGAATCTCATTAATAAAGTAGACTTTCTTAAAACTCTAGCATCCACTGCCCCACCTCCTGACCATGATGTCAACACCATGGAAACAAAAGTATCCAAATGGCTTCTTGACGCCAGTAATAAACACGCCCCATTTAAAAAAATTAAATTAGTACGGTGGGCCGAAGCAAATAGATGGTTCTCAGCTGAGCTCAAGTCCCAGAAATTGGTCTTGCGCCAATTAGAGAGACAATGGCGCCAGCAATATGCTCCAGAAAAAAGATCACAATATATTGCTGCTCAGAAAGAGTACAAGAAAAGTATTCTGACTGCCAAAGCAGCCTTTTTCTCCGATCGCATTCTGTGTTCCAATAAAAACTCCAAGGTCATCTTCTCTGTAATAGATGAACTTTCCAACCCTGAGCGCACTCTCTTGAAGGCTGCCCCCTCCCAAGATTTGTGCAACTCACTGAATGACTATTTTATCGACAAAATCTCTTTAATAAAAGCTAGCATCCCAACTCTTTTGCCTCCTCTGGGCTCCCCTAGTTCACATTGTAATGATAAAACCCTAAGCAGCTTCCCCATCATCAGTGATAAGACCTTCCAAGATCTTTTGGTAGAAATTAAATCAGGCGCTCCCTCTGATTGCTGTCCCCCTCACATTCTTAAAGAATGCCTTGCTGTTCATCCTGGCCCTGCTCTCACACTACTGAATGAATCCATTACATCGGGTTCAGTTCCCCTGGCTTTGAAAAGAGCTACAGTTGTTCCACTTCTGAAAAAACCGGGAGCAGACCCTGCGCTTCTTTCCAACTACCGTCCGATTTCCTTGCTACCCTTCCTGTCTAAAATCTTGGAGAGCTATATAGCAAAATGTCTCTCTAATTTTTTGGAGTTGTCCAAATACTTGGACCCACATCAGGCCGGCTTCCGACCCGCCCACTCCACCGAATCGGTGATTCTATCGGCGGTGGATAGTTTGCGGAACTTTGCTGATATAGGCTGCCCTCGAGCCTTGGTTCTGCTGGATCTGTCTGCGGCCTTTGACACGGTCGACCATAGCATTTTGGTCGACCGTGTGAGGGGGGCGGGAGTCCGGGGGACGGCGGCTCGCTGGCTCACCTCCTTTTTGGAGAACCGCTCACAAGCTGTTCGTCTGGGTCAGTTTTCTTCACATCCTCATACAACCACCTGTGGTGTACCCCAGGGCTCAGCCCTTTCTCCTCACCTTTTTAATATCTACATAGCCCCCCTGATCAAGTCACTTAAAGATAGAAACATGACAGTCTTTAACTATGCTGACGATCTTCAGCTCCTTCTCAGGGTTGATAGTTCCAACAGCGCTGTTATGGGATTCCAGGATACTATGCTTTTCATCCAAACTTGGATGGACTTTAATCATCTGAAGCTGAATCCTGGGAAAACGGAAATAGTTCTTACTGGGGACAGCCATAAACACTGGGGCCCCCACTATTGGCCCCTAGAACTCGGCCCTCCACCTGCCCCTTCCATCTCAGCTAAAACGCTAGGAGTAACGCTGGACAGTGATCTGTCACTAAAAACCCAGGTCGGAGCCGTGGTGTCTAAATGCTTCTTTCAAATGCGGAAAATCCATCGTTTCCTCACCCACGACGCTTTGATCCAAGCTATGATTTCCACGGTTCTTTCTCATCTTGACTACTCCAACTCTGTCTACCTGGGAATGCCTCACTATCTGTTTAAACGTCTCCAGCTGGTTCAGAATCAGGCAGCGCGACTGATTTTCCATCAACCGAAATGGCACGCTGCCTCCCCACTGCTAAGGAAACTACATTGGCTTCCAATTGCTCAGCGGTGCGTTTTTAAGACGGGCTGCCTTATTTTTAAATCCTTGCATGGCATCAGCCCTGAGTTCATCAATAATCTGATACTCAGGTACTCCCCTACACGTGCCCTAAGGTCCGCTCACCAATGTCTTCTTACCATCCCGGACTTTAAAAGGGTACGCCTAGGAGGACGCAGATTTACCATTCTTGCTCCTAAAGTGTGGAATACTCTTCCACTTGAAATTCGATCTTGTACTAACCTTCTCCAATTTAGGAAACTCCTGAAAACTTGGCTGTTTAATCAGGTTTAGCTTCTGCCTCAAATGTTAACTTTGAACCCTAGCGCCATGAACCCAATCGGCGTACGAGCGCTTTACAAATTCCCATTAACATTTACATTAACATTAGACATCAGCAAACGTAATTCGTCACCGACATTCTCCTGCTATCCTCATAGGATCTGGAGTGTTATCCCAGTCCAGAGCTGCGAAATTCCATCTGTCTCCAGTTCTAGCTGAAAACCCATCTATTCAAGAACTACATTGTAACAGTGGAATTTCCTTCCCCTATACTACCACTGAAGAAGTATGCAATGTTGAAAGCACCACTGGTTCATTTTCTGCAAGTGTTGTGGGCAAAACCAAGTAAGCAGTTTGCCCCATTATAGTCCACAGTGGATTTTGGCTGAGCCAAGGTCAAAAAAGAGAATCTAGGTGTAGAGAGAAAGCATGTTGGAAGAGAATGGTACACAAGAGCAAATGCAAAATTGCATCCCTCACCCTCTCTCTCTCACCTCTTCATTACACACACAGACATGTTTCACTTAGACCATACTGTCATTCGGCAGTGCACCACAGGGAAGGCATAATCAACGTCACCTCTAGTACAAGCTATCAGTGGCACAGATGGTGCCATGAGTCTAGGACTAGGTAGTTCCATGGATCACAGTCCTAGACAAAAAAGAATCCACTACAAGTCAATTAGAATCTTGCTCCCCAATTTCACCCCATCTGTTAAAATCATTGGAGTTGCTCAACCTTTCATCTATTATTTTTGGAGCTACATGCTTGTAAAATAAACAAATATCAGAAAAATGGGTACAAATGTAGAGCACTGGTCCTGTATCGTGTTGACAGAAGAAATTTCGTACTAGTCTGTATCACAGATAAGCACTTGTTTCCCATAAGAGTTTTTTTCATGCAGTGGCGTGTTTCATTAAAGGTCTTTGGTGGTTCGGCACACCCAGCCCCAAACTCTGAGAACTCCATTATGTCACTCTGCCTACCCTCATCATCTTCAAAGACTGCTCATAGACTACAAGGTGGTAAACTCAAGAATTATGGTTTAAAGGGCAAGCGAGATTAAGGTCCCCATTGAATGTGACAACACCTCTCTCTGCAGCATTGCCAGACTTGAGACCAGAAGTTTGAAGAAGGGAAAACGAGATGAAGGGACATCTCCTCTTCTGCACCAACAAGTTGAAACTCCATACCCATTGAAATCCAGCCAGGATGTGGAATTTAATCAAATATCTACATGTGCATGGGACAGGTTACTTCTTAAATCTACTTGTCCTGTAACAAAATCCACTTGTCCCTTTGGTGCCGTGTCGTGCAGCGACAAATTATAGCAGCAATCTCATTAGATAAGATAATAACCTCTCTGATAATGCCAGGGCTCATACTATAGTAAGGTCTGAATACTAGCAATTCTCTTATTTTGCCACCTTTCTGCAGATCTGCATACTGGGATTAAAGGTAGCGTTAAGCAATAGTTCCATGGTTGGAATGCCCTTTTGCGTCTGTGCAAACCTACTAACTTGCATGTTTTAGGGGTTTTCACCAGCTCTTCTCTAATCTTCCCCCAGACTGAGAAAGGGTGGAAATTTACTTCTGGACAAGGGCAGAAGTGAAACTTCTTCCAGGGTTGGAAAAAAAGTGATTGGGAGGAAAGTGAACTTGTAATCGCTCAACAGATTTTCTACACGTGCATATTTGCTTGTGCTAAAATGGAGTTCACAAATATTTTCAAGGAGTGTGATTTCCAGGCCTACTTCCGTAAATTCGTCTGAATTCATGAAAACCATAAATTTGCACTAATGCAAGGGAATATACCCTGGATGCACATTTTCATTTAGAATTGGGTATCTAATTAGGTCTGGTGCTAACCAAGATCTTTTGTTTTTATTGAAAGTGTATCGCTTTCTCTATCAGCTGGCTTCACTGTGACAGCATTCTGCTCTTTCACAAGAAGCATATTAGCACACAAAGTTTTGTTCAGTGCCAGGAACTGCTATCACAATGTGTGCTTTTTGAGTCCCAAAATATTTTTTTTATTTTGCCAATATTTATTAGAATGGAGGGGGCCTGGCAGCTCCTACAACAATAAAGTTTTACAAAAACCATGTCAAAGCAAGACGCATATTGACAAAACAAAAGGATGACCCCCCATGCCAGACCTATTGGCTTTGCCAATGCTTGTTTATTTTCATGTTTCCCAAAATCTTGTTGAAACTTATTTCACTGATTTTACATTATGAATATTTTTGGGGAAATACAACACATATTGCTAACTTATGCTTCAAAGAAATGGTACCCAAAAGTTTCAGTAATTTAAAAAACGTTTTTTTCCCAGTTGCATTTGTTTGTGAATATTTATTCTGAAAGCAAAGAATCCTCGATCTTGCTTTCAAGCTTCTGCAGATATTTGCATCTTGTCAGAGAGAATTCTGGGAGTGTTTTACGTAGCTTCATATTGTTATACTTTGCAAACATGTATACACATTTTTATTGTGGAATCACTGTCAGAAGTTCAGGCGGTGCTTACAACACTCCTTTGAGCACTCACCCGAACTTGTATTTATGGTTCAATAAGGCTTTGTATTAATGAACCATAAATACAAGCTCGAATAGCATTAACACAGGGACACAAATATTACCTTAGCAGCAGACAATTCCCTTTCATAATACATAATGTGTTACTGTAAACAGGAAGACAAAGGGTTTGTGCTGCAGGGGTTCGGGCCAACTTGTTCGAAAGATAAAATAAACACAAGCATATGCAATACAATAGGTCTCACATTTGCGAGAGTTTAAGCTATTGGAATTGTAAATGACGATGCGTTTTATTTATCTGTTTTGATGATTAACACATAACTGAAAGGCATTGTCATTTACAATGCCAATAGGTCAAACTCTTGTAAATGCGAGACCTATTGCATTTCAAAGAAGCAGCCGCCATTGTCCCGGGCTGCTTGGTAAGTGAAAGCGCGCATGGCGCGCTGTCGTGCCTACAGTAGGAGACACGCATTAAAGAAAGTAGTGCTTACAGACTAAATAAGACGTACCGTGTAACAACTGAAGTAAAAGGGCTAGTCCTCATGGAAGGTTTCAAATGAAGACAAGACGGTACAAAGGAGGGACTAACAAGCCTATTAACTAATCAAAAGCTAGCATTTACGAAGGACAATGACACAAGCCAATGACAAATATGGGTGGAGAGTTGACGGGGCTTCAAGTCCATGCTCAAATAGTAGCGCATGTGCTACCCAGGCTTGACTTAATAAAAACCGGATCACCTCAACATGATTTACATAGTGAAGGGTGACTGCCCTCACAATGTGTAACATTAGTAAGGAACCACTCTTAGTATAGTATTGTGGTGCATCATTAACTGGAAATCAGACCTGAATATGCAAAAGCCTAGGGGACCTACAGAGCTGGTTAGTTTTGAGTCTACTGTGAATAAAATACTCCTATATGGCTGTTTCCAGAAAAGTAGTTTAAAATTGCTTTATAAAATATTACTTTATTTGCAC
The DNA here is from genome assembly GCF_964204655.1 of Triturus cristatus. Taxonomy (NCBI): domain Eukaryota; kingdom Metazoa; phylum Chordata; class Amphibia; order Caudata; family Salamandridae; genus Triturus; species Triturus cristatus. Next base: position 958,184,709 of record NC_140580.1, read on the forward strand.
TATCTAAAACAACATCTGCGTTCATGTACCATCTAAAGCTCGGGGATTTAACATCCAATTTATTTAGGTTAAAGGAATTGATAGCATGGTCTGAAATACGTAAAAAATGTTTTGAAGCTGTAAGGCTGTTTTCGAGCCCATGCATGATTTGGATCTCTTAATCAAAAATGGGATTATCTAGTTTTGGAAAACGAGGCAGTATCTGTGAGGCATGCGGTGTTCCTGAGAGTCACTAGGTTCAATAGCTGATGGTGCATTCTAGACAAATATCTAGAGCCTCCTTGCCCCAGCAAACACCATGGAGTAGAATTATCCCTCCTGAAAAAAACTACGACCCAATACTTCGAAAGAAATCCTGGTATTATGGGTATCGTATTTGATTAACAAATAGTTTAATAACAATACAAATTAGTGATTTGTTTGTAACAACTCGGAGTGGTACACGCAAGGCTGGTCCTTGCGCGGTCCTGAGGAAGTGGTTGGGGTAACCACGAAACATGTCGACCAAGTAATTAGGGACAGGCACACATAACGTTACTGTACTCTATTACTAGCCCCATTTTAATCTACATTTACCGGATAGGAGCAGAATAAAATTAGGGTTCACTATCCAGGTAATTTTTATTATAATTTTCCTTTTTTTCACTCCACATAGCACAGCACTACACATCACCACACATAGTTGAAAATATAAGTGCTCCTGCGTATTTCGCCAAGTTGCAGCACGCCCCAGGCAGTAGATGCCTGGGAGGACCCCTATGATGAAGCATGTCACCCTGGGGCAACCCTAGGTGAGTGAGGGGACTATAGAAAAACAAAAGGTTTTTTCTAGTGTAGGACTCTATTAATTATGGAGCACCTATTTTTGTCCAGGTAGGCTTTTTTAGGATCCTTCTAGGTTCCTTATTTTGTTAGGCCTGCACAAATAACATGACTACATTTGTCCTTCACTGGGAACCAAACACCCAATTGTAGCGCCTGACTCTCAGAGGGTAGCGTTGGAGAGCAGTCTGAGGCTTACTCAAGGGAGGTGGTGTGGGCTAGTAATCGCCATTTGCAGGTGCGCAGAAATAACACTCAATAATTGATTGTCCAGTCTGTACTTTGCTTTATAAAAGTAAGAGTACATTTATTAAACACACACACTACTCAATACTAGGCACCAATTTACAAATATACAGAAACTGTTGAAATTACTTTGTGACATTGCTTATCATCTCCACCCCTCCCACAGGGGGGGTGGGTTCTAGTACCACCACTCCCATGTATGCACATCATCTTGCCCCCAATGCATTTAGTTGAACATAATCTGGGGCGTGGGACCTGTGCACTGGCCCCATCCCAGTGGTGACCCACCGCATTACCTCAACACGCATTAAAAATGGGTACACCTGCCTTGGTGACACATAACCCTGACTGAGCATTTCCTACTGACCATAAAGTATGCACCTCTATATCTTAAGGGCTAGCGGTCTGGGGTCTTCACCGAAGTGCAGCAGAAAGAATACATGTTTAAGCACAGTTTAGAATGACAGTACTCAGCACGTTTGTGGATCATTAGAATGCATTGCAATTACAGCCCCTAAAGGCATCACAGATGGAATCATAGGATTGTGCATATACAGCTAGACACCCTAGCAGGAATGTCTGGCCACATAACCCCACTTTGCTTATGACATCACCTTACACCAGTACTTAACATTACACATGTGACTTTCTGTCCCACTAAAAGAAATAACCATTAGTAAATGCATTTCTGGTGCAATTACCCCTCTTCACCTCCAGGGGATGCCCTTCTCCAGACATCTCCAACTCAGCCCTTCACCACGTCATGCACTTCTCAAAACTCCCTCAGCTGTAGAACAAAAGTTCCAGCCTAGAAAGTGTTACATGCTGGCTGAGCCCTAGAAGGGTTATTCTTCTCAAGTCCCCATGAGACTTAGGGTGGGACTCCTCCTCGTGCTGGGAGGGAGACTGTGCTTCTCCAGCAGCTCCGCCAGCACCTTTGCACAAATTTGGCAGTGACCCCGTTCTCCTAGGGCCACCACAAGCACCAAAACGATGTTTTTCCCATGCCTGGCAAGGCATTATGGGGCGCTTCAGCTCCTTTTCATGCATATTTTATTAGCGGCTCTCCCGCTGGGCTGAGCCGCGATGCAGCCGACGGCCTCTGTCTCTTCTGCCGGCCACGGTGGGGGGCCAGTCCCACCTGAACCCCCAGGTGAGGGTAACGACTCGGGAAGCCCACCCCCGGCCGTTCGTCGTCTTTTCGGGGACCCGGTCCCACCCGGGCCCCACGATGTCCCCACTCTTCTTCTGGGGTCCCGGTCCCATCCGGGACACCCATGTGCTTTCTTGATGGAGGGCAGCGGCCAGCACCCTCGTGTGCTGCTGAGGGAGCCGGCTGGGATCTTCTGGTCTGCCCGCTCCAGCGGGCAGACGCGTCTTCATCCTCAGGTCTGGCTGGACCATGGGGTCTCCTCCTATTCTTCGGGGCCCGGGGATGGGGTCCCGGGCACCCGGACATCTCCGGGGGGCGCAATGGCACCCCCCCTTCATCCCGGTCTCTTCAGGGCCCGGGAATGGGGTCCCCCTCCTTTTCCTCGTAGGGTGCGTGCAGGCGCTCCCCGTCTTTGGATATTTCGGCTGGCGCCAGGGTGGGCTCCTGTCGCCCCGCTTGGGGGATCTTCATGGGGAGCGCGTCGGCGCTCCATGGCTTGGCTTCGGGGACCGAGGATGGGGTCCCGGGCCCTCTTCGCGGGGGGAGGGTGACGGCGCTCCCCCATCTCCTCCTTCGGTGGGGGCCAAGGTGGGCTCCTGGCCCCCCTGCAGGGCACTTTTACGGGGATCGCAATGGTGCTCCCCGGTTTCCCGTCTTCTGGGGGAAGCCCCCGGGGACCTGACCCACCCCGGGGGCATCTCTTAGACCGGCGGCGGAGCCCCACGCGCTTCGTCGTCGGTCTTCTTAGGGGTCAAAGGTCGCCTACCTTCCGGGGCCATATCTCAGCCCCTGGGGGTCCGATTTGCCCCATTTTCGCGTCTTCTTGCTCCTGGTGGCGCTCTCCGGGTCTCCAAGAGGGTGCATTCTGCAGGGAGCGGGCTTCACTGGCTCCCTGCGCCAGCCTTTCACCTGGCTCTCCTCCTGGGCCTCTCTTCTCCCTGCGCAGAGGCCCCTCCTTCTGCACACCGGTCTTGGGCTCTTCTGGCACTGTTAGGACCCTGGGGGGCAGTCAGGGGGGCCCTCCTTCCAACTGCCCATTGCCAGGCTCCAGCACCTTCCGCCTCAGCAGACCACACCCCAGAGAGAGCTTCTCTTCCTGTCCAAGCAGTTTTTAAAAGTTGAGTAGGGGGCTGGCAGGAAGTCCCTGTTGGTCCTATCAAACAGCGACACATCACTTCCCTGCCCCTGCTCCCTCCTTCTTGTCCAGTCTCTGGGTTTGTTCAAAATGGCGTTGTCTAGGGTCTCTGGCCACATGGTCTCTGAAACCCGTTCCCCCCCCACGCTGCCTTCCCTCCTCGGTGCAGCCTGGTTCCTGGCACCCAGTGATGGATGAGCCTGTAGCCCCACCCATCCTCTCTTCCTGGAGAGGAGGCCTTAGCTTGTGGAAGAAAGGTTATCAATCCATCCTGCTGAAGTCAGCCCTCAGCCAGGGTCTGGTTATGGCTGGCTCAGAGAAATATGACTGTTCTGTATGACCCAAACGCAGTACAAATATGACTGTGGACTCTGCAGAATACTTCTTTTCACATCCGCTACTGTGGACTTTAGTGCATGTCTGGAATCTGTCGGCCTTATAGAAGTTACTCTAGCCCATGGGCTCCACACCCTCATAGGGGAATGATGAAGTGAAAAACAGTAAAGCACACTGACTTTCCCTGGCATGTTCCTTCCCAGTGTATAAAGCCTATTCCATGTCACCACCCAATTCTGCATAAGTCCTGCCACACTATTCACTCTGTAGCTGCTCCTGGACTGTGCACACTAGGAATCTCCACTGCGCAGCCCCTACACGTGTGCACACGCATGTACACCTGTGTCTGCATGTAACCAGCCGGGTGTCCCTTACTCAAGCAGCTGTGCAGTGGCCAGGTCAAGCCAGGGAGACACCAGTAAAATCCCCATGCAGTCTCTTACATCCTGAGTTCACTGTGGGTGAGTCCCAACTTATGAGGCTCCCCCACAGCAAAAGCTCACTAATTAGGTGCTCAAAAAGCGAAAAATCCGGGAGGCCCATAGTGTCAGAACCACCTTCTAACATCTAGTACATCATAACTCTTAAGTGGGATCATATCAGAACACTGTGCATTTCCACCCTGTGGTGCCAGACTGGTAAGTCACAAAGAAGGGCCACTCACTGATATGGTGTACCAGATATTCAAAGGGAAGATGCCCAGTGTATTTATTTGCCGTCCTCATTGAGCCTTTCAGTTAAAGAGGGCATCCGGGGCAGAACACTTATGCCATCTGGACTATTGCAGAATCCTTCCTTGAGTAGTTAATTACCCCCACAATATCCTTTGTGAAAGGAATCATTGGTGTTCATCTGTTGGCAGAGGCAATCTTCCTCGTTTTTCCTTCACTGATAAAGCTTCATCTTGTTATGTTATTAAACAAACAAGCATTGAAAATGCAATAGGTCTCGCCCTAGTTTAAGTTAACCCGTTCGACGCTTGTGACGGAGCGGTTCCGTCATGTGCATCGGTTGCGCTGTGCGCATGACGGAACCGCTCCGTCATGGCCCCGCCCGCGCACGGAATCTTCAGCGCGGCGCGGAAATCCGCGCCGCGCTGAAGGGGTTAAAGCAATTCTGTTTGTAATTAGGTGGCTTTTAAGCTTTGCTTTTATAAGTGTTTTTCAAACTTTCATGTACATAACATGCATATGTATGCGTATATGTATGTATGCATGCATTCATATTTGTATTTCTATAGATATGCAGATGTGTATATATATGTTTATATATGTGTAAATATATATATATATATATATATATATATGTCCCAAAATATCCAATTTCACTGCGCTCTCAGTCACCAAGAAAAAGTCAAGTCCAGAGAGGTGCCAATAGGGGTGTTTATTACTCACAATGCGTTTCAACTCGTTGCAGAGTCTTGATCACGTGAGGATAGTGTGTGCAAGAAAGTTAGATAAAGTTTTTCGTAGGTGAAAATCGAAAAAGGACAACAAGGACTGAATAACATATCCTGTGGCCACCATGGCAGACATCTTGGAATGGTCAAAATAGACAGATAACTTATGTAAACGTACATATATTCAGAGTTCGTAAGTTACAATTGGTGTCATGGCCATGTAATGATTGACCATAATGATTCCGGATCATGTTGTCGAACAAGTCGTTATCGTAATACTGCTTTTCAAACAAACCCTAAATAATGGGACTGCGCAAGCGTGAAACACATAGTGTGAGAGATGACAACAGAGTACACACCAATACGTACAATTATATTGCTTTAGGCTTGTGTGTCTCTTATAGCAATGACCCACTATGCTGACTCGTGTGCATTAAGCATATCCTGTAATCTAACACATGTACTGGCAAGTACTGGCAAGTGCCTGTAAGTCGATACACATAGATCACATGAGAATAAAATAGTCCGTCTGGAAAAATATCCACAACAATGTGCAAATTTCATCAGCATCACCTACTGTGTACGAACTTCATCCATGTTAAGTGAAAAAGAGCGGGGGAAAGGGTAGGATGCCCGTGAAAGTGCTCGCTGGTGATTGGGCCCCTTCCTTCCCTCCTGTGAATAAAGGAAAAACAGAACAGTTTTTAGAATAATGGAAAAATTAGAAAAATTGTAGTGACATAACAAGTTGATACATGTTCATGAAATCAGTGTGACTGTTTCTGGTGCACAGGGAACATGTAGGAGAAGGAACAGGAAAGAACCATCAGCAGCTGGCATAGTTCAGCTATATGGTATGAGGTTCAATCAGATAAATTGTACTTCATGTGGGGGAATCAGAGAATGTATCAAATACTAAAACCATAGTCAAAAGACTAAGCATTTGCCATCAATACAGCAAATTGAGTCAAGGAAATACAAGTATGCACAAAATATACAAGATATATACAAAAACAGGTATATACAAAAACAAAAACAAGTTAACTGATTCATTCCTTCAAGTGTATTGCCATCTCCTCATCTTGATTCAAACCCCCAGGGTGTTTGGTCTGAAAGTCCACAATATATTTGGATTCTCTTTGTCTCAGTTTTAGAACTCTATCACCACCCCTGGGGTTACTGGGAATTTGTTCTAGGATAAAGAATCTCAAAAGACCAGGATTGGAGAAATGTTTTACACTGAAATGACGTGCTACTGCGTATTTTTCATCGGAATGTACGATGGCACGGTAGTGTTCCAATACGCGTTTCTTTGCCATGAGGGTTGTGCTACCGATGTACCACAACTTACATGGACATTCGATCACATAGATCACAAAAGTGGAGCTGCAGGTAAGGAATTGAGTGATTTCTTTGTGTATACCATTACAGTTAACCTTCTTGCAAAATTGACTATTCTTGCAGGCCTTGCAGTGGCCACATGGAAAGAATCCTAGCAGGCCATGTTCTTGTTTCTTGGGATAGATAGTAACATCGTTGTGTAAAAGCTGATCTCTAAAATTTCTCCCCTTTCTATAGGTGATGCTGGGTCTATTGGGGATGAGATCTCCAATAATGGTATCTGCTTTGAGGATATCCCAGTTCTTGTTCAGAATGCCTTGTATTTTGCGAGAATCTGCACTGTATGTCATGATAATCCTAGTTTCAGTATCTTCAGTGGTTGTGGAAGAAGTAACGTTGGAAAGGATGACATCCCTATTCACCTTATAGGCCTTAAGGCAGATAAGGTGAATAGGGATGTCATCTTCAGCCTTCCCAGTATAGGAGCTGTGTCTGCCCAAAGCAATTCAGGCACAACCCCCACATTTTACAGTTTATTCCACGGTAGGTCTCTATTTCCTTCATCAAGGGGAGAGGAGTTGGCCTAGGCTAGGGCGGTCGACCTTGAATCTGGGGAACCGGGTTTGAGTCTCGGCAATGACGCTGAACATCCTGTGATTCTGGGCAAATCACTTAATCTCCCCGTGCCTAACAAAAATGAATGTGTCCTATTGTAACACAACTGGTGCTATGTTAGGCACTCTGATACCAGATACCGGTCCAAGTTCGCGCTATACAAAACTGAGTAAAAAAAAAAAAAAAGGACAGGCGAGCAGCCCTCAACCCTCCTGCCTGTCCAGTCACCACTCTTTGTGCCTGTATCTTACTGAAGGTTTCACCCCCACATTGATGAAGCGAGGTGCAGAAGTGAACTTTACTTAACCAACCACCTCTAAGTAACCCCGGAAGAGCCCTGGTAGAAAGTTAATAATGCGTTCCACACTTCCTTGGGTTGTTGCAATCTCCCTTTTTAAAAAACATTGATGTAACAATGAACCCCTCCACGAAACGGGGACCGTTTTAGTTCTAACGTTGAGTGAACAATACTGCCAATGGCGGACTCCAAACGCCACAACCACCTTTAATTGAGTTTATATGGGAGCCCTTGGCCACAGTGCCCACGGTGCGCGGGGTGTAGAAACCAATCCCACTTTACTAGGCGTGGAGATTTTTAAAGTAAGAAAGAGAGAGGGAGTTAGGAAAAGAATTGGTAACTCAAGAAATGAAAGACTCCTAGAATGGGAAAACGAAGAAAGGGATGGAGTGGTGAATGCATGATGGGTGACTCAGTGCATACATAAGGCAGTGAGTGGAGGAGTGAAGTAATGAGGGAAAAGGAAAGATTAATCTGGGAAGGAATGAATAAAGAGCAGAACCACTGGAATTATGCACAGGGCAGCACCAAATGATGCCGCAGAGTTGACCAAATTGTGCGGCAGAAAAAGGCAATTTATGCGTCATATTTATCATATTTTACTTCACTATTTTGTCATTTTTACATATGGCAATACTATGTTGGCAAAGATTTCTCCTCAAAAGTACCAATTTAAGAACCAAACACAGAAATAAGCAACTGAAAGATGACCAGTTAACCTTGGCGAAGGGCCTTCCACTGCACACACCACATGTTGCAACGTTTCTTGTAACTTTTGATCCTTTTAAGCTACAAATAATAATTTTTGTTACAATCTACGGATTATGCAGCAAAGGATGGATTATGTGGCAAATCCATAATTATGCGAAAAAAGACACGGTCATTCGCATGATCACACAATGCCAGTGGCCCTAATAATGAGTCAAGGTATTCACGCCTGAGTGCAGCAGTGGATGTAGGAGACAAAGGATGAAGTGAGCAATGCATGAATACATGATCGAATAGAATACCTGAAAACGAACCAGAGCAATGAACGTAAAATAAAAGAGGATGACTGAATAATTGAAGAAGCATTTAAAACTTGTGAATATGTCCGTGATGCCACGCCTCCAAGGACCACTGCCCTACTCCCTTCTCACAGGTTCACTCCCTGACATTTTCCTTTAGTGCCTACAAGGAGTGGCGCCCAAAGCACTATTCTGCGTGATTAATACGTCACTTCTAAGTCTGCACTGGCATATATGGTGCTGTTGAGTGATTACTCGTTCTCATCTTAAAAATGTGCAAGGCGGTTAAGTGATTTAAACGCTCAGTGCTGTCATCTGGTTATACCTGCGGGCCACAGTTTGCAACCTGACAAAGGCTGCAAGCATCAGTCCCCCTCGGGGTTATAAACGGAGTACCATCAAATGGTACTCGGTTTACCTGACCTCACCACACCCGATATTTACAGTGCTTTGAAACTGCTAGTAAACGTGGTATAATGCACTATAAGAAAACAAACTTATGATTGTCATCAGTATACCCAAGCATGCCGATCGGGTGAGAAGGGACACATTCATTAGTGCTTCCTTTGAAACTCACCCTCTAGCTAGATTTGCTAAACTTTAAAAGGCCATCAGTGGATGAAGCCACAATACATCTCAAACCCCCAGCTGACGTCATCAGAGAAACCAACAATCTAGAGCGCCTGTTGATGATAACTAGGGATGCAGACCTGGGAACAGAACTGTTTTCTCTCCACTGGATGCCCCTTTAAGTGACTGACTACCAAAACTACCTCCGTAAGCAAATAATGCACTGAGCCTCCTTCAAAGGCTGTCCAAAATGCAGGGCCTGGGCGCCATGTAAAACAATTCCACCTGAAAGAACTTTCTAAGGCGCCCGCAGCAAAGGTAGAATGCACAGGCCTTCGGTCAGAATTTTAAAAACAAATTTCAACGCCTTTCACTGGCTGTATTTGGTATCCCCCTAAAAAATAAACAATTCATGGTTGAAAACAGAACGTGTGGCGAGCCCCCCTAACAGCCAGGCCTCCCTCTGCATGTAAAAACATGCAGTCTGAGGCCTTCCTACCACCACCCGCAGTTGCCACTCACATCCCCCCCCCCCCCCCCCCGCAAAAAAAACCACACAACACGCACACAAACACACAACCAGGCGGGGGTGCAGGCACTGGAACGGTGTAGAAATGGCGTCTTAATTCCGACATTGCGATCCCAGCCTAGGTCTTCATTTCGCTGAATATACGGTGTAATCTTGTTCAGTACAGAATAGTATTTCAAAGAAACTACAGACTCTGAAACGATGCACAAATGTCCAGTATGCGCAATTCACTTAATCCCGTTGTTTTCCCCACTGCATTCTGGCCCTTTTAGCAAAAGAGACAAGAAAACTCCAGGTACCACAAAGTAGAGATTTCATTAAAAAAAAGCAAGCACTCGCCCAAAAGTTAAAATAAATAAACAGAGCGCGTTGACCCTAAATCGGGCACCGTGCTCCAAAATAAAGTAAATCAGCACTGAAAAGGGGCGGTGGGGAGGACGAGGGGGGGGTATATAGGGGAGAATTAAAAGCGCGTCAGCCATTGTTGAAGGCAAACGCGTATTACGAAAAAATAAGTGCTTAGCGGCTAATCGAGAGACACTGTCTCCCGCCGCAAGTAAATGATCCAATCCCGGTGGGCGGGGCCAAAAGGGGACAGGGTGGCAACCCTCAGTGTAATGATTGCCTCCGGTGCAATCATTACACTGTGTTTTGCATCAGCCATGACGCAAAACGACCCGCACCAATGAAAATTGCAGGCGGAGCCGCGAGACGACTTCTGGAATCGTATCGATTCCAAGTAGCTCTCGTAGGACGAGAGCAGTGCATGCGCTGCTCATGTCAGGCCGAGACCTAAAAAAGAAGTGTACATATGCATATAATGTGCGTGAAATGGGTTGTAATGTGGGAAATGTTAAAATACGTTTTGATTGGGCGGCCTGGCAAATAAAATCCATAGGGCATGCAAATGTTCAGTGAACTCCTTCCGTGACTAAGCACATTGAAATGTTTTTCCATAGTATAACAACAGAGATGTACATAAAGCAGCGCACCTGTATGCAAAGTATGTGCTGCACGAACAGATGAAATGCAGAATGTAATACATATCTTGAACAATCTGTGCCTTTTTTTCTTTAAAATATATTGAAAAATATTCCTGCTTGCATAATTTGTAGGTGCTCTGTAATTTTAATTGTTTTGGGATTTTAATATATATATATATATATATATATTAGGCTGAGGACCAGTGTTCAGGTGCCTTTAGAATCCCTTCCATGCTTTGTGTTTTTAGTGAGAAGGCAACCTTTTGCCTTACTTAGCTGCTTGTTTGAGATAAGCGAAATCCTGAGTCAAACGCAGTACTACTGAACAGCTGAATTAATAACATAATTTGATCAGTGAATTTCAAATGGTTTAATAGATGATAGTTCTTTCGCTCCAGTCTCAGGACCTTATTGCTTACTCAAGCTTACTGCTTGAGTAAGCTTACTGCTTACTCGAGCTTACTGCTTGAGAAGTTTCATGAGGCCCCACGATGCTGAGAATTGAGTGGAGAAATTGTAATTTCCTACCTGTGTAAATGCATTTTGATGAACTTCGTGGATGTAAACTGCTTGATATATATATATTTTGGGTTCAAAGTTATTTTTCAGTCTTGGCCATTGTTTCATTTTCTTGGGAAATAGATTACTTCTGTAATGAGATGGACTAAGGCATTAGTTGAAATAATTGGAGTGATCAATATGACATCGGTGCTTGAACTGACAATGCCTGAATTAAAAAGAAAACAAGAAAACATTTTAGGCCATGAGTGAGAGGTGTGATGGAGTATGTTCAGATAGGTTAGACTGTTAGAGGGACAGGTGAATGGCTAAGCAACACGGGTTCAATTCTCTTGCATTTCCCCCAAGCCTGATATATATTTTTTAAAGCTGTAGACCCATTTTGAGGGCCTCCCATTGTCTGTCTCCAGCTCTCCAAGGATTGCTCATGGAAGAGTCCTAATGAGCTTTGAGTGTTGGAGTTATTGTACTTTTCCCTTGCTTAGTGTTCTGGTATGGTGAAGAGTTCTAAATGTCTACTGCTGCTTCCAGATGATGACAATGTAGTTTCTCTCTTAGTTGTATCAGAGACTTTTTAAGGCATGGGCAAAGTGGGCCCCCACCTTCAAAGGGGGTCCTGTGAAAGTGAACTTTCTCTCTATTTGCTCTATCTCTCTTTTATTTCTCTCTCTTTAAACCTCTCTCCTGCCGTCTACTTTTACCCTGACTCAGTCTCTACACCCAGTTTCATCTTAAGGATTTTGGGGTCCTGGGCAAGATGTATTTCAACTATTATGTGACGCTGTTAAAGATTAACATATAATTTAGTATTGTTTGGTATTATGGAGAACACGGACTATCAGGAAATGGGTAACAAACCTGAAATTTGTTCCATGGAAGTGCCCCCAAAATATGATTTCCCCAGTTCCCCCGCCCCCCAGACCTTAAGCTGACGCTGAGTTGTATGACTGCATATTTAACAGACTTGCAATCGGCATTTCTGTGTTTTGATGTGTAATCCTGCAGATTCACAGTTATGGGGGCATTTTAAGCTGATGACTTTCGAGTGTCATCCTGAACTTTGAATTTTCTTGCTTTATAGATGTCAGAACGAAAGATTTTGATCCTTTTTGGAAGTCAGACCGGAACTGCAGAAGATGCTGCAGACAGGATTGGCAGAGAAGCCAGACGCCGGCACTTCTCTTGTAGGGTCGAGGCTCTGGACAACTACAAAGTGGTGAGTATACATAGTTTAAATGTTTGGCTTTAACAAGCATCTAAAGAATACAACAAACTTCAATGATTGTCTTAAAAAGAGAATGGAGATCTAAAACGTGTTGCCTGTTGTGTAGTGGTATGGCCTGGCTACTTATGGCACGTTTCAGCTCTTTTTTCCCTTCTATATCTGTGACGAGAACGGAAGATTTTGATTCCTAAGCTGCTCTCACCTCCACCTGCACATACTGTTACATGAGAGGGAGGAATGGAAATACTCTGTGGTGCCACAGATAGGCAACTCAAGGTGGCCCAAAGTGGGTTACACTTCTGTCATCTTCGGAAACTTTGATTAATTATCTCCTGCATATGACCTCAAACAAATGAGTCACGCTCCAAAAGAGTTTGTGAGACTTTTGCAAAGGTATTACTGAAAAGAATGTGACATTTCTGCTCCGAAGTGTAACTCCGCATCATCAGTGTTTTGAAGATTACATGTTCAAAATGAGTCAAAATAGTCCAATGTAACAGTATATAATGGTTAGCAGCTTGAATTTCTCGAAACTGTATTTTAGCAAATTTACCTGTATCAATTTTGGGACAAAAGCGAGCACTAAATAGGTTAACGCTGGCCAAGTTGGACTGGGACAAGAATAGGCCTGGGCACAAAAAGAAAAGTGCCCCCCCCCAATCGCAAATTAGGCAGCTAGAACAGTGACCCACATTTGCAAATTGGGGCAGCTTTGAACTTGGATAGACACTCTGTGTAGGTGTTTTGCATGCATTTTTGCTTGCTGCAGGTAATGTTTCTTGTACTATCAGGGAGCTCAACTGTAAAAAACCAGCCCACCATATCATACATCAGGCCCACAATTGGCCACAAAAAGGGTCCATACACTGACTTGTCAGACAAACCCTTCTGGCATTGCCAGATTGCCCTATAGGCCAACAGATCAAAGGGAATGAACACATCGTAGTGGGGAATACAGACTGACTTTGACCCAACCAGACATCCCCTGTGGTTTTCAAAGGGACTCTTACCCACCGTGGTTCTATCAGTGGCATGCTTAATCATCATGTTCTTGCCCAGATGCAGAGATCCTGGCTCTCCCTTCTCCAGTGTGTCCTACCCAGCTTACAGGAATGCAGCAATACACAATCTGTCTAGGGGGTTTCTCTACCTCCTCATGTTTCACCATGCAGCCCCGGGACTCCCAAAGTGGAACCCAGAGTCAGCCCTGTACTGTACCATTCACAGGCACACAACCCCCCAGCACATGCATACATGCACTGCACTACATTCTTAATGGATTGTACCCATTACAGGCACCTCCATATACCATATACGTACTGCATAGTACTACTTCCTTAATGTATTGTCCTACTCACAGGCACACATACACCCAGCAAATGCATATGCCATACATGCACTGCACAGTACTACAGCCTTCAAGTAGTGTACCATTCTCAGACACACATACACGCAGCACATGCATCTAACATACATGCATTGCCGTATACTGCATTAGCCCTGTATTGTACCATTCACAGGCACACATACATACAGTATATGTGCTTTTCACATGCACTGCTCAGCACTACTCACCAAACTGATTTGGCCAAGGGCTAGTCAAGCACACAGCTGCGGAACTATAAGTGAGTGAGCCTGTAGGCCTCAATCCAGTGACACAGGTAACAAGCATTTGCAATGCAATAGGTCTCGCATTTACGCGAGTTTAAGCTATTGGCATTGTAAATGACAATGCCTTTTAGTTATGTTTTAAAAATGAAAACAAAAATAAAAGGCATTGTCATTTGCCATGTCAATAGCTCAAACTTGCGTAAATGCAAGACCTTTTGCATTGCAAATGCTTATTAATGTAGGGTAGGGTTGAGGGGGTTTGTCTTCCTCCTTGCTTTCGAGACAAATTTTAAAAGACTTTGGAAAGGAGCAGCTCAACCCTTACTAGACTCCTGATGTTCGCAATCAATCCCTCCGTTTCTTCTCTCACGGCCTGAGGCCCACCTGGGGGGGGGGGGGTGTAGCTCTAACACCCCTCACCTCCAGATACAAGCTGCGAGAGAACCGACTCAAACAGGCCAGAGCAGCTCCGGCCCCAGTAACACCTTCCCCCTCCCATGAGTTCGCACTTCAGCACTGCTCACACTAGAACCTGCACACACACAGTGACCACTGCTGAGTGCCGAATTCTCTTGCATCTGGGAGAGGAAACGTAATTAAACAAGTGCTGAAAGAACAACAAAAGTAGCAGCCGCAACAGCAAACTCTGAGCTGGATTGCTATTTATTCAACTAGCGCCAACCAGACGGCCAACTCGTGTTGCTACAAAAACGAAGTTGTGACCTTCGGTAACGTGACTGCTTCTTGTGCACTTATGTAAAGCACTGCAACGCCTTTGGGTCAGTTTCTCACTATATAAAACGGCAAAAATAACAAGCGCTGAAAGAACAACAAAAGTAGCAGCCGCAACAGCAAACTCTGAGCTGGAATGCGATTTATTCAACTAGCGCCAACACAACTAACCCCTCTGATACAAGGTATGTGCCCCGAGCAGAATGTGTGAGCGCGAAAGGCGAACAGGAACAAACAAGAACACAAACAGCTGTCGCCACGCGTGTTACAGCCGGGGGCAGTTGGTGTGCACGGACATGGATGCCTAAAAAACCATTTAAACCGTTAGCGTCGCAAGCGAAGACATGATACACGTTCACAGCTGCCGCTTTCCGACCGTCATATAGTCTTTGCGCTATGGACATCGTGTTGCATTCTGGTATTCGTAGTTTCATTCTGAAATGACTCGCAAATCCCGTTTAAAGTGCTGGTGGTGTATGACGTCACACACGGCCTGGGGTCACCTGAGACCTTTGTAGCACCTGGTATCCTTTCTTTTGCACTTGCTGCCGTCATGACCGCTGCGACCAGAGATAGCAAGGGCAGTTCCAATGATAGCAGGGGCAAGCGAGGGGCAGCGGCTGCTGCCCCTGATGATCCTTGGCATCTCTGAAGGGACCGCCTGAGGTTGGGTCTCTCCTTCACGCAGCCCACTGAAGGCCTCTTTTAATGTGATGAGTAATAGTGCCTGTAGCTTCTCATTTTCCCTTAACTAAATCCTAAAAATGGATGAATACGTGTCTGTCACCTTCTTCTTCTGCTGCTGGGATCTAAGGTTATGGGCCGGGGTGGGGGTGAAAAGCGCTCAAGTTTCCCTACTACATTGATACTGTAAACCTGAATTTTTATTAACATGAATGCCCGTTTCATATAGCTCCTCTCCTTCCCTCTTGCCCGTGTGCGTGTTTAGATTTCTGAGTCTCTCTTCACGGAACCAGAAACAGAGCACCTTTGATGAACGCGGCCGCGAAAGCGAAAGTGATCGCGGGGACGCGCACTGTGGTGGGGCGGAGCGAGGTGCGCTGAACTGCGACGGGCAAAGGCAGAAATGTCAATAAAATAAAAGTCAAATGAAAAGAAGCGGGACGGGCAAATTCAACATTTCTGTGCGGAAGGCATCAATGTAAAAAAACCATTCAAAATAAAAGAATGCAAGACGGCCAAATGCTATGTTTCTGTCACAGACAGAAGATAAACGCAAGATAAAATCAAGAGTGAAAGCAAGCGTGGCGCGCGCTTGGCGGGGGGCGGGGGAGCGCATTACAGGCGGGGGAGCAGACCCTTTGAAGCTTGATGCCAATTTGCAGCATTCCTGGGTGGCAGCGGGTGACTGGATTCGCTCGGCCGCTTCCATATTGAGCCTTGTGGGGGCATTTGAGCCCAGGCTGGACTGCATGCAAGGACTAGGCGAATATACAGGAACGCCGCCGGGCTCTCGGGGTCCGTATGCACATAGTAAACGCTCACATTTATCCTTTCAGTTGTTTGTAAAGCACGTAAACTAGCCGATTTTAACATATGCTATTTTTAACGCATAGAACAACTCAAGTACGGTAATTGGTGCTATATAAAACCGGTTGACAGGCCACCTTTGGTAGGTTTAATCATAAAGGTGGCCTTCTATCCCTGTCAGTTGCCAGTCCCTGAAATCATCAGTCTGGGCGAGTCGGTGGGACCCTGTGAGGTGTTAAGGGCTCCCTTTGGGAACATACCGAGGGAGGCGACGGAAGAAGATTATGGGGTGGGGGCGATGGGGAGTGGTTGTCTGGGGTTGTGTCAATCCTTGTACACAGTAACCTGTGAGTTCCCCCTAGCCCGGGTAGCAAACGTTTAAAAAAAAAAAAAAAACACCATACACACTCCTCTCTGGCATGCCCCTATTTTTGGCTGCAGACCTGCATTACACAAACAGCTGAGCACCACGCTGCCTGCATGATATAGTGCAAATAGCAACCAGACACGCCATACTAAGGCCTGTGCTACGTGCCCTCAGAGCACCTCTGTGTGATCGTGCACACAGCCATTGTCCACGCTCTGCACTGATGACACTACTAGTCTGCAGACAGTAATATCCCATCTGGGCACCGTGCTGTCTGCATGCGAGCACGCAAATAGTACCCCCAGCACAATAAACAGATGCTCGTGGTTTCTATGCGGCGTGAAGCGCCCCACGACTCTTGCTCCGTGCTGCCTAAATATGTATCCTGCCAACATACACTGCATATCGAACCTTACACATACTTCCTACTCTGGGCTGTAGACGTGCACCACCCAAGCAACAATGCCAGCAAAAATACCAAGTAGAGAACGGAGAAATAACCAGGGAGAGAGGGTTGGATAGATGCAGGGGGGGGGGCTCGTCGCCTCACAGGCACAAGATGGGACAGGCCAGTGAGATGAGTGGGGGGGGGTTGTCAGTCCACTACCCTCATAATCATTGCTGATCTGGCTCCAACCCTCATGCATAAGGAGAGGACGCAGGTGCCTTGGATAGCACATGCAGGGAAGAGCGCAATGAGGGAAGAGAAAAAAATACAGAGGGAAGAGCTCATGTGAGAGCAAAGAGAAAAATACAGTGTGGGTGGAGCGCATTTGAGACCAGAATGAAAAACATAGAGGGTAGAGGATATGTGAGGGTAGTGAGAAAAATATAGAGGGAAGAACACATGCGAGAGCAGAGAGAAAAATGCTGAGCGAAGAGCGCATGTGAGAGCAGAAAGAAAAATACAGAGGAAAGAGCACGTGAGAGGAGAGAGAAAAATACAGAGGGAAGAGCACGTGAGAGGAGAGGGAAGAGCTCGTGTGGGGACAGAGAGAAAAATGCAGAGGGAAGTGCATGTGAGGGAAAAGAGACAAATACAGAGGGAATAGCGCATGTGAGACCAGAGAGAAAAATACAGAGGGAAGAGCACATGTGAAGGCAGAGATTAAAACATAGAGGGAAGAGCACATGCAAGAGTAGAGAGAAAAACAGAGGAAAGAGCACATGTGAGGACAGTGAGAAAAATACATACGGAAGTGTTCATGTGAGGGTAGATAGGGGGAAGAGCTCATGTGAGAGCTAAGCGAAAAATACAGAGGGTAGGGCGCATGTTAGACCGGAGATAAAAACATAGAGGGAAGAGAGCATGTGAGAGCAGAGAGAAAAGTATAGAGAGAAGAACACATGCGAGGGCAGAGAAAAAAATACAGAGTGAAGAGCACACGTGAGAGCATAGAGAAAAAATGCAGAGGGAAGAGTACATGTGAGGGAAGAGAGAAAAACATAGAGGGAAGAGCATATGTGAGGATAAAGAGAAAAATAGAGAAGGTAAAGTATGTGAGAGGAGAGCGAGAAATACTGAGGGAAGAACACATTTGAGGGCAGAGAGAAAAATACAGATGAAAGAGTACATGTGAGGGAAGAGAAACAAATACAGAGGGAAAAGCACATGTGAGGGCAGAGTGAAAATACAGAGGGAATAGCACATGTGAGACCAGAGAGAAAAACATAGAGGGAAGAGCATATGTGAGGACAAAGAGAACAAGTACAGGCTATGCCAAGCGGAAGTGATCGCGTTTGCGATCAAACATCTAAGCAGCGAAAGTGAAAGTAATCGAGCAGAGCATCAAAGGGCTGGGTGAGAAGGGAGGGGGGAATGCAAGGAGCAGAGGAGCAGCTGTGCACGTGCACGCCATCGTGCACTCAAGCCCTAGGCCAGCAAAACCATGTGGGTAGTACTTTTGAAAGCCCACTTACAAAATGTCTCAAAGAGACAGCTTTCGCTGTCTCAGCAAGACCTAAAAAGGACCAGTTCACTCCGACTGATCACCTCACGGTTTACTGCCATTGAGCTCATTCTCCTTGTAAAGGCATTAGCCTTTAACCACTCTGAGGGTAACACTTTGGGTGCCCTTCCCAGACCCACAAGAACGCAATCCATGAGACAGGCCTTTGTTGTGGCGCACATTCATGATACGTGTATGCCTATGACAACAAAAATCAGTGTCCAGGATCTAGACATCAGTATAGTTGGGGCACTCAGGGCAGGGGTGCACGTCCATCACCATGCGGATGACTTTTTTGTCCCAACAGGGCTCTGCCAAACTACATACATATATTTTGTATGAGAACCTATTCGCCCGCAAATGTATATGTATTTTTGGCAACTGATGAAGCAAAGACTGTTTGATGCCTTAATAGCCAGTTAAATGCATGTTTGGTCTATGTGTTGTGTAAGTTTGGAGTTCTGTGTTGTGTGTATTGTGTTTTTGTCAGCAGTGCTGCTGTGTGCTCTGTAATATTAACTACATAGCATACATGTGCTTTGTTGAGTGTATGTTAGAAGCGTTCTGTCTAATGTGCACTGTTAAAGTAATGCATGTGGTACACCCAAACCACAATGTATTCACAGGGGCCTCAAGAGCCAAATCTCGGTCAAGAAGCAGGAATCCTTTGGCTGTCACTGGTTGGTTGCAATCCAGTCCACAGGAGAATCTCTTATTTGAAACTCACTGTTTGTGACAGGTCTATGCCAATTTCAGTAGCCCACACTTCAATTCATGTTGTAGGAAGCTTACTAAGTGACTGTGGGCCTTATTTAGAGTCTGTTTGACAGGAGGCTTCATGACAAATATGGAAAATTTCCCATACACCTCGTTACAAGTGCCGTGGTCTATAATGCACCTATAATACAGCTGATGACTTAGTTGTCATATTTGTGCGGGAGTATTCTGTGAGCCAAACTCTAACTAAAGGCCTTAGTATGCTAAAGGAAGATGTGCTTTATTAAAGGAACAAAAGAAAACCCGAATGGTCTGCAAACCACAGGCATGAATAAAACAAACTCTTTGTATCGACCACTTGTGATTACATTAATTCAGCACACCAACGAGACAGGGAAGAAACGCAGCTTAATTGTTATTGTGCTAAAGTTACATGAATAGGCCTAGTGCTTGCATTTAACCAAAAGAAAGATTAAACCAATTTTACTTTGTTAAGGTTCATATTTCCCTGTACAGCTATATTTTCCACACATAATTGGCAACCTGATGTTGGTTGTGTAAGTCTGATGCATTTTTTCAAAGGCTCAGGGCTGCCCTTACATTGAAAATCATGTGCCATTTTATGATGGTACTATCCCCTGACATATTGAGTTCTTTGTATACAAAAGAATAAAAAACATATCCTTACGCTCCACTGGCTACGTCTTTGGGTTTTATTCTTATTTCTCTATTCACTAGAAGTGGTCAAAGCCAGAATGCACAATCCGAATTTAACTCACAGCAAGTGCAGCAGAGGTGGATGTCGTTTTATTCTTCTTACTGCTACACTGCTTCTACTCATTGGTTGCTTTAATATATTTTCAATATCAACTTCTCATCTATTTGAATTGGTTATTTATTATTGATTGTTGGTGGTTCAAAGTGAGCTATGGCAAACCCACGTATACTCGAATGAGCAAACCAGGGGAGTTTTTAGCCACCCATCCTTTATCTTTATTTATACATTTTCATAGTTCCCACTCAACTCGTGGATGTCAGGGCAATTATCTGCATACTCTTTGTAACAGAGAACGCATCTCCCAGAGAACATTGTCTTAAATTAGCAGTATAAAGAAAACAGATAACATTACTTTGTCCCATGGCTTTGTCAAATGTCACACACGTACCAAAAAGAAATACACAAAAAAAAAATCAATTTCATAAGATTTTCATATTTTCTTATGATAAGAGGGTAAATCCTTGTCGCCTAGTTCTGTTTGTCTCTGAAAACCTGCGTAACGGCTAGCCATAATGTTGGAGTGTCAAGGAAGTCCTGCAGTTTCCATAGCAGATGTTTAGATAAAATATTATCACCACAATCGGAGAGTGAAAGTAGACGATAGTGTGGTCAGAAAATGGTAAGAATTTCTACACTTTGCTAGTGCCCTGGAATCTGCCTTGTTGCAAGGACTGCAAAAACTTGAGGAAAAAATTAACTGGCATCTTGTATGGTCTAGGTTCTTTTGCCTTTTGAACAAGAATTCTAGCTAGATC
Source organism: Triturus cristatus (assembly GCF_964204655.1). Classification (NCBI taxonomy): domain Eukaryota; kingdom Metazoa; phylum Chordata; class Amphibia; order Caudata; family Salamandridae; genus Triturus; species Triturus cristatus. The sequence goes on from NC_140580.1 coordinate 958,205,287, forward strand.
TTTTGGTTGGCTAATGGATTTATTTGTCTCTCTAGCTCGCTTGGCTCGTTCTGGGAAATGATTCTCAAAAGCCTCTACACCCTCTTATCCATTTATCTGCAATACATGCCTTTTTTGTTACTCACCTTGTGAATAAGTGCTGTTTCCTTTTCTAATCTGTCGGAAAATTGACCCCCTTCACATTCTTGCTCCCCTAATCAAATTCTCTGTTTCAGTGAATTTTCTTTGTTCTCCCAAAGTCTAGTACCTCTTGACAATGTACTATAACCCTCCTGCATTTCAGTTGGACTTCTTTCCAAAATCCCCGTCACATGAAGAAGTATATTGCCAAGAAAGGCTTGTTAAATGGCCTCAAGAGCCAAGGATTTGGATTTGAGGGCCAAACGATTATTTGCAACCCCTTCTGTTTTTGACTCCTGTCTGAGTGATCCTACGGCTTTGTACCTGAGATGTGGTTGCATTTAAAGTGCTTTGGCTTTTTTCTTCTTCCTGATATCTACAGAATGGTAATGATGAACTGTGCAAACCCTTTCTTTACTTACATTTATGGTTTAATGTGTCTCTACATGACTCCAAGCTGTCTAGGGGTAATTAACTTCCCTTTGCTATTCTTCAGTTTTAGTCTGGCTGTTTAGAAGACATCGTGCTGGGGAACAAAATACGACTTTTATTTATTTTATCCCTTTTATGCTTTCTGTGTACACCTCCTTGTTTTGTTACTCTGTAAAAGTAAGGTATTAACTACTTTATGCATAAGCATGCACTATTAGTAAATCTTAAAAGGGTATGTTCTTTTGTTTTCTCGTTAGGGCTCGAGCCCTGCGTTGCACTGCGCAGCAGTGCTCGCGCAGGTGAGAGCCCTTTTGTCCGGGGTTAGAAAACGGACCCTGGAATCGCACACGCTCATGTGTGTGCTTTTACTTTTGGGTTCCGCTATTTGGCTTTGTGTGCGTGTTTTTTAAAAACAGAGCACGCAATAGGCCAAAGGCGGGCGCATTGCTCCGCCCATGGGCTATTGGTGTCTGTTACGCGCACCAAAGCCCATATGTTTTCAATTATCGTGCCCAGACACGTGCGCTATAATTGAAAACACATATGGCTCGCAGTGGCGTTCGCGTGCACCACTCGCGGGCGTCTTTTTTTTTTTTTACATTAGCGGTCTGCTAGGAGACTAGGGGAGCGAGGAAGCTGCTGAATGCAAGTCACCCCAGCCCGTGTAGCAGTACAAGTGACAAAGGTTCGAGGCAGACTTACCTCCGATCACAGGCAGCAGCTGCACTCGTGAAAGGCAAGAGCAAAAGAAGCCTCTTAGAAAGTACTTCACATGCTTTCAATCCAAAGCACACAAAAAGGTGCAGCTCTATATTTCTGGACTAACAAACACTGTTCATCAGCTCAGCACGGCAGAGTAGTCTCGGGGCTCTCTGCGCGTGAGTGGCCCGCAGACATGAGGAGGCAGCCACCACACCACAGAGGGGTGATCGGCTAGGTGCTAGAGACGCCAGCAGCATGGCAGGGAGCTGCAGGGTGCTCGAAATGTGGCCCGCTGAGAGCAAGAGGGGGACAGCGGCAGCATGGCAGAGAAGGGCAGAAGACCAGATCTTCGCCTGGTGCCACCACACACGGAGCTCCACACTTCGCCTCAGCAGGAAAAGAACTGAACATTTTATGAAATGCATTTTTAAACCCTTCGTATGCAGACTGCTAGCCAATCGCTGATTTTTAATCCTGCTCTTCCTAATTCGTATCTTCTGTTCGTATTCAGAATCCAAAGGCTGCTAAACCAGTATTTGTATTTCAAGGGCAGCAGGGAACTCGTAGAAGAGGCAGATTATTTTTACACAAAGATTTAAATAGACTCATTCTGAACGACGGGAACGGAAAAAGCAAAGGTACTACTACAGTGTTACATTTATTTAAACTTTCAAACGCAGATATTTCAGAAATAGAGAGGGAAAGTAAAACTCAATATCACACCACTGTTCCTACGCATGGGGGACCCCCAAAACTGACCATCAAGACTAGATGGTGGAGACAGCTGAAATGGAAGCGCAACAGAGAGGCTTATCCATGTGAGAGGCAGAAGAGTGCGGGAGCTTTCCCGAGAGACACCACTGTGTTCTAGATGAGTTCATCTGATGGCTGAGAGTTGCTGAGAGTTGCATAAGTAAAGCTGTGAACCGCAAACAGGGCGTCACAGCGTAAAGAAAATTAAAAGCATAATTTAAACAAGGAACATCATACGGTTGGGTATATTGGCTTTGTCAATGGTTTTGTGGACTTTGGTGCCGCATGCACGCACGTCAAACTTTTGGCGAATGCGTATATTCGTTATGTAAGGTAGCGTGTGCATGTTAAAGAGCACAATTTGAAATACCATGTGACCAGTACAACGGGGCTGCCGCTCGACCGCAACGTCCTTCCAAGGAGCAGAAAGCAGGTCTCTGCATCTGCTGGAGTTAAGGAGGGGAGTCCAGGCACCTTAGTGGGCCATGGGTCTGCAGTCCTTCCTAGGGAAGGACACACCGACAGCAGGCTTGAACCACATCATCAATAAAACTAAGGGTCCCAAAGACTGGAAGCTGGCTAGCACACCACTTACCTTAAAACAGAAGCCTCCCACTCTGTGGCACATAAGCACTCCACTGATGTAAAACTAGGGGACCATGGCAGTGGGCCAGCACCCCCACTAAGGACCCCCATACGATGGCAGCCTGCAATACTCCATATAATTAAAATGGAGAGCACCGTGTAATGGCAGCAGACCAGCACCCCACTGACATTAAAACTAAGCTGAGAATACAGACACTACCCTTTCAATAGAACCGATGGCAGCACAGTGATAACAGGAATTGCTTGACTCACTCGGAACCATTTGTAATTAATCTGGCTGCATTCCATTGCGTTGCTTTTTGCTCACATATGCCACGCCCCAAAATAAACAACCCAGCCAAAGCTGCTAAGCCGCACACCATTCGAACACAAGCACCCCAGGGGCGTTTTAGGCGCATTGTGCATCACTGGAGAGGTGCAGCTTAAGTTCTTATGATGAGGGGAGCTCTTGACCCACTTCTGGGCATTTACAAAATCAAGGCCGCAGACACAAACCATAGCTGCCAAGGTTTCAGATTGCAATGTGTGACATGTTTATAATTTCAGTGTAATTATGAGTGACATTTTAATGACCATGAGTGACACTTTCTCGTGAACAAACTCAAGCAATGAAAACCAGGTAAACATATCAGTCTAATAAATTACACCCATTTGAGCATCTGGGCTTTAGTTCTGTTTTTTAACATTATCCTACATGGTTTAGGTTTGCTGAGCTCTGTTCAAATGCTAGTCTTAACTTTTTGATACGTGTATAATTTTTCGGTGTGCCATGATCCCACATCCAATACAATGAATGGGACCTTGTATAATGTAATGCTGCTCGTGTAACTCGCTCCACTATCACGGGACGAGTTCGCGCTATAAAAAACTGAGAGAATGTGGATTAAATGACAACGCGAATGATGAAAAAGCCAGTCGTGGGGTCAGGGGTCACAACAAATCCTCCTGCATGCTAAGCATGAGGCAAAGTGGGCGGTTGTCCAGGGACCTTTCGGAGGGAGAGAAGGTGCCGATAAAATGATTGCAACACTAGTGGTAAAGTTCTCGTTTTCTCTCTCCTCCCCATCTCTTCCCCTCTGTCTTTTTCTCGATCTCCACACTTCTCCGACTTCCTGTACCTCTCCCTGCATATCCCTATGACTACTTACGGCCTTCCTTCCTACTTTTCTTTACCTCGCCCTTGCTACATCGTCTCTCTCCCTACCTTACTCACCCCTCTCTGTGTCTCTCCACTTCTCGGGCTCCCTTTCATTTCCCCTGACACCCTGCTGTTGTCTTTGCCTCTTTCTCTCGTTACCGCCTCCCCTCTTTGTCTCACCTTTCTCTTCTTCATGTCTCCCTGTCTCTCTACATTATTTTATTATTTTTTTTGAAAACCTTTATTTCAAAATTCAGGACACAGCTATTCAGCCGACAGCCCGGAGGTTCGGCAGCATTGAGAGTTGGATAAAGTGATGTGTCCCCAATACAGTTCAAAGAGTAATGCAAAGGTCCAATTTTAAGTAAATACAGAAAAAACTCACAACAAACCCCAGCAAGGCAAGGACATTGAAAGCCCATGGCGAAAGCCCCCAGGGGAGGCAGGACCCCACTCGTCTACTAGTTACAAAACTGTGTACGGAGGAAGAAGGGGGACAGCAGAGGCCCAAAACGGTTCCTAGAACCCAACTGTGCTGGAAAGTAAGTCAGGGGGAAAGCTGTTCCTCGGGAGGTTCCAGATCCGGGGCAAGACATATTCCCCCCCTGTATTGGTTCCACCGCCCCCAGATGGCATGCCACTTCCGGGGGCGACCTCTAGAGCAGTAGACCGTCTTCTCCCTAAACATGCTCCAGTCCATGTTCTCCTTCCACGCGGTCAGTGTAGGGGGTCCCGAGGAGCCCCACAATCGCGCGATATCCCTTTTAGCTACCATGTTACCCAGAGTCACCCATTGGGTCTGCGCCTCATCGAGGTCAGTGGGCCCCCAGACGTTCAGGAGGCAACACCGCGCCTCCGGCTGTACCGCAGTGCCCGTCACCTCCCCCATAACTGCATGGACTCTCCTCCAGAACTCCACAATGGCACTACACTCCCAAATGATGTGCAGGAAAGTACCCACCATACCACATCCCCTTCTGCACAGGCCGTCCTCCGAGAATCCCATGTGGACCAGCCTTGGCCCCGTCACGTACACCCGGTGCAGTATTTTAAGCTGCACCAGCCTCAGACGCGACGGGATCGCAACCTCCTTAGGGGAAGAAACCGCTGACTGCCAGTCCTCATTATCCAACTCAAGGCCATCCCTAGTCCACTGTTCTCTCAGCCCCAAAAGCATGTCTGCCCGGACGTTAATCAACTTCTTATATATAAGCGAGATCGTGCTCTCGGGCATATGACCATCAAGGACTCGGTCCTCAAGGGGAGAGGACTCCGGCACCTTCTCACCCTCCACGAGGACTGATCGGAGGGCGTGACGCAGCTGGATATACCTGAAATACTCTGAGGGCCCTAGCTCATACTCAGTCTGCAACTCCTCGAAGGACCTCACCCTCCCCTTATGCAGCACATCTCCCACCTTGGATATACCTATCAGGTCCCACTTATCAAAGCCCTTCGTATGCCAGAGTCTTCCCAATCTTTCCGATTCAAACAGTGGGGTAGCGAGGGTGAGCCTACCCTTCCAGCCCAACGAATCAGTCGCCATCTTCCATACACGCACCGCCACACCTGTGGGCCCCGTAAGGGACGAGTCTAAGGACCGCGAATACAACGCCCTGTAGTAGTTGCCGCCACGCAGCAGCCACCTATCCATGGCATACCCAGGACTGAGGGCAGGGCCATAAAGCCCATGGTTGATCGCGCTCAGCTGCGTGGCCCAGTAGTACCGTCGGATGTCTGGGAGCGCGATGCCCCCATCGTACCATGGTAGCGTCAACTTTGAAATAGCTATTCGCGGCCGCCCATCCCACAGCAACGTCCGTTGGAGGCCTTCGACCTCCCGAAAGTATTTGGCCGGTACCCAGTCCAAGGTGTTCTGGAGGGCGTAAAGGAAGCGGGGAAGACACATCATTTTGAACAGGGCCGCACGCCCAACAAGGGAGAGCGGCAGCCTCCGCCAACCTTCAACATCTCGCCTCAAGCGCGCCAAAGGGGGGAGCAGATTCCTCTCATAGCGCACAGCAGGATCCATGGATATAAAAATCCCCAAATACACGAAACCCTGCTGGGCAACCTGTATCGAACATGTTCTAGGGATCGGTGGGACTTCGCCACTAAGAACGTACAAGTACGATTTGCCCCAATTAATCACAAGCCCCGAGTTCCTACCGAACGATGCGAGTACGTCACAGACCACTATAAGTGACTTCTTAGGTGAGGCAAGATACAGCAGGATATCATCGGCATAAAGCGAAATACGGTCCTCGTGATCAGGCGACCACCGAAGGCCCCGTATATCGGGGTGCCAACGTATCCACGCAGCCAACGGTTCAAGGGCGAGGGCGAACAACAGAGGCGACAGGGGACAACCCTGCCGAGTACCCCTACCAAGCTGAAACGGAGTAGATGCCCGACCATTCACCACAACATTCGCTAGTGGCCCCTCGTACAGCAACCGAACCCAACTCACAAAACCGCGACCGAGACCAAACTTGGCCAGCACGGCCCATAAGTATGCCCACTCCACCGTGTCAAAGGCCATCGTGGCATCAAGAGATGCCACAATAGCCGGTTCACGCAGCGTGCCCGCCCTGGCGATGACGCCATGAAGACGCCTAAGGTTTAATGCTGTGTTTCGGTGCGGGATGAAGCCAGATTGATCCGGGTGTACCAAATCGCCAAGCACCCTAATCAAACGGGTAGCCAGGAGTTTGGCCAGAATTTTCGGCTCAGCGTTGAGGAGTGAAATGGGCCGATAGGAAGCGCACCTATCTCGGGGTTTACCCTCTTTATGTATGACCACGATCGACGCCAGCCGCTGATCCAACGGAAGGATCCCATCCCCCCGCGCCTCCAAAAACATGGCGCGCAGGTGAGGGGCGACCCTATCCGGGAACAGTTTGTACAGGTCGATCGGCAGTCCATTCGGTCCAGAGGCCTTACCCGAGTTAAAAGCGCGAATCGCCCCCGCCACCTCGTCAACCGTGATGTCACCATCCAAATCGTCCCTATCTATGTCAGAGAGGCAGGGCAACTCGATATCACGGAGGAGATCAGACGAGTCCTTGGGCGGCCTGTCCGACACCGAGGAATAAACCCTACGAAAATACTCAGCGAAACACTTCACAATCCCCTCAGGTTCCACAATCGCCTCTCCCCGCTCTCCCGTCAACTCTGGCACCACTCTATTGACCCGTTCTTTCCTGTCCAACCACGCCAGGAGTTTCCCTGCCTTATCACCAACGTCATACAGGCGGCCCTGTTGTTCCCTACTGAGGGTCTTAGCGGCGTTCGTCACCAGGTCCCTATACTCCGCCTTTTTCAAGCAAAGCTCATGCAGTGAGGACCCTGTAACCTCCTCCTCCATAGCCCCCTCAAGGGCCGCGATCTCCTCCTCCACTTGCCGCACCTCGCCATCCCTCCGATTCTTGGCAGCCACCACCAGGGAGAGGGCTTCCCCCCGAAGGACGGTCTTAAAAGCTTCCCACAGCGACACCGCCGAGTCCACGGTTCCCAGATTGTCCTTAAAGTAATTATCTACCTTCTTTACCAGGGCGCTGCGCATCTTGGGGTCTCGGAAATACCATGGGTTGATGGGGGCCACCCTCCCTCCCGACCTAGATCCAGCCGGATCCACACTGGCGAATGGTCAGAGATACCGCGTGCCATGTGCCTCGCCTCGGATATCAACGAGGCATGTGCGGCCAGAGTGAGCAGGTAATCAATCCTGGAGAGGCTACCATGCGCCCCGGAGTGAAATGTGTATTGACTCTGTGTGGGGTGCCGGAGCCTCCAGCAGTCTATCAGACCAAACGTATCCAGGAAGTCTGGAAGCCATTTCTGAGCCCCCCCTGTGTCCCTGGGCGGGTATCTATCCAACAGTCCGGAGCCCACAGCGTTGAAATCCCCTCCCACCACCAGCATTCCCCCCGGGAGAGTCAGCAAAGCCCTGCCCAGTTCGGCAAATGTGGAGGCCTGCAGGGCCGGCGGGACATAAACCGAAACCAAAACCAAAGTCCTTCCTTCCCACCGCCCCGCCACCGCCACAAACCTCCCCCTATCGTCAACAATGGTGGAGTCCACCTCAAAAGGCAACGATGCTCTAACGAGGATGCCCACACCCCTGGACCCAGAAGAGAATCCCGAGTGTGCAATGAATTTATACCCCTTCCTATTCAGGGCATAGCACGTATTACCTATGAGATGTGTCTCCTGCAGCAGGACAACATCTGGCATTGAGCGTTTCAAAAATTGCAAAACAATCCCCCTCTTGATGCGATCCCCCAAACCATTAACATTCCAGCTTATAACACTTAAGCCCCTACCCCCCATCCTCAAACGGAAAGAGGCCCACCCCACACCCGAGGAGCCACCATGGAACAGCCCTGAGGATAATCATCATGCCTTGCAGAAATAAACCCCCCCAACAACAAACTCAAAATCCCCAAAACTCCCCCCACCCTGCACCCCTGCTGCAGCTTACAAAGCCCCCCCAACTTGCAGTGTGCCTGTCGCCCTACAAAAACAAAAAATCTACAAAAAGTACCCTAAGGGAGGAAAAGAGCACCCCTCGTCCTCCCGCAACCCACCACAGTTACTGCACTCCGTTCAAATCTTCAATTATGGTCAAATCAAGTCAGGCCGGCTCTGAAATATCAGCCCTGTCCATCCCGGCCACTGTCTCCACGCTCGGCTGTGTCGTCCCCCGTCCGTCGCCGGGGCAAAGCGTCCAGCCATTCGTCGGCCATAACAGGAGAGTCAAAAAAGAATGTCCGATCTTCATGCACCACCCGTAGTCTGGCAGGGAAAAGCATGGCATACTTCAGATCCAGTTCCCGAAGTCTCCGCTTCACCCCCAGGAAGCTCTGTCTCTGCACCTGCTGGGTGAAGTCCGGATAAAAATTCACCGACGCATTCTGGAAGGGGACTGGGCCCGTCACCCTCGAAGCTTGCAGGATAGCGTCCCGATCTCGAAAATGAAAGAGCCGGGCGACAATCGGCCGCGGCGGGGCACCCGCCTTGGGCCGCCCGCCCGGCACCCTATGGGCCCTTTCCACCGCAAAAAACTTTCCAAGGCCCTTAGGCTTCAGATGATTGAGGACCAAATCCTCCACCAGCAGGTCCGCCGAGGCCTCATCCGAGGACTCCGGGACCCCGATGACGCGCACGTTGTTGCGCCTGGCCCGGCTCTCGAAGTCCTCCAGCCGGCGGGCGGCGAGGTCACTCTCGGCCCTCAACTTCCGAACCTCGGTCTGCAGATCCGCTACATCATCAGTGAGGCCCGTGGTCTTGTGGTCCAGGTTCTTAACGCGTTCGTTCGTCTTGCCCAGGTCCGAGCGGATCAGATTGACATCTACCAGGATAGCATCCACCTTATGCGCCAGGGCCTCGAACTGTCTCCCCATCGAGGACTGCATCCCGTCGAGCGCGCCCATGACATCCTGGAGGGAGAGCTCCGGCGTCCCAGGCGAGTCCTCCTTCTGGGCATCCGGTGCCTGGCTCGATCCACTCGGCGATGCTTTCAGGAGGGCGTAGCGGTCCATACTGTTGACTTGGGAATACGTTCCCCGCCTGGTGGACTTAGTCTTCAGCCGATCCCCTTCTGCTTTGCCCGACATAATGGACTCCAGGCAGTTAAGACTGTTCCCTCTCAGAGAGAGGAATAAGGAGTGAGCAGGTCCGCCTTGTGTCGCCAGAGTAGCCCGCCGAGCGTCCCTGGGGTAATAAAGCCACCCAGAGCTCTACAGTGTCCGGGCAGACAAAGGGAACGAAACCGAAAGTGAAAGAGCGAGGACCTCCGTCCGACAGTTCACACCTCGCCAGGCCGTTGTTGATCAACTAGGAGTCGGGCATCCTGCCAACTCTAGCCCCTGGCATCCCCGGGAGTTAGGCCACAATCTTCCGCCAGTCGTAAGTCTGGTTCCCGATGGGCGATCCGACCGTGGGTAGCATCAATCGCCTCCCTGACAACTCAGCAACACGGTGCCATGCATACCATCAGGATTAGAGACAGGATAGTCGACGGAGGGCGCGAGGGTCTCGGGAGCTCTAAGCTCACGCGGCCATCTTGGTCAAGCGCTAGGCTCCTCCTCTCCTCTCTACATTATTTAATTGTATCTCTCTCTCCCCAACAACAAAATCTACACTTTCCTCTCCACCTCTGCCTTCTCTGTCCCTCTCACTAACTACTTGTCTCCTCTCTCTACCACCCCTTTACTTTGCATGAACTATCTTTCTGTGGCTTGTCTCTCTCGCACTTCACTTCACCTTTCCACCACACCTCTCTCTCCTTCCTTTCCTCCCAACATCTCCACGTTCCTACGCTCATCCCTCCCCCACCTCCCTTTAATCCACATCCATATGCCACCTCTATTTACCTGTTTCTCACCACCTCACTTCTCTCTCCACCACCCTGTGCCTACCTCTACATCTCTACTTCTATCCTCCTGTCTCTACCTCAGCTCTCTCAAACCCACCCCTCATGAGGGCTTGAATGAGACGAAATTGAGTAATACATAGGATGACCAGATCTTGAGAACCAAAAACCAGGACATTTTGCAAACAAGCATTTGCAATGCAATAGGTCTCGCATTATTAAAGTTTGAGCTATTGGCATTGCTAAATAATGCAACACCAATAGCTCAAACTTTAATAATGCGAGACCTATTGCATTGCAAATGCTTGTTTTTTAAACTGTTATGACTTTGCACATACTGAAACTATGTTGCATCTATTCATATGTAATAAGGTGTTTATATATTGCTACCTTATTTTAGTCATAATATATATATTTGTTGCTTATAAGAACATAACACATTAAAGTATTTATTCATACCCTATTCCCATGTCATATTGTGTTTACATATTGCAACCCTACTGTGTCTTTTCTTTTATGTTCTGAAGTTCTGTAGGGTCAAGTTTGTACTTCATAAAACAATTTTAAATAAAGTAAAAATGTACAGTCCCTCAAATTCGGAATTTCCTGTCGAGTCGTGAGATGTCTGCATATTCTAGCCATATTGTGTGAGCTATTCTAATTATTGAATACTAAAACCTTCCAGACACCGTTTAGAGATATAATGACTTGAAAAAACTACAAGCAAACAAAGTTCTGGAGATCCATGGTAAACAGTAGAGCATATTTTGAATATCCTGGGATTTTTTCAAAGATACCAGAATCAGTAACTTTCCAATTCACTCAGAATGTGCTACAAATACCAGGACAGGGTGTAAATCCAGCATTTATTCTGCATATGTCCACCTCGTCTGAATATTTCCACACACAGTGCATCACAGTTTGGTGAGTTTCTCTCTCTAGCTTACCTCCCTGTGATTGCTTGCTAATTGTATATCTGTCTATGAATGTTTGAAAGCTCATATTTGTAACTAAAATGATTGTTTTTCAGTCAGTTTCGGGGCTGTCTACCATTTCTGGCTTATTTGAAATTTCTAATGAAGGTGATTTTTTTTTTCTTCTCGTTCCCTGAAGGCAAATTTGATCAACGAGCCACTCGTGGTCTTTGTCTGTGCAACTACGGGCCAAGGCGACCCTCCAGATAACATGAAGGTAGGTCTGTACAGTCTTACTATAAGTGTGTTTAAACCTTCTGCCTGAGTCCCTTACCTACCTTTGTGATAGAATTTGCATTTCTGACACACCTCATCGGTTTATATTATCTTATGTTAATATTTATTAACATGGCACCAAGCACCAATTTGTGTCACTGCCTCAAGCTGGAGTTGCAAACTATAAGCATTTTTTGCTGAAGTTGCAACAGCTGAGAAGGTTTCTGAAGCCTCATTTGTCAGGTTATAGTCTACATCTCCTATGTGTTAACATGCAGTAATGAAAGAACTTTCCCACTGTCTTGACCGCAACGTGCAAGTCAAGAATTAGGCTGCAAACGGAGGCCATCACTGCAAATATTCAGCCACCAAGAATGTCCATCTTTTAGCAGTAATGATTCATTCAAAATCAGACAGATGTCTTCATATTAAAGTAATGTAAATCTAAACATGAATTTGTCTCCAAGAATAGATGTTGCTTAGGGATTTTTAAAAATCAAAGGCATATTTTGTCCTTTAAAAACATTCTTATGCTGGATTGCGACAGTTCATTCAGCAAACACAGTGAAGACCTGGGATTAAGCTCAACTATTGTGAATGTCCACTCTGCTTTTTGCTGCAGACTCCCTCTTCTTTCTGCATCACCTTCAAGATCTTCTACATAACCTGAGAACCTGTACATCATGGCCTCCATTGACATCGTTTCCAATATCAAGACCTCCTTGGGGCAGCTCATGTCACACAGCAGCAGCATCACAAGACTTGTGACAAGGAATTGTAGGAAGGGGAAGAAAAGATCCCTGGCCTCCTCATTCTCCAAAGATATGGAATTAAACTTTACCTTGCCACTATGCAACCAATACATTCCCATGATTTCCCCTGGTTGTAGTGCATCCCAGGCAGTACTAGTCTTGCTCACCCAGCCACCGTTCTCTTCTCTTTCCCTTCCCTCCCCAAACGCTCTATCCTCTCCCCTTTCAGTAACTGTTTTTCGACTCTTCCTGTAAGTATTCCTCTTCTCTGAAAGCGTCACTTTGCTTTATTGCTACAGTCATGCAATGCAAACAACAAAAAACGCATTCATGCATATGGTTCCATTTGTTATTTTGGGGTCAGTACATAGAGATCAATATTGTACGATTAATAAACCGCTGCTTGTATGCAGAATCCCTTATCTTTTCATTATTCCTTCAAAAATCTCGAACTATATTTGTCAGGAATTTCTAGGTTAATAATGGATTATTATATGTTTACATTAAATTGCATGGGCTATCCCTGCATCAGCCATACCCTTACATTTCATCATGCATTACTTCATATTATTTAGAAACTTTACTTTTACTCCGTGCCATAAAATCTACCTGCAGTTTGTTTTTAATTCTTTTTTGTTCCCGAGACTTTTGTACCACAAAATGAATGACCCAAAAATAATCCAATGTCCGCCATGCATGCATGCATCGAATGGCAGTAAGTACCTATGCTGAGAATTCATGTGCAGTTAAATGTCGTATATTTGGAAACTGCAAATAGAATTTTTCTCAAACGTCTGCATTTTAAACTTCACAAAAAAATCCCCGTCCTACCACTTTTACGGCCATTGGAAAGGCTAGGCCAAGTCACCAAAATCTAAGTGGCAGAGTAAACCTTTGTGACAAAGCTAACCTATGCAACTCATTGGAACACAGGGTTACCAGCAGCAGTGCAGTTTTGAGAGGGAAGATCTGGAAGTGATTATTATGATAGAAATCGTACAGGGGATGCTTTGAGTCCCTTTTGCTGTGGTACAGTTGAGAAAGTGGATGCTCTCCAGGAGTAATAGTATATTTCACAGGGGCTGGTATGGAGGACATCACGCAATTTACATGACTTTGTAGCCAGCCGAGGACCTCAAAACTGCAAATAAAAAGAAACCACTAACAACAGTTTCCAGTAAAAAGAGGACTTTTTAGGTCTCGTCTGGCGTTAACAGCGCGCATTCGCTGCTCTCGTCATGCGAGGGCCTTTTGGAATCAATACGGATTGCAGATGTGCACGCGGACGGGCAGAAGATGTGCACGCGGGGACTGGATGCTTTACTTGCGGCGTGAGACGGACGCACTATATTTTTCACACTGGCGACAGCTTGTCTTCTCTTCGCTCCTCCCCTCCTTCTTTCTCAGGTCGCTGCCAGCCTGCCAATGGCTTCCCCGTGCCGCGAACACTAGAGGTTTCCATTTATTTTCCTCATTTATGTAGCTGTCAGTGCTAGTTAGGCGATGTGGATGTGCTTTTCAATTATATGTTACCAGCTTGCAAATGTGTGTTTTCTTTTATGTCTGTGGGGCACCTAAACGTTCTGTTTTTACGTTCAATTTGTGGACTACTAACAAGGGTAGAGGCGAGGGCTAGTTGGCAAGAGACACTACACTCCTCATAATTTCTTGTTGCCATCAAAACTTAAAGGGCCTGATTCCGTAACTGGGGCAACGCTGTGGGGACGGCAGGGGTCTGATGTTAGATCGAAAGTGACTTTAATAGAAATCACTCCCTGCCTACAAGTCCCATTCCATCAGCGCTGTGTCTGCTGATGGCTGTGAGGCGGAGGGGTCAGTCTTCGCTGGGGGTGGCCTTGACAAGATGGGCTGTCTCACCGCCGCCTCGACCCCCACTGGCTCGTGATGATCCGTGTCCGCCTCCCTCGGGGACTCTGCTGATGCAGGAGGGGGTCTGTGATGGCCATGGCGGAGGGGTAGGATGGAAGATGACTGGCGTTGGATATGTGTTATGTTATAATTCTGCCATACTGTGCGATATTAGACATGCTTATGGCCTCACAGCGCTATTATGGTACTTTTACTTCTTGATTTCAAGGAGTCTGCCATAGACCAGTCTTGGTTAGGGCTGCCGTCAGCACGGAGCGAAACATTTTGCGAAAGGTGAAATACGCCCATTAATGAAAAGATTTCACTGAAGAAAAAAGTATTGTGGAATTTTCGCTCTTGAGCCTTTCCTGTGAAATACTGAAACATCACGAAACGCCACGAAACATCGCGAATCAGGTGCACCCTGTGGATTTTCAACTACGTCAAAATCAGGATGAATTTCACCCCACCCCTAAAAAAATACCACTGACCCCATGCTACATAGTCGGTAGATGTTTAGGGCACATGTATGACGTGCCACAGGTGTGTTTAGTAACTTTTATGTAAATGAGTCGCGAAGTTTAGTCACCACAGCAGGTGGGCGCTATGTCGGACATTAGGCTTGCCATCTGCCCACCATGTTGTCATGTCAGTGCCTTAACTCGAGTTAGCAGTAGTTTTGCTGAGTGAAGATCACTTCATATCTTGGTGAATACCACCCTAGCTAAGCGCACTATTTACCAGTACGATGGAGACATTTGCTCCCTCGGACCGTAACTGTGTACATGTCTGCTGAGTAAATGTTTAGGGTTGAATATAGCACCCAGAAGTCCCGAAAACCCTGATTTATGGCATTCGTAATAACTAGAAGATTAGATAATTGAGGTAAAGCAGGATGGTTCGCCAAGAATCACACAATTCGGCAACACGAGGAAGCCGAGATTAGAAGCTGATTCCTTTTATACCGTAGGGCATGTAATCTAAGATTACAGATACAGGATGTTTGTGTATGTATCCCTATTTATTGTTGTGTGTTGTAGTGCTGACAACACAAGTGCACAACAGAAACGTTTTTATTGTAGCCAGAGAAACTTTAAATTCGCCCGTAGACTAGTATGGTGTGTGGTTGGATGAGGTTCAGATTACAGAACCCGTGCATTAAAGGCGAGGAGAGGGCAGTCTCTACCATAGTTTTGTAAATTTAAGTACATGCTGGAAATTTCAAGTTAAATTTGCACAAAATCATACACTTTTTGGTCAATTACCAACCTGGGATTAGAGTCAAGTTCTGCATGCTCCAAACCAAGTAAGTAAGGCACTAGATTTTCACTCTCTGGATATCTCTTAATCGGTTTGGGACACGTTGCAACACTGTTGCTCCTTTCAGAGAGCCTGTTAACGTCAGCAGAAGTAGTCCACGTCTGTAGACATGGCAGTGCTGCCTGGTGATGCTGTTTGGAGAAACTGCACCGACGCTCTTTTGGAAAGCAGCGACGCTACCCAAAATTAAACAAGCATTAAAAATGCAATAGATCTCGCTTTTCATTAAGTTAAAGCCATTTGCTTTGCTATATAATACCATTAGCAAAGCAAATGGCTTTCACTTAATCAAAGGCGAGACCTATTGCATTTTCAATGCTTGTTCTAGATGTCCGTAAGAAACCTCCTGGTTCCCAAACTGTGTTTCCCGGAGCCCCAGGGGTCCGTGACACATTCCCAGGGGGTCCGCAGGTAGCACTTTTAAAAGCACTGCAAAGTTCCTTGATTAATCAGCAGTTTTCCGGCAACAATTAAAGTGTCAAGATAACTCTAGTGATTAATGTACCTGCTGGAGAGAGATGGCAGTTTTGTCCAGTGGTAGCTTTGACTCATCTAAGATAGTGCAGATGGTTAATATGCATGGTGAAAAGAACGTGTACCATGCATTTAAAAAACTGTATTTTTTGTTCATAGCTCAGTGGGTTACTGCTTTTGTCACAGAGATTCTTCTGTTACTGTGCAGTTCATAAGTTACAATCGTAATCTGGCACAGTGAGCTATTAACTGCCATCAAGGAGCTACATGCAAACTGCCTGGTACAAATCAGTGAGTCATGCTTTTTTCCCAGTCTTTCGTTATCCTGATGCTGCTAAAAAAGGTTTGTTTGGGTAGAAATACTTTCTTATTATTACAGTCAACGTGAAACACTGTGTTATGTTCTGAATCCTGAGTTTATGCTTCTCCACACCAAACACTTAAAAAATGTCCACTGGTATGAATGACATGTGAATCCTACACCTTGTAGTCCCCTTTGCCCTATGTAATATTTTCTGTACACTGATTTTACACACGTATGATTCATTCTCTATGAATGAAAATGAAATATATGTGATACTGTAGGAGAGTAGGATCTGCACTTATGTTGCCCCCACTTTTTTTTCTGATGTTTACACTGGTTTCTGGCTATAGTCTGGCTGCGACCCTGCTAATCAGGGCCCCAGCCTATCTGTTCTCTCTAAACAACTTGAAGTGCATATTAGATGCACTAGTGATTGGATACTGTGGTCCCTTATGAGCCCCTAGTATATGGTATCTTGGGTACCAAGGGCATAGGTACTTCACAGGCCTACCAGGGGCTGAAGCATGTATTATGCCACCCCTGGGAAGCAGACTAAATCTGACACCACAGGCCTGCTACTGCAGCCTGGGTGAGGTAGTGTTAGTACTCCTCACTGAGATATAGGTTCACTATATCTCACCCTGCACACACATTTAAACCTATCAGTCACCCCTAAGGCAGGCCCTATCAATCCTGAGGGCAGGGTGCTTGGTTTCCATGTGAGGGGGTGCCTCTGCCTGAGCAGGGCCCCTCTGCAGCTCTCAGAGTCCATTCTCTGTAGCTGTTTGTGGGTGCGGTTAAACCATATACTCTTAAGTGCATTATAACCTAGCGGTAAATGCTAACTTTGGGATGGCTGCATCAAAACATGTCGTGTTTGGTGTCAAACGCTTTGGAATCATACCCCCACACCAGTAACTGGTGTGGGAGTATGATCCCACCCTTCTAGAGGGATAGACATGTACCCACTGTGGAAACACGGTAGAATCCTGAAGAGCACTGGCATCACAAAATGGATGGTACCAGTCACAGACACTGGGCTGCCCTCCTGCTGCTGACTGAAACTCGCAGTGGAGGAGGCCCAACAATAGGCATCCTGTCACAGGGAGGTGTGGTCACCTCCCAGACAGGGTTTAGTGTATTGGGGCTCGGTGGGTGCACTCCTAGAGTGCTTTGAAGTCCTGCACTGGGGGAGCAGTAGGCTCCTCTGTGCATATGCCAGCTCAAACCGGTTCAGGGGCTACCAGCCCCTGCTCTGGCGCGAAACTGGACAAAGGGAAGTGGGTGTAGCCACCCACTCCCCTGACCCTCCCATAGGAGTGGTCATAGAGCTAGTCCCTCCGTTCCTTCTAGTATAAGTTAGGGAACCCTTGCCATTCCAAACTAGATATCCCTGGACGACGCTCTGAAGAAGAATCCTGGACCTTCGACGTTCCACTACCTCTGGAAGACTGAAGAATCTCCCTTGGAGTCACGGAGTGACTCCCCTGCTTGGCAGGCAGCAAAACTTTGAATCAACGGTCGCAAACTTTCTCGCTCCCGCCGGAGTCCGAAGTCCTTGCAGCCCCGGAAGTGGATTTCCTGACTTCTCCAAGGCCATCGTGAGTCCCCAGCGACGCTGAGGCAAGTGGACCCCACGAGTGACGAGGAACTGCAAGACCTGGGTACCGGGCACTATTTTCGAGTGCAACCCCTTCACGATGCTCTACGAACTTGTGCATTGGACCACGTGTGGTCCAAGCCTCCAGCAGAATTTCCTCCGAAGATCAGAGGCCTACCTCGTCCCGAGTGACCGTGGGCTCCTGATGAGTGAATTCTCCCGAGGCGTCTTCGCGATCCCTTGCCGGTTGGCTTGTGGGTCCCCAGAAGACTTTTCTACAGAACCAAAGGGCTTCCCTGGTTGCTCCAGGCCTGCCCTGACTTACCCTCGCTGGGTGAGTCCCTCAGACCTTGCTGGTCTGCACCGCTGACTTTTTACACTTTCCACGAGACTTGCTGTTGCCAAGGCTTGTTGGCTCCAATCTGGTCGCCGACACCGCAGTAAGCTGCAGACTTCGTGGGACACGCCGAATCCAGCTCCTGGTCGTCGTCGACACCTCCTGGACCTCATGGCTGAAGAGTCAAGACATCTGTGATCACCTGAAATCACCCGACGACTGTGGGCATCCAGCTTCCTTGCCCCGGGTCACTACCAAGTGACTTTGAACACCGTCCCTTCTGCTTTCTGGTCTTCTTTCTTATGAATCCAGCCTCGGATTCCACCGGACACTTCTTCTGTCTTCACAAGCAGCAAGTCTTCTTTGGCTCCCATTGAAAACGACGCCGCAACCCGACACCAAAAGACACCTATGCACCCGGCTTCCCTGGGTGAGGTAACTCCAGCACTACGGTGCTCCTGTGTGTGTTGGCTCTAGAACTACTTACCCTGTAAGACACTTGCTTGTAGACTCTCCCGAATTATCCTAAAACTTTAAAATTCCAACCGTGACTTGCTCCATTGAAGTCAATTGGGATCCGCGGCTGTGTTCTCACACTGCATGCGTCTCCCGTGGGTCCTTTACTTACCTGCCTTGGGTGGATTAGTGAGGCCCCAGCGCTTCTGAAGGCCCTAGGCCTTGTCCCCTCGCATGTCGATATTCCTAAGTCTCTTTTTTAGTATATGGTCTGGTACGCCCCTAGGGCCCCAGCCATATTTGTGCTTAACTTGTTGTGAAATGTTGATTTGTGCATATGTCCTTGACTTCTAATGTCATAAAGAGATTAGTAGAGTGTGTCTAGTAACAAATACATATATATTTTATATATATACCTGTGTGGTGTCCTTTCATTTAGTAATTCAGGAGATTATAAGGTAAAACAAGCTGCTTTACATTACTCTAAAGACTTAGCCTGAAGGCTGCTCTCCACAGCTACCACTATGATAGCTTTCTTAAAAAGGTTGTCTTAAACCCATCTACCATAAGAGTTGAATTGTACTGGTGAAAGGTGGCCACTTTAACTAGTGACCAGCATATACCAGGCCAATTTCTCACATTGGTGGGCAGCGTGTGGGATTCCAGATTGCCATTGTTTTACCAGAAAATCTCTATTTGAATTACTAACTGAAAACCACTATAGGTACTCAAGGTACATATGAAGTCAAGCTTAGTATCAATAAGTTCTACTGAACTTAGAGCTGTGTGTCAAGGGATAGCACACCCTTTCTACAGCTCAAGCTAAGATCAGTAGGCCACAAAATAGTGTAGGTAGTGCAACACTAGAATGTCCTTAAGGGTTGGAACCAGTGGGTCCACCCAGCCTCAGTATAAGGACATGATTTTCTTTGACTTGAAAGCCATGTGTGCTGCAAGGCACCTGAGGATAGGACAGAGTCCCTCCACACTTCACCTGATAGATCTGCTGACAGCAGATGATCTTAAATTAGCTCTAGGAGCTAAGGGGTCTGAATCAGGGGGTGGGTCAATTACAGTGTCTGGGTCAGATGATGAAAATCAAGATGACCTGGACTCTGTGGTTGAAGGGCCAGACCCACAAGGGTCTGAAAAGGACAGAGGAATTCTCCCTAAGAAAACTGACAGAGTGGAGGAGAGGTCTAGGTCCCTTTCTAGGGAATCTGACCACTCCTATCACTGTGGCAGGGAATCTGTCCAGCAGAGGAACTCCTGCCTTCCTACAAGGGAGACCTCCTCTGACAGAATGTACAAACTGCTGCAGTATGAGGAAGCAAGATTTGCCCTCAAGGCCAAGAAGTTGGCATTAGACAGAGAAGCATTTGATCTCCAGAGAGCTTCTAGAAGAGAGGGGTCAGAACCCCCTGGTGGCAGCAACAGTGTCCCTAGAGTAAGAGAATATATTCCAGACCACAGGAACCTATCCAAGGTTGTTCCTCCCTACCAGAGTGGGGATGATATCCATAAATGGATAACTGCTATGGAAAGGGCCTGTAGAGTACAACAGGTCCCCCAAAAGCAGTGGGCAGCAATCTTGTGGCTCTCCTTTTCAGATAAAGGCAGAGGCAAGCTCCTCACTGTTAGAGAAGAGGATGCTGATGATTATGAAGTCCTGAAGAGTGCATTGATAGATGGGTTTGACTTAACCACTGAACAGTACAGGTTGAAGTTCAGAGACACCCAGAAAGCACAGACTCAGTACTGGACTGACTTTGTAGATTGTGCAACCAAGGCTCTGGAGGGTTGGCTGGTTGGTAGTAGAGTTACTTATTTTAAGGGATTGTATAATCTTATAATGAGAGAACAGATTCTTAATAATTGCCAGAACCAGTTGTTGCATCAATACCTGGTGGACTCTGATCTGACCTCTCCCCAAGAATTGGGAAAGAAGGCAGACAACTAGGTCAGAACCAGGGTGAGGCAGAAAACCCAGAACCAAGGGGGTGACACTAAGAAGCAGGATTCTAAGGGCTCTGAGAAAGGTGGGGATAAGTCAAATGACCAGAAGTCTTCACAAGGGCCCCAAAAATCTGCATCTGGTGGGGCTTCACAGTCTAACAAAGGGAAAGGCCAAAAGAAGCCCTGGTGCAAATTCTGTAAACAGAAAGGGCACTGGACGTCTGATTGTACCAAGTCCAAAGACCGAACCACCACCACTCCTGCCCCTAAGGCAACTGTTCCCCCTAGTACAGCTACTGGTGGAGGTGGTAATCAGAATAAGGGTGTAGTAGGGTTGACCCTGGGTTCTGAAGAGGACTCTGGCCTAGTCAGAGTACCCACTCAGGCATTGCTGATTTGTGATGGAGACATTGATATGTCCTTCCCAGTGAGCCCCAGTAATCTGGGCAAATACAAACAGCAGCCTGTAATAAATGGCAAACAGGCTTTGGCATTCAGGGACACAGGTGCTAGTGTCACCATGGTGGCAGAGGATCTTGTGGACCCTGGGCTGATCATCCTGGGTGAAATGTACCAGGTTACCAATGCAAGCAATGTCAGGACTAACCATAGTGTGGCAGTTGTGAATTTCTCTTGGGGAGGGGTAACTGGCCTCAAGAAAGTAGTAGTCAGTGCAGACCTCCCTGTCGAATGTCTATTGGGCAATGATCTAGAGACTTCAGCCTGGTCTGAAGTAGAGTTATGGACTCATGCTGAGATGTTGGGCATCCCTGCAGAGGTATTTGCTGTGACCAGGTCACAGGCCAAAATGCATCAAACTGAACCAGCTCTGGATCCTGAAACTATGGACCAGGTGCTACCCAAGAAGAGGAGCAGTAGGGTTAAGGCAGTGCCTTCCCCTCTGTCTCAGATCACAGATTCTCCTCTTGAGTGAGGAGAAGCAGATCCTGAAGAAGGAACTGCCCTAGAGGGACTTGAGCCTGATCAGGTTGAGTGCTTGGGGGCAGAGGGACATTCTAGGGAAGATCTGAGTAAGGAGCAACAGTGCTGCCCCTCTCTTGAACCCCTCAGACAGTAGGCGGCTGCTGGGAGTGCTAGTGGGTCCCATAAAGTTTATTGGGATGAGGGACTCCTATATTCTGAGGCTAGAGATCCAACCCCTGGAGCCACCAGGAGGTTGGTAATACCTCAAAAGTTTAGGGGGTTCCTCTTGACCCTAGCACATGATATCCCTTTAGCAGGTCACTTGGGCCAAAACAAGACCTGGGACAGGCTTGTTCCACATTTTCATTGGCCACATATGTCAGAGGACACCAAGGAGTTTTGTCCCTCCTGTGTCACTTGCCAAGCCAGTGGCAAGTCAGGTGGCACAACAAAGGCCCCCCTGATACCACTACCTGTGGTGGGGGTACCCTTTGAAAGGGTAGGGATTGACATTGTTGGTCCCCTTGACCCTCCAACTGAATCTGGGCACAGATTTATCCTGGTGTTAGTGGATCATGCCACCAGGTACCCAGAGGCAATTCCCCGAGGACCACCTCAGCCTCTGTGGTGGCAAGAGCCCTCATTGGAGTTTTCTCCAGAGTGGGTCTCCCAAAGAAGGTCATATCTGACATAGGTACCAACTTCATGTCAGGATATCTAAAAACAATGTGGAAGGAGTGTGGTGTAACTTATAAATTCACTACTCCCTATCACCCACAATGCAATGGGTTAGTTGAACGCTTCAACAAAACCCTAAAGGGAATGATTAAAGGCCTCCCAGAAAAGCTTAGGCGAAAATGGGACCTTTTACTTCTCTGCCTTCTGTTTGCATACAGAGAGGTTCCACAGAAGGGGGTTGGTTACAGCCCATTTGAACTTCTATTTGGGCATCCTGTAAGAGGTCCATTATGTTTGGTGAAGGAGGGCTGGGAGTTACCTCTCAAACCTCCCAAACGGGATGTGATGGACTATGTACTTGGTCTCCGCTCCAGGATGGCCGAATACATGAAGAGGGCAACTAAAAACCTGGAGGCCAGCCAAGAACTACAAAAAACTTGGCATGACCAAAAGGCTGTGCTGACTGTGTACCAGCCAGGACAGAAAGTGTGGGTGTTGGAGCCTGTGGCCCCAGCAGCTCTCCAAGACAAGTGGAGTGGCCCCCATACAATTGTTGAGCAAAAGAGAGAAGTCACCTATCTGGTGAATCTTGGAACTCCCAGGAGCCCCCTTGGGGTGCTCCATGTCAACAGATTGAAACCATATGTTGACAGGGCTGACATGGGCTTGCTCATGGCAACTGATGAGGAACAGGAGGAGGAGAGTGACCCTCTCCCTGACCTGCTCTCAAAGAACCCGTATGATGGGTCAGTAGATGGTGTTGCTTTGGCAAGCAGCCTCACTGACCATCAGCAAACTGAATGCAGACAAGTTCTGCAGCAGTATAGACATATGTTTAGCCTGACCCCTAGTCAGACTTCCTGGTGCACCCATGAGGTGGACACTGGAGACAGTCTGCCTGTCAAGAGTAAAATCTACAGGCAACCTGACCATGTCAGGGACTGTATCAGGACTAAATTCCAGAACATGTTGGAGTTAGGTGTGATTGAGCCTTCAGATAGCCCTTGGGCTAGTCCAGTAGTCCTAGTACCCAAACCTCATACCCAGGGTGGTAAGAAAGAAATTAGGTGTTGTGTAGACTACAGAGGCCTCAGTGCCGTCACCAGGACTGATGCCTATCCAATTCCCAGGGCAGATGAACTGATTGATACTTTGGCCTCAGCCAAGTATCTTAGTACATTTGACCTAACAGCTGGCTACTGGCAGTTCAGGTTAGCTGATGATGCAAAAGCCAAAACAGCATTCTCAACCCCTGGTGGGCACTACCACTTTGTAGTGATGCCCTTTGGATTGAAAAATGCACCTGCCACTTTTCAGAGGTTGGTGAACAAAGTTATGGCAGCAATGGAAACTTATTGCTCAGCTTATCTTGATGATATTGCTTTCTTTAGTTCCTCCTGGCAGGATCACCTGGTCCACCTCAGAAATGTTTTGGAGGCCCTGCAGAAAGCAGGCCTCAACTATCAAGGCCACTAAGTGCCAGATAGGGCGGAGTCAGGTTGTGTACCTGGGCCACCTTGTAGGTGGAGGCCAGGTTCAGCCTTTACAGAGCAAAATCCAAACCATCATGGAATGGGTTGCTCCAACCACCCAGACACAGGTGAGAGCCTTTTAGGCCTGACTGAGTACTATAGGAGGTTTGTTAAGGGATATGGATCTATAGTAACCCCCTTAAATGATCTTACCTCAAAGAAAATGCCAAAAAAGGTTCAGTGGACAGCTAGCTGTCAGAAGGCATTTGAAGACCTAAAGCAGGCCATGTGCACTGTCCCCATCTTACAGAGTCCAGACTACACCAAAAAGTTCATTGTCCAAACAGATGCTTCTGAGCTGGGTGTGGGAGCAGTACTGTCTCAACTGAATGATGAAGGTCAAGACCAGCCAGTAGCTTTTATAAGCAGAAGGCTGACCCCTAGAGAGAAACGTTGGTCAGCTATAGAGAGGGAGGCCTTTGCTGTGGTGTGGGCCCTGAAGAAGCTGAGGCCATACTTGTTTGGCACTCACTTCATAGTTCAGACTGACCACAAGCCCCTCTTACGGCTCAAACAGATGAAAGGTGAAAACCCAAAACTTTTAAGGTGGTCCATTTCCCTACATGGGGATGGACTATACAGTGGAACATAGACCTGGGACCCAACACGCCAATGTAGATGGACTCTCAAGGTATTTCCACTTAGAACACGAAGAGTCAACTGGTCAAGGTTAGTTTAGTGTCCCTGCGTTTGGGGGGGGGGGGTTGTGTAGGAGAGTAGGATCTGCATTTATGTTGCCCCCACTTTTTTTCTGATGTTTAGACTGGTTTCTGGCTATAGTCTGGCTGGGACCCTGCTAATCAGGGCCACTGCCTCTCTGTTCTCCCTAAACAACTTGGAGTGCATATTAGATGCACTAGTGATTGGATACTGTGGCACCTTATGAGCCCCTAGTATATGGTACCTTAGATACCAAGGGCATAGGTACTTCACAGGCCTACCAGGGGCTGAAGCATGTATTATGCCACCCCTGGGAAGCAGACTAAATCTGACACCACAGGCCTGCTACTGCAGGCTGGGTGAGGTAGTGTTAGCACTCCTCACTGAGATATAGGTTCACTATATCTCACCCTGCACACACATTTAAACCTATCAGTCACCCCTAAGGCAGGCCCTATCAATCCTGAGGGCAGGGTGCTTGGTTTCCATGTGAGGGGGTGCCTCTGCCTGAGCAGGGCCCCTCTGCAGCTCTCAGAGTCCATTCTCTGTAGCTGTTTGTGGATGCGGTTAAACCATATACTCTTAAGTGCATTATAACCTAGCGGTAAATGCTAACTTTGGGATGGCTGCATCAAAACATGTTGTGTTTGGTGTCAAACGCTTTGGAATCATACCCCCACACCAGTTACTGGTGTGGGAGTATGATTCCACCCTTCTAGAGGGATAGACATGTACCCACTGTGGAAACACGGTAGAATCCGGTAGAATCCTGAAGAGCACTGGCATCACAAAATGGATGGCACCAGTCACAGACACTGGGCTGCCCTCCTGCTGCTGACTGACTGCTGCTGCTGACTCGCAGTGGAGGAGGCCCAACAATAGGCATCCTGTCACAGGGAGGTGTGGTTACCTCCCAGACAGGGTTTAGTGTATTGGGGCTGGGTGGGTGCACTCTTAGTGTGCTTTGAAGTCCTGCACTGGGGGAGCAGTAGGCTCCTCTGTGCATATGCCAGCTCAAACCGGTTCAGGGGATACCAACCCCTGCTCTGGCGCGAAACTGGACAAAGGGATGTGGGTGTAGCCACCCACTCCCCTGACCCTCCCATAGGAGTGGTCATTGAGCTAGTCCCTCCCTTCCTTCTAGTATAAGTTAGGGAACCCTTGCCATTGCACACTAGATATCCCTTGACGACGCTCTGAAGAAGAATTCTGGGCCTTCGACGTTCCACTACCTCTGGAAGACTGAAGAATCTCCCTTGGAGTCAAGGAGTGACTCCCCTGCTTGGCAGGCACCAAAACTTTGAATCAACAGTCGCAAACTTTCCCGCCGGAGTCCGAAGTCCCTGCAGCCCCGGAAGTGGATTTCCTGACTTCTCCAAGGCCATCGTGAGTCCCCCGCGACGCTGAGGCAAGTGCACCCCTTGAGTGACGAGAAACTGCAATACCTGGGTACCGGGCACTATTTTCGAGTGCAACCCCTTCACGACATTCTACGAACTTGTGCATTGGACCACGTGTGGTCCAAGCCTCCAGCAGAATTTCCTCCGAAGATCAGAGGCCTACCTCGTCCCGAGTGACCGTGGGCTCCTGGTGAGTGAATCCTCCCGAGGCGTCTTCGCGATCCCTTGCCGGTTGGCTTGTGGGTCCCCAGAAGACTTTTCTACAGAACCAAAGGGCTTCACTGGTTGCTCCAGGCCTGCCCTGACTTACCCTCGCTGGGTGAGTCCCTCAGACCTTGCTGGTCTGCACCGCTGACTTTTTACACTTTCCACGAGACGTGCTGTTGCCAAGGCTTGTTGGCTCCAATCTGGTCGCCGACACCGCAGTAAGCTGCAGACTTTGTGGGACACACCGAATCCAGCTCCTGGTCGTCGTCGACGCCTCCTTGACCTCGTGGCTGAAGAGTCAAGACACCTGTGATCACCTGAAATCACCCGACGACTGTGGGCATCCAACTTCTTTGCTCCGGGTCGTTGCCTAGTGACTTTGATCACTGTCCCTTCTGCTTTCAGGTCTTCTTTCTTCTGAATCCAGCCTTGGATTCCACCGAACACTTCTTCTGTCTTCACAAGCAGCAAGTCTTCTTTGGCTCCAATTGAAAACGACGCCGCGACCAGACACCAAAAGACACCTATGCACCCGGCTTCCCTGGGTGAGGTAACTCCAGCACTATGGTGCTCCTGTGTGTGTTGGCTCTAGAACTACTTACCCTGTAAGTGACTTGTTTGTAGACTCTCCCGAAGTATCCTAAAACTTTAAAATTCCAACCGTGACTTGCTCCATTGAAGTCAATTGGGATCCGCGGCTGTGTTCTCACACTGCATGCGTCTCCCGTGGGTCCTTTACTTACCTGCCTTGGGTGGATTAGTGAGGCCCCAGCGCTTCTGAAGGCCCTAGGCCTTGTCCCCTCGCAAGTCGATATTCCTAAGTCTCTTTTTTAGTATATGGCCTGGTACGCTCCTAGAGCCCCAGCCATATTTGTGCTTAACTTGTGAAATGTTGATTTGTGCATATGTCCTTGACTTCTAATCTCATAAAGAGATTAGTAGAGTGTGTCTAGTAATAAATACATATATGTTTTATAAAAAAAACCTGTGTGGTGTTCTTTCATTTAGTAATTCAAGAGATTATAAGGTAAAACAAGCTGCTTTACATTCCTCTAAAGATTTAGCCTGAAGGCTGCTCTCCACAGCTACCACTAGGATAGCTTTCTTAAAAAGGTTGTCTTAAACCTATCTACCATAAGAGTCGAATTGTACTGGTGCAAGGTGGCTACTTTAACTAGTGACCAGCATATACCAGGCCAACTTCTCTCAGATACTATGTAGAGATGATAGGCACTGTCAGAGGTCGATAGTGAGGGAATCATTGAAGAACCACAACAAAGATTGTCATATCCTGGTGCACAGTAAGTCCAATAATTACTATGCTTTAAAAGCTAATACAACTTAATATATAATGACAAATTGTGTCCCACATTTTCTTGGGGGGGAGAGCCCTCCCCAAAGACCGCTTTGTAGTAGTCAGGCTCAGTCACTACACTTGGTGTGCACCGTATGGGGACTGGTCTGACAACATTTGCCAGGACTGCTTTGTGTTCCCTGCCCGGCCCAGGTAGGAGCAGGAGCCTCATACTGCGAAATAAAACCAAACATTGAAAACTTAGTCGCCGAGATGCAGCATCAGCCTTCCCATTAGATTGTTTTGATTTTGGCAAATGTTTTCGATATAAAATAATAAAATCTTTAGTAATTCGAGTATTTGGTGTGCACTTATTTGTGTATTTTTTGCTAATTACTGTTTTAATGTTGGGAAATTTAAATAGTACAAATTGCTTAAGGGTCCTCAGCTTCCAGAAGTGACTTGACTTAATGGGGGTCCTCAGGAGTCAAACGGTTGGGAGTCACATACATTACTTCAAGAAGTGAGTCCTTCAGAGGAAAATATTTGTATTTAAACTGCCATGCACTTGGGGTCCAGGACAGGAAGCAGAATCAAAGAGGAATTAAACTGGGTTCAACAACCATTTGAGTGAGGATTTGGGAACATAAGAAAAATTAGAAGGCCTCTCTGTGCAGTGGCTCAGTTGGCAGTCAAAAATGATGATCTGCGCCCATTTGCTCACAAACCACGCAGCCTGATTGAAGCCTGTTGTGTAGCCAGCTCAATGCCATGAATTTTTAACCTGTCTGAACGCCCCACTCCCCATCCCGGAGCAGGGAGCTTGGATTTGTAGTTTGACGTGCAAAATTGCAAAGCCAACTGTTCTTTCAAAAAGTTGCCACTGTGATGGTTTTCCTCTTCATGATACTGCTGCTACTTGCCAGCATCTTCAATGCGAGTTTAAGAGTATCAGAGAGCTGCCAAACAGCCCCAAATTAATTCCTGACACCTATATAGAAATTTGTACTAGAATACTTGGCATGGTATACTGAGTTTATTGACATAATATCTTCAATACAAGTAAGTGAAATTCTTGCCCCTGACAAACGATATAGGTAATGTTGTTTTTCTGATCCATTCTGCTTCCCTTTTCACTTTTTTTCAAAGTGTTTTATTTCCTACTGTTCATTACAAAACCATCAGAGCTGGGTTGCAGCCTGTGTATTACACTGCTACTCAGGGGCTTTATCTAGAAATTGTCTGGATGTGATAGGTGCCCATAATGTGACGAGGCAACTCTTTATAGTTTTTGCACCTCCCAGGTGGTTGACTCATTCTGCAGTAAGCAAGTCAAACTAATGAACACACTCAACTTAGCTGTCACTGAAATGTGTGTTACAGGTAGCTGTTGATTGAATAATATATTTTGTGTAAGAATTAAGGTGTGAACTGTGTAGGTTGTCTTGTCAATGCTCACCTCTGCCTGTTTGCTTATTGTAAGCCTTTTCTAAAGCACATGTTGCTCTAAAGAAGATCACATGTTGAAAGGGAACTAAGCAAGAACAATAGATTTCATCTTATAAATCTGCTTAAGTCTTTTTTTCTCCCTTCTTTCTGCCCCTAATTAGATCACTGTTAAATTTCTTAAAAAATTAAACAGTAGTTCCAAAGGAATTATTAGTCAAATGTTTCTGTGTTTGGAATGGTATAGAATATACAGTACATTTCCATCTTTAAAAATTAACCTATGCTTGTGGGGGCTTTTTAAGTCACTCAGGCTCTGATTAACTGTTGAATGATGAAATATATTTAATACCACAGTCTCACTAAAAAGGGTACCAATAATGCCAAACTATTTTTGTAGAAGGAAAATAAAAGATTTTTACGTGAATTTGTCACTTAATGATGCTGTGAATATGAATTTGGTTTTAGAATTTCTGGAGATTCATTTTTCGCAGAAACTTGCCCAAAAATGCTCTTTGTCAGTTGGAATATGCTGTTTTGGGTCTTGGAGATTCGTCATATCCCAAGTAAGAATATTTATTCTGCTCCTCATGTTGTCTAATTTTATTATGATTTACATTTGATATTCAGATTAAATGTTTTTGTGTAACATCTCATAATATACTATTTTATCTCTACTCTCAGTACCATAGCAAAAAGGGAAATCTTTGAGCAGTGAAGTGGAATGGAAAACTGTTTCTCACATTTATGATTTTCATTAGATTTCCAATATTCAATACCCCTGCAATCCAGGGCTGGTTCTTAGAACACATACTATTTCAACCTCATTTAGGATAGTAAGCCATTAAAGGTTTCCATTAACTTTTTTTGAGGATGTCATGTTAATACCCTTTTTTCTACATCACATGATAATCTCTGGAGTAAATTGCCTTGTCCTTAGTTGCATTGCATTATATAGTGCTTCATACCTGTAGTGACGCGCTGAAGAAAATGTGTAGCTAGATAGCACACTACCCTGTGGTAGTGCTCTGAATGAAATAATGTGCAAACACAAGGAGATGATGGACGGAGCGCTGAAACTTTTCAGAATTCACCCGCCAGTCACAGATCTGGGTTGAATCCATCATCGTTCTTTAGCTCACTTCGCCACCCCAGTTCAGACCCAGCCAAATGCAAATCAGTCTTAACCATGTGCCTCATGGGAACAGACCAGCCCTAACTGCCAAGGCAGGGCTTCCCTGGACAGGAAACAAGAATCCTGGTACTGGTTTTGGGGTAACATCCCTCATTAGCTAGGCAGGCTTGAATCCAGTGGCAAAGTGAGCAAGGGACCCACGTCTGGGCATACCCTGCCAGCTTAGGGAGAAGAAGGCAAACACAAGGAGATGATTGACAGAGCGCTGAAACTTTTCATACACTCACCCCCAGTTACCGATCTGGTTTGAATCCATCATTGATCTTTAGCTCACTTCGCCACCCCAGTTCAGACCCAGCCATATGCAAATCAGTCTTGACCCTGTGTCTGTCGTGGCCTATATGTATAACGTTGCTGTTGTGTGTCTAGAACAGTGTTGTCCTCTCTGTGTTTTGTCCCTGGGCCTAAGTATGATTTTGAAGCTTGAAGGAGTAAGGTTGGTCTCTTAAGCATTAGCATGCTCATTATGGGTGGACAATTAAGTGTGGAGGTGCAGCGTAGTCTATGTGGGAAGTGTTTTGGTGTTGTACTTGTATGGCAGAAACTACTCCAACTGTGTTGCACCTTGAATGTTGCTGTGACTATGGAAGTATGTAGGATACAAGTGTGAGAAAACAAGTCCAATAATGATGCAACCAGTGTGGATAGCTAGCAGTTTTGATGTATCTTTATCATACAGGTTAAAAGACATTGGATATAGACAAAGGAAGTGCCCAGGGTGAAAGCATGCTAATGGTTGAGGGTCGTGCACCATCTACAATGTATTCTCCAGAGTCCACACCGGAGCAAGAGAGGATTGACGTATAGGCATGGGCATCATGCAACCATTACAGCATATGCTCTGAGGAGTCCATCCGGATGTCACAGTGGACATCCCACAGGGATGGATTTATATATCTGGCTGTAGTGTATAGTCTGATTGTTCACTATAGAGCAACAGATGAACAACCATTAAACTGTCGGCCATGCTATTTAGTCTGAGGTCCACCCAGCTTTGGCAGTGAGCCATAAGAACATACATTATGTAGCCAGCTATGGTGCTTGCACTGAGTAGTCCACCCATGAGTATCAGACAACATCCCATAGCAGTGTATATCAAAGGGTGGCCAAGGAGCAGCGATTATGCAGTCATCTATAGTAAATATTCTTAGGAAGACCCAGTGAAGTGGCAAGAAGCCATCTATGGGAATGGGCAATATACAAACATCCATGCTATTTAGTGTGAGTGGTCCCCCAAGGGGTGCAACTCATAGGGCTCTGTATAATGCAACCAGCCATAGCATGTTCTCTGATGGGACACTGAGTAGTGACACAGGAGCAAGCTTTATGTGATCAGCCATGCCATATGATCTTAGGGGCCCACCCTCACCATGCCAAGTGTTATCTCACAAATACAACTGTGGTTCTTTGTATACCCCAATAAGCACATGCTCTTTATTTTCTGGACAGAAATGTTAATGTCTCACCGCCCACTCATTCTTTTTCTTTTACCATCCACCAAACATCTATGCAAACAATAAGTGTTATGCTAGTCTGTGTTAATTAATCTCTATACATACTTTCTACTCTTTATGCTGGGAAAATAAATAGACCATCAAACCCTCTAGAGTACATGTAACCCCACCTATGTGAATACCAGGACCATATCTGTACTGTTAAAATTTGAGAAACTATTCTAATAATAGACTATATAAAATCAATACAGCACCTTCTTAAACTGTTGTTGAATTAATTCTTTCACACCTTTTGACCCACACACAGTGTGTTTAATAATCTATCTTGCCCAATTTAAAATAAGCATGGACATTGGCTCACTCTGATTTTCAGTCAGTGTTCCTAGAGAAAATACAAGGTCCTTCATTGTAAGAGAACCTGTGCAGTGTCTGGCTTAGAAGAGGCTCTGTGCACTAATATAGAGAGTATATTTGCTGTGCACAAGACCTCGCTGGTGGAAGTGTTATGCAGTCTGAAAGCATGCAGACCCACACAGGAGAAAAGCCTGTTACAGAGGAAGCCTCTGACTAAGCGGAAATGTGGAAGGCACAGCTGACTGTAACTGGGCATGTAGGTTGGCTTGTGGAAGGTGCTACCCAGGAGACTCAAAAAGCTTGTAGGCAGTTGTTTAAAATCACAAACAAGGAACTAAGGATCACCCAACTTCAGACAGTTTCAAGAGGGATTATAATGGTGAGTCTACACCATCCAGCACTGTTCAGATACACTTGTGGGACCCATACTGATTTTCATCCATGGCCCAGAGGGACATGGAGGTTGCGACTCAACATTGTAAGTTTGTGCTCTGTTGACTGTGGTCTGTGTCTCTGTTGGTAGAGCCCTTTGAACCATCTCAATGGCTATTACGGTTCTGAGATACCCAATTTTTGAGTTGTTGTTTTCAACCAGACCATAAAACATTACAACCTAGTTGAACCATTGAGTTGAACCAGAATATATTGACCGCTGGTGTCCAGTTTCATGATATGGGCCTCTGAAGATCTGCTCACCCGGGCATTGCGATAGTTAGTGCTAACCCATGCTATCACCTTGCCTCTCTTTCCAAAACCCTGTGACTAACCTGTGACTAATTGGACCTACATTGGTCTTAATCTGAACTATATTCAAAATGGCAGTGACTACCAGATTCCTTGACGCCCTTTTTAACTGGCGCTGTCAACTTGTACACTCCAGTTACTTGAGTAAGACCACTGCTTCAATTTGGAAAATTGTTCTTGGCTAATTTCATTTTTTTACCACAGTTTGGAAACGGGTTTACCCACCCACTACGTAGCTTACTCTTGCACCGGGATCCGCAGAAACTGTGGGCCAGACATAGTCACATTAGATAATGTTCTGCCCTGCCTAGCACTGGCACTCCACACACTATTTCAGACAAATCTTGTAAACCCTGTAAAACGGCTGCAAAGAACACCATCCTACTCCTTGGCTACTCTTCCAAATCCACACGTAAAAAAAAAATTCTAGTATTCTAGTATTTGTAATGTTGGGTTATTGCATGTAAACACCGATGGTTAATTAATGGTCATATGCTGTCTTGAAGCAGAGAAATTTTTATTTTGAGAATTGATGGAGAAGGTGGCATTTGGAACAGAAGTTCAGCATGACGTGTCAATGCAGTTTTCTAGTTGCCATGCCAACTTACAATACATATAATACTCTTTGCAATAAACAATTTACATGAAAAGCTTGCTTTAGCTCTTTGATTGAAGGGGTGTCACTTGTTTGACAACATTAAAAGCACACCTCAGACTGTTTCCTGTTCATGTAAGAGAGATGGTACATAGACTACAGTGTTTTTCTTTGACTTAATCTACTTTTATTTTTTATTTTCCCCCAGGCTTATTTTGGTAACCGAGCATGTTCCCACCACTGCTCTTTAAGTCCATGCCTGATTTTCAAAATAACCACCATTTTACGAGTTCTCTTAAGTTTAATTGTATGATTATTCTAATCATATGGTGAGGATCAGGCCTAGGGTTGACAGTCCTGCTCTAAATTTTCCGATTTTACATTCCTTAGGACAATGTTTTTATTATATTTGTACCGGGATTTTCCCTTTATTTTTAAAGTTTTTGGTATAATTTACCAGTGAAGAATACATCAAAAAGACGTTTTATAGAGCAAAACTCCTACCTTCAAGGATTCTGGTCAGAACGCAGGAATTACACACTTGTGGCTGGTACTGCAAGGCAACGTGTGTTCAGAAACCCTTGAGTGCAAGATCCTTTAACAATCTAGGTGGTATGTTATAAAACTTTAATCTTACACATATGTGCTTTTTTTCCAGCCAGTGTACAGGATTCATACATACTCTGGAAGGCCAACATCCTAGAAATGACAATACAACACCGTTGGCAGAGGTCATGGCTTCTGCATATGTGGGCACATTTGCACATACATTTGTTGGAGGCAGGTATTTTCCTGTCAACGCCTGTCAACAGCAACATGCCTACACACTTAAATGCACTTTGCAACACAACAGGGGGGATGCTCGACATGTGCTGCTTTAGGTATGTCCCTTCTGTACTTACATTCAGCAGAGGACTGTCCGTCCATTCTTTTTCAATGACCGTATCTGTGCTGTTGTCTGCATGCTCAGTGACTCTTCCTTGGCACAGATGACTCTAGCTTCCCTTCACCGATCTGGTGGCTATCTCCAGCCCCCCTTGACAACCAGTTGCATAAAAGGCACAGCACTAATATTATTTGCATGTACTTACATGGAACACCAGAGAAAGGACCTTAGAAGTGTCGAAGGCAGTATTTAAATGCATACACAAAAGTAATGGTGTTGTGCAATATACAACTGACAAGATGTAGAAGATGGCCAGTGCTCGATTTGCCAATGAAACATTTCCAGTTTCTTTCACCTCCTCCCTTACTCCAACATAAACCATATAACATATGTCAATTCGACTGCCCCCACTCTAACTCCAACATAACTGATGGGCGACTCTGAGTACTTCATGTTTTCTTCTTGCCATAAACACGTTCTGGTGGTGGCAGTGCCTGGCCACAGAGCCAGGGACAGCTACTACTTTCACTAGTTATCCCTGCTGGGACCCAGGCCCTTGGGATGTTGAGGGCAGGTTCTGTGTCAAACTACTCTCCCTGGCACAGTCCAGTGTGTTTTGGGAGACTATCAGCTCCTGTCTGTCTCCAAAGTATTCGACTGATTTTCACATATACTAGAGTATTTATCTTCCTATAATGATGTTACACCACACGAGGGTATGCGAAGAAGACAACATTCAGGCAGTCCATCGCTGAACTCTGCATGCGATTGGACTTCTTCGTAGCCTAAGCCGACCCTGCACATTCATGGTTGTGGTCATTTTCATGGACGCTCTGGGACTACTTTGGAGTGTATGCGAAGGAGCGTGATGGTTAGGCTGCGGAGCTCTACTTCAGAAAAAAGTTGTACATTTTTAAGGATTCGACAGAGCTCAAAACTGATTTGTTTTTCACCCAAAAATTATAGGCAAGAGGTTTCCCTTGCAGATTTATCAATGATCCATAAAAAGAGCATGGTATTACCCGAGGGAGAAGTTACTGCTACCCAAACCAAAGAAGTCACTTATAGAAGTTACATGTGTCACTACCTTTCCTCTAGACGCTAACCAAATAATTATGGTAATTTAGGAATACATGGATATTTCAAGGGGAAGGGCTATGGCTCTGAAGTCATTATCCTTTTTAACAAATTTAAGCTACATTGTGCTTCAAAATGCACCATTTGAGGTAGTGTTTCCAAAATCATCTTCCTTGAGGAAGGTGGGCTAAGTTGTTTCATTCGCTGCATTTCTGTTTGTGCGCTTTTCTTTTTTAAGCCACATTAGGACCTGCTCTCTACTTAGGTGTGTCATGTTCCCATTGCGGCCAGTGTTGTCATTTTATTTTCTATAAATGAAGACTCCTATTTTCCACTATCTTTAAGCATATCCTTTTCTCAGCCGCAAGTACAGTAATATAATATTTCACTAAGGAGGTAATTTATACAGAACTGTAATTTGTAGGCACAGAAGCAGCCATGTTACGCACACATGTTGCAAATAATTGTGTCCCATTAACATCAGATGTAAAATAATGAATAATAATACATGAACAGTATTTGCACCCATTCTGCACGTAAAATCACCCCATGTGATTTAGTTTGTGTAAGTAATTGCCACATGGTAGGAAGTAGTGGTACTTATCAGTGCAAAGGCAGGAATGAGCACAGCAGTAAGGGCAATGTCTGACTGCGGCTGGGTCAAAAGGATCCAATATGGGTGCTGTAAGTTTAAAATAGTTGCAGCCTGATTATGTACAGCTATCTTTTTCAATGATGGGAAATGGTGCACTGAGTATAGAAAACAAATCGACATTTAATATCTTCATTTTACAATGCTGTGTCTGAGATCTTGAGTTCTTTAAAGTGTAACTGAATTTCATTTTTTTGTATACCCCTTTTTGACCAGATTCAATTTCATTGCAAAAAAGTTACATAAGCGATTGCTACAGCTAGGAGCCACTCCTGTCCTGCCTGCGGCACTAGGAGACGATCAGCATGATTTGGGGTAAGTATATAGCCACGCGTGTCTTTATGAGTCCAGCAGAATGTGAAAAGAGGATGCAGCTCCTTCCTTTGTTATCGAAGCAGACTACATTCCTAGCAACTCATTTTGAGAAGCAGC
Source organism: Triturus cristatus (assembly GCF_964204655.1). Classification (NCBI taxonomy): domain Eukaryota; kingdom Metazoa; phylum Chordata; class Amphibia; order Caudata; family Salamandridae; genus Triturus; species Triturus cristatus. Next base: position 958,241,202 of record NC_140580.1, read on the forward strand.
CTTCAGATTCTTATACATGAGACTTTTTTTTACCTTTTTTAAGGTCAGTAAAGCTTGGCTTGATTTATTTTAAAACTATTTTTTTAGTTTGTCAGCATAAAAAAAATTCTGCTCCGCCAAGCAAGTCATGTCACTAAAGTCAAAAATCGCTCTACTAATAATGAGTTCATAAGAATGAAAAACCAACACAGGTGTCTAACAAAGCCCTAGTTACATTGCTTCTGTACAGTTTATGATGCCCAACATGTCTGGGATCTCACAGCTCTCGACCTGCCCATCCATATGGATTTATTTTGATATGCCTACTGATCAGTTGTCTTTATAGTCATTGATGAGATGCTCAATAACAATGCATTATATTTGGGCATGATAACCCCCCTTGAGCCATGCTTAACAGCATCTCCATTCCCAAGGTGATTCGCTGTTTTATTCTATAATGGTTCACTTTCCTGTCCAGAGATAGCAAATTGGATAGCTTGGAAAAGATACAGCAAGCATTCAGAATATTCATTTTAACTACATTAATTATGTCTAGCCAGGAAACATATTGTTTTTCCATTTAGCTACTTGCTTTACAGTTTCTATCCTCAATTTAGGCCAGTTTGTATTACGTATGGCATTCAGTGAGTTTCTATGTACCTCAATACTTCATGGATTGTTGCACCCACATGATTAGCACTTGACTTTTTAACTTTGAAACTGCTGCCCTGCTGAAGCTCATTTTAAGAACCTCAGATGAGTCAGAATTTATTTTGAAATCTGAGGTCCTTACTAGTTTACCTAGGTTTCTTAAGCACTGGCAGGGATCTCTGTTGTAGATATCGCCTATTCGGTCTAAACTCAGATCCAAAGGTATTCAGAAAGGTACTGTCAAATGCCTTCCGATCTACACTGTACCTGTACCCATCTATCTTACCAGGCTAATATTCTTGAAAGTACAGTCCTTGGAGAAGACAGCAAAGGCCTACTGTTCAAGTGCAGCACTTTTCACAACTTGGGCTTTTTCCTAAACATTTAGGATTTTCAGAACTATTTGCGACTCCTGTTTATAGTTACTATGCTGGCTACCTTTCTCCAGATGGCCTGTCATTCTTCTGAAAGATTAGAGTTACTAAAACAAACAATTGCCCACTTCAGCTCAAGACCTGAGAGTTCACCACTATGAGTTTAGAGTATTCTAAGCTCTATAGCATTTTGCATTCATACAGTTCCAGCGGGCTTTCTCAAAATAAGTTACTTACAGCAAACTTTTACTCATCATTGAAACACATCTGGTGCTACAGACAAAGAAGATAGATGTATCAGAAGAGATTCTATACTCTGTTGTCTGGAAATGGAAGAAATTCAACTTACTCAAAGGTCAATTCTTTCAGTCACTAATTTCTTAGATTACAATAGTAAATGTCTCTCAGTATGGTTGTAGGGAGCGCTGCCATAATCTGAACATCCATTGTGATCCTGCAAAGACATTCCCCTCTATTTAAAACATGTTATATAACATCTGGAATAAAAGAATCTGAAGTAATTTATTGTCGTTCTTTCGTTGAAGGAGCAGGGCGGGAATTGGTTTGATTCAGCCATCGTACTGGTACGATAAAACTTCCACCTGTCATCTATGTAAATTGGAAAAAGTATATCCAGGCATATGCTATAAAAAAAGTTATCACATGATCCATACTTAAGGCAAACAAATCAGTCATTCATTCAATCCAGCTTCAGCAACCTGCAATTTCCTCAGAAAGACCTGTTTGCCTCATGAGAGTTGGAGAGTGTCCCTATGAGAGGCTCTTCATTTCCCTCAACTCCTCTGAATTATAGGTTTCTAGAGATGTTAAAGAATGGCAGCAAGGTGGAGATTGTTTTCACAGTCCCATTTACCAAGATAGATTTTGTTCTCAACAACAGCTTTGTAGAAGAACCCTAGGTTCAAGATCTCCTAAATCGGCAGACTTCCACACCATGGTACCATTGCTGAACTTGAGAGCTTCTTTGCAAAATCCTACTAAAATTAGGTATACGAGCACATTGCTTTGGCTGTGCAAGGGGCCTTCTAAGTAGAACTTAATTTGTCTACATTCCTTCCTCATCTTGGTGTCAACCTTAATGAGACATTTGGTGCAACTAGTAATCCAAGCAAATTCCTCTTCACAAAATATCCCAGCTATTGCTTAATATACATAGAAATGTTTTTATTTGAAAAATAAGGCACACAGGAATCAATTCGATTGTCATCTCCGTTTGCACCATCTAATCAAGAATGTTGATCAATAATAGGACCTGAATACTGTCCTTGCCTTTTTCATACATAAACCATTTTAACCTGTGACATGAAAATCAGCCATCTTGGTTGACGTGACTTCGGTTTAAAGGGTTGGTGGGCCACAATCTCCCTCTGCAGAAAACGTATTTTATATTCCATAAGTATAATGTGGTTCTAAGAACCGTCCCATCTTTATTACAAACGTTTTACAGAATGTCTTCTAAACAACAAAATCATTTTTCCCATTTTTCAACTAAGACCTATTTTTTTCCTCTGCTGAGGCAATTATAGAGAACCAATATGTTTCTATGGTTATTAAATTCTACCAGGAAAAAAGAGCTACTTTTACGTTGGTTATCTTTTAATTACCCTTGGAGGTCCTAAACCAGGCAACAAGCAGCAAAGGCTACAATTCTCTGATGGCTAGTTTCTTGCAAATCTAAATCTGCTACACAATATGTTTGTAATTTTGTTCAAGACTTCACGTTCATTGCACAGGAGCTGGGCAGCGCCAGTGGCTTTCCAAAGGCATGCTATCATTACATAGATTTAAAGGGCCCTGCATGCCTTTCGTAACCATTTGTTGGTGGAAGCATCGTTCTGTAAAGATGCAACTTTTGGCCGGAAATTTATATGCAGCTTTTTTGGTTGAAGTCTGGTCTAGCATACACTGTCTCTCTCCCAGTATCATACGGCCCACAGAAACAGAACTTTTATACTGGACTGGAACAGCTGGTTTTGCACAAGAAGGTTTTGCACAAAGCAAGTGAAAGTGGGGGAAATATTTTTCGGGTTCTGCCTGGTCAGACCTTTTCAAATATCTGCCTGGTCAGACCTTTTCCAATATTTGAAAAGAAGGCAGAGCAATAAGTACCGGAATCACTGTGGACATAATTTTCTCTAACAGTGCTACATTTTCCACAAAGAAAATCAGTGATAAAAAATTTTCTTATGCACATATCTGCAATTTCTAGTTTAGCAGCCTAGATGCAGATGTGGTATGTGGTATGTACTGTTGTTGAAGCAGTATATTCAGAAAGATTGGAGCTTGGTAAGTGTTTGTGCTGGGAGTGGCCCTTGGATCATTCGCTGATAGGCTTCCATACATGAAGGGAAGCATCCTGATGGATCCTTCCTGTCATGCGTGCAAACAAGGGATTCAAGGACAGACTCCCCATTCAAGGACAGACTCCCCATGGAGGGAAGGAATCACCTGTGAAAGATGAATTCATATTTCACAGGTGATTCCTTCCCTCCAAAGTATATGTTATTATTTGGTGCACTGAATTGTGTCTAACTAATATGGAACACACACATCGTACCAGAGCCAATAGCACCTCAGTGCACCAAAATGACTTCTAACTCCCAATCCATAATCCTGCTGGTCGCAAGGAGTTGACTAAAACTAAAACTAGGATCTGAAGCCTCTAACATCACTCCTCATGTCATGCCCCCCTATGGCTCTCCTGTTTAATGGAGATAATTTGGAGGAGAAGCCTCCCCAGTCCGCCTCAAACTTCTTCACCTGAATTAGGAAAATAGACCAGCCAGAGAATCTTACTAGACAACCTTAGACCTGGCTAATTTTCGGGATCCAGGCCCCAAAATTCCTCCAGGCCTCACAAATGAAATTTCAGAATTCAACAGGATAATATCATGGAAAGCCTGTAACCAAATCTGAAAGAAGGTGCCTCAACTAGTTTGCTGGGTTCTCTATGGGGATGTCAAAGAGAGGACAAAGGAAGGGACATGCATGGAAGAGGAGATCAACGAAAGGAATAAGGTGACTATCCATCTGTAGGTGCTACTAAGCAAGGTTGCGCTTTTACCTAGAAGGCACCTAGCATAGCACCACACTCATGTGAGAGATGCCCTGCCAGGCTCACCCTATTCCATAGACACATGTAGAAGCACGAATACTACACAGTGATGCTCGCAAAGCTGGTCACCACGTTGCCTTGGGGAGTTCTTATAGGGTGTTCTTGCACAGGACAGGATACAGGAATGTCCTTGGAGACTCTGATAGATACCTCATTCACTCAATCCAGCTTAAAAAGTGTAGAAAATGACCAACACAGTCTTGGTCTTTCAAAGTTTTTTAGATCTGGAATATGGTTCTTATTTTGTTAACAAGTTGGTTGTCTTCTAAATGTTTTAAAGAAAATTAATGTTGGGGTTTGTCCATATTGAGACACTTAATGTCCTTATTCATGTCTGTTGTTGTCTTCTACAGACCAGATGCAATCATAGACCCCTGGCTTCAGGACCTGTGGCAGAAGGCCCTCTCTCTTTATCCTCTCTCCCCTGGACTAACCATCATACCCAATGACATCACGTAAGTGTGTACTATACCTATGTCTTTCCGGCTACTTTCTTCAAATAGTATATTATATCTATTTCAACAAGCACAATGGACCTGGCTTCATAATTAGAGTGAAAAGCACAAAGATATATTTTATATGTTTGAAATTGAGAATTATTTCAGTGTTTTTTCCAAAGTACACTAGAGGTTGTATATTTAAAAATGGAAACTAGGACTTGTAAATTAATATAAAATAGACCTTTGTACACACTAGCTAATAATAATGTTTTTCAAAGTCACAATTTGAGCAAAGACACCTAGAGATACAGGAAGAGTTTACAATATTCCTCATACAAAAAAAGGTAGAGTATCATATAGTGGAGTGGCGAAAAGTGTGGTGTGGTTTAGAGTAGAGTAATGTGGTGTGGAGTGGTGTAGAGGGGAGTAGCATAGAGTGGCGCAGAGTGGAGTGACAGTAGAATGGTGAAGAGTTTCGTAGAGTGGAAAAGAGTGTTGTAGAGTAGTGTGTAGTTGAGTGGAGTGGTGTAGTAGTGGAGTGGCATAGAGTAGATGGTCATAGAGTGGAATAGAGTAGAGTGGCATAGAAAGGAGTAGAGTGGCGTATAACAGAGTCCAGTCTAGTGGAGTATGCACCGTGTGGTAGTTACTACCATTACAGACAGCACATTTTCATTCGAAATTACCATTATGTTTTCACAGACATAAAACTTTACAGTGCACAAGCAACAATGTGTGTAAATCGGCATCGCCTAGTGTATTTATTTGTTTTGATCATTCTAAAATATTTGTTTCCACCACACTTCAGATTTTCAAAAAATTTGCCTTAATTTGGGCTTTCCTAATTCTGTTATATTCTGAAATATTTGTAAAGTTCATTCACTGGTATTTAAATTTTGTTGTGTGCGAGAAAAAAATAAATTCCCACAGCCTTTCCTTTCCACCCCACCAGTACCCAATAAGATTGTCACATAAATTCTCTTGCTTTGTAGTCAGAGAAAGACACTTGCGTCCTTGGAAGAGAAAGCCTAATATTTGACTTCTGTCTGTAAATGCACAGCAAATGTGACAAGAAAAAAAAATGCAAAGGCCTGTTTATTGCTCATTCACTTCTGAACTCTAGCATGGTTATTATGGGTGTGCTTCTGCACTTCTTACTTCCCCACTTCCAGCGCCTATGGCGTAGGCGAGAAATTGCGGACGAGGACGGCTTTTTGTATGCTATTTGTACGAAAGTGGATTATTATGTGGTGATGCTGGTTATGTTTCACCATGCACTACTGTTACAAATCCTAAAGATGGTCCTTAGATTCACACTAATAAACCTTAGCTCTGTCCTAGTAGTGTGGCAAAGAGCAGTCAGGCTTTATTAGATGAACATTGTGTTAAGCATTTCAGAGTACCAACATGGTCGATAAGTAATTGACACAACTCAAGAAAAATCCGACACCATTTCATATTATCTTACTTTAGACACCAGAATGAACGGATTATCACACAAATAACCAGAGTTATATATTTTTGAAGCAATATAAAAGCAGTGCAAAAAAAAAAGTGCAAATTTAACATTGTGGTCAATGGGATAAACCATCAGTGACAATTGGTCACTTGCAGTTCGAGTTTCATTGTACCGTTACAGGATAAAGGTGATGCCGGTCCCAGGACCAGGCCACGACAGTTAGTTTAATTTTACCTGGCCCTTGGAGTCGGGTGCAGTGTTGTCCTAGCTGTCCTTGGGGCTGAACGGGAGCTGTGGGAAAGCTACTTTTACCACTGAAACGGTGCTGGGGGGATGTAACACATTTAGAATTCTCAAAAAGTTAACTTTTAAATTATTAAATTTGAGCTTTCGTAAATGAAATGACTTATGTCATATTATTTGAATGCTCTTTCTTATTCCAACGGGAGTTCAGGATAAAACTGATGTGTTATGTTCCTTTTTGGATGACCTTAGGATTGACACACCATGAAAGAAAAAAACAATATTTAAACGGAGAGTGAGGCATTGTAAAAATAGAGGAAACAGTCTGCAGTCTTACAAGCTCCATCATTCCAGGGGCACCGTCTAGAGAGATTACTCCTCTGTGAATGGGCAATGGAAACCAGAGAGTAGATGCAGTGCAAAAAGGGGTTTATTTAAAGTCTCTTTGAGGAAAAAAAAGTATAAATCGGCTTGGTTTCCATCCTGTCTTAGAGTCAGAGGAAGGGTTCAGCACAGGACCTCCTCTCCGTCCCAGCAGGATGTGGTCAGGGGGCATGGAATCAAAACACAACAAAATAGGATTTAGTGTGTGCACTCAGGTTTATGCACGTTGTAATAGGGAGAGGAGTGATAGAGGAACACCCACACACGCTGCTGTCACCAGGTGGTTGTCGCGAGCGTTTGTATTACTACGCTGCGAAGGAATGCCGGTTATGCGTTTTATCCCTCCCCTGGCTACCGGCTCTCTCGACCGCTGGGCTCCCTTTACTGAACCACCCCACGGATGCGGGCTCGTACCTCGGGTAGCTACGCTCCTCCGGGAGCATGGGTGGCGTGCGGGTGGTACTGGATAGGGTCCGGATCCCTCCTCTTTGTGTCCTGGCTCTGTAGTCCGGGAACTGTCGGCGGCGCCCTCTGTCCGGCCCCCGCAGGAGATCCACCGTCGTGGTCTTGGGGATCGTAGCTATCCCTGTTTGCGGTCTCTGTCCTAGGTTCCTCGTCCTCTCGAAACTCCCGGTTCCCCTTTTCGTTCCTGGCATTTCCGGCTATAAGGTCCTTCTTCTCACCATCCTGGTCTGCCATTGGAGCATGTGACGGTGTCACATGGGTCGGTCCGGACTCCCGGAAGTTAAAGGGACCGCTGCCGTCCTCCGATGATTGTTCCCATGGTGACTGCAAACAAAGTACAGGAGAGACATAAGGGGCAAAATGGTCATCAGTTTCCACCTCCTCTTGGTCCCGGACAGGTATATTGTGACACATCTTCCCATTTGACAGTTCACGGTCGGGGAACTGGGAAACACAGGACAGGAAGTCTGCATTCCCGTTGCATACTTGTTCCCGTTGCATACTCCTTCCCGATGCCGGACTTCAAAGCAAAAGGGTTGGAGGGAGAGGAACCACCTCAAGACACGGGGATTGTTCCCTTTGTTGCGGCTCAACCACTGAAGAGGGGCGTTGTCTGTGTACAAGACAAAGGAGGAGCCTTTCAGGTAGGAACAAAGTTTATCTATTGTCCATTTGACTGCCAAACACTCCTTTTCAATGCTAGGGTAGTTTTTCTCGCGGGGAAACAGCTTTCTGCTGATGAACACCACTGGGAGCTCTAGGCCCTCATCAGAAAGCTGAGACAGTACTGCCCCTAGACCTGAGTCAGAGGCATCAGTCTGGAGGATGAAAGGCTGCGTAAAGTCAGGGAATATCAGGACAGGACTGGAGGTGATGGCTCTTTTTAGATCCTGAAAAGCCTGGCGGGCTTGTGTGGAGGGAGAAAGGAGGTCTCTTACTCTAACCCCCTTTATTAGAAGATCGGTCAGAGTGGACCCTATCTCGGACTAATGGGGAATGAATCTACGATAGTACCCTAGTAGACCCAAGAACGCCCTGATGTCCCTCTTGGTTGTGGGGGAAGGCGTGTTGGTGATGGCTTTTATTTTCTCTTACTGTGGTTCGATAACCCCGTTCCCTAAGAGGTACCCCAAGTAGCGGACTTTCTGATACCCTACTCTGGACTTCTTTGAGTTCACATGGAGCCGAGCCTCTTTAAGGGCATGGAGCACTCTCTGGCAATGTAATAGCTGTTGTTCTCAGTCAGAACTGTATATCGCAATATCATCGAGGTATGCAGAGGAATAACTACGGTGTTCCTTCAATACCACGTACATGAGTCTCTGAAATGTGGCTGGTGCCCCGTGAAGGCCAAAGGGGAGCACAGTGAATTCATACGGTCCTGAGGGGGTTGTGAATGCTGTTTTGGCTTGGTCTTGTGGAGATAGGGGAACCTGCCAATACCCCTTGGTGAGATCTAGCTTGGTGATGTATTGGGCCTCACCTAGTTGTTCAATTAGTTAGTCGACCCAAGGTAGAGGATAAGAGTCAAATTTTGTGATGGCATTCACAGCCCTGAAGTCTATACAGAACCTCACTGAGCTGTCGGACTTGGGTACCAGGACCACCGGGGAAGACCACTCACCCTGGGAGGGTCAAATGACTCCTATCGTGAGCATGTTTTGGATTTAGTCTTCTATGGCCTTCTGGCGGGCTGCGGGGATGCGGTATGGGCGTTGTCTCACCACTTTCCCAGGGACAGAAGGGATGGAGTGTTCCACTAGTGTGGTACATATTGGAATGTCTGTGACTATGGGAGAGAAAGGAGCCAGCATTGTTTCCAGTGCTCTCTTTTGTGGTTCGGACTTCATTGATATTCAGCAGGTGTAGAGTGGAGGGGGTTCTTGAGCCAGCATGAGACTGTCTTTGGGAGGGGGACATAACCATTTTTTCAAGAGATTGATATGAAAGATTTGTGTCTTGTTCTTGTTGAGACGTAGACGGTAAGTGGTTAGTCCGCTTTTATCAACCACCTCATAAGGGCCTTTCCACTCTGCTCGAGTTTTGGGAAGGGAAAAGGGCAAAAGAACCAACACCCAGTCATGTAGTTGGAGGTGACACCATCTCTTTCCTTTGTCGTAGAAGACCTGCTGTCGTCTCTGTGCCTTTTTCGAGGTTAGCATGGGCAAATTCTCGCAATTTGTGTAGGCTGGTCCTTAGCCCCTGGGTGTATTCAAGAAGGGTTCTGTTCTCTTCAAGTGTTTCCTGTTCCCAGGCTTCGTTGGTCATTTTTAGGAGGGTGCGTGGTTGCCTCCCATATAGGAGCTCAAAGGGGGAACACGAAAAGCTACTCTTTTTCTGACAGTGGATGACGAACAGAGCTAAGGGAAGTAGGGCGTCCCAGTCTGCACCTTCGGTCGTCATCATCTTCTTTAGGGTCAGCTTGATAGTGCCATTGTATTGTTCACACAATCCACCGTCTGCCGATGATATACTGAGGTTCTTAGCTGCTTAATGTCTGAGGATTTACACACCTGGCCCATTAAACATGAAACGAACGGGGAGCCTTGATCCGTGAGGATCTCCAGAGGAAACCCTACACGGGAGAACAACTCTAGGAGTTTTTCACAGATCATAGCGGTGTTTGGGGTTCTCAACAGAAAGGCTTTGGGATACCTGGTGGCATAGTCAATGAGGACTAGGGCGTATTGGTTTCCTTTTCTAGATCTAGGTAATGGTCCTATGAGATCCATTTCCATCCCGGTCGAAGGGCTTTCCAATGATCGGTAGGGGCACCGCAGGGGGACGATAGGGGTTCTTTTTTTGACTCACTTCGCATTCCTGGCAATACTTTGTGATGTGCGCATGTATGCCAGGCCAATAGAAGTGCTTAAGTATGTTCTGGCTGTTTTTATGTGCTCTGGTATGACCGGCTAGCAGGTGACTATGTGCAAAGAACATTACCTGTTCTCGGAACTCCCAGAGGGACGAGCAATTGTTTGGGACCTGAAAAGTTCCCCTTCCTATAAAGAAGGTCCTGTTCAATCACAAAGGAAGGATAGGCATCAGAGGGGGAGGACGCCTGTTGCCTTGCCATTCTAAAGGGTGGGGTTGTTTTTCGGGGCATATCTGAAGTGTTTTTCACTCTGCCAAGGAGCCCGAGTTAGGAGGACTGGGGAATTGCCCGGAATACCCTTTACCTTGCTTCGGAGGAGTTTCCTAAATTCGGGGTTATCAGTCCCTAGTATCAATCTCTCTGGGAGTCTTGGTAGTACCCCTACTGTTACTTGTATGTTCTTCGCATCTGGTAACCTTACCCCCACCTGGGCTACTGGGTATGTCTTGACGTCCCCATGAATACACCGGATGGGTACTTGTTGGTGCATGAGGATGTTTTCTGGTCTAACCAGGGCCCTTTAGATAACCGACTGCTGGCAGCCAGAGTCGAGCAACGTTTTTACATAAACCCCATCTATTACTAGACTTACGTAAAAACAGGTGCCCATTACTTCGGTGTGCAGCACGTGTCTGGGAAGATAGCTGACATCCATGGGTTCATCCGCATTTTTCTTCTGCAGACAGAAGCGTGCTATATGACCCCAGGTCCCGCAGTCAAAACACTGGGGTCCCTTTGATGTAATGGGTTCAGGTTTGGGATAGCGTGCTTTTGGTGGTTCTATTGTGGGCTTGGTGTACTTCTTTTCAGGTTTCCCTGTGCTGGAACGCAAGTTATTCTCCACCTCCCATGTGGATGGCCTCGGTTGGGCTCTGGAATAGGTGGTGGCCATCTCCACAGCTTGTTCTACCGAGAGGTGAATGTGTTGCCTAAGCCATCTCTGTGTGGTAAAGGGGAGGGCTTCCATGAATTGCTCGAGATATATCAAGGACATTATCTCCTCTTTATTATTGTCCTGAGGCTTCAGCCATTTATCTGTGGCAGCCTTTAATTTGTAAAATAAGGTTTTAGGACTGTCCCCGGGGCTTCCTTTCTTCTTCCTCAAGCGCACTGTATATGCTTCTGCGTCCATACCTAAGTGGTCCAATATAATTTCCTTCACCTCCCTGTAGGTGGTATTTCATGTTGGGTTGGCCACTTGGTATGCTGCCTGAGCTGGGTCACTCAATATCGGAGCCAAAAAGAAAGGCCACTTTTGCTTAGGCCACCCAGAGGCTTTGGCTGCTCATTCAAAATGTATGAGAAATGCGTCCGGGTCATCTACCGAGGTGTATTTTTGTAGGGTATTAGTGGGGAAGCTAGGTTGGGTTCCTTGCCTAACAGGCGTTTGTGCTGTAAGTCGATCCTGATCTTCGGACATCTTATGGAGGTTCTCTAAGTGCTGTTTGATGGAGGTACTAAAGAGCTCCCTATCGGCTTGTGCCGTAGTCATTTGCCTCTCTTCCACCCATTCAAGTTTTTCCTGGCCACAAATGAGTTGCTAGATCAGGGTCTCCATATCTGGTATCCAATGGAGCGATCCCTCTTCTGACACCACTTGTGAATGGGCAATAAAAACCAGAGAGTAGATGCAGTGCAAAAAGGGTTTATTTGAAGTCTCTTTGAGAAAAAAAGGTATAACTTGGCTAGGTTTCCCTCCCGTCTTGGAGTCAGAGGAAGGGTTCAGCACAGGACCTCCACTCCGTCCCAGCAGGATGTCGTCAGGGGGCATGGAATCAAAACAAAATACGATTTAGTGTGTGCACTCAGGTTTATGCACGTTGTAATAGGGAGAGGAGTGAGAGAGGAACACCCACACATGCTACCGTCACAGGTGGTTGTCGCGAGCGCTTGTATGACTACGCTGCGAAGAGATTCCTGTTATACGTTTTATCCCTCCCCTGCCCTGGCTACCGGCTTCTCGCCGCTGGGCTCCCATTACTGAACCACCCCATGGATGCGGGCTCGTACTTCGGGTAGCCACGCTCCTCTGGGTGTGTGGCTGGCGTGCGGGTGGCACCGGACAGGGTCTGGCTCCCTTCTCTTTGTGTCCTGGCTCCGTAGTCCTGAAACTGTCGGCGGCGCCCTCCGTCCTGTCCTGACAGGAGATCCACCGTCGTGGTTTTAGGGATCGTAGCTATCCCTGTTCGCGGTCTCTGTCCTTGGCTCCTCGTCCTCTCGACACACTCGGTTCCCCTGTTCGTTCCCGGCATTTCCGGCTATAAGGTCCTCCTTCTCGCCATCTTTGTCTGCCATTGGAGCATGTGATGGTGTCACATGGGTTGGTCCGGTCTCCCGGAAGTATGGGAAGTTAAAAGGACCGCTACTGTCATCCGATGAGTGTTCCCATGGTGACTGTAAACAAAGTACAGGAGAGACATAATGGGGAAAAAGCTCATCAGTCTCCTCCTCCTCCCGGTCCCGGACAGGTATATCGTGACACCCTCCTATGCACAGAATCTATACTAGACAGTTACTGTGGTTCAGGCCGTGTGGTGGTAACGTTCTATGAAACACAGCTTATGAAGTTTCGTAGAATAGTCGTGTAGGTAGCAAATCTTTACCGTCCTGCTGTACTTTCATCAGACGAGTTGCTAGTTCTTCGTTGCTCATTGTGAACTATGCACTGGGCTATAATGCTTCATGGTACTTTTGAGCCCTACTTTTGTAACATGCATTACATGTGGTTGAGATCAGTTAAATGATGGTGCTTTAGTTGTGTTTGTGTGACATGTGTAGGAAAGTACCCCTTTTTGCATGGTTAACCCCCACTTTTTGCCTGGCATCTGATGCAATCTGACTTCATGTGCCCTGGGTCTCTGCCAATCCGGTTCCTAGAGCCTGTGTTCTTTCCCTAGACTGTACCTTTGTAACCACAATTGGCACATCTCTGGCCACAGTCACGCCCCTTAGAAAATGTACCACGGGTATCCAGGGCGCTGTGACCAGGTAAGACCTCTAAAGGCTGCATTATTGTGCCACCCTTACAGGCCCTGTACCTTCACACCAACACATTGCCATTGCAGGCTCCGTGTTTTGGTGCAGAGAAAAGCGAAGAGTCGACATGGGACACATCCCTGTGTACCATGCCTGCAACCCACTGTCTGAGGCCTAGGTAAGCCCCCTGTAGCAGGGTGCACTCAGGTGAGGGTACAGTAACATGAGCCCTGTACCCCCACAGTGTCTAAATACATTTGTAGACATTGTAAGCAGAGTAAAGCCATAATCAGTATATGGTCTGGGAGTTGGTCATTACGAACTCCACAGCTCCATAATGGCTTTACTAAAAACTGGGAAGTTTGGAAGCAAACTTCTCAGTACATTAAACCTACATCGATGTCAGTGTGGGATTTAATGTAAAACGCACTCAGAGGGCATCTTAGATTTGCCCCCTGAACAACGACCAGCCCTTGCGTGGTTCCTGAATGGCTGACTGCCATTCCCCACCAGCAGACAGGTTTCTGGACCCCCGGGTAGAGAGCCTCCGCTCTCTGGGTTAAGAAACAAACCCCATCCTGGGCAGAGGTGTCATGCCTCCTCCCCCAGGATGAGCTGGGTCCATGAACGACGAAGCTGCAAAGGCCTGTAGCCTTTGGAATCTGTTGCTGCCCCCAGCAACTAGCTCTCACAAGTTCTGCCCCTCCACTTTGGGCAGGAGAATCGGCAGGTAAACCAAGCTAGGAGGAGAGGTGTGCCCACCTTTGCCTACCCCACCCCTCAACTGGGGGAGGCGAGGTGAAGCACACATCTCAGTCCCCTCCCATCTTGAAGATGAGGGGACTCAATCTATTAGGGAGAGGCTCATGCCCCCATCCAGTTGGAGGGTAGCAGAAATAGGGGTGTACCCACCCCAAGGAAGGGACCCATCGGTACTGACCTGCACACCCCTTCAACGCCCCTAAATTTAGTATTTAGGGGCAAACCTGAACTTTACCTCCTCCGATTCGAGGAGGAAAGAACAAGGACCAGAGAGCCGAACTGACCCAGGAAGAAGAGAACACCTACCTCTTTGGCCCCAGTCCTACTGGCCCGTCCCGCCTGTAACCTGCTTACAGCGAAAAACCCGGCGAGTCCATCAGCCAGCAACCCCCAGAGCCCGGAGGACCTGCCCTGCCATCATCTGACCGACTTTGTCTCCCTTGAGCACCGGATTTGCTCAAGCCGTCTCACCCACAAAATCCAGAACCAGGCGGCTCTGTGATTCTGCACCACTCGGCACCTGACGTCCACGGCTAGAGTTTGAGTGGCCCAATAATACGAGGAGGTCTCCCCAGCGAACCTCACCTGAGATCTGGTGTTCCCCGACCTCCCTCAAGCTTCGAGACGATGCCTGCAGCCTCAGCCTGACGGGACCACCCAACTGCAACCGGAGCTGGTAAAGAAACCTGATGCAAAAAGATACTCCTGCACCCGACACCCCACGACCTTGGGTGGCCCAACCGACTGTGTCCAGGCATCCCCCAAGAACACAACTTACCTCTCCAACCGGAAGTCGCCCTCAAGAAGTCTCCCTACCCGAGCCTGCAGCAACTTTGCCGAACTGATGGTCTCCATTGGAAATCAGAGTCTCTAACGTCTTCTTGGCACTCTGCACCCAGCTGCCTCAGTGCAGCTGGTGGTGCATCTCCTATTCTGATTCTTGGCCCCTGCAGTGCTGACCATTACCCCTGGAACTTTGCTCCCACACCTGAGTGGCCTACACGTAAGCAGCCCCTGATCGAAGGTCCCCTTAGCCCCATTAGCTAATATTGGGCCCCTGGACCCTACACCCGGCTGCCTCAGTACAGTTGGTGGTGCATCTCCTATTCTGATTCGTGGCCCCTGCAGTGCTGACCATAACTCCAGGAGCTTTGCTCCCACACCCGAGTGGCCTACTCGTAAGCAGCCCCCGACCGAAGGTCCCCTTAGCCCCATTAGCTAATATTGGGCCCCTGGGCTCTGCACCCGGCTGCCCCAATGCTGCTGGTAGTGCAATTTGAGTGCCTACCTAGACATTGGGGAACCTTGATCCTAAAACCCAAAACTCCCACTCGTTAGTCCAGTACTTACCTGTAGAACCAATAACCATTTTTTTCCCCGTAGGAGCCCATGTTATGAGTTTTTGTTCCTAAAATGTTTTGTGTTAAACTGCTGTTTTAATGGAGCAAAAAGTAACTGTACTTTAAACCAAGAAAAGTCTTACTTGCCTTGTATTGTGAGATCCGTCATTGTTGTATCTAGGCATACCACCCCTTGTAGTCGATGTAATCTGAAAGTTATCAAAAAATATTCTAAAAGTAATTACTGTGTAATTTAAACTTCTTTTTGAAACCATACAAACCTGTAGCAATTGCAGATCCATTCCCAATTGCATTTCTGTGTAAATGTATACAATTGAAAGTACATTTTACACATCTGTACCAAGTCCTGCTTGGTTCTAGAAATAAAATATTAGCATACCTTTTTTATACTTACCCAGTTGGTCTGGATTCTGTCTCTGAGTGTGTGTAAGCAGTCCTTGAGTGAGTGAATACAATAAATGCTTAACACCCTCTGGATAATCCTAACTGCTCACCCACACTACCACAAAGAGAGCTGTTAGTACTCACCTAATTTAATTCTCTGCTATACTTCTGGGACTCCTTGGACTCTATGCACACTATACCTTACTTTGGTATAGCATATACAAAGTCCGCTTTCTACAACATGTTACAAATGAAAGCTTTTGTTACAAATGAAAGTTTTTGATGTGAATGCAACCATTAGATTTCTTTTTTTGAACTTTAACATAAGAAAAAATGCCCCATCTCAACACTGTTATAAAAAAAAAAAACGTATTTGATAATCAGAATAACTTTTTCCCTTAATTCTTATCTTTGTAAAGAGTAAAACTGACTGTAGCTAGTTCCTTTTTTGTTATATAGGTTGCCTCCAAAGTATACTTTTCAGTACTTGGACGAAGCCTCCTTGAACTTTCAAACGGTTCCTGAAATCAGCGCCCTGATCACTGACCGAGCAGGAGCCCCCCCTTCAGAACTGCAGCCCTTCACTGCCCGGATGATCTCAAACACCAGGGTGACGGACGAGTCTCACTTCCAAGACGTGCGCCTCATTGAGTTTGACATTACCGGCTCTGGGATTCAGTGAGTATTTTGTTTTTTAAGTTCTACTTTTCAAAACCCTTCCTTATTCTTAAATAAAAGTCCAGAGGGCACTCACAGACTCTAGCAAACACTCGTGAACATTTGTTTTCTTCAGCTGTCTCTACTAGGATTAGTTAAGACTCAAAAGTAGTCCTCCTTTGGTGGAATTGCAAATAGAACTGTCTTCTCTTAATTTCGTCTTTTGTGTATGTTTTCTTTTTTTATCAAGACAGTACTTTCAATTTTGTACACATAATACTTAAGGTTTTGAATTCACAGACACGTTTGTTATACCCTTGTACGTGATTTCAACGCCCTCTAAGGTGCTACTGCAGGCTGTATAAAGGCTGAGTATTTATGATGCCCATCAGCACTGGCTCTCGACCAAGCATATTTCTTAATGCTGGTTCTGTTTGTTTTTGGTTCAGTGGTGGAGCTCACCAACATGTCACATACATTTTTGTTCCTTTTTAAGACAAAGATGGGTTGAATTTGTAATGATTCAAAGTCCCAAAAAGGTGCTGTTTTTTTACGGATTGCATTTTTGATGATGTTGGTGTCCCTGTTGAAAGTGATTATTCAGAGTTGTTGGTAATTAAACTTCTGTAGTTTGGGTGTAAGGCGACAATCTTTTGGGGCATGGTAGGCCCTCTTAATTGATCTCAAATTCTTTGAACAAATTAGGCCATATATATTTATCCTTAGCCTCGATTTTATCCAACTTCTTTAATGCATCACAAAACAGCTTCAACAGTTCCTTGAGTTGAAATGCGTTCAGAGTGTCGGTGTTCTAAGGTGCTCCATATAAAGGAGCTGCTCTCCACCTAAACTTTAAAACTATTTAGAGTTCCCTGCTTCCTATTTTGCATAATGTATGCAACACTCTAAGCCTAAAAGGGTATTGTCTTGATATATATATGTATATATATATAAGAACACAAAGGTTAAACCTTTGTTATAGTTAGGAAAACGTTGTTTTTTCTTTCTATACAAACATAACTTAAAATCTCAAACGTTAGAAATTCTTCAGCTCCATACACAGTGTATTCAACCCAGTAGGCCACTACATTAACTATAACTTGCACCTTCTATATGCACTGCTTATACTGTTTTATAATGTTTTATACTACCTCACTTATACCAAGTAAAATAATAGCATTTACAAGAACAGTTATGACATCACAAATCAAATCTTTTGTGAGAACACAATGCATGGTGGAGTGGCGAGTTGTAGTTAATGTAGTGTGGCTACTGAGTTGAATACAATGTGAGAAGTTGGCCTGGTATATGATGTTCACTAGTTAAAGTGACCACCTTGTACCATGCCAAGCAACCCTTATGGTGTGGTTGTAAGTCAACCTTTTCGGACTAGCTGCCCTAGTGGTAGCGTAGGCTAAGCAGTCTTTGAGGCTAAATTCGTTAAAGCGTGTTAAGCAGGCTGTTTTACCAAATGTAACCCCCCTTTATACCAATGAAAGGACACCACACAGATATATATTCAAAATATATATGTATTTATTACTCAAAGTATCCCCTAGACTCTTTATGAGCACAGGAGCACAAATCGTTAAACAAGAAAGTATTCCAATATACAGAAGTTGCACTTATATGGATGGGCCCTGGTGGCCACTCAAACCATATACTAAAATAGTGGTATAAGTACCACGAACAGGAAAGGGAAAAGGCCTAGGGCCTCTAGAATCGCTGGGCCTACAAGGAGCTAACTTCAGTTAGTGACCAGGAGGTCCACGGGTCGCGTGTGCAGTGAGGAAAGTTACACGCGGGCTCCCATAGGTTTTCAATGGGTGCGTAAAAGTTCAAAAGTTACTGCTAGAAGGGTCTTCTGGATGGACTACGAACTTAAGACTTAAAACACAGACACTAGAGATGTTTCTCTACACTTGGGCACCGGAGTGCCAGCTTTACCTCACCCACAGGAAGCGGGTGCATAGGTCTCGAAGTGCGTCGGGTTTCTTCTATCGATTCAATGGAGCCTGATGACAAAGATGCTGCAGGCGGTCGGTCCAGAAGAGCTGCGTTGGATCCAAGGGTGGATCGGAGTTGTAGAAGACCTGAAAGCAGAGGGGACAGTGTTCACAGTCACTAGCCAGTGACCGGCGTGGCACCAGGTAGGTACCAGGCGATGTCGGGTGCAAACAGGTGATGAGGTGTAGCTTGTCTCCGCAGCCACGTGGTCCCTGAAGGTCGACGACGTCCAGGAGTCGAGTCACGAGCTGTCCCACGCAGGCTCTCGCTGTCGGCGGTGTCGGCGACTCGAAAGAAGCAAACAAGCCTTGGCAAAGGCAGGAGTCGTGGAAAGTCAAGAAAGCTGATTGTTCTGACCAGCAAGGTCAGAGGGGCTGCTCTTTTGGAGAGCAGCTGGGGCCAGTCTGGAGCAACCAGACCAGCGTCGTTGATTTCAAGTTTCGTCGCCAAAATGGCCACTAGCCAACGGGCCAGGGACCGGGCAGGGGCGTCGAGATGCAAAGTGCAGAGGGGCCCCACGCAGATCGTGGAGATGCTGGAGGGCTCACCTTTGGTGCAGATGCTGCTCGGTATTGGGTTTCTCAGGACCCAAAGCACAACTTGGAGGGAGCCTCTGTTGTCGCGCTTGCAGCTTGTCGTCGGTCTTTCAAGATGGCTGGCTCCACGTGTCTCGGTGCCTCCACGGGTTCCTTCTTTGCAGGGACTGTGGATCGGGCTGTGAGAGGTCTGGAGGTCCAGGTCTTGTCGGGCTCTGGGCTCGGGCTCCGGCGGGAGGCGGCGGCAAAGCAGACGTCGAATAGCTGGTTGGTGCTTGCGTTAGCAAGATGGTCACTCCCTGACCATAGGGGAGATTTCCTTATGTCCTCTGTGCAGCAGAGCGTCGAAGTTCCCGTCTTCTTCTTGTTAGTAAGTTGATTCCAGGATGTCTGAAGTCTTAGGACACAGCTCCTACCTTTAAGCGGATTCTAGGGGCCGGACTACCTGCTAGGTCCCTCCCTAAGGGTGGGACCAGGAAGGGGGGTGGTTACACCCCCAATCCTTTGTCCAGCTCGCCCCAGGTCCGGGGCTAGTGTGCCCCAGGACCGGTTTGAACTGGCATATGCACCGAGGCTCCTTGTGAGCCTCAGGCATGTCTGATTCCATTCAAGCCCTACCTGACCAATACACAAAATCCTGTCTGGGGTGGTGCTCGCACCTCCCCTGGCAGAAAACCCTTTGTCCACGTCTCCCAAGCTGGAAGGACTCCCAGCAGCAGGAGGGCAGACTTGTGTCTGTGGTGGCAGCATCCATTTTGTGGAGCTGAGGCTACGTCTGATTTTACCCGGGTTTCAGGTACTGTACATGTCGTGTCCCTCTAGAAGAGTGGAATGCTTACCCCGTCGCCAGAATTGGCGAGGGGTTAGTATTCCAATTCGTATGACACCTTACTCGACATGTTTTGATAAAGCCAAACCAAAGATAGCATTTAACCGCACTTAAGAGTATATGGTATGACGATATCTGGAAACGGTAGAAGGAAGTTGTTCCGACCACTGCAGACAGGCTCAGCTCATGCCAGAGCACCATCTCACATGGAACCAAGCACTCTGCCTTCAGGATTGTCAAGGCCTGCCATAGGAGTGACTTATAGGTTACCAGGTGTCCCATTTAAGGTTAGGTATAGGTATACTACACCTAAGTAAGAAGTGGTTACACCAACTTACCCCAGCTGAGTGATCAGCCAGTTGTGTCAAATTTGTTAGGCCAGGCCAGGGGTGGCATAATACATGCTTCAGCCCCTGGTAGGCCTTAGATACACCAATGCCCTGGGTACCTAGTGTACACTGGTACAGGGGCTCACATGGTGATCCAATTCCAATTGGTTATGCACCTATGGTGCATGGTGTCAATTTAGTAGAGAGAACAGCAGGCTGGGGGTCTGATTAGCAGGCCCACAGCCTCAATATGTCAAAAACCAGTGAAGCAAAAAGCAAAAATTTGGGGTGACCATAGGATAGCAGACCCTACTCTCCTACACTTGTGTATTGAGGTGCGTGAGTTAAAATAATTTTAAGGTGTTGCGTAAATTATTAAACATTAAACTATTGAGTCAACCATGGAAGATGTGGCTCAGGGAGGTGTGCTGCCACGCCCCCCCTCCTCTCTACCTAAATATTTGTCCCAGGGGCCCACCCTGGAGTGTTTGTTAATCTAAAGTGTGAAGGTGAGTGCTTTAAAAAAAATAAAAATTTGCTACAGATTCTTGGACCTCCCCTTTCCAGGCCTAGGGGCAAGGTATCCCTACCCCTTCCCTCTTATATTTTTTTTACTTTTTTCAGGATGAGGAGTCCTAAAGATGGCTGCCGCCACATCGATGAAGATGTGGTAGCAGCCAATCAGATGTTATCTTGAGATATGTCGGCCCGCATATCCTCCGCTGCGTGAAATACACTAACCTTTGATACACCCACTCTAAATTACAGACTGCCATTCTCAAAACCATAGACACTCCAACAGCAATAACTACATACACACTCACTGATTCTTAGGTTTACACACACATCCACTCACTCACCCATACAGTCACACATACTTATGGTCACTCAGTACAGGACTATCATATGCACTCATACACCTATATAAACACTCACACACCACCACTCATCCATAGAGGTACTCACACACCTAGTCAGTCATGCCATTTACTCACCTATACAGTTATACACACACCAGCTCAATCACTCATACAAATACTAGCAAATTCTTACGCTCTTATACAATCACTGATACAAGAACACACTCATCCATACAGCCACTCTCACAATCACACACTGTAACTTTTATATACTCCAACACATATATACTGCCTTTCACATATGTAGTTACTCACACATGTACCACTGAGATATACATTCACTCACTAACACACCCATACACACACTCACCCACCCATACAGTCCATCACAGATGCACTCTTGAAACCATGCACCCAGTGAATCACCCACTCATACACATCTATGCACAGAGTCACACACACCCCACCCACATAAACACTCAGGCACCCATACAGATACTCAGACAACCAATCAATAACCCATATAGACACTCATGTAGCTATTTACAAACCCAGGTAGCTGCTTACACACCAACAGACGGATACAGACATTCACACAGTTTAGTCACTAACCCATATATTCAGTAAGATACGTTTAATCACTCACTTATAGAGTCAGTCACGCACCTACTAAATCATCCAATCAGACACTTATACACCCACTCATTGTTCAATACGCCTTTCACTATATATACTAAACATATTTAAACTTTACAGAAACACACAGTCACTGGATGATGTCATCAGTGATGTCATGAGTGATGTCATTTGAGATGTCATCAGTGATGTCACTGACCATGTCATGAGTTTGAAAGGAATTAATTCCCCAACTTAAAACACGCCACAGGGTGTGTTTGCACACATGTCGCCTCAGGCCCCGCCCCCTGTGGTGCGTTGTAAGTTGGGGGATAAAGTCCCCTTGAATCCTGAGGGTCCCTGGGGTCCAACTAGCCCACCAGGTACCTCCAGTGAGCGCCACAGAGCTGCATTGCAGATAAGTGTAAAAAGGGGCGTGGCCTCTGAACACCTCTCTGCAATGCAGCTCCCTGGCGCATACTGGAGGTTCCTGGTGGGCTAGTTGGCTCCCAGGGACCCCCATAATTCAAGGGGAATTAGTTCCCCATCTTACACCGCACCAGGGGGTGCGTTTGCAGAGTGCTGCAGGGAGGGGGCTGGGCCTAGCTGAGATGTGGCTAATTTTTATATATATATTTTTTTTTAAGAAGGGGAGCTGTGTGGCCCTCCTCCTCTTTCCTTTTTTTGGGCCCTGGGGACCCCATCCCCCAGGGCCTTGCCCCTTTTTATTAAAAATAAATAAATAATGCAAACGGGAAGGGGGCCGCGTGTCCCCCCTCCCTAGGCCAATTTCTGCCCCGGGGACCCCATCCCCCGGGGCATGGTCATCATTTTTTTGTATTATTTTTATCATTTGAAATCTAGGAGTAGGGCTGCGTGGCCCCCCTCCTGAGGCCTCTAGTATTGGCCCCGGGGACCTCATCCTCGGGGACTGTGATATATATATATATATATATATATATATATATACATATTATCTACTTGCGGTCGCAAGTAGATAGTTATAGTTAGGACCGTGTTTCCATAGGAAAACCGCAACATTCTATTTGGAATAACTTTGGCGCCGATTGACGAATCCTCACGAAATTCTCAAAATAGGTGGGGCGCTCCGCTCCGCTCCTTCCCTGAAAGTCTCGGGGGGGATTCGTCAAGCGGGGGCTGAGAAAAAGGGGGGTCCCAAAACGCGTTTTCCCCATGCATTTTTCCATAGGACCTTTAGTCCGAGCTACAGCCCGAACGGCTGAACAGAATTACTTGAAATTTGGCAGAGAGGTAGCCCTCAGGTCAGGGATGTGCCTTTTGAAGGTCTCGTGTAAATCTGTTCAGTATTTCCTGAGAAAATAGCATTTAAATCAATATATATATCTATAGGCGCGCTCCGAGCGCGTATCGTAAGCTTACCGGTGGAGAGGTGTGGCTCACTGGTTAGAGGCGGCAGACCCGTAAGCAGAGGACGGCCCGGGACCAGGGTTCGATTCCCGACGCGGCAGGGTCGTGGACCAGGGTCAGCGGGCTCGATAATTCTCGCCTCGGTACCTACTCCAGTCAGGGACCACACTCGGCAACTCTGGGCATTAGCTTGCCTCATCTTCACAACGGCCCCCCCAGACCGCCGGGGATGCTTGGTCGCACCTTAGAGATACCCATTAGGGACCATCTCTCAGGGTGAGCCAGGACGGGTTCCCCAGCGGTCGAAGCGCGGAGATACTCCTCCAGGAGTCGATTCTAGCGCTATATAAACCCACAATTAAATTAAATTAAATTAAATTACCGTACACGCACGCCGCCGTGCGTGAGCGCGATTCTGATTGGTTGTTAGAGCTTAGTAAACATTCGAATCGGTCGAAACCAGGATGTGTCGGCCGCCATTTTGTCTCCCGCAGTCTGAGGGGGTGAAAAACAAAGGTGGAGAACGTGAAAAGGGGGCAGGGTGGACAGTTCCTGACCCCCTAGCCTTTGTCAGGGGGTCCCAGAAGGACCCCCAAGGGCAAAAATTAATTGTAATTTTTTTTCGAAAAATCGCGGAATGCGGTTAGCGTACGCGCACAGCGTTAACAGAAAAATTCCGCGCACGGCAAATTTTTTTTTTCAAAAAGGAGAGATTAAAAAAAAAAAAAAATTGTGAGGTAAGGTTGGCTCTTAAAAGAGCTGTTGTGTTAATACAGGGATAGAGGAAAGAAAGAATGGGAATATTATGAACGTCTACAAACGTGCTGGTCTATCTTATTGTTAATAAGGGAAACACTGGTCTCCCCAAAAACAATAAGACCACAACACGTTGTACACCTCATTGAAACCCTCCGAAATCGAGGGTTAATGTCCAGAGGAGCTGAAGAAGGTGATGCTCCCACCTCAGAGGAAGGGCTCAGCTGAGCTGCTGATGATGTACTCGGCTGAGCTTTTGAGGTTGGGCTCCGGTGACTTACTGAAGAGTTTTCTTCAGTATGTCGAGCAAAGGTCCTGGGATGTTTATCCCTAATGTGTCTCATCATAGAATGATTTCCAAAGGAATACTTCTTCCTTGGATTTCCTCTAGATAAAACACGGTCACAAAGTGTGCAAGTGACCAATGGAGCATTGACCTTTTTCTGCCCCTCTGGAAAAGTAAAATACTCCCACACAAAAGAATCCTTTTGTTTCCTCCTTCTCTGTCTGATGATGGTGCTGCTAGGCTCACTCTCAGAAGAGGACTGCTGCTCTGCCATTGTATCTCAATGCCAATTCAGCTCCTTCTCCTAGGGGATCTCAAGCAGTAATGAGGGGAATGGGTGTGGTGTTGGAAGTTTCTGGAACTGAAAGTAGTTTCAACCAATGAAAAGTGTTCTTTGTGGATCACATGACCTACCATGCGCGCTCCGTAAGCTTACGGTATGCGCTCGTAAACAAGTACGCATGCGCAAACGTGACGTAAACATGCGCTTACGGAGCGCTTACGGAGCGCGTACGTAGGACGCACTCGCGCATGCACATTACACGCACCCGCGTAACCGCGATGTTGGTTCCGCGCAATGCGCATGCGTGTACTCGTACGTCACGTACGTATCACGTAAGCGCACCGTACTTATGACGTACGGAGCGCGTAGCGTCAGCTTACCGTACGCGCACGGCAAAAAATCAATAAAAAAAAAAATTTAACGTTTCAAGGGTTGTAGAAGATAATAACTGTGATGTACAACTGTATGTAAACATTAATTTTTAAAAAATTAACCATTCCATAATGCAGGATATAGTACATATATTATTTTATACATAGGTTGGATGTTATTTTGTAACAAAAATCTCCCCAAAAAATTTGCATTTAAAAAACCTTTGAAATTCACTGAAAAAACCATAGGTTTCACACACGTTATAGTTAGGAATTAGCATTTAAAAAACCTTGCAAATTCACTGAAAAAAAACATAGGTTTCACACATGTTATAGTTAGCAGGACATTTCACTCGTGAAAAACCAATGAAATTCCCCCGTTATAGTTAGTGCAGGCAACTATAACTCACGCGACCGCAATCCTCTGCTGATGACGTCAGATATTACATCACTGATGACATATGTGTTTTTCTGAAAAAAAAATATTTGTAATATATGTATAGCTAAAAATTAATGGAAGAAGACATGGGTAAATAAGTGTCTAAATACAGTGATGTAATATCTGACGTCACCAGCAGAGGATTGCGGTCGCGTGAGTTATAGTTGCCTGCACTAACTATAACGGGGGAATTTCATTGGTTTTTCACGAGTGAAATGTCCTGCTAACTATAACATGTGTGAAACCTATGGTTTTTTCAGTGTATATATATATATATATTTTTTTTTTTTGTGGGATGGAGAGGGGCCGCGTGGCCCCCCTCCTAGACCACTTCTGGCCCCGGGGACCCCATCCCCGGGGCCTTGCCTCTTTGTTGGGGAACATGGGGGAGCCCCAATGCCCCCACGGTCCCTGCCAGTTCTCTGCGTCCTGCGGGAGCCGGCATTGCTTTTCCACACGGGGAGCTGCTAACATGAAGCTCCCTGTGTGAAAAAGCAATCTGGTTTGGATTTTGAAAGTGAGAGCAGGTTTCCCTGCTCTCGCTTTCAAAACCCAAACCACAGTTTGCAATGACAGGGCGGGAGCCGCGCGGGGTGGTGGTCCCCAGGGCCATCAATGGCTCCAGGAGGGGGGCCGCGCGGCCCCCCTCCCAATGTTTGCACAGCCCCGGGGGGTGGTGGTCCTCGGGGCTCGGGGGTCCTTTGCGGACCCCCGCATTTAAATGTTAGTGCCCCGGGGAGGTGGTGGTCCCCGGGGCGTGTGGAGGGCTCGAGCTCAGGATAGGAGCTGACTGGAGAAGGCCATAAGTTTTGAACATTTCGTAAAGATTCGTCAACCGGCACCAAAGAAAACAAAAAACTAATTTCCTATGGAAAATAGGTCCTAATTATAACTACCTACTGGCGACCGCCAGTAGTTGATATATATATATATATATATATATATATATCAATATATATATTCACTGAAAAAACCATAGGTTTCACACATGTTATAGTCAGCTGGACATTTCACTCGTAAAAAACCATTGAAATTCCCCAGTTATAGTTAGTTCAGATAACTATAACTCGCGCGACCGCAATCCACTGCTGATGACGTCACATATTACATCACTCATGACATCACTGATGACATCTCAAATGACCTCACTGATGACATCACTGATGACATCATCCTTGTGATAGAGTGGCGGCCCTGGGGGATGGTGTCCCTGGGCATTTTTAAATGCTAAGAGAGGGAGGGCAAGGACCCTCCTCCCCATATTTACGAATCGGGCCCTGGGGTATAGGGTCCCTGGGGCTGAATACCGCTCAAGGAGGGGGGCATGCCCCTTCTCGTTAAACAAACAATACAGCCCTGGGCAGCCATCTTTTTGTTTCGTTTTTCAACCAAATCGGCGTCACAAGGCGTGGCCAAGCTGTTCAGCTTGTGGACCTGCTCTAGGCGGGCTCCCGTAAGCCCTCATTAATCCGGCCAAAATCCTGCCGTTTTCCTGGCTCTCACCTGCCTCGCTGTGTGGGCAAGGGATCCGCTAGCTGAGATGATCCCATCACTTAGATTGCGACCGGTTCTGGGGACCGGGGGCCTCCCGCGCCCTCTGGCGATCTGAGGCCTAGTCATCCCCTGCCTTGCGTGTGGGCGGAGCCGGACGGGCCTTGGTGTGGTGCCGTAGAGCAGATCCCCGTGCCGCGCTATGGTAGCGGCAAGGTGGCGCTTCCTTGCTCTGCTGCCCGTCGGCAAGCTGCGGTGGCAGCCCGGCGCCCCCTCTGGGAGTGGAGCTTTGGGACAACGAGTTAGATGAGGAGTGCGGAGTTTCCTCCCCATCTGAGAGGCTGCGGCGCTGCCTTTCTTTGACGGCCAGGTCGTGCCATTGTGCTCCCTGCTGCCGGCCAGCTAGACTGCCTGCCTTGCTGGGCTGGGGCCCCTAGAGCCGGGTGAGTGCTCCTCCCGAGGATCTCCCCGTGGGAGGGGGCTGCCGCCCGGTGTGTGAACCAGCCGGGTTGGTGGGTCAACGGCCTGCATGGTGGAACCTGCTCCCCCGCACTGGAGTGCTGACGCCAGCTGGGCACACTCCAACACCCATACAGACTCCTTCACTCTCCTCTTGGGGCGCAGCCCATACCGTTGCCCCCCGCAGGCCACCAGAGGCCTCGGCGTCGCTACTGCTTGGAGGTGCGGCCCTCCGGTGGAGGACGACTCGGAAGCCCTTGCGGGCCACCTTCAGCCCCTGGCGACCAGGCATTGGGCATCCGTCCTTGCGACACCATTTTGGTCCATGTCGGCGTGATCCACTGGTGCTGACCCGGCCTTTGCCCACTTGGCTGTTTTGCTGGGGTGGGCCTGCCCTGGCCACACACTGCGGTGTGCGTGGAGGGCTGCAGCAAGAGTCATCGCTGTAGGTGTTGCGACCGGCACGACCTGGATATTTGAGTTCTGGGCCCCATTGAGGTGAGATACTTACCTGGACACACTACTTTGCTGGGGCGCTGGCTTCGGCGGCTTTCCTTTCTCCGTGTCTTGAGGTCGTCTGCCCCCTTGTCTCTGCTCATCTGTTGCCCATTGGACTGGTGTGGCCCGTCTCGCAAAGCAATACCGCACCATGTCTAAAGACAAAACCTCTGGCTCTACTGATCGACAGAGCACCCTGGAAAAGTTTGCCGGCACAACAGCTCAGCCCTCTGCATCGTACGATGCACAATTATCCATGCCAGTCAACGGAGCCATCCTGGCCGCTATTACACAGTCCCGTGACATGCTGGAGGCTAAGATTGGGGCCGTAGGCTCTGATGTGATGCTACTCAGGCAGGACCTCCGCAACGCCATTCAGCGCATCACCAAGGCCGAATCCAGGATATCCACGGCGGAATATTCGATCACGACACTGCAGAAGGTGGTCTCGGCCTTGGAATCCATAGCCAAGGGGCTGGCCACACAAGCTGAAGATGCGGAGGGGCGCTCCTGCTACAATAATCTATGGTTTGTTGACTTCCCGGAGGGGTGTGAAGGTAGAGATATGGCTGACTTTCTGGCTGGGTGGCTGGCAGATTGGTTCCCTCCTGGTCTCTTGTCTCCCTGTTATGTCATCAAACACGCACACCGAGCCCTGCTGCAGAAACCTCCGCCGGGCGCAAGGCCCAGACCAGTAATTGCGCGCTTTCTAAACTTCAAAGACAGGGACACTACCCTACAGCAGGCCTGACTCAAAGACCGCTTGTTGTTTGCATCAGAGGTCTTTGCGTGGACTGAAGAACAAGTTAGGCCTCGGCAGCACACTCCGCCCAGACTTGACTCTGATTCTTCTTCCAGTGGGCTGGGCCAGGAGCGGTCTCCTTATCAAAGAAACGCTTAAGTACTCTGAATAAATTATATGTATGACATGCGCTGCTTGACGGGTGAAGCTTCTCTACTCCTTCGCCTACCATATGTGCGAACTGGATTTGTTTATCGATGGCATTTATACATGGGCTAAACCTCCAATTGCTCTTCATGGACTCTGAAATATTGTCGTGTCTAGGGGCTGCAATATAGGGATCCATTGGTTGAGAGTTTCTCTTGACCCCCGTTGGGGCCTGGAGTCCTCTCAAGCCGCGACAGATGCTTCTACTGTTTTGAGGTATTGGGGTGGGGGGGGGGGTGGTTGGGAGTTGCTTTAGTTTATTTTCATTGTTTCTATTTGAGTGTCATACCCATGCTCATTTTGTAGCAAAATTCATGTCTGTTACCATCAGCACCCCGTGTGTCTTCAGTAATGCCTACCCCCAGCCTAGTTATGTCTGGAACAACTGAGAGACGACTCTGAATCCTCAGTTGGAATGTGCTGGGATTACTAGAAAAGGTCAAAAGAGGTGTGGTTCTGCACCAAGCTAAACGGTATGGTGCTGACATTGTATTTCTGCAGGAAACGCACCTGCTTGGCAATAAGCTTCCATGTTTAACGCGCTTTGGGTTTGTCCAAGTTTTTCACTCTGGTTTTACTTGAGGTTCACTGGTGGTTGCCATATTAATCCACCGTAGGGTCCCCTTTGTCCACGTGAAGACGTGGACCGACTCGCAAGGTCGATATGTGATCGTCACAGGCTCACTTTATGGTAAGCTGTTTGTCTTAGGGAACATCTATGCCCCCCCGCCCCTGACATGGAGTCTGACCGAACGCCTGCTACGGCTCTGGGTGGAGATACCTCAGGGACTAACCCTGGTTGGGGGGGACTGGAGCGATACATTGTGTCCCTCCATAGATAGGTGGCGGGCTACTGGGAGTCTGGCCGAGACCCGGGAGTCTAAGCTTGGGACGCTGCTGCGGGGGTTGGATTGGGTGGACTCTTGGAGACAGCTGCACCCCAACGCACTGGGCTATACCTACTTTTCAAGCGTGCATGGCTCCTTCTCCCGTATAGACTACATCTTTATATCAGCCGCACATACACCAAGCATGGCGACAGCCGAAATACTGCCCCGGGGCCTGTCTGACCACTCTCCGCTATTGGTGGAGTTGAGACTGGACTCTACGCCTCCCCCATTCCGCTGGCATCTTTCACTGTAGCTCATGTTAGATGATAAATATCGGTCACTTATACACTCATCTTTTACAGACTATTTTTCACGTAATATCGGATCTGTAGACTCCCCAGTGACTGTGTGAGAGGCAATGAAACCCACATTGTGAGGGATGGATATTGCTTACTGCACAGCGCAACGTAGGCTGCGTCAAGAGTGACTGACTCTGTTAGAAGCCCAGCTGGCGGTCGCGGAGCACACGTGTCGGTAGGTGAATAGACAGGATTCGCGTAGACAATTATTGTATATCAAACGGCTCTTTGCCGGGGAGTTGATGGGTGAGGCCCGGGCTGTCTGGCTGGCTACCCGGAGTAGAATTTATCAGTAGGGTGACAAACCGAGTGCCTTGATCCACCGCCTTTGTCAGAGAGAGTTCCTCCATATATCTATTCCATGTATGCAGGATGCGCAAAGCACTGTGTTCACAGACCCGGCCCAGGTGGCCGCCAGCTTTGCGACATACTATGTGGAGCTATACACCCCTCGCAAAACTATCTCGCCACAACTAGTCCGGCAGTTCATCGATGACTTGCCTCCCCTTGCCCTCACAGACCAGACTAGGGACGCAGGCAACGTCCCGATCACAATTGAGGAGGCCCAGGAGGCGCTAGCCAAAATGTGTTTGAGTAAGGCCCCAACGGCCTTCCTTGTAAATTTTATAAAAAATATCAGTCCCTTCTTATGGCCCCCTACCTTGCCCCATTTGAATGTCCGTGTCTTCCAGCTGATTGGAAACATGACTGACTGACTGACTGAGATATTTATTAAGCGCACTTATGCCGAGGCGTCTTGGCGCTGTGATAGAAGAGGTGAGGTGGAGCTGGACTAAGATTTAGGTGAACAGCCAGGTGTTCAAGGCCTTTCTGAACAGGATCATGCTTGTTCCTAATCGAAGTTCTGTTCGTAGGGTGTTCCATAATCTTGCTGCCTGAAAAGAGAAGGCCTTACCTCCCCATCGGGTCCTCTTAAATTTTGATGGGCAAACTAGGCCCATATTGGAGGATCTGAGTGTGCGAGTCGGGACATAGGGAGGAAATAGGGACTTCATGTCGTCCGCCCCTCCTCCATGTACAGCTTTGTGTACTAGGCATAAGGTCTTAAACTGTATCCTGTTACGCACAGGGAGCCAGTGGAGTCTCCTCATGTATGAAGATGTAGGATGATGCTTCGGGAGATCGAGCAGAACTCTGACAGCCGCATTTTGCAGGGATTGAAGCTTAGAGAGCTGTCACTCCCCTATCCCAACATATAATGCATTACAGTAGTCTATGCGGGAGAGGACTAAGGCCCCCACTACTGTTTTCCTTAAGGAGAACGGGATAAAAGGAAGGATCTTCCGGAGAATTTTGATCATCAGGAAACAGGCCGAGGTCACCTGATTGACTTGGAGCGTCAATGAGAGGTCTTTGTCAACCAGGAAGCCTAGGTTCTTTACTTTGGGTGCGGGAGCTGGACAGGCTCCCGATTCAGGTGGCCACCAAAGGTGGTTCCAGATGGACGGTTTTTGACCGAATTCCATCACCTCCGTCTTCTCAGTGTTAAGTTTGAGGAAGTTCAAGCACATCCATCTCATCACACTGGAGAGGCAGGTTCTAAATTTCTCTGCAGTGACTTCAACACTTTGCGTCAGGGACACCACCAGTTGGGTATCGTCTGCATAAGATACCAGATTTAAACCATGATCCTTTATTAGGTTTGCTAGTGGAGTTACATATAGATTGAACAGTGTGGGAGATAGTGCTGATCCCTGAGGAACGCCACAGGGAAGAGAGAGTTCTTCAGAATGGAGTCCATCCCAGTGGATTTGCTGAGATCTGGACTCAAGAAAAGAGTGAAGAAGCGCCAGAGCAGAGTCTTTTATGCC
This sequence comes from Triturus cristatus, assembly GCF_964204655.1. Lineage (NCBI taxonomy): Eukaryota > Metazoa > Chordata > Amphibia > Caudata > Salamandridae > Triturus > Triturus cristatus. The sequence continues at coordinate 958,272,466 of NC_140580.1, forward strand.
TAACCGATTCAATCTGTCTAGTAGGACTCCATGATTAACGGTGTCAAATGCCGCCGTTAGGTCAGGTAGGACAAGAATAGCCCTGCCCCATTGTCCAGGACTCTGCGAATTTCCTCTGTGGCCATTATTAAGGCAGATTCAGTGGAGTGGCGCGGTCTGAAACCATGTTGTGTGGTGTCCAAGGAGCTGCTGATGTCGATAAATTGCATTAGCTCCTGATTGATCACTTTTTCTAAAACTTTGGATGGCAATGGGAGACAGGATATAGGGCGATAATGTTTAGTGTCCTGAGGGTCAAGTGAAGGCTTCTTGAGAATAGGCCTTATGCAAGCCTTTTTCCAGGTTGAAGGGAAAACACCTGAGCTAATGATCTCATTTAACAAGGGAGTCAAAGATGCACTTATTACCGTGGGGGCCAGGTGGTAAATACGAGGAGGGCAGGGATCTAGGGGAGAGCCTGATTTTATTTGGAGTAGTACGTCGCTGATCTGTTTCTCACTAAGAGGAGAGAATTGGGACAGGCCGTTATGTGATATGGAGTCCTCCAAGGGATTGCCTATGTTCTTCCCAGGATCAGATTGTAGCTCCTGGAGTTCATTGTAGACATCTTGGATCTTACGTTGAAAAAAAAGGGCAAGATTATCAACGAATTTTTGATCTGGACAGAAAATTGAATCGTTGGGACTCTCACTTAAGTAAAAACCCCTTGGCCACACATTCTCTCCCCCTCACCCAAATGACATCCCAGCCCAACGCACCAACTCACATACAGAATCCCCAAGCTCCCCTTCCTATCCCAGTGACTCAATCCACTCTCAAAGGAGCATCCAGAGAAGACCACAATCAGATTTCCGTAGCGCCCCAGTGCATTACCCTCAATAGGCCGTCGTCCCCAGTCCACAATTTAGATAAAAGCTCATATATCGACTTGCCCCCAGAAGCGGCACCCTACGTAGTCTCTCTTATTGGTGTCCCAGCTCTCGCGCAGGGCAAAACGGAGAGCCACCAGGAACTCAAGAATAAAGTAGTATACTGGTTGACACAGAACAGACCGCTCCCCCCTGAAATCAACGGCGAAATCCTACATGTTAGGAGATTGAAATGGCTGGGCCCCAGACCTAAGGACAAACAGGGAGATGTTATTATTATTAACTTTCGTGACCGTAGAGCGGCACCTTATATAGTGGACTTGTATTCCCCAGGTAGGGGCTCTGGAATTCTAACGGTCGATCTAAGCTACTTTTACCCTCGTTCCCTTCTGTTAAATCCCATATCTGCTTTTTCTCTACTAAGGGCTATTCCTGCGACATCCCACCGCACTATTTCCACCTTTAACAGATACGCTCCCCTCTCGGGACTGAACGATCAGGATTGACTTCCCCACCCTGGTCCCATGTATGACAATAGATCCGTCACGAGCAATCCGTCACCCCCCTTAGTATTAGATAATCTCAACACCACGACTTATTCTCCCTCTGGCATTTCTCCGGGGCGGAATTCATTTTCTGCCACTGTTCCTTACTTACCACTTTTAGAGTCACCGTCCCCGTCGACAGCCCCCATCACTAATCCCCCTCCTTCCTATTTGGCTCATAGCGACTTTTCTCTTCCGACTAATTCCCTGCATTCCCCAGAAACTGCTACGGTCGCAACAGATTTGTCATCCGGTATCCCCGGCACGATTGAGCCCACCCAGGGTGATGGCCTGCTGTCTTGGAACGTGGCAGGTCTCCTCGACAAGCTGTCCAACCCTGCCTGGACTCAAATCGTATCCCGATACAGCATTATCTGCCTCCAGGAAACCTGGACCCCTACTGAGCTTCACCTCCTAGGTTATCAGACCTTTCACACCCCAGCTTCTCCCAGCCCTCATGGCAGATATAAGGGAGGGCTTACGACCTATATTTCTGTTGAAACCAGATTAACACCAACCTTTACCACAGGGTCCCCCTATTATCAGTTAATCAGTTTGACCGGCGGTTCTATTCATAACGCCGTCCTGGTCAATTTCTATAATAATATACCTAATGCCCACCTGGCCACGGTGCTTAAAGGTTTAAAATGCGACCTATTAAATAAAGAGTCCCAAATTAATTCCGATACTTTAATCATCTTGGTAGGTGATTTCAATTGTTCGCTTTGTCTTCAGAATCTCAGTGGTGCCTGTGGCCGGATGACCGAAATGGATGATTCCCCCAATCACTTTTGCCACACTAAATTGGGGGATCTGCTAAATGGATTATTATGTCATTTTAATTTATCCTTTGTTAATGACTTATGTTCCCCCCCCCAAATCCTTCAAACCTACTTACATTGGGAGAGGTTGTCACACCACGATTGACTACACATTTATTTCTTCAAGGTACTCTGGCCTGGTTACTAATTGGGAGACCCTTGATATTCCTATCAGTGATCACTATCCTATCGAGGTCACTTTAAAGTTAACCTTGAATACCAATGGCACAGCCAGGCAGAACGCTAGTTACTCTCCTCCCCTGCAGTTGGGCACCACCACGGGTCTCTCCCTTAAATGGGACAAAGTAGTCCCCCCTATTTTTCTTAAAAGGCTGGTCACCAACACCTATGACCATTTTCAAATTTGTCTGACACCGGCGGAAAACCCACAGTTAATATCTAGTTCCTTTTCCGCAATTCTGATAGAAATTAAATCTCTCCTGGCGCGTTCCCCGAAGAAACCTGTTCCCTCCCCCCACGGCTGGTTTGATAGGGACTGCTCCAAAGCTCTACGTCTGTTGAAAGCAGCTCTGAAATCCAACCCTAGAAACCGCCAAGAGATCCAGCATGCCAGACACATTTACCGCACTAAGCGCCAGGCAAGGAAAAAGCAGCTGAAGCTGATGGCTTGGGCAGCCTTGGTGGAGGCCTCCGAAAAGAGAGACAATACTGCCTTCTGGAGGGCAGTCAATGCCCCCTTCTCTCGATCCTCTCAGCCCTCGACCTTGGATTTAGCCATCACTCCCGAAACCTGGGTCACTCACTTTAGTTCCTTATATAATCCCACCAATCTGGAATACTTACCTTTTGAGACTGATTCTGTTTCCAATTCCTCCCCTGACCCTACTTTTCCCACTTCGTTCCCTTTAAATATTATTTTTGACCACGCTGAGGTTCTTACGGCCTTGAAAGATAGCCCCTCTGGGAAAGCCCCAGGCCCAGACTGTGTCCCTATAGACGTTTTCAAGTCACACCTTGATTTATGGGCCCCTCTGCTCACTAACGCACTGAATTCTATGAACATCACTGGTTTTATTTCCACCTGGCCAGAGGCTATTGTCGTCCCGATTTTTAAAAAAGGCGGGAGGGATAACCCCGCCAATTATCGCCCCATTTCACTCCTAGACTCCCTCATGAAGGTAGCCGGGCGAATTATTTTAAACAGATTACACGACTGGCTTAGTACCCAAGATATTATTTCGGACACGCAATACGGTTTTAGACATGGCAAAGGAACCATCGAACAGGGCTTAAACTTATCCCTTATAATAGCCAAATATACCCAGGCGAAAAAAAGAAATCTTTTTATAACTTTTGTTGACCTCAGTTCAGCATTCGATTGTGTTGACCATGGACAGTTATGGGATTCCCTTACTGAGATTGGCTTAGATCCAACTATAATTTTATTCATCAAAGAGTTGTATAGGGACGCCTCGGCTCGCGTGAGGTATGGAATCAATGGAGAATGCTCAGATAGATTTGTCATTAGACGAGGTGTTAGACAGGGTTGCATCTTAGCTCCTTTACTTTTTACGCTTTATATCAACTCTGTCAGTCACCACCTCTCTAGAACTTTCCATGATTACCCCACAATTAATGGTAAACCGATCCCTATCTTGCTTTATGCCGACGATGCGGCAATTATGTCCCAGACCCCCATGGGGCTTCCGAGGGCTGTCACTGAATTCACTGAATTCATGTCGACGAGAGGCTTAAAAGTTAACACCTCCAAAACCTACACTATGTCCTGCGGTCAAGGGATTGGAAAAAAGCCATGCACCATTTTCTTGAATGGTAATAAACTAACCAACGTCGACAGTTTTGCTTACCTGGGCATCACATTCAATAAGAGGGGTTCCTGGAGAGCCGCGGCTCAAGCCAGAGGCTTAGCAATGTCCAAAGCAATAGGCGCACTTACAAATTTTTCAAAAAAACTAGGCGGTCGCCCAATACATCCTTTACTCCAGATCTATCGCGCGAAGTGTGTCTCAACCGCCACTTATGGCTCTGGGATCTGGGGGATCGAACCGGCCGAACAAATCCAGCGCCTTGAGAACGCTCTTCTACGTTACCTCTTGGCTGTCCCGCCTGGCACCTCTACTCATATGGTGCACAGTGAACTGGGCCTTACTCATATTGTAGATACCATTCACTCCTCTCCCCTAATCCTATGGCACAAAGTCTGGATTAATGAGGAAACCCCTTTCAATAGGGAAATCATTATGGATTGCCTAAAACTGACAGAGGTCAGAAACATCAAATGGTTAAATTATGTTAAAAGGCTGTCCAACGACATCGGGCATACGGAATTCTTTGAGGAACCATCTACCCTAACTCATATATCCAGAGCTGAGCTAAAGTGACTCGTTTTAAATCATTTGTATCATAAACGCTGGCTCCTGGATATACAGAAGTCCACTATTGTTGAATATCAAAATTCGATCACCGTCACTGGCATTCAGCAATATCTATTATTAGAACCATCTCCATTCACCCGTATGCTTCTGACCCGTTTTCGTACCAACACGTTTTTTAGACTCCTAACTTTCCCTAACCCAAACTGTTGGCTCACTGACCTTCAAAAATGCCCTTGTGATGGCCTTTCGCCCCAATCCAATATCCATTGTATTCTTTTCTGCAGATTTTATCAACTGCCAAGGACCACTTTTTTAAAACCATTGCTGAAATCCTGGGGTATACGTTCATATAAATTGGCATACCTTAAATTGAAAACCTTAGATACCCCCCTAGCCCTGGCAGCCATGTCATCATACTTGAAATTGACGTTGAGGCTGAGATTATCAATGCAATTTTAACCAGCCTCTCACTTTGTTGCCTGACTGTATCTATTTTATTTTTTTAATTCCCGTGATTTTAATCATGTTATTAACTATGTGCTATTCTTGTTGTATTAACGATTTTACATGTATGTACTTTTTTGATATTGTTGTTACATATCGAATAAAGTTCAGTATCTATCTATCTTGAATCGTTGGGACTCTTAGATAAAGATGTCACTATTATGAAGAGTTCCTTCGAGGAATTATTTGCCTCTTGTATTTTGTTAGTGAAATAAGTAATTTTGGCTTGTTTGATTAAAGACTTGTACAGTTTCAGAGTATGATTATATTCCTTCTTTAGTGCAGGACTATAGTCTGATATCCAAAGACGTTCCTGCTGCCTGCATTTGATTTTGGCAAGTTTCAGCTCTGCTGTGTACCAGGGTGAGGTCAGTAATAGTTTTTTTGGCCGGGTAGGTTTCTCTGGAGCTAGTTTGTCTATTGCCTTACTGATCCAGGAATCAAATTTGGTGGCCCCGCCATTACTATCCTTAAGGTGAGGAGAGCCATCTAGCAAGGCTTCAGCTAGTTCGATGCCTTGAATGTCCTTCCAAGGGCGGGTGTTTACCAACCGAGGGCGAGATTTTCGTCCAATTGTGGGTAGATGGAGGTTCACCTTAAAAAGAATTACTGCATGGTCCGACCAAGGGACCCGTTGAATATCTTTTACTTCAAGCCTGTCATTATTGGTGAAAATTCCGTCTAGTATATGACCTGCCAAGTGAGTGGGCTGTGCTATAATTTGACGAAGTCCATACCCTGCCATGTTGTCAATTAGGTTTGATGAGTCTGAATTGGTAAGGTCATCTAAGTGGAAGTTGAAATCGCCTAGAACCGTAAACGTTGCGATATCAAAACACGATTCAAGAAAGGTCTGTAAAGATTTTGTGAAAGGAGCTCTTGCTCCAGGAGGTCGGTAGACCAGTAGATCGGATAGAAGTTCCGCATTGTTTTTTTTTTTTGTAATATTTTTATTAGAAACCGTTGGTACACAATAAAATACAGACAAGGGCCTACAACCACCAGGGCCGGCCGCTATAGAGCCCAAGGGCCCGCAGTGCAACGTCACATATTCAAATGAACCAGAAGCAAAGCTCCCGGCAGTTCGTGAGCACATGTAATAGGCCGTGGCCATAGGCCAGGAGCAATCGGAAAAGACAGTTTCATTTTTTATTAAATATAAAACACACTCAAGGCAATGAGAGTCCGAAGTAGCAGCGTGCTCTTCCTGGGACGGGGAATAACATATAATGTCCAAAGCAGTTCCTGTCCGGAAGCTGTAGAGGGGGGCAATGGGAAAACAAAGCATGGAGCACACATCAAGCCCTCCCGCGGGACGCGCGGTTAGGGGGTTAGAGCAATATCGACCTCCAATGGCAGAGGCGGGGTGCAGATACGTCCCCGATAGAAGTTCCGCATTGTTAAATTTTACAATGAATGACATGGCTTCAGCCTCTAGTGAAGATTCTTGATTAAAAGTAATTTTGAGGTGGGAGCGATAGATAAGCGCAATACCCCCTCCGACTGATCCTGTCCTGTCTACTTGCGCCAGAGAGTAGCCCGGGGGAATAGCAGTATTCCAATCTGGGGCAGAGGTGACCGATGACCAAGTTTCTGTAAGAAAGACCAAGTCTGAACTGGTTGCTGAAATAAGGTCCTCCAGTTCATACTTATGCTTTGCCATTGACCTTGTGTTAAGAAGAATACAGTTCAACTCATTAGCATAGTTTGAGATGTTACCGGAACTGGAGTTCATTACATGAAAGTCAATCTGGTCCGAACAGTAGGTCAGTGGTCTGAGGCAAGAGTAGTGCAGAGGGTTGGAGATGCCTTGAGGCGAATAAAAGCCGTCTTCAGGCCGCACGTTAAGCAGCAATTAGGACCCGCTACATCATGGTCGAGCAGGAGGGACGGCCACTGACACTTAACAATGTTTAAGGACAGGAGTTCGTCCGGCTGATACCTGAGTCTGCCACCGACCGGACGGGCCATGGTGCTGGCCGCGGTCTTGGCGCGGACGGGCGCAGACGGGCTTGCCTTTGGTGCGCCGGCGGCGCGCCCGCTGCGCGCGTCCGCTGCGCGGTCGCGCCGTTGCGTGCTTTATAGTATGCGACCAGGAAGCTAGAGCGCTAACTCAATTCGGAATGACCTTGCTCCGAAATGGGCTCCACGCTGAGCAGCGTTGAATAAAACCGATTTCCCACGTTTGAACACAGTGCAAATTCAGCAAATGTGCAAAATGCAATTAATTATTCTCAAATAGTAAAAGGTGGCCTGAGCACAGTATTAAAACAGTCTCTCTCCCCCTTCAATCAGGTGCGCAGTCGCGCCGTTGCGTGCTTTATAATATGCGACCAGGAAGCTAGAGCGCTAACTCAATTCGGAATGACCTTGCTCCGAAATGGGCTCCGCGCTGAGCAGCGTTGAATAAAACAGATTTCCCACGTTTGAACACAGTGCAAATTCAGCAAATGTGCAAAAAGCAATTAATTATTCTCAAATAGTAAAAGGTGGCCTGAGCAGCAGTATTAAAACAGTCTCTCTTCCCCCTTCAATCAGGTGCGCGGTCGCGCCGTTGCGTGCTTTATAGTATGCGACCAGGAAGCTAGAGCGCTAACTTAATTCGGAATGACCTTGCTCCGAAATGGGCTCCGCGCTGAGCAGCGTTGAATAAAACAGATTTCCCACGTTTGAACACAGTGCAAAATTCAGCAAATGTGCAAAAAGCAATTAATTATTCTCAAATAGTAAAAGGTGGCCTGACCAGCAGTATTAAAAAGCCTCTATCTTGGCCCCCGCCTCCTACGATATATTGAACCCCCCTTTACACTGACGTTACCGTGTCAGTTCGAGTGGCAGACTCTGTTTCTTGTACCTTTTCTATTGGACATGGCACCCGCCATGGCTGCCCTCTCTCCCTGTACCTATTTGCGCTTGCTATGGAGCCTCTTGCGGCATGGGTGTGGATAGAGGCTCAATACCGGGGATTCGAGTGGCCTGGGGCGACGACAGATCACATAGCGTTGTATGCAGACGTATTATTTTTTCTTACACACCCGGCCCGCTCCGGACCTCGACTCCTCAGGATCATGCAGGTCTTTGGTGAGACCTCAGGCCTATATATGAATCCCCGAAAATCCTTTTTATGGCCTCTACATAGCACGGGACAGCTTGGCCCTTGGTCCAAGGAGGTCACGGTAGTGTCCGATGACTTTAAATATCTTGGGGTCTTCTTGGCTGATTCGCAGTCTGTGTCCTGGGAAAGAAATCTTGCACCGCTGGGGATTCAGATCAAAGAACAAACTTGTGTTTGTTCACATCTTCCTCTTTCGCTGCTCGGTAGATCTGCCATCTTTAAGATGGTCTCCCTACCTCGACTACTGTACCAACTTCAAAATCATCCCTATTTGATCCCACCTAGTTGGTTTACACAGCTCAATGCTACCCTTCGCCACTTTCTCTGGGGGGGTGAATCTGCCCGGGTTGCCTTGAGGACCTGTTTCCAATCGACCTGCTGCGGTGGATTGGCAACGCCTGATATCCAAGCCTACCATGCAGCCTCACACCTACTTATTTTAAATGACTGGTGGTACGGAGATAGGTCAGAGCCCGACCATACAGTTGAGCGCTGGCTTATGGGCACCCAACCGTTACACTCCATCTTGTATGCAGGCGCTGTCCAGAGGGCATTGCCCCCGGCTACTGCCACGGTCTTTGGTCTCTGGAGGTGTACCCTCCGGCAACCCTGGTGGTGTGGCAGAGTAACGAAAGAAGCTCCCCTCTGGGGTAATGGTCTCCTTCCGCAACTGGCCGGTCTTCCTGGCTTTTTGGGATGGGATAAAATAAGTATCTCTATCTTCATGGGCAGACACTGAAGTCCTTTCAGGAGCTGCAACAAGAGTATGCGATGTCTAGATCGCAGTTTTATAAATATTTGCAGCTCCGCCATGCCCTCGTGCCTTATTTAGCATTACAGAAGTCTGTCCCTGAATTTAATCCTATTGAGGCCAAGGTGTTCATGGGGGATCTGGGAGAACACAAGATTGCGAAAATCTATCGCACGATTGTTACCAATAGCCACACAACACTTTCCCGCACGAGGGGGGCCTGACAGGCTGACTTGGACCCACTGGATGACGAAGATTGGACCGAGGCGCTAGAGTCCCCGTGTGTTGCAGCCATCGCAGCGTGACTCAGATACATACCGTTTAAATACTTTGGCGCTCTATAAATTCCTTTACAATTACTACACAGGGTATTGGCTGTGGCGGGCGGGTCTAATTGCCTCTCCGCTCTGCTTGAGGTGCAATGCGATTGACGGTACATTCATGCACACTGTCTGGTCATGAACATCCCTTTCGAAATGTTGTCACAGTGTCATTTCCTGTTTGTCACAGGTACTGGGGTGGGATGTCCCTAATATGCACAGATTGACCCTCCTGCATTTTATGGATGAAATAGGGGGAAACGTGTACAAACTACATCTATTGTTACTGAGCCTCACACTTGCAAAGCACGACATTGCGAAACATTGAAAAGACACCTCCTCACTCTCTTTAGGGGTCTGGAAAAAGGGTTTAGATTTCTGCATGGGGCTTCAGATACCTGTCTTTGCTGCCTGGGGCTGCCCTCAGAAACATCCCAAGATATGGAAGAGATGGGCGGATTATAGGGGGATTTACCTGGAGCCCAGTCCTGATCCACCGACGGAATGACTTGAATATGGTTGATATGTGGGGATTTACAGATGGTCGTGATGTAGACACTTCAGTAATAGATGGATCTTCTATGCTTTATATTCATTGTAGATGGCTGACACTATGGTTATTTGTTATCATGACAAGTTGTTATGTACAGAATTCTTCATTATGTAAAGTGCTGTAAAATGTCGACATCAGTATCCGAGGTATGCACCTAACGCTGGTTTTGTGTAATGCCCTGCCGGGCGTCTTTTGGCTGTTGAAAAATACAATTTGTTGTGAAAAAAAATAAAATAGGCGTCACAATGCATTTGCATGGCCTCACTCCCCAGCACTGCTCCTGGCGCCTCAGTCTTAAACTTTTAACTTATGCAGCGACAGTCAATGAGATAAAGGATGCAGTCGAGGTCTTTCTGGAGACAGGTAATACCCCAGAAACTCCCATAGCGCTATTATGGGATACAATGAACCTGAGAAAAAAGGTATCCCCTATTTCTATAATTTTATGTCTGGGACAACCAGGAGAAAACTCTAATGAACAATAAGCAAAGTCCCACTTGACCTGTATTTCTTCCTAAATGCCTTATCAGTGCTTATGGTTCTGATTCTCCAAAAATATACTTCTACTCAATATGCACACTTGTTTGTCAAACATAGTTTGTTCTTTACTTTTTATTATTTATCTTATTTGATATCACCAAAAAATACATTAAACAATAATCCACAATTGAGTTCACATAATTTTAACATATTATTCTATGAGTCGCTTTGATGAAACACTATACGTCAAAAATATTGAATACATTAAAATTGAAGATATCCCTAGACGACATCCACTCGCTTCTACACACATCCAGAATCACCATTTGTGCTCTCCATACACACCGACCCAGCCACTCTACACATACACAAAAACAGAACACAACGGGGAAACAGTTTTGATTTTAGACATTGTAGTGTTGTGAGCTGGAGTCACTCTCGGAAGCAGTCAACACACGTTTCAGTGTGGTAACAAATTTCATCCAGCCACCTTCTTCAGGACCATAGTACAATGCAATTACTTCAACAGGTGATCAGTTCAGGGGAATATAGACATGAAGAGCTACAGTGCAAATGTGGCAGTGTAAGGTAGCACAACCCTCAGAATTCTTTTTTCTTTTATTGAAGCTTCAACTTTAAAGGACAAAGATAATCAGACTTTGTTATCTTTGTTAGTCCTTTGAAGTTTAAGTTTAGGCCACTTAGCAGGTCTCCAAAATGTTTACGAAGGGTTGTCAGCTTCTTTACCTACTTGGTCTTGTTCCTAATTCTTGCAATAAATTGATCTTCGAGGATTTCATTTTGACCATTTGACTGTCATATTATTTCATTCTCTCCTGTGCTTACATTTTCTGACAGTGTCTAAAATGTTTTTGTTATTGATATACAATGTTAGAACTTAGGAGGTAGCCTAATAGGTGGCAATAACAATCTTTGTTTTGTCGTCTTTGTGCACTCTGTATGTATGAAAAACAAGATGTTCAAGTTTAACAGATATTTTTGACAGTACTGTAAATTAGACTGTTAAAAAGGAACATTTATGTAATAGACTATTCATTGCATTTATGAATTTTTTTTCTGTTCAGAGACTGACCATTTTTAAGGCTTGAAGTTGCATTGCAACTAGTTTAGTGATGCTGGTGAAACTTATTTGTTGGTGTTCAGGTTTTCAGCAGGGGACGTTGTGATGATTCAGCCCCAGAACCCTCCAGCAGACATTGAACAGTTTTGCAGACTTCTTCGTCTAGATCCAAATAGGAAATTTCTGTTGAAGCCAAATGATGCAGGCAAGTATTTATCAACAGTTTGATTCTTTTGTTCTATTTTCTTGGTTACGGTGCCTCAGATCAGCATGTGAGTGTTTGGGTTTTCTGAGAGGGACATACTTTCATGGTAAATTGAGATGCATGTACAGGTGTGACAAATGTGTGCAAACTCGATTTGTCAGGGATTTTATGATGTGGGGAAAATTTGCTACAAACCAGGTCTATTTAGTTGAATTTGTCCATTGGCACTGAAATTATTGGACTTTTTGCTATACCCTCTTTAAGTCCATCACATTCATGACAGCAATGTTTCTCTGCAGAAAATTATTTGGAAGTATGTTATGGCAATCAACAACTGTTTATGGTAATTTGTTTGGTAGAAGATATTTTAGTGATGTGTCTTTGCAGAGGTTAGGCCAGATTTATCTAAATCCCCTAAAATGTTTCTTTCAAACTTCTAAACAGTTGACTGTTTTACGTCACAAATCATTTAATTGTTTTCACAGTTTTATCTATAACTAATAAAAAAGCTGTCCCATTGAAAATAATTATTGACAAACCCTAGCTTTTGAGCAGTGGTTCTAAACGTTTTGACTTGTGTGGTCCATCCACTTAATCATTAGAATGCGGAGACCCCCAACAGAAACCTTTTTGGGATCCGGGGACCGCCACCTAAGAAATGTCGATTATTTGAACCCAAAACAATATACAAAAATACAGAAATAAGTATTCATTAAACAAATACACAAATGATAAAATATTTTATGTAATACAAATACAAAATATTTTTTTTTTTTTAAATGATGGGAAGTTTGGAGCTTTTCCAAATTCAATCGAAGCCACCCATCAGCTATACTGTCTTCTGTTTGATGCACCCACAAAGTAATCTGAGGATGCCAACTTAATTTTTGGCCTTCAATTTAAAATTCCTTCACATTTGCAGAACGTTTACAAATTTTCTATTTTACAGTGGGCTTCTTTATTTATGTCCATTTCATTAAGCTGTTAATAATAATAAATTTGCTAAGCAATCACAGACACCCTGAGAAGGGGTCGCAGACGCCCAGCACTCCCCAGACCACTGATTTAGAGTACAACTTAGCTAGCCTGCAGAAAGCCTATTTATTTCTGAATCACCCTTTCTGACTCCACTCAAAAACCATCTATTGACTCCCTCGTGTCTAAGGGATTTACGTCACCCACCAAGCTGGATAGCTATTCTGCTAATACAACCTAAGACCAAGTATCCATCCTCTTGCTTCACCTGCTACTATTTCTAAGAGAAAAGTTAGGCTTTCCTTTTTAATGCTGATGTCCAGTCACACCTGAACCATTACAATTTATTATGCCAGCTCCATACTCATCACATCTGTTGATTGCAAGTGGCCCAGAAAGCAACACTCCAGCTTGCTCTTAGGCTTCAAACCTGAACATGTCTAAATCGTGTTCTTGACCTCCTTTTTAAAAAATATACTTTGATTCAAACTCTGATTAGTCATTCAGATGCGTACATTAATAAGCCCCAGTCTAACTGAATAAAGTTGTGCCTTTCTCCCCCAGGCTTCTACAGGCTCTCTGAAGACCTTTAGTAAAAAAAAGTTATCACTTTCTGCCTTCAAGGTTAAAAAGACCGTAGTCTCCCAGTCCAGGCCACCGAAGGCTCAAATAGTCAGCCTCACACTTGTTGGCAACTATGAACTCTGTGAACATGTAGGAAACCTTCTCATAGCATTTCTTCATTAGTCCAGTGCCCCATTTGGCTCTCTTTGCAATAGGAGGTTGTTGCATGACCAGTGATGTATGGTCTCTTTGGTAGAAGTTGCTCTCTTAATGTTCTGAGTTATTCATTTCTCTAATGGAATTATCCAAGAAGAACAACACCTCCTAAGCTTACAGAAATTGTAAAAGCCTTACTGTTGTACAAAGTCTTGCTCCTAGTCCAAACAAACACATTGTGTTCAATGGTGCTCTCATTAGCCAGTATGTACATTGTGTTTCTGGTCAAACGTAAGTTCTGAAGGCACCTCAGAGTGGCGTGAGTGCTGTATAAATAACCTAAAACAATCTCTGTGCTTCATAGTGACTGATCAGCCCTCCTAGTTGGGTGAACTACTAGGGTGTTTCAAATTGTAAGCTCTGGGTGTGTTTGATTGTGCTGAATGTGTCCTATAGCATTGTGGTTCATGGCTGGTGCTCTAAAGGCATGTAGTGTGTGTGATATGTCTTGAAAGAGATCCATAGCAGGCTCCAGATCTAGGAGAGTGCTTTGTGGAAGTTGGTCTCTGTATCTGGTTGAGAGGTAATGATGAGAGATGGACAATCATTTTTTTTTTCTCTTAGCCCGGGGCTTTCCCGATGCATTATAGACTATTTCTTTTTTTCAGTGTGTCTTTACTTTATTGATTTGCAATGGGACAAGAGAGGTAATTTGTTTGGTTTGGTATGGTCCGCTGGAAAGATCATCACAGTTGGATTAAATTGTATCCCATGCTTTGTATAGAAATGTCGAATTGGGTTAAAAGGGATTTTTTTTTTAGAGCACATATTCATATTTTGCAAAGAAAATGTGTATGCTGAGCCTTTTGCTGTGCACTGGTTTTCTTTAGTTCTCTGTTTAAAAGAACATCTTTAGGGCTAAAATTGACAGCAGCATTCATGACCATTAAGTGTGGTACTGCTGGACCTAATATTTATGTTGTGTCATACCATGCTCGTTATGCTCGAGTGGAACAGATACGCTGCCAAGGGGAAGCGATATTATCAATTGAAACTCAAGACAGATCAATTTCCTGGCAATAATTTAGACTGCTGTTAACTTATTTTTATTTCGAGCTCTTCACTTTAGTTCTTTTGTCAGCTCGGAATTGGGGAAATGTATACCTCACCTTACAAGTATTTTGCCATCCCTTTTTGCATGTGCAGTCACCTTGAAAGGTTGTAGCATTGTCTACCGATCTGGGCAGGGACCCAAATGCCAGCGACATTTCATCCAACAATACCAGGGGCATTGAGCAGACATTTTAAAAGCTGTTTAAATAAAGCTCTTAGGCAGATCTCTTTCCCTTCTGTGATTAGGGCAGATCTTGCTTCTCATTAACCTTTTCTGTAGTCATCTCTCACTGTTACTCGGGTCCTTTCTCTGCTCTGCTTTAAAAGGTTACTTAAAAAGATTGTGAGAATCGTCCAGAGAAAATGAAGAAAAAAGGTCTGCTGCTAAATATGAAATCCAGTTTAATTTGTATAAATTCTCTTACGTAATGTAAACACCATATAAATCAACTAATGTAGTATAACCAATTATGTAATAAAAGGGGGGAGCCTCTAACATTACCCTTAGGCAGGCCATCTCACAAATGTATAAGTGTGATGGAACGATTGGTCATCTTCCCCATATCTGCAAAGGTCAATGTTAATGCCTTGACAAGGCTTGATCACAGTCTGAAATTCCCACTGAGCCATTTATAAAAGGGCCCCCTAGGAAATGTAGGATGTGCTAGTGCCTCCTGTTGAAATCCTAGCCCATGGGGAGCATAAGGTCAGGGCAGGTCTCTATATGCTGCCCTCCCGGCGTCCTAAAGTGACACATATGAGCAGAAAGTGTAATATCTTTATAATATCAGTGTTGATTGCCACTAAACATACTATCCTGGTAGGGTAGGACACTTCAAAGATATTGGCCCAAAGCCCAGACATCTGGGGACTGCACTCCATGACACATTCACTCTTTTATTGTTATTTTTATCATTATATGTGTTAATCAAACAACCATAATCAACAAAGAAACAAAAAGCTGACAATACACAGTGTAATAGCAGGTAATAAGATTATTTGAAGTGCCTGACAAAAAGTAAATTACAGCATCATCACATCCTTCTAATGGCAGTGCATTCGTATAGAAGGTATCATCCAAAAGACAATTGAAAATGGTCTCTCTAAGGCCCCATATTTTCTTAAGTTAGTTGGGGCATTCATTGGAGTAGTATATTTGTGCCTTCAACTTGGCACGCCCGTCCATACCTCTCAACCAGATTTCCAACTCAGGGGTCACCACTGATTTCCAGCGCCTGGCAATGTCCCTTCTAGCCAGGAGTGAGCCCATTCACAATAAGATTCTCTCTAGTCTTAGGCATGATTCCATCAGTTATCTCTAGTAGCATCATTTTGGATTCCATGCGAATAGGCCTACAAAATCCCTTACCAATGTGTAAGTAACCTAAATCAGAATTCTACAATTACAGAGCGGGACCATACCATATAAAGAAATCTTGTACTGTTGGAGACGGATACATGCTCATCCTCCATAGTGGATGGCGGTGAAATATGTTCTGTATAAAGATTTAAACTGTGTCAATCCTAGCTGAGCCAAGTTCACGAGTATGTGAGGTACAATGAGTGCATCTCACTAACCTGCGTCATCCAGGAGTCCACATCTTCCTCCCATTTTGCCATGATGATAGAAATTTTGTGGAGAGAGTTAGTGACCAATGGGCAATATAGTTTGGGAATTTCACCTTTTCCTATAAGCTCCATTGTCGCATGTGATTCTGTAACGCCCTGAACGTCTCAGGATCGTTTAACAGACACGATAATGAGAACGCAACCACTTGTGAAGGTTTAGTTATTTTAATGAAGGCAAAAATAATACAAGGAATAAACAAAGGTTATAGTCACTGGAATCCTCCAGGCTAAGTACGTTACCAGCCCACAGCACGGATGGTCCTAACCGTCCTCTGCATATACGCCGATCCCGGTGTATGCCAACAGAGGGCAGAAATGAAATGGCCGACAATGCCAATCGGTAGGCTGTGAGGGGCACGAAGAGTGTTGGGGAGAATCGAGGAGTCAGGGAAACACCCAGCCGGGGTCTCTACCTGAAGGGAGCAGCCGCTCAACCTCTTCCTCAGACTGCACCGGGACGCGGAGTCACCTCCTGGTGATGCGTCACCGATACCCCAATCACAAGCAAAGAAGACTGAACCGAGAGCAGCCGCTCGATCGATCCTGTGGACTTCCGAGTCTGTAACGCGGCAAACACCTCTTGGTGTGCGTTACAGCTGGCAGTCCCTGTATCTCTGGTCGGACTGCGCTTTGACTCAGCCGAGTCAAAAAGCGAAGCGAAGCTCAATGGTTATCCGGTAGAGCTTCCGGGTCCTTCACAGGTGACGATGGGGCAAGACACGGCCCAGGGAGTAACGACTCGACCTACCTCCGTTCTTGCCTTACTGGAGCACCACTCCTGAACACTGCTCTTCCCTAAGCAGGTACGTCGGTGTAAACACAATATCCGACAGCGTTGTACCTCCCGGTTCCTCCCTTTATAGGGCGTTGTTTTCCTTGAGTTATGTAACAGCTCTCCTGTTTACATAAGGGCGTGTTTTCCTTGTGTTATGTAACAACTCTCCTGTTTACTTAAGGGCGTGTTTTCCTTGAGTTATGTAACAGCTCTCCTGTTTACATAAGGGCGTGTTTTCCTTGAGTTATGTAACAGCTCTCCTGTTTTACATAAGGGCGTGTTTTCCTTGAGTTATGTAACAGCTCTCCTGTTTACATAACCTCTCAACCGCTAAGCATCCTGGGAGATGTAGTCCGTTTTCGCTGGTTACCGTTTTCCTCCCCTCGTATGACAGGAATTCTTGACAGTACATCCTCCCTCTCAGCGGCTCCCCACGGGTCCAGCGCTGGCAGGAAAACGCCGATGGAACAAGGAGACCAAGCGCGGAGCATGAACCCCTTCAGCCGGTTCCCATGACTGCTCCTCCGGGCCATAGCCTTTCCACGCAACCAGGTACCACAGCTTCCCCCTGCGCCATTGGGACGCCCGTATGCCCGACACTTCATACTCCACCTCCGACTCCACGCATACCGGCCTAGGTGTCCCAGACGGCTTGGAGGGTGCTGGTTTGAGCAATGATACATGAAAGACAGGGTGTATCCGCAATGACTGGGGCAAGCACACCTTCACGTTCACGGGACCCATACACTTGGTAATTCGATAGGGGCCCATGTACTTGGGATGGAACACACTGTTCTTTCGAAACCTCATGTTTCTTGTGGATATCCAGACGTAGTCTCCAGTGCGGTACAGTGGCCCGGGCCTTCTCTTCCTGTCTGCCGCAGCCTTGTATCTTCTCTTGGCCTCTATTAGGACAGCCCTTGAGCGCATCAACGTGTCTTTTATGTGTGCCACCCTGTCCGCTGTGGCGGGAATCCTGTCCTCTCTGAACGGATGTAGAAATGGCAAGAACCTGGGATGTTGGCCATAGTTGCTATAGAACGGAGATGACTGTGTGGAGCTGTGAGTGGCGTTGTTATAGGCGATCTCTGCAACCCATAGCAAGTCGACCCATTCTTCCCTGCCCTGGTCCACAAAACATCGCAGATACTGTTTGAGCGTTTGGTTCAGGCGCTCGGTTTGGCCGTCCGTTTGAGGGTGGTAGCTGGTGGACAGGGCGGTCTTAACATGCAGCGCAGTGCACCAAGTCTTCCAGAATTGCGCAGTAAACTGCGACCCCCGGTCCGACACGATCACCCCAGGTAATCCATGCAGTCGTACCACATTCTTTAGGAGTAGTGACGCCAATTCCCCGGCCGTAGGGACTCTCTTGCAGGGGATGAAGTGCCCCATTTTCGTCAAGTAATCCACCACCACCAGTATTGCCGTCATCCCCTGGTCTACCGGTAGGCCCACCACGAAGTCCAGTGATATGCTATCCCATGGTCTATCCGGGGTCGGAAGTGGATGTAAGAGCCCTTGGGTTCGGCCATGGTCGGCCTTCATGGTAGCACATGTAGGACACTCCTGTCCCCACCTCCTGACATCCACTCTCATGGTTGGCCACCAGAAATGCCGTCCCATGCTAGCCACCGTTTTTTCAAAGCCCAAATGACCTGCGCATGGAGAGTCATGGCACCAGATGAATGCTTGTTTCCTTAGCCTAGGCGTGGGTATCAATAGGCACCTGCCCTTCAGGGGTATCCCGTCCTTCAGCTGCCATTCTCTGTGACTGAGGAGCCACCTCCGCCATGCGAATGACCTGATCCCTCTCTTTATTCCCCTCAGGAAAGTATCCGGTTGGATAACCCCCAATACCATCCTCGGGGAAATGATGGAATGCTCGTTCGCAGGCAATGGTTCCTTAACTGCAGATTGACGGGACAGGGCGTCCGCCTTCCGGTTTTCCGTCCCCGGCCGATATGTGATGCGGAAGTTGAACCCCGCAAAGAAGATCATCCACCGCAGCTGTCTGGGAGAAAGGTGTCTTGTGGCCGTCATGAACTGTAGGTTCCGATGGTCCGTGTACACCGATACCACATGTCTTGCCCCCATCAACCAATGCCTCCATTCGGTGAAGGCGTCCTTGATTGCGAGAAGCTCCTTCTCCGCAATATGGTAGTTGCGTTCGGCGTCGTTGAGTTTGCGGGACATGTACGCAATGGGATGAAGCACCCCTGTGTCGTGGTTGCGTTGGGACAAGATAGCCCCCAGCGCCACATCCGATGCGTCCGCTTCCACCACGTAGGGGAGATCCGGATCGGGGTGAGCCAACACCGGTGCCTTACCAAAGGCGCTTTTCAGGGCCTCAAAGGCTTTGTTCGCTTCAGGGGACCAGACAAACTCCTTGGACTTCCTCAGTAGCTGTGTGATTGGGGCCACCAATCCTGAAAATCCATCTATAAACCGCCTGTAAAAGTTGGCGAAGCCAATGAAACTTTGGACGTCCTTCACGCTTTGGGGCACCGGCCATTCTTTCACTGCCTTGATCTTTCGTTCTGCCATCTCCTGTCCCTCTGGACTCAGCATCACTCCGAGGAATTCCACGGATGTTACGTGGAAGTCACACTTGCTGAGTTTACAAAACGCAAGACCAACTTGGGTTTTGACTTATATAGCAGCAAGGCCAAGTCAAAGTAATCAAAAATATAACAAAAGGAGGTGCCAATGCTGCACTACACTTTCAAAAACAATTCAACAAAAGAACTGACTTAAACAATTCCATTTTGTCCATTAGATGGTTGATTTTAATCAAAAATATTTTAGGCAAATTTTTATTATTTTGCAAAAATGCTTCTGGCCCTCGTGCACGGTGCAGCTGGGTTCCAAGGGCGCTCTGAAATAAGACTGACAAGTGACCGGCCGATATATCACCGAGTCGCTGCCCTTGATTTTCCGAGACAGAAGCATTTTTTCCGCCCGGGCTGAGTGAGGAGCCACGGACGTCGATATGAGTCATCTTTAAAAACCACCTCCTATAGATCTGTTCTATCGCAGGCCAACCACTGCTGGTTTCACTCGCGGTTGCGCCACTGCAAAGTGGAGATAAATCTTGGTCCTGATGAGAATCCCCGGTGAAGGGATTCGAAACGCGTAGACCTTTTTCTGACTCGTCTTCGCCCTCAACTTAACAAAACACTCTTTAAATAGGTTATTCAAGAAGTATAAGTGCTATTCATTAATGTTCTATCTGTTTGTATATAAATGTAAATTTCAAATTGAATGTTGTCTATTGTCGGATCGTTTGAGGTATGAAAGTTGTATGGACATGTTTATGTGTTTATGTAAATGTAAATAATTGTAAAGGATTTTTGTATGTGGTTCCTTTGATTTTGTCTGTATATTATTGAGTCATTTAAAAAACTGTGCAAAATAATAAAAATTTGCCTAAAATATTTTTGATTAAAATCAACCATCTAATGGACAAAATGGAATTGTTTAAGTCAGTTCTTTTGTTGAATTGTTTTTGAAAGTGTAGTGCAGCATTGGCACCTCCTTTTGTTATATTTTTGAGTTTACAAAACAGCATGTTTTCCCTCAGCTTTTGGAGCACAGCTTTGACGTGGTGTACGTGCTCCTCCACACTGGACGAATAGATGAGGATGTCGTCGATATATACGACCACGTAGATATCCAACTCCTCTCTGAATACCTCATTCAAAAAGTACTGAAAGGCTGCCGGGGCGTTGCACAGACCGAACGGCATGACGAGGTACTCAAAAAGGCCGAACCTGGTCTTAAAGGCGGTCTTCCACTCGTCTCCGTCCCTCATGCGCACCATATGGTATGCCCCTTTCAAATCCAACTTGGTGTAGATACGAGCTTTCTTGACCTGTTCCAGGAGTACACTGATGAGAGGCAAGGGGTACCGATTCTTTACGGTTATCGCATTCAATGCCCTAAAGTCCACACAGGCTCTCAGCTCCCCATTAGCCTTCGGGATGAAGAAGAGTGGCGAGGCGGCCGGAGACTTGGACGGGCGGATGAATCCTAGCTTGAGGAGTTTATCCAGGTACCCCCGGAGATGCACGTTTTCAGGCTCCGTCAGGGCATACAGCCTGCCGCTGGGAACGCTGGCCCCTGGCACCAGGTCGATCTGGCAGTCAAACTGTCTATGCGGTGGTAGCACTTCCGCCTTCACCTCATCAAATACATCCTCAAAACTGTGATAAGCCTGGGGGAGAGCCACATCTTTTTCTGCCGCTGTAGCCACCGTCTGACTCCCGCTCTCATCTGCGTCAAGGGATTCCGTTCCTATTCCACAATGCAGGATGCAATACGGTGACGTCAGTTCGATGCGATGTGTTGGCCAATCCACAGAGGGGTTGTGTTTCTGTAGCCACGGCAATCCCAATATGACGCCATATTGGGGCGCTCGGATGATGTTAAAATCGATTTGTTCCAAATGGTTCCTCCCACATCTCATCGGAAGGACCCCCGTGTGCTGCCCGATGGGCCCCGTCACCAATCGCCTTCCGTCTACAGCATAGACGTCTTCGGGTACAGCTTTGGGAAGAAGCACTAGCCCTAGCCTGCATGCCTCGTTGTGGTCCATAAACATGCCAGTGGCCCCTGAATCCACCATGGCCACAACGGGTATCCACTGGTCATGCACTCCCACGTGCACCGTGAGAAACAGGTGTCGTTGTCCCTTAGTGACCGAGTTGGAAAGTGAAGGGATGGATGAGTGACTCCGAGATGCCCCTTCTTTGGTCTGGGAGTCCTCTAGTTTTCCGCCGGTACGTCCACCACGGCTTTTACCGACCGGTTGGCCCGATAACGTGACGTCTTCGGTTTGGCAGGGCATTCACGTACGTAGTGGCCTTTTTTGCCACAATATAGGCACAATCCTTGTTTACGGCGTGACTCTTTCTCCGTGGCTGTGAGGCTCGCTCGTATTGCGCCGATGTCCATGGGTTCTCCCTTGGATGCGGTGGAAGTTTCAGGACTTCCCACTGTCACATAGGATGGAAGGGATTTTCCTTTTCTCCCATGATCCCCCTTTCTTTCACTTAGCCTATGTTCCAGCCGTAATACCAGGTTGATAAGGCCCTCACATGTCTTGGGTTGTGGGTCAATATGAGCCATGGCGTCCTTGAGCTCATCGCACAGCCCGTGATGGAAGAGCGCCGTCTGTTTAGCAACAGGCCACTTGGTTTCCGCAACCAGCCTTCGGAACGCGTTGAGATACTGCACCAGGTCGTTGGATCCCTGTCTCAACTCAAGCATTTCACGGTCCGCCGTGTACGAGTCAGCCCTTCTGTCGAAGACCTTCAGGAATTCCTCGCGAAAAGCACCCCAATCACATAAGATGGGGTCGTCCCTGCTCACCAGAGGTACGGCCCATTGTGCCGCGTTTCCAGCCAAATAGGATAAAAGGAAAGCCACACGAGCCTGACTCGTGGGGAACGCCCTTGGTTTGCATGATAAATGTAGCGCCACTTGTGTGAGGAATACCTGCACTGTGTTAGGATCCCCACTGTACCTCTCTGGTGTTGCCAAGGGGACGGCTACCGGCATTTCCACTACTACCGCAGGGGTCTGGTTCGTGAGGGAGGTGCTGGGCGTGAGCGGGTCCAATTGGATAGCATCCAGTCTGGCTTTTACATCGGCTGTGTCTTGCCTGGAGGCAGCCAATTCAATTTGCACGGTCGCTAAAGCAGCCAGCACATCATCAAGTGTTGCCATGTCTGTTATCGACCGGGAGACAGTTAGTGTTATTAAGGTCGGATATTTTGTAACGCCCTGAACGTCTCAGGATCGTTTAACAGACACGATAATGAGAACGCAACCACTTGTGAAGGTTTAGTTATTTTAATGAAGGCAAAAATAATACAAGGAATAAACAAAGGTTATAGTCACTGGAATCCTCCAGGCTAAGTACGTTACCAGCCCACAGCACGGATGGTCCTAACCGTCCTCTGCATATACGCCGATCCCGGCGTATGCCAACAGAGGGCAGAAATGAAATGGCCGACAATGCCAATCGGTAGGCTGTGAGGGGCACGAAGAGTGTTGGGGAGAATCGAGGAGTCAGGGAAACACCCAGCCGGGGTCTCTACCTGAAGGGAGCAGCCGCTCAACCTCTTCCTCAGACTGCACCGGGACGCGGAGTCACCTCCTGGTGATGCGTCACCGATACCCCAATCACAAGCAAAGAAGACTGAACCGAGAGCAGCCGCTCGATCGATCCTGTGGACTTCCGAGTCTGTAACGCGGCAAACACCTCTTGGTGTGCGTTACAGCTGGCAGTCCCTGTATCTCTGGTCGGGCTGGGAGTTACGACTCCAACCAGCAAAAGCGCCACTGCGCTTTGACTCAGCCGAGTCAAAAAGCGAAGCTCAATGGTTATCCGGTAGAGCTTCCGGGTCCTTCACAGGTGACGATGGGGCAAGACACGGCCCAAGGAGTAACGACTCGACCTACCTCCGTTCTTGCCTTACTGGAGCACCACTCCTGAACACTGCTCTTCCCTAAGCAGGTACGTCGGTGTAAACACAATATCCGACAGCGTTGTACCTCCCGGTTCCTCCCTTTATAGGGCGTTGTTTTCCTTGAGTTATGTAACAGCTCTCCTGTTTACATAAGGGCGTGTTTTCCTTTTGTTATGTAACAGCTCTCCTGTTTACATAAGGGCGTGTTTTCCTTGAGTTATGTAACAGCTCTCCTGTTTACATAAGGGCGTGTTTTCCTTGAGTTATGTAACAGCTCTCCTGTTTTACATAAGGGCGTGTTTTCCTTGAGTTATGTAACAGCTCTCCTGTTTACATAACCTCTCAACCGCTAAGCATCCTGGGAGATGTAGTCCGTTTTCGCTGGTTACCGTTTTCCTCCCCTCGTATGACAGGAATTCTTGACAGATTCAAAGAGGCTATATTTGGCAGTTCAAACAATTGGGAATGTTACATTCCTTGGGTGTGCCTCAACTGGAGGTACCTAAAGAATTGTGTTTTATGCATATCATATTTCTTTGATAGTGCTGCAGAGGACTTCATAGCATTCCCTTCCCATATGTCACTTAAATGTGATATCCTGTTGCAGTCCCACAGGAGGTACCTGAGCTTCGTGAAAAGAGCCGCAGAATACCAGTGGGTAGTCCTTCTGACTAACATCGACACCTGGAGTCTCCACAAAGAGGATGGCGGTGGTTGTGACCATCCTCAGGAGGTCGGAGATCTCTGTATTCCTGTACTTGGATGACTGGCTGCTAAAAGCCAATTTGCTGCAGATGTGTTGCATCACTGCTGTTGACTTAGGCCTTTCCATCAAAGTGCAACACCTACTGTTCATAGAGGCAATAATGGACACAAAATGGGTTCCCGCCTTTCCTCCTATCCAGAGGATCTGAGATATGATTCTGATGTTGCTTGGATGCTGGTCAGTCCATTCAGATCTGGATGGACAACATACCTGTTGATTTGGTATGTCAACAGGCAGGAAAGAGTTGGTTTTGCATTCTTTGTTGAGAAACACTGAGTCTCCTGGTGTGGGCGCACCAGCATGAGATTTGACAAAAATGGTTTGCATTGGAACGCTCAAATAGGAAGTGTGCAAAGTTTTCTTGATGAAACATAAATTGGATTGTCTTGAATAAGCTGATGAGAACAAAACGTTAATACATCGCCCTCGCCACAGTCCCCCGCATCCGGAAAACCACCGCCGGCAGCAGATCCTTCTCCTACCTCGCCGCCAAGACCTGGAACACTCTCCTCACCATCCTACGACAGACCCAAGACCTGCTGGCCTTCAGAAGACTCCTCAAGACCTGGCTCTTCGATCAGTAGCGCCCCCCCCCTCCCCAGCGCCTTGAGACCCTCTTGGGTATGTAGCGCGCTTACAAATGCAGTGATTGATTGATGGGAACAAATTGTCAATACAGCCAACACGTGTTTCGTCCCATCGGACTTTCTCAAGGCTGCAATTGAATACAATGTAATTATAGTTACGTTAGGTAGCTGTGATACTGCTTTAGACAAGTGATTGATAGCTAGAGGTGTGAACTCCATGCATCACATCCATAGCACTAAGGATTCATAGTGAGACATTTTAAAAGGGGAAGTTAAGTGGGATGCATTTAAGACAGTGATCAGGAGTCAATGCATTGCAGAGGTGGTTGGGGTGCATACAACTTTGGTTGGTGAGGTGGAAACTCAGGAAGGGGTGCTTAGAAGCCTTGGGCAACATAGGCATGGTAATCCTTCTCTTAAATATCCCCTACTTGAGGCAAAGGAATCACTGGCAGCCCAAATTGAAAAATTACATTGTTTTGCTTATAAGGAATATTTGACTCATGCTGAATGTGATAAAGCTGGATTCCTTTTGAAATGGATTAATAATCCAAAAATACAGGATTATCTTTGATTCTAGAGCTTGACTCTGCTGCAAGTGAAGCATTGTCTAATCAAAAGCTGCTATTAAGGCTCGCTTTTGTGAATATTACACTTATCTATATGCTCCAGCGCCTAGCGCACCACCTCGGGATATTGAGGATTTTTAATCAATATGCCAACTGCAGGTCCTCTCGCTTGAGGATGCGGATGATTTGGGGGGCGGGGTGGAATATAACTATACAAGAAATTAGAGCTGTCATAAAAAATGCATGGTAGTGTTCCTGGAGCAGATGGCTTACCTGTAGAGTTCTTTGCTGCATACAAGAATGAATTAGCTCCTAGATTGGTGGAACTTTATTTTATATCTTGCCGGTGTCTACTTGTGAGACGCTGGTCAGTCCACTTAGGAAACCTGGTTGCTCTTCAATGGATGTTAGATCTTATAGGCCATTGTCTATGCTTAATGTAGATTATAACATTCTAAGTCAAATTCTGGTTTCAGACTCGTACCACATATGCCCTTATTAATTCATAATGATCAAGCAGGCTTTATTCCTGGGTGTAATACGGCTTATAATATTCGGAGGTTCATCTCTCTCTTGAATGAGGATTTTGTGGATAAGGAGAGGGCAGCTGTCATGGCAATAGACATCGAGAAGGCCTGCAACAGTTTAAGCTGGGAGTTGTTATATTCTGTAATGGCTTGATTGGTTTTGTGCGCAGGATTTATTCGCTGGATCAAACTTCTCTATACAGGTGCGAAAGGTATGCATGCTGGCATAGTTTCATCTGAACCCTATCATGTGGGATGCGGGACTAGACAGGCTTGTTCAATGTCCCCACTATTATTTGCTATTCCAATGGAGCCTCTGGCCAGTTTTGCCAGCACAGGGTACTTTTATCATGGGATGGAGGTCCGTGGGCAAACCCATTTTGCAGCATTATATGCTGATGATATGCTGCTTTTTCTCCGAGCTGTTGCAATGGATTTGACTGGTTGTATAGACTTATTAAACCGCTAACGTATAGGATCTGGGCTACATATTAATTGGCATAAATCTCACTTGTTTCCACTTTAAGATGCTGCGCAACCCCTGAATTTACATGGGCTCAATTAGAGCCCTACCTGCATTAAATATTTAGGTGTAAAAATGTATTATTGCCAGCAATATGTATTAGATGGGAATATTGGAGCAGCTGTTAGAACACTTCAGAGCTAGTATTCATTTTTGGACACACTTACCATTATCTGTGGCTGTCAGAATAGCGGTACCTAACATGGTGGTGCTACCAAGATTGCTGTATTTCTTTAACTCATTGCCGCTGTTTGTGCCTTACCAATTATTTAAAGAATTACTATTTTCTAAATTGTTTTGATGAGCAGTTAGGTGTAGAGTAGCACTAAGTAAACAATAGCGTCCTGTAACAGATGGAGGGTTGGCTGCTCCCGATCTTGAGTCTTATTATCTGGCGGCTCAACTGCAATGGTGAAATCAGTGGGTTTACTGTCAAATGACCCATGGGAAGGGTGTTATTGGCTCACTGCCTGATTTACAGGACTTATTGAAAATCTTCTAGCCTCCTCGGTGGAGACTGCCTGCAATTTCTCAAGAGCTGCTTGTGATACAGCAGTGCTGGCGACGTTGCCTGCAGCAAACCCGGGTCCAAGTACCCTATTTTCCTGATATGCCATTAAAATGGATGAACATAGTGGTCCAGGATTGAAAGATGGACTACCTTTGGGGTTAATTGTTTTGGGGACCTATA
The DNA here is from genome assembly GCF_964204655.1 of Triturus cristatus. Taxonomy (NCBI): domain Eukaryota; kingdom Metazoa; phylum Chordata; class Amphibia; order Caudata; family Salamandridae; genus Triturus; species Triturus cristatus. The sequence continues at coordinate 958,299,415 of NC_140580.1, forward strand.
TTGGGATGGTGTTATTAGGTTTGAAGATTTGACTGAAGAATTTAATATAACTGAAGGACAATTTTTAGTCTACAGGGCCTTGGTTGCAACAATAAGGAATTATTGGAGAAATGGAGATGCTGAACCTGCCACACATCTGATGTGTCAACAGCTCTGTACAACAGCAGGGTGTGTAAGAGCGGTCTCGTATCTATATCGTGCGATTTGTGCAAATATTCCTTCTCCTCTTGTGGAGTTGAAAATAAAATGGGAGAGAGACTTAGAGTTGCAAATTAATGATTTGGACTCGGGTAGGATTGTAGTGCATATACCAGCTTTTCTTAGCAATGGTAGGTTCAAATGAATTAATTGGTATATCCTGCATAGAGCTTATCTTACACCTGGCAATCCTACCAAGTTCTATATGACTGCTGCTGGGGGGGGCAGTGTTAAACGGTAAAAAATTAATTTTGTTAAGTTAGCCTCTACTTCTCATCCATTTTGTCTACCAGCCCCCATTTTGTGTCTCTGCTGGGATTTTTTACAAAGTCACTAGTTACGTGTTCACTGAAAGCTGGTTGTGCTGATAATGCTTGCAGGGGCCCTGCCCTGCCGAAAGGCCTGAGCACGCAGATGTCTAATCTATGAGCCCACCAATGCCTGTAGCCTCCCTTGCCTATCTACAACGATAACGTGGGTAGGGGTTTATCAAGAGTTAGCAGTTTGCCTTTCATCATGACAAAGTGGTTTCAATGTGTTTCACAAGGCACCGGAAAGTATAAATGCCATGTTTGAACTTGTACTTGTTAGCCCCCTCCCTTGGGCACTTGCAGTGTCTGAATGATGGGACTCCTCTCATGAGTGAGATAAACTTGTATTTTGTTTCCACTCCAGTGTTGATCCTCATTTTGTGAACCCGTAGACAAAGGGTGTCCCTGCACCAGTGAGACTGATCGGAAGCTCACTTCTGCAGCAGAAATGTTCCATATGTTATGGTCCTGCCCTTCATTAGCGGGGTTCTGGAAGAAAGTAATAAAATATATTAATGGAATAACCTTGCTGGGCATCTCTTGTACCCCCCTTGGTCTGCCTCATAGGGTAATACCCTCGCCCTAAAAGTAAGAAAACTACTACTTGATTTGCCAAAATCAAACCTTACTATGCGTTGGAAATTGGTGCATGGTCCTTAAATTGCTAGATGGCGTAAATAAATGGTTAAATGGGCAAGTTTGAAGAGTGCTGTGTTGTTTTGTGAGATAAGAGGATGAGGGGAAATTGAATGAGTGAAAGCATGGGAACACTTGGTGGAGAGTTTGATTGCCCTGAAAGCAGACACAGATTTGTCGATTAGCTCCTTGAGTCCTTGCGGGTGAAAGAAGGGAAATCTAGTTTAATACTGATATATTGGGTCATAATGGATACTACTGTGATATGCTTGTCCATGTGGAATATTTAGACACTTTATTTTTTACTGCTTTACTTGATTAGGGGTAAGTAACTGTGGGTGGGGGGATTGGTGTTATAGTTTTATTGTACTACATTTTGTAGACCTAAGATATGTGTGAAATTTACAGTAGTTAAAATATGCTTGAATGCTTGTGAATACATGTCTTATGAGATATATTGATTATCACTTTTAATCTGTAAATTATAGTTATTTGGCTATTTTCCTTTTTAATCTATAATTTAATCTATTTGTTATAATTATCTGTGTTCCTTTTTAAGTAAATTACTGTATATGTAGTGCACATCATTTATAATCTGTATTATATGCCTGTCACTATTGCACTAAGGTCTATTTAATGAAACTAATAAAACATATTTAAACATAATAATGAAAGTTAAGAATGATATTCCAATAATGATGTGCACTATAGCACGGATGAGATTGCCTAACTTAGTTATTTGTGACTAGGCACTGCTGAGAGTGATTGGTGCCCAGTGCACCCAAAGTGCCATGGTGTGAGGTTTGGTATCTGTAACGTCAGTGATGTGCCAGAAGTTAATAACTGCTAATGACATATGTTATGGTGCTATTTGCAACAAGCGGGATTAGTAAATAGGCATGACGAACATACCTAATGCTGCAAGTTTTTAGATAAAGCAAATGAGTCTGAAAATTCGAATACAAAAAGTAATGAATCATAAGCTCTTGTAAGAAATTCTAGTCTGTTCAAAATATGTGATATTGCATGGATGTGTATAAATCACATGGTGAGAGCAGCCGAAGTAACCAAAGAGAGCATTAAATACTGGAACTGGCGTTGTCCACAAAATGGGGGTGATAAATAGTACCAGTAGTTGAGATGATAGTACTAGGTGTATACTGTATAAGTAAAAATATGATATATATGGTAGAGAAACTATGTTAGATTACTGTGAAAAATACAGGTTTGGAGGGAATACAATTTCAATGAAACAATATTATTTACTATCCAGTAGAGAAATGTTACATACCACCAGTCGCGGCCACCACAGGTGGGACGTGGGGCACAATTTAAAATGTAAAAAAAATACACTTGCCTTTGCCGGTCAGATCCCGCATCTCTGCTCCTGCTCTCCTCCGTCTTGGATTCCAGGAAGCACAGAAAGGTTCCCCTGACCAATCACAACACTGCAATGCAGCATTGTGATTGGTAAGCACACAGGCTCCGCACTTAGGACGGTTCTACCACCCCTCCCTTGCTTTGGAGCCTGCTCCGCTCCATCACGCAAAGCTGCTGCAGCAGGAGGACAAAATAAAATGATAAAATTATGTCATTATCATTTCCTTTTTAGGTCTTGCCTGGCGAAAAGCAGCGCATGCGCTGCTCTCGTCAGCAAAACCTTTTGGAATGGATTCTCCCAACGCTTGCATGCACGCGCCTGCATGGACAAGGATGGCTGCTCTCGCCATCTGTCCAATGCAGACAGCATGCGCGTGCCCCTACGGACTGTGGACAGTCCGACACCATCTTGTGCTAAGCTTGCCATTGTCATGGCAACTCTTCGCATATGATGTCCACACGCGCGCGCATGGCGGCTTTCACGCGCACGGAGGGACAAAGATGGTGTCGGGCTCTCCACACTCCTTCAGCGAAGAAGCTTCTGACCCGTTATGTTTACAGAATGCCGCCATCTCAAGAACTTCTTACTTTTAATCGGAGACACTTTTATTTTTACATCAGGTCACTGGTTGGACTGTCCATTCTCACACATCTGAGTGCATTCGCATGACTCGTCCTCCCAGAGAGCACCGTGTCACACGTTTAGAAACCCCAGGCCCTCTTTTCAAAATTATCTTCAGGCTGTTAGGACAGGCAGGGTAAATTAAATTTGAAAATCAACAAATGCCACGGAAATGCCTTTGTGTTCACATAACAAGAGCTAACCTTGCCCGTGTCCACCCAGTGCATCATTTCTTCCTTTCCAGCTTGGCATGCGTCAGATGTCCCATTGAGGAAAATGTGTAGAGAAGCCTGTTTTGTATCACTTTGCCTTGTGCAAAGTTCCACACTTGCGACTTGATGAAACAGATGGTGACACAGCCCACACTGACGCCTATCATGGAAATTGTCTATCTGTGCGGAACTGTTTCCACAAACCTCCGTTTGCGCAGTGTTTCTGTGATGTTTTCACGGGTTCACCTCAGTTTACCCCATGCCATCTGAAGTGGGGCAGTGCAGAAGCGCCTATTACATTTTTTATCAATTAGCAATCATTTTCTGCCCCAGTGCAGGCTGTGAGACACCCACTGACTGCCACTGTCCATCAAACTAACAACCCACATGGGACATTCCCAGCAAAGGGCGGCTCTAGGTTTCCTTAATGAACTTTTCCAGAGAGAAAAGCGTCTGGTGAGACAAGTTTTAACTTGGCTGTAACTTTTTGAAACTTGATTTGTGGAAATAGTATCTTGATTCGCTGTGCAGCTACGCAGCATATGGAGGCTTCATGCCACAGCTCACTTGAATCTGTGTAGGACTTGAGTGTCATTGTATTGAATTGTATAGTGCTGAGTGTAACCAGCTCTCGGTCTCCAATGCTGCAATGGAACACGACCACTTGTTAGAGATGTTTAAATAAAGTTTCTGCAGACAGAGGACTGCATATGGGATGAATCCAGTGCATGTGTGTTCCTGCTCAGGTCTCCACAACTGCTTTTCCCCTTCCTTCCTCCCACCAGCTCCTCACCCCCAAAACCTGCTCTCCTGTATTTTTAATTGGTGCTTTGCGCTAAAAAAATGTTTGATTATAATAGTGTCCACTAAGCATTGAGGACTGAGCAAACATTGCAGATGTGCACCCAGGCTCCACAAAGGTTGCTTTAAAATCCACACATACTATAAGCAACTCATCCTTTTGACCTTTACCCATTGGAAAATAGTCCCCACTGACGACTGAAACCATCTGGAACTCCCCATTTATTCTATTTTGAATGAAAAATGAGTCTGTTGTATAACACTTTCCCAAAAATGTTAGCTATATTGTCCACCAATGAACAAAGAACAGTTTGAAGTTGCATCCTGTCACCTTATTTACAAATCAGAACCTTTGTGATTGTGTTCCGGGAATTAGGAATTCTAAAATTCTTCAAAGTATCATTAAATAAAAATGTAAATGGAATTAAACAAACTTCATACTCAAACACAAAAAAGTCTAAAGAGTCCATGTCAGTACCTGGTGTTTTTTTTAGGTCTCGCCTGGCGTAAAGCATCGCATGCGCTGCTCTCGCCAGAGAGACCTTTTGGAATCGATTCTCCCCAACACTTGCATGCACGCTCTCGCCATCTTTCCAATGCAGACAGCATGCGTGTGCCCCTACGGACTGTGGACAGTCCGACACCATCTTGTGCTAAGCTTTTCATTGTCATGGCAACTCTTGGCATGATATGTCCACATGCGCGCACATGGCGGCTTTCACGCGCACCGAGGGACAAAGATGGCGTCGGGCTGTCCACACTCCTTCAGCGAAGCAGCTTCCTTTCCGGCGGCGCTCTGAGTGCCATCAGGCTGGAATTGTTTGTGCATCTAGAATTGAAATAGCGTAGTTCCACTTTATTATCCATTAATGCTTCATTATTCTATGAACAGTTGCTTCAGTGACTACCCCGAACCTTTCCTGAAATTTGAGAGAGACTGCCACCAGCCTGCGAGTCATAACCCTTATATTACCCCTCTCCACCTTGAAAATATAATGGAGTACATTTGAACTTCCCACCGTTTAGTCTAAGTACCTTGTATCCGTCATATTGTCTTTGTAGTATTTGATTTAGCATTGCTAGATACGACTGTGGCAGGTACAATAGTTAAAATACCGAATGGGCTATAGTGACATACCGTTCTTTATGAATAAAGTGAGTCGTTGAAGGTACCCCCCTTTAAAACTAGCTCTGACAGAGCCAATAGGTTCGGCCTGTATATAATCCCACTGCACGCTGACATGCCTCACAGAGACAGCAACATATACGTTCATCGGTGCACACAGACAGCAACACATTTACATCCATCTATACAGACACCAAAACGTATGCAGGAAAATGTGAAAGTAGCAAGGTTTTGAAGTGTGCAGGGACGGATGAGAGTGGGTGAGGAAAAAACATTAACGGATGTGGAAAAGGGTTTTCAATGTAAAGGGTTGGGTTGGGGGGTGGAATGTGGAACTTTGGTTATGTTCCAAAGTTGCCTGGACAGCAAATGCTCCACTTGAGGTAGTTACTCTGTGGTTGGTTGGGGAGGATTGCGTTGCTTTCAGGCTTGAGGTTTATTCATTGCCTACGTGTCTTCATCATTACAGATTTCTCTCAAAACAAGCTGGGAATAAGGGCTACACACTGTTGCGTTCTCTCTTTCCCTTTGGTCCCTTCTCCCTTCCCTGGAGGCTTCTTGAAGTTACGTTATATGGAAAAAGCATAGCATTTGCAATCATTTGTATAGGACCGTATGGCTTTCAGTGAAGCCATCACTTAAAAAAATATATATTTTACAAACCTGCTTTCAGGTCATTGTCCATGTAGCCTAGAAGCGCCATGACAAGTTTTTGCTTTGCTTATGTGTGACATTTCCCTCTTTACAATGTGCTTATGTGTCACAATTCATTACGTTCTGTGTAAAACAGATTTGCAGACATTTTTCTGCAGGGCAAATACTGAAAGTCTCTATTACTCACTCTCTACTACTCTCTCTCTACTACTCACTCTACTACTCTCTCTTTACTACTCTCTACTACTCTCTCTCTACTGCTCTCTACTCTCTACTGCACTCTCTCTCTACTGCTCACTCTCTACTACTCTACTCACTCTCTACTACTCACTCTCTACTACTCACTCTACTACTCACTCTACTACTCTCTACTGCTCACAACTACTCACTCTCTACTACTCACTCTCTACTACTATATACTACTCACTCTCTACTACTCACTCTCTACTACTCACTCTCTACTATGTACTACTCAGTCTCTACTACTCACTCTCTACTACTCTCTCTACTATGCTCTACTATTCACTCTCTACTACTCACTCTCTACTACTCACTCTCTACTCCTCACTCTCTGCTGAGTCCATGTTGGAAAAAAGAGGCAAATAAACTTGTACACGATGAAATGCCAGAGGGAGAGGGTATGAGAAAATATTGTATGTTAGGAATTGTATTTAATTGTAGTGATCAGTGATGTTAGGTACATGTGAAAATAAAGATGGAAGTAACTGGGATATGAAGACACTGTATATTAATAAATATTCAATTGAATAAAATGCAAATAATAAGACTATCACTACAAATATTCTAAGATTCAACCTAACAAAGTAGATATAATATGCAGAAATATCATGTGTCTTACAGAGTAATGAAACAGGAAAAATAAATATAGATCATGATTACATTCTGTGTTTGTTTACATTGAGTAATTTTGCATATACCAAAAGTAAGATTTTGGTGATTAATCACTATCATGTTACATATAAACAGTTCATTAGCGAAACGTCCTTAGTCAGTTATTAGAAATAAATGCAGTTCTGTGTCATGGTTAATCCGCTATCAGCAGCCCTCATTTTAGTAATCCAGGATGCCTCCAATTTGCACAGTAAAAGGGAAAGTTACTTTCTTTTGGGTGAAGTCGCGCACAGTCAATGGCATGGAATTTCACTTGTGGAACTGGCATGCTTAAAAGTGTCTGGATAAAGGATAGTTCAAGTCCATATTGATGATAGTCCTGTGGTGTAAATCCTTTCTTTAAGTAAGCGGATGGTAATATTCACATAGATAAGGTTAGAGGAGTATATAATTAGGTAGACAACGTATTTGGTGTTGCAGTTCATGAAATCATATGTGCAATACATTTTACTAGTATTGTATTGAAATTATGTCATTTTGTCCAGAGCATAATGGTAAACATTGCAGTGGCCACACTTAATGAACCCTGTCAAGTTTTGATAACCAAGATCCATTCATCAATTACTTTATACAAGGAACCACGATCAAGTAATGTTATTTTCCTGCATTGTTGTAAACAGGTAATGCCAGAAGAACTCATCTTGAGGACCTAAATAACTGTTAGATAAATCTCTGGCATAGCTGGTGGAAATGATGATGGTATTTTTATTTCATTCTTTGCTTGATAAGTGCTAAGAGTGTCACTTAAGGGAATAGACCACACATGTCCCATACTTTTGTGGGGTTGTTGTGCAGAATTGTATGTGAAGGGAGCTTTACCTTTCTAGATTACTTCTCACTGGGCACAAGACTTCCGTGGTGTTGGACACCCTTTTAGCTTCTGTTGAGAGTGTGTGTGTGGCTACAGCTCTTCAGTGAGGTAACTGGGTGCCTGCTGTTGAAATGAGACCATTTCTGCTATTTTTGTGTCTACAACATTTTAGCTGAATGAGCACTATATATTCCATTGTATTTGTTAGTATTGTAGTGCCCCATCTGAGCCTGATGAACAAAGAGTAATGGAGTTAAAATAAGGCAGCAATTTGTGGAAGAGGCCTAGATGGTGAAATTAGGTTTTATTGATATCTCAAAATAGAGGGCTGCATTGAATATGACCCCAAAGTTCCACCATTTAACAATGGAATTGCACAGAAGAGCAAGTAATCTAGTCGTTGTAACAGTAGAGAGGGGAAGGCATTGCGATAGAGCCGATGTATTTGCACCCTTTAAAGGATGTGAAGGCAGCATGCCACCACTTGCTCTGATTAACAGTCATCTCATGTATTCTAGAGGTTTTAGCCTTCAAGAATTATTGCAAGAGGTGCCACTTGTATGTTAAAGATGGTCAGCAATAAGGCTGAACCAAACAGTAGAATGGTAGTGATGGGTAAAAAAATAATGAGATTATTTTTTCCTAGTGAGTATAATTAACCAGTGTAATGTGAACCATTGTACACCAGCCGCACCCATCGTAGACATGAAGAAATTTACATCTGCCTTCCAAAAAACAAAGCAAACTCAACACCAGTTTGCAAAGAGTGCAAATCCAGACCAAAATTGGACTGCACCTGTACAGCAAGACCATGCTAAGGGACTCTTGAAACTTCCCACTATCTTTGGATAAATGGCAGGATCGATTTCAAATTTCTTTGTATTGTGCATACAACATACTTAGTCAAAGGTTTGGTATGGCTTTAGATACTAGCTTACAACTGGCCCCTTTTAGGAACACTGCAGTGTTTACATCTGATCAAACAAGACCTCTTTTGAGAGACTAAAGCACAGAAGAAGGTCTTTCGGGATCTATAGTCTAAGGCTATGGAATGCCTTACTTCTTGGCTGAATGTTTCAGTCTTGCTTTCAGATAAAGGCCTAACCTGGAATGGGAATGATTAGAGGTTGTTGGATCCAGAAGTACTTGGATTTCCTAAATTCTTTCATTATCTGTGTTTTTTATTTCACCTGATGCTGTGAAATGGTCTTCCAAACATGTGTAAATAAAGTTTTGGTAGCTAGTGGTATTAAAAAGGTTTCGAAATGGTTCAGAAGAGTGAAAGCCTACATCAGTCCCTAGTGCATGGAGGGGAGAGCATCTTCTGATGTTCATTGAAGTGATTTGGTCCAGTGTTGGGCCAGAGTAGACCCTGAGTAAACATCTCACCAAGGAGGTTGAAGTTGTGCTCAGTGAAATGAAAACAGAGCTGTGATTTCGTTATCTTAATGCTCGAATTCTGGAAAGTTGTTGCTGCATTTTCATGCGCAGTATTTTCTGAATTTTGTTAATTTGAAGTAGCTTTTTATTTCCAAACATAAAAGACATTTTGGCAGTGATGGGATGGCTGGATTGGAATTGCTGAGAATTAACACTATAAATTATGGCAGAGTGCCTGGTTCGATGCTGGCTTAAAGTCACTACTAAACTGTGACTTTCTGAATAAAGAAAACCTCAAAATACCAATTTGTACTTGAATTCTTTATTTGGTATTGAGGACCATAACGTTGTCAAAGGTCCAGAGGTACTGAGGAACTTCATCCCTTGTAGTGGGTACTAGGAAAGTTTGAGTCCTACTTCTTACTACCTGCCTGATTTGGATCTACACCTTGCTGCTCAGACTGTCATATTAGAGTGAAATCAGAGATGTGCAAAGATTGTTTAGGAGTGGCTACTTAATGTTCTCACTCACAAAGACATATTAGGAATATGTAGATTACACATCCCCAAACTCCTACGCAAAAGCAGCAGCAAAGACGAGGGCTGATCCATTCCTTTTAGGAAACATGCCAGTTGTCTTCTTTTTGTGGGGATCATTTGAGAACAGCACAGATGTGGTTATTCTTTAGACTCCAGCGTAACTTGTGCTTTTACCTAGCGTATTCTACATATTAAGAATATATATTGAGGGCCTAAATTCAGAGTACTAGTGGTTGACTTGTTTAACATATACATTTGCAACTATAAAAACCGCTCACATTTCAAAACAGTGATTTGTTTCATTTTTTCCAATTTTCTCTTAGAAAACCACATTTATGAATATCATCTCTATGCGCAATGTTACAACCTCAAAGACTAGCCAATTGCTCCTCTAGAAATGGGGAAACAAAAATGCTATGGAAAGACATATGCATTTGCTGTAGTCACCTTGTCTTGTTAAACATTTAGTGAAGTGCAGCATACCTAAATATACGTATGCTGGTTAACATGTTTGTTTTTTAGGCACATGTCTTCCAATTTACCTGCCCCAACCTTGTACGATCCAGTATCTCGTTGAACGTTATTTGGATATTGGCTGTGTACCTCGCCGCTCCTTCTTTGAACTTTTATCTTACTTCTCCACCAATGAGTTGGAACGGGAAAAGTTGATGGAATTCAGTTCAGCTCAAGGCCAGGAAGAACTCTACAGCTACTGTAACCGACCTCGCAGGACCACACTAGAGGTAAGAACATTTTTATAAAACCTGTAAGGATATAGGACTATGAAAGTTGTTGCAGCAGACGATCAACTATAGATATTGTATCTGCTGAGGAACAAATGGAAAAATCGGAAAAAATATAGTACCAAATTATATAAAATCTTAAGTGCGGGGTGGTTTTTAAGGAATGATGCTGGAAATGTAACTACTGTCAACACATTTTTCCAGGAATAGGAGCAGGTTTGAGATGTATGTTAAAGTACTCAAACTACACATGTATGCCATTTCAGGACATTCCTCAGTCGTATACAGCATTCGTTACCTTTCATTGGGGATATATATTAAGTTTGCATAATACACTGTATGTGGTATGAGAGTTTAATATCCTTGCAGTCTGTCACAGTTGATTTGCAGTCGAATTTTCTCCTGGGAATGTTTGTGTTGTAAGAATTTGCACTACAAATCCCCTTCTCAAGCTCCTTGAGTCAACTATCGATTTATGTAAAAATGTGTCCCTTGCTCAGTTTCCAACACAGATAGATAGTTTAGTGTTTGATGCCAAATTATTCCCAATTATAGAAATAATAATCATTTTAAAATAGTTTCTTGTAATGTGTTTGCTATTGCACAACTGGTTTAACTTTGAAATTCGATACATATTAAGTACAACTAGGGCACCTTATTGATTTTGTTGGTTGGTTACTGAACTACACATATTGTGACATGGAGCAGTACCTGATTTCTCTCCCTGACCCATAACATTATTGTGTATAATGATATGTGTATTTGTTTTACCTATGAAACTGAATAAATACATTTGAAAAAAAAAGAAAGTACAACTAGTGCACGTTTTGTACACACTTGGAATTCTTTAATATTATTTCTTTTTATCAGTATTTGCATTAAAACATTTTAAATAATGGTAAACTGAAAGTAACGGTTAAAATGGTTGCACGGTACAAAACTAAAATGCTTGTAAAATCAGTTACTTAAAGACACTTAGATCTACGAAAGAAAGGGAATGAAGGTGAGTTTGATACAGACAGATTAATCGAGGAGCGTATTACATTCATGGTAGAGGGGAAAGATCATATTTTGTCCAATTCCATGAGGAGATTCCAAGTAGCCCAAATTATCATAATCAGCCTGTACGCCCGCATGGGATTCCACCTATGACTAGTTACACCTTTTAGAATGCAGAATAACTGTGCAGACATGAAATTACTGTGCAGGCTTGCATTGCAGTCCCAATTCGATGGGATTAAGGTAACCATTTACAACCTGCTTTGAGCAGGGGGTAAATGGGAGCAGTTGATCACATGTGGTTGGAGGTGGGGTGCTGGGGCCAGAGAGGTGGGTGGAGGGAAGGGGAAACATATTTTTGGTGTGGGGAGCCAAAGAAAAGGCTTTGCAGGAACTGGGGGGGTGGGGGGGTGATTTTGTTTTAGTGGCTTGACTGCTATTGCAGCCAAAGTCTCATGCGGAATTACAAGGCAGTAAAATTGGGACCAGTGCACCTGGTAAAACATGGTCCAGGAACAACCGGACAATTGTTATCCTGTGAAGTGGTATCCCACCTGCCAGTGTAGGCAAAAATGGAAATGGTGGCAAGGCACAAAGAAAATAAATGTGGATGTGATGGACTTGCTGAAAAAAGTAAACGTGTACGGACCATAGAGCAATGCATCATAGTACTCGGAATCTGGATGTAGAGGGAAGATCATTATTTCTGATTGGCTGAGGCAGATTCTGTTCAGTTTTGAGTAGTACTTAGGGTGGAGAGAAAACGAATGTAGGATAGAGTTTGTTATTGTTATTCTAATATAGTAAATATGACTTATTGAATCTTTAGCCTTCATATTATAAAAGACACTTTTCTTAATGGCTTGTCATGCCCGCCCTATCCCTGTTGAACTATCAGTCTCCACAAGAACCATATGCAATTGATGTAGAGGTTGCTGCACACTTCAAGCACCCTTATCACTTAACCTTCATAAACCATGCTTAGATTTGTAGTTGTGAAATTCTTCTCTTGATTCATTACATTGATCAGTCAAATCAGGGTGCAAACAAGCTAGTAAAGGTATGCGAACACTCAAAAACATGTGGGTCCAGAATTTAACCCCCTTTTACCATCTATGCCATGTAGTGGAATTCTAACAACCCCATATGCACTCCTAAAATCCGACAGTAGTTTTAAGAGTAATTGCATCCATTTAAATGGCAATAACCATGAATGGAACGATATTTTCACTAAAGATCACGGCTGATCTTTAGTTATTGAAGACCTAAGTCACCATTTTTGATGTAGTTGCCAAGTCAATAAACGGCTTGGTCGAGTGACAGTGTTGTGATTACCAGTTGCAGGTTTTATAGTGTGTGCTGTCTTTTTTTTACTAAATAATGTTAATATCCAACGCAGCCTCGAAAGCTGTACTGCGGTCGGTTAAGCAGTGCGCAATTGATGCAGAAAAAATCTCTCATGTATTTGGGCATATACAGGATTACTAAAGGAAACTGTTAAGGTAAATAGCAACATTGTCCGACCGTCGTAACCAGTGCTGCACAAACATATGGGAAATGTGTTTAACAGGATGAAAGGACAGAATCAAACCACTTTTAATGTATTATATAAAAACACCACTTAGGGGTCTATTACGATGGCGGGCGGACACCGTAACGGAATGCGGGACCGTCCACCAGGGGGACGGCTGTCCCGCACCTGCAATTAGGATGCCACCGCCACCATGGCGGTGGCATCCCACATTCCCATCATTGTGGCGGGCGGAGCTCACAGCACCGCCCACCACAATGCTGGGAATGCACATTGTGCATTGACATGCACTAGGTGACAAGCACTGCGCGGTGCCTGCCACTTTGTCCATACCAATACAAGACACTGTGCAGGAGGAGACACCAGGTGTGTTCCTGGCATGAGTAACACCCAGAGAAAGTTGACTGCTAGTGGGAGCGGAGCCAGCAGCCACTCCTATTGTGTGGGGTCTCTCAGTATCCCTGGGTGGCTCCTGCTATGAACTGCTCCAAGCGGTTCAAGTGAGAAGCAACTTTGTGTTTTCTGGCAACCCTGCTATGTTCCCAAAAGACTGGTGCAGCACTCACCAATGTTGAAATTGCACCAAGAAAACTGTGTCATCATCAATGAGGAAGCTATGATCTGCTCTGGAGGCTGCAACTGTCACAGACGACCACCCACTTAAGACCTGGCCCAGAAGCTGCAACTGAATTGACCTTGGATCTGCCAGCAGCCAGCTTGGAAGGCTTTAGCTGCAAAAAACGACTACCCGCTGAAGGCCTGGCTCAGGGCCGACAACTTTTGTGACCAATAACTTATCTGCAATTGACCTGGGAAGCTGCAGCAGCCAAAGAGGAGTACCATTATGTATGCCTGCCGCATTCCTCTCCACCAGTGGTCCATTATTCTGCAGCTCAGCACCCCTGAAGCCGCTGTGACAGAAACAGGTATGCAAACGTACCGACCAGCACCTTCGGAGTCACAGCTCAGACCAAGTATTTAAAATTGAGCATAATTGTGAACAGACTGAATATTTTTTGCCTGTGTGAGCTCTTTGAGACGAAAGCTATTTAACCGATCCATGCATTGGCCAGTGGGGTAATCCAGAGATAACTACATCTGTGCTTGATTAATGCCTATGTCAGTACAACATACTGGGACCATAGACATTAGAGCTTTCAAAGAAGGGGAGAGAGCACTGCAGTGAGTGCAACATCTTACTGGTGATCATGGATGAGATTATATCCTGTAGCTGTACCCTTATTGAACTCTGTGGCATTTAATTTCGCTTTGAGATTATAGTGTTTATTTTTTTAACTAAAGGTAAGTACTGCACTCGACATTACTTTTTTGTGTATGTTGACTGGCTGCTGAGTTGTGAGCTCTTCCTCCACATGACCTCCCTGAGAAGCCTTTTACTGCTCACCATGGCTACCCTAGCGGCAAGTGTGGAAAGGATGTACTTAGCCCAGTATGCAGAGCCATAATAGGATGGAGCATAGGGCCCAAGAGGCAACCATCCCCAACACCACAGTTGTGGTCCAGTAGCATTAGTCTGCCCATGCCTGCTGTTCAGTGGTTTGTTGCTCTCAAGCTAGATTTACGCTCTACAAATACCAACACATACATACCTTCATATACACATGCCTGAGTCGTAGTCCAGGTTGTATATTGTTAGGACTAAGCAGAGCCTGGGAATTTAAGTAGGATGTCATGTCCATACATGACCTCACTGCTAATCCCATTGGCCTTATTTCCTATGCCGTCCCTATACTGGCAAAACTGGATCACGTAAATACAAATGGGGGTATAAACATTCAGACCAGGTGATAAAAATAATCTCAGATTTTTATTTCTGTTTTTTCTAGGTCCTTCTCGATTTTCCTCACACGACGTGCTGCATTCCTCCAGATTACCTATTGGACCTGATTCCACGGATCCGGCCACGCTCATTTTCTATTGCTTCCTCTTTACTGGTAAGAGTACTGGAAGGTACTGTTACTGCTGGTGAATCATTGTGCTTACATCAGTCTAACATTTAAGTCAGTGGTAGGCCTTTTCAAATGAGAAAGTGCCTTTTCCAGCAGAAATGGAAAGGCCTGTATAATTATTTGCCTTAATGAAATAATAACAGGGCTCCTACACACATTTCTTGTACAGAGTCAAATAGTGTTAGGTTATTCATCTACTGTTTTCTTCATCCATAGAGTATTTTATGATTATCTTTAGAGGGTTATTCTGTAATCAAGGATCACTGATAAGAATAATTAATTTTACATTGCCAAGTTTATTAATCTTCTACCCATAGTCCTAAGTGGATATGGTACTTTTCTTGTCTATCATCTCCATCTTCCATTTTTTTGAGGCCCACAGATTTTCTTTATGAATAACTTTTTTCGAACTACTAAGGGACTTTGATGTATTCTGTTCGTTTATTTGATGGTCCAGTATTTGCACTTTAATTTTTTTTCTCCCTTTTGCAACTGTTTTTTGAGCTTTCCCCTATTTAGTACTAGACATTAGTATTGTATTTGTTTTTGCCTATTTATTCAGTAGATTGCACTTTACTTACATCAAAACAGGTACATCTGAAAAAGATTTTGCAAGATGGGAAGTTCTGTACATCAACTGCTTAAAAAAAAATCAGTCTTTGTACTTGATTTAGAATTTAGTGGGTGGGTTACTCTGCAGAAACGTGACTGATATCCCGTCCGCCCTACTACAAGTGCATTATGTACAATGGCATTTGTAATAAGGCAGATGTTTGTGATGGAGTACCCGGCCGCCATACTCTAAATCAGTCCCTTAATGTCATTGGAAACAAATTTAAAAATCTTTTATGTCTTGATGCCAAAGCCTTTAGTAACACCATTAGTGCAGATAAATCCTGTGTTGAAATCCTTGACATAGATATCAGAGCACCAATGTTGCTCTCCCACATGCCATTAGCTCTGACTTTCCCCCTATTTTCTTCAATGCCAAGAAACCCCTCGCTAACACATGTGGGTGAGAGTGACCCTGAAATCATACACCCCAAAAAATACCTCAATAGAAAGTTCACGGGTGGATGGATCGAGGATGGTGTTAAACCTCAATTACTTGAGGCAATGTGTCCTAAGATAAGGTACAAAGCAGTATATCAAAGATACTGTCAATTAATAAAGTCCAGACTCATGAAGCAATACAGAATAATAGGCAAAATGTTAAATATTTGAAGCCCCAAATCAGCAGCAAAATGAATAAGAAATCCCCTGCACCTGATGTACCAAACAGGATTAACATACTCTGTAGAAAAGTCCTCGCTATCTTCACCCACATGGTCAACTGCATTGAATGCAGCTTAAGATAAACGCATTGTCCCTCATCTGCTGATTCCCGACTGTGGACAGGAGCATCGACTGGTGACTGATTAGTATTTGAAAATTGACAAGAAATTATCAAGAATTAAGATACCACAACTGTAGGAAAGTAGGATCTGCTTTTATGGTTACCTCCACTTTTTGTTTGATGTAATGCGGTTTCTAACTAGTTTGACTGGGATCCTGCTAATCAGGACCCCAGTCTCTGTGTTTTCTCCTGAAAATTGGTATGGTATCTACCATCCCAGATTGGACACTAGTGTACACTTATCAGTCCCTAGTATATGGTAGTAAGGTATCCAGGGCATAGGTACACTAGGGGTCCCACATGGGATGAAGCATGCCACCCATGCAAGACCACTCAATTTATAACTACAGGCCTGCTATTGCAGCATGTGTAAGCTGGTGCTAGCACCACTTACGAAAGATATAGGTTTCCCTATATCTAACGTCACTGGACTTAAAACCTTTAAGTCACCTCTAAAGCAGACCATTACAATCTAGAAGGCAGGGTGTTCAGTTCTGAGTGTGAGGGTACCCCTGCATGAGCAGGACACCCCTACAGCCTACAGAGTCCATTCTCTCGGGTTGTGAGACAGCCATATAAAAAATAGAGGAGCACCGCGTCATTACGCGATGACCATCTCAAAACTGGTTGTAACGTACCCTATCATGTTGGAATCATACCCCCACACCGTAAACGGTGTGGAAGGTATACAGTGTGGGAAGGTATGATTCCATGCAGTTTAAAGCTCCTCCAGGAGGCCCTCAGTGCTCCCAGTACCAGTCTTCTAGACCCGGACATCACAGCATGGCTCCTGCTGACCAGAGACATGACTCTGCCCTCCTGCAGCTGAGCCAAGCTCGAGCAGGGAAAGGCAGTACATTAGGTATCATGTCACAGGAAGAGTGACCACCTCCCAGACAGGGTTTAGTGTATTGGGGCCGATTGGGAGCGCTTGCTACCGCCACTCAGTCTGCTTGCATAGTCCAGTTAAAACGAGCTCAGGGAGCAAACAGCTCCCGCTCTGGCACGAAACTGGACAAAGGACATGGGAGTATCCTCCCCACTGTCTTCCCCCTTCCCTGGGAGGGAACCCTGAATCGTCCCAACCCTTCCCTTAGGGTACTTAAGGACTTACCTGAGGGTGGGACCCTAGATTTGTCGTGGGACAAGATTAATTTCCGACACCACTTCTTCAACCGTCTGGGCACTCTGGACTTCGCTCTGGGCATCAAGGCTTCAACTGGAAAGACTCCTGCTGCTCTTGATCTCATCGCCCTGCTTGTCTGCTGCAACGTCCATGCCTGTGCACCATACAGGAACCTTCCAAGGCCTGTGGGCATTCAAGACACCTGAAGGAATCTTCCTTGAAGTGAAGGAGTCACTTCCCCGCACCTGCAGGCTCCGCAACTAAGCTGACCGGTCTGCTGATCCTGGGCTCCCACAGACACCGAAAGGCTTAGCAACACAGGTGGGGTTTTTTCACATCCCTCGAGTCCTGCCCATTACTCTCACAAAGTTTGAGGTTAGTATCCCTCGTCAGAGCCTCAGGAACCGAACCCCTTTGCACCGCATAGACTTGCAGTGCAAAGGCTTGTTGGCTTCCTTCTGTAATGAATGTGCCATTTATGTGGATAAATAGCCTGATAATGACCGTCGCCCATCACCATCTCAGTCTTATTTAGCATATTATAACATAATATAGTGATGTGTAGGCCTGCCTATTAAGAATAAGCTACGGAGTAGGGCTTGATTATTTCTCTTTCAGATTCTGACTTTATCTTGCTTAGCGGCAGTGCTTGCTATTGGCTTTGGCCTGATCTTATGTCATTTGCATACTAATTTTGCTCTTTTGCGTGAATAGAGGCTTATGCTTGAGTGACTCCATTTTCTGAGCATCACTAGGTGATAAGGGCATGTTTTCCTTTTCACTTGTTTTTCGCACTTTACTGACCAGAAAGAACTGGATCTTGTCAGAGGAATATGCTCGCTCTGCTCTGAAGCCATAACAGTCGCCTGGCCAGCTGAAGCTGTGGCCTTGGTGCGGAGTGGTACGGACTCTGATGGGAAAAGGGGACGAGGCTCACCAGGAGCTTCATCTTACGTCTCCACTTTTACTAAAGGAGGTGTCTGGGTTCTGTTCGGTGGAAGTTCATCACAGGGCAGACGTGCAGCTGTGGCGGTGGGGCGTATAGTGTCACTACTGTCTCCTGTTTCGGCCGAAGAACCGGACTCCCCTTTGGCGAAGTGGAAACGGGATGGACAGACAGTTGGGGAGGTGTTCCACTAATTTCTAGTTTTTCCTACTGTTCTTGCTTACTATAATTTTCTTTTTCAGTTTCCATACATTTATATACATATATATATTTCTACATATATGTTTGCCTTGATTGTGTTTCAATCATACTATTGATATGTTAGAGTCTGCTATGATAGGTGCATTTGGCTTACCGTGTGGTGCTATTTGCTAATAAATATATCCCAGATATACCAATTAGTCTTTTCCTTGTAGCAGGAGGTGTGGACTCTTCTTGGCCAGGTATTCTGTTGTAAAAGGATGGGTGAATTCCCTTCTAGCAGGTAATTGTGTTATAGGAAGTTCTTCTACTCCTGGCAAGTGATATGCAAAGTATATCTCGCTCTAGTGAAGTGTTGTGTGTGTTACCTTGGTCTAGAGGAGACTCATGTGATATTGTTTTCTTGCCTTGCCTTTGGGGGAGGGTTGAAAGTTTGTCCACCTTAGGAAGTGCTGTGTATATGTAATATTCCATAAGTTTGGAACTGATATTCTCTCCCTGGGAAAGTGACGGTACATATCTTGGTCCAGGGGAGATCTGAGACCTTTCATTACACCTTCCATCAAGATCTTCGGGCTCCATGTAGTCCCAACCTCAAGCATCTCCAGTGACCAAGATCTTCATCCTCACCGCATCACTTGCACTGTGGACCTGCATCTTTAGTGAGCTGCTCGAGGTCCCCTTGCGACTCCAGTCCCTTCGGCCTGTGGGTCCTCTTGAAGTTCATCTTTGAATTCTTTGGGCCCCCCTAATTGCTCGGGGCCTGCCCTGACTCCCCTGCTTGTGGTGAGGCACCTGGACCTTGCTGGTCCCGACACTGCACCTTCTTCGCTTTCAACATTGTTTGCAGGTGCCAAGGCGTGTTGGTGATCCTGACGGACAGCGACCCCTCAACTCTTGACATCCGACGTGGGACAGCTTGTGAACGGCTCCTGGTCTTCCACAGTGTTGCCTGGCCCTCACAGCTACAGCTCCAAGGTCACCGTCATCTCTCCTGCATCACTCGACATCGGTGGGCATTCGTCTTCCGTGCCTCTTGGTCACTTCTAGGTGGCATAGTGGCATGTCTCCTCTGCTTGCATTTTTTTAACCTGAATCCACCTTTAGGTTCCAACTTCCCCAGCAGCGGCATATTCCTGAATTCCTCCACTGGGTTTGACGGCAGTTTCCAGCGCCACTTCACACCTATGCACCCGGCTTCCCTGGTGTAGGTATCCTGGGTCCTAGGGTATCCACTGGTGGGGTGGCTCTCTAACCTTCTGTCTTTCACAGATTTTCTTCAGGGTCCACTGGGAAGGGTCCTTCTTCTTTAAAATTGCAACTGCGACTTACCCATTGACTTGCATTGATCCTGCGGTCGGATTCCCACTCGGCACACAGCCTCCGTGGAGCTCCAGGGTACTTACCTTGGGTGGTTCCTTGGGTCCCTGGGACTTCTACGTTTTCTGGTTATAGTCTTGACCCAAGTCGGCGTTCCCATACCACTATTTTAGTATATGGTCTGGTCTCGCCCTGGTGACCACTGTGTATTACGTGCTACATACCTGTTTCTATTGAAAAGTATTGTGTGCATTGTGAATATCTCTGGCTAGGAGATATCTGTATGGGTTAGTGAGTGTCTCATAATAGATGCATATTTTTTATAAATACTGTGTGGTTCTTTTTCACCTAATCTGTACCTACAAGATTATGTTCTGGTAAAACAAGCTGCTTAACACTCCTTCTGGACTAAGCCTGAAGGCTGCTCTCCACAGCCTACCACTTAGAGAGCTTTCTAAGGTTGTCTAAGGCCACTACAATCGCCATAAATGTTGTGTAGATTGGTACAAGGTGCCCACTTACATAAGTGTACAACATATACCAAGCCAGCTTCTCACAACAACTGTCTTCAAACTTTTAGAAAGCATGATAATCCAGTAATGGGACACTACCTTTTTGAATTCTCAGAGTCTAATGACATTTTTTCAATAGTGGGGTGATGACAGATTTTTTTTCTGTCATCAGGTACTATCCTGTGGCTTAATGATTGATTAACAAACATAATAACACCATGACCAATAAAAGGGCCATCTGTTTTGCAACAGAATCTGACAGTGGATCCTTATTGATTAAGGTTGGCTTATGTTTTTCCAACAGGGTGTTGATTTTTCTTTCTGACACTTTTTTGAAAGCAATCCAGGTTTTGAGACTAGGGATGGAACTCTGTGATGCTCTTAAACATGTTTTGTATCCCTGCACTACACCATTGCTCTGTGCAGTGACATATAAAGGTTTCAGAGAAGATCAAGAACTTTGATCCACATTGCTTCTTCCGTACTGCTTTTATCTAGTTCCATTTTTTCCTCTTTCTTCTGATACCAACATTCCATCTGCAGTATCAACCTCAGCAATCCGAGGCTACCTTAAGTTGACATAAAGCACTACAGAAATAAAGGAAGCGTACAATATTTTTTAATTTTATTCATTTTTTATTTTATTTATGTATAGGTTTTATATAGCGCTAGCCAGACCCGGAGGTATCAGAGCGCTTTACATATAATTCAGGGTCGTTCCATAGATGTACATATAAGTATACAGATCAAACAATTGAGGTGCATCCAGATAAACATATCAAGGAGATCGTTAAGCAGTCAAGATAGGTACAGGACATTGTAACAGAATAAGGTTATGGCGTGAGTGACAAGGAGGAAGCTTGAACAATCAAATCAAATGCCAGCCTTAAAGGGTCTAAAAAGATTGTGTGACTTGTTGTGAGCATGGCTTAGTTTCTTTGAGTATTAAAGTATTTGTTGAGCAGAAGGTATTACGGTCCCGTTTGAAGCATGTCAAGGATGGGTTACAGAGGCAATCTCTATGCGTTCTAGATCCTAGGAGCATTTCCATAGAATGAGCGAGTCCGAGAGGATTTCTTTTTCAGTTTGGTAGGGATGAGAAGTAGTGAGTTGGAGATTCTCAGAGCTCTGGCTCCTCCTGCTTTGTAAATTTTGGAACCTAGGTAGTTTGGGTTATGGGTGTGAAGCGCTTTGTGGGTGATGCAAGCCATCCTGTATATACATCTTCCTTCGATGGGAAGCCAGTTTAGGTTCTTGAGGGCCGGTAAAATGTGCTCAAATCGTTTAACACCTGTTAGTAGCCTTGCAGCTATGTTGAGAACTGTTGTAAGAGGGGGCAAGGTGGGTTTTTGGAATTCCTGTGAGGAGGGCGTTCCCATAATCTAGTTTTGAGAGCACAAGAGCCTGCAGTACCATCTTCAGGCGGAATAAGAGGTTTGATTTTCTTGATATTTTTGAAAGTGTACAGTGCTTCTTCGGCTGAGTTGTTGATGTGGTCTTTCATTGACAGATTTTTGTCCTGAGTGATGCCTAAGGACTTTATGGAGTTGGATAGTGTAAGAGAGCAGTTAAGGGCTTCCAAGTTAGTGAGCCAATCTTGGATTGGTAGAGGGTTGTTATCAGGGGAGAAAAGGAGTTATTCCGTTTTATTGAGGTTCAACTTTAAGTGGTTGGTGTTAAACCAAGTTTGAACTTCTTTTTTGCGCAATTAGAGACATTTTTAGAATATCTGATGCTTCATGAGTTGGGGTCATATCTCTTGAGTGCTATGTTGAGCGATATGGAGGGGACATAGTTAGAACATAGGATAAAATAAAAAGTTTAGGTCATCCAGAAAACCTAGGAGAGGTAAGGATGCGCTGATAGTTGAGGGCTGAACAGGATGCTATCCCAGGTGGTCTTGTCCTTTGTTGCTGTGAACCTCAAGGCCAAGTATGGAGGAGAATGTTGTGCAGATTCAAGGGAGACAAGAAGGAGGTGAGGGCATGACCATATGGGGCAAAGTGGCCAACCGGTCTGCCTGGGCCCTGATGCTAGATAGCCAGGGCATGAATGGAGTATCAGTTAATATCCGGAGGGCCAGTTGCGTGAGGCCACCGCCCCAAAGGATCCGAAGTAGGCGTTGTGGGAGCCGTGGAATTGGTCTACACCACTCGGTCGAGTGCATTGTCTGTCCCCAAACTTCCCTGTGTGCTGCACTACCAACGCAGAACTAATAGGACTGAGAGTTGCCTCTGAATGTTGGATAAATCAAAGACAGGGCCTTAAAAGAGAGTGATCCCCCTGTGTAACAGATGAGTCTGTTTGCTTCATTGGTGTTCAGCGGGCCGCCATTTGCAGGTCAGGCCACACCTCAGGAGTTCTAGGGGCTCTTCACAGTATGATCCCCAGCAGAAAGCCAGCTTTCCAGTACTCTTTACGTTCTTTGATTGGAACTGAATCCTGTATTCTTGTGGCAGATCTGACCTAGTGACTATTTATCTAGTTACTCTGGTCTGGATCCAGGCCTCTTCGCTGCCATTTTGAGGTCAGGCAGGCCACAGCAATGGGTTACCCTGTTCTCCCCTCTCGCCCTCGGGGACCCGCCTGGCACACCGGATTGGTGCCACTGTGGATCGGGGCATCAGTGCCACTTCACTTAAGCTTTTACCCCCCCCCCTTCATTCACTGCGAGGCCCTCCACGTGAGGCAGCCGCACAGGGGTTGACCGGAAGGCCGATAGAGGAGGAACGCAAACTCCGCCCAGCTCCGCAGCTCCATCTCACTCCACGCCTGCAGGTCTGCGCCGATCCGCACAGATGTCGGCGTCGGTCCAAAGCAGATTGAGGACGTCAGGGCCACAAATCAAACCACCTACTGTATCAGCAGCAGATCTGTGCCAAGATGGTGGGCTCCCACGGCGATCGGGACCCTCCAGGACGCTGTCTCCGCCCAGCTCCGCAACCTTGACTCACCGCACCAGCCTGCAGGTTTGCAGGTTTGCACCGATCTGTGCAGACACACGTGCCCAGCTCAGTCGTGCAACGGCGGCGTGACTGGGTCCACTAGGAAGCTCCGCAAAGAACTCTTCACAGGAAAGGTGATTCAGTTTCAGTGCCCCACAATGCAGCAGGCGATGGCTGGATATCACCGGTAAATTCACCCAAGGGTGAACACAGCACCAGGAGCTAGCTTGCAACGCTCCTGTCCGGTGGCCATTTGCCTCTCTCAATACTTCAACATACAAAATGTGCTATCAAAAGAGCTCTGCAATGAATTCCAACAACGTGCAGAGCACAGGAATGTGAGATCGTTCTAGTGCCTCACAATGTAGCACTCGATGGCTGGGTATTCCTGGGAATATTCACCCGAGGGTGATGCCAGTACCTGGAGCTAGTTTGCAACGCTCCCATCCGGCAGCCATTTTCCTTCCTTTCCAGGAAAATAATGATTTCCATATGGGATTTCTTTAGGCTTTTGTCTGGGTAGCTGAGCTCTGTCTGTAGAAGCTATTTATTACAGCAAACTTACTGGGATCCTTGGTTGTTTGGTTCTAAAGTAATACCTAAATAATATGGGGCTTGATGGGCTAAAAGGTTTTTGCTTTTGTAAAGGCTGCAAATCACAAGACTGTAGACCTCAAGAACTCAAAGCCACGTTGTAGTAATGGTGCATTTACAGTTGCAAATGTCTCACAACTAGGGCTCCCAGTTTTATGGTATTGATTTTCTTTTAATTTGCGTCTGTATTTATCCATATTTATTTTTGGGCCATCTTATTGGTATTTTCCATATTTATTTTGTGTTTTGATAATAAATAGTTTTTTTTTTTTATATTTCCACATTTATTTAAATCTTTGACGTGCAGTCATACATGGATGCCTGTCACTTTTTATCAGATTAAGAAGTCACATATAAAAAACCACCACATCCACAGGTATATAGTAGCGTTATACTACAAATATATGTTAACATATGCCTGTATTTAAAGAAATATCATCCTGTTTTTTAACTCCCTATGCTCTCTCTCAAAAGAAGTAACATTTTCATTATTTTTCCGCTTTTAAAAGTACAGACAAGGAACACATTGTTTTCTGTCTGTATTTATCTGTAAAAACAGAACATTTGGAGACTGACTTACAATTCATAATATTTCCCTTGCAGCCCATTGTGATTGGTTCGAAAAAGGAGATGTGAAATGGGATCTCGAAGTGAGTTGAAATGAGAAGTTTTCAGTGGATTGTGTCTGCTTTTGTTGCTCCCGACTGCCGGAGTTTAGGAGTTATTTAACTCACCTGATAAATAACCATACCACAACTTACATTATTCATCAGGTCCGATAAATAACACCTATCATGAGTTATTGGGCAATAACATGCAAATGTTGGTATTTAACTCACCAAAACCTGCATGGTACAGTAAGTACTGTACACATTTCTCCTGTTAAATTTCGGCAGGTTTGACCAGCTGAAATGTATCGAAGTTTGAAGTACTTAATGCATCCGATAATTATCAGGTGTGTTAGAATATAACGATCCACTTATAATTAGGCCATTTGTCTTGACATGCTCATCTAACCAGGAACAGATTTTCGGAGATTGATGATGACAGACACCAGAGCAGCTTTATATCTTTTTGATTGGTTGGCAAAACACATCTAAATTGCAGTACTAGAGCTAATGAAAATTAGATTTACCTCTATCTGATATGGTTTGAATAATTGTTTTGTAAAGAATGAATAACCAAATATATTCTAGCTCATTTCTCACTCTGCGAGCCTCTGTCTGATTTTGTAACTATATGTAAAGATTAAAGATGTATGTTGCCTTCACTTTTAACAGGAACAAATTACTTGATAAACAATATATTGGTTTAATTAAATAAGTGACGATCATATTTTGTTTTGTCATTGTATAGCCAAAATGACAAATGCTTCAATTATTTCTATGTGGATTTTTTGTTTTTGTTGTGTTTGAATCATAACGTGGATTTTGGTATTTCAGGTTCATCCAGACAGGATCCAGATCCTCCTGGCAGTAGTCAAGTACAAGACCCGCCTGAGTAAGGCACGTCTTGGCCTCTGCTCCACATGGCTGTCATCCCTGTGTCCACAAAATGGTAATGTGCCACCTTGTTTTTCTTAATAATTCAGAATTTGAATTTGAAAATGATATTTTTTTTAATCATTACTACTATTTTTTTGTTAATTGACTTGGCAGATGAGAGGCAGGTGTGCATTTTCATAACCCATGAAATCACAGTAATTACTTAAACATAAAGATGAAAGGCTGAGTCTGCCCCCTGGGGTTCCAGTCTGTGACCTGTAGGTTGAGATTGGGTGAACTTTCAGAGCTACTTTATCTCTTGCCTGAGTTTGCAGCCCAATGAGAATCATCACATTTTTTCAGAAAGTCTTAAGACTAGGCTCTTTGTGTGGTAATCTGCTAGAGTTCATTGTTATTTTAGTCTTCTCTCTTAGCAACAACAATGGCATTAGCGTGCTTTATGAACTATCAAATATACTTGCTGTAACTGGAAGGATTCCACATAGTTAGGAAAGATGGGACCACCTTGCATTCAAAACATGAACTTATATACATAGGTTTATGCACTTAATGTTCTTACTTGCCTTGTCCCAACAGACACACCAAACGAGCACTTTTCAATTACCACATTTCTTCCTCTACCAGCTGGTGATTAAATGGAGTTGATACCTTCTTCCATACATAGTTGCCGCAAACACATTTAGGAGAACAGCATTGGTGGAGGCAGCGTGATTTTAAAAGCGAGAGACAGGTCATGGTGGTGGGGAAATCCCAATATGATTCAAATTAAATGACCGCATACACTGGAGAACTTTTATTATGGTAAGTCATATTTCCTTATTCGCGATTTAGACTGAAGGCAGATTGTTTTACCCTGTAGACCCGAGTGTTCTTGGTTCACCCACCTGTTTGGCATACATGATGTTCAACGGTGGTGAAGACGTTTTTTTTCCACTGGATGGTTCGAAGTTTGATGCTATTATTCCTGATCTTACTTTTTCACCCTTTTATAAAATATGCATATATTTACGAATGCTGTTTCCTACACAGGTGAAGTTAAAGTGCCCCTCTGGGTTAAAAAAGGAGGAATGACGTTCCCTGAAGATGCAAATACCCCAGTGATAATGGTGGGGCCTGGAACTGGAGTGGCCCCATTCAGAGCAGCAATACAGGAAAGAACAGCACAGCACAAGAAAAGTAAGATTAACTGATTCATGATGATCTACCAGCTAATGTCATTTATATGTATATTTAGCAGTGAAACCAAGTTGAATAGACTAAGCTGAGGATCTCAAACCACTTGTAAGCCTGTTAGAAAACTGGCTTAACTCCAAGGAGCGGTAACAATGCATCTGAAGTCCTCATAGTTTAAATGATGTCAAGTTAGCAAGTAATTGAAGACTGTGAACAGTAGTTTACTCTGCTAATCCAGGAGTGTTATAATTTGTTTCTGTGAAACTGAAATTCAGTGATTTGTATTATTTACTTCCAGACCATTTGCCCTGTGATGTGTGCCAGTGGTAGAGTGTTACGGTCTTGACAAGCTGAAAAGCAATGAATCTCCCTGAAAGTCATTGTGCAGAACGCCCCTTGACAAATTCGACCACACTCAATTTAGAATGGCTGCTCCATTTGCAGCTGCCACATGATCCTGACTTTTTATTCCTCCCATTAATAGCAGTGCCCTAAATGATCTTGGTGCCAGCCTAATTTTGTGTGTATGCTGGTGCGCCTACAGGCCCTGCAGGTTTGGGAAGGGCCCCTGCTGGATCCATGCCATCGACTCCAGTGTGGTGCCCCTTGGATCCACAGATGGATTCAGACTGGCGCTGGTCGTGCCACCTCGACCTTCCCTAACGCTGGTCACGATGCTGACACTACACGTGATGGTGGCAGCGTCATCTCTATTCTAATCCCGACCCAACACAGAGCCAGATGGGTGTCGCCCAATGCTGACTGGAACCATGCCTTCCAGGCCGGACCCTGAGCCCTTTTATTATGGGCTAGGACTTGGGGAGGATTGGGAAGGGTCGCTGAACCCTGAAGAATATGAGCCCGTTGACCCTAATGTGGGCTGGGTGTGAGGTTTTGACGGCAGCCAGTCTACTGTACACTTCTCCAGATACTGGCCTGCTTGCTCCCCCTACTGTTGCTACAGAGGAGGGAATGTCCTTCACAATACTGGTAAGGAGGGTGGCTGAGGTCCTGAACCTTAACCTGTTTCTCTGGCGGTCAAGACCAAGGTCTTGATGGAGGTGCTTCAGCCGGAAGTGTCCCTCTCAGAACCACTTCTACCCTTTAATGAAGCCCTTACTGATATTCTGATTAGGACCTGCTGCTCCTGTGAACAGATCAATTGCCCACCGTCACCGTCCCACTACAGGGGACCCCAGCTTCCTCGCGCAACACCCTACCCCAGAGTGTTTGGTGGTCCAAGCCTCCACCTCCCATGGCGCTTTCCCTTCAGCACCCCCTGATATGCAATCCAAGAGGCTGGACACCTTAGGGAAGAAGATGTTTTCTTTCACCAGCCTGTTGAACACCAGGGGCCTTTTAGGCCACTATTCCCATGCTCTGTAGGACACACTTGCGCAGATGCTTTAAGGACAGCAGAGCTACGCGCAGGTCCTTGGGCCGTTGCATGGCCCCATGTCACCCCCAATCTGCCTTTCACTCCTTTCGTGGCCACGGAAGGGGCATTCACTCACATCTGTACCCACCCAGCCACTGCAACATGCAAGCTTCATAGCCTCTGTGCTCCCGAGGACGTGGCACCCACAGACCTCGTGGGTTGGGCAGCCAGCAGTCTGGCCAGTCCACCACCCCCGTGGCAGCAGCAGCCTCTAAGCCCTTACAGTCTGCACCTTTATCATCATGGGCACCATCACCTGCACCACTGACGGTCTAGCACATCAGACCAATGGGTTTTGCAGTTTGTCCGGAAGGGCAACTCCCTTCCCTTCAAGACCACCCTTCCACCCATGCCACCTGCTTGTTCCTTCAGTGAGTGACTGTTCTCTTGGCGAAGGGGGCCAAATAGAGGGTGTTGATGCCAGAAGTAGGTGGTAGTTGCTATTCCCGCTACTTTCTGGTGCCCAAGAAGGACGGAGACCTTTGTTCTATCCTAGACCTGCGCCCTCTTAATTTCTTCCTCAAGAAGGAGAAGCTCAAAATGCTAATGCTCGCCTAAGTCTTGTTTGCCCAGGAGCCAGGAGACTTGATGGTAGTTTTGGACTTGCAGGGTGCATATTTCCACATTCCGGTCCTGCCTGCCCACTGCGTTACCTGCTGTTCACGGTGAGCCATGAGCACTTTTTGTTCGCGGTGTTCCTTTTGGCTTCACCAGCGCCCCTCGAGTGTTCATCAAGGTGATGGGAGTGTTTGCAGCTCATCCGCAGAGATCAGGGGTGCCCGTCTTCGTCTATCTCGATGACTGGCTGACGAAGGCGGGATCGCCCCTGGCTGTCCTCTCCACCTCTAGACTTTAGCGAACCTCTCAGATGCTTCCATTCACCGGAGCTATTCTGGACATGTTGCAGTTTCAGGCCTATCCTCATGAACGGCGAGTCAATGTTATTTAGGCTATGACACTGATGTTTCAGCATCTATTCTGGATTTCAGTGAGACCGACTCTGAGGCTACTGGGCTTTATGGTCTCCTGCATCCTGCTTGTGTGACACATACCTGCTGGAATATGTGGGCTCCGCATTGGGACCTGAAGTTACAGGGGATGCAACATCAGGAAATCTCTCCAATGTGGTCCAGATGTCAGAGGGAACTGCACAAGATCTGCAGTAGTGCGTAATTAACCGCAATTGGGTCAGTGGCAGACCCCTCTCCCTTCCCCAAACAAATCTGACAGTTGTGACAGATTCATCACTCCTGGGATGGGGCAGCCATTGGGGAGAGGTGGAGATAGGAGACCTCTGGTCTCTGGCGGAATCCAGACTCCACATCAGACTTATTGAGCTCTGTGCGATCTGGCTGGCATTAAAAGCCTTTTTACCCTCCATCAAGGAAAGACTAGTGCGGGTGTTCACACAGTGCCACTGCTGTGTGGTACTGTAACAAGCAGAACAGGGTGGAGTCGTGGAGCCTTTGTCAGGAGGCCCTCTGTCTTTGGATATGGCTGGATCAGCAGGGCATTTCCCTGGTGGGTCAACACCAGGCACGCTCTCTGAACTCCAGGGTGGAAGAACTCAGCTGAAGAGGCCTAGCGGATCATAAATGGCGTCTTCTTTCAGAGGTGGTGCACGGTCTCTTTCAGCAGTGGGGAGAGCCTTGGTTAGATCTGTTTGCCTAACCCAAGAATGCACAATGTCAGCAATTCTGTGCCTGGAGTTTCCAAGGCGGCTCTGGCTCTGAGACGCTTTTTGCCTTGAGTGAAGCTCAGACCTCCTGTATGCCTTTCTGCCCATACCACTCCTGCCCAGAGCTCTCAAGAAGATCAGGAGTGACTAAGCTCAAGTCATCCTTGTGGCCTCAGACTGTGATTGGAGAGTTTGGAATCCCGAGCTGTTGAGCATGGCCTTCGGTCCTCTGATCAGGCTGCCCCTACGGGAGGATCTCTATCGCTGCAGCAGGGGAGGGTTCTCCACACGAACCTGTCAACACTCTGCATTCCTGCGTGGAGATTGAGCAGCAGCAGTTGATAGCTTTTGACCAACCAAAACTATATACTCCTGCCATTGGGTCATGTTTATGGTATGGTATGCAGAAAAGTAGGTTGACCCCCTTTCTGCTCCTCTTTCTCAGGTTCTTCTCTTTATCCTTTCCCTTGCCCAGCAAGGCTCTGCTCTGGGAACCTTAAAGGGTTATCTATATGCTATTTCAGCCTTTCTATGGTTGGCTGACCAGCCATCCCTCTTCAAATCCCCTAATGTACATAGGTTCTTGAAAGGTTTACATGTTTCCACCTTTTCCTTTTATAATGCCTCAGTGGAACCTTAATCTCGCCCTGACGTTCCTAATGTGCGCTCTCTTTAAGCCCTTGCACTACTGTCCTCTAAGGCTCCTTGCTATCAAGACTGCCTTCCTGGTGGCATTTACTTCTACCTGGAGGATCAGTTAACTTCAAGCTGTGTCATCCAGGCCTCTATACCTGAACGACTACCCAGAAAAGCTGATTTTATGGACTAAAGCTTCCTTTCTACCGAAAGTTGTCACTGGGATGTAGGCCAATCAACTTTCTAAGTTCTGCCACATCCCTCTATGGAAGTGAAGCGACTTCACCGTCTGGACCCTAAAAAAGCGTTGTCATTCTACCGTGACTACACAAAAGAGTTCCGGGAGACGACCAACTCTTCGTGGGGTATGTTGAAGCACAGAAGGGAAAGGCTTGCAGAAGCAGGACCATCTCCGCAGTTCTGCATTAAAATCTGCTACCCAATGGCTAAGAATCATCCGTCTCAGCGTTTGGGTGCTCATTCCTCCAGAGCCTAGGCTATGACCACTGCGTTAGCACGTGGAGTCTGTGACCTGGACATCTGCCAGACTGCAATGTGAACTTCCTTGCACATGTTCACAAAACACTACTGCCTGGACAGTCCGTTCCATCTGGATGGGCATTTCGCTCATTCGGTTCTTCAGGACTTTTTGGTATGAAATTGTTTTGGAGACTCGGCTCCGGGAGGTATTGCTTTGGTATCTATTCTAAGGTTAGTAATCTGCGGCTAAAAGTCTCAGTCATATGGACAAGTTACTTATCTTCGGTAACGCCTTATCTGGTAGAGATTCAGTTGAGCCTCAGGTTCCTTACAGACCCACCCATCCTTACTGCTCTGTGAACGGATTTCTAGGGACAGGGCTTTACATTTTCAGGGCCTGAGATATTCACAGCAGTTGTCCGTGTTCTTTGTGGCTCTGCACTCCTGGAGTGGAAAGTTGCCAAAAGTATCTGACACTGGGGTGGCGCCTAAATAGGCACTGCGCACACCCAGAGCGGATGACGCCACACTGAGCTGATCAATGCCACCTACCCACACACAGAGGTACAGCTCACGAGAAAAATTCCGGATCCAGTCTGATACCTCGGGATAATTCTAAGGTAAGGAATCTGCGGCTAGATAGAGTCTCTACCAGATGAGATGTTAGCAGAGGTAAGTAATTTGTCCATCTAGCCACTTTGTCGGCTTTCCTTTGCCTCCCCGACCAACCATCCCACCCGTATAAGCCCCTCCACCACTGTTGTTTAGGTTTTTTATTTTTTAACATGAAAACGGTTTTCCTAGTGGCTGTTCTGGTCAGTGAGCTGCAAGCACCTAGAATCAAGTTATACTTCACATTTTTTTTACCGACAAGTTAGTCTAGTCAGCCAAAGCTACTTTCCTCCCCAGAATGGTAACCCCTTTTCACCTGGGTCAGTCTATTCCCACGTCATCCTCCTTTCCCCTGCCTCACCCTACAAAAGAAGAGGAGAAACTACAAAGGCTGGATTTGACAAAAGCGGTGAGTTTTTATATGGACCAGATGAAGGACTTCTGTGTGGATGATCAGGTTTTCATTAGCTATATAGCTAGCAGAAAATGAAAATCAGTGTAGAAAAGGACCTTATCTAGGTGGATTACTTTGTGCATTCAAATCTGCCCCATCTGTAGTGCAGGGAGGCGAAGATGTAGACGACTGGTGCCGGTCAACATTCTTAAGAATGATTTTTCCACACTTCCTAGTCTCCAGCCTGGTGTTATCCTGGCTGCAGGTGTGGCGAGAGCCACCCGAGATGATGAGTTTGTTTTCAGGATAAGCGGGGACGTTGGTTGTGATAGTTTTATAACTGATGTAGCTGCGATATGAAGGTTTTGCAGCAGGGCAAGGAGAGCCAGTGGAGTTCCATCAGTATGGGGGGGAGTCATGCAATCGTATTTCTTCAGGCCCTAGATGAGGCTCACTGCAGTGTGTGGAATGGCAATTAAGTGGGACCAATGTGGAGTATGGGAGGCCATGGAGTAGAGCATAACCACCATTAAGATGCAAGAGTACGAGGGCTTGAACAGCTTGTCGGCACTTTCTGGAAGAACTTGTTTCACTTCTGTTAGAAAAGTGAGCTGATACAAGGCCGTCTCTTTATTTGGCAATGTGTTCTTTGAAGGTGAGATTGGTGTTCAGAATCAATCTAAGTGATCTAGCTTTTGGTGAAAGTTAGTGTTCAAAGCAATCAAGGTTCATGCAATTGAGCCAGGCTTGTAATATTTCTTACTTGTACTTGGCAAATAACTGGAATTCTGTCTTGTTAATTTGAGCTTCTGGTAGGTGCTCAATATCCAGGTCTTGATTAGGTGCAGGCAGTGTTTGAGATGTTGGATATTTGAAGCAGATGAGACTTTCAAAAAGAGTTGTGCATTGTCTGCATATGTCCAATGCATTGTTTATCTTCACCTTTTATTACTGGAGCTGTTCACACCCAATGATTACAATTCAGGCAATGAAACATATATACAGTGCACACTGGCTTTTTGTTAAGAGACTGTGTTGAAAGGGGAGTCCTCAAGTTACGTCATAGCACATGGACAATAAAAGCAAGGCTCTAAAACTGTATACATTTGGTAAAGTCTTCCTTTGGCCCCCCCCTAAGCTTCTGGCTATATTGCGAGAATGCATCAGGGGTGAAGATGGAAGAGACCTAGACTCTCACAGAGAGAACCTTACATGACCTCTTCTCACCATCTTCTGAATGTCAGAGTAGAGAGCATTTATAACTACCACCCCAACCTGGCACAAATGGGCTTCTTCTGACAATTCCTTTGGCTCTGTTCATCCTGGGTAATATCAGGAGCATTCAGACCAGAGTAGCAGTTCTACCATTCACTGTGGTAGATCTGTTACAAACTACATATTCACTCTCAGGTCAGATGCGAAGGTGAGTCCAATTGGTTTTCATCCCTCCAGTCCACAATTCTGAGACAGACTATTAAGAGAAATATTTCACAGCTAAATCACGCAGTTCAAAAATGTGTATGAAATCAGTTCTTCATCCTTCTGAGACTGATAATGTGAGTGACATTGAATTGGTTGATAGAATCACTTGCTATTTACAGCGTTCACAACTGCAGTATGTCACAACCAATCTAAAAACGCATGGTATTATCATATTCAGAAAAGCCTATGTGGACTTTCAACAATTTCAAATGTAACAATTTCTTTACTTTATATTTATTTGGTAAGGCAGAGTTCCAGGTTATTAATTGTTATTTTTAATGAAAAAGGGGGTATTTTTATTTTTCTAAGCCTAATTGAAACTATACTTTAATTCTGAGGAGTTGTCTGGTCTGTCTATCTTTTCAGTTCTGTTGAATAAATCCTATGGGGAAATGTGTTTAATGTATTAATTTAGTATCAAACTTGTTGCCTTTAGTCTAATTTTAACAAGCTGCTGGTTCATTTCCCTGTCAGACAATGTTCTCTTTTTTGGATGTCGACAGAAGACAAAAGACTTCTACTGCCAATCAGAGTGGGAAGATTTGATTGAAAGGAAATGTTTGGCACTTTTCACAGCCTTCTCCAGGGACCAGGTTAGTATATTCTCAATGATAAACTATATGTATGTGAATAGCCCAAACCTAGCTAGAGAGTAGTGGAGCATTTGAAAGTGGGTATCAGCCCTGGATGTTGATATTAAATTGTTTACGATGAGGCTGAATATTTATGGGTGGTGATTCCTGTAATTTGTAGATATAAGGCCTGATTTAGAGTTTTGTGGTTGGTTTACTCTGTCACAAACGTGACGGATATCCCGTCCGCCATATTAAAAGTGCATTATATCCAATGGCACTTAGATAACGGGGGACGGGAAATCTGTTACGTTTGTGACGGAGTAACCTGTCCACCGAACTCTAAATCAGGCCCATGGTGTCCTTAAAAGAGTTGTGTCATCAGTTATTTTCTGAATTACAGGGTAATTCTGATGTTGATAGAGATTTTATTGCAGTTCCTGGGAGAATAGATGGAGAGGGCCTTTGTTCTGTTTTTCTCTTATTTATTTTTTCTAGTCTGGTGATATCCTAATATCTGGGTTGACGCAAATAGAGGGCCTTTGTTCTGTTTTTCTCTTATTTCTTTGTTTCTAGTCTGGCGATATCCTGATATCTGGGATGACGCTATCTGCCTGAAATTGATAATTTCTCGGCCAGGAGTGGTGCAGTTTCTGATAGCCTTGGATTTGAGTCCGGTAGTCTTGAAGATGATGCTGGCTTGAGGTGTGGAGCCAGTCTAGTTGTTTATGGATTAGGGGTGATACATTTGAACGTCCATAAGCCATTGATGAGACAAGCTGCTACTTATAGGATGCCTTTCAAAGGAGCCGGTGTGGTGTCAGTGAGACAATAGAGCAGAGTTGGACTGGTGTTGTGAAATTGGTTTCTGGGCTGAAAGCTTTACCTCTCTTCGGGAGGGAGAACTGCACTGGTTTTCTTGTTTTCTGGAATATGTTTGCTTTAAAGAAGAGGTCAGTGTTGAGGGTCGATCCATTGGGAATGTGACCTCAATAATCATCTGGGGTTAAACCTTCTAAGTTAATTTTGCAAAACCAGTCTTGATTTTTTGTAGTTGTTGGCAAAAATCAGGTATTTTGTCTTTGCCTTGTCAAGATTTAGGTATGCGCTACGCATTAAATTCTGAATGAGATTGAGGCAGATTTTGATTTGCTGAATGATGTAATCTCCGCAGATTTTGAGGTTGAGCTGTATGCTGTATCAATGGTTTTCATGTGGCACCCAGCAGAGGCAGTGGGCACAGGACAGACATGTGATACTCTGCTGGACCTGGAGTGTTTCTGAGATTTTGAGGTTCTCTTATAGATGGATTGATGCCAGTTGTTTAGGTTTGAGGCTAACTACTGTAGTGTGTTGATGAGGGATCGATTAGCCGTTGTATCAAAGGCTGCAGAGAGGTTGATTGAGAACAGGAGGAAGGGGTCATTATTTTATGTGATCATGACGGCATTATCAACTACGTGGTAACGGACCCTATACTGCAGCTTGGTCTGAATCTGGATTCGTAGACCTTGTGGAGGTTCTTGCTGATCTGGTGTTGGAATTCACTGAGGACTGCTTTCTCGATGATTTGTGTGATGAATGGAAAATTATAGGATGGGAGTTGGTTAGGTTGACTAGGTTCGTTTATTTTTTTTATTTTTTTAATAAGGTGACCTGTTCTGTTTAGAGGTAATCTAGAAATGTTGCTTAATTGAGGGAGTAATTGTCCCTTTCGAGGAGGGGTGTGATGTAATCTTCATGGAAGAATTTCACAGTGAATGTGGGTAGGATGTCATGTCTGTAAGAGAAGGCCTTGATGAAGTTGAGGGTGATTGTCTTCAGGAATGATTGTGGAAGAAGTAGCAGGGTCATGTTCAGATCCTTTAGGACAAAGAAACAGGATCTTGTGAGTTTTGCCTGCTGAGTTTATATGATAGAAGATGAACCAAAAGAAAATCCGCAGAATATAGCCTAGTTCTGTTGGGTCTGGAGAAGCTCACTTTGATGAAGGCCTCCAGGAACTTGACCAGACGGGACAAGGGGCAACAAAGATGAGGCTCTCCGTTTTACCAAAGTTCAACTTAAGGATGATTATTTTGCATCCTAATTATTATATCTTTGAGACAGTTTATCCAATCTAACAGACCTCAAAGGTCTGTTAGATAGTCCATTTTCAGGGCCATCCCTCTAGACCAGCCAAGTAAGATAAGTTATTCCCTTGGTAATTCCGGTTCCTCAAATGTTCACACTAATCTAGTAGTTTATTATTGTGGTGATAGGATGGCCACTTTCCTGAAGAGCAAGGTGTTGTCCTCTCACATATAAAAGGATGCCAAGTGTCTTGAGGCATGCAGCAAAATAAATTCCAGTCATTATGTCTCTCCCTTACACGGGCAAATACCAACTCCGTTATGGCAAACTATGGCTCCATTTATGGCAGGAGTTTGACAGATGCACATCCTACTTTAACAAAGATCATGCTTGGAAAGAATGCAAGTGGATGCTGAAATAGGCAAAGAAGTCGTAGTACAAAAGGTTTTATTTCGGAACCTCATTGTTAAATGCTCAAAGGACCATGAACTCTGGTTTGTGCATGCCTTAGCAATAGTGGTTAAAGCCCTTGCACCTTAAGCCGGGAGAAAGTTGTTCTCAACCCATGCAATAGGACAAACCTGACCAATCATTTGATGAATGAGGTGCTGCATCTGTACAAGAAAGCTATGGTCTCCGCTAAATCAAAGTGCGCTTGCCAAGACATGACTGCCAAAGCCACCTTTCATCATCCAGCTAGAAAAGACCTTTCAATCTTTTAGGGCCAGGCGTTCCTTTGCTTTTAAGTGTCTGGCTGAATATTCCTTTTTTCAGACATTCAGCAGCTCAAGATCAGACATTTCAGAAGGAAGAATAAGATCACTCCTGTGGCTTCCACCTAGTACAATGAGTGCCAATGAGTTTGCTGGCAGTGTGCTTTCCATCTCAGTAGGTCTATTACACTTATCTGAGGAGATTTTCTCTACTCTACCACCAGCTGGTCCAGGTAAACATCAATCCATGTGTCCTTTCAGTGGTGAGGACAAACTGCCACGGCATCCTCCCATCCAGGCCACCTTTGCCACAGTTTGCATTCCAAGTGCATCTGCAGCAAGTAGAGCAGGCGTTTATGCTAGGAAAAGTGGGGCCATTTTTCATCCTGGAAGGTTGGCTAGGAAATGATTCCTATTATTTATTTATTTATTTTTTTTTTTTTTTGAAACCGTTTATTGCACGATGAAAAAGTTACAGGCATGGGCCTACAACCATCCGGCCGGCCGCTAGAGTAGCAAAAGGCATATAGCATACATACAGTGAAAGTCTCTCGGCGGAGCAGATTAGCAAATCAGGTAAAATCAATGGCGTAGGCCGCATAACTCCTAGCCCACAATACGGTTTCCTTTTGTCAAACAGAACAACACAAAAAACCACACCCGCAAGGCAACCCGCGAACCAAGTGACAGCACGTGCTCCGTAAATGGGGGATCCTAACCAGCAGTAAAACTCTGAAGAGGGGAATGGGAGTATGGCAGGGACTAGGGAGCCACGTGCCCACGGCTGAGGGAGGGGGTCGGCTAAGGAGATGGGGCTGGCGAGGCTACCGGTAGCAGTGGCGGCTCACAAATACCCCCACGGTAGGCGTTCCAGGGGCTCCAGATTTTCACCCACGCCCCAGGCTTACCCCTCGCCACGTACACTACTTTTTCACGAAACATACACCAATCCATATGTTCTTTCCAGGCCAACACCGCCGGGGGCCTCTGGGATCCCCACAGTTGGGCAATGTCACGCTTCGCAATCATGTATCCCAGAGTCACCCACCGCGTCTGCGGGACCGAATAATCATTTGGTTCCCACACATTCAGCAAGCATCTCCTCGCTTCAGGCAGCAATGCGACACGCGTAACCACACGCAAAACCTCATGCACACCACGCCAGAATCGCTCCACCTTCGGGCATTCCCACAGTATATGCATGAAAGTTGCCAAAGCACCACAGCCGCGCTTACACAATCCGTCACCAGCAAAGCCCATACGTAGAAGCCTCGGCCCCGTGACGTAAACCCGGTGAAGGATCTTAAGCTGGACGAAACGAAGGCGAGCCGGGATGGCCACCTCCTTCGGAGAGGCCACCGCGGAGATCCAGTCCTCGTCGTCCAGCTCCAGCCCATCGGCAACCCAGGCCTCGCGGAGGCCATTCAGCAGGCACGATCTGTCATTGATCAGTTTTTTATATATAAGGGAGATCGTGCTGTCTGGTACATGGCCATCTAGCACCCTGTCCTCCAGGGGGGAAGACTCCGGAATGGACGCAACATCCGGGAAGACGGAGGCCAGCGCGTGGCGGACCTGCAAGTATCGAAAGTACTCACTGCCTCGCAGCTGAAACTCCGTCTGCAGCGTCTCAAAAGTCTTGAAACCCCCCCTCGTCCAGAGATCTCCCACCGTGCTGATTCCGATCGTGTCCCACTTCTCGAAGCCCTTCGATGTCCACAGGGAGCCCAACCTCTCAGACGCATATAGCGGTGACGCCCGGGTCAAACGGTCCTTCCACCCCATAGCTGCATTAGCTGCGTGCCATACACGCACCATGACACGCGTCGGCCCCGTCAGACGGGAGTCGGGCGTGCCAGAGTAGAGCGCTCGATTATAATCGCCACCGGGCAGGAGCATCCTGTCCATTTCAAATGCCGGGTTCAAGGCGGGTCCGTAAAGGCCATGATTGATTGCAGCTAGCTGGGAGGCCCAGTAATACCGTTTAATGTCCGGGAGGGCGACCCCCCCATCGTACCACGGGAGCGTCAATTTGGCCAGAGCAATACGCGGCCTCCCGTCCCAGAACAGGCGCCGCTGCAGGCCCTCCACCTCGCGGAAGTAGCGCGCTGGTACCAAGTCCATAGTGTTCTGGAGGGCGTACAGAAAGCGCGGCAAGGACATCATCTTAAACAAGGCCGCTCGGCCGAGTGGCGAGAGCGGAAGACGCCGCCAACGCGCCACATCCTCTCGCAAGCGCTGGAGGGGGGGCAACAAGTTCCGCTCATAGCGGGCCTCCGGGTCTAGAGTGATATATATACCCAGGTACCGGAACCCCTGGGAGGCAATCTGGATCGGGCAGTCACGCGGTAGGGCCGGAGCCTCCCCGGAAAGCACATATACGCAGGATTTCGCCCAGTTGATGACAAGGCCTGAGTTACGCCCGAAGGAGCGCAAAACATCAACCAGGACAATCAGCGATTTGCGCGGGGAGGCTAGATACAAAAGGATATCATCGGCGTAGAGGGACACGCGGTCCTCATACTCAGGGGTCCAGCGGAGACCACGGATAGAAGGGTGCCACCGTAGCCACTCCGCCAAGGGCTCCAAGGCCAGTGCAAACAGGAGCGGCGACAAGGGGCAACCCTGGCGCGTGCCCCGCCCCAGCTCGAATGGGGCCGAGACTCGCCCATTCACCACCACCTGCGCCAATGGGCCCGAATACAACAATTTGACCCAGCTAATGAACCCCGGGCCAAATCCGAATTTCGCCAGCATCGCCCAGATGTATGGCCATTCAAGCGTGTCAAACGCCATGGTGGCGTCTAAGGATGCCAAGATGGCCGGCTCCCGCACAAACGGGACACGCGCGAGCACCCCGTGCAAGCGTCGCAGATTAAGAGCCGTGTTGCGATGGGGTATAAATCCCGATTGGTCTTGGTGGACCAAATCGCCCACCACACCGACCAACCGGTTGGCCAACACCCTGGCGAGGATTTTGGGTTCCGCGTTCAAGAGCGAAATTGGCCTGTAGGATGTGACCCGCTCACGGGGCCTCCCCTCCTTGTGTATCACCACGATCGTGGCCAGGCGCTGGTCCGGCGGGAGGGAACCCTGCGAGTGGGCCGCCAGGAACATCGCGCGCAGGTGGGGCGCTAGTACGTCCGGGCGCAGCTTGTAAAGCTCGATGGGGAGACCATTAGGGCCCATGGCCTTGCCGGACGCGACCGAGCGAATAGCCAGGGCAATTTCGTCCGAGGTGGGAGGAGCGTCCAGCGAATCCCTGTCCTCCACCGAAAGGGAGGGCAGCGCTATGTCCCGAAGCAGGGAATGGGAATCCTCCTCCGAGCAGGGGGAAACCGGGGAGTACACCTCGCGGAAGTAATCCGCGAAGCAGGAGACGATGGCTTCCGGCTCGGTGACACGCGTACCATCCATCCTCTCAATCAAAGGAACCACACGACTCGCTCTCTCCCTCT
Organism: Triturus cristatus; assembly: GCF_964204655.1. NCBI lineage: Eukaryota > Metazoa > Chordata > Amphibia > Caudata > Salamandridae > Triturus > Triturus cristatus. The sequence continues at coordinate 958,339,495 of NC_140580.1, forward strand.
TATCCAACCACGCAATCAGTTTACCCGCCTTATCGCCCACATCATACAATCGTCCCTGTTGCTCTCTACTGAGGCCCCTGGCCGCCTCCGTGACGAGGGCCCTATAGGCCGCCTGCTTGAGGTGCAAAACATGCAACTTGGCATCCGTTACCCCGCTCCCCAGGTCACCCTCCAATTCCACAATCTCGGCCTCCACCCGGGTCACCTCCTCCCGCTCACGCCTCCGGGCATGGGAGATAGAGGAGAGGGCCTCCCCTCTGAGGACTACCTTAAAGGCCTCCCACAGGGAGATGGCCGAAGAGACAGACCCCATATTCTCGTCAAAATATCGCTGTAAGGATTTGATCAAGTCGGCACGAATAGTGGGGTCTCGCAAGTACCATGCATTGATTGGGGCCACCCTGCCCTCCCCCCTCGGGAAGACATCAAAATGTAACAGTAATGGGGAGTGATCCGAAATACCCCGCGCCAGATGGCACACCTCTCCTACCCTCCCAGCGTGGGCCGCCGGGACCAGGATGTAGTCAAGTCGCGAGAGGCTACCATGGGCACCCGAGTGGAAAGTGTATTGCAGCTGCGTAGGGTGCTTTAGTCGCCAGCAATCCACCAGGCCCAGTGTGTCTAAGAGGCCGGACAGCCACGCCTGTGCCCGGGGGAGGTCCCTAGGGGGGTGACGATACATAGACCCAGAAACTACCGCATTGAAGTCCCCCCCAACCACCAGCAGGCCACCCGGGAGGTCCAAGAGGAGGCGCCCCAGGTCCGCAAATGTAGTAGCTTGTAACCCAGGCGGGACGTACACTGACATGAAAACAATCACTCTACCCTCCATTCTACCCACCAGGACACTGTAGCGTCCCCTCTCGTCATGGCGCACCTCATCAATCTCCAGCGGGAGCGAGTTCTTGATCATGATACCCACCCCCCGCGACCCCGAAGTGAAGCCCGAGTGGGCCACCAAACGATAGCCTCGCCGATTCATGGCATGGAAGGAGTTACCTATAAGGTGTGTCTCCTGCAAAAAGACAACATCTGGCGATATGCGTTTCAGGAACTGCAGGACCACACCACGCTTAATCCGATCCCCCAGGCCGTTAACATTCCAGGACAACACAGCCAAGTCCCTACCCCCCATCATACATAGAAGCAATCAGTCGTCCCCCACAGAGCATTTCGAGTACAGCTATACAGTAAAGGGTTTGCCTTGCGGTGCGAACAAACAACACACCTCCCCCACCCCCCCATCCCAACAGAACTCCCCCCTCCCTGCACCCCTGCATGAGCCCAGTCAGCCCCCCCAAAGTGCAGTGTGCCTGTCGCCCCATAGAGAAAGACTAACTAGTACCCCAGAGGAGGAGGGAAGCCCCCAACAGACCCCGTACGACCTCCATAGGAGGGGAACATACACGATCGAGAAATGGTAAAGAAATATTGTCCCGAGCGGGGCCTATTATTCACCCCTTAATTCTGATCCGGCAGGCCCTCTCCACCGCCCGCACCCCCTCCACCCCCCCGGCCCCGATCATCAGGCAGAGTGTCCAACCAGTCCCCAGCCGCCTCGGGACGATCAAAGAAGTGCGTGCGACCTTCCACCTCCACCCTTAGCTTAGCTGGAAAGAGCATTGAGTACTTTAGGTTCAGGTCCCGCAGGCGACGTTTAACACCGAGAAAACTCAGTCTTTGCTTTTGGACCGCCGGAGTAAAGTCTGGGTAGAAACGCACATCCATGTTGTCAAGCTTGACCGGTCCCTGTTGCCTGGAGGTCTGCAGGATAGCGTCCCTGTCCCGAAAGTTAAAAACCCGGGCAATGATAGGCCGCGGCGGGGCACCGGTCTTCGGCCTGCCCCCAGGGACCCGGTGAGCACGCTCCACTGCAAAAAGCTTACTCAGGCCCCGGGGCTGCAGATGGGTGAGGATTAGATCTTCCACAAAAAGGTCGGCGGCCTCCGCCTCTCGTCCCTCCGGCACCCCCACAATCCGAACATTATTCCTCCTGGCCCGACCCTCGGAATCCTCCAGTCGCCGGTCCATCAGGGCGCTCGCCTGGCCAAGCCGGCGCACCTCCTTTTGGAGGGCCGCCACATCTGTCTCGAGGCCCGTTGTGGTGTGGGCCAGGGAATCGACCCGGTCATTCGTCTTAGACAGGTCTGCCCGCACCAGGCTCACATCCACAAGGACCGAGTCTATTTTTTGCGCTAGGGTGTCGAAGCGCTGGTCCACCGAGGCCTTCATCTCCGCGATGGCGCCCATGACGTCCCGGAGGGTCAGGTCCACCGGCTGGGCGGGCGTCTCCGTCAGGCCCGCCGGGGACGTGCGCGATGTCTCCGGTGATCCCTTCTGGAGAGTGTAGCGGTCCATACTGTTGGATTGGTGCGCCGGGCCACGGCGAGTTGTCTTCACCTTCGCCCGGTCGCCATCTTGTTTGGTGGACATGCTTGCTCTCCCACCGTCGTGCCAATCTCCTCAAAAGGGACGATAGACCCGTTCACTGGGTCCGGGGGGGGGAGGGCGGCCACCGCACCGCAGGACGATCCACAGCTGCCGGGTCAGCCGGGCACCTGGACAAGACCACACCGCCGCACCCCGCTTCGCGACCCTACCTCGCTGGAGGCGGGGAGGGCGCGAAAGTGAAAGCGCGGGGTACGCGAGTCGCCCAGCCGTGCCCGCCGCTGTTGTTCACTTTGTCCCCGGATCGCCCCACTACTCCAATCCGGGGGGCCGGCGCGGGGAAGGCCGCAACCTTCGATCGGCGCTCCCGCCGGTGTTCGGGGTCCGATTCGAACACGGAAAACGGGTGGCGCCTCAGCTCGGGTTCACCGACACAGTCCCCTCAAAAAGGACAGGATATAGCCAGGATTAATTCAGGAGGTCGCGGAGGTCCTCGGGAGCCTCGCACCTACGCGGCCATCTTGGTTGCGCGCTAGGCTCCTCCCCGATTCCTATTATTTACATGTAAAGAAAAGGGATTTGAGAAGTTCTCAATAAATCCATCTTGATACCACCCAAAACATTTGAGATCTTTGGGGCTGTCCTGAAATACAGCCTGGTAAAAGCCTTCCCTCTTCTGGAGTTAGCTATGCCCATTAGTCAGGTAGTGGACTACCTCTTGACCAGGGATATCATGACTGAAACAAACCAACTTTGTGGACAGGATGGCAATCCTATAATTAACTTTGCATTTGTTCTCTGCAGTCAAATATGGTGGAAGACAGGGAACAACTGTGGGATGATCAGTCTGGTGGACACATGCGCCTAACTCGGTCTGAGATGCACTTTCTGCTTGCCTTATCTGAAGGTCTAGAGCTTGACCAATGCCTCAGAAAATAGAGTGATGATCTGCCACATAGACAATTCCAGAACCCTCTTCTGTTTGAGGAAATGGACAATTCCAGAACCCTCTTCTGTTTGAGGAAACAAGGCAGCACTCAAGGCTCTTTCTGTTGATAGTGTCAGCAAGGTAAAGTGCTGCTACACCGGCTTATCTCAGGAATTTTTTTTCAATCAGTTTCTTACCCTATCTTTCATGCTGGGTGTGTATTCAAAGATGTATTTGACACTCATTTCAAAATTAGATGCAGTCAATTCTCCTCCTAGAACGGCAGGGGCCATTTGTCCTTGGGGATGGCCTAATGTTCATTGGGCAAAACAGTTTTGGGATTTGCTGCAAATCCTCTGATTCTGGGTGTATTTCTGAAGACCAGGGAGTGCCTGGAATGTTCTTCATCCTAGTGAGATATGTCTTGGCGTCACCAAGCATGATTTTCAAACCTCCTTCATTTTCTCCAAAAGGGCCATACCTCTGTTTCCGAGGAAACCTATGGTAGGGGATGCGATTAACAGCGCAGCACCAGTCCAACCAACTCTGAGCTTAGGCATCGGTTTCCTGAAGAGCTGTTGTATACCTAGATAAATGATGTGTAATGCAGCCCGCTGCCTTAACAGGATTTTATTGTAATAACAGACCAATATCTTTGGACAAATTAATAAAACCGCAGGCCTCATTCATGCCTAGCCAGTCAGCTATCCATGAATCCTATATATGTAAAGCTGTGTTCCTTACAGGTCGTGCAACATTTTGGCATGTGTGATTGTGTATGTGTTTGGGAAAGGCAAGAAAATCCCGAACTTGGAGCCCGTTGTACTAATCTCAGGTTGCATCGCAGATTCAGTATTTGAGTAGCATCTGCGTTGCGACCAAGGATTATTTTTGCGGTTTGATGGATATACAAAACCATAATAGTGGAAAAAGTGGCATTCTGTAGGATTTTCGGAATCCCTGACATTATTATGATAGTAGCAAAAATGCCATTGGTGTATTATGATAAAGGCAACAATGCCATTGGTGAATCCCTCCGAATGCATCTAAATGCAGGGATGGAGGCCTGAGAAGGACAGCAGGCCGACATTCAAATTCAAAGAATGTCATTTGGCAGTGTTTTTCTCTTGAATGGACAGGAGCCTCTGTTTCAAAAAAGGAGGCATCCTGCAAATGGTCATCGCAGGTAGCGTACAGCGGTCTGCTTGACCACGCTCCTCTCCTGATGCCCCAGCTGCAATTTGCTTTTGTGCTGGGAGAGCCAACAAATTAACAGGGAGAGCTGAGCCAGAGCGGAGCCGAGCCAAGGGTCAGGCTGGACTCTTAAGATTCCATGCACGAGCCAAGCCCTGAAAATAATTGTCATCTAAATCATGCAACAAACATCATCGGAAAGTAAGATTGTCTCTTGAAATTTAAAAAAGGTATTTCTTTGACATGCAGAAGTGTTTCATCTTAATATATCAGATTATTTTTGTACATTGCACCCCTTGAACTCACATATTGAAAAGTGCTCTGATATTTGATATCGAAGTAAAAGGAGTCTTTGAAAATAAAATATTTGCCTAGGATCACACAAATTTGTCAAGCAGGCCACGTCTGGTCTCAGGTTTTCTGGTTTTACATGATACAATTCACTCACTAGATGGCTGCCTCTTTCTCTCATTTTTAACACGATAGGTTATGTTATGTTATGTTACGGTTATTTATTATGCGCACAGATACTCCAGCCAAGGAGCGTCCTGGCGCAGAGACAAGGAAGCACGTAACATAACCACAAGCTAAAAATAAATACTAAAAGAGGGCTAAAACAAGAAGGTTTTTATAGCCCTCCGAAAGGTCAGAAGGTCCTCCAACATGCGGATCTCAACAGGCAGGGAGTTCCATGCTGACGCAGCCATGACCCTAAACGAGCGGCCTCCCATGCGGCTAAGCCTAAATCTGGGAACCACCGCAAGGGCCAGACCCTGAGAGCGAAGGCTGCGGGTAGGAACATAAAACGACAGACAACTCGACAAGATCTCCGGACCTGTGCCTCGCAAGATTTTAAAAGCAAGACACAGTACCTTGAAGAGGATGCGTTTCCTGACCGGAAGCCAGTGTAGGGAGCGAAGGACACCTGTCACCGAGCAGAATCTGGGCAGGCCCACGATCGCCCTTGCCGCAGCATTCTGAACCCGTTGTAGACGGGTCAGTTCAGACTGATTCGCCCCAGCCAGGAGAGAACTGGCGTAATCCAGGCGAGAGATGATGGTAGCCTGGATCACCAGTTGCCTGGTCGGGGCATCAAAGAACTTGAGAACAGGTCTCAAACCCCTCAGAAGACCAAAACAATAGGCCGCGGTTTTTTTAGTGTGGCCAACAAAGGAGAGGCCCGCATCCAGCCATACCCCCAGATTTTTCACTTCCGATACCGGGATCGGAGTAGGTCCCAACTCTGGAGGCCACCAGTGGTCGCCCCACAGCTCCACACCCTTCCCGACGACCATCACCTCTGTTTTACTAGCATTAAGCTGAAGGCAGTTGCCTGTCAGCCAGCTAGCCACCGCCTTCAGTCCAGACTGAAACCTGGGGGCCTCAATCTCCGCATCCCCGCTGAGAGTAACCGCCAGCTGAGTGTCGTCAGCATATGAGACTAAAGTAAGGCCCCACTGCCTAGCGACATCTGCCAGCGGTCTCACGTAAAGATTGAACAACGTGGGACTCAGCGAGGACCCTTGCGGAACCCCCATGGCCAGTGGTTGGTAGTTGGACTTGAAGGGAGGGATGGCAACACAGAAGGAACGGTCCTCTAAAAAGGAGCGGAACCATTGCAACACCCGACCGCCAATGCCAGTCTCCTCGAGCCGACGCAGGAGGATGCTGTGATCTACCGTATCAAAGGCGGCGCTAAGATCTAACAAAATAAGCGCCGCCGTTTGACCAGCATCCAACATTGCCCGGAGATGTTCCACCATCACAAGTAACGCAGTTTCCGTACTGTGCCCAGCACGGAATCCGTTTTGTGAGGGGTCGAGGGCATTGGTCCGAGTCAAATGTTCAGACAGGGCCAGGTTCACATGGGCCTCCGTGATCTTGGCTGGCCAGGGCAACAACGAAATGGGGCGATAACTTTCAGGCTTAGAAGGGTCCAGGGTGGGCTTTTTAATAATCGGGGACACCACAGCTTGTTTCCACTTAGATGGAACAGTTCCCGTTTCCAAGGAAAGGTTGACCAAGGAGCATACGGCTGTACGCCCCATGAAAGCCTGATCTCGGAAGAGAGTAGGCCTTACTGGATCAGATGGGGACCCAGATTTGACTTGCAACGCAAGTTTATCAAAACCATCCAAGGTAAGGGGGGGAAAAACAAGCAAGGTAGTCTGGTGATGAACCCCGATTATACTTTCCTCAGTGGACCCCATGCTAGGGAATGTCCTATATATAGCTTGGACCTTCCCCAAGAAGTAGAATGCAAGGGATTCACAATGGGAAAGGGAGCTTACGGTCGTAGAGGTAGTCCGCTTTGCTGTAAGATCTTTTACGGCCTTAAAGATAGCTTTGGACGGATTCGGACTGTTCCGGAATTCGATGGCATAAAAAGCCGCACGGGCTCGGCAGATAGCTCGATGGTAGAGCTTAACGGACTTGGCATATGCAGCTTTTAGCTCAGCCCCATAGGTTTTCCTCCAAGCCCTTTCTGCTCGTCTACAGGCTCCCTTTAGAGCCCGGAGAGTGTCATCGTACCAGGGACTCGACTCTCTGGAATTGACTTTAGTTGACACAATAGGTACCAGAGAGTCCAAGGCCCTAGTTATCCAAGAACAGAAGAGGTCATACCCCCTTTCCACATCCGTCAAAGGGCCCAGCGGCTCCTCTAATAGAAGACGATGTAAGTCCTCTAACCGAAGCTTTTTCCATGCCCTCTTCAGAACCCTTCTAGCCGAAGAGATGAAAGGAGTGGCCGAGACCGGGCAAAGGACGGACACCAAGAAGTGATCCGTCCATTCCACCGGAGAGACAGACTTAATTTGAATCCCCACCAGATTAGAAAACAGGGGATCCAAAGTATGTCCCCCCAGATGAGTAGGCTGGGACACCACCTGGGGAAGTTGAAAGGCCTCCAGGTCAGCAGAGATGGAACGCACTGTCAGGCCAGAGAGAGTGTCAAAATGTAGGTTTAGGTCACCCAAGATGGAAAAGTTGGCACAGTCGGCGACCAGAGGGCCAACAGTGTCGGGGAAAGCACTTCTAAACGCTACATCACTGCCGGGTGGGCGATAGACGACCATCCCGGACAGGGTAAACTCGGGGCTGACAGAGACCTTGAACATGGCACTTTCACACCCAGAGATGTTTAAGGCACCCCAGACGCACGGGTAGATAGATTTTACCACTAACGCGATACCTCCACCCCTAGACAGCCTATTCAGAGTGTACATAGAATAGCTGGGTGGGCAAGCTAGATTAGTAATAGCAGTATCAGCGTCCTGTAGCCATGTTTCCGTCATGGCAAATACGTCTGGAGCTTCCTCCTCAATGAGGTCACAAATCTGCTGATAGTGTTTCAACGCAGACCTGACGTTTAAATTCAAGATCTTCAGAGTGGTAGGAGCACCTGTGGCACGGCGGGTCTCCGGGGGAATAAACCCCGGGAGAGGATGCGGACAATCGAGAGTCCACTCATTGCAGGGGCAACGATATGGGCCACGCAGTGGGTGTACCGGTGGAAGGGTGCAACAGCGGCTTACCTTACCGATGGCAAACAGGTGATCCCGCGTGTACGTTAGCATGACCGAACCAAAGATGGAACAGCGGTCCTTACACAGAGTGCCGCGATGTCCAGCGCGTCCTTAGCGCGGACGGGCGCAGACGGGCAGGACTCTGGCACGACTCCGGCCACGCGAGGACACGCCCGCTGCGCGATCCCGCTGCGCTAGGGGAGGAGCGTTAAATGCCCGCTTCCCATCTGGCGCATGCGCAGTAAGCGCTGTAATCCTGCTCCTCGCCCCCAACCCAAGATGTCTGCCACCCCGGAGCCCGGAAACCAACCCGCCAAACGGCGGTGAGGGACCCAAATTATAGTGCGTGTGAGGGGGAGATGCAGCGCGATGCCGAAAACCTAAAGAAAAGAAATACAGGTAAAATATTTAAAAATTGCGCAGCAGCGCCGTAAAGCTCCTGCTACAATGCTCCTTGTCAGGGCGAAGGGAGGCGGGGACTCGCCTTAAATGCCCGCTTCCCATCTGGCGCATGCGCAGTAAGCGCTGTAATCCTGCTCCTCGCCCCCAACCCAAGATGTCTGCCACCCCGGAGCCCGGAACCAACCCGCCAAACGGCGGTGAGGGACCCAAATTATAGTGCGTGTGAGGGGGAGATGCAGCGCGATGCCGAAAACCTAAAGAAAAGAAATACAGGTAAAATATTTAAAAATTGCGCAGCAGCGCCGTAAAGCTCCTGCTACAATGCTCCTTGTTGTTATTTCTTTGTGGAAGGCTCATTTTGGGCCAATGGGTCCAATAGGACCTGGAGCTCAGCCAGAGCAAAGCCTCTGGCTGGATCCCTAACTGGCTAGACCACCTTTAATTCACATAGTGGCATCTGTACCACCTGATTTGACAATTTATTAACATTTCATTGGGATACAGTCGCAAAGCATTGGAATGTTCCATTGCAAGTTGCAAAGAAATGGGTAATGCCTCTTTTACCTCCCCTCTTTAACCTTGCAAATCTACGGTTCTCACAATGCCTGCATTGAGTTGGAAACACATTTCTGACTCGCAGTGGACCTTAGTACAATGTAGCATGCCTTTTTCTGGTTGCAAAGTCCACAGTTTTGCAATGTTCAATGTTTGCACCATCAAAAAGTATTGGGCCCATAGAAATATAAAGCTTTTTTTAATTCATATTGGCAGAACCCGTTTTTTTCTCAAACTTTTTCGAAAGAGCCCTCGCTCTTGCCATATTTTGCTTTTTTAGGAAATAGGTCAAAACCACATATCTTGCCCACCATTACCAACACCAAAAAAACATTAAACATGTTTGATCGCGTTCATTATTAACATACTAGAGATTTATTTTGTCTTCTTGCTACATTTGCACAAATATGCAGAGCTTATAACCATGTAAACTGTAGGTCTTCTTTAGGTCGAGCCTAGAGCAGCGCATACGCTGCTTGCTTGACTTTTAGTAAGGGGTAAAAAAAAGTGCTACCAGATGCTGCCATGGCCGGCCTAGAGCTTGAGTGCATGTGCGCGGGTGCGCGCTTTGCGTGCCTCTCTCCGTGCTTCAATTCCCTAACCCCCTTGCGTGCCTCTCTCTGTGCTCCAGTTCCCCCCCACCACAGATCGCGTCACTCTGCTGGCCTCCACACCCACCCCCTCGCCTCTCTATACTGCAGCAGGCCGCGCGATCACTTTCATCAGGTTCACTTTCGCGGCATTCATCAGTTTCACTTTCGCGGCCAATGCTTGTTATATTTTGACCTCCGTACACATGCTCCTCGTGCAGCTGCAGTTGCAATTGTTGCCTGGGTGCGCATGGGACTCGGCACGGGCAGGAATTTGTGTCTGGAAGAGCCTTGAACCATGCGTCGGATAGTACAACTTCTTTAGCCCCATCCCGAGCACTTGTGCTGCTTACACAGTATGGAGAATCGCCGGTTTTATTCATGACCTGCATGCCTACGATCTTGACGTTCCTTTAACAAATACAAAGCGGCATCTTTCACACCATGCTCGGACAATTTAAAGAGGGTTCCTAACTTTTATGCCCCTGACATTACCATACTCTTGCTTTACATACCATTAGTATCTACCGCTTTGGGAGATCAATCAATACCCCCCAAACACTATTAATATTTTGTGCACATCTGATGGTCAAAACTTTGCTACTGTCTGAACCAAATCCTGCCCGATTAATCGTATGCAAAGTACCAGTGTAAGGGACTCAGATGTTGAACAGTTGTTACCTTCTATAGACACGAGACTTTAAGCCTGCCGACTGTAAGCCTCTGATCATATTTTCGTACCTGGTTAAAAAAAAAAATTCTCTTGAATTTTTATATAGCACGAACTTGACCCGAAATCAGGTATCAGCGCACTTTTACATGAGCACCAGTTGCGTTACATGAGGACACATTCATTAATTCACTTGAGGATTCTCAGTATCTGCCAAATTGCAGCTTTCTTCTCTTTAGTCAATATTGCTCCTCAACTTAGTTTGTAATCATAGGAACTTACGGGTGGTGTCATCATTTTGAAATACGTCAGAAAAAAAAGCAATTGTTATGATCTTCCTTACCTGTCTGACCCAGCCCTGTCAATACTGATTCATATGCACATTTGAGCTGTATATGTGTAAAAGACAAATATGAAAGGTACCCTTTTGGAGAGGCTATAGTGTTGGCTAGCAAACAAGGGGTTGAATATTTCAACTAAATTACCATGCTGTGCAAAATAGGCACATGCCCTTGATATTCATTAAATACGGAATTTCGTGGTGTATTTGCTGTTCGGTAGATTATTTTGCTATTGACTCAAGTACACATAAGTTGTCAATATGTCTCAATCAAAATAACAGATTAGGAGGAGCCACTAAAGTGGTTGGAGGTGTGTTCTCAAGGAAAGTCGTCAGAAATCTCCAGTCTTATTCTTCCCAGTGGGATTGGATGCTGTGTCAATGTGTTTTGCTGCTTGTGCCTCTTCCTCAGTGCAAAGATTATGTAGTTCTTTCCTGATGTCTTAATAGTTGTACAAGAGGAGTGCCATACTAAGTATTTCTTATTGACCTGCATATCGCAGATTCGTCACACATTCTTTAACCAAGATAATGAGTGCCATATTTCCTTTCACAAACGTAGGTCTTATATCCGTCTCCTTTCTTAGTGTGTTTTTTTAGCAGTTGCATTTATACAGTATTTCATACTTCTGATCAGGTGCAGGAGGACCTTGAGTTTTAGTACCTTGACAAAGAGCTCAGCGGGATGAATATAGGCTCTGATTCTGCCACAGTGGATTAAACATCCTGCTACAGACCCCTCCTGGTCCAGTATGCTACTGCTTAACATCCATGAGGACGCCACTGATGCATGGAAGCCGTTGCTAGGTTCGTCAGTGTTCAGTAGGACAGACTTGTGGGCTGCTTTTAAAGTATATTGTTTGTCAATAAATGAAAAGAAAATGACAGGTTACTGTCATAAGATAATGACATTGGAAATGGCTCCAATGGAAATGCTTCAATGCTGACACAAATTCTTTTTAGCTCTGTGCAAGCCGAGACCTTTTGATTTTTAGTAATTTACATATCCAATATATAGGTTTATGCAGGCTCTATAGTTCGGGGAAGGCTAGACATTCCGGCATGTTCACTTCTGTGACGACAGCAGAAGGTCCAGAATCCGTGTTGATGACTGGCAGGCACGTGGAGGTCTGGAGGTGCCCGGTACGAACAGGCAACAGCTGGGTTGTAGCAGAGGGGTTTGTGGGCATTAGCAGAATGGTAGCCAAAGCTTGCATAGAATATAAGGGTACCGTTGGGGGCAGGTTGGTGCATAGTTCTCAGTTGACCCATTTGCAAGGTGTTGGAAACGGGTAGCGTGGTGCAGAGCACACACAAAGCACACACAGGCGACACACAAGGCACACTACAAAAAGAGACACTACACCAGTTGAGGTAAAAATAACTTTTGTATTGTCCAAAACCACAAGATGTCACTGGGCAATCTCTGTACTGTGCCAACTGGCGCTCGGTTAACATTTACAGGGGGGGGGGGGGGGGGGAATTATGTACAGGGCAGGGCCAATCGGGCCCCTGCCGGAATCATTGCGATTTAGAAGATAGTAAAAGTAAGTCCATTAGCTGCAACCGCTGTCAGGTGGGGCAGCTGTGCAGGGAACCCATGCGGCACTAGTCAGAGCCCAGCCCCACTCACCACTCCTTGGGGGCTGGGCAGGTGTGTCCACCGCCGTAAGACAGGCTGAAGACGGCTGAAATGCCAGAAACCGGTCCTAGGAAGCTTGTTTCCGGTCCAGGGAAGACATGGCTTGGCAGTTCGGGCTGGACTGTTCCCATGAGGCACAGGGTCAGACGGATTTGCATATGGCCATGTCTGAACTGGGGTGGCAGAGTGGGCTAAAGAACGGTGATGGATTAAACCCAGATCAGTTGACTGGGGGTGAGTGCTTGCAATGTTCAACACTCCGTCCATCATTTCCTTTGGTTTTTGCTTTGTTCGCCATAAGTTGGCAGGGTATGCTCAGACGTGAGTCCCTTGCTCACTTTGCCACTGGATTCAAGCAAGCCTGGCTGAAGACGGCTGAAATGCCAGAAACCGGTCCTAGGAAGCTTGTTTCCGGTCCAGGGAAGACATGGCTTGGCAGTTAGGGCTGGACTGTTCCCATGAGGCACAGGGTCAGACTGATTTGCATATAGCCATGTCTGAACTGGGGTGGCAGAGTGGGCTAAAGAACGGTGATGGATTAAACCCAGATCAGTTGACTGGGGGGAGTGCTTGCAATGTTCAACACTCCGTCCATCATTTCCTTTGGTTTTTGCTACATTCAAACATAACCCAGAATCCAGACAAAACACGTGCTCTGTAGTAAAATCTTTTGGAAGATACTCATTCAACAAGCATTGGCATAGCCAATATATCTTGCTTTTGGGACCTTATAAGTATTTAGTTATGCAGCACAATATCCTTGGTGCAACAACATCAACTGTTGCATGGCTAAGTACTTATAAGGTCCCAAAAGCGAGACCTATTGGCTATGCCAATGCTTGTTCCTAAAAGGTGTTAATTCGGGTCAGTTGAATCAGTTCCCAGTTTCTGGCTCATTTATAAAAACAGAGGCTTGTGTGAAATGTATAAAGTTTAATCTTTCCATCGAAGCAAAGTTTTCACATTGGTGTTATTATAAAATTCTTAAATAAAGTAACTGGTGCCATTTTATTCTTTCTTTGTATTTCCTTTGCTCCAGGAAGATAAAGTGTATGTTCAGCATCGAATTGTAGAAAATGGACCACTTCTTTGGGATCTAATTAGCAATAAACACGCCCACATTTATATCGCAGGGTAAGTACCTCTGCTCATTGTTGGTACATGGGGAGCACTAGTGGAGAGCAGTGTTACTGTCCAGCAAGTCCACGGGCTCGTATCGAGAAGTGCCCTGTCCCTGAAACAAAACATTCTCAAGGGAAAAGTGCAGTAATTTTCTCCTCGCTGCTTGCATTGTATTTGAATGTGTAAACTGTTTTGTGTCCTTCTCTAGATAAAACGCCTTTCCCGAAGGCCTCAATACAGAACTCAGTAATTGAAAGATGCAAATTATGTAAAAGATGGTGGAGTATGTGGTGAATGTGGCAAATTCATATTTCTGATAAAATACCGTGGCTCTGGAATCGCTTCATTCAAGTGCCCCTTGGTTCAATGCAAATATGGCTTTTACATCACATGCATTACTAACTGTTTTTCCTACACAGGTTAAGAAAAGCATGAACATGTATTACACTCAGAAAATTCTCGCTTTAGGGCCTTTAAGACATCGCTAGTAGCAAGGGCACTGTCGAAGCTTATTTCTTATATCAAGGATCTTAGACTCGAGTCGAAACAGGTCTCCCGAAGTCAGGTCTTCAAAAGGGCGTCGAGGGGAGCCCCCGTTTCAAGGGAGACACACACTAATCAGTGTAGCACAAAACCAGGACAAAAGTACAGTGCTTTAAATACAACTGTTAGCGCTATACAAAACTCCTTGTTAGTAAGTTGAAATACTCGACTAAATTAAAGTGTCATCTGCACGGCATTGTTGAATCTACTCCTGTCACCGACCTCGAACTTTTCCATTCAGCGGGTTATAATCAGCTAGAGTATGTCAGCTTGAGTGCTTTTCAAAAGAGAAGCAGTCGACAAACAGAAACTAGAATTAAGTATGTGGTGATGTTAAGTTGATACACATTAGCTAGCAGAAGTGATCATGCAAAAAATAACTTTGGTATTGAAACTCCCTGTAGACCAATTTCACCGCACTCTTAAGTGTCTACCACACGATGGCGCCATAGACCAACTGACGATTTGTAGCTCACCAAATGGAAAAAATGGCTTCAACTGGCATTTTTCTAGGGTGACATATATGGTTTGTTCCTTCGGGTTTTTTCATTCACGGTTATGGTTCTTGGTGACATGAACCAAATGATGATGATTGCAGAATTAAATGTTCATGAGCTACACAGACGGAAGCATTTGTTTATTTGCATGTATGTTAGAGTTTTCAAAGAATGGCACTAAGCTCATGAGTTTGGACGAGGATCAGTACAGTTGTCAGATGCAGAAGGCTGTCTTTATTTGTCGAGGTTGGCTGTGTCTGTTCCCCTCTCTGGGTAGAAGTCTGTGTGTCACTTGCCTGTGAGGTAGTTATGGTCCAGGTGAGATTATTGTTGCCAGATGACTGCACACTTCTGAGGGACAATGACATGTTAGACATGAGACAGTATTTGGAGAGATGACCCTGGCCCCTTTAGCTGCAGTAAGAGCATACTTGATTTAAAGGGGACATTTTTGAAATCTGATTAAATGCTCATGAAATCTGGCGTCATCTAAAATTAGCTCGAATGGGCAGATGTGTGATCAGTTTATTGATAATGTGGATGGTTTTGTATTCAGGTGATAGATGGAGTCTGAATTTGGTTGCTGCAGTCTGCAAGTCTCAAGGGCCATGTGTTGCAAAGTGAATTTTGTGTGATTTTGGTGTGCCTCCTTTTAATGTTCTTTGTGGTTCTTATGAGAGAGTGGAGGGTGAAAGGCTGGCTTTTCTGTGTTTTTTGGATTACGTCGTGAGACATTTTTACATGTCCTTACACCATTTCATTATTGCTTAAAGTAGAATATAATTTTGATTCCATCGGGCCTCAAATCACTCCTGTGGAATCTTTCCAATTGTAATGTGGTTTGTTTTTTACTTTACAAGTTACTGCTTACAGAATATAATTGAGTTTAGCTACAGCCATTTCATTTCATCTTAACCCAATTTACAACAGAGGAAACATCCTTTGGCTAACAAAAATGTCAATCTTATCATTCAGAATACGTGCATTTCAAAAAAAGTAGCAGAGAAAGCCAATAGTTTTGGCTGTTGTTTGGTGAATAGCGTTGGGATGGTGCTAGTGATGCCTTCGTTTTGGCCACAGACACCTTAAATGTGATGTCTACATTTGAAACTGAGGAATCTCTGAGAGGCCTCATGTGTGCCCCTGATGCCCATGTTCACAATTGCAGCCCTTCCCATTTAAGAAAGTGCCACACCTCTTGCCAGTCTTGTGTAGTCATTCAAGGTGGTGAATAGTGGGCCCTGGTATACAAATGTACAATAATAATTGCAGCCAAATGGTAGTTTTAATAAACACATGATCAAAACTAAACGACGAATGAGTGCCAGTGAAAAAAATGCCAAGCGCTCTCTTGAAGCGTGTGAATGGGGATCAGTGTGCTAATCACTTGTTCCATGGCCCTGAAATATTCTGTATTTTAACTAATGTGTGTCTTGATTATACGATATGCACACTGGTCACTTTATTCACACGTGTATCACGCTTCAAGAGAGCACTGGACACGTTTTGTCACTGTCACTCACCAACATTTATTTTGAACATGTCTTTGTTGAAACTAACATTTGGTGGCAATTAATATTCTACTTTTTTTATTGGAGACCACTGTTCACTCACTCATTTAACTGCCCCAAGTCCCTAGTTATTCTTCGGTCTCCCCTTGTGTGTGAGTACTGTCATTCATGACTGTGTCTTCAGTATGCCAATTAGTGCTTTCAGACACCTAGACATTTCTACCTGTTTTTAGTCCCAGAATGGCAGCCTAATTTCTAGGATGGGGATGAGTGGGTGCTGTGGATCAGGGTACACATGGACATGCTGTGTTTTTAATTGTTTGAATTCAGGTGATTGGCTGTTTTCCATATCATCGTTTTCGGCTTTAGGATTGGTTTGAGATAGAATTCTCAGTGATCTGCAATGCTGACAGTAGGATGTGTCAGGGCGTAGAGGTTTAATGCAGCTGTGCAAACTTTGAGATTTCTACAGACTTTTCTCAAAGATACTACCCACTTCCTGTCTGTACAAGCCTTCTCTGAAACCTTTCTTCATGGGTTAGTGTGCGTCCTCAGAGATACCCTGGTGTGCTCCAGGGACACCAATGAATGTGTAACTCCCAGGGCAGAGCTAGGATCCCACTGTAGGCTGCCTCTTGCAGTTTTATACTAAGCTCTTTCACAGATCATACTTACTTTCGCTGGGAGTTGTAGCCTTCTGTTGCTCCACCAACCCTAGGGCGGGAAGTGCCCTTTCATAGTTTGTTATTTATAATTGGGACAAGCTCTTGTGTGCGAGTACTATTACCTGAAGACATAGGAAGCATACACTGTGCCCAGCTAGAGAGCCAGTGTCTCCTGGTAGTTTCATCTACCGTCTCCAGATTGAGGATGCTATTATCACTCTAGCCTTCTCCCCCGCCAAGCAGTCCCAGTGGTCAGATGGTACAGGCCGAAACTTCTCATTGAAGGCCGTCCACCATTTGAAATATGCTAATGATAAGCAGCAGATACCGAACCAAAGCCACCCAACATTAGAAACTAGATGAACAGTGAAGATCTCGTGAGAAGACTCTGGAGGGTCCTGGATGCAGAGCGGTAGTTCTGCACCCCCAAAGGTAACCGTAACAGGGTCCCCTGAGCGCTGGGTGTGCAGAATTAACAGGATTCTGAGAATCCTGTGAGAAATTAGAAGTTATGAGGGACTTCGATTCTCCCGGGTAATTTCTCTTCCTCCCCCAAATTCAGGGTAGGCGAAAAACTGATCTGTGTCATTCATGCCTATCTCATAAAACTTGTACTTTAATGTTGCTGGTGCCTGCTTACGGCCTCATCACAAGTAAAGAGGACTGCATATTGAGGCCCTTATTGGACTACCTTGATCAACGTCACATTATGTGTCTTCTCTGGCAGTGTGTTAACAAAGCTAACAGGACTCTTGAAATTCTTTTCACGTATCGGGAAGCAGTTTGCTTATCGTAGTGAATTTCTTGATGGTTGTTACTTGGGGCTTATTCAAGAAAAAGCAAAGTTTGCTACATGGGTTACCCAAAGCATTGAGGACCGCAACAGTCAGTGTGTGGAAAGCTGTACCCAACGCAGTGAGGACAGCAACAGTCAGTGTGTGGAAAGCTATACCCAAAGCAGTGAGGGCAGCAACAGTCAGTGTGTGGAAAGCTGTACCCAAAGCAGTGAGGGCAGCAACAGTCAGTGTGTGGAAAGCTGTACCCAAAGCAGTGAGGACCGCAACAGTCAGTGTGTGGAAAGCTGTACCCAAAGCAGTGAGGGCAGCAACAGTCAGTGTGTGGAAAGCTGAACCCAAAGCAGTGAGGACAGCAACAGTCAGTGTGTGGAAAGCTGTACCCAAAGCAGTGAGGACAGCAACAGTCAGTGTGTGGAAAGCTGTACCCAAAGCAGTGAGGACAGCAACAGTCAGTGTGTGGAAAGTTGTACCCAAAGCAGTGAGGACAGCAACAGTCAGTGTGTGGAAAGCTGTACCCAAAGCAGTGAGGGCAGCAACAGTCAGTGTGTGGAAAGCTGTACCCAAAGCAGTGAGGGCAGCAACAGTCAGTGTGTGGAAAGCTGAACCCAAAGCAGTGAGGACAGCAACAGTCAGTGTGTGGAAAGCTGTACCCAAAGCAGTGAGGACAGCAACAGTCAGTGTGTGGAAAGCTGTACCCAAAGCAGTGAGGACCGCAACAGTCAGTGTGTGGAAAGCTGTACCCAAAGCAGTGAGGACAGCAACAGTCAGTGTGTGGAAAGCTGTACCCAAAGCAGTGAGGACCGCAACAGTCAGTGTGTGGAAAGCTGTACCCGCAACAGTCAGTGTGTGGAAAGCTGTACCCAAAGCAGTGAGGACCGCAACAGTCAGTGTGTGGAAAGCTGTACCCAAAGCAGTGAGGGCAGCAACAGTCAGTGTGTGGAAAGCTGTACCCAAAGCAGTGAGGGCAGCAACAGTCAGTGTGTGGAAAGCTGTACCCAAAGCAGTGAGGACAGCAACAGTCAGTGTGTGGAAAGCTGTACCCAAAGCAGTGAGGACAGCAACAGTCAGTGTGTGGAAAGCTGTACCCAAAGCAGTGAGGACAGCAACAGTCAGTGTGTGGAAAGCTGTACCCAAAGCAGTGAGGACAGCAACAGTCAGTGTGTGGAAAGCTGTACCCAAAGCAGTGAGGACCGCAACAGTCAGTGTGTGGAAAGCTGTACCCAAAGCAGTGAGGACAGCAACAGTCAGTGTGTGGAAAGCTGTACCCAAAGCAGTGAGGACCGCAACAGTCAGTGTGTGGAAAGCTGTACCCGCAACAGTCAGTGTGTGGAAAGCTGTACCCAAAGCAGTGAGGACCGCAACAGTCAGTGTGTGGAAAGCTGTACCCAAAGCAGTGAGGACAGCAACAGTCAGTGTGTGGAAAGCTGTACCCAAAGCAGTGAGGGCAGCAACAGTCAGTGTGTGGAAAGCTGTACCCAAAGCAGTGAGGGCAGCAACAGTCAGTGTGTGGAAAGCTGAACCCAAAGCAGTGAGGACAGCAACAGTCAGTGTGTGGAAAGCTGTACCCAAAGCAGTGAGGACAGCAACAGTCAGTGTGTGGAAAGCT
This sequence comes from Triturus cristatus, assembly GCF_964204655.1. Lineage (NCBI taxonomy): Eukaryota > Metazoa > Chordata > Amphibia > Caudata > Salamandridae > Triturus > Triturus cristatus. The sequence continues at coordinate 958,358,472 of NC_140580.1, forward strand.
GTACCCAAAGCAGTGAGGACCGCAACAGTCAGTGTGTGGAAAGCTGTACCCAAAGCAGTGAGGACAGCAACAGTCAGTGTGTGGAAAGCTGTACCCAAAGCAGTGAGGACCGCAACAGTCAGTGTGTGGAAAGCTGTACCCGCAACAGTCAGTGTGTGGAAAGCTGTACCCAAAGCAGTGAGGACCGCAACAGTCAGTGTGTGGAAAGCTGTACCCAAAGCAGTGAGGACCGCAACAGTCAGTGTGTGGAAAGCTGTACCCAAAGCAGTGAGGACCGCAACAGTCAGTGTGTGGAAAGCTGTACCCAAAGCAGTGAGGACCGCAACAGTCAGTGTGTGGAAAGCTGTACCCAAAGCAGTGAGGACAGCAACAGTCAGTGTGTGGAAAGCTGTACCCAAAGCAGTGAGGACAGCAACACTCAGTGTGTGGAAAGCTGTACCCAAAGCAGTGAGGACAGCAACAGTCAGAGAGTGGAAAGCTGTACCCAAAGCAGTGAGGACAGCAACAGTCAGTGTGTGGAAAGCTGTACCCAACGCAGTGAGGGCAGCAACAGTCAGTGTGTGGAAAGCTGTACCCAAAGCAGTGAGGACAGCAACACTCAGTGTGTGGAAAGCTGTACCCGAAGCAGTGAGGACAGCATCAGTCAGTGTGTGGAAAGCTGTACCCGAAGCAGTGAGGACAGCAACACTCAGTGTGTGGAAAGCTGTACCCAAAGCAGTGAGGACAGCAACACTCAGTGTGTGGAAAGCTGTACCCAAAGCAGTGAGGACAGCAACACTCTGTGTGTGGAAAGCTGTACCCAAAGCAGTGAGGACAGCAACACTCAGTGTGTGGAAAGCTGTACCCGAAGCAGTGAGGACAGCAACACTCAGTGTGTGGAAAGCTGTACCCAAAGCAGTGAGGACAGCAACACTCTGTGTGTGGAAAGCTGTACCCAAAGCAGTGAGGACAGCAACAGTCAGTGTGTGGAAAGCTGTACCCAAAGCAGTGAGGACAGCAACAGTCAGTGTGTGGAAAGCTGTACCCAAAGCAGTGAGGACAGCAACAGTCAGTGTGTGGAAAGCTGCACCCAAAGCAGTGAGGACAGCAACAGTCAGTGTGTGGAAAGCTGTACCCAAAGCAGTGAGGACAGCAACAGTCAGTGTGTGGAAAGCTGTACCCAAAGCAGTGAAGACAGCAACAGTCAGTGTGTGGAAAGCTGTACCCAACGCAGTGAGGGCAGCAACAGTCAGTGTGTGGAAAGCTGTACCCAACGCAGTGAGGGCAGCAACAGTCAGTGTGTGGAAAGCTGTACCCAAAGCAGTGAGGGCAGCAACAGTCAGTGTGTGGAAAGCTGTACCCAAAGCAGTGAGGACAGCAACAGTCACTGTGTGGAAAGCTGTACCCAAAGCAGTGAGGACAGCAACAGTCAGTGTGTGGAAAGCTGTACCCAAAGCAGTGAGGACAGCAACAGTCAGTGTGTGGAAAGCTGTACCCAACGCAGTGAGGACAGCAACAGTCAGTGTGTGGAAAGCTCTACTCCATTACTCATGGTGCATGCTGCTACTGAATCATGACTCTGCAATGTGCGCTGCGTGTAATATGCATTGAATCTCCCTCACCATGTTTACTCCATCTCCCTCTTACTGCTTCTTCAGTGTTCTAGCCAGAGTTGAGGGCTGTGGAAAGAAATACGTATAAACAGCACTCTCGCCTTACTGGCTTCAAATCTCTGTTGACGGGATGTTTTTGTGAGAGGGCACACAAAGTCGTGTAAATAAGCCCGGCATTGTTTGAGATTTATTTTTCTCTACTTTCTTTCCAGAAATGCCAAACTAATGCCAGGAGCCGTGGCCGATGCGCTGAAGTCCGTATTTCAGTCTGAAGGTGGGATGTCCGCATCAGAAGCTGACCTGTACCTGACATCGCTCGAGCAGTCGCGGCGGTTCCAGACTGAAACCTGGTCCTAACACGTGGGAGAACAATAATGTGTCTACAGTACCTCAGAGCCTACAGGAATCATGTGTCGTTAATGTGAATCGAAGGGCACCTAGGGCACGATAAAGATGAGGAACGCGGCATGCCTTTCCTCAGGGCATTCATGATTCACAGCCATGCGTCATTAAATCTAACCAGTGGAACATGTAGTCCATGGTCAAATATGGGAGCAGAGCACACTGTACCTCAGACTCGCATAACTCATAGTCATGTGTCATTAATGGGAACTGGTGGGTCACCGTGGCCATGATCTAAGATGGGGGACGAGGTATCCTGTCCCTCAGTTCCAACATACAGGCATACATCATCATTCTTAAGTAGTGGGAGACAAAGAGTGTCTTCAGAGATGGGAGATGGCTTTCTGTACCTCCGGGCTTTACTTGAATCATTATTGGGATCCTGTGAGACACAGAGACCATAAGCTAAGATGTGGGTCAGGGCCTCCTATCCCTTAGTGTCAACATAAATCATAGTCATGTGTCATTATTCTTAAATGGTAGGCCCAGGCTGTCACCAGAGATGGGAGATAGCTTGCTGCACCTCTTAGCCTATGAATCATAGCCCTAACTCCTGTATGGTTAATGGTAACAAGCAGTGGAAGACATAAGGTGTGATCAAAGAGTGGAAATAGGAACACTATACCCCAGGAGCTACATAAATCATAGTCATGGTATTAATAGTAACCAGTAGGATGTATATGGTGCGATAAAACATTGGTGGGGGGAGACTGAAAGCGTGGCATACCGCAGGAGATGTTTAGTAGAAGTGAGCAAGTATCAGCCCAATCACGAGGCAAACTTGGAAGATGTCTTTGCTGATAGAAAATAATCTGAAAAGTTTTCCAAATCTCTTAAAGGGGAATGTGAAAATCACAATCTTAGATCAAATCGGATGATTTCATATATATAAAGAGGCTAGTTACCTGAGTAATGTTTAAAACTGGTGTAGGACTCATAGAGTTTGTTCCTAAGCAGAGGAAGGCGAGCAGAGAGGAGCCAGAAGCATCTACATCTGATGAATCTATAGAGGGTCTTTCAACGAAAATAAAGCTCCAGTGTGAAACAATCTTGCTATGCTTGCTTTAGTTGGGGCATCGGACTGGACAGTATTCTCCATTTGGGTATTGTCATTTTGTTTTGGACTTCAATCTCATTTTCAACAATATAATGACTGAGTGTAATACTGCCTCCAGCTGAGATCGTGCACAGAATTGTTCTTGGATGCTGTGAGAATTATATAAGATGGATTGTTCCTCAGACATTCATCATGTTGGTGTCTCTTTCATTTGACCCTCTTGAGGTCTATCAATGCATATCCAAATGTCTGGAAATGGTCCATTTCGTTTTATTAACTTGACCGGAAGAAGATCACATGGCCTGCAGCACCACCCCTTCCCCATCCACCACATACACAGTTCCCTTATTCAGTATGTCGTGTCTTACTTTGATTGCTTTTCATTCCATTACTGGTTACGTGCTTATCGCTTTTGTTCTCATACTGTGATGTTTGCATTGTCCAGCATTCTGTCCATCAATTGTTTCTTTTGCATGAAAACCAGAGCAGGTTGTCTGTGTCATTGGTATTTCGATCCTGATGCGTTGACGCCAGCTAGCTCTTGATGCAGTAGGACTTGTGCTTTTTACATCCTGAAGACACTCGTGTAGCCCTAGCATGGACGAGAGACGGGATGTATAAGCAAAGCGTCCTTGGAAATTTTCCGACAGCCTCATTAATAGCCTGATCGTTGGCCAAAGTCGCTGCCTGATTGGGGGGATTTGAGGTTGTGCATTTCCTGAGAAGCTTCAGGATGAACAGCTGTTATGCTTTATTCTGAGGAGATGCCGGTCTTGAGCTTGGGCGCTGTGCTACCTCAACCTCTGTTTCAGACATGGATGAGGGTGGGTCATTAGGAGGTGAGCTGGTTAGTTAAGCCGCGGATCAAAGTGGCTGCTGGGTGGCCCTACTTCACTACAAGAAGTTGTTACGTGCTCTCACTTATCACCCTTTGAAAGTAGAGCACCAAGTTGACCTGAATACTTTAGCTGTATTTGTGTCTGGCATTGATGCAGAATTGGAGGCTTTGAAGAGTCTAGTAACAAGAGCTCAGGCTGATGCAGGTTTTTTAAACAATTTCAGCTGATCTCCCCTTATTGACAGACTGAGCAAAGTTCCCTCTTGGATGGCTCAGGTAATACTGGCACCGAAATCAAAGCCCAAGTCGCCTTTATAACAGGCATATAACTTAGTGCCCTCTGTTATTAACCCTGAAATGACAAAAGCAACTGAAGCGGACCCCCCCCTCACCCCCATCCCAAGCCTAAATACTCCCCAACTTTGACACAGAGGAAGCAGCCGGTGTAACTGACTCTGTATCTTTATCAAAAGAGGTCACTTTAAGACAAGTAATATCCCCCCTCCCTCCAGAGACAATATGTCCATTAGCGGGGACAATAGACCCCTCAATAAGAAGCAAAGGATATGAAGTGCAAGTGCGGAAACAAGCTCTTGAAGCTAAACCAACGGCAAAAGAGGTTGCAGGTGGCCAAACCTTTCTCCTCTAAAATAAATCAGCAATCCTGCACCAGGGTTTAACTACAAACAGCTACATCTGGCACCTCGGAGGCACCCTCAATCATTTAAATCCTCCCACAGGAGCTTCTGGAGGCCCAGGATCAAACAATGCCCATAATGCATTGGTGAATGGTGAAGCGCCTGCTCAAGATGCACCAGAGCTACCAAGAGAAGGGGCGCACCCGATTCACCCTGTTCCATGCTTTGATGTATGTCAGGAGGTGTCACAAGCAGACCCCTTAGTATGGCAGGCCCCATTCCCATGGCAGGTGGTCCAAGAGAAGAGCAACATCTAGCCCCGCAGCCCTGTCCACCTGTAACACAGAAAGTTGCACCACCAAGCCCACCAGCACTCGCTACTTAAAACCTACAAGCACAGGGAACAAAATACCTGGTGGTATTGTCGAAGAAACAACTGCACTTAACAGCCCAAACGCCAAAGATCCGAAGTACACAACTTTAGTTTTACCCTGAATAGAAATCTAAAGGTCTTCAAGACATCTTAAATAGAGGCAGCATCCTAACTTTGTTCCATTCCAGACCTGGAACACATCAGAACACAAGAAATAGAGTCCTTACAATTCTTATGAAGACGAAACAAGCAGGAAAAAGATCTGACACTGATAACATGGGCCTTATCTACAATTACCCAAATCATCCAATTTAAAAAGTCACAATTATCCATAGACTGGGGAGCTAGGCAAGGGAATATTGAAACAACACCTACCGTTCCCCCTTGTTTCGGAGCCCAGCTGTGAAACATGGTCACGGCCAGGATTGCCACCCCCCCAGGCTTCAGAAAAAAATAACCCCATATTCCACTTTGAAGGGCATTGAAGGTGTAATCCTTAATCCTATCCTCAAGTACAACCACTCTACCCTTGAAAATTAACATAACCAAAGAGGATAATCACAAAAACACTTTGTTATTGTATTCCAACGGGCTAGAGTATTGTCAGCACCCGTGTACAAGGGCCCGCTGACTGGTGGATTGAAGAGATGGGAGACCCGTAGGCCTACTTTATAGGTGCCCAAAACTATTTTGGTTGTCTTTTTTTGTGCCAAATAAGAGTTATCATACCTTTTCTCGTTTTGTGCTTTAACACCTTATATTAAAATACGCCTTTTAATGGACAACCAGTGTGCAGGTGGCATGAGAATCCAAGCCTCCAGCTTGTGGTCAGTAAATCCAATGAATCTTAATCCACCACTTTTCCAAATGCTAGAGGACTAGATTGGCTCACCCTCAGACAATACAAGGATACCACCTCCTTTTGGACAGAAGTCAGGTCACCGAGAGATCCTCCAAATCCCCCCAAAATGCAGCATTCAAGATTTGTTCAGCTGGAATAGAAGAAAACATAAATACAATTACACAGATCTATAAACCTCATAAGAGAGCAATCCAGAAAGACATGCAGAATTTGAGAAATCGCATCTCTCCAAACAAAGATTCCCCGAGTGATAAAATACAAAGAGAACCCCGTCAGGGTAGAACAAAAACATTGTGTGTGGAGTTAGGCAGGTAAGAAACAGTGTTGGTGTTTAGTGCCTCACTTATACTAATATGAGCAGCTGACATTTCGTCTGGAGTGCGCTCCCACATTGGCTGCAAAGAACGTTAAAGCATGTCTGCATTTTTGTACAAGTACGGATACTCCAGTGCACCAAAAAGATGTCAAGCTAGCATTCTCATACATGATCAGAATTATACCTTGAATTTTGGACAACCAAAAATTGCCCACTTATAGCTATGAAACACTTCCTACTTGGAATAGTTACTCTAGGTTTGCTTCCACCTGTTGTGAGTTTCAGAGCTAGATCTTTGTTCCCTCAGTACTGCAGTGGGAACTATATTTGCCATTATTTTAATGACTTTGTGCGAACAGTTGTGCACCCGCTAGATTTGTCAGCGACATTCAGTCATTAGTAAAACACTGCACATGGAGATAGCAAGAAAGGTTCCTTTTGCGGGTGGCCACATTCACAAGGGAAGCATACCTGTGCAATGTGCTCTACATGTGCTCATTAAATAGAGCTGCTTAAAGGTCAGTGTCTCTCCAGAGTTCCTCTTCCGCTCTGTGGTCGAAGAGGCAGTGCATGCTGGGTGAGACACAGTGCATGCAGGCAGCAAATATGTCCTCTGCACATTCCCAGACCCTCTACACTGACACTGATGAGACCATGATGCTGGTGTATAAGATATTTATGGCCAGGTCTAAACTGGGGTGGCATGGTGAGCAAAAGAATGATGGATTTAACCCAGATCTCTTGACTGGGGGTGAATGTTTTGATTTGTTCTGCATTCCGTCCATCAATTGTGTGTCTTAAGATATTTATTGCTACACCTAAGTTAGGATTTGCAAAGAATTTCAACGGATTTTCGTGGATGGAGCTAAGGAGGCCCGTCCAGGCACGTAGTTCCTGAACCCTTGTCCATGTTGGTGAAGAGCTAATAATTGAGGACGTTAATTTAACAACAGATATGTAGTGCGTAAAATATCAAATTAATGATATTTCATACATTTTGGTATTAATGGAACCTATTTACTTGGAAAGGTTATATTGTTATGGTCAATGCACGAGTCGAGGAGCTGTGTAGTGCATGGAGTGCCATGTGGCTGCCTTATAGTGTAAGTAACTCTTTCTTACACACCTATCGGCATAAATTATTTATATTTAAGGTTTAGCACATTTAATGTATAAAAATGTTTCTGTGCGGTAGGTATTTTTAAAAGGAATTTAAAGGATATTCACAATCTGAATCATTTTGGTTCTCATTGTTGTTTAATTGATTCCCCTTCAAAGAAAACACATGCAAGCTGTTTCCAAACCCACCAAATAATAGACATGACAGAACATACCAGTAAAGAGTGCATTTATTCATCGATGTACCTAACTATATCAAGTCCATGTTTGCCACATTTCACTTAATCTGTAGTCAGCAGTGCGTTTTTCTATGGATTTTCTGTGGTATCAGATCGTCTTTATCTGATAGAGACTTCTAGCTGCAGATTCCTTACCTTAGATGTGTCCCCAGGTGTCAGACTAAGGTGTTACCAAAGGTAAGTAACTTTTTTTCTAATATGGTAAAACATATTTGTATACAGTATTAGATATTCTGGTGTTTTATGTGACCATACCAATTTCTCACCCATCATAAAATATTGACAATAGCTCACTTGTTTATCTCAGTGAGACATAGTAAGATCTCTGTTCTGCACATCTTACCACCTTACGTGGCCATATTAAAAGACTAAGGGCCAGATGTATGTCAGATTTTTGCATGCAAAATGGGTTTTACACCCATTTGCGCATGCAAAAAACCTGTGGGCCATGTACTAACCCTATTTTGCTAGTTGGAAATACTTTGCGACTCGCAAAATAGTGTTTAGTGACTCGCTATTAGTAAGGCACGTTCCCTTCCTAATAGCGACCCCAAAGGCTATGTAAGATTGTTTTGCAACCGCAATTGCGGTCGCAAAACACTCGCAGTTTACCACCCTTCTCAGAAGGGTGGTAAAGCACTCGCAAACGGAAAGGGGTCTCCAGGGGAACGCATGCGCAAAAATGTTTTAAGGGCAGGCTGTGGTCCCAGGGAACAAAGCCAGCCCTTAAAAAATGGAAAGTGACATTTTTATTTTTTTAAATGCATCCAGTTTTCCTTTAAGGAAAACGGGCTGCATTAAAAAACTGCTTTATTTAAAATCAGTCCCAGCCATGGAGGTCTGCTGACGCCAGCAGGCCACCATCCCTGGGAGTGCCAGCCATTCCCAATGGGGGGCAAATTGCGACAGCCTCATTAAAATTCATGAGGCATGCAATTTGCTACCCTATTGGAAATCGCAGTGTCTCAGACACTGATGTACATTGACTTTTGCGACTCGCAAATTGCAGCTCCCAATTTTTCGCAATTTGCGAGTTGCAAAAGTCAATGGTCGTACATCTGGCCCTAAGCGATGCGCGCCCCAGAGGCAAACAGTAGTGGCTCCTCCGCTATGGCTGAGGAGCGTCGACCCCCATAAACGTCAGGAAAAGAGAAGAAAATCCACACTTGTTTTATTTCTCCTTTCCTGCCAGGTCTTGGGGGCGGGACCTGGGGAATGATGGCACTGAGGGGAGTGGTAGTGCACTCCCTTCACTGTGCATGATGGCTTGCCCAGCCATCTCAGGATGGCCAAGCCATCATGCACAGTGAACCTATCTACAACCCCTCCTGCATTGCTGGGGCTGGAGAGAGGAGGCACAGACTCCCAGTCTGTCCTGAAGCGTTGATTGAGGACACTCAGGCCAATCCTGAAGCTGCTCTCATGTGAGAGCAGCTTCAGGATTGGCCGCAGGGCATTCTGGGAGCCTGTGCCTGAAGCAGAGGAGCGAGACCCAGCCAGCTGAAGGTAAGTTTTTTTTTAAAAATGTTATTCTTTTTTATTCTCCTATTCTCCCCCCTCCCTTCTTGACCCCTATGCCAACCTCAAGCCCGCCTGCCACTCGTCCCAAACACCGGGGGATGATGGCACTGAGCGGAGTGATAATGCACTTCCGTCACTGTGCATGATGGTTTGTGCGGCCGTCTCAGGCAGGCCAAACCATCATGCTCAGTAACCGTATCTATAACCCCTGCTGCATTGCAGGCTCCCAGTCTGTCCTGGAGCGTTGATCGAGGACACTCAGGCCAATCCTGAAGCTGCTCTCATGTGAGAGTAGCTTCAGGATTGGCTGCAGTGCATTCTGGGAGCCTGTGCCTGAAGCAGAGGAGCGGGACGCAGCCAGCTGAAGGTAAGTTTAATTTTGTTATTATTCTTTTTTATTCACCTGCCTCCTTGACCCCTATGCCAACCTCAACACCACCCGCACGCCCCTCGTCCCAAACCTGGGCCGCTACTGGAGGCAGAAGCCTTTGTTTCAGAAAAGAAATCATGCATGTTCCTGTTTGTGGTGGGATGTATTCTAATAACTGACCATCTTTTGTGTTTCTGCTGTGAGCTAAAACTGCGTGGAAGCATAAGGAACCCATCTACAAAGAAATTTTAAGCCATACAGCTATAACATGTTTATAAGGCACAAGGTATTGATGGGAATGTTGCCTCCACACTTTGTTACCCAGTAAGTGAATGCCAAGTCCATTGACCTATCACTTCCCAAAGATCTCTCTCTGGAACCACAGGATGTCTCAGCCTCAGACTATTAGATATCTCACTATGATCTGTTCAATGTATTCTGAGTCAAGACAACGGATGACATTTCTCTTTCATAAAAGGCTCTGTTAGGTTACACTAAAGTAACTTACAGAGGGCTTTCATGAAAACACTGCAAATCTATTGCTGAGCAGGCTGGGTCTGGGCTCCTGAGAAACCAGGTCAGTCCAGGAGAGAACTGCTGATAACACCTCCTGGGACAGCGATCATGTCAAGAGTCCCCTTCAAAGCTCCTACTATGGTTCACAGAATCTTCCTTGAGAATAGTTTCTCCCGTCACTTTGCCAAATAGTCATGATACAAGGCTAGCCATCACCTATACTTCAGCGATTCCTAACTGTTCCCTTTCGCAAAGGTGTAAACAGCTCTCCCATCTGTTTGCAAAGCAACAGAGATCACCCCCCTCCCCACCTTGTGTTCGATAGAGGCTTTTAAACTTCTAGCTTTCTTGACCCATCAACCCAGGTAACAGATGGCCACCTTGTGCATAGGCTGCATTCGGTTTGCTGTACCAGCATTGTGATTCGTCACTACATCAGCCCATCGAATAGCGAGCCATATGGTGCAAAATTGTAACCGTGTAATACAGTCAGTCCTGATTTAAAAACAGTGGCATAAAGGCGCAGATATGTTTGCCTTAACGTTTTCAGCTTGGTTCATGAATAATGCTAAACATACCATTGGACGGAGAGAGTAGCCTTACTTTTGACAGTCAGTCTTCTTTTCCCCCTATAAATGGAAGCAGGCACCAGGGAGTTTAGTGAGAATCTACAGCAATACCCCAGGGGCCCTTTTTTTGCTTTTTTGATCACCCTGATTTCCTCGATCCTCTGTTACTTGCGTTTACATAGTATATTTGTATCATATGTGTTGCCACATTACAAACCTCAGAACTGCAGTCCTTGCCTTCTCTGCTGTCAAACGTCTGTCAACTCTCACATGTAGATTACTACTCTAAAGCGCTCTTACCATGTGTACTATGGGAAATTTGGATATATCCTTTGCTGTTCGTAGTGGTGGCTGTCAGTTGGCTTGTGCTTCAGTAAAAAAGTACGATTTATGTATTTTGCTTTGGTTTTTGAAGAATCGTTGGTTGGAAACAGGTGTGGCCAATTGCAGTCACCCCTCAGTTGTTCCCTGTGGTGCTTTTCTTGATTGCCCCTAGTGACTTAAATTCTCTCCGTAGTGGGGAGATGTTCTGCCAACCCTTGAATTATTCCTCCCCCTTTCATGCCCATTCTCACATGTTGTCTGTTTTTGTGGTCTCACCTGTTTTTATCTAGTTTCTGTCTTTATCTGGTTGCCTTACTGGTGCCCTAGCCTCTATCGCCCACTTTCCCCCCCCCCCCCAGTTCTCTGTCCCTTCCCCACTGAAAACAGAGTTAGGACTTAGGGCCATATGTAGGTACCTAAATACCGGTCGGTAACGGCCGAAAATCGGTAAATATCCCGTTACCGACCGGTATTTAGGCAATTGAGATGTAGGTGGCAGGATTACAGGATTCGGTAATTTACCGAATCGGAATTTGAAGAAATCGGTAAAATACCGATTCGGTAAATTACCGAATCCTGAAATCCAATGTAGGGGGCACTCAAGTGAGTGCATTTTAGGTGTCTGGATTCGTTATTTACCACCAACTATAAGTTTTTTGATGGTAAATAACGAAAACCTTTAAAAAAGCAATTTTGTGCTTTTTGACAAGTGCCATGTGGCAGACATACATGCCCTTAGGGCATGTATGTGCACCACATGTGCACACATGCACAATTCAGGGGTGCAACAGGGTGTCAATGTGACACCCTGCCACCCATGAATATGCTCCCCCTATTACCGATTCGGTATTTACCGAATCGGTAATTGTGAATGGCTTCCCATTCATTCCTATGGGCCTCCAGGCCCATAGGAATGAATTGGAAGGGATGCATTATTACCGAATCGGTAAATACTGATTCATAAATACCGAATATTACCGATTCGGTAATAATTACCGAATGTTTACCTACATTCTATTTACTGATTCATAAATACCGAATCGGTAAAATTCGGTATTTATGAATCGGTAAATATATCTTACCTACATATGGCCCTTAGTGTTATAAATCTTGATTAAAAAAGGAAAATTACCTTTTTCCTACTTCCTTGCCTTCCCCTCTGCAGTTAGCCATGTCCCCTCTCCCATTTCTCTTTCGCTGTCTTTCCCTCCACTTTGTTCTTTTCTTCACTTTTTTAATTTAAACTCTGTATTGGTTCTAATACAGCACATTTTCTGCACTGTTTTGTTAAACATTATTTGGGTACTGATTTTTGAGTAATTGATTTCAAATTACAGCTATCTGATATTTTTGATGGTTACCCCCATATGTGCTACTGATTCTTGTTAGAGAATGGGAATGTACTTTAGTATGACATTCGTGATTTATAGTCCTTTTTCAGTTTTAAACACAAAGTAATTTGTTTTATACTACAAACTGCAACTCCTGACACCTTGCGCAGGAGCGGATTGGGATATCAGCTCAAGTGACGCCTCACATAGCTTTCCATGTTGAACTTTTTCCAAATTTCATAATGTTGCTTCATTTCCCAACCATCCTATCTCGTGGAATTCGAAATTAAAAAGAGCAGCAAAACACACTTAGCCTTACAGCACCTCTGGTGTTTTTCTTTGACCTGACCTGTGTGTACCATCTTGTGGTGACAGTTTTTAAAGAGGGGAGCACTTGAATGTAGAATGATAAAATTTAATATTTGTTGATTTATAAGCGTACTTTACATTCCAACGTGGACAAAGTAGATTCGCCAAACTGCCATTCATTCACATAGTATCAGGGGCGCCCTATTGTTTTATTATTCTAAGCTGTGGCTAACCAGGTGCTTTAAGTAGTTGGGGGAACATAGAGATATTCCATTACCTTATGTGGGTGCTTGTAATCCCACTAATGCTGAATTTTTTAAAGCATAATTCAAGCCGGCCACTAGCAATTTTTTTTAACCATTGTCTTTTGTTAAATCTTTAAAAAAAGGTACGTCAGTTAAACAAACTGTGCACATCATGAGCAATCGACAGATCTGTAAAGCAAAGCATTTTGTGTAAACATGGCTGATACACATTTACAAAATTAATAAAGGTACTTCAAGAAAGAAGTGATTCTGGATGTGCAACCAGGTTTGTTAGAAAAGAAGTAACCTCTGCAATACTCAGAACCCCTTCATACAACAAGGTGCTCTAATGCAAATGTGTCAGTTTCTAGGTTCATCAGTGTCAAATACTTGTCATTTGACACAAAATATAGTATGGTTATGAGAGACAAGGGAACCCGAAAGTAATACACTAGGGACCTTGGGCATTAACTTATTACAAAAAACAGTGGACCCTAGTAATTGGGGGATTAAGATAAGGATAGACACAAACTAAATAGTATGTTCGAGGCATATGAGCTGCAGATTGTACACTTAGCATAGATCGCCATCTGGTGTTGGGCCCGGATGTTTGCAGTTTGTTTTTGTTCTTTGGACAGTCTTTGGAAGTCACGAGTTCGGTGACTCCTCCTTCGGTCCGTACTGCGCATGGGCTTCGGCTCCATCCTCAGATTGTTTTTTTCCGCCATCGGGCTCGGATGTGATACTTCGTGCTCCGGCTTCGAACTTCTACGGTTCCAGCCTCGACGGAAAATCCTCGTTTCTTCGAGTTTTCTTCATCATCATCTTCATCCCTCGAAGCGGCACTTTTCTCCATCCCGTACATCGGCACCGGCCTTCGGGCCCTCCTCGACTCCGGTCCCGGCCGATGGAAAGGACTCCGTTCAAAAAGTGCCCAAAATGTGAGTCTAAATTTCCCCACACCGACCTCCATCAGGTGTGTAACCTTTGCCTCTCTCCAGAACACGAGGCCAGAGACTGCCCCGCCTGTAAGTCTTTTCGATCAAAAAAGACCATCCGGGATCGAAGAGCTCGACGCACCATGGCGCACTCATCGACCGCAGCTCCACCGAACATCTTCGGAGACGACGCCGAAGCTTCGGGGCAACTACACACCGAGCAGGAGGACGACGTCGTCAGCGCTTCCGAGGCCGACGACTCCGACGTGGAGGACATCACACCGGCGCAGCGGGTCGTGAGTACTGTACCCCCTCCCACCCCCGCGCCCAAAACCAAAGAGACTCCGGTTACACCCTCGCCTGCAGGCCTGGGAAAAACCAAGCACACAGCTTCTATCACCCCACCTTCGGGCCCGGTGTCGAAGCCTCAAAAGTCTCACGGCAGCTCGGGCTCGAGCCAGCCGACGCCTGGTGCCGAAAAACACCATCCGGCACCGAAGAAAGTGATACCCAGCTCGACTCCGAAGCCACCGGTGCCGAAGCCTGGGCTCTCGGTGCCGACCAAACACAAACACAAATCTGTCGGCACCGACGCTCCGGCGCCGAAAACTCCTTCGATGCCGAAAAAACCGGAGGCTCCCAAAAAGCATGGCGCACAGAAACCATTGAAGCCCTCGGCTCCGAAACCATCGGCGCCAGCGGACGATTCGGCGCCACTGGACCTCTTTACACCAGACCCTTTGCAAAAGACTCTATCTAAAGATCCAAAGACTGGGCTATTGACTTTAATTGTCAAAAAAAGACGTCTTGACACACCGGCTCCTCCTCCACCACCCAAGCGGAAGGACTCTGCTACTTCTCCTCTCAGAGTACCCTCCCCATTACCTCCTCCTCCGCCTCCTCCACCTCCTCCACCCCCTCCCCCTCCCAGGTCTCGGCCACCCTTACCTTATCACTCCCCGACCCCGTCCCCAGATCCGGATTTCGGGGATCCACATTATGACCCAGCGGACGCCCCAATGGACCCCACTCCACCGGGGACCCCAGACCCATGGGAAGACTACCATAACCCTGACATACCTGATATGCCTCAGGACGACCTATACCCATCCAGACCGTCTCCTCCAGAGGACTCCTTAGGTTTTCACCACTTACTGCAGAGAGCAGCACACTACCATGGGGTGCAAATGTATAGTGAACCAGTGGAAGACGACTTCCTACTGGACACATTTGACATTCAGGACAAGTCCACGTCTATCTTGCCCATGCTTAAAGGTGTCACCAAGCATGCTGCAGAGGTGTTCAAAGACCCTGTCAGGGCCAGGGTATTGAACCCTAGAATAGAAAAAAAGTACAAGGCGGCACCCACAGACCCTGCATACATCAAGGGCCCTGCTCCCTTAGATTCCCTAGTTGTGTCCACAGCTAGAAAGCGGGCTAACTCCCAGTCCTCAGGAGAAGCCCCACCGCCAGATAAAGAATCCAAACTTCTAGACGCGTCTGGCAAACGCACCGCCTCCCAAGCTGCAAACATGTGGCGCATTGCAAATGCACAAGCGCTACTTGCGCGCTATGACAGAGCACACTACGACGAGCTTGAGGCTCCTATGCAGCACCTCCCCGAAAAACACAAACGCAAGGCTCATGACCTAATACAGGAGGGTAAACTAATTACTAACACCTCTATTAAGTGTGCCCTCGATGCAGCTGACACTGCTTCTAGAGCCATAAACACTAGTGTCCTGCTTCGTCGTCATGCCTGGCTCAGGATCTCAGGTTTCAAGCCTGAAGTCCAGGCGTCCATACTAAATCACCCCTTTGACCAACAAACTCTCTTTGGGCCAAAGGTGGACGAAGCATTAGAAAAGATGAAAAAGGACACAGACACAGCAAAGTCTATGGGGGCACTACAATCACAAGCCCCCAAGCGCTCCTTTCGACGCTCATCCTTTCGTAGCACAGGCAGAGGCTACTCCACCGATAGCGCCTCTACCTCCTACAAGTCCCCTCCTCAAAATACCTTTTCAAAGGGCAACCAAAGGGGTGGTTACAGAGGCAACAACAATAAGGGCAGGGGCAAAACTAACACCACCCGTTCTGCCACCCCGCCCGCACAATGACTTCCCTTCGCTCCCCCCAGACCATTCCACTCCAGTCGGGGGCAGACTACAAAACTTTATACACGCATGGGAGTCCATAACATCGGACAAATGGGTGACCCAAATTATTCGGTCAGGGTACTGTCTCGAGCTAACATCTACCCCACCCAATATCCCACCAAGACACCGTCCAATGTCTCAAGAACATTCCACACTACTCAAACAGGAGGTGCTCTCCCTCCTCCAAAAACACGCTATAGAGCAGGTCCCCGTCAATCAGCAAAATCTAGGGGTCTACTCTCTGTATTTCCTGATACCCAAGAAAGACGGGACCCTGAGGCCCATTCTGGACCTCCGGCCTCTCAATGCATACATACATTCAGACCATTTCCACATGGTCACCCTACAACAAGTCCTCCCTCTCCTCTGTCAGGGAGACTTTCTCACTACCTTGGATCTGAAAGACGCATACTTTCACATTCCTATACACCCTTCTCACAGGAAGTACCTCAGGTTCGTGGTGGACGGTCAGCATTACCAATTCACGGTTCTCCCCTTCGGGGTCACCACCGCACCACGGGTGTTTACCAAATGCCTAGCGGTAGTAGCAGCACACCTCAGACGTCAACAGATTCACGTCTTCCCCTACTTAGACGACTGGCTGATAAAAGCCGCGTCCTACCATCAATGTGTGCAACATACAAACAGCACCATCCGACTTCTCCACCAGCTAGGCTTCACGGTGAACTACCAAAAGTCCCACCTCATACCATCTCACACAAAGCAATATCTCGGGGCCACTATAGACACCTCCAAAGGTATTGCCTATCCAAACTCAGCCAGAATCGCAAGCATACAAGCCTTGCGCAAAACATTCCTTCCTCAACACTCTCTTCCAGCAAGAGTGTTTATGAAGCTCATAGGAATGATGGCGTCTTGCATTTTCATAGTGCCCCATGCAAGACTTCACATGCGTCCACTTCAAGAGTGCCTAGCACAACAGTGGAACCAGGCCCAGGGTCAGCTGACGGATCTGGTGTTGGTGGACGGCCGCACCCATCACTCTCTGCAGTGGTGGAACACCACAAACCTTTCCAAAGGGCGGCCGTTCCTGGACCCGGTTCCTCAGGTCATTCTAACAGCGGACGCATCGCTCTCCGGCTGGAGAGCGCACCTCTTACACCTCACCATGCAAGGTCTATGGACGCCACAGCAAAAATCGCTCCACATCAACCATCTGAAGCTCTTGGCAATCTTTCTAGCCCTAAAATCTTTTCAAAAACAGATTTCGGGCAAAGCAGTCCTCATTCGCACAGACAACATGACTGCAATGTATTATATCCAAAAACAGGGGGGGACACACTCTCCCCAGCTCTCCCGCTTAGCCCAGAGTATATGGAGATGGGCAATTCCCCAAAACATCTTTCTCCTGGCACAGCACGTTCCAGGCGTACAAAACACCATGGCAGATCTGCTCAGCAGACAAACGCAACAACTACACGAATGGGAACTGCATCCACAAGTTCTTCACCCATTCTTCCAACAGTGGGGGCATCCTCAGATAGACCTCTTCGCCACCCACGAAAACAAAAAATGCCCAAGCTTCGCCGCCAGATACCCACACCCATTGTCCAAAGGCAATGCGATATGGATGAACTGGTCAGGCAAATTTGCATACGCCTTTCCACCTCTCCCACTAATTCCGTTAGTGGTAAGGAAGCTACAACAGCACTCCCTCACACTCATTCTGGTAGCCCCAACATGGGCCAGGCAGCCGTGGTACACCACACTACTACAGCTATCGGTGGTGCCACATCAAAAACTGCACCTGTCCCCATGCCTCCTAACCCAGAACCATGGAGAAATCAGGCACCCGGACCCAGCTCAGCTCAACCTGGCGATCTGGCTCCTGAAATCTTAGAATTTGGATACCTTAACCTTCCCCCTGATTGCATGAACATCATCATGGAAGCCAGACGTCCTACCACTAGAGCATGCTATGCCGCAAAGTGGAAAAGATTTGTAATTTACTGCCGTAACAATACAATCAACCCTTTAGATGCATCCATACAGCACATCATATGCTATCTGCTCCATCTTCACAGGTGTAACCTAGCATATTCATCCATACGTCTACACCTAGCAGCGATTGCTGCTTATCTACAAAACAGACAGCATTTATCACTCTTCAGAGTACCTGCTATTAAAGCCTTTATGGAAGGCCTTAAACGAGTAATTCCTCCCAGGGCACCACCTTCCCCTGTGTGGAATCTAAATGTAGTTCTTACACGGCTAATGGGTCCACCCTTCGAACCAATGCATAAATGTGAGCTACAGTTCCTCACCTGGAAAACAGCTTTCCTCGTAGCTATCACTTCCCTTAGAAGGGTTGGTGAAATACAAGCGTTCACTATACAGGAACCCTTCCTACAAATACATCACAGCAAGGTCATACTTCGTACAAATCCGAAGTTTCTGCCCAAGGTCATTTCCCCCTTCCATCTCAATCAATCGGTGGAATTACCTGTCTTTTCCTCGCAACCTCAATCTGTTGCAGAAAGGGCCTTACACACACTTGATGTTAAAAGGGCTTTGCTGTACTACATACAAAGAACGCAACCTTTCAGAAAGACTAAACAGTTGTTTGTCTCCTTCTCTCCACCACATAAAGGCAACCCCATCTCTAAATCAGGGATAGCTAGGTGGATTGTAAAGTGCATACAAATTTGCTATCAAAAGGCAAAAAGAACATTATCTGTTCCACCTAAAGCCCACTCTACTAGAAAGTTAGGGGCTTCTATGGCTTTTCTAGGGAACATACCCTTAGATGACATCTGCAAGGCAGCCACATGGTCAACACCGCACACCTTCACAAAACATTACTGTGTAGATGTGCATTCCAAGCAGCAAGCTAGTGTGGGCCAGGCTGTACTAAAGACACTTTTTCAAACCACTGCAACGGATACCGGTGGTCGCCGCTAAGGTTGGGTACTGCTATATAATCTATGCTAAGTGTACAATCTGCAGCTCATATGCCTCAAACGGAATATGCTACTTACCAGTATGCATCTGTTCTTGGCATGTAGAGCTGCAGAGTTGTACACGCCCACCCGCCTCCCCGGCTACCTGTATCCGTTCCAGTCCATCTTATTTAGATACAACACACATGGGTTTCTCACTGTTATTACTACGCTCCATCATTTCCCTGTTGGCGAAAAACAATCTGAGGATGGAGCCGAAGCCCATGCGCAGTACGGACCGAAGGAGGAGTCACCGAACTCGTGACTTCCAAAGACTGTCCAAAGAACAAAAACAAACTGCAAACATCCGGGCCCAACACCAGATGGCGATCTATGCTAAGTGTACAACTCTGCAGCTCTACATGCCAAGAACAGATGCATACTGGTAAGTAGCATATTCCTTATGTCCTTTGTCCAGCCGGACAGGAATTTATTTGGCGATGCACAAAATCAGAAAGTAATGTCAAGGGGGCACAGCCCGTGACCTACAGTGAACAAGACAAAACAACAAATATAGGCAACAGCGAGCAAATCGGTCTGTATACTTATAATCAGTGAACAGGCTTGATTATAATTTGAGTGACCATTGTACATAGCATTCACAAGCATATTCAGTACATATGATCCTATTGTGTAGACGACGTTTCGATGCCGAAAAAGGAAATAAATGGCATCATCTTCAGGACAAATATATAAATCATGTTTGTCTTGGAATTATAAACAATTTGCCTTTCATGCAAGGCTGGTCCATAAAGCGGGGAAGGTAGTTCAGGTAGAGAAAGATTAAGACCATCAGTGGTGCGTCGATATCAGGATATCCCGCGTATTTATCAAGGAAACCGTCCAGATCACGGCTCAAGTGGTGCCGGTTGCAGAATCGCAGGACGCGGCATCTCTGGCGGGATCACAGGGACCTATAGTGTAGTTTCTAGGAGGAGTTTCACACCTCATTCACACCATATCAAGTTAAAGAACAGACTGGGAGAAGCTGAAGAGTTAATGCACATTAGCCTCCAGGAACTTCAGGCAGGGAAAAGGTAACTTTTAAAAAGTTAAGTTTCCTTAATATTTATTAAAAATACGACTTCACCATTAACTTGGATTTTTAATAACTATTTAAAATATTCTTTGATTATTTTTCTATCTGGTTCCATTCCTGAACTACAGAATTAGTATTTGAATCTACAGTTTGATTTTCAACATAGCACAGCTAGGCCTGCCACAGTGAAAATTACTTTTAAGGGAGTTGTCACTGTAGGACGCAGGCTAACAATGAATTGCTCACTCTTACATTCAATAGCTCTTACCCATTTCACCACAGCACAGCATATTTGAGAGCACAGAGGATTGTAATAGACAGCCATCTATTACACTTTCATTTTCAGTTTTTTTTAAAGTCCTCATATACCTTCCATGGAATAAGCATCCTCTCCGTCTAGTCCGTCCTAACTGCTTATATCTTGTGGTCCGATCTTAGCTGATGTTCTTACGAGACCCAGCCCGCGCTGTACATCATAAGCTGACCAAGAGGTGTAATCATTGGATACATTGGTCCAACAACAACCCGCTATTCAGAATCTAAAAAGTTCCAGAATAACCCAAGCTCGGTTCTTTTCCTATAGCACTTGACCTTTTGATTTAAGTCTCTAAAATATCTTACTGAGTTCCACCAACCTCTCTATGTAGGGGGTGCCGCCTGGCGCCTATTCTTTACAAATTTCCCTTCTTGCTAAGAGAATCAAGTAAAACACAAATTTGTTTTGCAACACCGAGAGGCCATCCACCCCCTTAGGCGGCAACACAGTACCAAACAGGATTACAGAGGGCTTACCTCCACTTCTTTGCCCAGTGCGTCTGACAAGGTCTTACCCACATTGTCCCAGAACTCCTTCAGCAGCAGACAGGTAGCAAACATGTGTATGTCGTCCGCCTCCTGGAAGCCACATCTTGTGCATCTGGCTTCTCCACTACCCCTTTTTTTGGACAGCTTGAGTGGGGACCAATAGATCCTGTGGAGTGTGAAAAAGTGGTTTCTCCTTAGTGCAGCAGTTTAATCAATGAGTAAAGCATATGTAAAGATACTTGCCATAGGTTTTTCAGCTCCTTGTCAGGCAAGCATTTCTCCCAGACCAGGTGAGGGTACTCCAGCTTCCTGTCTGCTGCAGAGAGGAGATAACTATACCAACGCGCTATTTCCTTTTTCTTTGGATTTTGGTATTGCAGGTCGTCGTCCATTGAGTTGTCCAACGGGGGATGCCACTGTTGGTTCTTGCACCACGTTGAGATTTGATAGTATTTAAATCTAGATAGCATGCCATTAGTCAGATTTTTCCAGGTATCCCAGGGCAAACAGGTATCTCCTTCCACTATATCCTTCCAACGTGTAACACCCGCATCATTTAGGGGCTGAGCTAAGGTGTCCAAGAGGCACTCAGGTGTTCCTGGAGAGTCCCACACGGGGGCCCATTCGCTATAATAGAGTATACCTAGACTTAAACTGCAATCGGCCCACAATTTAGCAGCGGCATATAAGACTTTCAGACGGATCTTTTTAAAAAATTTGGCGGCGCTGAATTTGTACCCTCATCTGGGCTTCCCATCAGAATAGCCTTAAACATGCTACCAATCAAAGTATTGTCTGGCCTGAGAGGTAGCATCCTACAGTTCTTTAATTAATATGCCCAACAGTTCAATTTCAAGTCTGTTAGGCCCAGGCCACCCTGCAAAAGCTTGCATCTTAATTTTGTCCAGGTTAACCTGATCCCCTTGCCAGCCCATATAAAAGCAGAGAACCTTCCCTGAATTTTAGCTAGAAGGCTTTTATCAAACACCAGCGGGATATTATTAAATGAATAGGCAAACTTAGGCAGGACACACATTTTAATCAAGTTTGTCCACCTATAGTGTGTAAGAGGGAGACTCTGCCATCTTTTCAGGAGTGTTAACTTCCTTGGAAACTCTCACTAAGTTTACTTTAGACACTTCTTTTAGCTCCTGTATTATAGTTACTCCTAAATATCTCATCTCCTTTGATAACCTTACCCCCTGCACTGCCAAGTTCCAGGCCATAACTTCGGTCTTATCATTGTTAACCTCATATCCAGATATTTTCCTAAAAGCCTGCACTTCAGTGAATAGCTCTGGTAGGGCTTGGTTGGCATTAGATGAAAACTTAATCAAGTCATCGGCATACAGGGCTAGCTTCCTTGCAAAACCGTTTACAACAAAAGGCGGTATTTCTTTATTTTGCCTTAAACTTTGGGCCAGGGGCTCAATATTTAAATCAAAAAGAATAGGTGACAGTGGACACCCTTGTCTTGTGCCACACTCTATTGGTACCGGAGTTGTAAGGTTGCTATTAACGTCAATTGGGGCCCGTGGGGTTTTATAGATTTTCTTAAGGAACTCTCTAAAAGTCTCATCAAAACCAAAAGCCTTCAATGCTGCACTCAAGTAGTGCCGATTAATGCGATCAAAGGCTTTTGCTGCGTCTAGGGTGATGACCGATAACGGGGCACTGTGTGTCATTGCCAGGTCTATTGACCCAATTAAAGTAAGAACCAGATCTTTCATCTGCCTCCCATGTTCAAATTTGCTAAGGTAAACCTTATGGTAGTCCATGCTCACTCGATCAAAAAAGTTGCTTTATCAGTGTAATCTTTTATTGCTTATGTGGTTGTGAATGAATTACCTTAATAAACCTTAATCATAAAAAAACTACTTCCATGGAGCCAGCTATAAAAAATGCATGCAGTATGTGGAATAATTATTAATCTTGCCTACAAAGCTCAGTGGGTTCTAACATACAATAGCAGAGGGGCTCAAAATTGCCACTCGATTGTTTCAGTCATATTACTGCACATTCCATCCCTGTGGTGCGTTTACTTATTTTGATGTGGGGAGAGTGCCTTGTCAATATCTGTTCCCCTCAATCTTATTTAGAAGCAGGTTTCATGAAAGCGACAAAGGAAACATATCTTCATCTTCAATTGGGTATTCTTCCATCTCTGCTCCACTTGCCTCCATGGAAACGACCACTGCCGCCTATGCGGAAAAACAAATGAGGATGTGCTACATTTATTGTACATATGCAAGAGACTAAAAAACGAACCCAGACTTCTGTTAACACCCACTCTAAAGATCAAGGGGGTAAGAACATGCAGGCAGGCAGTGCAAGCATGTTTCGAAGGCGGAGATGTTCAGTTGGCCTGTCGCCTCGTACGATTTATGGGCAAATTGGGAAAAATATTAAACACCAGAAATTAATTGCCTAACCTGGCATCCACCTTTGACAACCAATCATTAGCCACCACCGCTCTTGTTTCTCAGAGAACTATTTTGTCCATTGCTGACTTTGCACATTATCTGCTCCTGCTGCTTGTAGAACTATTCCCTTCACTGCTGACTCTACACATCGCAGCTGGACAATGACTATTAGCTTCCATTGATCTTGATAACTAGAGCACTATTTTAACACACTGCTGACTTTGCACATTGTCTGCACGTGCTGTACAGGGAGCTATTTTGCACTACGGGGTTTTTGCACATTGCCGTTGACCACGAAGCATTCATCCCCGTATCCTTGGACCTCTTGAGCTTAATTAACCCTTTTAACAATGTTAAACCATTTTTTAAAATGCTTTTTCTTATACATGGTCCACATGACGTATCTAGAGTCCCGGTGTAAAAGCAAACTGTAAACTTTGGTACACAATTATGGTTTTAACTTTGGAGAATTCAAATACTGCTGTTTTATCGTTGCAATGGTTTTAAGTAATCACGCATATAAAGATATTATTATTAATATCTGATACTCTGATAAGCGTGTTTTATAATCTCTTAAATTTCCCAATGGAGATAGTGTTCTGTGAGGTTAAATTGGCAAAATGTTCCACATTTGCAGTTAGTTTGATGATTTGCGCTGAATTTTTTAATAATATTGAGTAAAGGATTTCTCACAGATGACTAACTTATTTTTTCCATGTAGATAAGATTAGAAACAACACTTACGCCTGGATCATTGTGTTGCTGCAAAATGCAGGAGCACTCTGCACACCAACTAATTTGCATAAACATGGTGTGCTCAAATTAGTAGATGACCCATTTCACACCTCCATCCCTTCTGAGGCATGCAGACAGCTCATGTGTGCTATTTTCTCCCACTATTTACTGCAGGTTGTACCTGCAGTAAATCACAAGAGAAAATGCCCTGTAATTTGTGCCCATGCTGTGATCTCATTTTGGAATCAAATGGTAGTGTGCACCTAACTCCACCCCATCATGATCAGGGCAATGAGAAAAGAGCCACTTTTGCGTGGTCATCCTCATTTTTCTTGCAGTTTTTTAGGCTGAACTTTGAGGCACTGAATTCTGAAGAAGATCAGGACAGACCGGCTCAAGTCATCTTAGCGCGATTGGGCATGGAGAGTATGGCATTCCAAACTCCTGAGCATGAGCATCAGTTCGCCATTGAGGGTGCCCTTTCGGGAGGAACTTCTGTCGCCGCAAGAGGGCAGGGTGCTGCAGCTGACCCTGCACATTTGCATCTTCATGCATGGAGATTGAGTTGCGAAAGTTGAGGTTTTTCGATCTTTCACCCAAGGTATGCAATGTCATCTTGGCTGCCAGTTGGCCTTCCACCAAAACTGTGTACACATGCCATCAGGAAAAGTTTGTAACCTGGTGTTCCTTACATCACATGAACCTCCATTCTGCACTGCAGTCGGAACTGTTGCTGTTTGTTCTATCCTTAGCCTTGTAAGGCCTTGCACTGGGCACTGTTAAGGGTTATCTATCACCTATTTCTGCTTTTCTGCGGTTGCCGGATCAATCCTACTTGTTCATGTTACCAGTATTGACCCCTTTTGTGATTCGCCAATGGAAACTATCAAAATAGTCTTTCTAGTGGCCGTTATATTGGCCAGGAGGGTCAGCAAGCTTCAAGCTCTGTCCATTTTCCCTCTGTACACCAGCTTTTCCTGACAAATTGGTCCTTTGGACGCGTGCCTCTTTCCTGCCAAAGGTTGTCACCGCATTGCATGTTGGTCACAGCATCACTCTGCCTATATTTTTCGCTCCACCTCATCCTTTCAAGGAAGAGGAGGGACTCCATTGCCTGGAACCAAAAAACACTCTCTTGTCTACATTGATGGAGACCATTGGGTGGATGATCAGCTTTTCATCTGGTTCAATGGAGTGATAAAGGGCAAGGCTGTGCATAAGCAGATCTGGTATGCACTAGCTAAGAAGCAGCTTCCTAAAGGCTTGCAGGCCCCTTTCAATAGGGCCATGGTCGCAACTACTGCACTGAAATGCGGGGTACCTGTCCTGGACATCTGTCATGCAGCTACGTGGGTGTCACTCCACACGTTCACAAAGCACAGCTGCTTGGACAGTCAGGTCCGTTGAGATGGTCATTTTGCCTATTCGGTTCTCCATGATTTTCTGGTTTGAGCTACTTCGCAGGTCCTTCTCCAAGGAGGTATTGCTTGGTATCTATTATAAGGTGAGGAAACTGCGGTTAGAAGTCTCTGTCAGAAGAACCAGTTACTTGCCTTTAGTAATACCTTTTCTGGTAGAGAATCTATCAAACCATAAATTCCTCATCGACCTTCCCATCCTCCCTGCTCTGCGAACTGGGCTCTCCACCCTAAAGATCCCATTGGACACTACACACTGGTCAAACATTGTTAGTCACAAAATAAACTGATGTCAACGTGCTGGTTTGGCTCTTATGTGGCATTGCGACGTCACTTCCAATGCAGACTACACCAATGTGGAGCCTATTGACGTCACCTACTCATGTGCAGAGGTACTGCTCAAGATTTTCTGGAGCCAGTCTGACGACTGGGGAATATTCTAAGGTGAGGAATCTGCGGTTAGATAGAGCCTCTACCAGAAATAGCATTACTGATGGTAAGTAACTTGTTCTTCAGTCCTACCATATCACATTTCCTTTGATCATGCTACTTCATACTGGGGGGGCCTACATTGATCCCAGGGGGGGCGCCAGGCTCAGTCTAAAAGAAGCATTATGCTGATAACAGTGCTTGCTTTTAAGTGGAAAAATGAGCGGTAGTAAGCCACTCTGTAATGGGCCATAACTAACAACTTTTGAAATTTATATCCTATTTGGGATTATGTGTCAAAAGGGAAGGGACTCCAAATATTCTTCAAAACCCACAACCCCATTTCTAATAATCACACTGTGGATACTTTTACACGTTAGTAAGGCCGGCCTGCCCAGAATAGTATGATTGGCAAAACAGTAACATAACTTCACTGCAATATTTGAATAAGTCTAGACATATTTAAACATTGTCAATTTAATAGAATAATTGTGAAAAATTCTGAGGGGGACAATGATGATTTTATTTTTCCACTGGGGGACGCGGCATTAAAAAGTTTGAAGACCACTGCCTTAGATC
Source organism: Triturus cristatus (assembly GCF_964204655.1). Classification (NCBI taxonomy): domain Eukaryota; kingdom Metazoa; phylum Chordata; class Amphibia; order Caudata; family Salamandridae; genus Triturus; species Triturus cristatus. The sequence goes on from NC_140580.1 coordinate 958,384,577, forward strand.
TTCTATCTGAAAGAGACATTTTGTTATAGATTCCTTACCTTTAGAATTACCCTGAGATGTGAGACTGGATCCAGATAATGTTTCTTAGTAGTACCCCTGTGCGACGCTGGGTGGCATTGGTCGACACTGCGTCTGTCGTCGGAATCATGGTTGCCCGGATGATGTTGTGATGTCTACTTAGACGCCGCCCCTGCGCGTTGACGTCAGTTCTCGTCGGTTCTTTTTTTTTTTCTGTGGCAGCCTAGCACAGATCTGGAGCGAGCTATCCCTTTAGTCACTTTTTTACTAAAACTTTTTTGACGTCTTTGACTCCTGGTGCGTGAGCTATGTCCCACCATCGGACTGGGTACAAGACTTGCGAGGCTTGTCACAGGCTGATGTCTGTGACGGGCCCGCACCATGGGTGCCATTGGTGTCTGGGGCATGACCACGACCCGAAGTCGTGCTCTGACTGCTGGGCCATAAATCCAAAGTCTTTGCGGGAGCGGTCTCGAAAGCTTTTGGATGGCCAGCGGTCGACTATGTGTCGCTTCCGGTCTCATTCGAGAGAAAGTTCTTAAGGCCACTTACGGAGCCCCCACACCTCTTTGCAGGTCTTCGAGGTCTTTGGGTAAGTGCAAGAAGAAGAAGGCGAAGAAGCACCGGCACTCATTGCCTTCTTCCCATTGGTAGGCTGACACAACGCGGGACCTGGAGCATCGCCGCTCTAAGGCTCCGTCTCTGGTACCTCCTTCAGGGATGACTCCGCGCCTCCCCCCATTTCCGGAGCATCCCCTGCTCAACTTTGTCCATTTTACGAAGCCCTCCATTGTATCTTTGGGCAGCCCGACACCGTCGGCTTGCCTTTGGGTGTCCTGGGCGTTTGATGCCGGCGGAGGGCCCCCGCGGATCCGGACCGACGCCAGTCGATCTTACCTGACCTTCCCTGGCATCAGTCCCGGCGACAATGCCCCCGGTACCGACCATGCCCCCGGTCGACCCGTCCCCATCCTCACCCCAACGTCAGATCCGACACTGTAGGGTATTTCTGTTCCCCTGTTCATCCCTGGTGTTCCACTATCACCCAGAAGGTTGTGTTGAGGCCTGGGAGTGGACGCTGGACCCTTTAGCTGACCAGCTAGAAGAGCCAGAATGGAGAGAGGACCCTGGGTGACGCCAGTGGTCTGGACACTTCTCCAGACCTTGGCATACTTTCTCCCCCTATCGTGGCAATGGAGGAGGAAGCGTCCTACGCTGTGGTGGTGAGAAGAGCGGCTGAGGTCTTGGGCCTTGAGCTCCCTTCAGTGGCTGTCAGGACTAACTTCCTGACAGAGGTGCTTCAGCCTGCGGCATCCACTTCTGAACCCCTATTGCCCTTCAATGGAGCCCTCACTGACGTCCTTCTGGGCACCTGGTCCAAGCCCGGCACAGGGGCTCCTGTGGAGAGGACTATCGGCCGCCACCATTGCCCGGCCCCGGGCGACCCAGTTTTCCTCACCTGACAAATTTTCCCCCGAGAGCTTGGTGGTCCAAGCCTCTTCTTCCAAGGGTGCATTCCCTTCTGCTCCCCTAGATAGGGAATCCAAAATGCTGGATCACCTTGGGAAGCACACATTTTCGTCCTCCAGCTTAGCACTGCGGTCTGTGAATACTGCGTGCCTCTTGGACAGATACTCCCATACCATCTGGGACTCGGTTGTGCAAGTACTGCCTCAGTGTCCGGAGGAGGCCCGGCCCGTTCTCTTCCAGGCAGTGGCAGATGGGAGAGATGCAGCCAAATTCACCATCAGATGTGGACGGGATACCACTGACTCACTTGGCAGAAAGATTGCCATGTCGGTAGCCCTTCGGCGCTTCACCTGGTTGAGGACATCTGGCTTTTCGGGGGATGTCCAGTCTACCTTGATGGACATGCCTTTTGATGGCCGTCGGCTCTTTGGTGACAAAGCAGACTCGGCGCTGGAAGGCTTTAAAGATTCTCGGGCTACAGCCAGAACTTTGGGCCTTGCTGCGCCTTCCTGTCTACCAGTCTGCTTTTCGTCTCTTTTGTGGCTACAAAAGGAGTGTCCAGCCACGTCTGGCCCAGAGTAGCCACCGGGTCACGCAAGCTGCCCAGCCTCTGCATGGCTGCGGACGTGGGACCCAGCGACCTCGTGGGTCTGGGCACCAGCTGGCGGGCCACTCCACCCTATCCCCCCCCCCCTTCCCCTGCAGCAGCCTCTAAGCCATCCTAGTCAGACTTTTCAGGGCCATCAATGGCCAGTGGGCGGCAGGATTCGCTATCCCCTTCCCCATTGGCAATCCATCACATCAGACAGGTGGGTTTTGCAAATAGTGTGAAGGGGCTACTCCCTCCTCTTCGAGACTACCACTCCCTCCGTGCCACCGTCTTTCGATCACATGCCGTAGGATCATTTGGCGCTTCTCTGCCAAGAAGTTTCAGCTCTCTTGCCCAAGGTGGCTATCGAGAGGGTCCCTGCGCCAGAAGTAGGTTGTGGTTGCTATTCCTGCTACTTTCTGGTGCCCAAAAGGACAAAGGCCTGCGTCCTTTCCTAGACCTCAGGGCCCTCAACAGCTTCCTTGCAAGGAGAAGTTCAAAATGCTCACGTTGGCTCAGGTCCTGTCTGCTCTCAACCCTGTAGACTGGAGGGTGGCGCTGGACTTGCAGGATGCCTATTTCCACATCCTTGTCCTGCCAGCCCTCAGAGGCCGATCCCTCTACCTTCCCCAACCAGACCTCACAGTAGTGACAGATGTGTCACTCCTGGGATGAAGCTGCCATCTGGGAGAGACGGAGATCAGAGGAGTCTGGTCTCTGGCAGAGTCCGAGCTCCATATCCGCCTGGCACTGAAAGCATTTCTTCTCTCTCTCAAAGGGAAAGTGGTGCAGGTGTTCACAGACAACACCCCCGCCATGTGTTATTGCAACAAACTGGGAGGGGTGAGGTCGTGGACCCTATGTCAAGAGGCTCTTCGCTTCTGGACATGGCTGGAACATCAGGACAGGTCCTCTGGACGCCTTGGCGGATTAACTCAGCTGTCGGTGCCTGATCGATCACAAATGGCGTCTTGTGATGGTACTAGGTCTCTTTCAGCGATAGGGAGAGCCTTGGTTAGATCTGTTCGCCACCGAAGAGAACACACAATTTCAGCACTTCTCGCTTTGGAGTTTCCAAGGCCGCACTCGCTCGGCGACGCTTTTCTTCGTAAGTTGACATGACTCCTCCTGTACGCCTTTCCGCCTGTACCACTTCTACCCAGAGTGCTGAAGAAGATCAAGTGAGACCGGGCCCAAGTTATTCTTGTGGCTCCGGACTGGGCACGGAGAGTCCGGTACCCAGAGCTCCTGAGCATGGCAATCGATCCTCCACTCAGAATGCCCCTTCGATAGGATCATCTGTCGCAGCAGCAGGGGACAGTTCTTCACCCAAACCTGTCCAGTCTTCACCTCTTTGCATGGATATTGAGCGGCGACAGTTGACAGCTTTTGACCTTCCAGCTGAAGTCTGTAATGTCATCTTGGCAGCCAGGCATCCCACCACTAAAATGGTATACGCCTGCAGATGGAATAAGTTTGTGGTATGGTGCACAGCTAAGGCTGTAAATCCCCTTGCTGCCCTTTTTCAGAGGTCCTCGTGTGTATTCTTTGGCCCAGCATGGCTCTGCTCTAGGCACTCTTAAAGGCTATCTTGAAGCTATCTCTGCCTTCCTCCGACTGCATGATCAGCCTTCCTTATTCAAGTCTCCTATTGTAAATACATTTTTAAGGGCATTACTCATCTCTTTTCTCCATCTCCTTTCATAATGCCCCAGTGGGACTTGAATCTTGTTTTAACTTATCTTATGTGTGCTCCCTTCGAGCCTCTTCTCATCTGTCCTCTCAGGCTCCTCACTCTGAAAACTGCCTTCCTTGTTGCCATCACCTGTGCTCGCAGAGTGAGTGGGCTTCAAGCTCTATATTCTAAGCCCCCTTTCTTCTCTGTGCATCCGCACAAAGTGGTGCTTAGGACGAGGCCCTCATTCCTTCCTAAAGTGGTTACATCATTTCACGTAGGACAAACAATCACTTTCCCCACCTTTTTCCCACTTCCTTAACCTTCCAAGGATGAGGACAGACTCCCCCATCTGGAACAACGTGCGCTAACCTTGACTGCACAAAAGATTTCCGGGTGGATGATCATCTGTTCATTGGCCATGTCGGTGGCAAGAAAGGCCAAGGAAACTCCAGTGGGGCTCCGTGCTCATTCCACTTGAGCTACGGCACCAACCACTGCATTGGCACGTGGAGTCCAACTTCTTGATATCCTTGCGCACGTTCACCAGACATTACTACCTGGACAGCTAACTCCAGAGGGATGGCTATTTTGCCCATTCAGTCCTCTAGGACTTTCTGGTGTGAACTTGGTTCACAGACCCTCCTCCGGGGTTGGTATTACTGGGGTATCTATTCTAATGGTAGAGAATCTATAACTGACTGTCTCTTTCGGATGAACAAGTTACTTACCTACACATATGTTACTTATAGATTCCTTACCGCCCCACCCATCCTCCCCTCCTCGCTCTGCGAATTGACTTCTAGGGATAGGGATTCCCTTGCAGAGCCCTAGTTGTTGCGCACCAGTGGTCAGTGTCTTTCATAGCTCTGCGCTTCTAGCTTGAAAAGTCGTGTCCGAACTGACAGCGCGCAGGCATGGCGTCTAAGTAAACACTGTGACTTCATCCCGGTGACCACGATGTCGACGACGGATGCGGTGTCGACGGATGCTACCCATCGACGCGCAGGGGTACTGCTAAGAAAAATTCTCCGGGTCCAGTCTGATGCCTATGGTAATTCTAAAGGTAATGAATCTATAGCATATGTCTCGCACAGATACATTGTTACGGAAGGTAAGTAACTTGTTCTTTTCACCCTTCAATGAGCTTAGACTTTTGAGCCATTAGGTGGTTTGTTAACTTTTAGAAAGTTTACCTCCATACCTTTTTGAATATGTTTATTAATTTTCCCAGATCTGTGATTTATCTTACTTTTGTCACATTTTTATTTTTCATTTAACTTGGTTTGGACAATCGTTCTTTGTAACTTAACTGTGCTGTTGCTCATATAGCTGCTGTAGACATACCACCCCAGATTTATTCTAAGAATAACTTGTTGCTTAGGCAAAGCTGCAAATGATGAGCAAAGATATTTCTTGAAGAAATCAGGTAAAATTCTGTGGTTCAGACTGCCAATACATTGTGCACAGTATGAGTAGGAAGAAGACACAACTGGAGAAAGCCCTTAGCACCTGGGAGGAAGCACTCAAGTCAAAGAGCATCATGAGAGTGAGGAAGAGATTTCTTTACTGAACTTTGTAAACCTTCACTCTTTCTGTGTGATTTCTATAAGCGGAGAAATGACTTCATCTAGGTGCCTTGCTGCCAGTGATATGGAGAAGAGAATGAAAACTGAAGTCAAAAAGAAGGAGCAATAATTGGCCTAGGACAGACTGGCTGTGGAAGAAAGGAAATCAGCACTGAGACATGAAGAAAATCTAAGGAAGGTCAAGACGGAAGCCAGAAGGACCTGCATCTTCGAGCCTGGGACGTACCAGTACCCACTTTCCAAAACAGTTGTTGCCTAGTTATGGGATTGGTTATATTTTATTTATAGGTATTTCAGTTGAGTTCCATGCACTAGATAGAAGAGGAGCTTTAGGGGAACAGTGATGGTGTGGTGGTTTCCTTTCAGTGGGGAAGCTGCATTCTTTTTGGAATCTGCACAGCTCACATAATACAGACACATGAAGATTCCTCTCAGATACTTTGGAATGACCCCTGAAAAGTACCTAAAGAAACACTGCCAAACAGTCTCATCTGATCCGGGAAGATTGGAACGCTACTTCATTAAAAGCACTGGATGCTTGGGATATGGAGAGTAATACTACTTGTGTTAATTTATATAATCTGATCTTTTAGGGCACATCTTGACATTTTTATGCAGAAGTGCACCAGCATTTATTATACTAAAAGCTCACTGATCCCTGAAAGTTGGTAAGATGGCTGACGGCGGGGGTTGGCACAGGAGTTAATCAGGCCCCATGAGATCAGCAAGAGTGGAGACGGGAACAATGAAAATAAAAAGGAGTTCCCGAAAGGTCCCTAAATTGATGCAAGAGCAGAAGGGATCATTATCGCTCAAAGAAGGAAGAAGGCGGTTTTAGGGGGAAGGAATACACATTTTGGTTTCTTCAGAGTATGAGGTTGTTCTGGCATTGCTTCAGCCTGGATCACACAGTAGTGTACACATGTGTGCAGATAAAGGCTCCAATTAGTTGGCAGGGGATAGTTATGGGTTGGTAGTAGACCATGACCTAATGGGGACAGGAGGGTTATAAGAGGTTTTGTTTCTCTGGTTTCCCCGGGTGGGTTGAAAGTTGATTCTGAGGTCCTGCTGAGTGTGACTGCTATTCCTCTCCTTACCAGTAAATTGTCTGCTACAGGACTACCTGCAGAGATTCACAATGGGCTCCAATCAAGAGTTGGATGCATTTTGCCATGTTGAGATTGATTTGTCAGCTGTGGCTACTTGAGCTGAGACAGTACTGTAATGGATTTATGAAAGTTTTGAGCCAGAATCTATAAACAAGGTACCTTAGAACATAGAGAATGGGCATGTGGTACCCTCTAATGAAAAGCCCACGAATCAGGAGAAAACTGCCCCAGCTGGAGGGGGATGTACTGTCTCCTACGGAGAATCCGTTTGTGCTTGCTAATTTGGAAGCTGCAGTTCAGTACATCCAAGCAGACTGCTGAAAACCTCAGAAGGAGAGACCTACTCTTGGAGTTCTTTGGCCTGAAACTGATGCACAACGAGGGGGGTAAGACATTGGGTATTGCTCATTTTCTGGAAGAACTGAAGGCCCAAATGTTTTGGTGGTCGGGCTGTGTTCCACCAGAGCGGCAGAATAAATGCCTCAGTTGCCCTGGTGGAGGTCCTGACCGAGCTGGCGGTCATTTATAAAGCATTGGCAGGAACCGCTGTGATGGTGGTTCCTGTCAATTCAATCCGCTGTGTAGTGCAGGGCTGCGTCAGCATGATGCAACCCTGCACCAAACAGTATTCTTTTTTATTTTCTAAAAGGAAATCCTGAAACTGTATTTTCTTTTTGAAAATAAAAAAGTAATGTTCCCCTCTCCATGGGAGAAATCTTTGATGGATGGGGTGAGCATTATTTGCTTTTTACCACCCCTCACCACCAGAGTTTGCCTGGCTGTAACAGAAATTTTAAAAATGGCAACATGTCCACCCCTCCTGATTGGGCGATTAGACATGTAGCCATTTTTCTGACAGCTCTTATTCTATAGGACTGTCGGAGAGGTTTGACTATGGGGTGACTGAGTAGTCACTGCCGTAGCCAAACTGAAAGTAGCCCACATTTAAATCAGGTGGGAGGACATTCATATTGCCGATATGCGTTCTCCGTTGCCGTCTCGTATACATCCCGCCAACATATAAATGAGGACCTAAGTTCTCCATAGTTAATTAAAGTACTCGACATTCAGGGCACTTAAAGGATAGTGGTGCCTTACTACTGCAAGAGTTTGCTTTAGAGTTGGTAAATGGTTTCCTTTTGACTGGTCACCTCAGCATGATCAATTTCCATGGAATTCTTACAAGTCATTTTCACTGGGTACGGTTTGTAGTAAAAAATTAATTTTATCACTCATAGAGGGCAGAGTAAGCCCTAATCCTCTTTCCACTAAGACTGGTGTTTATATCTTTTGAATGGCTAGAATTGGTCATTTTGAGAACCTTGAACTATAAAGCAGCATCAGGGAAAGAATTAATCCTATGCTATTGGTTGTGGACCACAAAGCAGGGATCTGTAGGCTGTGACTCTGGAGAAGGTTGTAGCACCTGTGCTAGCCAAACGTTTAGTTGAGTAGGTGTCTCCAAAGAAGTAATCTTTGGTCATCATATCATAGCTGCTTAGATGAAGGTGAAGTAAGATGAGTGTTGGGGTAACATACAGGTTCTCCCCACTGTACCATCCTTATTTGAGAGACCAAGAAAGGCAGTAATGGGGTCTGAATGAGGTCTTTAGGCTGAAGAAAACTTGAGGCCGTGCCTTTTACTTAAGTAAATGGAGCTGCTCAAGACTGGATTATGTTTCTGTCTCTTTGGCTTTGTTTGATCCTCTGAGTCCCTTGAGTCATGTCTGAGTAGGGTGGAAAAAACTTTCCAACAAACCCACACAATATGTAGTGGTTAGTGAGATGCTCTACATTGTGAACATTGGAACAATCCCATCAGGTTTTACATGACAACTGACAGGGAGTGAATCTCCCAGTCTGACAGATGGGCAGGAAAAAGAGTGCCTGATGGTTTTTGGGTCACTTTTCAGATTTTTTCTCTTGAAATACACATAAAGCCATTATATTTAAAGGCTGCAGTGGTACTTAAAACAACGGGGCACTGTTCCAAAGGAGGGGTGTCATGTGTCACCCACTCAATCCAAAAAAGGAGAGGGAAAAACAAAGACAAAAGGTAATGGTATCCTAGGAGCTAGGGCCCAGTAGTCTAATGGAAGGACAAGTCCTGCCTCTTGGTGCCCTCACACTCCCTGAGGGATGTCATGCTTCATCATCGGGCAATGCTCCTCGTCGGGCAAGCGCTGCAATGCCCTACGGGTCCCCCGAAGGGTCACCTTGGCAGGGATCTTTTAAGATAAATGCCGTATGATGAGTGCGGGTGTGAGGGGTGGGACCTATTATGAGGGTGGTGTCTTGCATGCAATGTGGTTTAAAATGGTCTAGGGGTGACCAAAGGAGAGGTTTAATATAAAGGTTCCCCATATCAAATGAAAAACCCGTAGGTCAAAGTGGTACCCCAATAGGCTCAATGCGACCTGGTAACTAAAAAGAGGTCGACATGTTTCCCGCCCATGCGGTCAAGGATCCCTGGCGCTTCTTCAGGACCAATGAAAAATCAGGTGAAGTGCACTTGGAGATAATTAGAAAACACCCTATCTAAGTGTCAGGGCGGGCCAGCTGTTGTGTACCCTACAGTGTGGCTACAACTAAATAGTTGAGACCGCTCCTGATCACGACCTAGGTGAGACAAACAGAAAAAACAAAAGAACATTTACATTAACGAAAAGACATGCGTCAGCCATGTAAAAGGCGGGGGGCGCATTCAATGATATGTCCCCAGTGAACATGTACCGGCTGTGCATGCCCCATCATCAACAAGGAGACTATTTAGGGCCCGAGAGGAGACCCAACTGACAAGCACTACCAAGTGTTGACTTCTCAGGGAGAGGGGGAGAAGACCACACACACGCAGCATCAGGATTTATACAAGTAAGTCTTAAATGTATGATGGACACGAGAGTGGGCCGATGTCTTTCGTACACTTGCTCTCTTTTTCTTATCTTCAGCCTGGTAAGGTGCGGGCATCCTACGCTCCCTAGCCCATGGAACATCACTCCCACTATTGTTAGGTAAGATAGCATACAGTGGCTGCATCTCCGCAGCGGGGGAAACCTGCGTCACGAGGCTTGCGTCAAAATACCGCGTGTGTCACTGGGGGCAAATGTACGCATGGGACTCCGGTGAGGCCCAGCCTTTGTGCACTGGGTTCAGTCCCCACGGCTGACTAATCACATAGTGCACCTAACTTCTGCATTCCACAATCATTGTAACTGTGCTCCCGGGAGGCAGGCGGCACAGCACACGCAACAGCCACGCTTTCTGGCGCTGCGTGTGTGTGGTCTTCTCCCCCTCTCCCTGAGGAGTCAACACTTGGAAGTGCTTGTCAGTTGGGGCTCCTCTCTGGCCATAAATAGTCTTGTTGTTGTTGATGGGGCATGCACAGCCGGTACATGTTCACTGGGGACATATCATTGAATGCGCCCCCCTCTTTTACATGGCTCACGCATGTCTTTTCGTTAATGTAAATGTTCTTTCTTTTTATGTCTCACCTAGATCGTGATCAGGAGCAGTCTCAACTATTTCGTTGTAGCCACACTGTAGGGTACACAGCAGCTGGCTCGCCCTGACACTTAGATAGGGTTTTTTCTAATTATCTCCACCTGCACTTCACCTGATTTTTCATTGGTCCTTAAGTAGCGCTAGGGATCCTTGACGCATGGGCGCGAAACATGTCGACCTCTTTTTAGTTACCAGGGCGCATTGAGCCTATTGGGGTAACACTTTGACCTACGGGTTTTTTATTTGATCAAGGGAACCTTAATATATTAAACCTCTCCTTTGGTCACCCCTAGGCCATTTTAAACCACATTGCACGCACGTCACCACCCTCATAATAGGACCCACACCCGCACTCATCATACAGCATTTCTCTTAAAGATCTCCACCAAAGTGACCCTTCAGGGGACCCGTACGGCATTGCAGCGCCGGCCCAACGAGGTGCATCGCCTGATGATGAAGCATGACATCTCTCGGGGTGTGTGAGGGCAACAAGAGGCAGGACTTGTCCTTCCCTTAGACTACTGGGTCCTACCACCTAGGATACCTTTACCTATTGTCTTCGTTTTTCCCTCTCCTTGGTTGGATTGAGTGGGTGACATGTGACACCCCTCCTTTGGAACAGTGCCCCGTTTTGATTTGACATCTTGACTTTAGGAGCACGGGCCCTTAACTGGTTCCTGGTCCCCCCCTTCTCTGTTTTGATGCAGTGGTACTTACTCACATGTAACAGACCTAACGAGACACCGTTCTGAGTATAAATGAAGACTATGTAAAGTAGTGTGTGTGCATCCTCATCAAAGCAACCTGTATTTGTAATATACGTTTATACTCATGAGTCAAACATAGGCCAAACTCAGTACCAAAGTGGTAAAAGCGGAGATACTGCTTGGGAGTGACAGTGAGGACCACAGATAAAGGGAGTTGCTGGGCATAGGTTGAGTGTTTACACATACATGTTTTATAGATGAAGCCTCACGCACATTACTCTAAGTAGAGACTTCATCTAAAATAAAAACTATGTCTCATTTGGTTTTTACTTTTGGACAAATTCTATTGATACCTTTAACGATTGGGACTTATTGTGTAGTTTGAGAAATGTCCCTCTCTTTTTCATTTTGGTTCCATTGTTTGAGATATAGAATTCAGATATTTTTCTTCCTCATTACTCCATTTGATTGACAAACTGATGAATGATGTTGACACTGACAAAATCATGCCCGTCAGCAACAAAATCTAAAAGCCATTGCTTAAGATGAGGGCTATCTTTTAGAGCAAGTAACCAAGGTGGTGGAACTTGTGGTGACTGGGACTACAGTTACTCTTGGTCCAGTATGATGGATCTAGTACCAGAGGTCTCTTCTTAAGGGCTAAGCTTCATGTGGAGTACAGAGGACTTAACTCAGTCACTAGACATCTGGCAGTCGTGCAAATCCAGTTCACTAGGCACGTGGAAGAGAGGTCATCTTATCAATGCAGGAGGGCCACTTTCCCTTAAAAATCATCTAGATTGTAGAATGCCTCTGCCATCTCCAGAGGGTTTTAAACCTGCCCTTTCTGGACTAGAAGACATCTCTGTTGCCTAGCTGGGTGACACTATAGACTATAGCTTCTGTTGGGAGGACTATGTGGTGCTCGTTAGCAAGTGTGTCAGGCCCTATGGATGGCAGATCTGAGTATCAAGGCAGTGGCTATCTTCAGTTTCTCCAGCCCTAGTTGAAAATGTATTTTATCTTTCACAGGAAACCTCCCGAAACTCAGACTCAAGTGATGGAGCAGGGTTTTGCGAAAATAAAACCTGCTTGGATTAAATCCTCAGTAACATACATTAACAGTGTGTAGTGAAAAGTTTATTAAAAGAAAGCTAAAATAAGGGGAAATGCTTTTGCACATGTGTGTACTAATGCATGAAATCAAGGCCGCAAGTGCTTTGACAAAAATACTAATCCTGCTTTTGTGCACGTTAATAATGTTTGGCAGGAAAATAACACAGGTTGTGCATGGGTTAGTGCAATGCTGGGATGGTGTGCAATGAAATTACATTTCATGAAAATAATAATGTTATGTGTTTGTTTTCTGTTGAAAAAGCAAGCATGGGCCTACTCTTCTGCATGCCAGTGTGGGGTTAATAATTGGTGGAAAAATAAAATGACCAAAAGAGAGTTTCGAGAGAGAAGAGTAAACACAAAGGCTGTGCGTGACCTTCATAGTGTACTGTGTGGTTGCCAAGCTAAGAAAGAGAAATTTTGATAATCAGTGGAACCGAACAACTTCCTTCTCGGGATGGCAGAGGCAAACAATGGAAGCGCAGAGACTTGCAACATGTAGTGTGCTGTAGGAAATATGTACTATGATTGTGTTCACAATTGTTTCCTGGGAAGAATCTGTCGTAATGCTGAAAGTTTAAGACAAAAGGACATTGAATAAAATAGTCATGATGAGAGTGGTGCGACAGTACACCCCCAACTTTAGCCAATGAGAAACTGAGTTTTCTCTCATATTGAAACAAATGTGGGTTGAACATTTAGGTTTTAGGGTATAATTGAAAGTCCCTAGTGATTATGGTTAGGTCGGCTGGTATTTAGGTAGCGGTAGATCGTCGCTGTCGTCGGTTTTCTGTTTCCAGATAGAGGTCTACCTGTTTTCCTGATTCCTGACTTAATCGTTGCTTCTTGACTCTCCTTGAGGGGCCTTACTGCCCTTTGGCCAGAGGGTAGATTTCCCTATTCTTACTTGGGTTAGTATAGGTAATATCCTAAATTTGCATAATCATTTGCAAATGTATTGTGTCTCTGAAACTTTGCTCTCTTCGCCTATCCACTCCTTCAATGCATTTGTTTATTTGATATGAGTTTGTTTCTATTCATTGCTAATACATGTTCTATGTGATAATCTGATTTTTCATTGTATGACAGTACTTGATGAGCATTTATTTCACATTATTTTTTGATAAACATTATAAATTACACACTGAGTCTGTTATTATTTAGTAGTATAGATAGGTACATATTATTGCCACCAACTACTCAACCTCTCAAAGGTTCGTCGCCACAAATAAATAGATTTTGTAAGGAGAAATGCAGGTTCTATTGTGTAAATTGGTGAGTTGAGTATAAACTTGCATCACACTGAACCCAGCGTAAAGGGATTAGTTGGGTAAAGTAAATGAGCCTTTGTTATTGGAAAAATTATCGAACCCTGAGCGCTGAATCAGTTTTGGTGGTACAAAAGGGGGTGGTGATGGACGGAGCATCAGAACCAATCAAACACTCACACCCAGTCAACAGTTCTGGGTTTAATCCATCACCGTTCTTTAGCCCACGCTGTCACCCCAGTTCAGACATGGCCATATGCAAATCAGTCTGACCCTGTGCCTCATGGGAACAGTCCAGCTCGAACTACCAAGCCATGCCTTCCCTGGACCGGAAACAAGCTTCCTAGGACCGGTTTCTGGCATTTCAGCCATCTTCAGCCAGGCTTGCTTGAATCCAGTGGCAAAGTGAGCAAGGGACTCACGTCTGAGCATACCCTGCCAACTTATGGCAAACAAAGCGGTACAAAAGGGGGTGGTGATGGACGGAGCATCAGAACCAATCAAACACTCACACCCAGTCAACAGATCTGGGTTTAATCCATCACCATTCTTTAGCCCACTCTGCCACCCCAGTTCAGACATGGCCATATGCAAATCAGTCTGACCCTGTGCCTCATGGGAACAGTCCAGCTCGAACTACCAAGCCATGCCTTCCCTGGACCGGAAACAAGCTTCCTAGGACCGGTTTCTGGCATTTAAGCCGTATTCAGCCAGGCTTGCTTGAATCCAGTGGCAAAGTGAGCAAGGGACTCACGTCTGAGCATACCCTGCCAACTTATGGCGAACAAAGCGGTACAAAAGGGGGTGGTGATGGACGGAGCATCAGACCCAATCAAACACTCACACCCAGTCAACAGATCTGGGTTTAATCCATCACCGTTCTTTAGCCCACTCTGCCACCCCAGTTCAGACATGGCCATATGCAAATCAGTCTGACCCTGTGCCTCATGGGAACAGTCCAGCTCGAACTACCAAGCCATGCCTTCCCTGGACCGGAAACAAGCTTCCTAGAACCGGTTTCTGGCATTTCAGTCGTCTTCAGCCAGGCTTGCTTGAATCCAGTGGCAAAGTGAGTAAGGGACTCACGTCTGAGCATACCCTGCCAACTTATGGCGAACAAAGCGGTACAAAAGGGTGTGGTGATGGACGGAGCATCAGAACCAATCAAACACTCACACCCAGTCAACAGATCTAGGTTTAATCCATCACCGTTCTTTAGCCCACTCTGCCACCCCAGTTCAGACATGGCATATGCAAATCAGTCTGACCCTGTGCCTCATGGGAACAGTCCAGCTCGAACTACCAAGCCATGCCTTCCCTGGACCGGAAACAAGCTTCCTAGGACCGGTTTCTGGCATTTCAGCCATCTTCAGCCAGGCTTGCTTGAATCCAGTGGCAAAGTGAGCAAGGGACTCACGTCTGAGCATACCCTGCCAACTTATGGCGAACAAAGCGGTACAAAAGGGGGTGGTGATGGACGGAGCATCAGAACCAATCAAACACTCACACCCAGTCAACAGATCTAGGTTTAATCCATCACCGTTCTTTAGCCCACTCTGCCACCCCAGTTCAGACATGGCATATGCAAATCAGTCTGACCCTGTGCCTCATGGGAACAGTCCAGCTCGAACTACCAAGCCATGCATTCCCTGGACTGGAAACAAGCTTCCTAGGACCGGTTTCTGGCATTTCAGCCATCTTCAGCCAGGCTTGCTTGAATCCAGTGGCAAAGTGAGCAAGGGACTCACGTCTGAGCATACCCTGCCAACTTATGGCGAACAAAGCGGTACAAAAGGGGGTGGTGATGGACGGAGCATCAGAACCAATCAAACAATCACACCCAGTCAACAGATCTGGGTTTAATCCATCACCGTTCTTTAGCCCACTCTGCCACCCCAGTTCAGACATGGCCATATGCAAATCAGTCTGACCCTGTGCCTCATGGGAACAGTCCAGCTCGAACTACCAAGCCATGCCTTCCCTGGACCGTAAACAAGCTTCCTAGGACCGGTTTCTGACATTTCAGCCGTCTTCAGCCAGGCTAGCCAGAATCCAGTGGCAAAGTGAGCAAGGGACTCACGTCTGAGCATACCCTGCCAACTTATGGTGAACCAAGCGGTACAAAAGGGGGTGGTGATGGACGGAGCATCAGAACCAATCAAACACTCACACCCAGTCAACAGATCTGGGTTTAATCCATCACCGTTCTTTAGCCCACTCTGCCACCCCAGTTCAGACATGGCCATATGCAAATCAGTCTGACCCTGTGACTCATGGGAACAGTCCAGCTCGAACTACCAAGCCATGCCTTCCCTGGACCGGAAACAAGCTTCCTAGGACCGGTTTCTAGCATTTCAGCCGTCTTCAGCCAGGCTTTCTTGAAACCAGTGGCAAAGTGAGCAAGGGACTCACCTCTGAGCATACCCAGCCAACTTATGGCGAACAAAGCGATACAAAAGGGGGTGGTGATGGACGGAGCATCAGAACCAATCAAACACTCACACCCAGTCAACAGATCTGGGTTTAATCCATCACCGTTCTTTAGCCCACTCTGCCACCCCAGTTCAGACATGGCCATATGCAAATCAGTCTGACCCTGTGCCTCATGGGAACAGTCCAGCTCGAACTACCAAGCCATGCCTTCCCTGGACCGGAAACAAGCTTCCTAGGACCGGTTTCTGGCATTTCAGCCGTCTTCAGCCAGGCTTGCTTGAATCCAGTGGCAAAGTGAGCAAGGGACTCACGTCTGAGCATACCCTGCCAACTTATGGCGAACAAAGCGGTACAAAAGGGGGTGGTGATGGACGGAGCATCAGAACCAATCAAACACTCACACCCATTCAACAGATCTGGGTTTAATCCATCACCGTTCTTTAGCCCACTCTGCCACCCCCAGTTCAGACATGGCCATATGCAAATCAGTCTGACCCTGTGCCTCATGGGAACAGTCCAGCTCGAACTACCAAGCCATGCCTTCCCTGGACCGGAAACAAGCTTCCTAGGACCGGTTTCTGGCATTTCAGCCGTCTTCAGCCAGGCTAGCTTGAATCCAGTGGCAAAGTGAGCAAGGGACTCACGTCTGAGCATACCCTGCCAACTTATGGCGAACAAAGCGGTACAAAAGGGGGTGGTGATGGACGGAGCATCAGAACCAATCAAACACTCACACCCAGTCAACAGATCTGGGTTTAATCCATCACCGTTCTTTAGCCCACTCTGCCACCCCAGTTCAGACATGGCCATATGCAAATCAGTCTGAGCCTGTGCCTCATGGGAACAGTCCAGCTCGAACTACCAAGCCATGCCTTCCCTGGACCGGAAACAAGCTTCCTAGGACCAGTTTCTGGCATTTCAGCCGTCTTCAGCCAGGCTTGCTTGAATCCAGTGGCAAAGTGAGCAAGGGACTCACGTCTGAGCATACCCTGCCAACTTATGGCGAACAAAGCGGTACAAAAGGGGGTGGTGATGGACGGAGCATCAGAACCAATCAAACACTCACACCCAGTCAACAGATCTGGGTTTAATCCATCACCGTTCTTTAGCCCACTCTGCCACCCCAGTTCAGACATGGCCATATGCAAATCAGTCTAACCCTGTGCCTCATGGGAACAGTCCAGCTCGAACTACCAAGCCATGCCTTCCCTGGACCGGAAACAAGCTTCCTAGGACCGGTTTCTGGCATTTCAGCCGTCTTCAGCCAGGCTTACTTGAATCCAGTGGCAAAGTGAGCAAGGGACTCACGTCTGAGCATACCCTGCCAACTTATGGCGAACAAAGCGGTACAAAAGGGGGTGGTGATGGACGGAGCATCAGAACCAATCAAACACTCACACCCAGTCAACAGATCTGGGTTTAATCCGTCACCGTTCTTTAGCCCACTCTGCCACCCCAGTTCAGACATGGCCATATGCAAATCAGTCTGACCCTGTGCCTCATGGGAACAGTCCAGCTCGAACTACCAAGCCATGCCTTCCTTGGACCGGAAACAAGCTTCCTAGGACCGGTTTCTAGCATTTCAGCCATCTTCAGCCAGGCTTTCTTGAATCCAGTGGCAAATCAGTTTTGGTAGCAGAGGATGATTAATTAATGATTAGTTTGGCAATAATTATTGATTTATTGATTATTAATATGAAAAGTTAGTGTTTTTGTTTTATGTTGTCTGGAAGTACAGGTACGGAGTTACCTAAGATCCCGGAATAATGATGATGTTATTTTAGCCTATGTGGCAGAGGAATAGTGTGGAAAGGTATCACACTGCAGAAGTACATTCTCTATTGTCATAATATCGAACAGTGAAAGGCTGTTGATGTTATTTTAGGGACTTATTCAATTGAAAGAAGATTGCATTAAATAGAGAAAGGTCCACTTCCGAAACTTTGGCCTTATATCCCCAAAGGAGTACCAAGACCTCTTTCTGAAAGGAAAGTCCTTTTCCTGAAACTTTGGCTAGTATCCCCAGAGGAGTACCAAGTCTTCTTTTAACTTGATTGAGAGTAGAGTAGCCCTGGTTGTTATTTTACTAGAAGTGAAAGAATCTCTTTTTGAATAAAGAAACTGTCTCCAACAAGAATTTTATATAAGAAAAACTTAGAAATACATTTCCGTATTATTTTGTAAAGGGAGGGTCAGTAGCAGGAGTAATACTGACGTCGCAAAAGGCCCCGCTGACATTGGTCAGGAAGCGGGCGCATAGAGAGCCGTGATTGGTTGGTTGCTGTGAGCTATGCTAGTATTGGTTAGAATAGTGGATACGTAGTGAGCTGTGATTGGTTGCTTGGGGTGAGTCGCTCTGGTATTGGATGAGTGCTAGCAAATAGAATAAGCAGAATTACAGAAGGATTTTATTTTTTTGGTTTGAGATATTTAGCGTAAAAGGAGTTGAAAAATGAAGATGGTAAAAATAATAAAATATTTCTTTAAAAAGGACAAGCCGATAGTTACTAGAGAGGGACTTCCTGTACATCCTCCGAGAACACCCGCTTCTTTTATGATGTTGGAACGTGGATATCATATGTGTATATGGTTAGAGCATTGAATGAGTTATACAGAAGATGATGGAGTTTTAGCTTTCCCAGAGCATGTTACATTTAACGTAAGGATTTTGGAGAACTTGAGGGGATGAATGAATTCATTAAAACCAAATCCTAAACCTATGCAGTATGAAGCGCTTGAGGAATGGGAACATGAGGCATATAAAAGGGAGAAAGACCGGAATGGAATAAAATACAGGAATATAATATCAAGGTATTCTGAAGCTAGATGGGATGATCAAATTAAAAGATGGAGGAGATATGTAAATGCAGATGTATTATATCCAGTAATAGTTGCTGAAAATCAGGCTGGAGGTAAAAGTAAAGAGAAAAAAAATAACCTAGAGACTTCAGAACTAGAATAGACCCGAATGAAATAGATGATGAGTTGGTGGATGAGATACTATTAAAAAGACCTCCACCATATCAGGAATGTTCAGGGGAAACAATTCCAAATGCACCACTAACTGAAATACAAGTTCCTCAGGTTCCACAAACTGCGCAAGCTCCACAAGTTTCACAGGTTACACAAGTTCCGGTAGCTTCAGAAGTTTCATTGGGTACTCGAGTGTTGCAGGAGAATGAGATTGATATGTTGAATAAGGCGAGAGTGGAGTTAATTAGTCAGATGAGTTTGAATGCAGAAGCATTTTCGGTACTAGTAACAATTGGTCCTATTGTTCCATTGTATAGTGAGAGTCAAAATATATTGAGAGTACATGCATTGACAGTTCACGTGAATAATGCCAGGAGTGTTACTTGATCAGAAAAAGTTGAAATGAGTACTTCATTAATTGATTTTCCAGCTAGTGAAAACGTAACTGAAACACCGAGGAGAAGTGTACAGATAGATCCTAGAAAAATAGTGCAGAATGTCAGAGGAACAACTCCAGTGTCAGGGAGTTCAGTGGGTCCTTCGCCAGAGGAGTTAGATGACTGGATAAGAGGAATGGAAAATAATAAGTCTCAATCGAGTATAGATGTAGGTAGACAGAGTGGATCTGGAAGAAATGATTATTGGTACAATAAGTCCAGAGAGATTGAGTAAGTATCGAGATGAAGAGTTGTTATTTTTGTGTAAGAATATTACATGGAAAGCAAAGAATCTACATGAGAGGTTGGCAGAAGCTGCACAAGAATATGGAGTTGATATAGAGAAGTCTAAGTTTTACAGAAAACGTATAGACGGATTTTACTGATAAAGATTCGGAGAGTTTGAATACGTCTGGCAAACAGTTGCAAATAAAAGAATTAATGAATAGCTTGAAACAATGGGGTTATTTAGAACAGTGGAAAGGTAGATGGGCAAAAAGAAGGAAGATATGCTTGCAAGTAAAAATGTGTCTTTATTTCCATTAATGGAAACAGGACAGGCTGAAATGGTATGTCTGATGAGCAAAGCTCCAGGTGGTGGATATATTCACGTTCCTTGGTCAAGACAGGATATATTATCCTTTACGAATGATTTTCCCAGGTTGAGGGAGAAACCTGTCGAATGGTAACAACAAGTAGAAAGGTTTGTAAAGGTTTCGAAAGTGTTATTGAAAGATTTGGATGGTTTGTTTGAGATTGTAGTTCCAGCTGATTTATGGACTGAGTGTAAAATTACTGTTGATTGGTCTAAAGAAGAATATCCTAGAGATGTGAAAACAGGAGCAACTTCCGAAGAAGTGATGAGAAAATATAATCAAGTAATTATTTTCATGAAAAATAAGATTTCTCCAAAGGAAACAGATTGGGTTAAAATTAACAGAACAACACAGGAACCCAAAGAATCAGTGCATGCCTATTATGAGAGGTTGTTACAGGTGTTTAAACAGTATAGTGGTTTTGAGAGTATTGGTGACAAAGATATGGGACATTTTGTATACAGGTTTGTCTTTGGATTAAAACACGAAATTAGTAATATGATTCAGCAACATTTGATTTGTTGGCAGAGTAAAACAGTTGATGGGATTCTGAGATATGCTAAATATTGTAGTGATGATATTGAATCAAGGCATAAAAAGTAGACCTGGGCAGTAAATTCCGTTCCGCTCGTGGAATTTGGGTAAATTTGCGTTCCGCGGAATTGCCCAAAATTCTGCGTTCCACGGCTTCGCAGAATTTTTAGCTTGTTCACGTTCTCAAAATGAGTGTTCGCAAGATATTTCCCCCGAGCACGCAAACAGCATTCACGAACAAAAAAAAAGCATCGGGAACAAGCAATTCCGCATGTTCGCGGAATTTCTGCGTTCTCGCAGAGATTTTTTACCGTTTCGCAGAGCTTTGCCTAGCGTGACTACGCAAATTTCGCCCACCCCTAATAAAAATCTGAAAGAGAAAATGATGTGGCCACAGGTGAAAGTGGCAGAATAGAAAGATGGAAACAATGGTTCTCAAACAGATTTTCAGATGAAAGGATAAAATCAAAATGGTCAGGTACCAAATGGAGGTAGAGGTAAAATGAATAGAGGAGAAATTAAAAATACATTTCCTTGTCATGCGTGCCAAAAGTTTGGACTTTCGAGGAATGAGTGTAAATCTTTAATAAAGAATAATGGAATTAATTAAAATTTCAATACGCAGATGCAGAAGGAGGTTGTTGTGAATTAACAACAGGAACAACAACAACAGCTAATTACACCACAGGTGCCTCAAACTCCTATGCCAAATAATGTGAATGCTCAAGTACATACAGTGCGAATACTGGATTTTACGCAGGTGAACACGTTTTTAAGAATCAAAATGTACAAGTGGTTTTGCAATATTTGTTGCAATGTTCTAAGAGTGATTCAGACTCATCTCAATGACGGTGCCTGAGGTGGGGAGAAGAGTGCTTGCTTGGCGCATCTCTAGAGGTAGATCAGTCAGGTCCTTTCGTTGATGGAAAAGTGGAAGATAATGATATTACATTCCTTGTGGACACTGGTGCTACCCGTTCTACTGTGAGAGCAGCAGAAATTCCAAACCTATCCCTCTTGGGAGAAACAATCCAAGTTGTGGGTGTTTCGAATCAATATATTAAGACTCCAATAACAAGGCCAATAGAAGTTCATATTGGAAAATTCAGAGACATGCATCTGTTTGTGGTATGTGATACAAGTCCGGTGAACCTTCTAGGCAGGGACTTGCTATGCAAAATGAATTGCACCATCTATTATATGCCAGATGGCATTGCTTTTCAAAGACCAGATGAGGATGTTGCTTTTAAAATGATGTTAGCGAAGCAAGGGACAGAAGTGGATGATTTGTATTCATTGCTTACATAAGAGGAGTTACCTGTAGAGTTGAGAAATATAGTAAGATCTGATGTATGGGATTTTACAGGAAAGGACATTGGTTTAATGAAGGGCGTGGATCCTATTCAGATTACAGTTAAACCAGGTGCAGTATATCCAAACACATCTCAGTACAGGATGAGTCCTGAAATCACAGCAGGAGTAATTCCTGTAATTGATCAAATGATTGAGCAAGGTATTCTAAAAGAAATATTAGATAGTCCTTGTAATTCACCTATTATGCGGATTAAGAAACCAAGTGGAAAATACAGAATAGTAGAAGATTTGAGAAAGATCAATAACATAACAGTACCCTGTTGTCCAATAGTGCCAAACCCAGCAGTGATTCTTTATCAAATTCCTTGTAATGTGGAATGGTACACAGTAATTGATCTGTGTCAAGCATTTTTCTCGATACCTTTATATCCGGATAGCCAACATCTTTTTGCTTTCTGGTTCAGAGAGTCCATCGATTTTTAATCTGATTTTGAAAATAAATTTGGAGTCATTGATCATGCCAGAAAATTCAGTGTTAGTGCAGTACATTGATGACCTGCTAGTGGGATCAAAAACATGAGAGTCCTGTGTGACAGATACAATTGCCTTACTGAATCATTTGTCAAAAGGTGGGCATAAAGTGTCACCAGCAAAATTACAGTTTTGTCAAAAGGAGGTTCAATATTTGGAACACAAAATTGAGAAAGGAGTTAGATAGGTAACACAGACCGTATTACTGTGATTTTGCAAATGGGTCCTCCTAAGACTCAAAAAGAAGTGCAAATGTTTTGGGGAATGGTTGTATACTGCAGACAGTGGATCAGTGGGTTTTCACTGATATCAAAACCTTTACAGAGGCTGACTCATAAGGATGTGGTTGATCCGATTGAATTGGATGAAGAATGTATGAAAGCTTTTATTGAATTACGAAATAGTCTTTGTCGAGCACCTGCATTGGGAATGCCAGATTACACAAACGATTTTGCATTATTCTGTTGTGAGAGAGATGGATGTGCACTTTCAGTCCTAACACAAAAACATGGAATGGCACGTCGTCCAGTGGCATATTTTTCGGCTATTTTGGATTCAGTGGCAGCAGCGTTACCAGCCTGTTTAAAAGCAGATGCTGCTACTTGTGTGAGTCTGGAGCAGAGTGAAGCAATTGTTATGGGACATCCAGTGAAAGTATTTGTACCACACTCTGTTGAGAACCTTTTAACAAGAACTCGGACATATTACGTATAGTTGGCTGACTAGATATGAAAGAGTGATTTTGGGTGCTGAAAATGTGACAGTAACGAGATGCACAACATTGAATCCAGCAACTTTATTGCCTAGTTCAAGTTGTGAGGAAGTGAAAGATGAAGCAGACCATGATTGTTTGGATGTGACAGAATTGTGCACGAAACCAAGATCTGACATAAAAGATACCTCACTAGAAGAAACAGATAGTGTGATTTTGTGGATGGATCTTGTCTTAGAGATGAGAAAAGTGTATTGAGTGCTGCTTATGCAGTATATACAGTGACCATGGTTCTTGAAGCATAATGTCTGAAGTGAGTAAATTCTGCTCAAATTCTGAGCTAAATGCTCTGACTAGAGCATGTATAATTGGTAAAAATCTATGAGTAACCATATTCACTGATAGTCAATATGGTTTTGGGGTGGTGCATGATTTTGGTCAGTTGTGGATGCAACAAGGATTCTTGACTTCTTCAGGATCCCCAATCCGGATCAGTAAAAATGTGAAGGATGTATTGAATGCATTACAAATGCCCAAAAAGATTGCTGTGGTTAAATGTTCAGCACACAAGTCAGGAAATTACTATGTGACAAATGGAAACAGATGAGCAGACCAATTGGCTTGTTTCTGTGCACAAAATTCAACTTAAAAAACAGAGGTATGGAGAAAAAAGATACAAGTTGCAACTTGAGGAAGAGAAAGAAATTTGGATAAAATCAGGTTGTAAAAAGAGAGCAGAAGATGAAGTGTGGGTGTATGTTGATGAAAGACCAGTAATGACAGATTGTTTACTTTCACAGATGGCAAGGATGTACCATGGAATTGCACATGTTGAAAGAGAAGCTATGATCAGACTCTTCAAGCAGTCATGGTACAATCTAAAATTTAGGGTCGTTGCAGAGAGTCAATGCCAGAGGTGTATAGTTTGCCAGCAGCAAAATCCAGGTAGAAAGACAGTTGTTAGTTGGGGTCGAATTGGTAAAGCAACAGGACCATTTACCAGATTACAGTTCGATTTTATTGAACTCCCCCCTTGTAATTGACTGAAATATGTGTTGGTGGTTGTTTTCTTGTTTTCTCGTTGGGTAGAAGCATATCCAACAAGAAGAAACAATAGCCTGACTGTTGCTAAACTGCTTTTGTGAGAGATGATTCCTAGGTTTGGATTTCCAGACTCTTTAGAAACAGATAGAGGGACTCATTTTAATAATGAGATAATACTAATAATTTGTGCAGCATTACAAATTGACCAAAAGCTATTAAGTCCAGACTGTCAAAAGTGTGTGCGTCTACAACACTGAAATGGAAATGGCCAGATGCTTTACCCCTGGTATTGATGAGTCTTAGAAACATTCCTGATAAGAAAACTGGATTAAGTCCTCATTAAGTGTTGATGGGGAGAGCAATGAGACAAGCAATTGTACCAAAAAACAAACTGATGAATACTTCTGATGGTTTAATGCTTGATTATTGGAAAGTATTGGCTGATCTGGTGCATTCTGTGTCTCATCAGGTTGGAGAAATTGCAACCACAACACAGCCAGATCAAGCACATGATTTGAGTCCAGGAGAGTGGGTTCTGGTGAAGAAACACGTGAGGAAGTTGTGTTTAGAACCCAGATGGTACGGACCATACCAAATGATATTAGTAACAACGACAGCAGTAAAGTGTGGTGGCTAGCCTAATTGGATTCATGCAAGTCATACAAGAAGAGTCCCAAGTCCACTTGAAAGATAAGAAAAAGAGCAGCAACTGGTAAAGAAAAGAAAAGAACCAGAAGCTGAAGATCATGAAGCTATAGAATCTAGTGTGACAAATTCTGAAAAGGCTGAACATGGTGAAGAACCAAGCACAAGTAAAAAAAAAATGGGCACTAGCTACTGGGTCTCAAGAGACTGCTGTTGAAAAAGAAAAAGGGAAAGTGATTGATAAAACTCAAATCAAGAGCAAGCACAACAAAGAAAAGAACTGAATAAAAGAACTTGCGAACCTTGATAACGAAGGTGAAAAAGCAGTTCAAGTTAAGAAAGCAAGAAAAGGTGATGTGTGGCCAAAAGTAGTGAAGAGACTGAAATACACTCTTGAAAAGAAAAAGCCAGATCAAATAAATAAAATATCAAGTCAAACTGAACAAAGTGATTCAGAAGAAGATTTAGTACGAAACACAAAAAGAATAAGAATTCCGAATAGGAAATTCACAGCTCCAGAATGGACATATGTGGTGTTGGAAGAAATCGAAAATGCAATCAAAACAAAGAAGAAGCTGGTACTGATCAAAGTGATGAAAGCAAATTAAAACCGCCTTAAAAAGAACTGTGAAAATTAAGGTGCAACGATTTCAATCAAGGTTGTTTTTACATTTCCAAAAGATTTGAAGAAGAAGAAGATATAGAGAAAAAAGAAAAAAGAGGGGGTAAAGAAGAGAGGCCTAAAGTGTAAGGATACACTACTCTAGATGTTTTTTGGATACGTTGTTCAAGTTTTTTGAATTTTAGGTTTTTTTTCTTAGATGTTTGATTTTTTTTATAGTCTCTAAAATGGCAAAGGTAACAGAGACTGGATATCAAAATCATAGTTTTAAGCGTAGCTGTATTAATGCTTGCTTATGTAGTGTTTTATTACTAACATTGGTGTGGTTAACACTGATTATTATTGTGCCTGTTCTAATGGTGACTAATCACAAAAATAATACTAATGATGTGGGACGTGAGAGAATGGATTTCCATTCCTAAAGATAATGATTTCTCGTTAAATGTTTTTACTAAATTGTTCTATGAACATGTTAACACAATGAATGCGAGAGATTGTTATGTGTGTATGCAATTACCATTGTCTGTTTCAGAGGGTGTGACATATCACCTACCTTTAACTTATGGTGTGTCTCGTAGTGTTCTAAGTAGTCTGTTTTATGGGAGGGAAGGATTAGAGTATTATTACTCTAATTTTGATTTAATATTTTCCGAAATTCCGGTTTAGGAGAGATTTAAAAATAGTTTATGGACCTGATTATGCTGCATACATTTTTTCATCAGTAACAAACCAATAGATGCACATAGATATAATCTAACCTGTAAACTACGACATGAAGAAATAGAATTTATGAATATGGTAGAAGATAGAAGACAAGATTTCAAAAAGAAAACTGCTGAGCAAAAGTCTCATGTACCTCCATGGGCTTTCAGGGTGATTACAAAAAGGGTGAGACATACACTGCCATGACTCTAGATTTTCAACATAGAGGAAAGCTTTGTGTGTTTAGAGAAAAGACTGAACTTAATAGTTTATCATTGGCTCTAGTTAATATGAACATACTTTCTTGATAAAAGGAAGTTGGGGATTGAAAGGAGGAGCTGATCCTGTTTTCCCGGGAATCTATTATGTGTGTGGTAAGAATGCCTATTACAGGTTCCCTGCAGGTTGGAGTGGTGTTGTTATTGAGGCATAGTTTTTCCTAAGGTGTATCATATAGACAAGAATAATAGAGTTAATGAAATAAAACAAGGACTAACACATAATAAGAGAGGAGTGAGTTATTCTGAAATAATGGGGGATATTTTTGGAGCACTAATACCTTCAGTTGGAGTCATTTTGAATTCACATAAAATTAGAAAATTGTCCACCGTGGTTGATCGTTTGTCAACAGATACTGCTGGTGGGTTCTTGATGATTGATACTGAAATGGTTGCGATTAGATCAATGGTTTTTCAAAATCGACTTGCCCTTGATATATTATTGGCAAAAGAGGGTGGATGCTGTACTTATATCCCACACAAGAGTAAAAATATAGAGGGTATATTAAAAACATTACAGAACTTCATGATAATTTGACTGAATTGAAGGTTGATGGTGCATGGAAGAAACTTGGTAAGAGTTTTTCTCAGTGGGTTTTCTACTTTAGGAGATAGTTTATTAGGGAGAATATTAATACCTATTACTTCAGTAGTTGCAGTGATATTAATTATTATTTTGATTTATAAATGTTGCAAATGTAGAAAGAAAGATATCAGATCTTAACCCCTTCGATGCTCATGACGGAGCGGTTCCGTCATGAGCATCGGTTGAGCTGTGCTCATGACGGAACCGCTCCGTCATGAGCACAGCCCCTGGGGGAAGCGCTGGCGCTCCCCCCCTGGGGCATCGATCGTGCCCCCACTGATGGGGATGGCAGCGGAAGAGTTTCCGCTGCCACCCCCGAGCCCCCCCACGCTTCCTGATGACGTCAGCGCGCACAGCGCGCGCTGGCGTCATCAGGAAGCGTTGGACGCGCTGGAATTCATTTCTTCCAGCACGTCCAACGGGGAGGGTAAGTGTTTTGCTGCGGTGTGGCGGGGGGGGGGGCGGAATTCCAGGGCCTTGAGGCATCGGGGGAGAGGAAATAGTATTTCCTCTCCCCTGATGTCTCAATGCTGGGCATTCCTGTCCCACGATCGCGCACAGCGTCGCGATCGTGAGACAGGAATGCCCCCACTAGACCCCAGGGATGTTGTTTTTGGCCATTTGGGAAGCGACCCTTGGGCAAGGGTCGCTTCCCTGGGGGACAATTTTTGGACAGACTTTTCTGCCCCCCCTGGGGCAGATCGGTCCACTTTCGGTCCGTTTCTGCCCCCAGGGGGGGGCAGAAAAGCCCACTAGACACCAGGGAATTTTGTAATATCGTTATGGGAAGCGACCCCTTGGGCAAGGGTCGCTTCCCTGGGGGAGAATTTGTGCACAGACTTTTCTGCCCCCCCTGGGGGCAGATCGGTCCACTTTCGGTCCGTTTCTGCCCCCAGGGGGGGCAGAAAAGCCCACTAGACACCAGGGAATTTCGATATATTGATATGGGAAGCGACCCCTTGGGCAAGGGTCGCTTCCCTGGGGGAGAATTTGTGCACAGACTTTTCTGCCCCCCCTGGGGGCTGATCGGTCCACTTTCGGTCCGTTTCTGCCCCCAGGGGGGGCAAAAAAGCCCACTAGACACCAGGGAATTTCGCAATTTTGTTATGGGAAGCGACCCCTTGGGCAAGGGTCGCTTCCCTGGGGGAGAATTTGTGCACAGACTTTTCTGCCCCCCCTGGGGGCAGATCGGTCCACTTTCGGTCCGTTTTCTGCCCCAAAAGCCCACTAGACACCAGGGAATTTCGTTATAGTGATATGGGAAGCGACCCCTTGGGCAAGGGTCACTTCCCTTGGGGAATAATTTTTGCACAGACTTTTCTGCCCCCCCTGGGGGCAGATCGGTCCACTTTTGCTCCGTGTCTGGCCCCGGGGGGGCAGAAAAGCCCACTAGACACCAGGGAATTAGTGTAAATAAAAATGGAAGTGACCCCTTTGGCAAGAGTCGCTTCCAGGGGTCAATGTTTATAATATGTATTTGGCCCACCCACCCCGGGACAGAGTAGCCTTTTTTTTTCCTGCTGTTTTCTGCCCCACCTGGAACATAACGATTGACCATTTGGGTAGTAACATAGAATGTTGTTATGTTTATTGTTTTTTTTGTGAATTGCAATAGTAATGTTTTTTTTTTTTACTTTTTTGTTCTAGGTAAAGGCTTTTGCTCTTTTCAGTTTGCCGTATTTCTGGCGGTTCTGCTGTTTGTGTAGTTTGGTAAGAGACTCTTTTTTGTACAATGTAAATGTGTTTGATTTCTCTGCATGAATTTTTTTTGCAAATGGTGTAATAATAGCAGTATGTTTGTTTTTTGAGTGTCAAAAACTTTTTGCATTGGTGCTCGATGTGTATTTTGTTGTCTTGTGAGTAATTTGTTTTTTTTTCTTCTTTCTAGTTTGATATCGTTGGTTTTTGCTGTGTCACTGCAGAGTTGGTTTCTGGTGAGTGCAGCTGTCTCTTGTAATTGGATTGTATAGTTTTTGAGTACATTGATCTTTGTGATAAAGGTACACATTTCTTTACTTACTCGGTTTGCACATTGTTGGTTGTTGTTGACTTGTTTGTGCAGTCTTCTATCTTAGTAAGTATAATGGCTAGCCGCAGGATGACTGCTCAGCAGGTTGTTGGTTTGCTGTTTGAGTCTTCCTCTGATATTGGTTCAGAGACTGACTCTGCATCTGAGGGAGAGGAGGCAGGGGACGATTCTGGCAGTGAGTTGTCTCTCCGTATGGAGTCATCGGATGATGAAGATACTCTTAGTGCGGATGAAGTGCCTGTGTTAGAGGAGGAGACTGATGTGCCGATAGTGCGGCAAGAGGCATCTGGGCTGCAGCCTGGGGCTGCAAGGCTTCCCGTTGGTGTAGTGCGGCAAGAGGCATCTGTGTTGCAGGCTGGGGCTGCAAGGCTTCCCGTTGGTGTAGTGCGTCAAGAGGCTTCTGGGCTGCAGGCTGGGGCTGCAAGGCTTCCCTTTGAAAGTGATGACCTCTGGGTTGCCCCTGGCATGGTGCAGCCGGTATTGCCAGAGTTTACTGGTGTTCCAGGGTCTAGAGTGAATACTGAAAACTTTTTGCCGGTCAATTTTTTTCAGTTGTTTATGGACGATGTGTTTTTTGCAGAGATTGTTGAGCAGACTAATTTGTATGCCGAACAGTTTTTGAGGGACAACTGTGCCAGTCTTAAGCCACACTCTAGAGCTACCCGGTGGACTCCCACAAATGTTGAAGAGATGAAGAAGTTCTTGGGTTTAACTTTTTTGATGGGCTTGCTAAGGAAGCCATCAATGTCTTCATATTGGTCTAGCAGTCCCTTGATGGCAACGTCTATTTTTCCGGCAGTCATGACTCGTGACAGGTATTTGCTTCTGCTTCGGATGATGCATTTTGTTGATAATGGTTTAGCGTTGCCACGAGATCACCCTGACTGTGACCGTCTTTTTAAGACTAGGCCTGTCCTTGATCACTTTGTTGATCGATTTTCTGAGATTTATGCCCCTGGGAAAGAAATTGCAGTGGATGAGTCTTTGGTGTTGTTCAAGGGCCGCTTGGTTTTTAGGCAATACATTCCTAGTAAGAGGCCACGCTATGGAATAAAGCTGTATATGCTGTGTGACAGTAGGACTGGATATGTCTCTAATTTCAGGGTGTACACCGGTAAGGAATCTAGGTTTAACCTCCCTGGTTGTCCGTCCACTTTTGGAGTGACTGAGAAAATTGTTTGGGAACTTGGAAGAGGATTTTTTAACAAAGGCCACCATTTATATGTAGATAACTTCTACACTGGTGTGCGGTTGTTCAGGGAATTGGCCAAAGTGGACACTCTTGCTTGTGGCACAATCCGCTCTAACTGTAAAGGTTTCCCGAAAGAACTTGTTTGTCAAAAGCTTGTGCGGGGACAGTGCAGTGCGTTGCGTTGCCAGGAGCTTCTTGCTGTGAAGTTTACAGACAGGAGAGATGTCTACATGCTGACTACCATCCATGATGAAAGCACTGCACCTGTGACTGTTTGGGGTCAGGTCGCTGAAGCGCGCAAACCTGTGTGCATTTTAGACTATAATAGGCACATGGGTGGTGTTGACAGAGTAGATCAGAGGTTGGAACCTTACACTGCTCTTCGTAAGGCTTACATTTGGTACAAGAAGTTGGCTATCCATTTTTTCCACTTGGCAATGTTTAATGCTTTTGTTGTGTTCCAGGATTCTTGCCCTGAGTCAAAGATGACTTTTGCTAAGTTTCAGGAGTCTGTAATAGGCAGCCTTGTTGTAGTGGAACAGGCAAGTGTTCCTAGAGTTGGACTGGTGGAGGATGTTGCTAGATTGAAAAAACGCCACTTTCCAGATCACATTCCTCCCACACCCGCAAAAGATTTTCCCAGTAGGAGATGTAGAGTCTGTTGGCGAAAAGGTTTGCGGAAGGACAGTCGAATGTACTGCCCCGACTGTCCTTATCATCCTGCGCTGTGTCTCCCTGCTTGTTTTAGAGCGTACCACACACGAAATAATTTTTGGGAGGATTCTTGAGTGGTAAAGTGAACTGCCTGGTCTGTATTCTTTGGATAATTTGATTCTGTTTCAAGGTTGGTGTTAGTGCAATGTATTTAGTTGCTGATTTTCTGTTAGAAGATTTGTATCTATTTGCAATTTGTTTGTGTTTTTATTTTTTTCTAAAAAAATCCTAAATGTGATGGCGGTGTGTGTAGGCTTGCGCTTGGCTGTTGGTGTGTGTGGACTGGCACTTGGTTGGTGGTGTGCGCGGAATGGTGCTTGGCTGGCGGTGTGCATGGACTGGCGGTGTGCGTGGACTGGTGCGTGGCTGGTGGTGTGCGTGGACTGGAGCTTGGCTGGCAGTGTGCGTGGAATGGTGCTTGGCTGGCGGTGTGCGTGGACTGGTACTTGGCTGGCGGTGTGCGTGGACTGGTGGTGTGTGTGGACTGGTGCTTGGCTGGTGGTGTCCGTGGACTGGAGCTTGGCTGGTGGTGTGCGTGTACTGGAGCTTGGCTGGCGGTGTGCGTGGAATGGTGCTTGGCTGGCGGTGTGCGTGGAATGGTACTTGGCTGGTGGTGTGTGCGGACTGGTGCTTGGCTGGTGGTGTCCGTGGACTGGCGCTTGGCTAGCGGTGTGCGTGGACTGGTGTTTGGCTAGCGGTGTGTGTGGACTGGTGCTCGGCTGGCTGTGTGTGAGTAGTGACTTTCTGCTGGTCACTACACACACTGCTAGCTGAGTGCCACTCCACGCAATCCATCAGCCTGTGTAGTTGCTGTGTCTTGATTGTGGGCGTGTGAAAGTGATGGGCCCTTGAATGGCGCTGTCTGCTGGTGTGAGTTTTGTTATGTGATGGGCCCGCGGCTGGCGGTGTGAATGGTTTTGTATGTCTCACACGTATGAAAGGTGTATGAATGGCCTGTAAAGAGGTTGGTGCCTTGTCGTGGCTTTACAGCTCACGAGCTGTGAGTCAATGGTTCAGTTTCTTGCCCTTTCAATTATTACCAGTGCATTTCATTTCTGTGAAATCACTTGCTAATACAATTGTATCTACTGAACCATCACTCACCCTCGTGCCAAATCCAACCAGTATGTGTGTGTGCTTGCGGATTAGATGGCTGTGCAGTAATATTTGTCTTTCTGAAGCAGGGTGTACCTTGTCCCTTTTTGGTGAATTTTGTAATGTGTTGCTTTTGTGCCTGGTGGTGTGAATGGTCTTGTTTGTATCACGTATGAAAGGTGTATGAATGGCCTGTAAAGTGGTTGGTGCCTTGACGTGGCTTTACAGCTCACGAGCTGCGAGTCATTGGTTTGGTTTTTTGTGAATTTAATTATTGACAGTGCATTTCATTTTTGTGAAATCTCTTGTTAATAAAATTTAATACACTGAACCATGACTCGCCCTCGTGCCAAATCCAACCAGTATGTGTGTGTGTTTGAGGAATAGATGGTTGTGCAGGAAACTTTGTTTTTAGTTTCTCTGCCAAGGTACACTTTCCATTCACGAATAACCCACCAACTGTAGATATTGTCGAAAACCCATGGGAGTTCATGGTGATGTCTCTCTTGTGAATTCAAAAAAATTTTTTATCCCCAATGTCCTGCAAACCTCAAAATGTCTGCCACATTTTCTTTGCAATATTATTCCAAAATTCTCACGCTGTAGGAACAATAGTTAATCTGGTTTTGCAAGGGGGGTCACTTTGGTTTTTGGCCCGGTGCTTGGCGGCCATCTAGGGAAACCTACCAAACCCATGCATTTCTGAAAACTAGACACCCGGCGGCTTCCAGGGAGGTATGGCTTGCGTGGATCCCCCAAGGTTTCCTTACCCAGAATCCCCTGCAAACCTCAATTTTTGCTGAAAAAATCACTTTTTTCACACATTTTGGGGAGGGAAAGTAGTGGCATCACCGGGCTCACACAAATTTACCACCACCCAGCGTTCCCCCAGGTCTCCCGATAAAAATGGTGCCTCACTTGTGTGGGAGGCCCAAGTACCCGCGGCAGGCAAGGGCCCAAAACGTAGTGAGGCGACATCAAAATGGCCTATCGCAAAACCACCTGGTTTTGCAAGGGGGGTCACTTTGGTTTTTGGCCCGGTGCGCGGCTGCCATCTAGGGAAACCTACCAAACCCACGCATTTCTGAAAACTAGACACCCGGCGGCTTCCAGGGAGGTATGGCTTGCGTGGATCCCCCAACGTTTCCTTACCCAGAATCCCCTGCAAGCCTCAATTTTTGCTGAAAAAATCACTTTTTTCACACATTTTGGGGTGGAAAAGTAGTGGCATCACCGGGCTCACACAAATTTACCACCACCCAGCGTTCCCCCAGGTCTCGCGGTAAAAATGGTGCCTCACTTGTGTGGGAGGCCCAAGTACCCGCGGCAGGCAAGGGCCCAAAACGTAGTGAGGCGACATCAAAATGGCCTATCGCAAAACCACCTGGTTTTGCAAGGGGGGTCACTTTGGTTTTTGGCCCGGTGCGCGGCGGCCATCTAGGGAAACCTACCAAACCCACGCATTTCTGAAAACTAGACACCCGGCGGCTTCCAGGGAGGTATGGCTTGCGTGGATCCCCCAACGTTTCCTTACCCAGAATCCCCTGCAAACCTCAATTTTTGCTGAAAAAATCACTTTTTTCACACATTTTGGGGTGGGAAAGTAGCGGCATCACCGGGCTCACACAAATTTACCACCACCCAGCGTTCCCCCAGGTCTCCCGGTAAAAATGGTGCCTCACTTATGTGGGAGGCCCAAGTACCCGCGGCAGGCAAGGGCCGAAAACGTAGTGAGGCGACATCAAAATGGCCTATCGCAAAACCACCTGGTTTTGCAAGGGGGGTCACTTTGGTTTTTGGCCCGGTGCGCGGCCGCCATCTAGGGAAACCTACCAAACCCACGCATTTCTGAAAACTAGACACCCGGCGGCTTCCAGGGAGGTATGGCTTGCGTGGATCCCCCAAAGTTTCCTTACCCAGAATCTCCTTCAAACCTCAATTTTTGCTGAAAAAATCACTTTTTTCACACATTTTGGGGAGGGAAAGTAGTGGCATCACCAGGCTCACACAAATTTACCACCACCCAGCATTCCCCCAGGTCTCCCGGTAAAAATGGTGCCTCACTTGTGTGGGAGGCCCAAGTACCCGCGGCAGGCAAGGGCTCAAAACGTAGTGAGGCGACATCAAAATGGCCTATCGCAAAACCACCTGGTTTTGCAAGGGGGGTCACTTTGGTTTTTGGCCCGTGCGCGGCGGCCATCTAGGGAAACCTACCAAACCCACGCATTTCTGAAAACTAGACACCCGGCGGCTTCCAGGGAGGTATGGCTTGCGTGGATCCCCCAACGTTTCCTTACCCAGAATCCCCTGCAAACCTCAATTTTTGCTGAAAAAATCACTTTTTTCACACATTTTGGGGTGGGAAAGTAGTGGCATCACCGGGCTCACACAAATTTACCACCACCCAGCGTTCCCCCAGGTCTCCCGGTAAAAATGGTGCCTCACTTGTGTGGGAGGCCCAAGTACCCGCGGTAGGCAAGGGCCCAAAACGTAGTGATGGGACATTTGGGATAGGCAATGTTGATGTCGCCCCTTGCAAAACCAGGTGGTTTTGCGATAGGCCATTTTGATGTCGCCTCACTACGTTTTGGGCCCTTGCCTGCCGCGGGTACTTGGGTCTCCCACACAAGTGAGGCACCATTTTTACCGGGAGACCTGGGGGAACGCTGGGTGGTGGTAAATTTGTGTGAGCCCGGTGATGCCACTACTTTCCCACCCCAAAATGTGTGAAAAAAGTGTTTTTTTCAGCAAAAATTGAGGTTTGCAGGGGATTCTGGGTAAGGAAACGTTGGGGGATCCACGCAAGCCATACCTCCCTGGAAGCCGCCGGGTGTCTAGTTTTCAGAAATGTGTGGGTTTGGTAGGTTTCCCTAGATGGCCTTCGCACACCGGGCCACAAACCAAAGTGACCCCCCTTGCAAAACCAGGTGGTTTTGCGACAGGCCATTTTGATGTCGCCTCACTACGTTTTGGGCCCTTGCCTGCCGCGGGTACTTGGGCCTCCCACACAAGTGAGGCACCATTTTTACCGGGAGACCTGGGGGAATGCTGGGTGGTGGTAAATTTGTGTGAGCCCGGTGATGCCACTATTTTCCCACCCCAAAATGTGTGACAAAAGTGATTTTTTCAGCAAAAATTGAGGTTTGCAGGGGATTCTGGGTAAGGAAACGTTGGGGGATCCACGCAAGCCATACCTCCCTGGAAGCCGCCGGGTGTCTAGTTTTGAGAAATGCATGGGTTTGGTAGGTTTCCCTAGATGGCCGCCGCGCACCGGGCCAAAAACCAAAGTGACCCCCCTTGCAAAACCAGGTGGTTTTGCCATAGGCCATTTTGATGTCGCCTTACTACGTTTTGGGCCCTTGCCTGCCGCAGGTACTTGGGCCTCCCACACAAGTGAGGCACCATTTTTACCGGGAGACCTGGGGGAACGCTGGGTGGTGGTAAATTTGTGTGAGCCCGGTGATGCCACTACTTTCCCACCCCAAAATGTGTGAAAAAAAGTGATTTTTTCAGCAAAAATTGAGGTTTGCAGGGGATTCTGGGTAAGGAAACGTTGGGGGATCCACACAAGCCATACCTCCCTGGAAGCCGCCGGGTGTCTAGTTGTCAGAAATGCGTGGGTTTGGTAGGTTTCCCTAGATGGCCGCCGCGCACCGGGCCAAAAACCAAAGTGACCCCCCTTGCAAAACCAGGTGGTTTTGCGATAGGCCATTTTGATGTCGCCTCACTACGTTTTGGGCCCTTGCCTGCCGCGGGTACTTGGGCCTCCCACACAAGTGAGGCACCATTTTTACCGGGAGACCTGGGGGAACGCTGGGTGGTGGTAAATTTGTGTGAGCCCGGTGATGCCACTACTTTCCCTCCCCAAAATGTGTGAAAAAAGTGATTTTTTCAGCAAAAATTGAGGTTTGCAGGGGATTCTGGGTAAGGAAACGTTGGGGGATCCACGCAAGCCATACCTCCCTGGAAGCTGCTGGGTGTCTAGTTTTCAGAAATGCGTGGGTTTGGTAGGTTTCCCTAGATGGCCGCCGCGCACCGGGCCAAAAACCAAAGTGACCCCCCTTGCAAAACCAGGTGGTTTTGCGATAGGCCATTTTGATGTCGCCTCACTACGTTTTGGGCCCTTGCCTGCCGCGGGTACTTGGGCCTCCCACACAAGTGAGGCACCATTTTTACCGGGAGACCTGGGGGAACGCTGGGTGGTGGTAAATTTGTGTGAGCCCGGTGATCCCACTACTTTCCCACCCCAAAATGTGTGAAAAAAGTGATTTTTTTCAGCAAAAATTGAGGTTTGCAGGGGATTCTGGGTAAGGAAACGTTGGGGGATCCACGCAAGCCATACCTCCCTGGAAGCCGCCGGGTGTCTAGTTTTCAGAAATGCGTGGGTTTGGTAGGTTTCCCTAGATGGCCGCCGCGCACCGGGCCAAAAACCAAAGTGACCCCCCTTGCAAAACCAGGTGGTTTTGCGATAGGCCATTTTGATGTCACCTCACTACGTTTTGGGCCCTTGCCTGCCGCGGGTACTTGGGCCTCCCACACAAGTGAGGCACCATTTTTACCGGGAGACCTGGGGGAACGCTGGGTGGTGGTAAATTTGTGTGAGCCCGGTGATGCCACTACTTTCCCACCCCAAAATGTGTGAAAAAAGTGATTTTTTCAGCAAAAATTGAGGTTTGCAGGGGATTCTGGGTAAGGAAACCTTGGGGGATCCACGCAAGCCATACCTCCCTGGAAGCCGCCGGGTGTCTAGTTTTCAGAAATGCGTGGGTTTGGTAGGTTTCCCTAGGTGCCGGCAGGGCTAGAGTTCAAAAACTACAGCTAGTCACTTAGCCAAAAAAGGGTCATTTTTCACTGCAAAATTGAGGTGTGACCACGTTGCGTTTTGCGCCGTTTCCTGTCGCGGACACTAGGCCGACCTGCACAAGTGAGGTACCATTTTTCTCGTATGACTTTGGAGAACGCGGGGTGGGTGGAAATTTGTGGATCCATGCAGATTCCAGAACTTTCCATCCCAGAAATGTGGGGAAAATGAGTATTTTTTGTCATTTTTTTACGTTTGCAAGGGATTCTGGGTAACAGACCATGGTGGGAGGCAGTCAAGTCACCCCATCCTGGATTCCCCTGGGTGTCTAGTTTTCAAAAATGTATAGGTTTGCTAGGTTTCCCAAGGTGCTGGCAGGGCTAGGGTTCAAAAACTACAGCTAGTCCCTTTGCCAAAAAAGGGTCATTTTTCACTGCAAACTTGAGGTGTGACCACGTTGCGTTTTGCGTCCTTTCCTGTCGTGGGCACTAGGCTGACCCGCACAAGTGAGGTACCATTTTTCTCGTAGGACTTTGGGGAACGCGGGGTGGGTGTAAATTTGTGGATTCACGCAGATTCCAGAACTTTCCATCCCAG
Organism: Triturus cristatus; assembly: GCF_964204655.1. Classification (NCBI taxonomy): domain Eukaryota; kingdom Metazoa; phylum Chordata; class Amphibia; order Caudata; family Salamandridae; genus Triturus; species Triturus cristatus. Next base: position 958,421,454 of record NC_140580.1, read on the forward strand.
AAATGTGGGGAAAATGTGTTTTTTTTGTCATTTTTTTACGTTTGCAAGGGATTCTGGGTAACAGACCATGGTGGGAGGCAGTCAAGTCACCCCCTCCTGGATTCCCCTGGGTGTCTAGTTTTCAAAAATGTATAGGTTTGCTAGGTTTCCCTAAGTGCCGGCAGGACTAGGGTTCAAAAACTACAGCTAGTCACTTTGCCAAAAAAGGGTCATTTTTCACTGCAAAATTGAGGTGTGACCACGTTGCGTTTTGCGCCGTTTCCTGTCGCGGGCACTAGGCCGACCCGCACAAGTGAGGTACCATTTTTCTCGTAGGACTTTGGGGAACGCGGGGTGGGTGGAAATTTGTGGATCCACGCAGATTCCAGAACTTTCCATCCCAGAAATGTGGAGAAAATGTGTTTTTTTTGTCATTGTTTTACGTTTGCAAGGGATTCTGGGTAACAGACCATGGTGGGAGGCAGTCAAGTCACCCCATCCTGGATTCCCCTGGGTGTCTAGTTTTCAAAAATGTATAGGTTTGCTAGGTTTCCCTAAGTGCCGGCAGGGCTAGGGTTCAAAAACTACAGCTAGTCACTTTGCCAAAAAAGGGTCATTTTTCACTGCAAAATTGAGGTGTGACCACGTTGCGTTTTGCGCCGTTTCCTGTCGCGGGCACTAGGCCAACCCGCACAAGTGAGGTACCATTTTTCTCGTAGGACTTTGGGGAACGCGTGGTGGGTGTAAATTTGTGGATCCACGCAGATTCCAGAACTTTCCACCACAGAAATGTGGGGAAAATGTGTTTTTTTTGTCATTTTTTTAGGTTTGCAAGGGATTCTGGGTAACAGAACCTGGTGGGAGGCAGTCAAGTCACCCCATCCTGGATTCCCCTGGGTGTCTAGTTTTCAAAAATGTATAGGTTTGCTAGGTTTCCCTAGGTGCCGGCAGGGCTAGGTTTCAAAAACTACAGCTAGACTCTTCGCAAAAAATGTATAAATTTTCAGTGTGAAAATGTGGTGTGTTCACCTTAGGTTTTGAGCCACTTCCTGTCGTGGGCACTATGCCTACCCACACAAGTGAGGTACCGTTTTTATCGGGAGACTTAGGGTAGTTCAGATTTGTAAAGCAACTGTTATTACCTATTGATTTTTGATGCATTTCTCCCTTCCAAATGAAAGACATTGTGTAAAAAAAAAGTCATTTTGAAAAATGACCAATAATTGTCATGCAAGTATGAGTATTCCCAATTTCGAAAAAGTGCAAATATACACTGTTTCTAAACTCTGTAATTTGTTCCCATTTCAGAAATACAAAGGTGTTTTTCATACCAATTTTTCCATGTATACATTTTCACGCTATAATTGCTATATACCCAGAACTAAAAAAAAAAAACCATTACAAAATGCTGATCATTTTTTTACTCTGGGTTCCTTGGGCTCTTGGTGAACCTACAAGTCCTATATATCCCCACAACCAGGAAGGTCCAGTGGATGTAACGGTACATTGCTTTCTAAGAGATGTCATAATTAGAAGAAGTTACAGGTGAAAACGTTGACTCAAAAGGCTGCTTTTTTCAACTAATTTTTTATTTTTCCTATATTTAACTGGTAGTTTCTATAAAGAAACCTTGATGGATCTACACAAATGACCCCTTGCTGAATTCAGACTTGTCTACTTTTCAAAAATGTATAGCTTTCCAGGATCCATTATTATTTTTGTACCCATTTCTACCATTAACTGGAAGGAGGTTGAAAGCACAAAAAATAGCAAAAATAGGGTATGTCCCAGAAAAATGTCAAAACTGTGTGAAAAATGTTGATTTTCTGACAAAATTCTGTCATTCCCTAAAAGCTGGAGAAATGGTGAATTCAGCCCCACAAACCCTTTTTTGATAGCATTTGCAGAGAAAAACCCAGAAGCTTTCATTTGCAGCCCGTTTTTCCCATTTTTCACAAAAAAACCAAAATTTTGTTGTATTTTGACTAATTCCTGGGAACCGTCTAGGAGAATCCACAAACCCTGGGTACCTTTAGAATCCCCATGATATTGGAAGAAAAGGACGCAAATTTGGCGTGGATACCTAATGTGGTCAAAATGTTACAGGGGCCTAAGCGCGCACTACCCCAAATAGCCCAAAAAAGGCTTAGCACAGGAGGGGAAAAGGCCTAGCAGCGAAGGGGTTAAACGTAGAACTAGAATAAGAAAGAGAGAAGAGATAGAATTAGAGGACATGAGAGGAAATTATTATGAGATCATGAAGGACTTAGATGGAAGAATAATAAAGCGAGAAAGAAGTACAGCATTTGAAAATAAGTGGTAACTTGTATTTGTTGGGTATTTTGAAGATGGCTCAAAAACGCCATCAAAGGGGGGATTGATGGAGCAGGGTTTAGCGAAAATAAAACCTGCTTGGATTAAATCCTCATTAACATATATTAACAGTGTGTTGTGAAAGGTTTGCTAAAATAAGGGGAAATTATTTTCCGCATGTGTGTACTAATGCATGAAAACTAGGCCACAAGTGCTTTGACAAAAAGACTAATGCTGCTTTTGTCCACGTTAATAATAATTTGCCAAGAAAATAACATGGGTTGCGCATGGGTTAGTGCAATGCAGGGATTGTGTGTAATGAAATTACATTTCATGAAAATAATAATGTAATGTGTTTGTTTTCTGTAGAAAAAGCAAGCATGGGCCTACTCTTCTGCATGCCAGTCTAGGGTTGATAATTGGTGGAAAAATGAAATGACCAAAAGAGAGTTTCGAGAGAGAAGAGTAAACGCAAAGGCTGTGCGTGAAAATCATAGTGACAAGCTACGGAAGAGAAATGTTTATAATCAGTGGAAGCGAACAACTTCCTTCTCGAGATGGCAGAGGCAAACAATGGAAGCGCAGAGACTTGCAACATGTAGTGTGCTGTAGGAAATATGTACTATGATTTTGTTCAAAGTTGTTTTCTGGGAAGAATCTGTCGTAATGCTGAAAGTTTAAGACAAAAGGACATTGAATAAAATGGTCATGATGAGAGTGGTGTGACAGTACACCCCATCTTTAGCCAATGAGAAACAGAGTTTGCTCTCATATTGAAACAAATGTGGTTTGGACATTTAAGTTTTAGGGTATAATTGAAAGTCCCTAGTCGGTGTGGTTAGGTCGGCTGGTGGTTAGGTAGCTGGAGATCGTCGCTGTCCGTTTGCTGTTTCCAGATAGAGGCTTACCTGTTTTCCTGATTCCTGACTTAATCTTTGCCCCTCGACTCTTCTTGAGGGGCCTTACTGCCCTTTGGCCAGAGTGTAGATTTCCTTGATTCTTACTTGGGTTACTGTAGATAATATCCTGAATTTGCATAATCATTTGCAAATGTATTTTGTCTCTGAAACTTTTCTCTCTTCGCCTATCCACTCCTTCAATTCATTTGTTTATTTGATATGAGTTTGTTTCTATTCATTGCTAATACATGTTCTCAATGATAATCTGTGTTTTGCATTGTATGACGGTACTTGATGAGCATTTATTTCACATTATTTTTTGATATACATTATAAATTACACACTGAGTCTGTTATTATTTAGTAGTATAGATAGGTACATATTATTGCCATCAACTACTCAACCTCTCAAAGTTTAGTCGCCACAAATAAATATATATTGTAAGGAGAAATGCAGGTTCTATTGTGTAAATTGGTGAGTTGGGTATAAACTTGCATCACACTGAACCCAGCGTAAAGGGGTTAGTTGGGTAAAGTAAATGGGCCTTTGTTATTGGAAAATAATTGATCCCTGAGCACTGGATTACAAGCGAGAGCCTCCCTAGATCTCACAGGAAATTTGTGAAAGATTATAGGAGCATCATGTCACCTTTAACTGAACTGACGCCAAGAGAACAAAGTAAACTTGTAAATTGGACAGCAAAGTGTCAGAAGGGATTTGACACCATGAATGGACCATTTTGTTTAGCATCAATGCTGAGTGCTTTTCAGTGTGGCAAGGATTCATAGCACAGGCAGTTGCTTTTGGCCATGGTATGGGGCAGTTCTGTCCGGATGAATGGATATGTGCGAGAGAGACCAATGGAATTAGTTAATAGATGTGTGCACCACAGGGAACATTGTTGGGATGTGTGTAACAGAAGGCCTAATGCACTTGTGTGATTATTGAAGAAACTGAGATCATGCATGTGTGATTTCTTTAGATAATAAACAGCTGCGGTGGCTATTAAGATGAAAGGGGAGAATAACAAACTGTTGCGGTGGTGCACATCCCTATCAGAGACTTGCAGTGTTGCCTTCACAATGTAATCTTTGAATAGCAACTGCAATGCTGAAGTAAAATGGTCTGAAAAGATCAGTGGTGAAGTTAGATTTCAGTTTGTATCCTTCTCACAGACATGAGATGTAATATATAATTTACCTGGGCTCAGCCGCTGTGCATTCACCTGCTCCTTTTATGCATATTTGTGTCTAAAGTACACAAAATTTCACACCTGCTGAACACTATGCTCTGCATTTTGGAGAATAAAGACCTCTGACTCTCAGCACAGGGTGAAAGGAAGGCTTTACCCTACGTCTTGCTTGGACGATGGATGTGCTCATGACTAGGACCTGTATCCCCCTTCTCTTTTCAAGGACCGGATGCAGCAGACTTAATAACTGAGATAGTGGGTTTCCTTTCCAATTCAAAGGGCAAAAATTAGAGGGACACATGCACAGTTGGGAGACAAAAAACATGAGACATTTAAATGGATGAAGCAGTGTCCGGCAGTATTGCATTTTTAGTCCCGGTAGCGTTAGAAATAATTTGAGGTACAAGATGCCTTCTCAGAGCAGGACATGTTTCGCAATGGGTTAAAAGTAAAAGTTGGAGTGAAGAAGAAAGAAGACATCCTAATGAGAGGAGTTGGCCTAATCGCTAGGGTGGTCGACCTTGAATCTGAGGAACTGGGTTCGAGTCTCGGCAATGACGCTGAACAAACATCCTGTGAATCTGGGCAAATCATGTAATCTCCCCGTGCCTAAAAAAAATAATTGTGTCCTCATGTAATGCAACTGGTGCTATGTAAAGCCCTCTGATACCCGACACCTTCGGGTCAAGTTCGCGCTATATCAAACTCCGTAAAATAAAAATTCAAAAAACAATACTAGAGGACGAGCAATTTCTGATTGCTAGAAACCTGAGGAAATAGTTTTCCCCTATTCTACCTTGAAATTCTGCCACCAGCACTTGTCCCAAGAACTTGAAGAGCTGTATTCCTGCCTTGGATTCCATTGCAACATTTGGGCTTCTCTGCTGAATACAGCCTGGCTACTGGGAGTGCTAAGTGTCCTGGAAGAACCTAAAAATAGAAGAAGCTGCTGCTCAAAATGACTGAAAAGGGAGGAGGGTCTGTTTGTTAGAAGTATATTTTTTGACACTGGGATGCTGGTTTAGGGAAAAGATTATTGTATTTCTGAAAAATACCTGAAGCCAATTCCTAAGTGATATTTCATGGTGAGTTCAGAAGACATTTTGCCGATGTTGGCTTCTTGGAGGCAAAGGGCACTTACTCTTACTGATATTGCAACCATTTCATGACTCATATGGAGAAATTTATTATTAATATTGATGATTTGTTTATGATAATATGACTACAGCTGTCTGAGACTGGGACTGTATGCTAGAAATATGTTGTCTGTCTGTATATCATATAAACAAACTTACAGACTTCAGTCATACACATTTGCTAAGATATTATCATCCCATTGGCAGTGTATACATATCAGACTGTAAAAAGAGCTAAGAGTCTGTGTGTGATGCGCAATTTCATTACTCAATGTGCCACATGTGTATCACATGCAGATATGGACATGAACAGATCTAAACGGTGATGGCAGGAATTTACCCAGCATGAAGTTACCAATCTTGCCCATGTGGGCATAATTACATCGGCAACAGTATGCTCATTTCCTTCAATATCACTTCACTGATGATAGTGTTGTGAACTCTCTGAGTTATGCTGCTCGTGACTAATGCCACAATACTCCACAAATTTCATTTCCACAATAGAGAACATGAACAATCTGGCCCAAGTGGGCATATAATGACTATCTCCTATTTTGTTAATTCTAATTCTCAGGTGTAGCAAAAAACGAAAATTGTCCCTGTAAGACACAGACAGTAGATTATATGTATTTTGTCATTCATATCTGTCTTGATAACAACCACCTACATATATGTGCCTTTATATTATAATATACATATGGTCATAAATTCCAAAAAACGTATATAGAAATTATGAACAGAATTAGAAAATAGAAGATTCCATGCAAACATTGCTTTATGAGGAAAATAAAAGATATACAAGTTTTCTAATTCTCGTAGGATCTATTGATCATCTGAGAAAGAGGGGAAATAAGTTTCCAAACCAAAGGTGTTCATCCTGTACTCTCTACAAGTGTGGCTCGCTGATCTCTGAAAGAGATGGAATGCCCTGTGTGCATATAAAACAAACAAATAAACAAACCCTTAAAATCACTGTACATTATGCAATCCTAAAACAAATCATTAGAGACAGCTCACTTTAAAAATTTAAAGGAAAAAGAAAGAATTTATTCTTAAGATATTCTAGGACACTCTAGGATAGATATTCATGAATACCTAATATCATTCTCCTAAATGTGTGTACATCTCCTTATTGGAGTTCAGAGCCACTGGGTATCCAGTTCCAATATGTACCTTGATTCAAGGAGAAGTATTCTATCTCCACCCCAGTTAGATTTGGGTATGCGATCAATGGTAAAAAATCGTAACAAGTTCCTGTTGCTCTCATGCTTCTCTTAGAAATGTCGAGCAACAGGATATAGTTTGTCTCTATTTTGTATGGCTCTGAAGTGTTCCAGCACTCTTTTCTTTAGTGGAAACATTGTGCTCACCATTTATGATTTTTCACATGGGCACAGCAAAACATACACACAAAAGTCAGAACGGCATGACAAGTGTTTATCTTTTACCCTACATGTTTTGGTTCTTGGGGAGAAGATCCTTTTCACATTCGAACTATTCTTGTATGCTTTGCACATGTTACATGTGTAGAACCCCTTCACTGTTGCCTGGTTAGGAATATTGTCAGTTACCTCATTTCTACACAGTTTGTTACTTAGGGATGTGCCCTTCCTGAAAGAGATCTTGAGATGGTCCACAATCACATCATGTTTTCTGTGTTCAGGATATCCAGTGTCTACTTAGATTTCTCCTCACTTCTTATGCTTTTTGATTGTATGTTGTGATAAATCTAATTACAGGTGTGTTCTCAGATGAGCGCCCGGCTTTAGGGGCCAACACTACCTCTCTACTGTTACCTTGTGCTTCCACCAAAGCACTACTGAGGACAGACTCTTTGTACCTTCTTTCTTTAAAGCATTCAATCATCTCCTGACACTCCTGAAAACTCAATGCAGTGCTACAGTTCCTACAAGCCCATAGGAACTCCCCATACGGGACACTGTTTATAGGTTTTCTTGGGTGGCTACTTTGGGCATGTAACAGGATATTACCAGCAGTGCTTTTTCCATGCAACTTAGATGTGAATTTCTTGCCTTCCACAATACCGACGCATTTACGGCTCACGACCGATACCTGTAATGCCCGTTTTCAATGTTGATGTAAGTTTTACACTGACATCACATATTACATAACTCATGACAGGGTCAGTGACATCACTGATGACATCTCAAATGACCACATCCAGTGAGTGTGAGTGTTTTGTAAACATTTAAGTGTTAAACATATATACCAAGGTACCACAAAAGTTAAAATAGTATGCTTTGTGTATATCTGAGTGATACTATTTCTAACATATTATGTGAGTGGCTGTTTGACTGTGCATCCGTGTGTGAGTAGGTATCTGTGTGCCTGTATGGGTGTGTGAGTGGATGCATGGGTGTATAAGTAGGTGTGTGGGTGTATAAGTAGGTATGTGAGTAGCTGTGTGGGTGAGTGAGTGGCTGTGTGATGGACTGTATAGGTAAGTGAGTGGGTGTGTCACTGGCTTTGTGGGTGGGTGAGTGAGTGTCTGTATGGGTGGGTGAGTGAGCGTGTAAGTGTATGGGCGAGTGAGTGGGTGGGTGTCTGAATAGCTGTATGAGTGAGTGACTGGCTGTGCAAGTGGCAGTATGGGACAGTGAGTGGGTGTTTTGAGTGGGTGTTTGGTTAAGTGAGTTGGTGTGTGAGTGCCTGTATTGTAGAGTGAGTGTCTGAATGAACATATGGGTGAGTGAGAGGATATGTGAGTGCTGGTATGAATGTGTGAATATGTATGTAAGTGGTTGTGTGGGTCTGTGAGTGAGTGTGTGAGTGCTTGTATGGATGAGTGAGTGTGTGTGTGAGGTGCTGTATAGGTGAATAACTGTGAATGTGAGTAGCTGTATGGGTGAGTGTTTGGCTGTGTAAGTGGCTGTATGGCTAAGAGAGTGGTTGTACGAGTAGCTGTATGGGTGTGGGAGTAGATCTATGGATGAGTAGTGAGTGGTCATGTGAGTACTTGAATGGGTGTCTGAGTGGGTGAGTGCTTCTGTGGATGATGTCATCAGTTACGTCATTTGAGTTGTCATCAATGATGCCACTGATCATGTTGTGAGTGATGTAATATGTGAGGTAATAAGCAGTGCATTGTGGGGGCGTAAGTTATAGTTTTTCAGCAAACTGTAACTGCTTGATTTCACTGGTTTTGTACGAGTGAAATCTGAGCCTAACTCCAACGTTCCTGTAACCTTTGTTTTTTTCACTGAATTTTTCAGATTTTGTATTGTTGTTTCTGAATTATAACGTTCCTGTAACCTTGGTTTTTTTAAAACAAATTTCTAGGGTTTTTTACATTTTATTTCCTAACTGTAACCTGTAACTTTTGAGAGTGAGTGTGTGAGTGAGTGCATGAGTTTCTCAGTGGGTGTGTGAATGTGAGTGTCTTAATGGGTATGTGTCTGTCTGTGTGGGTCTGAAAGTGGCTGCATAAATGTCTCACTGGGTGTGTGAGTGTCTGAGTGGGTCTGTGGGTAGGTGCATAAGTGTCTCAGTGGGTCTGTGAGTGGGTGTGAGGGTGACTGAGTAGATTTGTGAGTGCCTCCATGAGTGTGTGTCAATCTGAGTGAGTGCATGAATGTCTAAGTGGGTCTATGAGTGGGTGCGTTAGTCTCTGAGTGGGTCTGGGAGTGGCTGTGTGAGTCTCTATGTGGGTTTGTATGGGTCTGTGATGGTGGCTGATTGCCTGAGAGGGTCAGTGAATGGGTGCATGAGTGTCTGAATTGGTCTGTGAGTTGCTGTGGGAGTCTGTGAGTGAGTGCATGAGTGAGTCTCAGTCATGTGTGAGTGGGTGTGTGAATGTCTGAGTGGGTCTATGAGTGGGTATATCAGTGTCTGAGTGGGTTTGTCAGTGGGTGTGTGAGTGTCTGAGTATGTGAGTGGGTACCCAAGTGTCTGTGTAGGCGTGTCAATGGCTGTGTGTTGGCTCTGCCACAAAGGAACTGCACCTGCCCTTTTATCCAACAATAGTCCACAGTTTCGCTCAAAATATATACCAAGTGTAGTACTGTCTTGTGGTTCATCACCTAGAGCTACCTCCTTGGGTAAATGTCTAGTATCTGTTCTACATAACAGCTGCATAATGGAGCACGAGGAAATGTCACTAATGACCTTGCGTACGGTTTGGCAATGTGATTGTTCCTGGTGCGTCTTTATCCAGAAATCTGTGATAACATGAATCCTCCTACAGAGAAGACAACGAGATTACAAAGAGGTAAATCTCCACCAAACAAGAGACTTTCCTCTTAACTATATGAAGTAAGTGCTTCTTTGTTTGGTGGAGATGTCCTCATATTTCTCAGCTTGAAGAACTCCTCACCAAAGTAGGTGGGAAATGCACTGGGGGGCCGCTTGTTAAGCTGTCCACCATCCTGGCAAAAGACAGGAAGATCTTTGCATACTACTTAGGTGGCAGAGGCCAAATGCTGAAGATTCCAAGTGATTTGTACATTTGAATACTTGTAAATTTTAAGGGAGAACTAGGGACTCTGCTCTCACCAAGTAAGGACAAGAAAGGACCCACTCGTCATAGTCACTACAGATTGCCTCCAATAGCTCAATGATGCCTTCACCTTCACAAAGCATTTCAAATCGTCTTTCAATGTGGAATTGCCAAAACGCACACAAGGTCACTGGTGACATTTCCTTGTGCTCCATTACACTGCTATAGTGTAGAATAAGCACTGGACATTTACCCAAGGAGGTAGCAAATAGTAATAAACCAGTAGAACGTACTCCACTTGGGTAGATATTTTGTGCAAATCTGGAGTTTTGTTGGATTAAGCCACAGGTGCGATTTCTTTGTGGCCCAGTCACTCACGCAGCTACTGATACACCCAACCAGACACCGATACGCCTAATCACAGATCAACTCTCACATGCACTCATAGACACACTGAGGTACTCATGTATCCACTCACAGAACCACTCAGACACTCTCACAGCCACTCAGACCCATTCAGACACTCATACACACCCTTACAGACCCCTTCAGACACTCATTCACCCAATCACAGATCCACTCAGACACTAATGCCTCCACTTAGACACACACACACTCACAGAGCTATTCAGACACTCACACACCCAGTGAGAAACTTATGCAGCCACTCTCAGACCTCCTCACACATCCACTGACAGACCCATTCAGACACTCTCACACCCACTCAGACACTAATACACTCACTCACACACTCACTCTCAAAAGGTTACATATTACAGTTAGGATTTTTTTTTTAAATACCTTAGAAATTCACTTAAAAAGTCAAAGGTTACAGGGCTCTTATAGTTAGGAAATAACATTTAAAAAACTTAGATATTCAATAAAAAATACAATACAGCCTTCACATGGGGTTTGTGACATGCACATGGGACTAGAGACCGAACAGCGCTGTCTGAGTGACAGGCAGGACCAAATAGGTTTACAAGTTGTAATTCACAGGCAGCTTCCTCTAGCACGAAGCCTGAATGTTTGTAAGGACAACCTCGTGGTGTCCTTTTGCAGCTGTTTTGTGAATGGGCGACACTGACTGCACTTCGGTGTTCAAAATCAAAAGTACAGTGTGAGCAATATGACCGAGAATGAACTTGGGTGTACTGGAGAGTTCAACGAGGGTTTGCTATCACTACCACATTACAAGCACTTCACACTGGAGCTAACTGCCACTCGTTTGTTCAATGTTTTCTGTCTCGATTGTATTAAAATTAAACCTTAATTACTGACATGAGTAGGTATGCCTATTGATTCACATTTATGGCTGAATTACACTGCAATATTTGTTTTCTTCTTTCCCGATTTTTCCAGTTGATATTACACTTAGAAAAGGACCATTAAAATATGCCCAGCGTGTACCTTGCCAAGTTAGCCCATTACCTTGTAGAAAGATACTTTTTGCATGCCAGAATTCCCCTTGTGCAGCTTGCCCCTGGTAACAATGAGAAAATGGGAGCTTTTATCACCCAGGGTATTTAGTTAGAGATCGGTAGTGAGCATTAATTTTATGTGCCCAGGTTGCTGCTTTAGGAACATGCAAACGGAGGATAATGGAAAAATCAAAGTCCAAGTGATCTGGGCAAGTAGGTTAGATGCAATATTTGAATCTTTAGAATGTTATTGAGTTATAGGCACCATTACTTCTTGAAGGGAACCCCCCAAAAAAAGCCTCTGGGAGGTTAACCTCTGCAGGAACCCCCCAAAAATCCTGTGGGAGGTTAACCTTAACAGGCAGAACTTGGTAAATTGAGCACTCATCAAAGGATGCCTGGAAAATGTAAGCTTTTTAAGGCAATTGTTTTCATAATTTTACTAAAAATGCCCATTTCCTTGAACTCTAGATAAGTTTGTGCGCTTTGCCTGTTCACCCACTCAAGACCATGTCAAACATGATTCAAAGTGAGGAGTAATTTCTTTTGCTGACTCCTAGGTACACTAGCTACTTCTCATAATGATGTTGTGGTGTTGCCATTGTGCCCTGTAAGGTGGTGTTGAAGGTCACCATCTCAAGGCTGCCTCTTTCCTCATAACTTCTTAGATTTGCTGTGGCTCTGCAACCTCTTCTTGGCAGAGTTCATAGGTCTCAAAGGATGTCAGGAAGACAGAGCCGGCCCTTGCTCCAATAGTACCCTGGGTAAAAAGAAATGTGCCGCCCTCGTTACTGCTGGTGTATAAAATGAGCCCCCTTGTCTCTGAACACACATTGCACTAACCCTGAAAGACCCTCAAGTTAGCTCTGTCAATCTAGTTCTAACTTGTTTGTTGGAGAGGGAGTGAGTATTGATGTGGGGCAGCAGGGGGTGAGAGGTAGAAGGGAGTGCAAGTAAGGGGGCTGATTGACTGCTAAATACAGAGACTTCAGCACATTAAAAACGACTAGAAGCACTTTATACTGGATCGCTGAAGCCGTGGTAGGGGGGATGTTTATGTTTGCAGGACACTTATGTAGACAGTTTTTAGGTCTTGCTGAGTCAGCGCGCCTGCGCTGCTCTGCGAGACATTTAGTCAGTGGCTTTTGTAAGTGCTTCCAAAGCCTGTTGCTGGCCACCAGCTTTCGGTTACGCGCGCGTGAACGTGCGTGCATGCAAAGCAGCAATCTGTCTTTTGTAATTGCTCATTAAGCCTTACAATGCTCCTCCACCCCCCCTCCCTCTCTCTCGCTCTCTGCTCTCACTACCCCCTCACCCCCTAAGCCTTCCAGCGCACACACAATTCCAAAATACAAAGTCTGCCAACTTTTGCACAGTCATTCAGTAAGAGGTGAAATTCGATTTTGGCCTTTTATGTGAATGTGGTAGTTCCATACTAGCAGCCTCCTAATGACATATGGAGCCACACAATCTAGCCACAACACAAGTAACATCATACTGCAAAATACATAGTAAGATAATGTCGTAACAATGCCAGTCGGACGATAGTTAAACTCTCGCGGCTGACATCTGCAGTGGTCTTTTGGCCCCAGTTCCAATCACGGCAACTGAAAGCCAGATTTTTTTGGTCAACAAATTACCATTAACGAGGGTAAAAGAGACAGCGCTTGTTTAAAGTGTTTAGAAATGGCACAAGTGCGGCGTTAAAGCACTACGTTTAAACCCAGTTGGTATCATACGGTATGATTCATACTGTAATGTAACACAGAATATTGAATGCAGACTTACCTGATTCACTGTCCAAAGTCTGCCCGGGCGAGATGCTACCTGGCACACGGACTTTCTTTGGCGAGGTACTTTGTGGTCCTTACGAGCCAGCAGGAGGTTTTATAGCTGCCAGGGCGCTGTATGCAAATGACGTGTCATAGAACTACAGCTTTACAGCAAGAGAAAAATTCCCCAAAACCGCTGCCCTTTCAGCAAAAGTCAGTGAAGGGCGTGGCGCGCAGGAGGAAGAGGCACATACAGGTGTCACATTAATTGCAGAGGGCAGCTCAGCGGGTTTCGTTTTCTCTGCTGCTTGCTTCATCCGTATGTTTTCTTTCTGTCTCAATGTTTGCCAGGCCGGTGTCAAAGATTTTCCCAGTGGTTGGGGTTGGGATACAAGGAGCCGAGCTCGGCCAGAGGCTGCCCTGGGCCAAGACCTCGGCCAAGCCCCCCGATCCCCCCCATCCTCTGCAAGACGTATGGGTGTGACGGGCTGATATGGCAGGTACAGGAGATGCTCACTTCTTTACCTCCCCTCAGGTCCTCCGGCTTCTCTCTCCCCCCTTTCCTTCCTCTTCTTTCCTCCTCAATCCTGTAACTTGTTTTCCTCCACTGATGTGTTCACCATTCATTTCTTCATCTTCTTACCATACTCACAACTGACCTTTACCCCTCCTTCCCCTCAGACCCAGTCTGCATTCCTCTGTTTGCCCCCTTCTTAGGGTGACCGGAATTTTAAAACCGGGACATTTCACAAAAATAGAAGAATGGCTACAATTTTATTTCAACCAAGTGCACAGAATGACTGCGCTCACCAGCACAGAATTACAGAAGAGGTAGTAAGAACATAAATAAAATGCAAGTTTTAAAGCCAGTATCATTCCTGTTAATTACATTGCTTTCTTATAACAGCTGCTAACTACCTCTGGTTTGGATAACATAAAAAAGGCCCCTCCCATGGGCGTAGGAAGTGTGGGGGACGCGGGGGATATATCCCCCCCAGATTTTGGAGTGGGGGGGACACGGGGGACAAGGGTGGGGGGGGACGAGGGGACAAAGGAATTTCCCCTCTCCCTTCTGTTATCACAGGGCCATTAGCACGCGAAAGCGCTACCTAATGGCCCTGCACTTGACCTGCCTGGAGTCAGAGGCCACCCGCCCTCTGCCTTTTGTTATGCTGCAGGAAGGCTCAGTCGTTCTGGGAAGGGCAGAGAACGGAGAAAAAATAAACGCTGTCTCTTTTCCTTCATGGCAAGGACCGTGTCCACTACTCCTGATCTGCCTCTGGCGGCTGCCCTCCTCTCTTTATTCCTCCATCTCTTTCTGTCTCTGTCTCGCTCCTGCTTACGTGCTGATTTCAAGAGGCAGCTCTTAAGGTACTCTCTCTTGCCTCTCCTTATCTATATTTATTCCCCTGTGAAATTGATCCAAAAAAGGCTGAACACTTTGGCTGTAAATGTCCTCATTTTCTGACCGTTTTCTATTGAAAAGAAAAACCTCGGAATGGAGAGAAAAAATAGTTAAATACCTAAATAAAGCAATACAGAGTGGACAGCAGACAGGCCAGACTGTTATTTACACCCACACACATTAGCGCCACTTTACAGAGTTTGCCAGTGAAAGCGCTACTTTCTTTTTATCTTCTTTCTTTGAACAACATTGTTTTCCCAGGGTGGGTAAGTGCGCCATTCCTAAAGGGACTGCAATACCTGGTTGATGGGTAGAGTGGAAACGTTTAATATGATCGTTTTCAACTTTTTAATTATTTTAGCTTATGTGCTCTGTGTTTGGGGATGTGGTCTTTTTTAAACCAAACTGCATACATTTTGAAAGGATATAAGCAATGGACATTGAAAGGGGTCCCTTCCTGGTCCTGTAGCCATGTCTTGAACTTTTCAGGCAAAATCACTTGCTGATTTCTGAATAATGAGTTTAAAACCGTTAAGGTAACCATGTTTTTTTCTGATTACAGTTCACATGCTTTGCTTATTCTTGCATTCTATATGAGTGTTTGCTTTTTCCAGGGTGTTATTCATTTTTTTTCAGGCAGCATTTTACTGTTGTCTAGTGCATAATTTGAATTTAGTCGCAGCACAATTGAGTTGTGCTGAAGGCAGTGTGAGTTTCTCTCAGTGGGGCAGTATGGTGTTCAGTGTGGGAGAGAATGTGGCACTCTGGCCAGAGCTGCTGAATTTGGAACTGGAGAACCATGTTCAGACCTTCATGACCAGTTCACCATACCACACTCCTGACGGAGCTTATTCCGATGCTACACCTTAGAAGGCCCGATAGACCTTAGAAGCCCAGGTGTCTTAGCACCCGCAGGCGGACCTGTCCACCACAATCCATACTGCAGTTCACTTCCAGTCTTACGGGCAGGCATATGAAGAAGCACATCCTAGATCGACAGTGAATCTGTCACTGAGGTCACAAGACCCTTGAGGCCAGTCCACCTCACCCATTGGTACCTCCATTTGCCTTTTTCCAGCACTAGCAGTGCAACTTGCCAGGGGTTGGCAATGTAGGATTTGCATGCACACCAAACTTAGGGGGTGATTATAATGGCAGTGGGACTGCCACGTCACCCTGTCGGTGGCGGTCCCACCGCCATTGGTGACTGCATCACAGCCCGCTATATTACAATGGCGGGTGGTTACCTGGCGGTCGGAAAGATCAACCACCACGCACCCGATGGGCTTCTTGGGCCCGCCGGTGTGGTGGAGGGGCTCGTGGTTCCTACAATGCTGGTGGTGCCTACCATGCACCGTAGCAAGGATTACGATGTCCCATACCCGCCAGCTTATCAATGGCAGTTCACCTGCCATGGAAATGCTTGCGAAAGGGACATTGGGGGCCCGTAGCAGACCCCTTTACCCCTGGCCCTCAGGCATGGGTCCTGGGGGGCATCTATGATGCCCCACAACATATCACTGCACCATGTGGCAGGCACCGATATATTTAACATGTTCCTTTTTTTTTTTTACTTTGCGGCGGATAATGCAGCCAGCAGTACCTGCTGCAATGTAAAAGATAGGCACTGCGAACACCGTAGTGGCAGTCGCATTGTAATGCCTATCGTGGGGCCTCCACCTTGAAGGTCAGCGGTCCCATTCCCCGATTCGATGGCGGTGGTACTGAAGTCCGCCTGCCATCGTAGTCAGCCCCTAAGTTTGCATTTTATGAATATGATTCAGGGGGAAATAAATTGATGTTTGCAATTTAATTGACTTTGGTTGGCCTCTTATCTATGAGATTTCCCTGTTGAATGTGCCTTTACATTATACATTTTTGGTTGTATGAATTGATTGCATACTACACTCACCTACAGGTATTAATTTGAGTGTCATTCGGAGTGTCTGGGACCAATTGTGTTCTTAGGAATTGTTTTCTTTACTAACCTTTGCAAAGGGCCCTAAACTTCACAGCAAGACAAGTCACATTTCTTTTAGTAATTTGGGATCCATTTGAGCTACAAAATTGTTTTGGAGGAAATCGCTAGATTATGCAGCAGATGATGTATTATGTGGCAAATATGCTACAGCCATAGTTAAGTGGAAAACATTTTTCCACTTAATTTTGCCCCATCATTGTAGTTGATCAATTTGTAAGTTCCCCAAACCCAAAAGTCGAGTTTGGGCACAATTTGCATTTTAAAAGCAGCCCTATAACACAGGGCTACTTTTAAACTGACCTCAGGCTTCAGCAGTGCACACATGCAAGCGCAGAAAGGGCTGCTGGCCTCTAAACTGCCATGCCTTATTATATTCTAGGGACTTAAAAGTAGTTCTAATCCCCCTGCCCTATTATGTACTAGGGCCTTATAGGAGAGGTCATGCCAATCATAGGGGTACCCTAACCCATAGTGCACCCTAGTGTATGTAGGTGTTTTCACTGTATTTTTAAGTGCCTCTTTCAGAATAGCACTGGCTGTTTAGGCAGAGGCCAGGGTCAGTCAGTCAGGTACCACCAGTACCAGTCAGCAAAAAGTTATGGAGTGCCCAGGGCGGCTTTGCAACACTAGAGAAACAGAAACTCAGAATGTAAAACATAACACCATGGTTGGGGGGTTCTCTTCAATAATCAGAATTGATTTCTATCCTAATGAACCCATTTTCCAACATTAGGATAGGGAAAGACTGGGGAAAAATCATAACGTTCTAATCTATACATTTAAGTTTTTATGCAGCTCTCACTGTTCAATGTTAGGATTTTAACTTATAAACTTCAAATACCAAAAGAATATCTCAGACAAAAGCAGTAACTCACTGACCTATTGAATTAAAACTTTCACTAGACAAGCCTTCGATCTCTCTCAAAAAAAGAACATTAATCACCAAAGTTATCTTCACATTTTTATTGTTGCCTGAAAATTGCTGGAGACCAGGAATGCAGCAGCAGGTACTTTTCAAACCCTAATGCACTTGCAAACACGACGCCCCCACCCTAAGTCAGCGGCCTTTGTTTGCTTTGTGCATTAAGATGCAAGATTCATATATATGTTTTTTTTAAACATTTGGTCTCATTACTATATGAATGTAAATAACAATAAAGCATACATGCAAACTGTGACTACATGCCTGCTTTTCTCAATATTTCACTTCGAAAGTATGCGGTTGTATTTGTTTAACGGGCGGTGATTTGTATAGGGTCACTGGAAAGTGCACAAGGTTGTCCCTGCCCCCCCCAGAATTTTAGTGTCTCCTACGCCCCTGGCCCCTCCCACCATTTCCGGTTGACTCTCTCTAACAAGCATTGGCATAGCCAATAGGTCTCGCTTTCGGGACCTTATAAGTATTTAGTTATGCAGCACAATATCCTTGGTGCAACAACATCAACCGCTGCATAGCTAAACACTTCCCAAAGGCGAGATCAATTGGCTATGCCAATGCTTGTTTTTTTTGCCCCTCTGAAGATTGGCGCCCGTGGCCTTGGCGCTGCAGCCCTGAAGAACAGCCACTGGCACTGAAAGACTCTTTTCAGGTCGACGCCTTTCTTCTTCGGAGCTGAACTGTACACATCAGCCGGGGTGCACCAATGGTAAGTTCAGACCTCTACGGGCCAACTAGAAAAGGGACAAGGCTTCCTGCTTAGGAGGAAGGTCCCTAAGGGAATGCCAGTAGTGCGTACACCAGCCCTACTCGCCTCTCTTTCAGGTACTCAAATATACCAGGTAAAGTGCATCGCAAACGCCAAGCAGCCCTCGTGACAGATATAGCCATACAGCCACGGAAATAAGTCACACAGCGTATCACACATTCCCTGGCATCGACAGGACACCTGTCAACACAGAACCAGCAGTCCCGGCTGCTGAAGGTCAGCACAATGTCAGGGCTGGCTGCAAACGCCCTCTCTTGAGCATAAACCAGATGAAGAAACGAGGGCTGATTCCACTCCACGCAGTCCGAGTTGCTGTCCTCAAATGACACAAACCTTCCACAGTTCCAGGTTCTTTCTAGAGATACCTGCTGGTTAAATGTAAATCTTTGCAGCACACGCTATACTCCGAGCTCTACAGCAATGTAGAACATACGTGAATGCGTAATAAAGAAAATTACGTTTTATCTCGAATACCACATACGCTTGTCATCTCTCCCCAAGCCATGAGGAGTTCCTTTCTACTGCCACCACTAAGTAAACCCACTGGGGCTGATTTTATTTTCCCTGTTTTAAGCAAATGCCCACAACCTCCGTGAGCGTAGTGTTAGTGGCCAAATAAACAGGACTAGTGAAAAGCTACCGCCGTGGTATGAGGGCATAGTTCTTGGCTTACAATTGTGATGAGGCTCAATCAATATATCCCTTTGGCATTCCCTGTTAATGCCAAATTGGTGTAAAACTGACCGAGAGGGAGCAATCTCCAATTCATCTTTTGAAATTAGTAAAATTTAGTAGCAATAACTCAAAACCCTCAAAGCACTGCATATCAAACGGTCAGTCAGGTTTTACAATCAAAGGGTCTTTCAGATTTCACAATGAAAGGACTTTTTTTATAAGAAATTATAAATTTTGGGCGTGACTTTTGCAGCAGAAGTGATGAGAAACCACAGGGACACAGTAACCTAATTCAGCAAACAATGATCCTAGACCATGGGAGCAGTAGCATTGTGACCGAGATCACATTGACACGGAAAGCTTGTGGTAAATAAAATAAATATTACCGGACTGAATTTCATGCGGAATCTTAAATTAAAGTAAATAGCTCAAAATAACAAGAGGCAGAATCCGTGGTATAAGAGGTTTTCTAATGGGCTTTATTCCATTCAAAATGGCCGACTCGAGTCGCGGCCTTCAGGTTCCGTCACCACGAGGGTTCAGGAAGTGAAGTACAATAATTCATTAACAGACATGTATTTTTATAATAAGTGCATTACAATGAAACGAATGTAGAAGGCGTAACATTTGATAAGAAAAGTGACAAAACAGTGACATAATCGAAACTAGGCGTAATAAGGAATAAAAGAAACATGATTGGTTAGAATTATCAGACATAGGTGGATCTATAAGATAATACTTGGCATAGATGCGCGCGCGGCAGCATGACGTGTAATTGACGTGCAACTAGGGGGTGGAGGGGACTTGACATTTAGCTCTACATGTGGAGACGAGAAGTCTGGGGTCAAGTCAACCTAATCCCAAATCATATCTAACATCCTATGTTTAAAGAACTATGTTATCCACAAGGAAGAACTCTCGGACAGAATCTATTCTATACTGACTGTGTGCATGTACAAGCGTCTAAGTGTCTATATGAGATGCGAGGGACAGAAAACTTTCCATGGCAACAGGGCTATGAATCACTTGCAGGAGGACGGAAAGGCTGAGTCCTTTGCTTGTGAGCTAAAGGAAATGTTTACCTAAATCACTGGACAGGAATGCATCGGCTGAAGAGTAAAATAGATAATTCGAAGGTGAAATACAACTTCTTGGCAGACAGGCGAAAACTGGCCGAGGCAGTCACCGTTAGCTGCACAGGGAGTAGGACAAAGTTCATGGATACAGATGCGAGCTCAAGCTGAAGCTGTCAAAGACAGAGAGCAGGGAAAGGCTTTGAGGACAGAATCGGGCCTACTTGCCTGAACTGTAAAAATGGAGTAACTTAGCCATATAAAGTCGGTGGCTTTTCATACTTAGGAATCGAATATCCAACCCTGTGATGGCGGATCTGACAGAGAACATGTCAACGGTAGACACACATATGTTTGCGTCTTAGAAACTGGAACTGGAGGGGACATACATGTACTTGTAACATGCATATAGAACCGTTGGGGTCCAAGATAGGGGACATAACTGATCAGGAAAATCCACATTTCCACATTCCCTCCTTGTCCCCTTCTTGCCCTTCACGAGACATCAATCTTCATCATTCCATTGATTTGCTCATGGAGCATCATTTCTTCTTCCTTCTTCTTCCGGTATTTTGAACGAAAACCTTGATGTGGAATACACAATGTGGCACACAGACCACAAATCGCTGGTCCACATTGTAGGCATAAACAACAACTGAAGAGCATAAGAAGGCCAATACCTAGGAAGGATAGAACTCTCCATCCCCAGGCTGATATCACACTCCAAAACCACCCGGACCACGTCCAAGTGCCTGGATTCTCGTGTATCTGGCTTACAATCTTATGAAGGCGTGTTATAGCTTTATATACAGATGGCGAATTTTCTGGTATGAATATGCAGCAGCTGGATCCGATGACCCTGCAAGCTCCGCCCCTATCGGCCAGGATGACGTCAAGGACAAGACGATTCTGGAGAACAACAATTCTCATCACTGATTGTTCCTCTGTCAGATTGCCTAGGGCGGCTATAGTCTCGTTTACTACAGCTTCAAGAGTCTTGGTGAGTCTGCGTATCAGCTTACTATTTGATATTGTACCTATATAGGGAAAGATACCTTTATTGAAATCTACATACTTGTCCCATGCTGTTTCAGTATAATCGACAACTGGGAGATCTCTTTGCTCTCTATTGTGTACTAAATGAACATTTCGATAATAATCAGGGGGAGCTAGGAAAACAGGTGGCAAAAGGAATGCTATGTAACAGGTACCATCCCAA
The DNA here is from genome assembly GCF_964204655.1 of Triturus cristatus. Taxonomy (NCBI): domain Eukaryota; kingdom Metazoa; phylum Chordata; class Amphibia; order Caudata; family Salamandridae; genus Triturus; species Triturus cristatus. The sequence goes on from NC_140580.1 coordinate 958,442,681, forward strand.
TCTAGAGGCAGACGCATATATGCCGTCTGACCACATATAAAGTAAGAATGGCGAGAAGCTCTAAATGAAGATTTACCTTGATCACTATATTCTATTGTAGTAACGCATTGGCTATGGCCCATGTGTATGGAACCAACTTTTCGTACACATAATTCACCCTTAACTGGAAATACTGACATAGTGGGCAGAATTAGTTCAACTTCGGATTTGACATTCAAAATCATAAGATTAGGCGTAAAATTACCTAATTTATACACTTCATTTTCTAAATCAGTTCCTGTTCTACTGGGGTGACCCTCCTTATTAGGGTGACAGACTTTGAATAAAACTAGATTCAGATTTCCCCATATCCAATGTTGTTGATAAACTGCTGTGTCTGGGTCTATGGAATTTAATAAACTAAACCATGCTCCACAGGAGCCATTGTGTGTGAACGGATGTGGAAAGAAAGGCAGAACTCCTTTGTTATTCTGATAGGGAGGGAGTCGGCCACACACCCAACAATTGGTGGCATTACTAGTCTGATGGGAATGATGTAACATACTAATGAATGTGTTATTACGCAGCGCAAGTCTATAGGACAACTCATGTGGCGGTAGGTCACTAAAAGAGTGTTCATCAGTTATATTGAAAACACGTTTAGAATCAGGATAATACATATGCAACAATATACTTGCAGTAACTATTAAAAAACTCAAGAAAAACAAAATTAATAAAGTCACAATACAGTGGCTACGCAGTGATTTACAATACGCCTGTCGTTTCAACATTTCTCGGGTATTTTCTCTACTCAGGTCCAAGGGATACATGTCGGAGACAATTCAACCGCTTCACCTTGGAGAGGACTTAAACAATCAAATTGCTCGACTGTTTGGGCCTAAGCTTTAATTTATAGCACTGAGAGTCATTCTTTTCAACAAAAGGAAGTTTTGAATCAGTCTGTGAGGGAGTGCAGGGCACAGTGTCTATATCTGAAGGTAGTCCATGGAATTTTTTGACGTGACTTGAATGAATCCACCCTTTACGTCCCTCGATCTTCACGGCTGTTCTTGTGGTCAACAGGACCAACTTCGGTGCTTTCCACCTGGGCTCCAATTGACTTTTCCTGTCGAAATTTCTCACAAAGACAAGATTACCCGGAACAATGTCATGGGGTTTCGCCTCAGTGTTGTCGGGAAAGGCTGCAGCTACCTGTGAACGAGAAGATTGTAGTGCAGACATCAAGGAAGCCAAGTAATCTGTCAGCATGTTACAGTCAATGTCAGTTATTTTGCGTGGTATAGGCGTCCCCCACATATTCGGTGGTCTACCAAAGATCACCTCATACGGGGATAGCCCTGTTCTAGAGTGTGCTACCATTCTCATATAAAAGAGTGCAACTGGTAATGCTACTATCCAGTCGACACCTTTCTCTCTACATATTTTGGACAGTCTGATTTTCAGTGTCTGGTTATGTCTTTCTACGAGACCTGCTGCCTCGGGGTGTCGGACACAGTGGAATTTCCACTGATATCCTAACAAAAGTGAGACATGTTTCATTAATTCGGATGAGAAAGGCTGACCGTTATCTGAATATACAACACGTGGTAAACCGTACCGTGGGAAGAATTCTCGAACTAGCTGTTTGGCAGTAGTCGGGGCAGTGTAATCTGATACGGGATACGCCTCTGTCCAACGGGAGAGAGCGCAGACAACTACGAGGACATATTTGAATCCTCGACAACGTTCCATCTGAATATAATCCATCTGGAGGACTTCAAAAGGATGGTCAGGAGGCTGAAATCCACCCTGCTCTACGGGAACACTCTTTCCTGGATTAAACTGACAACATATCATACAGGTACGAACTTTTTGTTTAGCTGCTGCTCGTAAATGTTTGTTGAACCAAATGTGCTGAATGCTGTCTAGCATAGCCTTCTCTCCTAAATGTGCTGGACTGTGAACTGTAGCTATAATGGCTTGAACCATGGAATCAGGGAGAAACCATACAGATTTCTCCTTTGTCATCCACCCTTGATCTGTCTGGATCCCTCCTAGTTCAGTCCACTTCTTTATTTCTTCTGCTGTGGCATGTGTCTGTATGTCAATTACATCAAGTGCGGGATCCTTAATTGTCATACACTGTGTTGGTGTCTGAACTATTGGCTTTGTCATGTCTAATGTGCGATTCTGAGCAGTCTGTTTAGCTGTTCTGTCAGCTAAATCATTGCCTTGAGAAATGGTATCAGTAACCTTCGTGTGTGCTTTACATTTCATAATCGATATAGCAGTGGGTAGATGTATTGCATCTAACAAAGCATGAATGAGGGGCCCGTGCTGAATGTGGGCACCATGGGACGTTAGATAACCTCTCTCTCGCCACAGCACGCCGAAGTCGTGTACAACTCCGAATGCATAACGTGAGTCAGTGTATACATTAACTTTCTTATTTGTGGCTTGAATACAGGCTTGTGTTAGGGCAATAAGTTCTGCTGCTTGGGCTGACAAAGTATCTATACAATGTGTCTCAATAACTTCAGTGTCTGTTGTGACTGCATACGCGGCCACTAAATCTCCTGTATTTGCTCTCATGCACGATCCGTCTACATACAACGTCAGGTCTGGATCTAACAATGGAACGTCTGTCAAGTCTTGTCTAGGTTTCGTCTTTATTTCAATAATTTCAACACAATCATGAGCTAGTGGGTCTGTTCCAATTACAGGTAATAGTGTAGCAGGATTCAATGTATTACACCGTCGGATCTCTATGTGTGGTTGAAACAATGTCAGTTCATAACCGGTAAGTCTTGCTATGGTCAAGTGTTGTGTTTGTGTTCGGTTCACAAGAACCTCTACTGCATGTGGTACTTGAACTGTCAATGGGTGTCCTAATACTATGGCATCGCTTTGTCTGATTGCTAAAGCTGTCGCTGCCACTGATTTCAGGCATGCAGGCAAAGCCTGAGCTACGGAATCTAATGTACTGGAAAAATAAGCACATGGCTTGCGTGATCCTGCTTGATCCTGAGTGAGTACTGACAAGGCAGTACCTTCGCGTTCTGTAACAAAAAGTGTAAAAGGTTTGCTATAACATGGTGTTGCTAAAACAGGTGCTTGACATAAAGCTTCTTTTAGGCTTTCAAAAGCTTGTGTATGTTCCTGAGTCCAAGGGAGAACAGTCGATGTGGCTGCCTCCTGTGTGGTTAACTGAATGAGTGGTTTTGCTAGAAATGCGTACTGAGGGATCCACTGCCTACAATATGAAGTGAGGCCTATGAAAGCCCGCACCTCCTTTTGTGTCTGGGGTATTGACATGTTAGCAATTAACTGAATGCGATCTGGTGTAAGCTGCCTTCCCTCCTTGGACAGCGAGTGACCAAGATAAATAACTCGCTGAACACAGAATTGCAGCTTAGAAGGGGACACCTTGTGTCCCTTGTCGGCTAGGAAATGTAAAACTGTCAGAGAAGCTTTTTCACATTCTGGCTCGCTTCTCGCGGTGATCAGCAGATCATCGACATATTGAAGCAGTGCAGTATTGACTGGCATGTGGATACTGTCAAGTTCTCGTTTCAGTGCTTGGCTGTAGATGCTGGGGCTTTCTGTAAATCCTTGGGGAGCGCGTGAGAATTTAAAGCTGCGCCCATTTAAACTGAATCCGAACAAGTATTGGCTTTCCGGATCTATTGGGACGCTGAAAAAAGCATTCTTGAGATCGATTACAGTAAAGAATGTTGCTTCGGAATCAATTGCTGTCAACAATGATGATATATCAGGGACCACAGGGAATTGTGGTACAATACACTTGTTTAGTTCACGCAAATCAATAACCAATCGGTACACTGGTGGAGCAGTAGGATCAGTTCGTTTAAGAATCGGAATTATCGGTGAATTACATACATTGGAGTCTGTTTCTACAACTACTCCCTGGGCAATTAGCTCATCAATGATTTTCAACAAAGCCACTACAGCATCATGCGGTAACTTGTATTGTCGCATTCGTGGTAGTACCACTCCTGCTTTCAATGTAACTCGATAGGGTGTAATGTTCATGCAGCCAACATCCGTAGGGCCTTGTGCCCATAGATGTACTGGTAAAGTCTGTAGTCGGGGATCCATGTCTCTAGACACATAGTGACCTTTAAAATCACGTAAAAACAACCTTACTCCTTCCGGAGAACAACATATTATGGCTCCTAGTGCTTTCAGAGTCTTAATTCCTAACAGATTTTCTGGGCATGATTTAGTAAGCAATAAATCTGTAGTTCGTGTCAAAGGTCCTAACGTAAGTGGTAGAGGCTGTGATACTTCATTAACAATAGGTTTTCCTGAAAAACCAAGGGAAACATTTTGAGAGCCTGAGAGGGGTGCCCCTGGAACTTCACTACGTTTTATGGTTGTTCGACTTGCCCCTGTATCGAGTAAGAATTTTCTATCTTGACCTAATAATTCACTATGTACATAAGGTCCTTCTTGATCTACAGGAATCTCGATAAGCGGTAAGTCGACTTCCCTCTCTAGGCTGGTTCATGCGTAACGCTGATACTCAGGGTATTCATACTGTGCAGTCTGATACATTTGTCGTGTTGTGGTTTGTGTGGCAGTAGCAGGCAACGGTGGTGCAGCTGGCACAAACTGTATGGGTTGCTGTGAGGCTGGCATAGACTGTTGCTTAACTGGCATGGACTGTCCATGCTGCATAGCTCCTTGTTCATTCTGATCTTGTCTAACTAATCGTGGTCTCTCTTTTGCAATACCTGTAGCTATATTACGTTTCAGGACTTGACAATCATGTACATAATGGCCTAGTTGTTTACAGTAATTGCAGGTTCCTTTTACAGGAACTGCAGAATCACCAGAATGTGTCACACCCTTTTTGTGACCATCTGCTGGTACTGTCTGAGAAACTAGCATTTTCATTTTTGTATCCTTCATGCGTCTATGCTCGTGTTCTTGTTCATCCCTAATTCTATTGTGATGATACTGTAACATTTGTAGCATTTGCGACGGAGTGTTACTTTGCCAGGTACTCTCGAATTTCAATATTCTATTCTTCACTGGGGGTAATGCATTTTCCACTAATTTTGTCACAAATAAATGTGGATATGAATCACTACTTGCTTTTATACCACTATTTATACCAAAACATTTTTCAAATCGAGCATAATAATCGCTTGTGTCTTCATCTTGCTTTTGTTTACAGGCTGTGATTGCACCCCAATCTTCCTTTTTTGTAGTTAATAAACGTGGCAGTACCTGTACTAGTAAACCTGGTAATAGTTTAACTTTATCCCCGAGCCCCGAACCTGCAGCTCGGCCCCTTTCTTCCTCTGCTAATGCTGTCCAGTCTATCTTTTGGTCTCCTACTTCCCACTCTTTTTCTTTCAGTTTTTCATAAATGCCAGCAGGCAAAAGCACCTTTAATATCGTCATAATATCAGGAAAGGTGTACTCTCCCATCAGTAACATGTCTTTAATTTCTCGGTGGAAACCCGCTGGGTCTTTGTCATGACTAGGTACTACTTTCTTCATTTCTAATAATTCCATTTTTGATATGGGTGTGTAAACAAATACACGGTGAAACTCATTGTCTTCGCCTTTTATTGGGTGCACTTCTCGTAAAGGATTTTGTCTATCCATATAGTACGGCGTTCTTTCTCTGTGGGGCAGCGAGAGAGAATCCGGACTTACAAAAAGGACATACTGCTTACGTGACACTAATATCTCTTTAATTAGCTTGTTACTAGAACCTCTCCATCTGTTCGTGAGTAGTTCCGTTAATATATCAGGTAAAGGACCAGGGTCAGCATGTTGGCTCTTATATAATATGAGAAGTTGCTGAATCATATAGATTCCAGCTAAGCGTTGTTCATCTGTACTGAGGTTGAGAAACGTGTGTGCTACGGTCTCATCACCGTATTTTTCAGGACTGTCAATCCAGTGAACGGCTGATCTGGCTAATTCTTGCTCATCCATAGAATCGAGGAGGTGGTAACCTCTTCGTTCTCGTAGTATCTTATCTGCGGCTTGAAACGAATGTTCAGGAGACTTCAGATTTATTACAGGCGTCGGATACGTTCTGCTATTATTTGGACATACGGAGTGTATGGGATCAGAAAAACATCTAGTATTTTCACAAGATCTTCCTCTGCCTACATAAGCTATGGTCTCTGACTGTCTTGCGGAATTCCCTGATTCGGACACTTCATCTTGCTCAAACTCGTCTGTTCCCAATCTCTCTTCATGAATACGCTCTATTTCTTTACGTATTTTTCGGCACATGGCTATTATACAATTTTGCTTATCGTGTCTCCCTTCTGATATATTCTGACTCCATCTTGTAAGAATAAGCATTGCATTCGGGTCTACCCCCGGACGATCTTGATTTCTGATTACACAGTTTATGAGGAAACGTAACAGTTCCCCCTGTATCTCTACTTTCTGGAATTCCATAGCTCTGTTAATACATCCTGGATCTCGTCCTGTTTGAACAAAATGATATATGTTATCTAGATGCGTAGTCATTCCTGGTAACCTTGCTAAATACTCTGCGGCTCGTCTGATACGTAATGATGCCAGGACCATTTCGTCCTCTTTACCAACCACTGGGTCATATCTACAATTTACAAGGAGTTCTTTAAGCGTACGTTCACTTACGAATTTAGGTGTACGTGAATGCGCTGACTCTTGAAAGACAAGTTTATTTATTCTAGGTGGTGTAAAAGTACTGCTAGCACCTCCCGTGGCCCTATCTGGGGCGTCGGGTGTGAATGGGTTCGTTGAACGTGACACAGCAACTATGGGTGTCGATACCTCTGTAGAGTCGACTGCGGAGACAGATGCGGAAACAGATGTGCTTGCCGAAGCTTGTATCGGGACTTGCCGTTGCACGGGGACAGATACCTGATCCTGACGTTGGACCCCTCCGCCAGACGGTCTATGTGGTGTGGCGTTAGCATACTCGGGAGCTGCATCGTCTAGATATGAGGAAAGAAAAACATCTTCTGCGGTTCTGGGATGCCCCTTTGGATGTACCTTAATTGGAAATAATGGGGGTGGCAAGTCTTTTGGTATCTCTGGAGCAGCCTTAGGTAGTCCTTCGGCTAGAAGGGGATACATACCATTCATAAGAGCATTTCTTTGTCTATTCACTTGTTCTGATTTCACTCGGATACCTTCCTCAATTAATAGATTTTCTTGAACTTTATTTGAACTTTCTTTACTCCTCTCTTCTTGTCTACGTGCTTTTTCTGTTCGTCTATGAGATTCTTTACGCCATAACTCAACAGCGTCTTTCTGTGACTGTCTGACCTTTCTTTTCCATAACTCTTCCTCCACTTTCATGATGCACTCTGCATCCCAGGTTCCCGCTATGGGCCACCTTTGACTTTCCGGTAATCCTTTGGTATAATCTACCCATAGATCAAGAAACAATATGGCATCTAAGCCGTGTTTATGGTACATGAAATGCCCTGGAGTATCCCTAGGAGGAATAGGAACTGCTTCTTCAAGCACCCCTTTTCTGGTAGTAATCTGTCTTAACTTCGAGAAGAGCGGCATATTGACAACTGATCTGATACTTACTCTTGAACTTGCTTAATACGAGAAACACAATAATGAACAGTGAACAATGAACAGTCATTCATACCACAATATGCAAGACATTTCTGAATACTTTAAACTTTAAACATTAAACATTATAACAATGGTCGACAATGATGACAGTCTGCCTAACTAATCACCACGCTGAATTCTTGACAATAACTGAATACTTCGGAATACTTGATATACTGCTAAACAGTACATATACACTGCTAAACAGTGCAGACCGGATTTGTGTACCCAAATCCGTCTTGACCGGCACAACCTATGTGCGCGTCAACACGCCTCCCCGGCGATGGTACTCACCGAGTAGCTCCTTGAAACGGAAGGCCTCAGAGAATGGACAGGACTCGATAACTGCGGACATCGGACCCTCTGGACGTCGGGATTTCGGAAAACCTGGTGGGCCTCTGTATACCTCGGATCTTGCTCTCTCAGCTAGGCTCTGGTCGGGATACTTCGCACTTCTCACCGCCTCGTCTGGGTTGATCGCAGCCTCAGTCGCCCCCGCTTGACCGGAGGGAGCTTACAGGAAATCCTGCTGGTACGCGTTTATGGTCCGTCCAGCTGTGGCAGGAGACCGGGCCTGCAACGCACCGCCGGCGCGTGAGATGAGAAAGTGTCCCTGTTCGGGCGCCATTATGTGGTAAATAAAATAAATATTACCGGACTGAATTTCATGCGGAATCTTAAATTAAAGTAAATAGCTCAAAATAACAAGAGGCAGAATCCGTGGTATAAGAGGTTTTCTAATGGGCTTTATTCCATTCAAAATGGCCGACTCGAGTCGCGGCCTTCAGGTTCCGTCACCACGAGGGTTCAGGAAGTGAAGTACAATAATTCATTAACAGACATGTATTTTTATAATAAGTGCATTACAATGAAACGAATGTAGAAGGCGTAACATTTGATAAGAAAAGTGACAAAACAGTGACATAATCGAAACTAGGCGTAATAAGGAATAAAAGAAACATGATTGGTTAGAATTATCAGACATAGGTGGATCTATAAGATAATACTTGGCATAGATGCGCGCGCGGCAGCATGACGTGTAATTGACGTGCAACTAGGGGGTGGAGGGGACTTGACATTTAGCTCTACATGTGGAGACGAGAAGTCTGGGGTCAAGTCAACCTAATCCCAAATCATATCTAACATCCTATGTTTAAAGAACTATGTTATCCACAAGGAAGAACTCTCGGACAGAATCTATTCTATACTGACTGTGTGCATGTACAAGCGTCTAAGTGTCTATATGAGATGCGAGGGACAGAAAACTTTCCATGGCAACAGGGCTATGAATCACTTGCAGGAGGACGGAAAGGCTGAGTCCTTTGCTTGTGAGCTAAAGGAAATGTTTACCTAAATCACTGGACAGGAATGCATCGGCTGAAGAGTAAAATAGATAATTCGAAGGTGAAATACAACTTCTTGGCAGACAGGCGAAAACTGGCCGAGGCAGTCACCGTTAGCTGCACAGGGAGTAGGACAAAGTTCATGGATACAGATGCGAGCTCAAGCTGAAGCTGTCAAAGACAGAGAGCAGGGAAAGGCTTTGAGGACAGAATCGGGCCTACTTGCCTGAACTGTAAAAATGGAGTAACTTAGCCATATAAAGTCGGTGGCTTTTCATACTTAGGAATCGAATATCCAACCCTGTGATGGCGGATCTGACAGAGAACATGTCAACGGTAGACACACATATGTTTGCGTCTTAGAAACTGGAACTGGAGGGGACATACATGTACTTGTAACATGCATATAGAACCGTTGGGGTCCAAGATAGGGGACATAACTGATCAGGAAAATCCACATTTCCACAAGCTGAATAGATTTGTGTTGTATTATATTGCAACAGTTATATAGCACATACTACCCCTTTGTGGGGTGCTTAAGTGCTTGCTTAAATGGGTAGCACACTACACTGTGAAGGGTGTGTGGTTGGAAGGATGTTGTCTTTGTTTTGATCCTTTGTGGGAAGTGTTTCCATGTGGTACGTGAGGACCATCAAGGTATTGATATTGTATTATGGGACCCAGCACTTAGTGTGTTATGAATGTGAAAGTGGAAGAGACAGGCGCACAATTTATGGTTTTTAGTAAGCTGACTATTTTTTATTTTCATAGTCCACTTAGCTGTTTACTGCTCTTGGTTGTCCATTCTGAGATGTTTTGTTTTAAGTTTATGGTCCGGAGCAGGCATGGGTCGGAGGAAGACATGGATCAGAGACCTGCTGGGATGGACTTTGTTACTATCAGCTCATATCTGATTGCCATTGTGGGATGCCAAAAAGTGGTTTTCGCATGTAACTAGTGGTGAACTAAATTAAAGCCCTCCGTTGGCCAGCGGCATGTGACGTTTGTGATGAAGTAACCCATCTGCCAACTGTTAGAAATGGGATTTCTGGTTGGCTAGGGCTTGCGCCAAAGCCAGGCAGAAACCACCACTCTAGTCAGGGCTGGGGAGTTACACGCCAAAGATAACCCCTGCTCACCCCCTTGGTAGCTTGGCACGAGCAGTCAGGCTCATCCCGGAGGCAATGTGTAAAGCGTTTGCGCGCGCATCCAGCAACAACACCCAAGGCCCACCACAAAGGAAACTCCACACAAGGTATTATATAAAAATAGCCTTTGTATTATACCAAAACACATTAGATAAAAACACACACTTTACAATGTGCCAACAGGCACAGGCAGAATTTACAAGGGATTATATGTACAGGGGACAGGGCCACATGGACCACTGTCAGGAATTAGCACTTTCTAGAAATAGCACTTGGAACGTAGGAATAATACTGTAGTACAAAATAGCAAATGTAGCACACAACCAGTAACTACTGGTAACAGGTAAGTACCACCTACGCAACCCTAACCACCTTAGGAAAATGTTACGCAGGGAATCAGGACCTCACTAGCACCACCTGTACTAGGAGAAAAACAACCACCTAAGTATCACAATACCTGTAGGGGTATAAGCACATTACACATGACGCATACAAACACATTCAGAGGTGTAAACACAAGGCACATGACGCATAAAAACACATTCAGAGGTGCAGGTTTAGGAACAATAGCGCAAAACTCACATTAGCCACCACCTGTGGCAGTCCCTAGGCCAACTGGCCTTGTCGGGGCTAGGACGCCCTATGTCCAGCAGAGTTAGGGCAAGACTGCGCAGGCTGCGCAAGTCAAAACGCAGAGGGCCACAACCTAAACGTTGCAGTTGCCCACTAAGTGCTGGGCAGCTGGGAAAATGAGCGTGGGCACCACTGTGCCTCCCAAAACAACATACAGCCCTGGAGCCACCTAGGCTCTAAAAGAAGGATGCCCCCAAAACAGCGTGGGAGCCTCGTGGGCTCTAAAACACAATTTTGCCCAGTGTAAGGTTGGAGCCTCTCAGGGGCTCAGGAACACTGCCCCCTTTGTTGGAGCTTCTCAGGGGCTCGAGAACGTAATGCTGCGACGTTGGAGCCTAAACAAATATGTCCCCATTCACGTTGGAGCGGCCCGCTGCCTTCCGGGGCCGCTCGTAGCACCAGAGAGATGCCCTCGTGGTCGGAGTCCCTCTCAGGGACTCGAGAGACCAATGCCCCCAGACGCTGGAGCCTTACAGGCTCTAAATCAAACAATGCGCCCCGTTGGAGCGGGCCGCTCTGCTTCCGCCTCTCCCCACCCGGACTCCCTTTTTCACTTACCGGCTGGGGGAGAGGTGGCGAAGGCAGGACTCGGTCTGCGGGGCTTGTTCCTCGCGGACTTGGACTGGAATGCGGAGCCTACGGGCTCCGAACACGAAGGCCACACGTCCCAGTGCAGGGTGGGCTCCCGCCTGGGTGGGGGACACGGCGCTTCTCCTCCGGAGTGCCCCGGGGCGCAGGGTAGGCTCCTGCCTGCTCCAGGGCTCAAAATTAGCCGCAAGTGTTCGGTGGGAGGCGGGGTAGGCTCCCGCCCTCCTATTTCCGGTTCCGGTTGTCCCGGAGGCCCGCCCCCGGCCTGCCTGACTTCCTGGATGTCCCGGATCCGGGCTGCAGCGGTGATTTGCGGTCAAATGCCGGGTGGGCACCGGCTCTTTTCAAAGGCCATAAATCGAGGTGGGCACTTGATATAGAAATAATTAAATAAGCGGGGTAGGCACCCGCGAGCGAGCGCCAAAATGCGGGGTGGGCACCCGCTGTAGATCTCGGTAACCAGAGGGGGAATCCCTACGCCGGGGATTCCCTTCTTTAGGAGGAGCAGTTCGGCGCTGCAGAGGCGACACAGGAGCGCTCTCTAAGCGCTGGGGCACCAAATAAAGCGCTCCTAGCGCTATAAGTAAAATAAAAGCGCTTCCAGGCGCTTTGGGGGAGAAGGAAAGTCCAGCAAAGTTCAGGAAGGTAGGCAGGGGGCAAGGCTGGGCCAGGGGCCAGCTCACTGGGCCCTCCAGGCAGGAAGGCAGTCCTAAGTGGCGGTTCCTCCTGGCCTCCAGCAGCAGCAGCCCCCCTCAGATAGGATCCAGGAAGAGAACAAATTGTAAGGGGACACAGCCCCTTTTTATACTGTAAAACCCTTTGTTCTTGGTTCAGGGTGAGGGGGAAAACCAGTCGCAGCTGGTTGGGGAGCACCCTTGATGTGCTCAGCCCCTCACTCTATTCACTGGCAGGGCTAGGGTCATCAGTCGCACCACAGGGGGCGGAGCCAGCATTGTGTGGGGAAAACCCAGTCTCATTCAGGACCCAGGTGTACTCCTCCCACCCATCTAGCTGCTGATCTCCCTATTCACCACTGGGTGACTCCTCCTGACTGGGGATTCCCTAGCCCGTCACATGACCTCAGTCAGCCAATCACGCGACAGGCAGTCTCTACACATTTATGCCAGCATCCAGAAGTGGCACTTCCATACTGCTACATGCACGCCGCACACATCATCGCACAGCATTTCATCACACAAATCTGTACATACCAGACTCGACCCTGCACACCCCACGCATCAGGAACTATCAGGGACACATACATTCCCCATGCATTCCTATGGGAGGGCAGGCCTATCTCACCACATGCACTCAGAGTGCGCACGCACTTTACTCTGGGACACAGGGAAAGTGCGCAAAAACCAAAAATCACTACCACCAGGTCACCAGCAAAAGCAAAAAGTTTAGGGGTGAACCTGCCAGAACGGCCAAGTCCAACACCAACTCTAAATCAGTCCCTTATTCTTTTTTCTGGAAGCCCAAATCCTACAGAAGGGTGAAGTATGTTGCTGTAGCTAGTAATAAAACCCCCATAGTTGGATACTTTGAATCTAGGATCCCACAGAAGTCTTCAGATTTAGCACCAGAAGGTCAGAGCAGGAAAAATGTTGGAACCGTAACCACTAAGGTCACTTTGCCACTTGGGTAAACTTACTGCCTTGTCCTGGTCACAAGTTTTACCATCAGACTTACATACTTTTCTAGTCATCAAACTTCTCCATCTTGAGCATTACCAAATGTTGTAGGTGGGCCGGCCTCCATAATGCTGGATACGTTCACCATCACAGATAAGCTCTACATCTTGTCCAGCTCCCCCGGAAGTCCAACAAGCATTTGCAATGCAATAGGTCTCGCATTTACGCTAGTTTGAGCTATTGGCATTGTAAATGACAATGCCTTTTATTTATGTTTTAAAAACGAAAACAAAAATAAAAAGCATTGTCATTTGCAATGTCAATAGCTCAAAGTCGCATAAACGTGAGACCTATTGCATTGCAAATGCTTGTTCTCCGTGGCTCCTGTAAAAGAAGCAAGGGTGATCGGGGCAGGAGACAGCAAGAGTGATCGAACGTGGACATGCAGTGGCCTCGCGGATGGAGATCTCAAGCAACGGAAGGAAGCGGAGGAGGGTTCATAGGAAACCAAGACAACGTGCGCGAGGCGTCAGAAGCACAAGGATGGGCTTTAAAAAACAGTAATAATGAGAATACCACATTGGCCCAAAAGTGAGCCTTCAGGGACGTATTTTTCCAGAATGTGACCACCCCGCAGCAGCTACAACTATTATGTGGAAAGCCTCACTGGGTTATGCTGGGGTGTTTTTTGCATAAAGACAATCTATATATACATAGGCTAATGTAGAAAGCAACAAAATAGATGAAACTATTATTCAGCCAGTGAAAATATGATATAAAGGTAAGAATTTAAAGAATACAATTTCCCGAAAACAACCAAAGCTTACAGATTCACACAAGTGATACATAACAAGAGAGAACGAGAAACCATTTCATGAGTTCAGCGGATGCACGGGACAGCACTCAGGAAAAAAACCCACAAAACAGCGAAAACAAGGTGCATGCGTTTGGGAGACGTTAGGGTAAAATAACGAGATCTGGGACAGTGCATTAAATGATCCCTCCAGAAACAAGCAGGAAGTGGGATAAGGGAAGGGGTGGCAAATGGTGAGCACTTTTGCGACCACTTTGATGTTCTCAGTGGCCGCGCGGCTCACTGAGAACATCAAAGCGGCCGCGAAATGATCACGCAGGCTGCCAAATGGTGCGCGGGCCCGGCACACATGCACTGTAGTTGACGGCCTGAAAGCACTAGTTTGCACTTTCAAATCCCCCGTTTACAAAAGCTCTTGCGAGAGCAGCGCTAAAGCGCTGGCTCAGGCGAGACCTAAAAATGACTAGGTGCACCCTTCTTCCAGGTGCTAGAAATGTCCTATTATTCCCTACTAAATCTCCCAAATACCTGGGAGACTCTTCTAGGATCTATGTCTTAGGCGAGCAGTGGGAGAGAGGCTCAACCATTATCTCTGTGCTGGGTTTCAGCAAAAGACAGTCAAGTCTACTCCCAAATGCTTACCTAAATCTTCTTAAGCCTTCACTGGCCACAGACAAAGAGAAAGACATCTGGTGTGACCCATGGGAGAACTCCCAAATCAAGAGTACAAGGAGACGTAGTTCCAGCATCAGACCTGTCCCAGTCAAACTGCAGTAGACACTCTTGTTCCTTCTGGTGTCTTCAAAATTCGGTTGTGTTCTGAGGAGCTGCAAAGCCATGTTTTACAATGCACATTACCTATCGATTGGTGAGAACTACTAATCTAATTCTAAAAGAGTTCCTACAGCCCAGCCTGCCCTCATTTGGAACATTTCTTGCTTCCTTCAATCTATCCCAGATAGCCTTGCATTGGAGGACCTTCAAAAGTGACAGGTCGTCTGTGTCTGTGTCTGGGACTCCTAAATTCCACACAAAGGGCAGTCTTGTTGAAATGAGGGAACAACGCCTCCAGTTCCCTTCTATATAGCTGCAAACCGACTTCTCACCCTGTCGCTTGCTTTAGGTTTTACACCACCGGATATGTGTATCACCTTCCTTTCACTGTGATTAGCCTTCTATGTAAGAATAGGGCTTGAGTTGCTGTGGGTGTAGGTTAGAAGGGGAGTACAGTCCCATGATGTAAACAATGGGGCTGGCAAGTGAACTCCATCCGTTTTCTGAATGCTAAGAGCACTGATCATCTGTGTTTGTGTTTATTTATTTATGGCATGGATCTACGACTGTGATACCTGGGAGGTGAACCACACCACAATGACGACAAGATGTTTGCAGGAAGTTGAACCTGAAGATCTGAAACGGGTATGGCAAGCAGAGGCATCAAGTGTGGTGAGCGATCAGGGAGAAGCTCTGAGGTGCCAGCATGCATGGGTGAGATGCTGCAGCCCATGCACTGTCTTTGCAAATTGACATCCTGTACCTATCAATGTATTGGACTTTCTGCGTATTGTGTACATAATGTAAATAATATTAATTTTAATGTTTGGTTATCTTATGTAATAAAATACGGCCGGGGTTTACGACCCCTAATCCAAACAGTGTGGTGTTTGAATTGTTTGCCTTGGGGGAAAAGGGGGCGGTAAGCCCCATGGGAGCCGGGAGGGTTCCCACCCCAAGGGTTCTTGGTAAAGAGGAGGGGGATTTAGGCAGTACCAGCCCATATAGCCTTAGTACAAGAAAGTTGCAGCAAGGTCTTTGTCAGGGCCATCTGCTGTTCCTGCCCACTCCCCTCTCTCACATTCTAAGATACATAGTGGGTGGTGTAAATCTACACTCCAGCCTACATGTGACAAGTAACTTCTATGCCACTGCTGCTGATTCTGCACCATTGTACTGTGGCCGTACTTAACAGTTACGCAAGTCGATTGTGGTCTGCCAGTCTGTTTCCATGTTTTAGTGGTCTGAGCACATGCACTGGGCACTGTATAGCAGCTTCCCTTTTCACATGAACACTTTCCTACCAAATGAGTGTACCTGATACAAATAATTTGTTAGTGACCACCTAGGCCTGGAAACCTGATTAGTCTGTGGTGATCTGGTGTAAAGGTGCTAACCTGACCCAAGCCCAGTCATCCTTATGGAGGCACTCGTCAAATGGGCAGTCTCCCATTTTACTATAGACCAGTATATCCTAAATTGGCAGAGGTCCTACATATATTTCAAATAGCTAAATGTTATGTGTCTGGCACTGTCAGCCATTTTGGTTGTCTTAGCTAGCAGCTCTTTACATCTAGAACGCAAAGTTATTTTGGTTAAAAAGCCAGGACTGGATGAAGTTGTAAAACCTAACATGCCTTCGCTTGGCAACTCTGGCACTGTGACTTCATCTGACACAGTCAACTGGTCCTTGCTTCACTGGAGGGATATATAATGGAAAACTACAAACACTGTATTGTCTGATTGGTGTAGTACACAGCCCTTTATATTCACGTGTGTAGCTGCCACGTGTACCCGCCTGGCATACAGGAGACCTTCAGCCACTCCTGGCTTTTCAGAAACTTGCCTTTCTATGCTTGTAGCCCTCACTTGCAATGTTAAAAGTGAAAGTACAAGTCACCAAGTGTAACATGTATTAGCTAAAAAGCCAGGACTGGCTGAAAGTGTCCTACATGACATGGTGTCTTTTGGCAGCCATTCACATTATGGAGTCTATCTGTTAAATATGAGACCCCTTGCCCTTGGTGACTAGTCAAGGAGACCCTGCAAGTTTCAGTTAAGGGTTCCTAGGTGGACTTTCAAAGGTCATGGGGCTACTGTAACAGGCAGAACAATGGTATGGGCATAGTTAACTCAATACTGCATTTCATGTGTGTACAACCTGGCAACGCGGTCCTCCCCTAGAGACTTGGAACCCCTTCATCTCGCAGAACGATGATACCGGTTAGCGTTTAATGTTACTCCTGTGTATTGTTGTGGTTGTATGTAAAACGTACGCTGACCCATCAACCGCACTAAGTGGCACACCTAATCCTTGGGATGGCTTCTTGTTGGAAAGCAATGTAGCCACCTATGCCAATCCCTCCATTCTGCCATTTTACATGTAAGTCATTGCCTGATGTTGTTTCTCAACAGAGGACTCAGGCTGCAGCTGGGTATGTGTGAGATGTTCACGCTACTTGGCTTCTCAGCTCACATCAGTTTGTATTGTTAATGCTTGTGTTACATTCCCTTTGACCAGTGGAGAACTAAAGGTACTACAGTGAAAAGATGTATGAGCTAAACAGACGGCCTTCTGTGTAAAAAAGAAACAATAACAAGGAAATGCTACAATAACTAATCATATTGTAGAAATATGAAAAAACATAATGTTTTGAAGAGGAGGGGTCATAATAATGAAAAAGTAGAAAACAGTGAATAATGTGGATTTAAAAACAATTAATAATAATCAATAAGAAAGATAAGGTTTGTGAATACAGTCAAGTGTAGAGGTGGTGGTTATGTATAGCTGTAGAAGTAGGTGCATAGACGAAAGTATAGATGTTGATGTGGAGGTAGGTGTAAATGAAGTGGTAGAAGCAGATGTAGGTTTTTATGTACAGGTAGGTGCTGCAATAGAGGTGGGTATAGACCTAATTATACAGGTAGATGGGCAGGAAAGTGGAAGTGTAGAGGCAGCTATAGATGTACTGATGAGTGTAGAAGTAGTGGTAAAGAAAGAGGTTGAGTTTGAAGTAGGCACAAGCGGAGAGTAAAGTCATGCACTGAGAGCAGGCCAGGGGTCTGCAGAAGTGCACTATTGCCAGGGAATGGGATGTGATATGGCTTAGCCTGGTGGAGGGTCCAAAAGGATGACACCCGGGCCCTGTAGGCGCTATCTGGTCATTTTCCCGGCAATCAATGAGGTTGCCGTCCAGACTTGAGTAACCTCATAAGATGGTGACCGTTCCTGCCTTACTCCTACATGTATACTGGACTTAAACCTCACATAGTGGGACATTCCAAGCATCCTCCCTCTTCACGCCCTCTCTGTATGAACCTCATTGTCGCCAATAGCGAAACCATGCCAAACTTAATTACCTCCGAATACCTCTACCAAATAAAATGACCGACATCGCTCATGCACTTATTCGATAGGACACAATACACTAACCAAACCTTTCTAGCCTTCAGCCTTGCTTGTTCACTGCTTGCTTCCTCATCCCAAGGATACATTGAGACAATCTAGCTTCACATTATCTCCACGCATGCGTATACGACTCAGGGTTGGGGCTTTTGCTAGTGCCCTCTCCTCTTCCAGTGCTGGCAAAAATTAAAATGTACACTGCATGCTGTGATTGTTATTTGTCAATGCCTTGTCGTTTGTTTTGTTGTGTGATGATTACTTGTTTATCAAATCAAATCAGGTGTTTGTTAAGCGTGACTACTCACCCGTGAGGGTCTCAAAGTGCTGTGGGGTGTGTGGGGGGGGGGTTCGCAGGTTCCAGTCCATCAAGGAGGGGGTCTGGCGAACAGCCAGGTTTTGAGGTTTCTTGCGAAGATGGGGAGCGATGTTATCTGTCTGAGGTGGAGCGGAAGGTCGTTCCAGGCTCTGGCCGCATGGAAGGAGAAGGAGCCGCCTCCTGATCTGGTCTTTCTGGTGCGGGGGACCACGGCGGTAGGAGAGCTGGGCTGATCGTAGGGTCTTTTGGGGTGCGTGGAATTTGAGTCGGCTATTCAGGTATGCTTGTCCGGTGTTGTGGACGGCCTTGTGAGCGTGGGTTAGCATCATGAAGGTGACTCTAGCTTCGATGAGGAGCCAGTGGAGTGTGCGCAGGTGCTGGGAGATGTGGCAGTGTCTTGGCAGGTTAAGGACCAGTCTTGCGGCGGCGTTTTGGATGTTCTGTAGCTTGCCATTGAGGTTTTTGTTTATTCCGGCATAGAGTGCGTTGCCGTAGTTGAGCCTACTGGTGACCAGGGCGTGAGTGACAGTCTTTCTGTGTTCGCGGGGGATCCATTTGAAGGTCTTACATAGGAGGCGGAGGGTGTGGAAGCAGGAGGACGAGACGGAGTTGATCTGGCGGTCCATTTTGAGCTCTGAGTCTAGGATGATTCCCAGGTTGCGTGCATGGTCCGTGGGGGTGGGCTGGGTTCCAAGGGTGGGGAGCCACTAGGTGTCGTTCCAGGCGTCTGAGTTTGTGCCCATGATGAGTACTTCCGTTTTTTTGGTGTTTAGTTGTAGGCAGCTGTTTTTCATCCATTTGGTGACGGCTTCCATGCCTTCTCGAAAGTTGTGTCTGGCGGTGTTGGGTTCGTTGGATAGGGAGAGGATGAGTTGGGTGTCGTCTGCGTATGACACAATGTTGAGTCAATAGGTTCTGACGAAGGGGGCGAGTGGAGGCATGTAGACGTTGAAGAACATAGGGCTGAGGGAGGACCCCTGGGGGACTTCGCAGGTGGTAGGTGTAGGGTCCGAGAGGAAAGGGGGGGGGGGAGTCTGTCCCGCTGCGTTCTGCCGGAGAGGAAGGAGTGGATCCAGTCGAGGGCCTGGTCTTGGATCCCTGCGTCATGGAGTCTGCGTATTAGGGTGCGGTGAGAGACTGTGTTGAATGCCGCTGAGAGGTTGAGGAGGAGGAGGGCTGCTGTTTCTCCTTTGTCCAGTAAGGTACGGATGTCGTCTGTTGCGGCGAGGAGGGTGGTTTCTGTACTGTGGTTTTTTCTGAAGCCGGATTGGGAGGAGTCGAGGATGTTGTGCTCTTCGATGAATGTGGCGAGTTGGCTGCTGATGGCTTTCTCGATGACTTTCGCTGGGAACGGGAGCAGGGAGATGGGTCTGTAGTTTTTGAGGTTGGTGGGGTCCGCCGAGGGTTTCTTCAGGAGGGGGTTGATCTCAGCATGTTTCCAGTCGTCCGAGAATGAGGCGGTTGCCAGGGAGCGGTTGATGGTGTGGCAGAGCATGGGTGCGATGGTGTTGGGGGCTCTGTTGAAAATGTGGTGTGGGCAGGGGTCCGTGGGGGCCCCGGAGTGGATTGACTTCATCGTCTTCATTGTGTCTTCGGTGGTGAGGGTTGTTCAGTTGTCGATTGCTGGCTTCAGGGTGTCGGGTGGTTGGTGAGGGTTCAGTGTGTTGGTTGTCTTCGTCGAAGTTGTCGTAGATGCTCTTGATTTTGTGGTGGAAAAATGTGCTGAGTTTGTCGCAGAGGTCTTGTGAGGGAGGGATGTCGGTGGACTCGCTGGTGGGTTGGGCGAACTCCTTGATGATGTTGAAGAGTTCTTTGCTGTTGTGTGCATGAGTGGAGATTCTGTTTTCAATCACTTTTTTTCTCGTTTTTCTGATGAGTTGGTGGTGAGCGTTGGTGGCGGCTCTGAAGTTGTTGTGGGTCTTCTGTGGATTTGGTGTTCCTCCAGGCCTTTTCGAGGCGGCGGCATTTGTTTCTGGACTCTCGAAGTTCGGTGGTGAACCATCTATCTTTCTTGGCGTGGGTGTTTTTGCTTTTCTTGAGGGTGGCTATGGTGTTGGCGCTGTTGCAGATCCATCTGTCCATGGTTCGGGCTGCGGTGTTGGCGTCGTCGTTTTCTATGATGGTTGGGTGGAGTTGCTGAGTGATGAGGTTAGCTGGTCGTCGGTGATTCTGGTCCAGTTTCTTCGTGGGAGCAGGTGCTGGTGTCTGTGCATGGTGGGTGTTCTGAAAGTGAAGTTGACGCATCGATGGTCAGTCCATGGAAGTTCGGTGGTGTGGCTGAAGGTGATGGAGTTTCCTGTTGTGAAGAGTGGGGTCGAGGGTGTGTCCTGCTGAGTGCGTGGGTCGGTCACGATCTGGCAATGTTGTGGAGGTTGTCCAGGAGGGATCTCGTGCTGGGGTCCAGTTGGTTGTAGAGGTGGAAGTTGAGGTCTCCCAGTAGGGTGTAGTTAGTGGACGCGATGGCATGCGGGGAGATGATGTCCATGATGGAGTTTGCAAAAAGTCTGCTGGGTCCAGGGGGTCGGTAGATGAGGGTTCCTCGGAGGGTGGAGGTAGGGCTAGCCAGTATCTTGAAGTGAAGGTGTTCCATCAGGTCTGTGGGCTCGTCGGGGAGTGTGCTTGGGTGGAGGGTGGATTTGTGGGCGATGGCGATTCCTCCTCCTAGGTGGGTGGAGCGGTCCTTCCTGGTGATCTTGTATCCTTGGGCAATGGCAATGACGATGTCTGGTCCCGAGGTGGTGTTGGTCCAGGTTTCGGTAAAGAATGCTACGTCCGGGGTAGTGCGGTCGAGGAGGTTCCAGATTTCAGTGGCGTGTTTGTGGAGGGATCAGACGTTGAGGAGGATGCATTGCAGGGTCTTCGGTTCGGTTGTGTTGTTGCGGGCGGATTGCGCTGGGTCAGTGGTCTTGGCGGTGCTGCAGGTGTGCCGGCAGCGGTGACAGCTGAAGGGTCCATGGGTGTCGGCTGGTGATGCTAGCTTGCAGTTGTTGTTGCGGCCTAGGTTGATAGCGTGGAGTGCCGCTGGGTCGTAGCGTTGGCGGTGCAGAGATCCAGGGTTCCTGGCGCTGGTCGCAGTCGGGTCGCGGACGGGCGCAGACAAGCTTGCCTTTGGCGCCCCGGCGGCTCGGATGCTGCGTGGCCACGCAGTGGCCGCTATTAAGTAGGGGTCAGGGAGGGCTGGACAGCTGGGAGGCGGGAGCGGGGAGGGGAGCTGGATTGGGCCAGTCGCACTGGTCGTACTGGGGGGGAGGGGCCGCGGGGGCAGCAGCGGCAGGGAAAAACAGGCTGAAAAAGGCAAAAAGAGGGAGAAAAGTGCAAGTAGGGCAGCAGAGGTGCAAGAAAGAGTGGGGGAATGATGCAGAGGACACAGGAGAGTGAAAGGGGGAGATTGAGATGAGGGTAAAAAGCGAGTGAAAAATGGAGGAAAGACACAGAAGGAGAGTGAAGGGGGAGCTTGAAATGAGGGGAAAATGACAGAAAAAGTGCAAGAAAGAGTGGAGGAAAGACACAGAGGACACAGGAGAGTGAAAGGGGGAGATTGAGATGAAGGTAAAAAACGAGTGAAAAATGGAGGAAAGACCCAGAAGGAGAGTGAAGGGGGAGATAGAAGTGTGGGAAAAACGAGTGAAAAAGCAGAGAAAGAGAATGGAGACAGAGGTCCACTGGATCACCAGGGATGAGGCGCAGGTGAAACCTGTGGGTGGCGGAGGGCCTCAAACACCAGCACTCGAGAGTGCAGGGGCTTGGGGGAAGGCCTCACTTAATGGTGGAGCTGCGAGGGAGGGAGAGCAATTTCACTGACAATGAGTCAGTGGTCTTGGTTGCCTGTCCCGCAGTGGCCGTCATCAAGTAGGGGTCGGGGAAGGCTGGACAGCTGGGAGGCGGGAGCGGGGAGGTGAGCTGGATTGGGCCGGTCGCACTGTTTACAAAGAATATACCAAAAAAGGAGGTGACGCATAAAGGTTTTCGTAGATCTAGGTGTTCAGATAGAGGTAGATGTAGAGATAAAGATAGGTGCTAGAGGTAGATGGTGGTATAGAGGTATTCATAGAGGTAGGTTTACATGTAGGAATAGAGGCAGTTACAGGTGTAAATATACAAATAGAGGTAGCAATGGAGGTAGAGGTGGCTGTATAAGAAGAGATGAGTAGATGTAGCTGTACACATAAAGGTGTGTAGATGTAGGTGTTCAAATAGAGGTAGATGTGGAGATAAAGGTAAGTGTAGAGGTAGGTGAAGAAATAGAGATTGTGGAGGGGTAGAGGTAGGTGTATCAAGTTAGGTTTACATGTAGGAATGGAGGTAGTTACAGGCGTAACTATAGAAAAAGAGATAGGTATAGAAATAGCGGTAGGTGTATTGGAAGAGACGGGTCGATGAAGCCTTACCATAAAAGTATGTGTAGATGTAGGTGTTCAGATAGGGGTAGATGTAGAGATTAAGGTAGGTGTATAGAGCTAGGTTTACATGTTGGAGTGGAGGCTCTTACAGGTGTAAATATACAATAGAGGTAGGTATAGCTAGCAGTAGGTGTATTGGAAGAGACAGGTGCAGCTGTACACATAAAAGTATGCGTAGATCTAGGTGTTCAGATAGAGGTGGGTGTAGAGAAAAAGGTGTGTGTAGCTGCAGAGAGTGAGATAGTGGCAGGGATTGAGGGGGGTTTGGGGTTGGAGATAGAGATAAATCAAGGTTTTGAGACAAGTGTGGGAATAGATTTAACGTTAGGGCTGATTTTTTGTTATTATTACATTTTTCATTATTAGCCAATGACCAGCAATACCTAATTCAGTTTGCAGTATGTGCCGTGTACGTGAGTTCTGATGCACCCCGCACCTCCTTTAAAGGAGACACCAGGCTTCCATCCCGACCTTTTTCTCAAAACATGGTTGGTTGCTCTCTACCAATTTAGCCTTCTTAGCGCAATGGACTGAATTGTTATTATTTTTTAATTATTTTTTCATGATTTTCCAAATAACAAAGAAGGGAAAAAAAAGTCATAAGCAATATCACAATATCAATTTACATGTCTGATAATAAGACAATTTCTAAGTTGCTTGCCGCTCAACACCCCACCCTCATCCCTAGCCCGCCGCCGCTGTGCCTGGAGTACGTACGTCATATTGGCGCAATGGACTGAAGCTTACATCTCCCGGGATCCATTGTTTGTTGGAGGATAATTAACGACTGGGAACGTGGTAAACGTGGATTGCAAATATGACTGCATGGAAAGCTGTTTGTGTTGCAAACAGGTCTGCTGAGATAAGCAGGGCACGAGCGCATTGAGTGCAGCCTATTAGCATGAACTGGAGCCAACCGGTCTGCTCAGTAACACCTGCGCGAGCCCAGCCTCGTCCTCCAGCCAGGCCCACTGATTGGGAGAGTGCGGATTATTTGGCAAGACTCGGTGGCTGGGCCGGTTCAGTAAGGCGAAAGCGGCTAGACCTGTTTCACAATGTTTGGGCAGCTCTGCGCCTCGACTTCTTTCTGTCGTGACTGTGAGTAGGCACAACCGTGAGCGCAGAGCATCCGGGGCAGCGGAACAGACAAACTGACCAGTGCTGATCAGCGCCGGCTGGTGTGGGGCCGAATCGTGGGATCTGCGCCTCAGGTGACTCCAAACGCGTCTTTTTTTCTGCGGAGCCAAAGGTAAGCGTCACTGGAGCCCTGGCGACGTATGCGTCCGAGAGTAACCAGAGAAAGACGTCACGAGAGACACAGAGCTGGGCATAAGAAGGCAAGTGCTCCTGGTTTGCCTTTCGGAATGTTATACTGCCGTGGTCTCAATCAGAACTGACTCGCCCCAGTAATCGCGGCATATGTGCTAAAACGCCCTTAACGTGGAGCCGCGAAGATCCGGAAGGAGATTTGAAAATTGTGATCTGGTGGCGCGGGACTTCACATGGGAGCCGCTCACTCTTTGTGTGTGGTTGCTGACATTCAATACGGATTTGAAATCCAGTTCTATTAACAAGGAGGACGGCGTTCGTCTGGATTGGGTACAGATGCCGGGACGTGGGAGGCGAGCACCACCATCTCCACTAACTGCACCAGTGCCCTCTATTCATAAGCCACATGTGGGCTGTTGTGAGCTGCAGAGGCCAAGGAGAAAGTAGTGCCAGATCCAGACAAGAAGATGCTGGAGCAAGCTGGGGAAGTGGTGGATCTCTCTGGCTCTGCAGGAAAAGGAGCGGATATTGATCCACCGTCTTGGAAGATCACTGCAGGTGTTCCAGATTTCCATGCTGCAAGCCCAAGAAAAGCATCCGCCAAATGGTGTAGAACAACCACAATTGGAGCAGGGCCCCGAGATGCTACCACTCGCCCCCTTTCCTCAGGAGATGGCAGCCATTTTGTAGTTGGGTGCATCGATAAAGAGGATGAAGCGGCAGAGCCTTTATTGGGAGAAGTGCCATCAACAGGGAACTGCTCTTCAGAGTCTGGAGACGGGCACCTGCCATTGAAGGAGCAGCATAAGGTCGGTGTTGAGCTGATGAACCGGTCTGATCTCAATGATATTTTTATAGGTGATAGGAAGAGCAGCAGCCAGGCTTCACTGGATCTAACACAGACCTCTGTGGAGCTGTGTCCATTGGATCGAAGACAGACCCCCGTGGAGCTGTGCCCACTTCTGGACCTGAGATTACGTGATGCATCGACCCAGGTTGTGGATGAATGTACACTCTCTAGTGTAACATTTCCACATCAGGAAAGTGGAGAACCCTCCGGTAATCTCTGCCTATCTCTGGAGCACGGAGCAATGTATGGTTCACTGTGTCAATCTATGGAGAAAAGTTCACCATCTTGTATGCTACCTGTATCCAGCGAGTGCCAGGGTCTAGAAGAAAGAGCATCCTCTAGAATATTGTGCTCACCTATGGAACAAAGGGTAACGTGCCCACCCTTGGGAGAAATAGCATCATCTCCTGCACTGGGTTTATCTTCCAACTCGGGGACAAATGCTACTCCACTACATGCATATGCTGAGGCAGAACCATTTCCTGTGCCGTGCTTAAGTCTCCAACAAAGAACACTGGCAACTGAGCTAGACCCATCTATGGAAGCAAGTGTTCCTATTGGAGACCAGTGCCCTTATTCTGAAGAGCATAGGCTCCCCGATGGACACTCGTACCCTTTGCATCATAAAGAAGCCTGCCCTACATTCAATACCTTTGTGGCAGAGTTCATGGAAGTGTCACCAGACCAGCAAATAGGAGAGGTTTCCATCCTCTCTGTGGAAGATGAGGCGGTTGAGCACCAGGAGGAGTGTCCCATCTGCACTGAACAGTATGACATGGACCGATGTCGCCAGGCACTGCTGAACTGCCAGCATGTGGTGTGCGACAGCTGCGTGAAGGCCATCATGGATCAGAGTGGCCAGGCAGATATAGGACGCGTAAAGTGCCCCATTTGCCGCCAGAAGACCCCAATGATGAAGTGGGAAATTCTCAAGCTACAGGAGACGATGCTGGAGCAGGACTGTACCCGCCTGCAGACAGTACAGGCTCCACTGACTGTGGCCCCAAGGAGACCTGGGGTCTGGGGAGCCTTGGAGTACAACTTCCAGCAGCGTTTCCGTACTAGCCGCACCTTCAGCTGCATCCCCTGCCTGCGGTATCCTCTGTGCTTCATAGAGCGCCTCAATAAGCTGGAGAGGCGCAACCGCTGCTGCTATCTCTTCACCCTTGTTCTCCTGTACTTCGTAGAAAAGCTTTGCTTTGTGCTGCCCTTCCTCCCCATCTTGATGCTAGTTTTAATTATAACACTAGATGCACACACTTAAGTTAATCTTGTTTGTTTCCAACAGCAATACATGATCGCAACAATCACAATTGGCTGTTGGAAGTTACACTTCATCCGCAAGCCACAATTGCAGAATTTGAGCTATAATCCCATCCCTAGCTCTTTATTGCCCTTCATAGTTCTTTATTCCCAGTCACCTAAAGTGTTTTGGGGCTTCGCTATGCCCCCGGTTCAATATTGTTCCACTGTTAATCAAAGTATGTCACTGGGGCAAAGGCTGTTGTGCAATATGTTTTGGAACCTCTATCCCCAAATTATTTCAACTTTAGTTCCACCATCAGTAAATTACTAGAGCCTTAGCTGCGCCCTCGCTACATTATTAGAATTGTACCTTATTCACAGTAGATTATTTAAGCTTTAGCACCATTTACAGTGCCTTACTAAAGCATTGTCTTGCTACACAATTTGATTTCACCCAAATTGGTAGAGCTGTCAATCAAGCTGCCATTGTATAATGCACTTTTATCTGCACGACCTACAGATGGTTTCTCTGTGATTTAACCTCGTCACCAAAGGATTACTGTGGCAGACCTGAAACCCCTACATAGATTTTCCCATGATGGTTGCCTGCTGAATAATTGTGCTGCCCCCTTGTCTTCTAATTGGTCGGTTTGTTTCACTCTGTTCTTAATACTGCTATCAATGATAATGTGAATGAGAGCAACAAGGCAATTTGCATGGCTGTGTGCTGCTATTTTGGACCACAGAGATGAGTGAATTCACCTGCACATAACACCCCTTGCTAAAATTAAAACGATGCACAAATAATTAGTTTGTGAACCTCACCTACATTTTGACCAAAAGCTGACCAATCCACAGGAAACTCTGGAAATCTGCTGCTCACTCACTCCGAAAGTCAAGTAGGCCTTGGAGGAAGTCTGATGAATGCCAACAGACAAACTGACATGCATTACCGCTAACTTCCCACCCCCGGTCTTTTCTCACTTCCCCACCCACATTAGTTCCAAGTGGTGTGTACCTTACTGTGCCATGCACTCTTGTGGGGACTTCAATGTATTTCTTCCCTACTGGAGTCACGAATTGTATTGCCTTTTAGTAAAAGGGTTTTACCAACCAACAATGTCTTCTAATCCGAGTTATTCATGTGAGTGGACATTTCATTTTAAAGCTTCCTAATGTTTGTTGCTTTGGAACTGCCATAGCTGCACAAACCTTACGCAATGTTTTTTGTTTAATCTTCCTACAAAATGCGTTGGATAGTTTGCTGCGGTTTGTTTTTCTTTGTCTCCCTCTCATTCTTTTCTCTTCGTTTGGCTTCAGTGACACTAGACTCCATTTATTCCAAATCTATTGTATATTCATAAGAAGTGAGCCAGGGCTGGGAATGCACAATGATTGGCGTTTTGGTGGGTGGTGTAAAGTGTTTCACCAGTCGTGCAAGATGAGCGGATTCTAGTTGCTTCACCTTTACTGTGGACGCATCTTACACCTCGAGTGTGTGCTGATAAAAGAGTCTGTGCCTTTTGAGCCCATAGTGGGATCAGACATTTGCTCTAACTGCTCGTGTGCAAACCACGGAAGTGCAGCTGGACTTGAATGAAAGGCCTTCTTCTAAGTACATGAAATGTTCAGAGACCTCCTTCCTTGTAGCAGGCTGTTTTATCCTTCCCTGGACTCATTACATTGATCAGTATTATGACAATAGTAATGTCTGCAGTGAAATGTGACCAGTTTGCAAAACTAGTTCTTCAGACAGAATGAAAATTGTTTAAAGGCGAGAGTGGTTTACTTTATATACCTAAAATCACAGAGTGGACGCTCCCTTCGGTATGTGAACTGTTATTCCAAAGACTTCCGGGTAGATCTAGAAATACTGAAAAATCTTTCTCTTTAGCAGTTTGTTTGTGTGTTGCAATTTATTAAAGATTTTAAGAAACGTAATGAAGAAGTCTAAGTCGGGTGCAGTGTAGGAAAGCATCTTCAAATAATGAGATTCGGAAAAGAGAACCAAATTTCTTCAAAAACTCCAGGGCACTGAAGTAGCTGTGTAGGTAGCACCTTACATAGGTACATCTGCATGGCTCGATTTATCCAGTCATTTAGCTGAAGCCTTCCACGAGACAAAAACTATCATAACAATTGGTTTAGCCTACACTTCTGTGAAGAAGGAATACAGGTGAGCGCAAGTTAGAAAAAAGCAAATGCACATGTTGTGACATTGGAATGCTAAATACGCTAATTGTGTAGAGTTTCATCTGGATATAAGCGTCATGCATGTAACAAAATTTTACACACGTTTTATCTTAATTATTTTAGTCTATTGTGTAACACAAAAATATGAGTAGACTTTTATTTGGCAATTAAAGGGTAGCTTATAGAGTTGTACTTGTGAAGATAATGCAGTCAACCAGTCGGTGTTGTATATCTGAAAACATGTTTTACAAATGGAGTTTCTAGTTTATGTCTTTTCTAGGACAGCACACTTGCTGTCTGTGCAAGAGTATTGTTAGCTTACAGGGAGCTTAGAGCATGCCCTTTACTCAACGTTGATTGGCTCTCATCGTCACTTGCCATTTGTTTGCTTCTTCCTTTCATTTGTTGCTTCTTCTTCTTCGTTTGAGAGGGGTTTTCTTCCTCTTCTTGTGTCTGTCCCTCCCCTGGAACATGGATGCATTACTGTGTCCTTCCGTTGCTCCATTTTTCAGGTGCTACTTTTTTTTGTTTATGTACTCTACAAGTCTGCATGTGCTTCATTTATCTCTCTTGTGTACTCCCCCATTCCACCACTTTAGTGCTGCTCTTTCGTTGCTCATGTGCTTTCCCCATGTGCCCCTATTGAATCCACTGTCCTTTGAGTGCTTCTCCCTGACCCATTGCTTTTTCGCCCATGTTTTTCGTCCCACCCAGCTTCATGTTGTGCTCTTTATTGTCTGTTTGCTTCCCACCTCTCTCCATTTGCTTCGCTCCCTGCTTCCTTCATGTTTCTCCCCACACCTCTTGTTGTTCCCTGCTCCCCCTCCAGCATTTACTACTGCCCTCGTCATGCCTACTACACACGCCTCTACCTCCCGCCCCTTTCCGTCATGTTCTTTTCAAGGGCAGTGTTTTTCTTTACCTAGGATACTGGGATATATAATTCTACCAACTATGTTGTTGACAATCTTGGCTGTATTGGGAGCATGAGCTACTCGCCGCCTCTGGGTCCCTTACTACAGGTACAGAAATTTGGCAGCACAACTACTGTTTGAGAAGTAATACTCTGTGATTTTTAATAAGACTACTGATATGAAAGGAACTTAAACCACCCCAATGGACATCCTAGGAAGCCTGCTGCAAGAAGGTGGGCCTGATCCTGTGGGACTATTGAACACAATTTATTCCTATAAACCATGCCATAAAGACTGGAATCTTACCTGCATGTTCCAGTCATACATTTTCAAACAGTTCCCAAGAGATGCAACAGGAGCAGTGCCGTCATCGGGATATTTCATGCCTTCCAACTGCAAGGGTCCACGGTCCCGTAGAGGACTTCCACGGAGAAGGCTTGAAGTGTATAGCCCCAGCTACAGACAGTCTACCAACATTAAAATTATGCTATTCCCCGACCGTGGTGCTCAACCACAGTATTAGGAGGTTGTTTCTACTGCATTTTCCTGTCTTTATTTGCTTGAATGTTTTATGTACGATGGTATTCTCTTTTCTTGGTCAGCGCTCTAGTTGTTCAGAGGACTAACACATAGATGCACACGCTGACGCGACCGCACAGCGTGTGCATCGTTTAAACAGGGGGAAACTTTGCTATACATTGAGAGATCTGATTTCCAGAAAGATTTACTATTTTAATGTTTTTTAAGATTTACTACTTTACTTTAAAGTTTTTTTCTGTTTTAATTCTTACCTGCAGCTATTAGAAAGGACGCTCTTCGCTTTGTGCGCTTTGGTCACGGTGTGCTGGCGGCGATGCCTGTATGTCCGGTCCGCCATTTTCTTGATCGGCGCTCTAGTTGTTCAGAGTACGAGCGCATAAATGCACACACTGATGCGACCGCGCATCGGACGTGCCAAAGGCAAGCCCATCCGCGTCCGGAATGCGCCAGGACCCCAGGCCTTTTCTCCCCCCATTTCTATTCCAGGGAACAACTGCTAGCACTCAATAAGGGTGAGCGATGCAGTTCTCTTTTTTTTTTTGTAATAGTGATAATAATTAATTTACTTGTACGGACTGTCTTTTCGGTCCCAAGCTTAACTTTATAGAGGCCGCACTCTCTTAAGTTACACCGGCAGCTAATACCTCTCCTAAAGCTACACACCAAGTCCTAACTTGTGTGTTACTAAATACCAGATCCTTATTTAAACATAAATAAAAATGTGCTAACTTTATGCAGACATTCAGCCCTGATCTGGTGTTTCTAACAGAAACTTGGTCCAGCCCTACTGTTTACTCTTAATTTTAGTAATGTGAGCACCTTTTCTGGGGCGTTCATATATTGCCCGCCAGGTCCTAGGGTTCCATTCATACAATGCATTCAAACTTTCATGGAGTTCTGTGTTGACTCCCTTACATTTACCTTACTGGGGGATTTCAACTTTCATCTTGACTGCATGGGTTGTTTTTGATTAAAACAGATCATAACAGAGCCCACTCATAAGGCCAGCCACTCATTGAATGGGATCTTCACTAATACTACTAACATTACTCTGGCTAAAGATCTCCCTCTTGCTTGGACTGATCATAGTGTCATCATCTTCAAACTTACCCTTCCAGTTGTAGAATCTTCTTCCAACAATTCCCCCCTATTAAAATTTGTCCGTGGCGTAAAATGAATAAAACAGATCTATAGGTGGCTTTACACAGATACAGCCCCTTACTAGATCAGGACAACAATATAGCCGCGGACAACTTCAACATCTGGATCAGCTCTGCGATTGCACTTTTAGCCCCAGAGAAAATTATTAAATATCGTAGGAAAAAACCTTCAGCCCCCTGGTACTCTGCTGAACTCAGGACTATCAAGTCTAAATGTAGAAGGCTAGAACGTACCTGGAGGCAGGATTACTGTGAAATGGGTTAACACAAGTGCAGGCTAGCCATAGAAGACTATAAAGCGGCGATTAAAGCCACAAAAACCACCTACTCAGCAGCAAAAAACTCGACTGGAGAACTTTTTAAAACAGTCACAACTCTGACTAAGTTTCAGCTTGGAAAATAATTTCCCCCTGATCAGTTTACCGGGAGCTCCTGGGGCCCACATTCACCTCAGCTACAGGTCTGCCACCACTGAGCATTGCCCATCACAATCAAACTAATAATGAATTGACAAATGTATCTACTCTATCTTGCAAGAGAGTAAGTGAAATACTTTTAACTATCAAGTCAGGTTTCCCACAGATCCCTGTCCTCCTTTTTGTTTTACACATGGTATCAGATACTGTCATCACATACTTAGTTCCTCCTCTAAATAAGATTCTCACTTCAAGGACCTTTACAACATCTTGGGAGAAAGCTTGTATACGCCCTATACTAAAAAAAAACTTCCTTATACCCTACAGAGGCTAAGAACTATCGACCTATATCACGCTTACCACTTCCTACTAAAATCTTGGAAAGGGCCATGAATGAAGATCTTGTGAGTTATCTTGAATCTAATGATCTCCTTGATACCTCGCAACATGGTTTCAGACCAAATCACTCCACGGAATCGGCATTCGTTATGGCCACCGAGGAAATCTGTATGCAGTTGGATAGTGGTGGGAAAGCTGTACTTATCCTACCGGATCTCTCTGCCACTTTTGACACTGTCAACCATCAGGTGCTAATGCAGCGGCTAGAGACAGTAGGAATAAAAGGAGCTGCCTTAACCGTGCTCACCTCCTTTCTCTCCCACAGAGAGCCGCAGGTGACTTGGGGAAATATTACATCTGACAAGTGTTCTCTACCTTGCTGAGTTCCTCAGGAGTCAGCGCTGTCATTCACTTTATTCAACATCTACGTCACCTCTTTAGCTAAATTCTTTCGAGCCTATGGTTTTTCGGTGGTATCCTATGCAGATGATACGCAGATAGTTATATCTAGAACATCTAATGCAGACTTGGTGGCAAGTCAGTTTCATAATTGTCTGGCGCACATCATTAGGTAGATGCGTGAAAATTACCTCAAGTTAAACACAGACAAAACAGAGGTGATTGTGTTTAGGAATGGCTCCCCTTTTTGGAATGACTCCTGGTGGCCTGCTGACGTGGGTCCCTGCCCTGACCCGGTTAACAAAGCTAGGAATCTTGGCATACTGTTCGATGATCGACTCTGTTTCTCTGAACAGATCAATCACATCACATCCTCTTGTTTTTTCCTTTTAACATCTCTGCGAAAGATCTTTCCGTTTATCCCACAAGAGCTGCAAAAAAACGTGATATTCGCCCTGATCCTTTCTAGAATATACTATTGCAATGCCCTTTTCTTGGGGATTGATAAACGCTTGCAACTAAAACTACAGTCTCTACAAAATGCTGCAGCCTTGGTGCTGCTGAAAATTCCCAAATTTGACCCCATATCCAACAGCATTAGGGACCTTCACTGGCTTTAAGTTTAAGGCACTATGTTTGGTGCATAAATTGCTGTATGGGGGTGGGCCTCGTGACCTCCAGAAATACATTGCTTGGTACATCCCGCCTCGGGACCTAAGGTCTGCCAATGCTGGTTTTGTCCATATCCCTAGGATTAGAAGCGGTAAGTGGGGTGGCAGAAGCCTATCCTACCGGGCAGCGAAACTTTGGAATGCATTGCCGGCCCCTATTAGATTGCAATCCAAAAGACTTTCTTTTAGGAAGCTGCTCAAAACCTTGTTCCCACCCCCGTTAAGCAAAAGTAATTCCCTCTATGCCTAGATGAAGGACGTGTTTCCTTCAGCGCCAAGACGCCTCGGCATACGTTGCGCTTTAGAAATGTTTTACTTACTTACTATTCGTTATTGCATCGTGCTCATCTCTTATTGAAAGGCCTGGTTAGGTTGAAGACTTCCAAACATCTTTGCTCCCTGGTTGTGATAAAACATCTTGTGGGCATTCTGAAAGCTTCCTGGGAATATATTTCACCTATTGTTTACCAGTGGTTTTGTAACTCACTTTTTGTGGGTTTCTATTTGCTTGCTTTATTTGTTTTAGGCTGTCCAGCATGTATTCGTCCCTCCCATTGAGCAAAACCTGTTCAACTGAGGTCCTTGTATTCTTCCATGAGTCCTCACTTTCTGTAAACAGGCTTTTAAATTTTGGTCTTATCTCATCATATTTGCGTTGTATTAAAAGAAAGAGGTCATATGTCAGGCTCTGTCTCCCAAGGGAGCTTGAGGTTTAATTTTCTTTCTCTGACATCAAAGTGAGAGGATTTATGTCACAATCTTGCCTGGCACTGGACAGTGGCTGCAAGCAATATTAAAGTATGATGAGGCGCGGTGGCACCAAACTCACCATACATGCGGCTCCCCTTTTGCGGCAATGCTCTCCTGGTGTCCACGAGCAGGAATGGAAGGACTTCCTTCCTCCCCAGTGGAACACCAATCCAACCAATCCTGCAGATGCTCTCATGCTGTTTTCAGCATGAGAGCAGCTGCAGGATTGGTGGGAGCAGGCTAGCCCAGCACTCATTTTGAGGCTGAGGCCTGTGCCAGCAATCCATCGGCTGTTTCCCAGCCATGGGTTTGCTGGGTCTACATTGCGCGTGTCAGGCTGGCCGTCTTAAGACCTGCTGCAGGGGCAGCTGCCATCCTGCAGTCGCAGAATTCAGGCTCGCCCTCACACTCGGCATAGCTGGTGCAAACTGATGCAAAATAAAATGGCATGGCAATAAAACTGCATTGCCATTTCATTTTATTGATTTGTTTGTGCCTGCTGTGCTCACAGCAAGTGGGGCGATGCTCCTCCTCTCTTGAGGCGGAGCCAGCCCTTGTACTGGGAAAGAGTTTTTTTTGCTAGCCCACAACAACATTCAAATGACTGTAAATGAACTGTGCACATGTTTCAGAATGTAGCAGGATTAGGAAACCACAAGTAAAGTATATTTTTTTTGTAATTCTGAAGTGTGGAAACAATTATTTTAAACCGATCAAAACAAATCAATACACTTGATGATATTTCCACACATGATTGTGTGTGCGATGCATAGTCTTCGCAGTAAAACTGTATGTATAGATGTATTGGTCATCTCAATTGAAAATGTGTTGTCTGTAATAGCAGTGCACTAAACACACCATGCATACTCCACTCTAAGCCACTGCACTGGACTCCACTCTAGTCTCTGACACTCCACTCCACTGTACCCCACTCTATGCACTTCACTCTATGCCTCTCTGACACTCCATGCCACTTTACTCCACTCTATGCCACTCTACTCTACGCCACTTTACTCACTCTATGCCCCTCCACTCTATGCTGCTTCACTCTACGCCACTCCCCGCCCCGACTTTTGACTGTGCAACATTCTGTGCCTCTTTACGCTTCTCCACTCAAAGACTCTACTCCACATTACGCCACACCACTCTAATCTGACACTCCACTTTAGGACCCTCCACAACACTTTATATTCCACTCTACTCCAGTCCACGCTACTGCAGTCAGCCCACGCGACTCCTGTCCAGGCCTCGTCTCTCTGTTCTACTCTTTGTGACTCTACTCCTCTTGTCATCTCTCTACTCTGTTCTTTGCCCTTCTACTCTTCACCACTTTCTCTGCTGTTCCCTGCTCTAGCCTGCTCTTTGCCGCTCGACTCCACTCTACACCACTGCACTCTTCACCATTAACTTTTAGCCATGGTGAACATTAGCAAGGCCGGTGTACTACATGATTGAAACACATTGGCAAAGCAATAGCTCTTGCATAGGGGAGACCTAATGGCTTTGCCAATGCTTGTGTTATGTGGGGGGCTACATATATCCTTATCAAATGCATTCCCCTCTCATATATCTTCAACAGGTCCTAAACAGAAGGAATGCCGCTATCCCTACACCCGGCTCCAGTGCTATACCCGCTCTCATACTCTAGTGTCCTTCCCCATGCACGCTTGTGACACGAGAATCCCTCCTGCGAGCCCTGCTGCTCCCACACCAGCCCACCTAGAGATCCAGCCCTACCGCTACCCCACTAGTCTCCTCCCTCTTCAGGGCCCCTCCTCAGCCAACACAGGGCCCTGAACCTTCCTGCCTGATTCCAAAATGGCGCCCGTCCAGGACATCCTCATTAGTCCCTTACTGCCTGACCCTAAGCTGGCGCTACCCTTGAAATATGCTGTTCTACCTCTATAGTACTTCACTGCTACCTAGGACATACCGCTGCAGCCAACACTTACGCAGTTCCTAATCCGGGTCTGAACATTCCAACCCTCTCCCGGCTAGATGCCCCCCACCCCATTCCTAATGCTGCCTCTAACGTCCGCTATCCCTACACCCGGCTCCAGTGCTATACCCGCAGACTCTGCTCCCTATGAACCTGCGCGCAACAGTCTCATATCGCTGCCAACCACACCTGCGCCAGCCCTTCACTACTGTCTCATACTCTAGTGTCCTTACTGTCTCATACTCTAGTGTCCTTCCCCATGCACGCTTGTGACACGAGAATCCCTCCTGCGAGCCCTGCTGCTCCCACACCAGCCCACCTAGAGATCCAGCCCTACCGCTACCCCACTAGTCTCCTCCCTCTTCAGGGCCCCTCCTCAGCCAACATGTCCCGCCCGGCCATTGCAAAGGCGGGTGACAATGCCTTCCTTCTGGTCTACCCCCCCAACCTTTCCAAAACCGCTGCTAAATCTTTCAAACACACCACCCTAAAAAACCACCCCGAGACATTGATAGCAGACCTCCGCGTCAACTCGGGCAGTGGCACCTGCATAAATGACCTTATCTTCTATTCGAAAAAAACCGCCGCCTGGCGAAAAACCCTAACACACCTTCTGAATGTTCACTCATCTAAAAACATTCCCTATGGCACCAAACTTACTATTATTCCCTCTCCTACCCTCAGAGCAGACCTCACTATCACCCTCTACAAAAGCGGCATAGTCCTGGTCCAAGCCACAACTAATAACCTTAATAAATTCGCTGACCGGTTCACCCTCCTCAGAAACCACGTTCACGATACGGACAGGAGAACTGACTCCATCACCAGCAGCCCTCCGTCCTACCCGCCCACTATGCCTAGCAACCTGCATACCCCCACTACAGCCCCCACCATAGTTCCTCCTTCCCCTCCCTGCATACTCTGTGATCCTTACCATGGACCCCCCCTACCCTAACATCGGCTCCTGAACCCTCGCCCCCCTCCCTGCCAACACCCCCAGCCCTCATCGACCTAGAAGCTTTGCACTCTAGAGCATCCACCCTAACTCAGAGCATCCACTGCTCCATTCTGGACCTTGAACCTCTTGCACCTCGCTGAACTCTCCCTCGCGAACCTCAAACCTCATCCACCCCCCCCCCTCACAGTCAAAGGCGTCCCCCATGCTCCCTCTCCCGCTTCCCTTAAGACACCTTCGCCCGCGCAAGCAACCCTGCCGCATCTCTGAAGCGGAATCCCGAGCTCTGGCACTCTCCTACAATTCCCCACCCACCTCCCCTACCCCAGCTGACCTCACTGAAGACCAAATCCTTGCTATCCTCCAAGATTACAATACTGCCCTTGCCAACCCCTGCCCTCCTGTCACAGGTCATGCACACCCCATCAGCACGGTCACCATCAACCCCAACAGGCCAACCACACGACGTAACAGAAATGTGGTTAAAAGCAATCTTGCGACAATTCTTCCATCCTCCCAGACACTTGACACTCCCCCAGACCCCCCACTATCAGGTCTCCTAATCAACTGTCGTTCAGCAGTTAAACATGCAGCCGATATCGCTGACCTCATCCTGCACAAAAACCTGGACTTAGCTATTCTTACTGAAACCTGGCTAAATGAATACTCCTCCCCTTGTCTGGACCTATTAGTCCCTCCTAATTACAACATTGCTAGGCTAGACAGGTAGTCGAACAGAAAAGGCGGAGGCCTCGCCTGCATCTACAGATCCTCCCTCCTGGTCAAGGAACTCGGAACGCTCACTACCGACTCCTGCGAGTATCTCTCACTCTCCCTCACCAACAACGCCCTTCTCCTTTGTAACTTGCACATTTTTTACCACCCCCCTGGATCTAATGACTCTTTCACCGATCACATACTGGAAGTCATCACCTCAAAAATTTCCTCTAATTCCAAAGAGATCTTCCTCGGTGATTTCAATCTCCACTGGAATGACCCCAATGACCCTCACGTCAATACCATCAAAGACCTCCTAAATGACCAAGCCCTGACTCAATCCTGCTCCCTACCAACTCACTCAAAAGGAGCCACCCTGGACTGGATCATATCCAAGGACTCCGTAGTCAAACTCATCTCTATCGACCCTTGTGACTGGTCCGACCACCACACCATCTCCTTCATCCTACCCGGATCATTCAAGACTAAGCCCCTACAACCGATGATTCCCAAACGCTGGATCAGGGACACCAAAAATCTGGACCTTACGAAGCTGGAGGCTCGCTGCAAACTTGAGCTCTACCCGACCTCGAACACTACCACAATCAATGACCTCTATGACCATTATTCGGCGTCTATGTCGAACATTCTAGACGACCTTGCCCCCCTGAAACTAAAGAGAACACAAATCAAAGACAGAAACCCCTGGTTCTCCGCCTCCCTCAACTCAGAGAGGAGATCCCTACGTCAAGCCGAAAGAATATGGAGGCAGTACCCATCTACCGAGC
Organism: Triturus cristatus; assembly: GCF_964204655.1. Classification (NCBI taxonomy): domain Eukaryota; kingdom Metazoa; phylum Chordata; class Amphibia; order Caudata; family Salamandridae; genus Triturus; species Triturus cristatus. The sequence goes on from NC_140580.1 coordinate 958,480,475, forward strand.
ACCTCAAACTTCTCCGGCAGGCAAGAAACTCCTACAACAGACACATCCTCAACTCAAAAAAAGATTACTTCAGATCTGAACTGGGGAATGCCACGAATAGGCCCCGCAAGCTCTTTGAACTGGTTAAACTTCAATCAAACAAGCTGGCCAAAACTCCTAAAGAATCCCCGAAATCTCTTATATCTTCGGATGAATTCTCCTCCTTCGCCGAAAAAACTGCCTCCCTAGGAATCTAACTTAGTACCGCCTCTTGCGCTCAACCCCCTCATGACCAACTGCCTCCCCATGCACCCTCATCTTCGACCTTACCCAAAAACGAAGCTTGCTGGACTGACTTCAAAATCTACGACAAAGACTCCATTGCTAAAATCCTCTCTACATTAAACCCAAACAACCACTTCAATGACCCGCTACCATCCAACTGCCCCGCTGCGGCCTCCCGTGCCATTGTTCCTTGCTGGACCGCGATGATCAACGCCTCTCTCCAGCAGGGATCGATTCCGGACCCCTTGAAAGCCGGCCAAGTCCTTCCTATTCTAAAAAAACCAATGCTTGATCCCGCCGCACCAGACAATTTCAGACCCATCTCTAATATACCCCTACTAGCCAAAGTGTTAGAGAAATGCGTACAATACCAGCTTAGTCAACACATCGACAACTTCCACCTGCTGGACGACTTCCAATCGGGATTCAGACCAGGGCACAGCACTGAAACAACCATGCTCCACATTGTGGACGACGCCCTCCAAGCCCTGGACCAAGGCAAACCATGCCTCCTAATCCTTTTAGATCTATCTTCCGCCTTCGACACGGTCAATCATGAAAAACTACTTGAACGCCTTAAACACAGGATGGGTCTGGATGGCGTTGTCCTTGAATGGTTCAGGTCCTTCCTCCATAACCGATCTCAAAGATTCCTCATTGACGGCAAACTATCCGCTCCCACCCCGGTCACGGTTGGAGTCCCTCAAGGCTCAACCCTGTCTCCTACCCTCTTTAATCTTTACTTGGAGCCTCTCACTGAAATTCTACGCTCCGCCAATATCTCCTACCACATGTACGCGGATGACACCCAAATTTACATCAATATCTCCTCACTCAAGGAGGTCCTCGCCCTGAACGAAACCCTGAAACTAACCGTTCAGTGTCTTGCCACTAACCAACTAAAACTCAACGCCAAGAAAACTGAATTTCTCCTGATCTCCCCATCCATAGCCAACCCGGAGCTACAGGTGTGGTTCAAGGCCATCACAGCCCTAAATTGTCCCCCGACCATCGTGGACTCCGCCAAATCACTGGGCATATTTCTTGACTGCAACCTGAACATGCGTGACCACATTAATTCAATGGCCAAGGCAGCCAGATTCCACCTGAGCTACCTCTGGAAATTAAAACCCTTCATCGATGCTCCAGATTTGAAAATGGCAGTCCAAGCTCTAGTCATATCCAGACTGGAATTTGGATGCTCCACCCTCACAGGCCTACCCAAGCGCTCCTTGGCACCGCTAAAAGCCTGTCTCAACGCGGCAGCCAGACTACTCACCGGCACCAGGAAATTCGACCACATCTCTCCACATCTGAAAGCCCTAAACTGGCTCCCTCTAGAGGCCAGAATACAGTTGAAACTGGCGTGCATTACACACAAGGCCTTATACGCAAACTCCCCTGCATACCTTTCACAGAAGCTTGTGCTATCGGGAGGAAACAGGAAATCTCGATCCACTAACAGTCTCCTGCTCCGACCCGCCCACTTTCGTAAAAAAAGAACCTACAATAGGGCATTCACCGGGGCAGCACCAAGAATTTGGAACTCCTTCCTGCCCGTTATCAGAAGAATACCCACTCTTGCTCGCTTCAAGAAGAAAGCCAAAACCTTCCTCATGGGTAAATTCCTGTACTAAGTCCTCCTCTCAGCAGATATGACTTGCTGCTTGATTCCATGACTATTGCGTCTTCCGCAACCCTATAACCGGACTCCATCGAGACCCAAGGGGGCCACGGTCTCTGCCAACCCTAGCTTGAATTTTAGCTCTCATGTGTGCTCCCTTTGCCCCCATGCTCCCTCATCCCCCCCCCCTATATGTTATATTTCTCTGCTTTTGATACTTTACTGTTTGCACTGTTTCTCTATGATGTTTTTTCTCCTGTTAACCATGTAAAGCGCTCTGATACCCTCATGGGTCATGTTCGCGCTCTATAAAACACTAAAAATAAAAATAAAAAATAAAAAATGTGTTCTATGCTGAGGTGGTCACTGTAGTGTTCCCCAAGACTTACTATTGTCACTGTTTAGTCAATATGTGATAACACCAACTTATTTGGGCATCACTTTCTAGTTTTGTTCCCACGCCTTCTTCATACTTCTTTATAATGTAATCTTCATCCACAACACTAAGAGTAAACTGTACTCTGACAATTTCATATAGGGATCACCATCTTCTGTAATCTTTTTTGCTTGACTGTTCATTTCCCCCACCCCTTCTGGCTTTAAAAAAAAATATTTAATCATCCCCAAAACCTCCTCTTGCTTTCCGCTCTCCCAACTCCCTGTTGCTACCAGCCCCCTTCCCGCATCTTCATTGGTCACCTACTCTTCCTGTTGCTTTTTTTCTAACTGTTTTTTTCTTTTTTAAGAGTGCCCAGCAACAGTAATTTGCAACTGAGTGTCTCTTTTTTTTTTTTTTTTTTTTATGAACTTTCACACACTTTTTTATTTATATATTGCTTCAAGCTTGGCGTCCACCATCTTGGAACAGGAAATATAAGGTTTAACAAACAAAAAAATGGCTGCTGTGTCATGATACATAAGTGCACCTGCGTAGTGATGATGGTTGTGCACATATGTCATTGCACTGCAGCAACTTTGTTTTTCTGATGCTGTTCTACAAAAGCAAACCAGGATATTTCATGCATTGGCAAATACAAATCGATGCCAATGCTTGTTTAAGTACTGTTATCCGAAAATCCCTATATAGTTAGGAGTGGGAGTGTTCATTGATTGCCCTCCCAGAAAAGAGTTGTCTAAGTTGTGACCTCTGCATGCCTGGCAACGCTTCCGGGTATAAAGCATGTGAAAAATTGGGTTAAAAACGAGAAAGAAGAAACCTTTTGTATAGCATGTACCTGGAAAGAGTACCTTTGAACAATGTTGGAGAAGCTTCCGTACATGGGCAGTTCACAAAGCACTGTATCTGTGAGGTAAATATCCATTGAAGAAAAAAAAAAACCTTATCAAGTGTAGAAACATAAACCTCAGGTTTGACTGACTAAACTGCCAGGCATGGAGAGAAAGTGTGTACTCTCTTAATAGGGGAAGGGAACTAAAATATCTCTATTTATATTGCCTGTCATTAGCATAAAACGTCTTAACTTGATGATGGAATTCTGGTTTGTATTGTTTATCAGTGGATCGAATGGCTATGTTTTTCTCGTCTGAGAAGAGTTTCTCTCTGTCTTTACAGCCTGTACATTCTCCTCCTCATCCATTATAACCAAATTAACTAAACATACTTGTGTAAGAGTGCTGTAATAATGGAAACCTAATTTATAAAAACTTTTCATACATGTCCAGTGAGTGACCGACTGTTTAACATCCTACCTACTTACATAATCTCATTTACCCTTAATGTTTACCAGTTGCCCAATACAAGTTATGTATGATTTGTTGACACACAGAATAGTAAATCTGATAGCACACAATAATGAGAGTTTGTTGTAAATAAGAACTCTTGAATGTTTCAACATGCCAAAAGTGTTACGGTATCTAATTGTTTATTGTCTAAGAGTTGGCATTATATACTTAAGTGTTTAAAGTAATTTAAGTTACTAGAGTTCAAATATTACGCAGACTGCTCCAGGGTTGCAGATTGATTTATTTTCATATCTTAAGTGCAGAGGAACACGACACGTTTCGACCTGAATTGGTCTTGATCAAATATCACAGTAATTTAAGTTCACATTTTTGCTCGTGTGTAAAGAATGATTAGTTATTCATGTTCATTACTGTATTTGTTTATTTATTTGAATTAGTTCAACTACACATATATGTGACTGAGTTCCACACACAACAAAGCTTCTGTGAAGCTTCCTGAATTTCCAGTAGTAAGTTGCACCTAATCATGTGATTCTGGACCTATGTTACTTTTTGTTTTGTTGTTCATAACTGATGAAGGCTCCACTCAAATTATTAGGTGAGCCAGAAATTACACTGACATATGAAAAAACGCTAACAATGTAAATGTGGAATACTGTGTGAGTTCTTGTTTACATAAGTACAACCACGGCTTCTTATTGTGCTTCTTTCTTTTTACTGTGTGTCCCTCTCTCTTAAAATTGTGCACCTATCTGTATTATGCCTTTCAAATATTGAACTACTTCCTGGACAGTGATGGGCCCTTATTAAGATAAGCAAGCACCCATTAACAACTGTGTAAAAAGCCAAATGCATATCAAGGAGCACTCATGCGATGCGGCCTTTGTCTGTTTTATTTAAACTGTATTACCTGCTGTTAGTTAAATGATGTTTAGTCAGAGCCGGGCAGGACACAAGCATCATTAATATTATTGTGGTTTCAATTCATTTAGTGCACAAATACAATGGGGTGCCATTCTGGAAATTCTGAAATGGGAAAATGTTAAGAGGCAGACAAAAGGATATGTGCTTGAGGCAAATTTACACTAAAATTTCTTTTGTAGATTTATATAGTGCACACTTGCACTCATGTACACATTAGAAGGCATAGAAGACATTTGTTGGTTGGTGAGCAGGAGGGATTATGAGTTGCACTGTAAAAGTATGGGGTTTAATTCGAAAGTCCAGTCCTCTAAAACAGGCCATTATAAAATATATCGCTGTGCTAGATATTGAACGTATTGAGTCTGATTACCGCGTCATACTTTACTTGAGTTCCAACCCTTTTATCATCCCTGGGAGTAAGGTTCAACTGCCCACAAGCAGTACTTTTGGCAAAGCAAGTTTTCAAAGTGAATAAATCCACCATTCGAATGGGATGAAATAGTCTTAAAATCTGTAACATCAATTTTAACAACAGTATGCACTACAGATCCTGCCCCGGACTTAACAAAGAGGCCTCTTCATCTGTTTCTGGCATTTATCATTATATGAAGCTATGGGTATGCTTAGAAAGTACCACAATATAGGTAGCAAATGCTATTAAAAGACACATTACCAGGACCTCTAACTATGTGGGCAATTCACTGAGGTGAGCAGACACCTCCACCAGACTTAACATCTAATCCTTGCTTTACCATTTTACCTATATATGCCAGAAATAAACACTGCATTTTAAATCCAGGTATAGCACACAAAACAGTAACTTTTTCCTCGGAAGGTAGTCCCTTGGCCTGACCATCAGAATCACTGCCAAACCAGTTTAGCGCACTTTCCAGGAAACTGCAACAGACGTGGGATCTGTTCAAAAAAGTAAAAATATGCATACATAGTAACTCACATGTAAACATGTGTTACAGAAAGGTTCTGCAATGGGGAATTGTTAACCCCTTCTGTGCTCATGACGGAATGGTTCCGTCATGAGCAGAAGTGCAAGTGTGCTCATGACGGAACCATTCCATCATGAGCACACTTGCAAATAATGTTTTCCTTTTTGCCTTGGGAGGTGGGGAAGAGACTCCCTAACCTATTTTTTGTTTTCCTTGTAATGACAATTGCACACATGGTGGGCTGCCGTCATTACAACTAAATCGAAACTGAAACTTAGTTTCAGTTTCACAGTTTTGGTGTTTGTGGGGCTATCTCAGCCCCCGAGCACCAAAACGCATGGGAGAGGTATCGTTGAAAAAAAAGAGAATCTCCCCTTTTCAATGGTACCCTTCCCTAGTGGATCCCTACTTGGGGATTGCCCCAGGAGGTCGACCCCCAAGCAGGGATCCATGCACTAACCACCAGGGAAAGGGGAGCGGCCCCTTGGGCAAGGGCTTTGCTCCCCCCATTTTATTCTGCCACAACCAATGGGGGGCAGAAAGGCAGTAGCCCCCAAGCACCCTAGACGCCAGGGATTATTTTTTTTATAGGCAAGGGGTGGGGACTGCCCAGAAAAGCCCCCACCCTTCCCCCCACAAATAAGGTAAAATACTTTTTGCCCTCCCCAGGAGACAGATGGTGGCACTAGCCCCTGATCTGCCCATGGGGGGAAGGGGCAGAAAGCCCACTAGTCAATAGGGATTATTTTTTTTATACGTAGGGGCTGCCCAGAATGAGAATGCCAATGCCCCACCACCCAAAAAATTGCCACAGTCTTTCTGCCCCCCGAGGTGGCAGATGTGGCAGAAGCCCCTTATCTGGCCCCCGGGGGCAGAAAGCCCACTAGGCATCGGGGATTTCTTTTTTCAAAGTTCAGGATGGGGGCTGCCCAGAACGGGCATGTTAATGCCCCCACTCCCCCACATTCTCCAAAGTCTCCTGATAAAAATGGTGCCTCACTTGTGTGGGTGGGCCAGGTGCCCGGGGCAGGGAAGGGCCCAAAACGTATTGTGGAGACATCAAAATTACCTAACGACCTGGTTTTACAAAGGGGCCCACCTGGGTTTTTGGCCCAGCGCTTGGCGGTCATCTAGGGAAACCTACCAACCCTGATATCTTTGAAAACTAGACACCCGGGGGAGTTCAGGGAGGTATAGCTTGTGTGGACCCCCCAATATTTTCCTACCCAGAATCCCATGCAAACCTCAAATTTACCTGAAAAAATTGAATGTTCTACCACCCAGCATTCCCCTTGTTCTCCTGAGTAAAAAGATACCTCACTTGTGTGGGTGGGCCAAGGGCGTGTGACTGGGAAGGGCCAAAAACATAGGGATTAAGAGTATAGCACAGCAAATTCTAAGCGCTGCATTTTTTTAAAAATATGTTTTTACTGCTTTTGCTTTGGCAGCCACACAAGTGAGGTATCATTTTACTTGGTAGACCAATGCTGGGTGGTAGGGCATTTGTGCCGGCACGGTGATCCCACACAAAAATGTGTGGAAAAAGTTATTTTTTTCAGCTAAATTTGAGGTTTACAGTGGATTCTGAGTAGGAAAACGTTGGGGGATCCATGCAATCCATACCTCACTGGACTCTCCATGGTGTCTAGTTTTCAGAAATGTGTGGGTTTGGTAGGTTTCCCTAGATGGCCGATGAGCCCAGGGCCAAAAACCCAGGTGTCCCCTCGCAAAACCAGGTAGTTTTATGATGGGTAATTTTGAAGTCTCCACAGTGCAATTTCCTGTTGCGGCCACTACGCCTACTCACACAAGTGAGGTGCCATTTTTATCGGGAGACCTGGGGGGACACTGGGTGGTAGGAAATTTGTGGTGGCCCGGTGATCCCACAACTTTTCCCCACAGAAAAGTGAGGAAAATGTGATTTTTTTCAAAATCTAAATTTAAGGTTTGCAGGGGATTCTGGGTAGGAAAATGTTGGGAGAGCCATGCAAGCCACACATTCCTAGCTTCCCCTGGGTGTCTAGGTTTCAGAAATGTCTGGGTTTTCCTAGATGGCCGCTGAGCCCGGGATAAAAACACAGGTGACCCTCTTAAACCCTTCAGCGCGGCGCGGATTTCCGCGCCACGCTGAAGATTCTGAGCGCGGACGGGGCCATGACGGAACGGTTCCGTCATAAGCACAGCCCAACCGACGTGCATGACGGAACCGTTCCGTCATGCGCGTCGAAGGGGTTAAAAAGCCAGGTTGTTTTGTGATAGTTGGGGAGCACCTGTTTTTTGGGGAAAATCTATATTTTGTTCCCATTTCGGAGATACATAGGTGTCCTTGATACTTTTTTTTCACTCTTTATAGTTTACCAAATGAATTGCTATATACCCGGTACACAATGAAAAACCATTGCAAGATGCAGCTCAGTTATTGGCTCTGGGTTCCTCTGGTTCTTGGTGAACCTACAAGTCCTATATATCCCCACAACCAGAAGGGTCTACCACATGTAACGGTAAATTGATTTAAAAAACCTGTCATACTTAGAAGAAGTTACAGGTGAAAACGGCACAAATGGCTGTTTTTTTCAACTCGTTTTCAATTTTTCTTATTTTCAACTGCTAGTTTCTATAAAAAAACTTGAAGGATCTACACAAATGATGCCTTGCTAAAATCAGAATTTGGTCTTCTTTTCTGAAATGTATAGCTTTCCAGGATCCATATTGATTTCATACCCATTTCTATCACTAACTGGAAGGAGGTTGAACGCACAAAAAATAGCAAAAATAGGCTGTGTCCCAGTAAAATGCCAAAACTGTGTAAAAACATTTATTTTTCTGACAAAAGTCTGCCTGTCCCTGAAATCTGGGAAGATGGTGATTTCAGCAGCACAAACCCCTTGTTGATACCATTTGCAGGGCTTTCTTCTGCAGCACTTTTTCCCCATTTTTCCCAAAACAAAATGTAGCTGTATTTGGGCTAATTTCTGGTCCCTTGCACGGGAATCAACAAACCCTCGGTATCTTTAAAATCCCCATGATGTTGGAGGAAAAGGATGCAAATTTGACATGGATACATTATGTGGACAAAAAGTTACAGGGGCCTAAGAGCGAACTACCCCAAATAGACAAAAAAAGGCTTTGTACAGGGGGAAAAGGCCTAGCAGCAAAGGAGTCAAAAGGGAGGGGCAAGGGTTTAAACTCCGATTTCCACTAAAATGAATTTTCATGGTTCTGTATAGTATGCACAGACCCTTGGCGTCCGAGTGCTGTATATTGTAAAAAGAGCAACATTTATGACTTGTACATTAAAAAATTGGAGGAATTAACTTACATTGTGGGTAGGGTAATGTAAACAAAACAATCTTTCTATCTCTCTTTCTCTCTTTGCAACCTATCTTTTTGACAACAAAATAGTGCCCTCTGTGTTCTTTCTAAAATTGTTTGCATGGAAAAAATGTCATGCAAAAATATACATGAGCAATTGTTGCCATCTGTTACATAATAGCTATAAAAAAGTAACAGATTGCCTATGTAACTGAAAATAGTTTACAAGTGCTTCTTTTATCTGGCAGTTTGCTATTCTGGTTCCTTATTAATCCAACTTTATTCATTTCTGAACATGGTGCTTAGCCAAAGGATGTCTAGATGCAAGGTTATCCACATATGTGATTCAGTATCCCTGAGGAAGTTGGATTTTGCATGTTTGGTAGTTATTTAACCTTTTTAAAAAATCCAATTCCATATAAATGTCAGTTCAGTACTGTTATGTATTATACAGATGAAACATAAACCGGTTTTAACTTTTACATCTGTTGGGTGTCTGTTTACTTATAGAATATTGCACAACCTTCTCATATGTCCATGTAAACTTTTCCTTTTGTCCTGAATTTATGTCCTACATTTTGACACGTTGTCCTGAATTTTTACATTCCCTGCCCAGAATTTGTGTCCATGACAGGGGGTCACCCTAGTTTGAATTAAAGGCAGAGGTAAGGGCGAGATATCCCCAACATGCGAGAAGTAGTAACAGCAGGCACTCTGAGCGTTTGTGACTGGATGTCCACTTCTATCTTGGGAGGGATGCTGAGGACAGTAGCTCACTGGGCTTTTGTTGGTTCCTGAAATGAGACTGGAAATGGTCCTTCTCAAATAGTATTCTCAGACCAGTTACTATACACATCTTTTCAGTTTTAGAAAACCCTAATGAGCATCATTTATATTTAGTCAACCAGTGCAATACACAACAGGGTGGGAACTTAAAATGTGTTCGGACTCAAGCGGAAAAATGTGAGTGACCGAAATGGACAAGTTAGAAAATCAATTAATTTTCCCACCCCACCCTTTCCTTATTTGCCATTATAAGTACATTTTTGTTTCAACCTCTTTCTCCTACCTATAGCAAAAGAAAAATCATATTAAGGGAACTGAGATGCTTTTGAAGCATAGAATAGGCAAGGGAAGGAGGTAACTGGGAAAACAAAGCCTTCAACAAAGCCTCCTGAGAACCTCCAGCAACAACAATACACGCAAGTTTGTTTCTTTTGAGAGGAAAGACAGCCATCAATCTAAACAAAATGTATTTAAAACAAATAACGAAAATTTAAAATGCAGCCTGCAATTCCATGGAAAACAAGCTATAATAATTCTAAAACATTCGCAATAGAGCATAATCAGAACTATTTCATTACCATACTGTTAGAATATTAAATCTTAACAATGGATGGCAAATGTACACTATTAATGTTGAATTCATAAAAACCAACATTAAAACCAATTTATAAAACTACTAAAAGCATATTTAAAAACCTGAATAATGGTTAGCTGACACTGTTATGGCTGACAAATTAAAATTCATTGCTGCCTATGCTGTACTTATTCACCTTTCCAAAAACAATCGTTTTGCATATTTTTGATCCACTAAACTATATATCTGGCATGCACATAGGGCATGTGGAAGGTCCCACCCATCCTTTTGATAAAGAGGATACAGACTTTCATTACGTCCTGCCTCCTCCACGTATTTGTCCAGGGGAGACCATCTGCTTTTCAGATTTAACTAGAACTGCTGGATTTTTGCCTTCAAATAAAACCACGAAGGAACCTTTAGAGAAGCTGGGCCGATGGGCTTCAGTCCCTTGAGCAAGTGATGAGATTAAGAAATACCAACATTATTTTTCAAAGCCATGTCACAAGATTTTGGAAATGAGTTGTTTCAATTTTACTGGAAATAGCTTATACCCAATTGAGTAATAACGAGGATAAGGGTTTAATCCTTAGTTCTAATTGATTGCTCATGAGTACGCGCATAGTTGGGGTGGAAGTAAAACATGGACTTGTTGCATTGCAGGTTTGATCTATTCTCTTTTTGGAATTCTTCCTAAAAATATTGTCTCTGTAATGAGAAATCTGCAATTTGGTTTATGCTTGAGATGGAAGCATTGCGTAAAAATGAGTAGCAGTGAGTAATGTAGCTTACATACTTTATGGGAGATAATCATAAGAGGACCTATGCATGAGTAAGCTTAGTAATTTGAGTAACCTTTAATGGAATATAGAGATTGCACAGAGCTACATAATGAGAGGTTCCCAAACTCATTAGATGTTAAATATGTGAATAATTATTTAGCATTGTTTGTCAAGTTGGTTTGACAATTTGCGAACAAAATATAGTTGGTTTACTAATTTTAGATATTAGTTGTACTTTAGCTTTCACTGCAAGTAATACAAGTAATGTCATTGGCTGTTTTAACTCCTAGTGGTACAACTATTTAATTTGTATTCATATATTTATCTTTTGCATTGCTGGCTTTGTCTATTAGACTTTATTTTGCATGGTATTTGCAATTTTATGTTTATTCTTGCAGCGTTGGTTATGGTAAATGGAAATAAAACATATCAACTGTTTGTGTTTTAAATGAATGATTCTTGAGGCTACAAAGAAGAAGAAGAATTAGCACTTTTTCTGGATCTGGTGAAGCGATTTTTGATTTATTGAATCGAGAAGCTAAATGATTAATATCAAGGCCTGGCTAATATTTCCTATGCCGCAAAGAAATAAATTTAAAATTGTAAAGGGTAGTGGAGGTTTAACAAGTCAAAATGCTAATGATCTGAAACACTAGGACAAACATATTACATTTGTAACTCATTTGGTACATTTTTGATGACCGTTTCAACCAACCATTTCTAAAACAAATAATATGACGCCCCTGCTTCAGAAATACACCTTTCTCTGTGTAAAAGTTAATTTATCATTTTGTAACCTTTGATTGGAAAATGCAATTGGAGCTTTATTTGTGCTGACCAGGTAATCTCCTCTGAAAAGAACAATGGTGAAGTTAGAGTCCAGTTACCTTGTACATTGATAACGAAGGGATAGTTTCTTATTCTGCCTTTAGTCTCCTACAGTGTATCCCAATGACCTACACTTTACCTTCTCTCCTTTTAGTTGCTCTGCTCTTCAGCTTCCTTTTCAAATATTTCTCACACAAAGCACAGCCTGGGTTAGAGGGTGGCTAAAGGGGGTAATGGCTTCTGCTTCCAAAGATGTACAGCCAAGAGATGCAATCCTTCACACAGCAGTGGTCTCAAACTAGATGTAAAACCCAGTCCACAAGTGGGCTAGTAATGTAGAGTAACCTTTCTCCTTATCTGAAAGATGACTTGCAGATGGAGAGGCTATTAATTGTCAGAAGTCGTACATACATTTGATATTCCTTGTAGATGGAGGCTGTAGCGTCGTGCTTCATTCAATTGGAATGGAATCATTGTCCTTGGTACTCTAGTATTTAGTAAAAGTGGGCAGACTATTCAATAGTTTGCTGTTTCTGTGGAAGGAATAATTTTTGGTTAGATCTGGGAGTATCCTAAGAGAACACCTAAAATTCGACAACCAGTCTCATGCCTTTATAAAATGTCTTAACCCTGTGGAAAAAATCTGATACACAAATTGTGGCAACCTGATATGACTTGATGCTAACAATTGTGGGTAATGAAGTTGGTTTAATTGGTTCTGCAAGATATGAATGCCAAGTGTCCGCAAATGGCCAATCATTACAATTTCAAACAGGCCGGGCACTGCTTTGTCACAGTGAAACTCGACTACTTCCTGAATGCTAATGACGTCCCAAAGACTGTGAATATCATTGCAATATTAAGCAACCATTTAAGTATGACTGCTAAGCAGTCCTTAATGTGTGTTGGTGGTTGCTGGTATTTAGCATCGGCACTCTGTGCAATTGTTGCCATCTGTTACATAATAGCTATAAAAAAGTAACAGATTGCCTATGTAACTGAAAATAGTTTACAAGTGCTTCTTTTATCTGGCAGTTTGCTATTCTGGTTCCTTATTAATCCAACTTTATTCATTTCTGAACATGGTGCTTAGCCAAAGGATGTCTAGATGCAAGGTTATCCACATATGTGATTCAGTATCCCTGAGGAAGTAGGATTTTGCATGTTTGGTAGTTATTTAACCTTTTTAAAAAATCCAATTCCATATAAATGTCAGTTCAGTACTGTTATGTATTATACAGATGAAACATAAACCGGTTTTAACTTTTACATCTGTTGGGTGTCTGTTTACTTATAGAATATTGCACAACCTTCTCATATGTCCATGTAAACTTTTCCTTTTGTCCTGAATTTATGTCCTACATTTTGACACGTTGTCCTGAATTTTTACATTCCCTGCCCAGAATTTGTGTCCATGACAGGGGGTCACCCTAGTTTGAATTAAAGGCAGAGGTAAGGGCGAGATATCCCCAACATGCGAGAAGTAGTAACAGCAGGCACTCTGAGCGTTTGTGACTGGATGTCCACTTCTATCTTGGGAGGGATGCTGAGGACAGTAGCTCACTGGGCTTTTGTTGGTTCCTGAAATGAGACTGGAAATGGTCCTTCTCAAATAGTATTCTCAGACCAGTTACTATACACATCTTTTCAGTTTTAGAAAACCCTAATGAGCATCATTTATATTTAGTCAACCAGTGCAATACACAACAGGGTGGGAACTTAAAATGTGTTCGGACTCAAGCGGAAAAATGTGAGTGACCGAAATGGACAAGTTAGAAAATCAATTAATTTTCCCACCCCACCCTTTCCTTATTTGCCATTATAAGTACATTTTTGTTTCAACCTCTTTCTCCTACCTATAGCAAAAGAAAAATCATATTAAGGGAACTGAGATGCTTTTGAAGCATAGAATAGGCAAGGGAAGGAGGTAACTGGGAAAACAAAGCCTTCAACAAAGCCTCCTGAGAACCTCCAGCAACAACAATACACGCAAGTTTGTTTCTTTTGAGAGGAAAGACAGCCATCAATCTAAACAAAATGTATTTAAAACAAATAACGAAAATTTAAAATGCAGCCTGCAATTCCATGGAAAACAAGCTATAATAATTCTAAAACATTCGCAATAGAGCATAATCAGAACTATTTCATTACCATACTGTTAGAATATTAAATCTTAACAATGGATGGCAAATGTACACTATTAATGTTGAATTCATAAAAACCAACATTAAAACCAATTTATAAAACTACTAAAAGCATATTTAAAAACCTGAATAATGGTTAGCTGACACTGTTATGGCTGACAAATTAAAATTCATTGCTGCCTATGCTGTACTTATTCACCTTTCCAAAAACAATCGTTTTGCATATTTTTGATCCACTAAACTATATATCTGGCATGCACATAGGGCATGTGGAAGGTCCCACCCATCCTTTTGATAAAGAGGATACAGACTTTCATTACGTCCTGCCTCCTCCACGTATTTGTCCAGGGGAGACCATCTGCTTTTCAGATTTAACTAGAACTGCTGGATTTTTGCCTTCAAATAAAACCACGAAGGAACCTTTAGAGAAGCTGGGCCGATGGGCTTCAGTCCCTTGAGCAAGTGATGAGATTAAGAAATACCAACATTATTTTTCAAAGCCATGTCACAAGATTTTGGAAATGAGTTGTTTCAATTTTACTGGAAATAGCTTATACCCAATTGAGTAATAACGAGGATAAGGGTTTAATCCTTAGTTCTAATTGATTGCTCATGAGTACGCGCATAGTTGGGGTGGAAGTAAAACATGGACTTGTTGCATTGCAGGTTTGATCTATTCTCTTTTTGGAATTCTTCCTAAAAATATTGTCTCTGTAATGAGAAATCTGCAATTTGGTTTATGCTTGAGATGGAAGCATTGCGTAAAAATGAGTAGCAGTGAGTAATGTAGCTTACATACTTTATGGGAGATAATCATAAGAGGACCTATGCATGAGTAAGCTTAGTAATTTGAGTAACCTTTAATGGAATATAGAGATTGCACAGAGCTACATAATGAGAGGTTCCCAAACTCATTAGATGTTAAATATGTGAATAATTATTTAGCATTGTTTGTCAAGTTGGTTTGACAATTTGCGAACAAAATATAGTTGGTTTACTAATTTTAGATATTAGTTGTACTTTAGCTTTCACTGCAAGTAATACAAGTAATGTCATTGGCTGTTTTAACTCCTAGTGGTACAACTATTTAATTTGTATTCATATATTTATCTTTTGCATTGCTGGCTTTGTCTATTAGACTTTATTTTGCATGGTATTTGCAATTTTATGTTTATTCTTGCAGCGTTGGTTATGGTAAATGGAAATAAAACATATCAACTGTTTGTGTTTTAAATGAATGATTCTTGAGGCTACAAAGAAGAAGAAGAATTAGCACTTTTTCTGGATCTGGTGAAGCGATTTTTGATTTATTGAATCGAGAAGCTAAATGATTAATATCAAGGCCTGGCTAATATTTCCTATGCCGCAAAGAAATAAATTTAAAATTGTAAAGGGTAGTGGAGGTTTAACAAGTCAAAATGCTAATGATCTGAAACACTAGGACAAACATATTACATTTGTAACTCATTTGGTACATTTTTGATGACCGTTTCAACCAACCATTTCTAAAACAAATAATATGACGCCCCTGCTTCAGAAATACACCTTTCTCTGTGTAAAAGTTAATTTATCATTTTGTAACCTTTGATTGGAAAATGCAATTGGAGCTTTATTTGTGCTGACCAGGTAATCTCCTCTGAAAAGAACAATGGTGAAGTTAGAGTCCAGTTACCTTGTACATTGATAACGAAGCGATAGTTGCTTATGCTGTCTTTAGTCTCCTACAGTGTATCCCAATGACCTACACTTTACCTTCTCTCCTTTTAGTTGCTCTGCTCTTCAGCTTCCTTTTCAAATATTTCTCACACAAAGCACAGCCTGGGTTAGAGGGTGGCTAAAGGGGGAAATGGCTTCTGCTTCCAAAGATGTACAGCCAAGAGATGCAATCCTTCACACAGCAGTGGTCTCAAACTAGATGTAAAACCCAGTCCACAAGTGGGCTAGTAATGTAGAGTAACCTTTCTCCTTATCTGAAAGATGACTTGCAGATGGAGAGGCTATTAATTGTCAGAAGTCGTACATACATTTGATATTCCTTGTAGATGGAGGCTGTAGCGTCGTGCTTCATTCAATTGGAATGGAATCATTGTCCTTGGTACTCTAGTATTTAGTAAAAGTGGGCAGACTATTCAATAGTTTGCTGTTTCTGTGGAAGGAATAATTTTTGGTTAGATCTGGGAGTATCCTAAGAGAACACCTAAAATTCGACAACCAGTCTCATGCCTTTATAAAATGTCTTAACCCTGTGGAAAAAATCTGATACACAAATTGTGGCAACCTGATATGACTTGATGCTAACAATTGTGGGTAATGAAGTTGGTTTAATTGGTTCTGCAAGATATGAATGCCAAGTGTCCGCAAATGGCCAATCATTACAATTTCAAACAGGCCGGGCACTGCTTTGTCACAGTGAAACTCGACTACTTCCTGAATGCTAATGACGTCCCAAAGACTGTGAATATCATTGCAATATTAAGCAACCATTTAAGTATGACTGCTAAGCAGTCCTTAATGTGTGTTGGTGGTTGCTGGTATTTAGCATCGGCACTCTGTGCAATTGTTGCCATCTGTTACATAATAGCTATAAAAAAGTAACAGATTGCCTATGTAACTGAAAATAGTTTACAAGTGCTTCTTTTATCTGGCAGTTTGCTATTCTGGTTCCTTATTAATCCAACTTTATTCATTTCTGAACATGGTGCTTAGCCAAAGGATGTCTAGATGCAAGGTTATCCACATATGTGATTCAGTATCCCTGAGGAAGTAGGATTTTGCATGTTTGGTAGTTATTTAACCTTTTTAAAAAATCCAATTCCATATAAATGTCAGTTCAGTACTGTTATGTATTATACAGATGAAACATAAACCGGTTTTAACTTTTACATCTGTTGGGTGTCTGTTTACTTATAGAATATTGCACAACCTTCTCATATGTCCATGTAAACTTTTCCTTTTGTCCTGAATTTATGTCCTACATTTTGACACGTTGTCCTGAATTTTTACATTCCCTGCCCAGAATTTGTGTCCATGACAGGGGGTCACCCTAGTTTGAATTAAAGGCAGAGGTAAGGGCGAGATATCCCCAACATGCGAGAAGTAGTAACAGCAGGCACTCTGAGCGTTTGTGACTGGATGTCCACTTCTATCTTGGGAGGGATGCTGAGGACAGTAGCTCACTGGGCTTTTGTTGGTTCCTGAAATGAGACTGGAAATGGTCCTTCTCAAATAGTATTCTCAGACCAGTTACTATACACATCTTTTCAGTTTTAGAAAACCCTAATGAGCATCATTTATATTTAGTCAACCAGTGCAATACACAACAGGGTGGGAACTTAAAATGTGTTCGGACTCAAGCGGAAAAATGTGAGTGACCGAAATGGACAAGTTAGAAAATCAATTAATTTTCCCACCCCACCCTTTCCTTATTTGCCATTATAAGTACATTTTTGTTTCAACCTCTTTCTCCTACCTATAGCAAAAGAAAAATCATATTAAGGGAACTGAGATGCTTTTGAAGCATAGAATAGGCAAGGGAAGGAGGTAACTGGGAAAACAAAGCCTTCAACAAAGCCTCCTGAGAACCTCCAGCAACAACAATACACGCAAGTTTGTTTCTTTTGAGAGGAAAGACAGCCATCAATCTAAACAAAATGTATTTAAAACAAATAACGAAAATTTAAAATGCAGCCTGCAATTCCATGGAAAACAAGCTATAATAATTCTAAAACATTCGCAATAGAGCATAATCAGAACTATTTCATTACCATACTGTTAGAATATTAAATCTTAACAATGGATGGCAAATGTACACTATTAATGTTGAATTCATAAAAACCAACATTAAAACCAATTTATAAAACTACTAAAAGCATATTTAAAAACCTGAATAATGGTTAGCTGACACTGTTATGGCTGACAAATTAAAATTCATTGCTGCCTATGCTGTACTTATTCACCTTTCCAAAAACAATCGTTTTGCATATTTTTGATCCACTAAACTATATATCTGGCATGCACATAGGGCATGTGGAAGGTCCCACCCATCCTTTTGATAAAGAGGATACAGACTTTCATTACGTCCTGCCTCCTCCACGTATTTGTCCAGGGGAGACCATCTGCTTTTCAGATTTAACTAGAACTGCTGGATTTTTGCCTTCAAATAAAACCACGAAGGAACCTTTAGAGAAGCTGGGCCGATGGGCTTCAGTCCCTTGAGCAAGTGATGAGATTAAGAAATACCAACATTATTTTTCAAAGCCATGTCACAAGATTTTGGAAATGAGTTGTTTCAATTTTACTGGAAATAGCTTATACCCAATTGAGTAATAACGAGGATAAGGGTTTAATCCTTAGTTCTAATTGATTGCTCATGAGTACGCGCATAGTTGGGGTGGAAGTAAAACATGGACTTGTTGCATTGCAGGTTTGATCTATTCTCTTTTTGGAATTCTTCCTAAAAATATTGTCTCTGTAATGAGAAATCTGCAATTTGGTTTATGCTTGAGATGGAAGCATTGCGTAAAAATGAGTAGCAGTGAGTAATGTAGCTTACATACTTTATGGGAGATAATCATAAGAGGACCTATGCATGAGTAAGCTTAGTAATTTGAGTAACCTTTAATGGAATATAGAGATTGCACAGAGCTACATAATGAGAGGTTCCCAAACTCATTAGATGTTAAATATGTGAATAATTATTTAGCATTGTTTGTCAAGTTGGTTTGACAATTTGCGAACAAAATATAGTTGGTTTACTAATTTTAGATATTAGTTGTACTTTAGCTTTCACTGCAAGTAATACAAGTAATGTCATTGGCTGTTTTAACTCCTAGTGGTACAACTATTTAATTTGTATTCATATATTTATCTTTTGCATTGCTGGCTTTGTCTATTAGACTTTATTTTGCATGGTATTTGCAATTTTATGTTTATTCTTGCAGCGTTGGTTATGGTAAATGGAAATAAAACATATCAACTGTTTGTGTTTTAAATGAATGATTCTTGAGGCTACAAAGAAGAAGAAGAATTAGCACTTTTTCTGGATCTGGTGAAGCGATTTTTGATTTATTGAATCGAGAAGCTAAATGATTAATATCAAGGCCTGGCTAATATTTCCTATGCCGCAAAGAAATAAATTTAAAATTGTAAAGGGTAGTGGAGGTTTAACAAGTCAAAATGCTAATGATCTGAAACACTAGGACAAACATATTACATTTGTAACTCATTTGGTACATTTTTGATGACCGTTTCAACCAACCATTTCTAAAACAAATAATATGACGCCCCTGCTTCAGAAATACACCTTTCTCTGTGTAAAAGTTAATTTATCATTTTGTAACCTTTGATTGGAAAATGCAATTGGAGCTTTATTTGTGCTGACCAGGTAATCTCCTCTGAAAAGAACAATGGTGAAGTTAGAGTCCAGTTACCTTGTACATTGATAACGAAGGGATAGTTTCTTATTCTGCCTTTAGTCTCCTACAGTGTATCCCAATGACCTACACTTTACCTTCTCTCCTTTTAGTTGCTCTGCTCTTCAGCTTCCTTTTCAAATATTTCTCACACAAAGCACAGCCTGGGTTAGAGGGTGGCTAAAGGGGGAAATGGCTTCTGCTTCCAAAGATGTACAGCCAAGAGATGCAATCCTTCACACAGCAGTGGTCTCAAACTAGATGTAAAACCCAGTCCACAAGTGGGCTAGTAATGTAGAGTAACCTTTCTCCTTATCTGAAAGATGACTTGCAGATGGAGAGGCTATTAATTGTCAGAAGTCGTACATACATTTGATATTCCTTGTAGATGGAGGCTGTAGCGTCGTGCTTCATTCAATTGGAATGGAATCATTGTCCTTGGTACTCTAGTATTTAGTAAAAGTGGGCAGACTATTCAATAGTTTGCTGTTTCTGTGGAAGGAATAATTTTTGGTTAGATCTGGGAGTATCCTAAGAGAACACCTAAAATTCGACAACCAGTCTCATGCCTTTATAAAATGTCTTAACCCTGTGGAAAAAATCTGATACACAAATTGTGGCAACCTGATATGACTTGATGCTAACAATTGTGGGTAATGAAGTTGGTTTAATTGGTTCTGCAAGATATGAATGCCAAGTGTCCGCAAATGGCCAATCATTACAATTTCAAACAGGCCGGGCACTGCTTTGTCACAGTGAAACTCGACTACTTCCTGAATGCTAATGACGTCCCAAAGACTGTGAATATCATTGCAATATTAAGCAACCATTTAAGTATGACTGCTAGGCAGTCCTTAATGTGTGTTGGTGGTTGCTGGTATTTAGCATCGGCACTCTGTTACTTTCCCCCAGATCAAGAAAGAGAAAGGGAAGACAGGTAGAAATAAGAGAAGGATAGGAAAATAGTTAAAAGGGGGAAGGGAAAAACCTGCAATAGTGAGAAAAAGTCATGGGAAATGAAAGGCGCTGGAAGAAAGATGGTATGAGGTGAAAACAAGACTTTGTAGCAATGTCATTCTTCAATCCCTGCATTAACAGCACAGGCAGGCGACCGCGTGAAACAGTTTGGGTTGCTACATTCATAACGCTACTTCTACAAAGTATATCCTGTGTGGAAGATAAACGTGGAGGCCCTTTCTGCCACCACGTGTGGTGTAGTTTGATCTGATAACGACTGATTGGTGGCAAAGGACTAATTATGTTGGGCAAATGCGGGGGTTATTTGTGTGTCCTGTCCCTTGAGGTATCCGCATTCATTGATGTGCGAAAGTAATTCAGTTGCACATGAAGAAGCAAGGATTAGAGAGCAGCTTTCGGATACAACGCTTTATGTAATACAGAACGAGGACCGCCATAGATTCGGACTCCTAGTACCCATGGGCACTTAGACTAGCCCAGTGCATAGATGAAATGGATAAAGAACTGGGAGGCCTGTTGTGAGGCGAATGAGATCAAACTAAAGGACACAAGTCTCTCCTTTATAAAGTAAGCACAAAGAACATATTAAAGATGCTTAGGGGGATTAAAATGACTAGGGACAAATGGAATTTATAATACTCAGGCTAGAGTGACTGTAGTGCTGAATACAGAGTAGGGAATATCGAGCTACCACTCTATCATATCCAAACTATTGAGGGCGACAATATGTGTGTGTGTGTGTGTGTGTGTGTACACGCACTTTCTATTTCTACCTACGTACCTTGACGATGTATATTGTCAAGATGCATATATGCGGAGATAAGTATATAAAACCCATACATAACAATAAATACTTACCTGTCAATATTTTGGTCTTTGATGGTTTGCCTACAATATTGCGATAACCTGATATTCACTACTTGATATTTCGTTTCTCCACAGACTAAAACAATCCCATCCTGGGCAGCTCCTCTATTTGTGCCCCCCCCCTTTTTTCCAACTATTAGTTCATATCACTTTGCATTTCCAGGGACCTATCCCTCTATTTTTACAATGTTTCCAATCCTTTATGAGCCTGATCAGATTTCTTGCATTTGCTGGTAACATTACATATATTACAAGCCTGTCTGTACGAATGTTTTTGCACTGCATTTAATTACTATATTACGCAAAATGTATCCTCTGTACAAGTCTAGTGCCCTTGAGTCCTGGTCTGTGCTATAAAGAAAACCACAAAAACAAAATGAATCTTGCTTTATGTGTTTGTATGACCCACCAATGCACTCAGAGACATATTGAGCATTATTTTGATGTCAATGGGCGGGAGTGCAAAGCGTGGGCTTATGAATGCAGGGCTATCTTTGGATATTTTGATGTAACAGGCAAAGAGAGTCTGCATGTGTGTCCTGTGCATGGAGATGACCATATGCGTGTATCACCTCATGCTTTCAGGGAATGCTCATACTGAAAGCTGGAAAAACTTCTATTTACACGACGCACCTTGCACTGTGTGTACACAACACAGAAAGCGACATCTCCAAATGTAACACATGAATGGAATGATAAGATATCAACAATTTGATACGCCTTTATTCAAGGTGAAATGATTAAAGGCAGAAGAAACCTAGTTCAAGGGCATTGTTTTATAACCAGAGCAGACTCCAGCAGGAAAGTGGAAGCAATAGCATTACCACACGCTTCTCCACTCTTTTCAGCTGGGTGTGACTGAGCCGTAGAGTATGAGGGCGCATACTTCATGCTATAAGGAGTGAGAGCATGGGATAGCTGTCATTCAGTTGTTTATGAAAGGAGCTGACACTGCCTAGCTCCTCTCCATAGGAGCTGGTGCTGCCTATGCCTGAGTTTATTCTACATCATGAGATGCCGTAGAATCTAGCGTGGATATACCTGATCGCTGTTCATACAGCTCATACCGGTGGTCAGTGCCTACAGTAATCGGCATAGAGTGCCAAGACCCGTTTCCTTTCCTCTTCTTCCAGGATCTATTTATTTGAAGGTTCTCTGAATTGCACGAGATATCATCCTGTGTGTTTGTCAGCCCAGTGGTTGATAGTTAACCGATGTTCATGGATGGTTCCCAGTAGTGAGTCTCAATGTTGTATTTTTCATAGAAATGGTCTTTGGTGGCCCATGTAGTCTGAGGGTGCTAATGCGTTGATCATCTTCTGTCACTCGATGATCTATCAGCTATCACCTAAACTACTGCAATGGTCCACACCTACTCACTTTAATATTAACAAATTGATTCACTAGAAGAAATGTAGACCTGCCCCTGTGGGCAAGCCGGAAACCTGTTCATGTGTCTAGGGGCTGATTGCTACTCATGCTTTGTGTAAAAGGTTGACCTGTTCTTTTCTTTACCTCCTGGGTCTCTATACATGTATTTTCAGTTGTCCTACACTCGAAGAGTGGTTCTGCTGCCAAATACGAAGCGGACATAACTTTTTTTTGGGGGGGGGGGGGGTTCAGTTTTTTACTTTGGAAGGAAGGGCTAACATTGCCTCGTCGAATATCTTTCCTGTTGATGGCTAGAAATTCGAAATAATCAAAGTTGGCGAGTGAAGAAGAACAGCAGACAGGTCAATGGAAAAAAGATAAGGCAGTAGGAAGAAGTGAAAAACTATCCCTTAATGTTATCTTATATATGGACTAACTTGAACAGCCATCTCTTGATATTTTTGTGGCATATGCGTCATGGCTCATTGAGTTAGCTGGGGCAAGTAGAATTAGCTCCACTGACACCTGTAAAAGCTTTCAATGCAATGTCTGAGAGCAAGAAGTCTCGAATGTGACAAATATAAAAGTCAAGTCGGATTGTGGTTATAGTGACCACATTTTGAGGCAAAGTTGAGTGCTGTGCCTGGGTTTTAAAACTGTAGATAAAGTTTGACTTTATTTCGATTTTCGATTAAAAACCAGTGCAGAAAGGGAAGGGGTTCTACTAGATGTTGATAAGCGGGCACTGGGGCAGTTACACTGGGCCAGATGTAGGTAAAATCAGTTTTGCGAGTCCTTAATAGCGATTTTTAGTGAATCGCTATTAAGGACTCGCAAAATGGAATGTATGCAGGAATTGCAATAATAATTGCGATTCCTTAATTGCAAATTGCAATTCGCAATCAAGGACTACCTTCCCATTCATTCCTATGGGTCTAGAGGCCCAAAGGAAAGAATGGGAATTGCGCACGCAATTTGCGAGTACCCAATAGGTACTCGCAAATTGCGTGCGCAATTTCAAGGGTTCCAAAAGGACACCCTCTTGCACCCCTGAAATGGGCATGTGTGCACATGTGGCGCACATACATGCCCTAAGGGCATGTATGTGCACCACATGGCACTTTGAAAAAAGCAAGAACGTGTTTTTTTTTAAAGGAAATCGCAAATTACCACCAACTTGAAGTTGGTGGTAATTTGCGATTCCTTAAGGCAATATCGCAATTTGCGATGCCTACTAGCATAGCATTTAGGGAATCGCAAATTGCGATTCTCCAAATGCTTGCGCAGAATATGGAATCGCAATTTTTGCGATTCCTTATTTTGCGAGTAGGTATTTGCCATCCTACATTGCACACAGCTGAATTGCGATCGCAAACACTGAAATTCTGTGAATTTCAGCGTTTACGATCGCAATGTGGCTTGCTACATCTGGCCCATAGTGTTTAAACTTTTACAAACTGAACACTTTTACAGTATTTTGTTACAATTTGCAGTATTTTGTTACAATTTTCTTTCATACTTCTTTCAATTTTCCAATTGCAGGTTTTCTCTTGTATTCATTTTAGAGCCTTCTTATTTAAGTCATCTTGTTGAAATCTTCGTGGAGGTATTTTTGTTGGGAATCTTCTTATATTCAGACTACTTATCATACTCTTCCAACTGGAACCTTCTGTGGATTCTTTAAATTGGAGTTCTAAAGCTGGCATCCTCGTTAAGTACCCCTTCTGTCAGTCTTTTTGTTAATCTACCTGTTGCAGTATTCTGCTTTCAATTCTTGTTTTTGATTCTCTGTCTTGGGATCGTTGTGTTGGAGGTCTTGAGTCAGAGTATGTATTTTTGTTGGAGGGGCTATTTGGGGTCTTCTTTCTTGAATTCCCTTGTTGGAATCCCCTTGTTATTGTTGATTAGTGTTTGGTATAGCATCCACTGGCTTCCCATCATCGAGAGAATAGAAGTCTCCTGGTAAAGAAGAGAAAAATCAGACCAAAAGTAAAATAGGTGGCGTAACACACTATGGCCTTTATCATAGTCCTATATTATATAACAAGGTAAAGTCACTTGTTGCTTTCTCTATGGGTAACCTGCCTGTGATATATCCATGGGCGGTATTACTTCTGATTTTGCCAGAAAGTTAGTTTATATTGTGTTGACAGATGTGATATGGTGGCATGAATGTCATTATCCAGAGCATCATTATCTTAACTGTGGCTTGCTTTTTCCATAGAAAAGCATATCACTTACTCCCATAGCTGGACACTGAGAGTAGGCAGGATATAAATTCTGATGGATCCTACTTGCACCCCTCCTTCACTCCACGGCTAGGCCTCTGACCTCCAACTTCTCTTCGCAGCATATTGGCACCTTGTCAGATTCCTTTATGGACTATGCACTTTTGTTGCAATCCTTGTCAACGTCCGCTGCCAAAGTGCAGCAAGACTGATGCATCCGATTCATGAATTTTTACTATATTGTATAATAATTTGCATTGATCTTGCCAGACTACAAACTTTGCAAGCAGGGTTACTGACCACTATCTAGAGTTACAGGAGCAAGATAGATCCTGCCTTCTTGGCTGGTATCACACTCCCATTCCAGGAAGACATGGGTAACTTTAATTACTCTATTCTTCCTGGCTCTTGTTAGCATGTATTCTACACCCATACTTTATGCACATATTTCATATCGTTGGATTAATGGACTTGATTGCAATCATTTACCTGGAGGTTATGTCGCGTAGCCCACTCCTTTAAATGCTTGTTTCTCTGGATGCTTGCGATGGAACCAGCACCATGCACACATTCATGGAAGCCACAAACAAACTCTACACAATGCGTTTGCTCCTGCCAGCCATTTGCCACCTTCTGATATCTCTTATGCAACACCCAGACCCGTTAACCAACATCCAGGCACAACAATAACACTCGACCAAAGAGATAAATAAAGGGACTCTTCTGCATGCACCCACATACTCCAAACTACCTTGTCACTCATCAGGGACAGTTAAATTTAACTACGAGTCACTGAATTGGAGTCAAAACCATATTGGAAAATTCATCAATCTCTGAAGAAGGTCTGCTGGTATCTCCACAAATGACCAATCGTGATGATCAGGTAAGAGGTCAACTTTTTAGGTTCACCAGAACTCACCAAGCTACCTGCAAACTTACTAAATAATAATTAAGCCAAACCCTACCCAACATGCATCATGAAATATCACTGAGAATCTTATGCAGGATGAATTTGTATAATACCTCTATAAGGTAAGTATGAATAAAGCTAGTCCTCTTCTAAACACATGCACGCCTAAGTGCTGCATCCATCCGCTCTTCTCCAAGCATCACTTGGAATCCCACTCAGAAAACCACAGTCCTCTCATTTATTCTGCTCTTTACCCATATACTCATCCAACTTTTCTTGCAAGCTCTAGGCCTCAACTGATCAGACAAAACATGTAGTAGGCTCTAGCCTTCAGCCCTTCGAACAAGGAAAGAGTGATGCAAGGTCGCCCTAGAGGTAAAGGTGTGGAGCATAAAAATCCAACTAAAAGGATCAGGAGACAATGTAAAGCTGAGATAGAAGAGTATTTTAGCAAATTTTTGATTGGTTGATACCACTTCTGAGCTGTATATTATACTTGTTAATATGGGCAGCATGTTCTTGAAGAATTTCTTAAAGCTTTGACGGGGCTGTTCCTACAAATGAATACACATACTTGTGAAATATGCCGTCTTCAACAACGTCCATTTATGCTAAATGTCTCAATACCAACAACTTAATTATTTTGAGAAAAGTTTGACTTGTGGCTAATCCCTTGTGGTGCCATAATCCTGGTTTGCTAACGCTGGTCCAGCTGTTTTGTCTTTACTGCTCTTGTGATGTTCAAATGTTGCATTTTCAATTTTTATAGGGTCTGTGCTAGGATTTTGAGGCAGAGTACTGTAAGTTTTGTGACTTGCTGCCAGCAGAGGTCCTTCATTAGCATGGTGGCAGACCTTCATTGAAAGAGGTAACACAGGATACGTGTAGTTAATGTCTCCTGCCAGAACATGGAGCACATCATGAACGATTAAGTCAAACAAGACTACTCAGGAGTCCTGTTAGGACTAAATGCTATTGTGCTTCTCCTATCCCCAGCGCAATGTAGGCACCACTGACACTAGGGGTAGAGGTGACAATCTTGAGACTGCAGCAGTGGGGAAAAGAACAATGGAGAGTGTGGCCATAAAGGGAGACTGCAGACCACAAAGCAGGGGACCCAAGGATACACCAACACCTTGCAGGGAGCTGGAAGGCAGTGGCAGGCAAGCTCTGCTTTTATAGTGCAGCTCAGTCTGTTGGGTCCGGCCCTCACTCTCAACCGCACCCAGTCAGCAAACCTGAAACCAAATACCCACCAGGGAAAGGCACAGTAAAAGTCACAGCCGTGAAGGGAAGGGTTTCAGCAATTTCCTTAGTAGGAAAGACGACTGGCTAAGACTGGTCTTGTTGACCATACCTGCTTCTGCTTTCCAGCTTTGATTCTAGGTATGTAGACTTTGCACTAACCTCGTTCCAGGAACTGCCTTACTTTCTCTCTCTCTCTCTCTCTCTCTCTCTCTCTCTCTCTCTCTCTCTCTCTCTCTCTCTCTCTAAGGAGAGTTCCTTGGTTCACTTTGCTTTTGACCTGTCTCCTGCCAACAATTACTTTAATTCCTTTCCGTTTCTGGTGCAGTGAAGCCATCCTTATGGGTTCCTATTACTGATTACTATGACGGGCACTTGTGCCAGCTTACATTCTCCAGAAAGATTTCTCCCCATTTTTCAGAAGTTGCTGCTGGGGATACAGATCATCAGACGCACTGCATTGTGAATCTGGTAGTTCTCTGGGAAGTCTGGCAGTGGGAGAGAGTGAATTACCGAGAACATACACTCAATTGTACTGTAGGGCAATTTTACTCATTCTGCTAAAAGCTTCACTATCTTGAGGGGACTCTGCTGTCCAGTTTGGTACACGGGCGAGTAGTGGCTCCTAGAGAGGGTAAGATAGCATTGCTTTGTCTCCACTCCTGAGGGTATGTCTGTCTCCAGAAAAGTACTCACAGTCAAAGAGGTCTAAACATAATTAGAACATTGGAATGTTGGGAGCTCCGTTGAAAACAATGGAGTGCTCCGGGCTTCTAATGGCCGCTAGAAACCAGGAGCTCCAACAGTCCAGTGTTTGCTCACAGCTGTTGCTGTGAACAAAAGGCATCATGGTGCCTGTGGCGTTTCCAATCCCCTTGCGCTCCGAGAGGCCTTGTTACCCAAATTAGGACATTCTGCCCTCTGGGGGCAAAATGTTCTAATAGCCTTAGAGCCCTCCATAGCAGGCTCTACCTGCCATTAAAGGCCCACTTCCTTGTTGTTAGAGTGAGTGTTTAATGGCCGATATAGCCTGCCACGGCGGGCTCTAAGGCTCTAATAGTTTCTCACAAGGAAGTGTTTGTTCATGAAACATGAGACATGAGGACTGCAGTTTCAGCCAGCAGTTCGTATAACAAAATGAGATCCTCAATGCCAGTCCACCACTACCCATAGAGCATATGGCTACAGTGACAGGAGAGGCTCCTGTTCCACATGTTGAATCCATGGTAAGAGATCTTGCAGTTCGGACATTAGTAATGATACCTACCAGGTAAAGTTTTCAGGACCTATTGCCTGGGTTCAGATGAATACTTGGGTATTGAGAAGCATCAACCTCACATTTTAAGGTTATTTCTTTTAAGTTCCTTCTGGGATTGTATGCAGGAGGAACTCTACTTGAAAACAGGGAAATAAAGGTGTAAGAGACTATAGCTGGAAACCTAAACATGTAGGGCAGGTACAGTCACATCCTATATTGGTTCGGAATCCCACAGTAAATCATTAGTGACGTTACTGAAGAGATTATATGTGACTTCACCAATGACCTAACTGTTGTGGAGACTTATAACAACATGAAGTGGCTCCAAGATGATACCAGTATATGCATCTCAAGCAATATTTAAGTCCTAATTTGTAAAAGACTTCTTTCACACCACCCACTCCTATTATCACATATGGAAACTATAGTGTTGGCATACATACAGTATGGTCTGCCTTGCACATTGTTTTGTCTTTGTGTCATAACCACCTTTATAATACTATGATTAGCTTAGACAGTAGCTTGTGAGACTACCTGCACTATTTGAAAGACTTTAAAAAGCAACTAGATCGACACTTAAGCCGCACTTAGTACTCTAGCCTTTCTATGTTGCCTTCAGGTCACACAGTATTTATCTTTGTCTAGATCCCAAAGGATGGCTACTCAATATGTGGCTTTCTCTGAACCTTTGTGCAAAATGTATTGCTAACTCTGGACTCTACCTGACACACAGTGTATATGAATTCCAAGCACTCAAAATCATTTTGACCATCTTTCTACATCTTAGGCAGAGTACGTATAAAGCAAACAGGCCATCTCTCTCTGTATTTTGGGCACCAAGCATCTATTTGTACATACAAATTACATGTTATATTGTAAATCATTCAAACACACTTTAAGATCACAACCCTGCTCCTCGGTGTCAACAGTACAGAATATTGATTTACTTTGCATTTCTTAGAAATGTAGTATGGTGCTTGCTTGAGGTACACTCCCGCTGCATCAGACATCACATTGGTTTATGGCATTGGTAAATTTCATAGTTGAATTCAATCTTTGATCTTACCAAAGATGTAATTTGAGATGTCATTAGTAATATATTTTGTGAGGTAATTCTGAGGACACAAGTTCTGGTTTGTGTAGTATACTATATTTGGTGAATGCCAGTGTTTTTAGATTTGACTTTGGAACCATAACCATAGCTGTTTTTCTTACAATTTGTTTTATGAGCATACATTACAATGTTGTGAGCAAATGCAAACAAACCTTACCTTTTCTGCTATACTGCGCCCAGTACCCATAACAATATGAAGTACTATACATAATATGCTTTGTTTGATACTTTGTACACAATGAAAATACATTGTATGTTGCAGCTCAGTTCCAGATAACCTACATACCCCTAGAACTAGAAAGGTCTAGTGGATGTAATAGTATATTGCTTTTGTAAATCGGCCATTGTGACAAAATGTTACAGATGACAACTGTGTCACAATGGCTATTTTTTGTACTGATTTTCCATATTTCTTTATTTCAACAGTTAGTTTCTTTAGGAAAACCTTGAGGGATCTACACATTTATCCGCTGGCTGAATTCAGAATTGTTTCTACTTTTCAGATATCTATAACTTTCCTGGATCACCCATTAGTTACACACTGGTTTCCACCACAAACTGGAAATGGGTTCAAAGCACAAACATTAGGTACAATTGGCTAGCTCTTTACAAAAGTGTTAAAGCTGTGATTAAAAAAGGTTTTTTGATTCAGTTCTGCATTTTCCTGAAAGTTTGAAAGATGGCGACTTATTCACAACAAGCCTTTCATTGATTCAATTCTTAGGAAAAAAACACCCATTTTTTTTCGGAGCACTTTTTTTTCCAATTTCCCCCACAAAACTCAAAATGTAGCTATATTTTGCATATTTTCTTAGTCCCCTCCAGGTAATCCACAAACTCTGGGTACCTTTGGAATCCCCAGGATATTGGAAAAAAGTACACAAATTTGGCTTGGATACCTTATGTGGAAAAACGTTATGGAGGCCTGAGCCAAAAAGGACTCGACACTGGGAAGAAAAAGCCTCTGCAGTTAAGGGGTTAAGAAGTCTTCAACTTGAACAAATACCTTCTTATTGTATTGACTGTGTCTCTCCAGAGGAACTCCAGTATGGGCAAACATCTTGGCTGTTTCTCTCTAAGAGACCTTGAATTAGTATTAACATCCTCTTACTGTAAGGGCTGTGTCTTTTTTTAGAGAAAACTCTCAATTTGCACAAACCTCTTCTGTTTACGTTGTCAAATAAGATTTATAAAAACTGTTTTGATGTTTGACCACAACATAGCAACATTAATCCTATTTATGTACCTTTTCTGGTATTATTACAGTTGTAATAACCCTCTGGGATTACAATAAGAACGGCAACTCATGCCGTATGTGGTCAATTCATTTGAATGGTGTGCTCTGGTCTATTTTGATGTTGCGTTGGATATGATATGTAACCACTCCCTGGTGTGTATCCCCTGGCTAGCAAGAATATGGTCTAAACAATGTATATTATGCTATACTGCTGAAATAGTTATTGGATGTGGGGTTAGCATAATCTCCCGCTACCAAAAGTAAACCTGAATTACACCAATCATAGTGGCTGAACCACCACCATCTTTGACAAAGTTTGCTTTGCTGCCTTCCTTTCATTGCGGCCCTCAAATTCCAAGATGGGTGTGAATGGTAACCAATGCACAAAACTGGAGAGAAGCTGCCGGTGTTGGATGGGGCAGGAGAGTTTAACACCTAATACCTATCTTCTGTCTTGCATCAAACAGTGTTGGACAAATAATCCAGGCCATTGACCTCCTTCATAAGACCTAATGTGTCCTTAATATTGGCATCTTCTGAAATAGTTGCATCAATGTAGTAAAGATTACTGAGACCATTCGAAACTGATAAAAGTCTAAGTGTGTTTACTAGTTGAAACAGCAGGTTATTAATAACAGGTCAGGTTCTTCTTTTTATATAAGGTTTCAAAGGTCCAGCCTGACCCTAGTAGGACCAAATCCCCCTTTCTAGAAAACCTTTGCCTTTGCAGGAGGCTCCCTGGTCAACAGCAGCACTGGGCTGCTGTTTTCTTGACTCAGCACTAACATTGAGAAAGATGTTTAAATATTGGGGCAAGCATTATTTTAAAGGTTAACTTAAGTTAAAGACGGGAAGTAACTAAGGTGTCCTGCACCACTTAACTTTAGGAACGCCTTCATTTATAAAGACATCTTGCAACAAACGTTTGAAAATATGAAAAAGTCTCTCAACAATTCAAAAAGTGTAATTCTTTAACATTCAGAAGCGTTTGACCTTAGTATATCAGATTATATCAGTAAATTGAGAAGTATTTTTTTTTTAAAGGGATAGTTTGCAAACGAAATGGGTGGGACGAAATACGGGACTTTTCCTCCGGGTTCTGCTGCAATCTATGGTTATGGAACAGTAAATGTGGTGGCACAATCATTTACTGCTGATGTTCAGGATTCGGGTATTACTGCCACTCGTAAAGGATAATCGTATACTTCACTTTGACTCCCAACTGTAACCGGGGGAGAAGTCAAGGTTTAATCCAGTATGTGGCTGAAAGTCAGATGGAGTACATCACAGCCATCAAATGCACTAGAATCAATGTGCGATCATATATATTACTTGTAAAAGGTAAAGGCCTTTATTTACGTACAGGAAAGTTAAGACAGTTAAAAACACACATACTCTCGTAACTGGTAGCACGAGCACTTTCTAGGACAGGAAAATGGCCCAGCTCTAATTCCTGAACCCAGGGCTTTAAGTGGGCCAGATCTTCTTGGTGCTCAGCACCAGCAGGTCTAAAAAGCAAGTGCTGAGACGGGTCCCTATCGGGCTCTCTATTTTTGCCCTCACCCTCAGAGTGAAAAAACCCATTAACTCTGCAGTAGTACTACCCTTCACTGGTCTTTGATGTAACTTCACAGAAATGCGTTACAGTCATTTCACACTCATCATTTTAAAATTGAACCATTTTCAATATTCTATACATTGTTGTTACTTATTAACCTTCTGCAACTAACAACCATTGACAAAGCCAATAGTCCTGGCTTGTTTTAGGTGTATTGTCATTTGTTGTATTATAAATCTGGATGCAATTACAGAAAGAGGCAGCAAAATACCAGCCGGTGGCACACTATGCTAAGCACAGCTCTTTAGCTTACATGTTTAAGCCACGGCCTTAATTACAATGGACACGCCCCTTTGAGAGAGACTGAAGGCCCTGCTTGCACCTAGAAAGGTATATCACAAATGACCAAATCCTTGCAGTGAAATCTGTGTGCTGTGGACATTGGTTATATCAGCAGGGATATTTGCAGATACGTTCTCTGCACTCTGGTAACGCAGGGAAGTACTGTCAGACACTACAGAACCCTTTCAATGAATACAAATAAATGATCTTAAATGCTCTAAGATATCATTTCTTTGTCCTAGTTGCTCGTTGAGCTCAATCTTCAAGACAGACCGCTCAGTGGGTTTATGCCAGTGTTGCACATCATGCCTGAAGTCCAATAGTCCACAACCAAAGTGAACTGGAATCTAACTCGCCAAAATAGGGGCGCTGCTGGCTGGCGATTGTGAACACCAAAAAGTCAAATGTCTTATGTCAAATAGCTGGGTCTAGTTGCTTGGTGGACTAATACGTCCACTGTAGAGGCCTGTGTTCGACCTCATGTTCACAGGTTAAAATCCCAGTGGGTCCACTCAGCCTTTCATCCTTCTGAGGTCGATAAAATGAGTAACATTGGGTAACAAACATCTGTTATTCAGTGCCAAGATACCCTTCTGGGTGAACGCGCGCTTTACAACTGCGCGTTATGTTAAATGTTCTGGGGTATTCCATATAACTCAATACCCGGTGATAACAGCGGTAACTGGCAACCATTAGAAGTCACTAAGTGGCCCATTCAACATTCAAGCTGTAATGGAAATCGATAACGAGATTAAAATGGTAGACACCCCCTTGTTACAAAAAAGACTTTGCTTTCTACAACTTTTGTTTTGTATTAATCTTTAAATATAACTCTCCTGGTTTTTAAAACTACAGACGGGAGTGTTATATTAATTTACACCACTAGATGGTAGTGTGGACCGCACATTGAAATCTATGGGGTTTATTAAGGCTCACGGCCGTTGGTGATTATATTTTGGGTATTGTCATTGCTAATGGACTGTATGTAGAAACAGTAATAACATTTTTTGAAATTTGTAGTGTATTTTTAAATGTGATGTACATATTCGATTTAATGTGAAGGTGCATTTTTTTTTTTATGCAACCGCTTACTATTTCAAAGATTAAGGATAATCGGTTAGGAGGGGTGCGCCAGTAAAAAAATGGACCCTTTAATAAAGGGACTGCAACCTGAAGTACGAGTCAAGTGGCGGGGATTTCATTTCTTGTTCTACAGACATTGACCAATTAATAAGAAATAGTGCAGACAGTTGAAATAACCTCTTTTTATGCGAGTGTATGGAACTTTATAGAGTTTCTTTCAGCCAGCACGAGGAAATTTTTTTTCATCTGTTCTCTGTGGCGCAGCGATATCAACAGTTTGCAGGGGCATATTTATGTAGGGTTTGCGCTACCCTTTTGCCACGCAAGGGGGACACAAAACCTAAGTTGGATTTATCAAGTCACGCAACACCACCTTGCGTGGCCCTGCATGTCTTGAGAAATCCAGAGTAACGCAATGCATTGCAAATCCAGGGGCGGCTGCTCCATAATGGCGGAGGAGCGTCGCCCCACTGCCCAGAGCCAGCAGATGATGAATAAAATGATAATAATGCAATGTTATTATTGTTTTAACTTATCGCTGTCTGATTCGCGATGGAGTCCAAGCAATGAGTATGGGGCGGGCCGGGCATGACAGGAAGGAGTAGTATACACTTATAAGTGCGCATGTCAGTTTGGTCAGCCATCTTAGGCCGGCCAAATGGACATGTGCACTTATGTTTCTCCAACCCAGCTGTGTTGCACAGCCGGGTTGGAGAAAAGCCACAGGCTCCCAGGCACTGTCTGAGTGGCAAACGAGGCCTCTCAGACCAATTCTGGCGCTGCTCTCATGCTAGATATAGCATGAGAGCATCGTACGGATTGGGTGGGGAGCCTGTGCTCTAAGGTCCATCCACTTCCTGACCAGACGAGAGGAGCAATGAGGCGGCCAGCAGCGTCCCCAACTCTCCCCGGCTGCCCTACCACAAATAGGCAGCAGCCGCCATGGCACAAATCGCTATGTTGCGTTACTCTGCCCTGGGATGGCATTCTATGGGTGGAGCGTGGGTGTTGCCACGTATCCACCCATGGATTTTGGTGCATTTCCCGATTTACTAACACTGGTAAACCTAGGAATGCATCAAAATGCT
This sequence comes from Triturus cristatus, assembly GCF_964204655.1. Taxonomy (NCBI): domain Eukaryota; kingdom Metazoa; phylum Chordata; class Amphibia; order Caudata; family Salamandridae; genus Triturus; species Triturus cristatus. The sequence continues at coordinate 958,515,051 of NC_140580.1, forward strand.
ATGCCTCCCTAGGTGAGGCTTAATGAGGAGAAATATCTTTATTTCTCCTTGTGTTACATCCTTTTTCTATGTGTGCTGCATTTTAGCACACATAGAAAGAGGGAAATACCTCTTGGGATTGTTTTATGCGGGACGATGTCCCTTCCTGCACAAAAAAGATTATGCTTACAATGCAGGCACCCTTGCACCGAGATACAAGGGTGCCTGCATTGGCGTTAGGTGGCACATTGTGCGCCAGTGCTGGACAATGACAGGAATGCGCCGTATATTAAGTACAGCGTATTCCTGACCTTTTCCTATAATGCAGCGCAGCAAGGTGACTTGCTGTGCTGCGTGATAATTTCATAAATATGCCAATAGTATTTAGGTTGCCAGGGGATACTAGGTGGTCCAGGCCAGCCATGCTGTTTATTCCATTGGGCATTTCTCCAGCAGAGGTGGCGGCGAGGGTGAGGGTAAGGCTATTTTTGAAAGGCCAGGGCCATCCTTGGTGCCTCTGTCACTTGCCCCGGATCCATGGATGGACTGGGACAGAAATAACCCCTCTCCGCACTCCTATTAATAAGAAAGCTACAAAAGTGTCCAATGTTTGCAAATGGGGGCATTCTTGAGGTTGTAAAGATCATGCTGTGTAAGTGTTTTAGGTTTTAAATACTGCACGGATTTGAGCTTACTGCAGCCAATGTTTTTTTTAATATCGGGAAAATCAACAGTAAACCCCGGCCCAGCATACTATAAAACAGGACCACAAGAAAACTGGCTAATACACTGATCTGTCAGACCAGCCTATCGAGTACTGCCTGATTGCCACAGGCCAGTCCGACCCTCCCCAGCTCCCCAGGGTTAACTGCAGCAGGCACAGGGAGGCTTGAGAGGGAAGGAGAGGAAAGGCAGAGAGAAAGCGACCAGAGAGGGAGAAGAGAGAACGGAGAAGAAGAGAGAGAGAATGGGTAGATGGAAAAAAGAGACTCTGCGAGGAGCCAAAGGGAGGGGCTAGTTAAAGATTTTTGTCTACTATACAACTGCGTGTGCTGCCTTCTGGCTGCTTGCCAGGCTGTATAGCAGGATCCCCCTCTCCATTCATCATAAAGCAAGCCCTGGACCTCATCTAAACAGTGGTAGCCCTGTATCCCATGTGGCCAGTCCATCCCGGGTACAAGGAAAGGGATTGGTTCTTTGCGGTTGACACTGAATGTGAGTGACAGACTTCAGGGTCTTCTATTTCATTAATAGCTGGTCAGAGGCACCCTCATGACTGGGCACCAACTTGACTTTTGACACCCAAGCTCTCGTTTAGGGTTAAGATACAATAGCAACTTGCTCCCTCTATGTCAGAGGAACCTTAAGTCACAGGACGATGGTTTCAATGGTTTTTGCTGTAGCGGCTAACAGAAGACATCACAGAGGAGTTTGGTGAAAGGAGGAGACCCATAACGTCCTCGATGGCGCAGGAGTGGGCAGCTCTCTGCTCATCACGCTTCTCTCCTCCGCTGAACCATGTTCTTTGATCTATGAATGGCGACAGTATCAGTGAAAAGTGAAGGTGGGTATTTTGGCCACAAAACAGGCAATTCATAAGGGGCCATTTAGCTTTGCCCTGGTTGGTTTGGGAAGTCTTCTCTTCAGCCAGGTCCCTGTGGTAGTTTGACAACTGCAATGTTTTATTTTTCATTCCCAGAAACAACCCACATTTTGGGTGAGAGCTAAAACTCTGTGAGTGTGTGGGTGCATGGCACTGCATTCTAGGTTGGCTGAGGATTGTTTCACTGGATTCTGATTACTGAGTGGCAAATTGTTTCCCTCTGTCTCAAACTGATTATATTTTGTTAAATATCGATTGCCATTCTATATTTACACGTCTTCTGCAAAACTGGTTTCCAAAAATTGAGAAGATTTCATTTGACCAAAACGTGTCTGCTGTACTTTAGGCCAAAAGGCACCACTATCGAGCCTCACAGGAGACTGTTATTCCATCGTTTTCATCCCTCTCTTTTATTGTCTGTGAAAAGCAAAATCCCTACCTATGCAAGCTGGATGGCTGTGTGCAACTCTCGTTGCTGAAATGGGTAGTGATCGGGTCACATTCATTTTTCCAAGGTGGGTACATTTAGTGTCATTAGATTGGGTGACGCTAACAAGAAATACTCTGGCTTGGAGCACTAAGCGAATCTTATCTTCTTGTCTTATGAAGCTTATTTCCCCAAGGTGGAATTACCTTATCTTTTCTTTTCTTGCAGAGGTAATACCATTAGAGCCTTCTCCACCAGCGAAGAACACTCCCAAAGGACACTAACCACTCTCTCCAAAAGCCCAATGATTTTCTATGACCTTTCAACTCTAAATCAGGCATTGGTTCTTCTTCGCCAGAGATATCATATATTCCATATTCCCCCTTGAACCCATCTCTATCTCATCATCTAAAACGTCCTCCTCCTTCGTCTTCTCCATCATCACTGAGCATCTGGAGTCTTAACTCCCATTATACGTTCATACCCTTCAATTGTCTTTGTATTCTTTCCACACGTCTTCCTCTCCTTTAACCTGGCGAAGTATTACTGGAACCGCCTCACAGGCTCACACTGACGTCTCTCTCTCACCTTCGTCAGAGCTTTTTCAGTCGACAATAGTTGGGCATCATCAGATCTCAATGGTATGGCCAATATTGATAATTGAGACTTAATGTTTGTTTCCAAATGTAGTGTCCTGCAAGGGAGTGTAGGAAGTCTGAAACTCTTGTTTCTCTCACAGGCTGATTTACAGCATTGTCTGCTGCTTTGTGATTGGCTGAATCACACTGGGGCAACTCCCCTTTAAAAGCATCACACAAAGGCAGGCAGTCTCCAGTGCGCCTCCCTTTGAAAGGTATTAAACTGGGCTTGTACCTTCCTTCAACGTTTCATCTTTAACAACACTCTACCCCACTTTAATTTGTGGCTGTAATTCAGAAATGCAACATAATCTTTGTTACCTGCAGAAATTAAAGCATGACCTGAACGAGGAGGGGAAAGGAGCCGTAGTTTCGAGTCGGTCTTAGTTTGGTTTTACAGATCAGCTCTGAAGGCAAAGAGTCCGGCACTTTAGTAAAGGAGCTGGGGAACCGGGTTCGAGTCTTGGAGTCGACTCAACATTCTCTGATTCTGGGCAAATCACTTAATCTACCCGTCCCTACCAAAAACGAACGTGTTCTTGTGTAACTTAACTGGTGCTCATGTAAAGCACTCCAATATCTTTGGGTCAAGTTTGCGCTATAAAAAACTGCCAAAAAAAGAGAAGGGCTGGGACCTGGATTGGAAAAGAACTGGGCTGAGGTGCTTCAACAGCTACGAGAAGGGCGTGTGGAAGAGACAATAACGAGCGGGTGGGTGTCCGTGCCTGAATGCACCATAATCGAGGGGAGGGGACGCCTGCAAGCAACCCTGTGGTTAGATGCTTAATTGCTATGTATTTATGCACCATTTTAGCCTGGTTGGACCGCCTCTGCTGGGACTGTGCCTCGTTAAGTGCTTGCCTCGCATACCTCTCACCTCCTCCACCTTTGGCGGGTGTCACGTGGCCTGAGGGTCTTCTGCACGCGCCCTCTCCCAGGCCTCCTTTCTTCACTCGTCTGGGCTGCCTTGCTGCTGTGCTCCACAGCCTGACACTGAACAGAGCTCTCTGGCGCACCGCCTGCTGATAGTTTTACAGCCCTAGATAAGAGCGGCACGCGGGGGCCTTGTATCAAAGCAATGCTTGTTTGGAAAAAAACATGACCTGCTCGGATTAGTTTATGCACTGCGTCAAACGAGCACAAAACATGAGTAATGGAGCAAGCAATAGGTGTAAAAAAAAGCATTTGTCAACTCCCAATGTGCATTAAACTTGGGGATGATTCAAACATGTTCAGAAATGCAAAAGAAAGTTATTTTTGGTTAGAAAACTGTTCGACTCTGAGGCTAAAGTAGGTGCCCTGCGGAGACCACGCGCTGGCACTTCACCCACCGAGCTGCTCCACAGGGCGAGAGCTGAGTGCCCTGAGCTTCTATCCCACAGCATCCCTCTGCTTTCAAGGATCCTTGGTGAGCAGAACATGTAAGACATTCAGACCCAGACTCCAGCTGGAAATATCCACAGATACCCAGGGCTTTAAACGGAAATATAGAAGTGCAGGCACTCACTCTGTAGAGTACCTGTTTGCTCCTGAGAAGTGCTGGTGCTCTCCCATTAAATGTATTCCAGCAGTGCTGAGAAGTGCCGGTACTCTCCCATTAAATATATTCCAGCAGTGTTGAGAAGTGCCGGTACTCTCCCATTAAATGTATTCCAGCAGTGCTGAGAAGTGCCGGTATTCTCCCATTAAATGTATTCCAGCAGTGCTGAGAGGTGCCAGTACTCTCCCATTAAATGTATTGCAGTAGTGCTGAGAAGTGCCGGTATTCTCCCATTAAATGTATTCCAGCAGTGCTGAGAGGTGCCAGTACTCTCCCATTAAATGTATTGCAGCAGTGCTGAGAAGTGCTGGTACTCTCCCATTAAATGTATTCCAGCAGTGCTGAGAAGTGCCGGTACTCTCCCATTAAATGTATTCCAGCAGTGCTGAGAAGTTCAGGTACTCTCCCATTAAATGTATTCCAGCAGTGCTGAGATGTTCAGGTACTCTCCCATTAAATGTATTGCACAGCATAACTGAAAAGTGCAGGTACTCTCCCTTTCAGATTGAAGAAGTGCAGGTACTCAGTACCGGACAGCACCTGCCCACTTAAACATGCCTCACACGCCTCCAGCACAGCGCAAATACCCCCATAGAGGTATCACCTCTCTCAGAACGGGACTACCCTCCAAGCAACAACACACAATCTCACACACCTCGGATATAGTTGGGTATCAGTGAACTCACAACAGCATGCATGACAATAAACAACCCTCACACCAGTGCACACTGGATGAGGCAACACACGAGGGCTGTCCAGTTCAGACACAACAGGAGCTTTAATATGGCTGCGCATGCAACACCTTCCACATCCAGCGGTGCAGACCAGATACAAGCGCACATCCTACGTAGCTCACTTATTCCATGTATTTCGGTATCCCAGGCTCACGACATTACCAACCATAACAATGTATAGACAATGATAATCCCACATATTAGAACAATACACACATTCAACACCGCTCATAGACCTCGAGCAGTTTGTTCTCACAGCAGCACTCCACTCTCCCTACAGCACCCTAGGACAGCGTGTAATGGAATACAACACCCCCCACTGGTCACCCCAAAGCAAGCCTGGTTTAAAAGGTCACTGTGGATCACAACAAGACACCATCATCCCAATCACCTCAGACACATACTCCACACTGGGTACTGCACATACTCATTCTCCCAAATGGCATGTAGACAAAATGGCAACGCTCTCTGGCTACACACACCAAACAACCCATACTGTCACTACAGACGTACGACCAAACATGTACATGAAAACAGCATATTAACCACACCAAAACTACTGATGATTCAACTCAAACAATCCGAAAACAGTTTCTGTCTTTGACAGAATATTTGATAACAGAGAAGCAGGTACAAAGATCTGACATTGCTCTGAGGCCATACTACTGGCAACTTATCATTGTACAATTTTCTAACATTAAACAACACAACATGAAAATAATTCTATATATTGTAATATCCATTTGGTAGACCCTCGGATTTCCAGCAACACAGCATACTGGAGAAACTATTCTTAAATAATACAACTACCCCACGTAAAAGCAGGCAGTAAATGAAGTGAGGGCAGAAATCACTTGTGTTACCAAACTACCGACAGCTAATGCCAATGCAACTGATACTATACATTTCTATTGAAGAAATAACTATGTTGTGTCTACTGGGAAAGGATTGTACAGTATATAGTTTTTTGTCGGTACTATAGGCCAGAACCTTCAAAGGCAGCACTAAAATTGTGGCACACATTGTAATGCTGGTAAACACTAGGTCACTGACACTCGTGGCATATTGTTCTGCCATTGATTTCTTTTTTTTGTTTAATTTTTTTTATTGAGAGTTTTATTTTCCATGGTACAACATTATGCATTTGCAAGTCAGATGTTATGTTAAGTGCACACAGGCAGTCAGGCAATATAAGCACATTATGAAACCGCCATCTCATTATACATCGCATAGGTCCATTAGGGAGCAGCACATTGTACATGGGTATTACTCCTCTAGTGATCTGGTGCGAGATGTAGTGGGCCGACTAAAGCCGGGTGCCTGAATATGTGGGTTTCCGCAAGGGTGCGGGTTGATATGGTGACCCCCACTCTATTTTGGTGTACCTCTTTGATTAATGCCCATGCTTGTGCTCCCACTATATTGGAGCCTACACTTCGGTGCTAAAGGGTTAATTTGAAACTGTGAACTGAGGGAGGGGGTGGGAGAGGGTTAGGAGGGGGACCGGGGAGCTTACAGAAAAGATATATTGTGGTAGGTATTTGTTTTGTGGTTGGTTCCAGTTATTGTTCTGCCATTGATATTACTACATTATCCAAATGTACTAAGCATATTACCAGTGTTCTAGAATTAACCCGTCTCTACATTAGAGTTGTGCAGAGATGCAGGGGACTCGTAGTTTCATGATTTTTTAGAACTTTGCAATGCTTGTGAATTTAAAAAAAGGTGAGGCAGCTTTATGAACCCTTTGATGCAGTGGGATACTGTCCCCACTGTTACTTTGAGCTACTCTAGAACAAGTTCCGTAAACTCGGGCAAAGTTTGTAGTCCTTAATAGTGGTGGGCACAACTTGGGTAATTCTCTCTAGCGTAATTACTGTAAAATTACTGATAATTCTGCATAATTGTGTGAGAAGCATAATCCAGCATTTAGCACAAAATGCACTGCTGTGTCTAAAATGGGCCAGAGGATGCATTTTGAGCTAAGAAAATAGCACTGAATTCTACAGGACGCGTACAGCAGTAGCCAGCAGCTGCTCACTCTCTCTTAGTTTGTTGCTTCTGTGCTCCTGCAGTAGGACTTTTGCCCCAAATTACTGGCTGGAGTAATTGCAACTTTTTTATAATTTCGCATCACAACAGTAATGTGCAATTACTGAAATTACTCCAAGTAATTTGGTGTAATTGTCATTTCTCCCAGGCCTAGACCTGAAGTGCTGTGTTCTGCCTGCCCTTTAAAGCTCCCGCTCTCCACCGGATTCGTCCCTTCCACGGCTTACTATATTATTACCCACCCACCTCCGGCACATTGTATGTGCCTGGGTAGAGTTGCTGCCGCCACATGATTTCCTGATGCACTGTGTCCGCCCACTGGACATCCTGTGGCAGGAAAGCTTGAACTATAGGTGTCGGGTCACTTAAACTTCACCTCGGGTAAGCTTGGTAAGTCTGTCTCCCTTTAACCGAATATTCATGTGAAAATTAAAAAACAGTGCCCACCCCACTCCAAATTAGGATATTTTTCGTATTCACACTTCTCAACTCCTCCTCTGTAGCCTTTCCATTGTGCTATTTATTTTATTTTGTGTGTTCTGTTGAAGCCCCAAATGTTTGCACCCATGACTATTTTGACCACTTGTTCAACCTAACGCATACCATGTTCTAAACATGTCTGAAAAAAGGTATTCTCTCCGCTGCCTTACTTAGGCTTTTTCAAACACCACCCCGCCAGTATACATCTGTAAAATAAATGCTTACATTTACACGAAGCTAAGCATTGAAAAGTTTTGTTTCAGCTGACTAAGTCATCCTGCATTTTCTTTTTATAGTCTCTATGACTAACTATTGGAAATGTGTAATGCTCCCTCTACTGACCACCAGGAGAAATAGCTCAGTCTCCCACAATAGATCTAAAATCAATGCTGGTCTGAGAAAGGTCGACCTCTTTCCACCCCTCGTCAAAAATCTGTATTGAATCCCCATTCCAGCTGGAATCAAGTTCAAAATCCTCATAGAAACCAATGAGTGCTTGGGAGGTGCGTCTCTATGCCCCTTTTCTTGCTATATTGTGCCCTACAGCTGCCAAAAATACATGAGGTCTGTCCATCTCCATCTTCGACCTCACAGCTCAGGTATCTGGTCAACACTATTCCTCAGGTGTGGCCCATGAGCTATAGATCCAACTCCCACTCAAAAGCAGAGCCCGCCATTCTCTGGTTGTATCAGCAATGCGCTAAGAACAACCCCCGAGAGGCTGTCCTTCATCCATCAATGGTCTGCTCTGCCAGTGCTGGACCACATGCCCCCTCAGTAGGGCTACGTGGCCAGGCTGTTTATCTGTACCATCCCACTTGAGGTTGAAGGTCCGCAAATCAAAATCTGCAGTCTATAGGGTCAATGTAGTACGAGAAATTCAGTGGAAAAGCCCTTCATGTCCAGCGCTCCTCCCAGGCAAACTTTCCCCCTTTCCCACTTAGAAACCGACTTTCTCAAATGCAGGAAACCTCTAATAACTTGAGTATTTAACCTGGGTTATGTCTAGTCAAGCTTCCATTTGTAAACTTGGCACCTGTCTGTCTTCACTTATTTTGTTGCCGGACCAACACCTAAGCTGCCCAGTACCTTCAGTAATACAGGCTCTTTAGGACACAATAGAATCTTTCCATGGTCATACCATCATGCCTCTATATACAAGGACACGGTACCGCAACAGCATATCCAATCTTTTACTGACTGATTGTTCCTCTATGTCTATGTTCCTCTATGTCTACAATTCTTAGGTTTTCTACCTCATGTACATTCACCCCAAGTACTCCTGCAATACTTCACAACCCCGCCAAAAATAAAGGATAACTAAATAACGTCTGCTGGCCCGTTTCTCTCTTCTTCCCTCTTCTTGGGTCGTAACCAGAGACGATTGGTTTTGTGTTGTGCCCTTCATATCTGCCATAACTAAGTGCATCAATACATAAATAGATGCCTTATCATGAGAATTATGCGTGGTGTTGGCTTATTCTCTTCAGTTCTTCACTGAACGCCATATATTTCGGAAGTGTAATTAATAAGTCGCCCTAGTTGGCCCATTAAGCATGACTTGATGTAGCTGCTACAATAATTGGCTATCCCATAGCTTTAGCGGTCCATTAAATAATAGATGCTGGTATACATTACCGAGTGTAGCTCAGGATCCTGCCCAGGAGTGTCTGCCTCCTGGGAGGTGTCTGCAGGGCAGTCTGTTGCTTTGCTTTCTTTGGTTTCTGCCCCACATATCCATTGGTCTTCGGTGGGGGAGTCACCTGAGCTTCTGGTCCCACCTGTTCTCTGCTCTCTATCACCTCCATGACCTCTGCGCTCACCCACTGGCAGGTGTGGCACTGGGTGATATCCGCTTCCAGACCAAAGGGGGCATAGAGGGTGATGCTGCCGCAGAGTGGGCAGGATGGCATGTTGGGGTCAATAAAATCCAAAATATCTTCCTCTTCCTCTTCTTCTCCAGTGTCGAGCAGAGTCACCCGGGTGCTGATGGGTAGGGCCTGGATACCACCCAGGCCGAACACATCGTTGAATACTCTGCATATTGGGCATGGGACGCTGTAGTCGTTGTCCAACGCCAACCTCTCCAGGCAGCCTTCGCAGAAGGTGTGGAGGCAGACAGGGAGGATGCGGGGCTTGAGGGCGCCAAAGGACCGGAAGTCGTCGAGGCAGACGGTGCAGCGACGGAAGTCGGCAGGCACTTCGCTCACAAGATCAAGTGACATGGCCACAATCGTCGAGGTCAAACAGAGCAATAATAACCAATTCTTGTTTTTCTGTTGAGGGTTAGGACTTTTCTGAAATGTTAGTTATTTCACTGGAGATCCAGGTCTGCTGAACAGTGGAAAGAAAGAAATGTCTTAATTTGGGCATTAATTCCCATTATAGGCAGGAAGTAGAGTAGTCCATCGTTCCCAGTCCACGACTAATATCCACAGTGCCTCTTCACTAATCCAAGAGCAAGACGTACTTCCCTAAAAGTGGACTTCATAAGTAATTTTCACAGACTAATACATTTTACTATGTCCATAATTAATAACCCAGCTACAAAGCTCTCAAAACTAGAACACGGATCCAACTAGGCATGCGCCGTGAGCCATCTTGGACCTGAGAGTGGTCCACCTCTTTGCACTCCCACCTCCTTGTGCTAACCTGCATGGTTGTGGTGGCATCATCTCAGGAGGGTTGCAACCATGCACACCGTCAGCTCGGTTGGCCTTTTGGACCTGCTTCTGCTGCATTTATGAGCATCCTTCCACCAGGACAGTCGCTCGCACAGTGGTAAGCCTTAAAGAGATAACGGTGTGACTGCCAAGCAACAACCAGTGTCCGGTAACGCGCTGCTCTCGGGCTCTGGTCATTAACAATGTAAGAGGGTATGGTTTCACCCTGGATCGATTACACACCATGCTTACAGCAGCAACGCAGGATAGGTACTAAGCACAACAACCTGGCTTTATTCTTGATTCTCATTACATGGCTTTTGTCTCCTTGGAGGTACTTTAATTCATATTCTTGTGCTTTAGTTCTGCTTTTTGAGGAAAGATACATTTGAGCCAGCTCTTCAAACTAAAGTGAGGTATACAAGCCTGCTCACAACTGGAATTGTATGTAGTTGCCGCCACTCGTCATAGCTTGCCTAACACGCTATATAAATGCAAACCTCTTTCCCTATTATATCCCGCCGCTACCCTTCTCCATCCAAATAACTGAATAACATATCCACCACTCAAATTACTTTCATATTTCACTATACTAATTTTCAACACTAATCCTTTATGGGTTCCGGAGTAGTGTGCTATTTGCCGAAAAAGCGCTTCAACGCCTTGTCAGGGGTAGTAAGCGCTATATAAATGCAATTGCAATACAATACAATACACTTTCCAACAGACCTTTGTATTTGTATATTGACAAGCAGTCTCATAGTTATGTTGGATTCTTAAACTCTCATATTATGAAGATATTTCCTTCCTCATGATGCAATGTTTTAACTTTTCTGAAGTTGTGACGATTGAGCCGAGCCTGGTCCCTTCACTAGCCATCTCCTTGTTTATATGTGTTATACATTTGTGTATTCATGCCCTTCTCACCTATTGTCCAAAGATACCATGTTTTTTTGTATTAAATGTACATGTCACCATTAGTGCAATATTACTACCCATGTAAAATTAATGACAATAGTTGTTTACATGCTGCCACACTCAATATACCGTGAGTCTGACTTTATTTTCAATATGCACTGTGCAGCGCTCTGAAACCTGGCTGGGGCAGTTTGCGCTATCTAGTACAATAAAGTCTTTTTGAGGGCAAGTGGTGGGCTGCCGGGATTAGCTCCAACGATAGGCGGGGGCCTAAACCCAGACCTGGTATTGGTGAACGGGATTCTATTAACAGCGCCATTTTAGTTTGCAATCACTGGTGTCCGTTTTTGAATGGCAGGATGGAGCCTCCAGAGGATATTTCCACAACTGGCCCCTTTTCCAGCTTAGTTATAAGTCTTGATCCTGGTAAAGTGTTGTTCCTCTCTTCACCCATGTGCAGCTTGACTTAAGCAGGGCTCAAGTCGCTCAGGCACCTGGAGAAATCGTAAGCACAAACATCTTTCTTTTCAAGCATAAAGATAAACACTATTCATACAAAAACTGAAAATGAATTAGTTACAGAGTGGGGTTAATTCGATCTAAGGAGACCATGAATGTATGGGGTTTGGAGCACACCCGAAAAAGGAAAGAAAGGGGTAAAGCTACTTTAACGTGGCTATGGCAAAATGCCTAAAATAATAAACATCTTGGATAAGGACAGGAAATGCCAAAGTCTACTCGATTTGAATAAGGCAAAAATACAAGAGAGGGTAAATACAGAAAACAATGGTGCCATGATTAGTGGTTTCCCTTCAGAAATCCCTTGAAGAGAGATTTTCCCTTTTGGTCTGGAAGTTGAAAGGAGGGGCTTGCATAATACTCATTTGTCAGAGACTGTCTGGAACTTTTATAAACCATTTACCTAAAGGTCCTATCACTGTTTGAAAGACAGGGGCGGCTCCTCTGTAATGGCGGAGGAGCGTCGTCCCACTGGTAAGTCAGTCAAAGAAAAATAAAATGATAATAAAACCATAATCTTTTATTTTTATGTGACTGGCTCCGGCTGGCATGTCTGCCTGTGTAGGGCGGGGCTGGGCTGGGCCATGACAGGGAGGAGTGGTGGACACTTAGAAGTGCGCATGAAAGTTTGGCCGGCTGTCTTGGGCTGGCTAAACAGACATGCGCATTATGTTTTTCCAACCCAGCTGTGTTCACAGCCAGGTTGGAGAAAAGCTGCAGGCTCCCCGGCACTTTCTGAGCGGCAGACCAGGCTGCTCAGTCCATTTCTGGTGTTGTTCTCATAGCATAAGAGCAGCCTCTGGATTGGTTTGGGGAGCCCGTGCTTTCCAGTGACTGCGGCAGAGAAGCACCGAGGCGGCCATTGGTGGCAGGAACAGGTAAGTAAAAAAAAAAAATATATATTATTATTATTTCCCCTTGTCAGCCTATGTCTCTCCATTTGCTTTTCAAATCCTTGGTGATGGCTTCAAATTAACCCTTTCCACTTTCACCTTGAGAGGACTGTGGGTAGCTATAGGGGCTTTTCCAGAGCCCAGTTAGACTCTGAGACATGGGCAAGCCTTGGCTTCCCTTCTTTAGAAAATGTTCTTGAGTCCATCCCACAGTTCATCAGTGTAATGAGCATTATAGGTTCACCCTTTGAGCCACTGCAATCTCTGGATATTAAAGCTCTTCCCATGTAGGTTGCCTTCTTCATGGCGACTATTTAAACTCAATTAATCAATCCAATATGCTCGCCATATTTCTGTGGCATAAAAGATTAAAGCATAGGACAATCAAACAGGATAAAAAACAATCCATCTGATTACAATAAGAAAATTAAATACTGAGTGGAAAAATTACAATATTGCACATTTTTAGATTTTTAATATATGCTAAATAACAGAGGCAATCGAGCAGCATATCAGCGGGGTATGTAACTGTTGTCAAATAACAGAGCTGGTCTGCATTGACCAAATGTAAAATCTTGAAAAATTGGCAATACAAACTTACTTCTAGGAGTAGATAAAAGGGGCACAAGAACACAATCTGTTAGGCCGTCTGGAGAGCCTCCCCATAGCAGGGGCAAACACATTAGATTCGATGAGTACAACTATTTGCAGGGAATCCCACCAGGAGAGGTAATATGAATAAAGAAGAGACACTGTTGGATGCCCTTGTGATTGTGCACCAGATGATTGAACGAACGCACAGTATGTTGAAGGTTGTCTAACGAGTCTATCATGGATGCGGCCTTCTCATATAACGCCTGCTTAAAGTACCCTTTTCAAGGTGGTGGCAAGAGTCTGTGTTGGCGAACAGGCCTGGTTGATCGATCAACTTGCATGCAGAATTCACACAGAATTGCAAGCCACAGAATATCTAGGGCAGAATGGAGTCGTGAGCAATCCATTATAAAAAGCTTGTTAAGGACAGTTTCCCAGGGGCATCCGGCATGGCTCGCGGGATGAGGGGCGAGCGCTTGGGGGGGGCTGCGAGGGCGCGGGGTGCATTGAAAAAAAAAAAAAATAATAACACCTTGCCGCTGCTGCCCCCGCCGGGTCCCGCGTTTTCTCTCCTTCTCTCCTGTGTCCGACTCCTGGTCGGAACAGGAAGCAGGCAGCCAGGCTCCTACCCCTAAGCCAATCACAACGCTGGAGTGCAGCGTTGTGATTGGTCTGAGCTCCGTGACATGTGCTCAGCCCGGGGCTGTAGGGGTGGGCATGTTCTCCATGCAGGCTGGAATTCAGCCGGCATGGAGAAGGGGGAAAGTGCTCATGACTGTTTTGGGCCGTCTGAGATGGCCGACCAAACGGTCACTGCGCACAGGAGTCTCAGGGGCGTAACACAGGCCCCTGCAGCCCCCGCGCTGCGGGGGGGGGGGGGGGCTCCAGGGGCCCCCTGAGAGAAGAGCACTGTGGCGGAGGGGTGGTCTAAAGGGCCATGACCTTGATATATCACAAGGTGGAATCTTGGCTCCAGCTTTCTTGTAGCTACCCAGTGTGACGAACAACTGAAAAGGAAAAGAAGGTGTGGGCATCACTTCACATTTCCCCAGAAATTACAGTGTTGCTTGTTAACCAAATGGCATCTCAAGAACTATTTGAACTTTTTATAAATATCTAATGTTTGAGTTCTCTGCCAGCCTTTCACTAAACCAGCAAATGTATAAATGCAGTGCAGTGCTTTACCGCAGTACTTCAAGCAGCTCGAAACGTGCATTTCTTTGTACTGCGCAGCTTTCAGAAGTTTGGAACGAAGCAGTAACCAAGGAAGGGTTCCCGGCCTGAGTACAATTGGGCAGGATGGAAAATAGTATGGCATGAATTATGTGCCAATATAAAGTCAAATTATGACGCCAAGTTGAATAAATTATGCGGCAAACTAGGCCAATTAAGGGGTATAATGCTGCGTATTCTGAGGCAGTATTAGTTTGCTACTTTGATATTTTAATGTACATTAAAGCCTCTCTAGGCAAACTCAGGTTTCATCTAATTTGAAACCTGAATACAAAAAGAAAGCATTTGAAAGATGAACTGTTAAACTGTTCAAAGCGCCTGCCCGTGCGAAACACTACAAGTGGCACTTCATTTTTTTAATAATCTATTGGAGTTAAAAGATGTTTTGTTGAACTCTGTATATTAGGCATCAGTGGATTATATACCAAATGTGGCAAATCCATCATTAAGCGGACATCACCAAAGAATCGCATAACTCTAGAGGCCCTTACTGTAGCTCCGTCTTTGTTGAAATCCAGTTCCGGATAGTTTTACAGTGAGGCTACGTTAACAGATGGTGCTGCAGTGTATTTAAAAAAATCTTTATCTCTTGCAAAATTTAATTTGCCCAGTTCTCTGCAACCCTGCCGTGCACACCCCAGAAAATGTAACAGGGTGATGCTAACATTGTTACACTTGGGAATTTAACGTTACTGAATTAATGGCAAAGGGGGCAGTAAACCCTAGGATTGAAACAGATTGTTGAGTGCATAAGAGAAGTATATCACAATATCATTTTGCGTAACACAGGCCCCTGCAGCCCCCGCATTGCGGGGGACTTTTCCGACAGCAAAGTCCGCCTGGAACATACTTTTAAAGTATCTCTCTCCGCTGCCCCTCATAATAAACCGGCGCGTACGTGATGACATTTTGCGTTCCACTCAGATGCATGGTTTTCAGCCTCCGCCCTCCGGGTGAGGCATAGGGTGGGGCAAGGCTCGGGCAGTATTGTCATGCGCAGCGTAACCTGCACGTGAGGCAGCCGGTGGGTCCAGGCAGTGAGACAGAGACCATAATTTAATAATTGCTGCCCGTGGTCTTCTGCAGCCCGCCCCTGCCAGCCACCAAAGCTGCAGGCCTCAGGTGAGCCAGTTGGAGACAACTAGCAGTGGAAACCTATGCTTGTTCTACTTTCATGCATAGAGGCATTGGGCGCACTAATATCACACCAGACAACTGCATCTACCAGGGGTGGGGCAGTTGCAAGTGGAGGCTGGGACCTGTATAACTGGAAGAGAAGGGTCATACAACGGTGCACTACCGTGTCCAGGTGTGTTTTTAAAACTGACCATCAAAACTAGTGAAAAGCAATTGAGGCCTTACTTTTCCCTATCATAAGGGAGTCCGGTCCATTGGTTATTTCTTGGCACTTGTTATTCAAAAAGGCGGCTATTCACTGGTGGACGCACTTGCTATAAGTGGCAATATTCGGCAACAATATAAGCATATATTAATATTCTGTGCTTTGAATGCGCCGCTAGTCGCCACTAATGCCACAAAATGTCTCTGGCTCATTTCTTTCGCTTTCTCCTTAAGAAGTACTTTGATTTTTCCCAGCCCATGTGATTTTAGTTGTGTGATGCTGGTGGCTTACACCTGCTCTCTGCCTAGTGCAGAAGCAGTAATCTGATCCCCCGCCCCCTCCAGCGGCTGACCTGCATCTTAGCGCCCCCTCCCCAAGAACTCTGGAGTGACCGTATTTTTAAATCATTTAGTAACCACCTATCCTTCATTACCATATTCACCCCTTTCCTTTACAGTTTTGCCGAACGCGCACCTTGTAAAAGTTCCAGACAAGTGTCCCCTTTTCTCACCTCTGCCTACCACATTTGACAGTCCTGTGTCAAAGCACTGCTTGTGACACCGCTGTAGGTGCGGCTGTCTAGGCGCTAGAGGAGTGAGTGGCTCCTCTCCTCCAAGCCCTCTGCTGTGGTTGTTGATGCCCCTCACTCTCTCTTCTCACCTCCCTGACAGACCAGCCTCGGGCGGTCTTCTCTTTCCATCCGCACCATCTGCCTCGGTGACACCAACCTCTTGTCTGGCTTATCTCTCCCTCTTTCTCTCTACACCACCACCCTTACCGACACGACCCCTCTTCTGGGTTATTACTCTCCTCTTACCCTCAACACTCCCCCTTGCAGTGACAACAATACCTCTTCCGGATTATCTGTTCCCCTCCATGCCACCCTCTCACTGACACCGACCTACCCCTCTTCTGGGTTATCTGCTCCCCTGTATACCCCCTGGATCATTAACTCTTCTCCTGTACTATTACTACCCTCTTACTCTCAACACTGCTCCTCTCAGTGACATTGACCCCTCTCCTGGATTCTTTGCCCTCCTCTTCCCGATACTCTTGCCCTCTTCGCCTCCTGTGCTCTGCACCCTGAGGCTGCCTCCGGTACCTGCCCCCTTGTGGGCACCCCGTGTTGTGAGTCCTGCTTTCTCTCTCCCTACAACCTTTGGTTGTCCATCCCACAGCCCCTCCACCCCTTAGCCCTACCCCAAACCCCCGCATTGCGTAAGAGTCCTTTACCTCCTCTTGGGGTCCAGAAGGACCTCTAGGCACCTCCTTCCAGTCCGCAGGTCACTCATTAATAATCAGGGGGTGAGTAAACCAGATTACCGCGTGAGTCATGCACTACTGCCCCTCCCCTCAGACTCCACCCGCAACAAAACAATTAGAGTCACCACAAGGATACTGTTTGCAAATCCCACACATTCACCTGCCTCACTCCAGACAGACGCCAATACCCTGACCGTCAGTCACACACCGACAGTCTGGCTGTAATTCACGCACCTCACTCTGTTAAATGGTAGCGGCAATTTCAGTCGATAACCCTTCAAGTATTGCCCGGCGGTAATCGCCTCTCATACCATTCGATAATTTACCAATGAAAGAGGCAGGCGCCGGAGACTGGAAGGCAGGAAACAAAGTTTTTATTCCGTCGGAGCAGAACACATCAGATCAGACAGCAAGGTATCGTCAAGAGATGCTCTAACTGTATCTCTGAGGCCTGGACTCTTATACACAGGTTTATGACTTTATTGCAGGTTTATCATACATGGCACATTCTTGAGATTGTCTTGGAACATGAAAGAACATCCTCGGAATCCCCACTTCGAGCTCGTTCCCACACATATCTACAGAGGAAGTTCCCACCCCATCCACAGTAGGAGATGGCTATCACAAAAGTTGGACATTCCGCCAATTCCCGGGGGTGTGTGCGGCCGGCCGGGTCTCAGGGAGTAGGGGCTTTGTTCT
Organism: Triturus cristatus; assembly: GCF_964204655.1. Lineage (NCBI taxonomy): Eukaryota > Metazoa > Chordata > Amphibia > Caudata > Salamandridae > Triturus > Triturus cristatus. The sequence goes on from NC_140580.1 coordinate 958,532,628, forward strand.
ACTGTAATCCCTTTGATGTGGGGTGTTTCCCTTACAGTAGGGGCAATAAACTGCATCCGCAGGGCTAGGTGATGGCCTGGGATCGATTCGGACAATGGGGCGCAGAGGAAGGGGGTTATCAAGAGAGATGCATGACCATGTATGGGATGTCGGTCAGGCGTAGGATGTGGTTCCATGGCAGGGTCGCGCAGAAGGAGAGGGTTTATGGCCCGCATATGAGAGAGCGGGGGGTGGCCGGCGCGCGGGGGATGCTTGCAGCGCCAGGGGAACGCGCTGGCGATCGACAATGAGCGGGGGGGAGAGTGGGGTGCCTAAAATGGCGTCCGTGCGTTCGCTGTGCATAGCGCTGGGGAGAGGCAAGATGGCGCAGATAATGTTCAGTTACAAGCTAAATTTCCACAGTCCTCCCTTTTAACATATCTCGCCAGCTTGTCTAGTTCGGATCTATCCCCATAATACTACGAACTTCCACCTCATAAAGAGCTTTCATTCGCTCTGTTTCAAAGTTCAAAGTCTTAGGGCAGATGCAGTTCATAAAAAGCGAACATAAAGGTGGCAGACACTGAATCCCCAAGCAACATCCACATAGTATCACAATCGGTATTAGGATAAATGAAAATAGCCTCCATCCCCAACTTTTAATAGTGTCCCAAAACCAGCTTCCAAGGGACCATCCTTCTTGCTCCTGATGAACCTCTGCGGAAAGTCTGTGGAGGTGTTCAATTGCTTTGTAGACTGAGGGTGAGTTATCCGGTACGTAGGTACAACAGCTGGACCCAATGATGCGGCATGCTCCTCCACGATCAGCCAGAACCACATCTAGAACGAGGCGGTTCTGAAGAGCCACCAGGCGGACGGCCTGAAGCTCGGCAGTGTTGTTGGCGAGGATGCCAGCCGTAATGTTCATCGCCGTCTCGACTGCCTGGGTTAAGTGGCGGATGGCACGGCTGTTTGCCATTGGGCCCCAGAGTGGAACAAGTCCCTTCACTGCATCCATGAACTGTGCACCGGTGGAGTCGGCTTGTACAAGGTCTTTGGCACGTTTCTGTCGGTGATGGTTTGCTGGAGCCACATATGTCGGTGGAAGGACAAAAGCGATGTAGCAGGTGCCTCCCCAACCTTTCGGGAGCCAGGTGTAGGCCTTAGTACCACAGATGAAGTACATATTCGGGGAGGCAACAAAGGAGGGTGGATCGACTGAGTCCAATGTTCGGGTGATGAGGCAGGAGCTGTGGCCCACCAGCTGCGCCCCCAGGCCTTCGAGGCACACAAATCCAGTGATGTTGATGACGGATAGGGCCACTGTCAGGGTGGCGGCCGTTCGTTTCCGGAGGTAAGAGAAGGTAGGTCTGGCTGGGTTGTTGAACACTTGCATTTCAACTCGTTCTTTGGCAGGGATGCCCATGTGAAAGGAAGTGTTTGATCTCAGAGGGCAGAAGAGGGCAGAAGTTTTCCCAGTTTTGTTCAGCCAGAACCCATGGTAGAAGTGTGACACAGTTTTGCCGGAAGTGGCATTGTCCTTGTAGCTTTCCTGCAGGAGGATTAGCCAGGCGAGGCAGGAACCATGGACAGAAAAAGGTGAAGGGATGAAAGGGATTGAGTGTCCAGTGGCATGTGGTAGCAATCCACAGATCCAGCAGTTAGTGGCGTTGGCGGCAAGATTGTGTTGGTGGAGCAACTGCACAAAAGAGTTATTCCAGAACTCCTTACGTCTTTCTCGGAGTTGGGGTGAAAGTGAGATCAAATGGTGTTCTTTCATGGTGATAGGTTGAACGGTGGTCAGCAATGTCTTATGAGCGGGTGTCCTCTCCTCCACGATCCAGAAGGTGACCATGAGGAGAAGGCAAAAGAGAAGGGTAATGAAAAGTGTAATAGTCCTTGAGCTGTGCATTCTGTCAGTCTTTGGGTTTTTGTAGTGGATCTTCGGACGTCCGGTTGCTTCCATCATCTTCATATCGGGCGCTTCCATCACCTTCAAGGAACTCGGTAGCGGGCAGAACCACAGACTTTGTTTAGTTTCTCTCCTGGTGGCCTTTGAGGTGGCTAGGCTACCGCTCTGAGATTTCCACTTAGTTTGTGGTCTGCTTAGCCGAAGTTCTCTCCTTTCGTCGCAAGTTATACCCTTCCTTGGATGGCACGGTGGGATCGGGATATTTCACTAACTCAAGTGTTTCTGTATCTGGGCAGTGGCGCAGGGATGGTCGGTCTTTGTCCAGAGGTTCTTCTTGGGCGGTGATGTTGTCCGTGGTCATCAGGGTCGGTGATACCTTCTTGCAGTGGTGTGCATGCAGCCAATTACGTTTCCCCTCCACTCGAAGAGCTGTTCGGGTGGTGATCAGGACTTGCAGGGGGCCTGTCCACCGGGGCTCCAGACTCTTGGTGCGCTGGAAGTTACGCACTAAGACGAAGTCACCGGGTTGGATGTCGTGTCCGGGGCCCCTGGAAACATCGGGAATGGCGTGCAGCACCTGCTGATGGATAACAGACAACGTTTTAGTTAGGTTATACAAATAGTCAGACATGAGGACGTCCGGGACGTCGTGGATGGATGTTGGCTTTGGCGCAGTCCAAAGGTTCATGGGCCGCCCAAAAACGACCTTGTAGGGTGTCAAGTGGTGTTTAGTGGGGGTGGAACGCATTGATAGCAATGCTAGCGGGAGGGCGTCTGGCCATTTCAGTCCTGTAGTTGCGACTATTTTTGCTATCTTAAGCTTCAATGTGGCATTATGTCGCTCAACCAAGCCTGCAGACTGGGGATGGAAGACCGCATGGAACTTCTGTTTTACACCCAGCCCCTTTAAGATGAGTTGGATAACCTCGGCTACAAAGTGGGGGCCGTTGTCGCTCCACAAAATTCGACAAAGGCCGTATCTGGGGAAGAATTCTTTCAGTAGTACTTTTGCGGTAGTCATAGCAGTGTTGTCGTGGGTTGGATAGGCTTCCACCCACTTACTGAAGGCACACACAACGACAAGTACGTACTTCAAACCTTGGCACCTTTCTAACTGGACGTAGTCCATTTGCAGGACTTCAAAGGGGTGATTGGGGACCCCAAACCCTCCCCGGGGTACAGCAGCTCCTTTCCCAGGGTTGTGTTGGAGGCATACCAGGCATTGTTGGACCAGGCGTTTGGCTGAGTCTGGGATTTTGTCGTTGTGCCAGACTTTGGAGATGAGTTCGATCATGGGAGCAGACCCTATGTGTGCGGGGGAGTGTGCCATGGTCAGCATGGGGATCAGGTATGAGTCGGGTAGCAACCATTTGCTTGAGTCTTTAGTTCGCCAGCAACCGTCATCGTCCTTCAATCCCACCCGGACCCATTCAGTTAATTTGTGTGGTGTGCTGGCTAGTTGGATATCCCTAATCGTTTCCCTAGCATCCTTCCACTTCTCAGTTTGTGACCTGGTCACGTACATATGGGTCGTGGACCTATTCTCGGCTGTGGTTCGGGCAGTAATGTCAGCTAGTGCATTTCCCTGTCCTATAATGTCTGTCACCTTCTTGTGTGCCTGGCATTTGATCACAGCCAGCCGTGTGGGGAGGAGGACTGCTTCGGTCAGGGCAGAGACTAGATCTCCATGCAGGATGGGTGTGCCATGGGAAGTCAAGAATCCCCTCTCTTTCCATAAGAGCCCAAAGTGGTGAACTACCCCGAAGGCATACTGACTGTCTGTGTAAATGTTTGCGGTTGTCCCTGCTGCCAGGATGCAGGCTCGTGTGAGAGCAATTAGTTCCACCGCCTGTGCAGATCGCTGCGTGATGCGGGCTGTCTCCACAACTGTTCGGGCTGTGGTGACTGCATAGGCAGCTGAGGTGGTGCCATCGGGGAGCTTGATGCATGAGCCATCCACCCACAGTTCTCCGTCAGGGTCCGGGAAGGCAGTGTCCCGGAGGTCAATCCTACTCTTGGTCTGTTCGTCGGTGAGGGTCACGCAGTCATGTATAGGGGACGCATTGGGGTCAGCGTCAGGGAGAGGTAGTAGAGTAGCTGGATTCAGAGTGGTGCATCGTTTCAATGTGATGTGGGGTGCGAGTAAAGTCAGTTCGTAACCAGTCAGTCGTGCGCTAGTCAGGTGTTGAGTCTTGGTTTGGTTCAGGAGGGTGTCAACCGCATGGGGTACCAATACCGTGAGGGGGTTCGAGAGCACGATCCTCTCACTTTGTCGGATGGAGACAGCAGCGGCAGCTACTGCTCGAAGGCAGGCGGGCAAAGCTCTGGCTACGGGGTCAAGAGTGGCAGAGAAGTAGGCACAAGGGCGTTGTTTAGGGCCTATGGACTGGGTTAGGACAGACAGTGCACATCCCTCCCTTTCGTGGGTGTAGAGGGAGAAAGGTTTAGTGCAGTCTGGGGTTGGGGTTCCTAGGACTGGGGCCGAGCAGAGGGCGTCTCGTAATTCTTTGAAGGAGGATTGGCATTCGGGTGTCCAGGGGAGGGGGAAGGGGACATCTTTAGCCAGCAGGGAAAGCAGAGGTTTTACGATGAGACTGAAGTTTGGCAACCATTGTCGACAAAAGGAGGTGAGGCCTACTAGGGACCGCACTTGCTTCTGAGTTTTGGGAACAGGGGTTTCTAGGATGGTCTGAATTCGGTCAGGGGTAAGTTTTCTCCCATCTTTGGATAGTAGGTGGCCTAGATATGTTACTTGGGGTTGGCAGAATTGCAATTTCTTCCTGGAGACCTTGTGACCGTTCTCCGCGAGGAAGTGGAGGAGGTGAATGGTGGCTGTGACGGCAAGTGGAGTGGTGTCGGCCGCCAAAAGAATGTCATCGACGTACTGTATTAACACCACTCCATCGGGTAGTTGGACTGCATCTAGTTGCCTCTTGAGGGCTTGGCTATAAATGCTGGGACTCTCAGTGTAGCCTTGGGGTGCCCTACAGAATCTGTACGAACGGGCTTTTAAAGTGAAGCCGAACAGGTAGCGGCTGTCTGGGTGGATGGGGATGGAAAAGAATGCGTTCTTGAGATCAATAACGGTAAAGGTGGTGGCAGTGGATGGAATCAGGGTGAGGATGGTGGTGATGTCTGAGACCACGGGGTACTGAGGGATGACTACTTTGTTAACTTCTCGTAAGTCAACAATAAAGCGGTATGCTTTCTCATCTCCCTCGCCTTGCTTCTTTACAATGGGTAGGATAGGGCTGTTGCAAACATTACTGACTACTTCTTCTACCACTCCTGCATCGACTAGGGACTCGATGATTTCCACCAATGCCTTCTCGCCTTCGGGTGATATCCGATACTGTGGAAGCTTTGGGAGCACTGCGTCCGGTCGGACGGTTATGTGTACTGGGTCGATCACCATGCGCCCTACATCTGAGTCGGTTTTAGCCCATAGATGTGAAGGTAATGTGTCGAGTAGGGATAGGTCAGCATCGGTTATAGAGAGCATACGCCGTGTGTGACAGGGTCTGAACAGATCTGGGTTATCGTGCAGGATGACTCGAACTCCGTCTGGGGAGCATCTGATGGTAGCTCGAAAATGTTTTAGCAAATCAAGTCCCATAATAGCATCGGGGGTGTTGGAGGAGAGCAGAAAGGTCGTGTCAGTGGCGTTATCTTCTACGTCAAAGGAGATTGGTGCTGATAAGGGGTTAGTGGAGGGCGTTCCATCGAAGCCTATTGAGGTTACGTGTGAGCCAGACAAGGGTGCCCTAGGAATCAGTCGTTTGGATAACGCGCTACGTGTCGCCCCAGTATCTACCAGGAATGGAGATTTTGTGCCCAAGACCTTAGCTGTGACGTAAGGACCTTGCTGGTCAACACGGAGTTCGACTGGATCCCTCCCTTGCCCCTGGCGGTCCTATGCGAAGTCATGGGTGCTTTCGTAGTCGGACTGCTGACACTGGTTTTGTCGGGGGCGATCAAAGGTGTTTGGTCTGCCTGGCCTGTCGTTGATGGCGTCGTTCGTGTACCCTCGTCCCTGTCCTCTATTTCTGGGGTCATATGCTGTGTCTTTGGGGTCCCTATTTTTGTTCAATTCCAGAAGGACCGGGCACTGGGATTTCCAGTGCCCGAACCCTCTACAGAACGCACATTGGTTCCCATCTAAGTCTCTCCGTCCGTTGTAGGGTGCAGGTGTATGATCTCTAGGGGGTAGCTTTCTAGGGGCGGTTGGTTGGTAATTCCCTTTCGGTGGTTCCCTTCCTATAGTCACCCCTTGCAACTGTGCTATCATTACCCTCTCCTTCAGTTCCTTTTTCTTCCTCTCTGACGCCCTATCGCTCTCATTCTTTTGGTTTTCATAGTATTGGGCCATCTGGAGGATAGCTGCGGGTTTGGAGGCTGCCCAACTACTCTCGCTGGTCTGTAGCTTCTGGGAGACTTCTTGTGACAGACCCTTCACGTAATTCTGGACAAAGAGGTGATGTCCGGTTGCAGTGGTCATGTCCTGGCCACTATAATCGGAAAACACAGTCTCGAATCGGGAGAAGTATTCAGACACATCCTCCTGGGGTTTCTGGCGACAAGCCGTCACTATCGACCAGTCTACCTTTCTTTCTGGGATTAGAGTCTTCAACTTCTGTACAATCTTGTCTGGGAGCTCCAATATGGCTTTCGGGGGTTTCTGTCCCGGTTCTCGCTGTTTATCTATGGTATCGAGTTGTACCCAGGTATATCCAAACGGCTCAGCATGGTCAACTTTCCGGATTTGCTTCCACACATCAGCCGGCAGACATAGCCCGAAGAACAAGTCGATATCTGCTAAAGTCATTATTGTTGAACCTAAGGCTGTACCCAGTTCGGTGTAGAAGGCAGTCGGGTTCTTTCTTAAGTCGGGTAGAGTTTTTCTAAAGGTCAAAATATCTTGTCGGTCCCATGGCTGGTAGACCCAATTATATACAACCCTTCCCTTCGCATCTTGGTGGTTGATGTCGTCATGTGTTCCCTGACCTCGTGGGGGGACCCAGTAGGGGGCGGCCTCTTTGATGGGCATCATGGTATCAGTCCTTCCTTCCTGGGGCTTAGTCGCTATGGGGGTTTCTGCTTTGGTGGTCTGCCTGTGTTCTCTAAGGTGTCGATAGACCTCGAGTGTACGAGTGAAGAGGTTCGTCACATCGCCCTCTCCTTCTTCCCCAATGTCTACCTTCCTGTATAGGGCTGCTAAGCCTTCGGGACCTTTATCGTGGTACCTATCCTCATATGTATTCAGAGCGTGATAACAAAGTCGTACGACAAAGTGTCGTCTGCGGCTGTCGGCATACGAGTTATACACGTCTGTTATATACTCCTCACTTTCCTTTCGCTCCACCAGTGTCCCTACTATCTTGTCGATTCCTGCTCGTTCATCCTTTGTTAGACGATTCATTCTGGTGGAATCTTTCTTTCTCATCTCAGGGTCATCCAACGTTATTGCCGACGTTGTGTTCAGTACAAGAGGCTCGGCCGGCGCGGAGGCCGTGAGGACCGAGGCCCCTGTACTGCTTTCGCTCGTGTTTGGGGGTTGTGGGTGTTGCACTACCGATTGGGAGGGTGCGTATGGAGGGGGCATGTAAATGATCGGGGGACCTAATAGTAATTCGTCATTCGTTCGTTGCTTAGAGGACAACTCAGGGTAGAGCATAGAGGGGGTCCTAACAGCGTACTGGCCTGATGTTTCGGGCTCCTGTCTTAGTTTAGTTTCCCTTCTCTCCTTTATTTCTTCTTCTAACTTTCTAGCGGCAAGGTGAGCTGCCTTTCGTAATTCCTTTTCTGCTTTTACTTCTTCCCTCTTTTTCCGTTGTGTTGCTTCTTTGCGCCACATGCCGATACTGTCAAGCATAGTAGGCGTCGTCTTATTGCTACGCAGAGCTATTTCTAGCACTTCTATCTTATGGTCGTCGAAGGATCCCATCAGTGGCCACTGACTCTCGGGGTCCTTCCTTGTATATTTATGCCATAGCTTGCTATAAGCTACGGCGACTAGTCCATATTTAGTGAACATGTCCTTATTAGGGGTGCCTTCCAGAGGAGCCGGATGGTTCACCTCTAATAAGCGGTCCGGGCAGAACCAACTACCAATCAGTGGGGAGAAGATAGGCATGACGGGTTTCAACGGGGACAAAAGTCAGCACTACCTATCTTTTCACTGCTTGCAAAGACTAGACAGAATATCTCTATTCCTCGTTATTTGTAAGCAGGGAATACCTCCAAAGAACCAATATCGAACAACTAGTGTTCGGACAATCAATCAATCAATCAATGGGGAGATAAAGATAGGCACGACGGGTTTCAACGGGGACAAAAGTCTGCGTTACCTACCCTTCACTATCTGCAAAGACTAGACAGAATATTTCTATTCTACGTTATTTGCAAACAGAGAATATCTCAAAGAGCACTATTCTTCAAAACAATCAATGTTCGGACAATCAATCAGTGGGGAGATAAAGATAGGCACGACGGGTTACAACGGGGACAAAAGTCTGCGTTACCTACCCTTCACTATCTGCAAAGGGAGAGAGAGAGAGTATTTCTACTCCTCCCCGTTTGTAGACAGCGAATATCTCAAAGAGAACAATCAATGAGCAATACTAGTATTTCAAACAATCAATCAATTATTTCGCAATTTGTCGTGTTTCACGACCTTACCCGGACCGCGTGGACAGTTTCTCATCTTCCGCCTCCAGCGCCCGATCGTCCTCTACTCTCCGTATTTGCCGCGGCACTCCTGATGGTTCCCAGTCAGGACCGTAGATCACTCGAGAGAGGTCTGCTCGGAACCAGTGAAGTTCGGATGATCGGCTGCCAGACGAGGGTCTACCGGGCAGGAGCTCTCCCGATCGTTGCAGTCGTTCACTCTGTCGACAGGACCTCTCCCACTGGATCCACGTGTCGCTGATGGGCCCCACGCTTGGGACGCCAATTGTTAAATGGTAGCGGCAATTTCAGTCGATAACCCTTCAAGTATTGCCCGGTGGTAATCGCCTCTCATACCATTCGATAATTTACCAATGAAAGAGGCAGGCGCCGGAGACTGGAAGGCAGGAAACAAAGTTTTTATTCCGTCGGAGCAGAACACATCAGATCAGACAGCAAGGTATCGTCACGAGATGCTCTAACTGTATCTCTGAGGCCTGGCCTCTTATACACAGGTTTATGACTTTATTGCAGGTTTATCATACATGGCACATTCTTGAGATTGTCTTGGAACATGAAAGAACATCCTCGGAATCCCCACTTCGAGCTCGTTCCCACACATATCTACAGTGGCAGTTCCCACCCCATCCACAGTAGGAGATGGCTATCACACAGTTGGACATTCCGCCAATTCCCAGGGGTGTGTGCGGCCGGCCGGGTCTCAGGGAGTAGGGGCTTTGATCTACTGTAATCCCTTTGATGTGGGGTGTTTCCCTTACAGTAGGGGCAATAAACTGCATCCGCAGGGCTAGGTGATGGCCTGGGATCGATTCGGACAATGGGGCGCAGAGGAAGGGGGTTATCAAGAGAGATGCATGACCATGTATGGGATGTCGGTCAGGCGTAGGATGTGGTTCCATGGCAGGGTCGCGCAGAAGGAGAGGGTTTATGGCCCGCATATGAGAGAGCGGGGGGTGGCCGGCGCGCGGGGGATGCTTGCAGCGCCAGGGGAACGCGCTGGCGATCGACAATGAGCGGGGGAGAGAGTGGGGTGCCTAAAATGGCGGCCGTGCGTTCGCTGTGCATGGCGCTGGGGAGAGGCAAGATGGCACAGATAATGTTCAGTTACAAGCTAAATTTCCACAACTCCACACAGGGACCAACAACCTGACCGTCAGTCATGCACCTTACTCTATGCAGGGACCACCAGCCTGGCCGTCAGTCACAAACCTCACTCCATACACACAAACCTACAGCCTGGCCGTCAGTCATGTACATCACTCCACACACTCAGCGATAGCCTGGCCATCAGTCACGCACCTCACTCCACACCGACAGCCTGGCCGTTAGTCACACACCTCACTCCACACACACACTCACCAACACCCTGGCCGTCAGTCACGCACCTCACTCCATACAGGGCCCCACAGCCTGGTTTCTTTTGGCTGTCAGTCATGCACACAACGTAATACAAGCCTTTGAGACTAGTGTGAAAACTATACGTGGCAAATCACCCCCCCTTCCTTTCTGGCTTTGGGCCCAACACACCCTTCATACCCCCCTTCCCCCATGGGCACATGGGCCCCAATGCAAGCAAGGAGACTGGATAAGCCACTCCCTGGTTTTATAGTAAAAAACAGACACTAACTGAGGGGAAGCTGCTCCTCATGTCACGGGGTCCAGGTGCCACTGCACCTGCTGCACTCTTACATAGCCCACTCCATGTTCAATTGAACCGAATCCCGGCTTCACTAAAAGCCCACGAGGCCGCCTTGTGCCCCTGTGACCTGCAAAGCTTGAAACAAGTGAAGGGGCGATAGAGAGTTTCACCGTTAGTTATAACTCTGAAAATGTGTAAATATAGAAGCAGTCGGTACCTACTTGAGTCTGCGAGGGGATTCCTAGAATAGTCAAGGGGTTGTAATGACAGATTATTCTAAGGACAGACAGCATAACAAAGGCCATCTGTGCCGATCTACAGAGAATAATATGTACTTTAGTGTCATTAATGAGGGAGAGGAGCGGCGTCTCATTCTCATTAATCATATAACAAGGAAAGACAGCCTAACAAAGGCCATGTATGCTGATCCATAAGGAATAATATGTACTTTATAGTCATTAATGAGGAAAGGGCATCTTATTCTAATAACCCATCGCAAGGAAAGCCAGCATAACAAAGGGCACGTATGCTGATCCTCAAAAGGGGCCCTTGTTTTACTGCTCTGTAGCCTCCCTCTTACAGGGTCTTCATCTCCTTGAGGAGGGGGCGTGCTCGCTGGGCTCTGGGACGCACAGCCCCGCGTGTTCTGCCCTCCAGGGGGTTCCGCGGCTTCTATCCGCACAGGTAGGCGCCTTCGGGGACAAACTTTCACTCAAAAGGCACGGAGCCCTTTAAATAAAGCACCTTTACCATTGTTTCCGCTTCTGAAGGTCGCAAATCCAGTCATTTTCCTCTTGTGCATCAACCTCTAATATTTTGTGGCCTGGGTCACCTCGGCTATGAAGGATGTGGAGTGATTGATTCAGCTTTGCGGCACTATAATTTTACCCCTTTACAGGCTCTTGACAGGTGCCTGGACCGTGGCTGCCTCTGCGCCTCTCTGTGGTGTGCATAAGGGTGCCTGGACCCCAGTGCAGGTGAGGGAAGAGAGTCACCCTGCCCCAGCCATGAGCGAGGGGGGGGTTAAGCATGGGCAGTGGGCCCCTCACAGCCTAGAACATGTGGGTGAGCGCTCAGAGGGCGCTCTTGAAGGGAGGCACTGAGAGTAGAACACAGCCCCCTCCACCCCCTCTAGTCCGCTGCACCCCTTGCTTCTGACCTGAACCCACAGACCACAACCCTTGAAGAAGCACCAACAGCCTCGGGAGCAGATCTGCGGACAATGGCGTAGCCTGACCTTTTGCCTATCCCCCCCAAGACATGTACACTGTGAAAGTCCTACATGAAGAGGGCAACCGAAGGGGCCCCTTCACATATCCTGCAGGGGGGCCCCCTCAAGTTTCGTTACGCCACTGAGCAGTCGTCTGACACTCCTCCCCTGCAGCTCTGCCCTGCCCCCTCACGCAGTGCCGCAGCAGGAGGACAACATTAAATGATGATAACATTCAGTTATTATCATTTTATTTTTTCCTTTCTTTTGCTGCTTTCTGGCAGTGGCGTGACACTCCTCCGCCTTAGCGGAGGAGCCGCTACTGCAGTTTCCTCCCTTTTCCATATAGAGTGCCACAATAAGAGAGGCGAAAATGTGATTCTGTGCTCTACATAAGTGATACCCAATTCAGTGCGACAGCTGCCATTAGCGCAGGTTTGCGGGACTGTCAATAGGTGTTTCAAAAAGGTGTTGTCCACTTGTTGAATCAACTTTACGTCTATTTTGCCCCAGATGCCTGCCCCATCGGATGCAATGGCCACACATTTGCTTGAATGTATCAAAGAAATCTCTTTCACTTGTTTTGAGCCCAACTTTTTACAAAAGTATGCAAGCCTATAATGGATTTTTCAAAAAGGGATTTACTATTAGATAGCATTGGACGCCATTTGTGTTTATCGTCAAACAGGATACCGAAGTAAGGAAGCTGCCACAGAAACTTTAGTTATTAATAAATTGAGCACATTTTTGGGCCGGTCTTGCCCCACAAATCATAGTGAATGTCTTACTCTCATTAGCTCGCAAATCAAGTTCCTTCATAAATACAATAAAATCATCGATTAAGCTTTGAAGCCCTCTCCCTGTTCTGGCCACTAAGACTGTATCATCTGTGTACAAAAGAATGCGGATGGGGCGGGCCCCAATATGAGGTGTGTCCTTTGCTTTCAACTCTAAAAAAAATGTCAACTATATTAATATACAGGGAGAATAAAAACGGGGGCAAGAACGCATCCTTGTCTTACTCCCCATTGAATACTAAAAGTGTCAGTGCATTCTCCGTCCTTACCATATCGGACACAGGCGGCAGCATCCTTATATAGTTGTCTGATAAAAGTGATTATGCCCTGCTCCACCCCTAGCTCATTCATAATGGACCATAATTTAGAGTGTGAAACGCAGTCAAAAACTGCTGTAAGGTTTATGAAGGACAGATATATCGTATCCTTCTGGGCAACTGTGTACTTGCCAATGACTAGACTCAGGTTTAGGCATTGCTCTGCAGTGCCCAGCCCTTTCTTAAAACCGTATTGGGTGTCGGTTAAAATGTCATTCTCAGCTGCTCAGTCCTTCAGCCTATGTAATAGAACATGACCCATAACTTTAACAGTAGAATCTAGGACGGATATGAGCCTGTAATTCTTCATTTGGGCTTTATCCCCTTTTTTTATAAATGGGTAAAATTACTGAACTGTTCCATGTCTCCAGGGGGTGGGGAAGGGGAGAAGGGGGAGGGGCACCTTTACTATTGAGTTAAACACATTATTCATTAAAGGCCAACAGATCCGACCTGTCAGTAAAAACATCTAGTGGGACCCCATCCGGGCCTGGGGCCTTCCCCTTCTTACTTTCAACCAGTGCCCTACATACCTCCGCAAACTCAGTGACCAGGTGGGGCTTAGTAGCTTCTGTAGGGACCCTTTCACCATCCTGTTCTTGATCCTCCAGGGAATACTGGGTGGTATAGATGTTAGAGAAGTAATCTACCCACTGTTTTTACGGAATATGAACTTCAGTAGAGCGCCCCAATGTATCGCTAAAATAGAGGGCAATAACCACCTGCCAAAAAGCAGCACTATTTTTGTGCACACTAGTTAATGCTGGGCATTCCATGCATACTCCTTTATCTGCTTTTTCCTAGCTGCCAAGGCTGATTTATAAAGTGCTTGTGCAATCCTAATTGACTCCACATCTCGTGGTCTAATATGTAGTGCAGTGTGAAGGGCCGTGTGGGCTTTGGTGCAGACACTGTCAAACCACCATCAAGTCTTACGTGGAGGGGTTTTCTAGAGCTTGTCAGTGACTGCCTAATATTAGCTGAAATTTTAATAAATGCTGACCTGACCTTGTTGGCCTCTGTATCGGTGTCAAAGCATGTAACTACTCCTACATGCTTTTGGAGGATAATAGACGTATAGAAATAATTTGTATCAACCATGGCCATTTTAAGGTAAAACCATTTTTGCGAGCCAGGACAGGTTTATGTCTGACTTTAGGCTGAGTTTTGGACAGAGCTCCAATCGCCACCTTTAGGGTTAGAGCCTCATGGTCGCCGCAACATATAAACTTAGATACAAAATCACTAACACAGTTACTCAAGATTTCTGAGACCAAAATAAAGTCAATAGTAGATGTACACTGATTGCTTAATGAAGTAGGAACTTGATTTGGGGATACTGAGCCCATATGATTGGTCATAATTAAATTATACTTGACTAACATATTGTTCAATGTATTCCTGTAGGCGTCATGTACAAAATGCATCAGTGTAGTTGGCAATTTACAGTGGTATGCATTCAAATATCCTACACAGAGTACTTGCAATGTCTTAGGGTGCTCAGTGAAAACCCCTTGAAGAGAATCGTCCAACTCAGCTACCAATGACTTATTTTAGAATCAAAACAATTATTATAAAAATTGACTATGATCATGTCCCACTCTCTCTGCAATTCAAACATAAGTATATGAAAAAATATGGAATCATTAAAAACTTAACCAGCTTCCCAGGTAAAGTATTTATAGTGTATGTTGCAAGCCCTCCCTTACCTCTTCCTCAACGAGAAGGCTGGGCTGGTGTGGAATACACCGAGTATCCATCAATATAGCCTCCCTCCAGAACCCATGTTTCTTGGAAACAGAAGATATGAAAGTTATCAATATATTCTCTCCAGTCAGCAATGTTCAACTTTTTCCATGACAAAAGCCCCAATACGTTTGCATCGCTCATAGCATAATGTGTTATATATGAATGTTGGTTAATCTAGATTAGCGGGCCAGGATCCATGTTCGCCCTGAGCAAGGAAGCCCATCAAGGTATTGATTAGTCTACCCTAGCTTTAGACTGGAAGACGGTTGTGTTGGACCTGGCCGTTTTTGCAGGATTATTCCCACATGTTTTTCCTTCCTCCACCTATTTTTCTGACCTTCTTCTTGTTGGCTTTAGCACCAAGGGCACTTTACCACTGCTAATCAATGCTAAAGTACATGTGCTCATTTTTCTAAACAAGGTATGATTGGCTTACACCTGTTTGGTATATTTGATTTACTTGTAAGTCCCTTGTAAAGTAGTATCCCACATACCCGGAGCCTGTAAAGTAAATGCTACTAGTGGGCCTGCAACACTGCTTGTTCCACCCACAGAAGTAGCCTTTCAAACCTGTCTCAGGCCTGTCACGGCAGGTCCTGTGCTTGAAATTTACTGCCACCTCAACTTGGCATTTAAAATTTCTTGCCAAGCCTTAAACTCCCCTTTTATTACACATAAGTCACTCCTAAAGTAGGCTCTATGTAGCCCTATGGGCAGGGTACTGTGTAACTAAAAGGTAGGACATGTGCCTTAATGTGTGGTATGTCCTGGTAGTGACAACTAGCCTGTTTCGCTTTTCACTATTATAAGGACTACTCCTCTCATGGGCTAGCAATGGAAATTCCCTTGTATACTTTTAAGTGGAAATTCCTGATCAGAAAGGTGTGGCATTGCCATGTTTGGTATGTTTGGAATAGTGGTGATAAATCCTACTTACTAATGTAGTTGGATTGTACATTACTATTTTGGAAATGCCACTTTTAGAAAGTGGGCATTTCTGTGTGCTTATGACTCTTGGTGCTTTGCAGCCTGACTCGAATACAGATCTGGGCTGGGTCACCGCTACACTTGGTGCATACTTTCCAGACAGCCCCAACGCAGGAAGGGTTGGGTGTGAGCGAGCAGCACTTCATGGTGCAGTAGCAAAGGGCTTCAGGCACCTACAGTGTGACCTGCTCTGAGTAGGGCTGGTGTGTGTTTTAGGGACCAGCGTATCCTTTTCCTGAGTTTCATTGCCGTGGTGGTGCATACGGAACCTACAATCTGCCTTTCAATGGAGACTGGTTGCCTTGGCAGCTGAACTCTGTCTGTGCTGCCTTGCCCCGCCCACAGTGAACTACAAAGGTTGCCAATACGGCTCCCGGCCCCCGGCTGCCGAGGCCGGCTGACCTTTCTGCAACTGTTAGGGTGGTAGTAAACCTGCTGTGTGGTCCCGGCTTCACAGAGGGGCTGCATTGTGTTTTGGCAACTGCACCACGAGATCGTGGGCAGCTGCCTTTGAATTCTGACCTTGGAGGACCAAATGAGATCTCTCCGCTTGGCTCTGCAGTTGTGCCTCCCCCTCCCGTTGTCTGCGGGACTACCTTGGGACACTTGTTCTTTGGTTTGCATGATGGGATAAAACCTCGACGTTGGCCCTTTCAGCGTGGCGTGGTAGAAACACTGTGGATTACCGTATCATGTGTAATAGGCAAGCAGGGGCTCCTGCGCCCCACTTATGATCTCTGATTACCATATAAAGTTTAGTAGGAGAGCAGGTGTGCTGCACCCTATGACCGTATGGTGATATTGTGTGATCCATGTGCCTAGGGGTGTCACGTGGCTGATAGGGCCTTTGTCGACATCGCTAAATTAGCATGGCCAGTGCCGCCATGATGCTGCTTTTGCACACATTACTACATAACTATATTTTGGCAAGACTTTATTTATGCCTTTCACATGAGAACAGTCTGCTGTGATCATTCTTTGCCATTTCCTGGAGTTTTGTCTGAGCACAGTGAGCAAGGTCGATAAACAAAGACCCTTCCTATTTTGTTCTGGTCAGGCCTTAGCACCTATACAAAACGTATCACGGCAGCTGCGGCTGAAGATGACTATTTTTGATATTATGGGGATGCAGGGTTTGGGGAACACACCTGAAGAGGGACCTTTCCAGGGAGAAGAGCAACACACAGCTTTGATGTAGAAACCTCATCTATGCTCTAAGGGATGAGGTTTGCTAACAAAAACCAGAGATCTTTTATTATATAATAATACATATTCTATCCAAGGGAAGGGAGCTTAGACATTATAGTTCTTTTTCTCCATTGTCTTTATACGAGGACATCATCCTTCATAATGTATGGACTAGCTACGATGCTAACTGTATTATTGTTATGCATTTTCCTGCTTGTTGTGGCACATATACTGCATGTTAGAGCAGGTTAGTCAAAATAAATATTTTAAACTATATTCTTGTCTCAGTCAGATCTTATTGTGGACAGGTGCGAGTGTGTGAGCGAAAAGGTGAGTCTTGTCACCACAATTCCTGAGAGATCAGGGAGTGTTGTGTTCTGAGTTGTCTAATCATTTGCTTCTCTGTATTTGGATAGGAGAGCGATTGAGACACTATAGCTAGTCGGTCTTGGGCTTCTGGGTACTAAGGCGGTAGGAAGGCATAGCTTCTATACACCGAGGTCCCATATTCCTGCGCATAGTTCTGTGTATATGCAGAATCCCTGCAACAGGGTGACATTTTGTTACTGGTGCTTTTTCATAATCTGACTTTCATTACATGCCCTAAGTATTCACGGATATCTGTTGTTTCTGCCTTCATTGTCCAAGATAACGATTATTATCTGAGTAATAGCATTGGATGCACAATTTTTATGAATCATGTCGTTTTGATCTAGTTTTCTGAAAAATATACTGTATATATTTTTATATAATCCTGTGTGGAGTCTCTTTTGTGGTGCATTGATTGTGTTTCTGTGTGTTGTGCAAAAGCTTTACACATTCCCTCTGATGATAAGCCTGTCTGCTCTGTGCCAAGCTACTAGAGGGTGAGCACAGGTTATCTTTGGTGTTTAACTGGCTTGCCCTGACTATAGTGGTGAGTTCTGCCTGGCTTAGTGTATACCCTAGCCAACCACAAGCCCATTTCTAGCAGCATTTTAGTTTGAATTAGTGACCTTTGTGTGTGTTTTTTATGTTTGATGAAGTAAGTGGTAAGGGCGCAATGTTTTTGTTTGAGGTATATTTTGGTTTCTTGTTTTATTGTAAATTTCTGTATGAGCCACACTGCATACACTGTGACCTTGAACAGAAGTGCCATCTTCCTCTGTTAGACAACTCAAAACACCTCAATTGGCTGCAGCATTTAAAATAACACGTAAAAGCATTTTTAGAAAACATTGATGCATAGATGGAGGTGGAACATTTCCAGCAACCTAGAGCCAGTGTGTGATCCTGAAAGCTGTAGTGAACAATCCATCCAGTACAGCCATAGCTGCTTGTCATTCTGCTGTAAGGTGAGTAAAAGATCATGAACCCGCAAAGGGCCTATGTACTGAGCCAGGCATAAACCCCAATGTCTCTCAGTTTTGTGCGTGAGAGGACCTCTGAAAACAGTTGTGTGTAAGCATGTTGTATGCACTGTACATTTTTTATAGGGAGTCTGACCATTCATAAATCTGGCACAAACCACAAGATTTTCTTGGAACTCTTGCCAAATGGCAAATATATAAATTGGATCCTATCGGGACCTTGAGATGTTAGGAAGCATGGGCTGCATGAATCACCTTCTGCTGTCCCTTCACTTGTTTGTTTTAGGGCAATAGGACTTTAAATATTTTTGTTCAGTTAATACCAGCCCTTCTTTTTTCGAATCAAATAATTTTGCAGCCCTGTTGTTATATGTGAACAGCCACAAGTCCTGTTACCAGTGCTTAATTTGAGTCCGAAGTTTCCGGTGCTCAGCACTGGCACTTAATTGCCAGAACATGCACTTATGATAGCTGCCACATAGTGCCGCTGATTGTGTAATTTAAAGATGGGCAGAAAAACAGTAGTTTGTCAATTCAATATACATTAAAACAACCAATACCTGACAACTAAGCCATAAGCGTTGGTGGTCTCGAACAGCCTGGATTATCACACTTGTAGCAGTGTGATAGTAGTTGTCTAAGTACAGTGGCAATGTGTGGTTCAAACTGCGGTGGCCTCCTGATGAGGGCCCGGCACTTTTTTTTTTTACAAACTAAGTACTGCATGTTATTTACTTTAAAAGGCCCCTGCTTCATTTGTGGTCGTACTGGTTCCCACAGTCAAAACCATGAAGGCTGATATGTTTCCCTCATTACCTTTTTTAGGTCTTGCCTACAGGCAATATTAAACCGATTGTGGACAATACCAACACTTCCATTGTACTTTGGCATCGCCCATTGCTTGTCATTGGTTGGCGTTTTTGACAATTTCATGTGCTTGGTTCCTATTCAATAGCTTCTTGTCCTCTTCTTATATTTGTCCCTCCCCTGGACATAGCTTTTTACCATCTTTTTAATTGTCTGACGTGTCTTTCACTGCTCACATTCAGGGAACTACTTTTTTCTTTCTCCTTTAGCATTCTATGGGAGTTTGTGGTTTACACTCTCTACCTTGTGTGCTGCGTCTCCCACAAATCGTTGCTCTTCCCTACGCATGTTGCTCCCTCCTCCCTGCCCGTATCTTGTCCATGGCTTCCTGAACTCCTCTAGCTTTTTTTTCTCATTTTGTTACCTTCTCCACACAGCCTCTAGCTTTTGTGCTGGACACCTGCCACCCTACTCCCTTTGGTCTCCTCTGCATTTCCCTCACCTGTTGCTCTGTTTCTCCCAAACCCCTCCCATCGCGACTCTTAAAAAAACCCAAAAAGACAACATTTTCAAAATCATTTTTGGAATGCCCTGCTGCTGCTGGGTTGCTTCTTTTTTTAGATAACACTTTTGCATATGTTATGCTTTTTTTATTTACCACTCCAAGATTGGCATCACCATCTTGAAACGGTAAGACAAAAATAGTGCCACTTTATGCTCTAGGTGCAAACATGCTTCATGATTCCAGGCCATATATACGTCATCATGCTGGCCTAACATATGCACGTGCATACCTGTTTGCACCTTGTTTTTTTGTTTTTTTTGCATATGCTGTGCACCATCGGAAATAATGATTGCCAAACCAATTGATATACTGCAGACGAGACCTATTGGCTTTACCATAGCTTGTTTAATATATGTGGCCTTTTCCTTGTGGAGGCTTTGATGGTAAATAGCTTCCGGGGTCACTGACGATCAGCTGTTGCGTGAGTGTAATGCCATGAGCTCGCCTTTACCAGCCCTGCCACTCTGGGCCATCCATGCTCATCCTTTCCCTAGTCCACATCTCTCCTGCTGTGCACCATGCGGCATGCTGGGAACTGGACAGCTGACTGTGGTGAATGGCTGTGTTAGAGGAGCCAGTCCTTCACTTCCTCTCTCAGACGTCATCCAGGTGACTGCACTCCAGCAGTATGAGGGTGGGAGCAAATGTCTTTTAAGCTTATCACCAACATTTGGAGGATAATTCCCATGCATAGATTGTATGCATATGTAGAGTAATTCAGGCTATTAGTTTAAATGAAAATATGCCGATCCGAGATACGCCATTCATTATTGGCCTCGCAATAGGACTCCAGCTCACTCACCCGAGGCGCCATCCATCTTGAAAAAAAACATATAAGAAGGGAAGGGTTCTCGCTCCCCTTTTCCAGAGTTTCTTCTATAATGGCTGGATTGGTGGAGTTCCTGATGGTGAGTACTGTATTCCTTGCGCCTGTCCTTCCTGCTAAGCAATGTCAGGCATCCCTGATGGCAATGGAGCTTACTGAAGCCACTATGAAGGCCGTGCTACAGAAATGGCAGCCCTCTATCTCTTTTCCAAAGACTGAGTGTTTGGCAGAGGAGCCTCTCCCAGGCCCTGGGGCGTGAGATAGGACTGTGGAGATTATTTCTGATTTATCTGGAAAGCGAATACATGGAGAGTTACTGGCTACACTATTTGGCCACATGCAGATCAATGTAGTGTTGGATAACTCTTTTAGCGGATACCAGACGGTTCCTCTTTCTGGTTTGCCTCTTCTGTCCACCATTCATTACCTCCTCGTCCGTCTTCCTACCCCGTTCCTTAACAATGAGCAGCTCGTCTGCTCCGCAGATACCTTATATCTAGCAAAATTTAAACACTACCCCCAATATGGTGCCACCTATCCGGTATGCATAAAGGGGGAAGTGCGTCACCAAAAGAACCTGTTTTATTTTTCTTTGTGTGCAGAGGTTTGGACACGCCTCTACGTCTTAGGGTCTTGGGGACGCAGCAGCAAGAATACATGTTTAAGTCTCACTTAAAATGACAGTACTCATCATAGCTGATAACAGTTACAATGCATTGCAATAAAAGCCCCTAAAAGGCATCACAGTTATAATCACAGAATTAAGCATATGCAGCCAAACACCCTAACAGGAATGTCCAGCAACATAACCCTACTTTGCTTATGACTTCACATTACACATATGACTTACAGTCCCTCAAAAGAAATAACATTAGGTGAATGCACTTGTGCAATTGCATCTCTACACCGTGGTGCAGTCCCTAACGCACCCCCAGCTGAAGAACAAAAGTTCCAGCCACAAGATGCTATTGACACCTGGTTGAGCCCTTGAGGGGTTGTTTCTTTAAAGTCCCCTAGAGACTTAGGCAGGGACTTCTCCTCTTCATGCTCGGGGAGACTGCGTAGCTCCCCCTGCACCTTTGCATCCCCTTAGTGGTGACCCCGTCCTCCTGGGGCCACCACACACAGAGAACAGACTGCTTCTCCTTGCAGGCCGGTCCGGGGCCTGTAAGGCGTTATGGGGCGATTTGCTCATGCCCTCGCATAACATAGCAGCGGCCCCCACGCTGCTCTGGGAGAACTACGCTTCCCACGTTGATGGCCTCCTGCCGCATCTGGGGGTCCAGTCCCACGTAAGCTTCTAGCAGCTCCGGGAGCCCAACCCCGGCAGCTCCTGCCAGATCCCCACTTGGCCCGCACCCTCGTGCCAGATCCCCGACTTGGCTTCTTGTGGGGCAGCCCCTGGGACCTGACCCACCCCAGGGGTACATCTGAGACCGGCGGCTGAGCCCCTGGCGCCTTCATCGTCGGTCCTCTTCAGAGGTCAATGGTTGCCTACCTTCTGGGGGTCGTATCTCAGCCCCCAGGCGGCCAATCTTCACCATTGGGCCTCTTTTTGCTCTGGATGAACAGCTCTACCCTTCTGGAGCACTTTCCTTCACCCTCCTGGCCTCCAAGAGGGTGAACTCAGCAGGGAGCTGGCTTCACTGGTTCCCTGCACCAGACTCTACTCCTGGGCCTCTCTTCTCCTTGCGCAGAGGCCCAGGCTCTGGCGCACTGGTCCTGGACTCCCCATTTGGCGCAATTCAGGGTCCTGGGACAGTCAGGGGGTTCTTCCTTCCAACTGCCCATGGCGCCAGGCTCCAGCACCAGTCTTTCTCAGCGGACTCACCCCAGAGAATTTGGAGGGGGCTGGCAGGAAGGCTCTGCTGTCCTATCCTGCAGCGACACATCACCTCTCTGCCCCTGCTCCCTCCTTCCTGCACAGGCCTCTGGGATAGTTCAAATGGCGTTGTCCATGGGTCTCATGCCACATGGTCTCTGAAAAGCCCCTTTCCCCCTTGCTGCCTTCCCTCCAGAGCAGCTTGGTGCCTGGCACCAGGTGACAGCTGCTGATGGATAACTTGCAGCTCCACCCACCTTCTCTTCCTCTTGGAGAGGAGACCACCACCCTTGGAATGCTTGCAGTGAAGGGCTAGGCCTCTGATGCTACAGTTTGGGGAGGAAGGTCATTATACCAGCCTGGCAGCGTCACACCCCGCCAGGCTCTGGTTAGGAGCTGACTCACAGGAATAGGACATTTCTGGATGACCCATAAGCAGTACAGATATGGCTTTGGACTCAGCAGAATACTTCCTCTCACACAACTTAAAGTGTACGTTGGTACAGGTCTGGGATTTGTAGGCTCTGGGGAAGTGAAACTACCCCATGTGGTCCCCATCTTCATAGGAGAATAATGGAGCGTTCCTTCAGTGAAAACAGTAAAGCACACTGACTTTCCCTCACATGTGTCTTCCCATAGTACAAAGCCTATTCCATGTCACCACCCAACTTTGCATAATTCCTGCCACACCATTCTATCTGTGCCTGCTCCTGGGCTGCGCACACCAGGAATCTCCCCCGCGCAGCCCCATCACATGTGCACACGCATGTACACACATGTCTGCATGTACCCAGCCTGGTGCCCCTTACTCCGGCTGCAAGTAGAAAGGAAAAACTAACACCTAGGGATTAATAATATAGCTATGTTACGGTGACGAGAAAAATCTATTATCTCCTCCCTTGAGTTATTCTATCCTCAAATGTAAACTATGTTATCTTTATTCTTCATAGTCATACATAGAAAATCCGACCCAACAATGAATATATCTTTCCTTAGATCTGCATCTAAGTGTGTTTATTGTTTTGTATTTCACCAAACATATATAAGAAGCTTAATCTTTTAGACATATATACAAAAACATTTATAATATTTACATTCTTTTCTTGCAAAAAAATCAATACACATATACATCTATATGACCCTATATTTGAATCAGGATGCTTAAAGGATTAATCTGTTCCAGCATTCCTTTCTAGTGAAGATCAAACCTAATCGAGCATTTTAGAGATCTTTTTTCATTCTGATCTCTACTTTCTTAAAAGTGCTCAGCTAGACATGAATCCAAACAAAATTTAGACATTTAACTGGATGTCTTCCAATTTGTTGTCGACGCGTTTCAGCCCAATAAACTCTTAAGGCCTCATCAGGACTAGGGTACAAGTATATTTGATTTCTTCAAATTTCACTAATAGAATCCGTGCTGTCAAGGTGTCTAGAAAAAATATATTCGTAAAGAACTTCTCCAAGCCTTCATTCAATGTTGATTTATAACTTTTGAAAAGGACCTCAATTGTACGCCCGTGATAGCCTTAATTCCTATCACGAGAACCACAAGGGACAATGGAAGACCGCAACGCCGCCTCTTAATATACCAATTCTCCTCGTCAAAACTCCTCGTCAAACTTCCTCGCGTTTCCAGCATCAGGCATCTAGACACCTCGACAGCACGGATTCTATTAGTGAAATTTGAAGAAATCAAATATACTTGTACCCTAGTCCTGATGAGGCCTTAAGAGTTTATTGGGCTGAAACGCGTCGACAACAAATTGGAAGACATCCAGTTAAATGTCTAAATTTTGTTTGGATTCATGTCTAGCTGAGCACTTTTAAGAAAGTAGAGATCAGAATGAAAAAAGATCTCTAAAATGCTCGATTAGGTTTGATCTTCACTAAAAAGGAATGCTGGAACAGATTAATCCTTTAAGCATCCTGATTCAAATATAGGGTCATATAGATGTATATGTGTATTGATTTTTTTGCAAGAAAAGAATGTAAATATTATAAATGTTTTTGTATATATGTCTAAAAGATTAAGCTTCTTATATATGTTTGGTGAAATACAAAACAATAAACACACTTAGATGCAGATCTAAGGAAAGATATATTCATTGTTGGGTCGGATTTTCTATGTATGACTATGAAGAATAAAGATAACATAGTTTACATTTGAGGATAGAATAACTCAAGGGAGGAGATAATAGATTTTTCTCGTCACCGTAACATAGCTATATTATTAATCCCCAGGTGTTAGTTTTTCCTTTCTACTTGTTTAAGTACCCAGATACCAAAGGGTTATTATGGGTTCCCCCCTTTTTTTCTAAAAACCCTTACTCCGGCTGCAGCGCAGCGGCCTACTCTCACTAGTCGGACACCAGTAAAATCCACATGCAGTCTCTTTTATCATGAGTTTACTGTGGGTGAGTCCCAACTTATGAGGCTCTCCTACAGTAAAAGCTTAACAATTAAATGTTCAAAAAGTGAAAAATGTGGGCAGCTGAGCTGGTCAGAACCACCTTCTAACAGTCATATTTTGATGCGGACTTGGAAGGGAGAGTCCTCTCAGAAGTCTGTCCTACTCAAATTGCCTTTTGAGGGTTCCAAAGTGTTTGGGTCTCAGCTAGAGCACTTGGTCAAGTAGTCGGCTGAGAATCGAAAGCTTGTGGCTCCCGTTTGACCTCCTTCTTGGGGTCGTGGGTTTGGTTATTGTCACGCTTTTGCCTTTCCTTTATCCTGGGGTGCTTAGCAGCCCTTTCGTGGCAGGGGTCATGTCCGGGGGTCCCAGTCCAGTGGTTCTGCCTCCACTCCTTTTCCAAAGCAGTGACTATCGACCTTTTCCAGTTGGGGGTTGCCTTCGCTTCTTTTGTGGTCGCTGGCTGAGTCTTTCTGATGCCTGGGATTTTCAGACAGTGACCTCCAGTTACTAGATCGAGATTTCATCTCCGCGTGCTTTAGTGTTCTGGGAGACTTCTCTGCTGAGTCATCTTCTGAAGTGGGCGGCTTTTCTGAAGCAATGCGGCTTCTCTTGGAGAAGGCTGCAATAGTGGAGGTTCCACCCCTAGAAAGGGAGCTGGGTTCTTATTCTATCCTCTTTCTGGTCTTAAAGAAGGATACAATGGACTTGCGCCCTGTGTTGGATCTGAAGGGGATGAATCTCTGCATTCCTCATCGTCCTTTCAAGATGGTGAATTTGCAGTCTATCCTTTAACTGGTGCACCAGGGGTGATTCCGTGCCTCCCTCGAACTCATAGAAGGCTACCTGTATGTTCCCATCCATCCAGTGGATCAGAGGTTTCTGCGCTTTGAGGTGGGCGCCCAGTACTTTCAGTTCCAGGTGCTTCCTTTCTGCCTTTTATCTGCGCCAAGGGTTTTTACGAAGCTCTTGGCCCCATGGTGGGTATTCTCAATTACCGGGGCATTTAGGTTTTTCGTTACCTTGATGATTGTTTGATTGCTTTTCCCTTTTTCTCTCAGTCACAGGAGGATGTGGCTCAGGTCTGTCATCTTCTGGAGTCTTATGGGTTCCTCATCATCCACAGAAATTCCTCCCTTCAGCCCTCACAGACTCTGAAGTTCCTTGGGGCTCTCTTCTGGATGGATCTGGGGATGCTGTTCCTGTCCCAGAAACAACAATTGACTCTGTTCAGACTGGGTGCTGTCTCAGTCTCAGGTGTCTGCCTGGCTCTAGTTGTGGAGCAAAGGTGAGATGGCCTCCACCCTGCATCTCCTCCCTTGGGCCCGTCTGCATTTCTATCCCCTCCGGCATCAAATTCTGTGCCACTGTTATCCTGCCTCTCAGGCCTAAGACACCCTTATTCCTGTGTCTCCGGAGATTCGGGCTTCCCTTCAGTGGTGGTTGTCCCCTCAGAATCTCTCCAGGGGTTTTGATCTTCTTCCTCCTCCTACCATGGTGGTGTTAGCCCGATGCCAGTGCCACAGGGTGCGGTGCGGTTCTTAGGGTTTCCAAAGCCCAGGGCAGATGGCCCCGTGTCGAGGTTCTCCAGTCATCAAACTGGCGGGAGAAGAAGGCTGTTTGGTTGGCCCTTCTTTGGTTTTCTCCCCTCTTTGTTTGTGTTCAGATCGACAACCAGGTTGTTTGTGCTTATGTTAATTGGCAAGGGGTAATGCGCCGGTCTCTGTTTCTCCTTTCCAGGAGGATCGGTCTGTCAGCCGAGAGAAATCTCCATTCTCTGTCAGCAGTCTATCTTCGGGGGAGGGAGAATGGGCCTGCAGACTCTTTGAGCTGGGTGTTACCATCCTCTGTGACCATATGTCTGTCCCCACTTCTGTTCCAGCAGATTCTCTCCTGGTTCGAGCGTCCTTGGCTGGATCTCTTTGGCTCAGAAGACACAATCCTTCTTACACATTTTTGCAGCCTGGTTCCATCTCAGCAGGCCTGGGTGATCAATACTTCTCTGTTCAGTGGTCCCAAGGGCACCTGTTGGCCTTCCCGCCCTTTTCCTTGATTCCCCGGATCCTCAGGAAGGTTTGTGTGGATCGGGCAGAGGTTCTTCTTGTTGTGCTGGAGTGGTCTAAGCAGCCTTGGTTTCCCATTCTTTTGGATTTGTCAGTGTGCCCCATTGGCAGTTTCCCCTGTATCCCACTCCGCTGCCTGCTCCTCCTCTCAGCGCGTTCTCTTTGCTTCGCCCCGGCTGGGGGTTTGGCACTTGAGAGGTTAGGTTTGATGAATCAGGGTTGTTCTCTTGAAGTGGTTTAGCGCATCCAATTGTCTCGCAGGCCGTCGACCATGAGGTCTTATGGTCATCATTGGAAGAACTTTGACTCCTGGTGTCTTGGAAAGGGTCTGTCTTATTCCTCATGTGATCCTGTCCGGGCAATTGACTTTTTGGGTGATGGGTTTGTCATCGATCTGGCTGTCTCCACTCTCTGGGCTCAGTGGGCTGCCATTCTTGCCTTCAGGGGTTCGGTTATGGTGTCTGTCTCTCTCTTGGTGGTTCGCCTTTTGATTAGTGTTTGCTTCAGCATCATGTTTTATGCTCTCCTGTTCCGGTCTGGGATCTTCAATTGGTCCTGCAGGCGCTGACTGGTCCCCCTTTTGAACCCTTGCATTCTGTTGATCTTAAGTTTCTTTTGGCCAAGGTTCTTTTTTTGGTGGCCATTTCCTCTGGGCGGCGGGTTGGTGATCTTGGGGCTTTGCTGGCTTCTCACCCTTTCCCGCGGTTTTGCTCTGACAAGGTGATTATGTGTCCCAGTCAGTTTTTCCTGCCCAAGGTTTTGTCTTCTTTCCGCTATTAGGGGGACATTGTCCTTCCTGTTTTTTTCCTGACCCATCTTCTCCCGAGGAGGAGATTCTGCATTCTTTGGATGTGTTGAGGGCTCTCCGCATCTAACGGGATAGGACCTGTGCTTTTCGGAAGGTGGATTCCTTATTTGTTATGTTCGGTCTCTCGGGAAGGGTCTCAGGCCTTCCTTGTCCTTTTTAGGTCTCGCCTGACATTGGAGCGCGCATGCGCTCCTCGCCTGCGAGAGATATTTTATATAAAACATTTCTAAAAGGGATTCTAAGCCCCGCCCCTCATTTCCATTGGGTAGCGTCAGCGTTTATGGTAAACGCTGGCTTCCCATTGGAAAGTAGGGTTTTTGGTTGCCGCCCTGTCCGTTTTTTGGACGGCCCCTCCGGACACCATTGCCTGCTTCACGGCTGTCGTAAAGACTTTTCTTATCTGCTTTGTTTATTTAACAAGCAGATAAGAGAAGTCTTCACGACAGCTGTGAAGCAGGCATGGAGTGCAGAGGGGCACGGGGTAACAGGGAGGACAGGGGGATCCCGGCAGACTCTGTGGGCCCGATTCACAGAATTAACTTAAGACAAAATCCTAAATTTACTACTTTTGGTATTCAAAGAATGCACTTACTACTTTTGGTATTCACAGAATGGATTTACGACTACTAACTTTACGTCCGCACTCGGGCTGGAAATTCCGGCCCGGAGGCGGAGCTTCCGGCCCGGAGGCAGATCTCACGGCCCAGGGGCGGAGCTTCCGGCCCGGAGGTGGGGTATTCCGGCCCGGAGGTGGGGATTTTTACCTGTTTTATCATGCATGTCTTGTGAAGCTTTTATGACTTGATCAGTTGAAATAAAGCTTAATAATAATTACATATAGGATGCATCAATCCATATTCTAGTGGATCTGCATCATTACAAGTTACTTTTGCTCTTCCTACAGGACATTTTCAATTCCAAATCCTACTCCTTGGTAGTGGCTGACTCACAGGGTGTTCACAATGATGCTGACTCCTCTGAAGGGCCTCCTCTACTTTTGAAGGATCTGGTACATCCATACCTTGACAATCGCTTTGTGCATTCTTCATCTCTTCACTTGGCTCAGGCACACACAACTCTGATTTGTTCAGTGCGGGGTCCTTCAGCTGGATTCTGAACATGATCACATCTCATTGACCCCTTGACAAAGGAGGGAATTCGTTAGTGCCCTGTTCGATATCTCTGTGGGTCATTCTTTCTCACTCCTGCAGCTAGACTGAATTTTTATCTAAAGGCTACAACTTGGAAAGTAGCTGTCGTTGGTCTGTGGTGTGTTACCAAGGGAGTATGGTGTATATGTATGCATAGTGGCTTGGACCAGGCTTCATCAGAAACCCCTTGTTCAGGGTGTTTTGATTCACTAGGAGCCGAATTACTTGGATTAAAACTTTCTCATTCTTGTCTTGGATTTTTTAAGGGTGTCTTTCAGAGGCTTCTGCTAAAAAATCTGTTGGAGTCAGGGAGGTATAGGTTGAACTTCTTCCTCCAGTACCACTAGTCTTGACAACACATGCTTGAGGTGGTTATTGAGCACTTTGCTGGCTGGGCTCACTCTGATACTACTTTTCAAGTACCCATTAGTTTTTTACTGTGCAATGCAGAAAATTTCTCAATTCCGATCTGCTTAGTTAATATAGCCTTATAGCCCACTGTAGCGGGCTATACCGGCTATTAAAGGCCCGCTCCAGCGTTAAAGGCCCAAGCCGAAGGCGAAGGCCTTTAACAAGGGAGTGGGACTATAATAGCAGGTATAGCCCAGCTACAAAGGGCTATAAGGCTATTCGAACATTCTGCCACTAGAGGGCAGAATGTCCAAACAAATTAAACAAAGGCCTCCCATAGCCCGAGGGGATTTCAATCCCCTCGGGCTCCGAAAGGCGTTTGTTTAAACAACATTGTAATGTTGCTCTGTGGGCCTTTACTGGCCAGTAGAAGCACAGAGCACTCCATTGTCTGCAATGGAGTGCTCCACATTCCAATGTTCTAATTCTTCTTATTTCCTTTTGTACTCAGGTGTCCCCTATCTTTAGGTCCCGATGAGACCGCCCATTGCCTACAGAGTCGATATACCTTTGACTAATTTAATAAACAAACCATTTACAGCCTCTGTAATATGAATTGTAGGCTGTGGCTCAAAATTGTGTATCATACAATGGTCGCTTAGCTGTATGAAGAAACCTTGCTGTATGCCATCATTTGTCACCTATTGTTTGTTTGTTGGTTCTATCTTCACCTGGAACACTGAGCACATTTTACCTGCTTTTTTCTTATTTTTCAAATATACTATAACAATATTTGGTCTCGTAATTGCAGTCTGTATGAATGTCTTCTCCTTCAGCATCTTTTTGCCAACATTAATTGCCATTATCAAGGAATTTTGTTACTATCCAAATGAGCCACTGTCTTTTCTACATACACTAAATCCCCTGGATCCTTGTGGGTAGGGTCGACCTTGTTCCCTGAACACGCTGCTTGAGGAGCCACACTGGGCTCCTGGGGGCACCAGGTCTCCTTCCCTGGCTCCTTTTGGCTTGTTCTTGGCTGTGATGGTTGGAGGCTCCTCTACATTTGTTAGAGGTTTCATGACTCTTGAAATCAGAGAATGCTAAGGCCAACACCAATCATTTTGCTTTCATCCTTGATGAACTTCTCTCTCTGACCTGAGGCTTTGAAGGACATGAGACAATGGGGGGGTTCCATGGATGGACATGCTTACCTTTCACCAGGTCACTGCTAATGATGTTTTGCTCAAGGGTGAAAGCAAGGACTCAAAGGGAGGACATTTTACCATAGATTTGACCAAGGGCTCATTTGCAGTATCTTATATGGGCCGATGCAGTCAGGCATTAAGTACCTGGACTTCTTTAATTTTAAAGTGAGCGTGCCAACACTTCAAAGCGGGGTGCAGTGCTTTTAATGGGAGAAAACCTCAACTTCCCAGTAGCTAACATGTACTCTAAAAATGTGAATAGCTGCACTTTTACATGTCCATGTGAAACACTGATAATATTCCTTCTCTCTTTCCCTTCTCTTTCCCGGAGTAGTCCCCAGGATCTGGGGCATGGGTAGTCTGGGTTTCTGATGGCGTGCTGTTGGCCTGGCCGGTCTTGGTTTCCTCCCCTTCTGATTATGACTGCGTGACCATAATTGTGGATTTCTTTATGCTCTTCCACTCTTTGGTGGCTGGTGTGTCCACTATTGTCTTTGTAGTTGGAGGCTGCCGGGCTGGTGGCTGAACTTATTGGGTTCCTGCATTTGGGAATGTCTTAGGACGTTGCTTGGACCATATAGGTATCTAGACATCCCACTACAATAGGAAGCATTGTAGGGCTTATTGTTCTGTGTGTGAGACTGGTGGGTTTGAGCCTGGTCGTGCTCCTTCCTATTTGATTAACCCTTCCTATTCGATTTACCAGTCTCACCATGGTTCGAGGAACCCTGGTGAGACTGGTATCAATCAAGGTGTGCAATGCTCATTTTCTCTGGGATGTTCAGCCTAGCTACTCTAGGATTTGTCTTTGCCACTTTCCTCCAAGGGTTGATGGGTTCTCCGTTTGAGCCTTTTGAAGGCAGCTTTTCTACTAACCATTACCTGTCTAGGTGTCTAGGAGGTTAAGGGTTCTGCCCCATACAGAACCCTATTTCAGATTCCTTCTGAAGGGGTTATTTTTGCATTCCACTCCTATCTTCAGCCAGAGGTATTGCCCCATTCCACCTTTCTCAGGACATTGTTCTCCCCATTATGAATCTTGATGCTTCTGGTCTGCGTAAGGTGGATTTACAATCTTTCTCTAGATGTAGGAAGGGCAGTGCGACCGAGGAGATCAAAAGATGGGCAATCTGTTTGCAGTGGGCAAGGCCAAATTGTAAGTAAACTTTCTGTTTTTATCCCCAGGTGCTGAATTAATCTGACCATTACTATACCTTGCACAAGTATGTGTGGCTCCCTTCCAATTTCTGCGCAGAGGAGGATGACTGCCAAAAATGTAAACATATGATCATGTCCAATACGGGCAAGCCTGCAACTTGGTTTCCCCCAAATACTTTTGTATCAGACTATCACTTGGGGGTGTCTTTTTTGGAGCGGCTGTGCTTAATGTGACTTCCTCTCTGTTTTTAGGTCTCGGCCTGGCGAAAGCAGCGCATGCGCTGCTCTGCCATGCAGAGGTCTTTTGGAAGCGATACGATTCCAGCATGCACGTGGGGAGACAAACGAGACAGAAGATGTGCACGCGAAGATTGGCCCATTTACTCGCATTGTGAGAAGGACGCACTATATTTCGCCGCCAGTAAAGGCAGTCCCCGCGTGCACATCTTCTGTCCGTCCCATGACGGGCCGCACTGCTTCTCGTCCTCTTCTTCTGGGCCCAGCTGCGAGGAGTTTAGGAGATTGTTCTCTTTCTTCCACTTCATGCACCAGTTCTGGAACTAGATCTTGATCTGCCGCTCGGACAGGCACACAGGGCGTGGGTAATCTCGATGCGCCGCCGCCAGGTCAGGTAGTGGTTGAAGTGGAACTCCTTCTCCAGCTCCAGGGTCTGGTAGCGGGTGTAGGTCTTGTGGCCCCGCCTTCCACTGGGCCCGAAAGCCGAACCTGGGGGGATGTTCGGAAGAATGCTTGAGCGGGTCGACTGCTATGGCAGGAGTTCGCATATCTCGCTCCCGAGTGGAAGCGATTTTTTGTATGGCGAGTGTTGTGTGTGAAGATTACGTTTTTGTTAAGCTGTTGCACCTCAGCCCCTACACAAGTAATGTAACCCCACAGTAATTCATGTTGTCTGGTCCCAGATAGGTCAGTTTAAGAAGTGACATTTATTATTCTCTGAATTAGTGTTTTATTAATCTCGGGTCCACCCGACCTCTGCCCATCATTCACGTTAGGGTCCATCGTGTCTGGAGTCTTGAGAAGTGGTTTATGCTGTATATTATATGCAGCGTGTGCAATTCAATGTCTGTGGCCACAAGAATGTGACTGTTAGATGTCCTCCACACCTTCACAATGACCCCTTCCAACAGCCCTCCTCTCGAACTCCGGAACGTGTACCCGCCCCAGCCACTACGATCTTGGAAGCGGTTTATGTGTCTTTATGGAGCCACAATCACACGGGGTGCCAGTGTGGAGGGCGGCCCAGGGACTGCAAGTTGTGTAGCTATCCTAGGTGTCTCCCTTACCCTATAGATCGAGCAGTGGTGGAAGCGGTTTATGTGTCTTTATGGAGCCACGATCACACGGGGTGCCAGTGGGGCGGGCGGCCCGGTGACTGAAAGTTATGTAGCTATCCTAGGTGTCTCCCTTACCCTATAGATCGATCAGTGGTGGAAGCGGTTTATGTGTCTTTATCGAGCCAGGCTCACAAGGGGTGCTAGTGTGACGGCCTGCCCGGGGACTGCAAGTTATGTAGCTATCCTAGGTGTCTCTCATACCCTACGAACGATCTAGTTCAGAGGTTAAAGTGGTTTATGTGCCTTTTTTGAGCCAGGCTCACACGGGTTGCCAGTGTGACGGGTTGCCCAGGGACTGCAAGCTTCCTTACACTATGGATCGCTCAGTGCTGAAAGCGGTTTATTGTGTATGTGATGAAGATGCTTTGACAGGTTGTGCACTGCAAAAATAGGGGACCCCCTCTATGAATTATACTTTTCAGGCTAGGGAGAAGAGGGGAAAAAAATCTACAAACAACTTACTATGCTCCCTCGTAGCCTATCTATTCTTTACATCAAAACTTGATTCTTCTATGATTATTTAATACATTTGCTCACAACAGTGACACTGAACATTGTATTTTTCATGATTTTTATTATTTTTTTCATAATTTTTATTATTTCATTGTCTTATATATTTCAAAACATTTCAACTTATTTGTATATGTTTTTTTCTTCATTCAAAATGACAAAAGTAATAATAACATTTCATACAAAAGACAAAAAATGACACAATCAATGAATATAATATTATATAAACAATTCTATTCCGTAGACAAGAACCCCTGAATTGACTTCAATAAATACAATCATACCACAACCATTCAAACACATCCATACTTTCACAAAATATTCATACAATCAGCATCTATACAAGGTAGAGGTTATGTGTAACAAAAAAACCTTCGCGACCAAATAGATTTTTATGTTCAGAGCACAAGGCTCAGCACAGGGTCAACACGCGTTTCGGTGGTGTAAAAGGAGTGATTAGACCACCTTCATCAGGACCTTTCCAGATAACCACATCAATATCACAGCAATCAGGGGACAAACACAAGGAATGTGAAGGATATAAAATTTCTCAGCCAATAACTCTTCATGTAGGATATTCCTAAGTATCTTTCCTTATATACAACAATAACTTCCTCTGTATCAAGGAAGATTTCTTTGCTCAGAATAAACTGTTTCTATATCTTAATCCTGTGATCCAATGTGCTAAAGGGTCATATCTATCCTATAAGTTATTCAGAAGGCAAAACTCTGGACACTCTTCTATGTTCTTATACATCAATCCTTTTATCCACAAAAAAGTTCTAGCTTTACCCGGACGATTTATACGTTCCACTGTTCTATGGACTATGGATCTCTCCCCCCAGCGGACCACAGGTATCCAACAGATGTATGTTCATGTACCAGAGTTTTGCCTTCTGAATAACTTATAGGATACATATGACCCTATTTATCTAGCTGCTGTCTCTGTCTGTCTGTCCATCTATCTGTCTATCTATCTATCTATCTATCTATCTATCTATCTATCTATCTATCTATCTATCTATCTATCTATCTATCTATCTATCTATCTATCTATCTATCTATCTATCTATCTATCTATCTACGCATTGTATCTATAACTTAACACGTGTACCTTGCAGCCCACAAGCCTCATTGATTCTCTACAGAATAGGTCTGTCATAACCACAGCATCTGTCTGTGTGCATTGAAAAATCATCGTTTGTACTCTAAATATCTCATTAACAATGTATTTGTTCTGCATATGTTGTGAACACATATGTACAGTGACATCATGGATACAGTTATATGTACATCAATGCTATCTACGTATAGTTAGCACGGACACATAGATGTATACATATATGTAGGGCACATGCTTGTTTTAAATTATCCCATGCTTCTGATTTAAGCTGTCTCAGTCTGAGTTCTCGTGCTCGTCTGTAGAGGTTCCTCAGTTCATAGATCTGCTCCTTATCTCTAGGTAGAATTTTAAGGGCCTTGCGCAAATTAGTCAAGGCTACAGAATAGTCATGATCAAACCATCTATGTATGACTCATAGAGCACTACACTTCAACACCCCACTCTACTTGACTAACAAGCTTGAGCTATCTGGTGGCTCCAGGTCCACAAGGAGCTCAGGCACTTTGCTGCTCAAGCCTGAGAAATTTAATAAGCTTAAAACCTACAATCGACCCGAGAATCTGAAACTCCCTTTCAGTGGAAACTAACTAACCTTGCCTTAAAAAAGGAAGTCAAATCTCTACTACTGAACAAACTCCTCTAACGAACAATGCACTGATCTTGATGCTATGCTCCTACTGCCTATAAATGACTGTTTTTTATCTGATTTGCTCTTGATGTATATTGCCCTACTTGTCTCTCTCACCCATCCTACTCCCTTTGCCCATCACAATCCCATCCTGCCCCTGCTATATATTGTACCACTGTTCTTTGTTCTTCGCACCTGCCTGTTTTCCTTTTGTCTACCTAAACCTATGAAAAGCACTCTGATACCCACCTGGGTCATGTTCGCGCTATACAAAACTTTTTAATAAATAAATAAAATAAATGCCATGAATATAGGTACACACACAGTGCATTCTTCGCTTTATCTACGTACACATGATATATATATACATGTACTAGATATGTACACGCAGGTTCGGGTGTAATTAATTGTGCACTTGTATATACTCTGCATACCTGTAGAGAAACCACGTGTATTCCGGGTGTATATTTATCATGAGGCTCCGTGTAAGCCAACAACAAGGATGTTGTACATTGCTTTTGTATATATATGTATTTGCATATTTGCATTCCTGCGTGCTTGAGGTATGCTGTGCATTAGCTCAGAATACATTCATCTCTCCTTGTTTGAACTGTTTAAACGTGCCTGCTATGCTATATGCGTATTTAACTCCGTAATACAATGTCTACGTACGTGACATACATGTGTATTTCCCGCATGTGTGGGGGGTGCCGGGCGTGTAGGCGTCCGTAGAATACTGCTATGATACGATTTAATTTTTAAATGTGGATGTCTAACGCGTTTCCATACGTACACGTTCGTGGTATTTGGACCGTGATTTACAAGTTGTGTGGATATCTAGGTGTGTACATACCCACTCACAACCGTTTTAATGTATTACCTGGTCTGGAAGAAGTGGATTGACAGAAGGGGACTTTCAGTAATGGAGTTAAACCTAAATATATGAGTAGTTCATTTAAGACTCCCATTGACGCTTTAATTCCTGACACAAGTAGCAAGGATGAAGTATTAATGATTCATAGGGACGAGAATGTAATAGGGGGAATAGATCCATTTGGCCCACACGATAATGTAGTACAATGTGATATACCAGACATAGATATAGTGCAGGCTATTTGTAAAGGGAATACCACAGTCAGCTATGATGTGAGACCTACTCCCTCTTTACCTACTACTGTGGCCGTGCCATTATCATCTACTACATTGGAGACCAACCACTTGATATCAAGTAGAGATGAAAGTTTGGATTTTAATATTGGTAATATGGGAATTGGCAGGTGTAACTTTATGTTTTGGAATGTAGCCAGTCTAAAATCTAAAGTGACAAATGGATTTTGGAATGATTTTATTCAGCAATTTGAACTTATTAGTCTGCAGGAAACGTGGGTGGTGGTGTCTATCCATATAAATGTGTATAAAACCTTACATACACCCGCAATAGCCTCTAGGCATGGAAGAGCCAAAGGGGGCCTTTGCACCTATGTCTCTAACATCGTAAATTTTGGAAAAATTAACATGGTGGCCGAGGACTGTTTTTACCAGATTATTAGTTTAGTGGTGGATACAAACTGCATAGTGATACTAGTGAATTATTATAACAATGTTCCCCATGATTTACTTGAGGGGATTGTAAAGGCCATACGCTGTCATTTACAAAATCTATAGGAGTCAGGAAGTAAAGATTTGTTTATAGTTTGGGGGGGGGGGATTTTAATTCTGTCCTATGCCAACATTCAGATACTGGGATCTGTGGAATTACATATGATATGGAGACTATCTTTCCCCACTTCCCGCATATAAGGTATGGTGATAGTTTAAATGAAACTGTGTTTCCATTTGATTTAGGATTTGGCAACACTTTAAGTAGTACCCCGTTCCTTTTGGTCCTACTTTTAATGGTTGTGGAACATTTTCAACAATAGATTTTATTTTGGTATCAAACCGGCATTGCTCAAGAATTGTTAATTTTTGCACTCATAAGATCGCACTAAGTGACCATTTTGCACAGAGTCTGGGTATTCTGTTATTCAGACAAGAGATAAGTAGTGCTAATAGCCCCAATCCCATATTGGAGAATATATCCTTATCCAGGCAAAATGGATATGCTTTACGCTGGGACAAAATAGAACCTAAAGAATTTATGATAAATGTTGTAACGAACTGTTATGATAAGATCATGTCCTGTCTGGATGAAAAGACCACATGAAAAGAAATTATCAATGGTTTTAATGATATTACAGACCACATACTCTTAAAGTAAATAATAGGAAAGAAAACCGAAGGAAAGAAGGATGGTTTGACCTCAGCTGTACAAGGGCTTCTAGAAAGCTTAAGCACGCCCTGCATACGGAAGAAAAAAACAAGGATAAGATCAGAGAGGCCCGGAGAGAGTATAAGTGTGCCTTAAAAGATAGAAGAAATACGTTAAGAGCAGAGGCATGGACAGCCTTACGTGAAGCATCTAGTGCTAGAGATTCCAGTGCCTTTTGGAAGGCAGTTAATGCACCATTCCTTAGAGAGAGGGATATAGCTACTATTGAGGTGGCAATTTCAGAGCATGCCTGGATAGAGCACTTCTCCTCTTTGTACGATGAGTTATCCCCAGGGTTACATGAAGATACAGCTGATGAGGATGAGCATGCTGTATTATTGAGGGATCAAGGTAAAGAGCTCTCTTTCGAGCTCAGTGAGGTAAACCTGGCCATTGCTACAAGTTTGGGTGGGAAGGCAGCAGGGCCGGATGGTGTTCCTGTTGACATTTTTAAAGCTAATGTTGCATTATGGGGTCCACTGCTGACACAAGTGTTTAATGCATGTAGCTCTGCGGGTTTTGTATCGACATGGTATGAATCCATCTTGGTACCAATTTTTAACAAGCATTTGCAATGCAATAGGTCTCACATTTACACGAGTTTGAGCTATTGGCATCGTAAATGACAATGCCTTTTATTTATGTTTTGTTTTTTGAAACATAAATACAACGCATTGTCATTTATAATGCCACTAGCTTAATCTCGCTTAAATGCGAGACCTATTGTATTGCAAATGCTGGTTTTTCTTGCACATGAAACATTTTGAGTGTAAGTTCCGACGTTCCCTTGGTACATCTATCTTGGATACATTTGTTGGACCTTGTTCTTGCCCTATATATAACTCTTGAATGTTTGTGTCAGGTATTCGTGTGGGGAATTGGAATGCATTTCTCTGAAAGAAGATATTTAGGCATGTTTTTATAGACAAACTTCAGGAAGCAGTTTGTACCCTCTGGCACTGTGCACTGCAGCACTTACTCTGATTGTATGTCTGACATCCATACCGTGGCCTCAATATCTTTCACAAAAATTATGTAGCAGTGGGCCTAGATAATCTATTATTAACTCCAGTAGGGTGATATTTCTGTTATTATATTTTTGTCGGGTGATATTCTGGTACTATACTGCTGCGGTGTAGGCTTCGGTACAGTGGAAACATTCTTTATATGCGACCTTACACACATCAATTACTGTGTTAGCTATTAAAAAGTTACAGTTCTGGTTAGGCACTCCCTGATTGTGTCTCCTGATTTTATTGCGATAAAATGTATCCAATCAAACCCTAAAACGTATAGTAAGGTTTATAACGTGAAAAAAGAAAGCAAGCAGCAAATGAATGTAAGCGATTCAACATGCTAAAAGGATGGAAAAGAAGAGATCGCAAATACAGAAACACTCGTGATTTCCCGGAACTCTCCTCTCAGAACAGGCTTTCCAGGCAAGCATCGATCATCGTGTCTACTTCCTGTATTTCATTGTGGTGCTGAGGCACTCTTGCACATGCACTGCAAGGCAGTACCATTCGTGTATCATCTGTTGCGAAAGGTGCTATGGGGCGGGCACATTTTTGCAACATGGCCCCTGAGGCAAGCCCACTCCTGTATTTTGACTTTATGCACATCTCTGTTCTGGACCCTGGGATCCAGCACATGCCTGCTTCGCTCAGTGCCCCAAAGCAAAGCATCACTCTTTCACCGGGCCTTGAACTGTAGGCCCACTCTTGCACCATGCCCCTTGCCGCAGTAGTCTGACTTTGAACTGTACCCTGTGCCCATTGTAACTTGTCAGTTGAAAAGATTTTTGGGCAGGATCGAGCCTAAATCTCGGCAGGAGATGATGAACAACCAAGGGATTTGCCGTTCTTACAGAGAGAAGACACACACAGAGAATGTATTGAGACACCGCTGATTCACTCACAATTCACTGCCTCGTTATGTACACCCCTCTCTATAAACAAACTCCAACAAAGAAACTGCAGTAAATGCATGGAATGATTTCCTATGGAGCACAAAACTAACCAACAATAAACAATAACCACTGAATTAACCACTAATCTTGGGTAAGGGTTTAGTCTGCTATTCGCCGTTAAGTGCTTAAACACATCTTCGTATGTAGTAAGCACTAGATAAATGTAAAAATACAAATGCACCACTATGATAAATGCGCACAGCTCTTCCTTTCCGAGAAAAGCCGACAAAGACAGAGCCCCCTCTTGGAAGAACACTGCATAAGCCTGCCTTCCTCTCTAGGAACAACGCAGGGACACATTCGCCTGCATCTCTTAGCGTCCAACCGAGAAATCTATAATTCGCTCCTTCAATAGCATTCGTACAAAGACCGAGGTGAAATAGAATGGACAAACTGGTCTATAGCAAGCTTCAATTAATTTACTAGGTTTTAAAATGCTCCATAGTGAGACACTGCACTTTGGTACATGTTCAATCAGAAACCGAAGGCACTTTTTGCTTGCTGAGACACTACTGTGTTAATGGGCGCGCCCAGACTTTCGGGGGTAAAGAATAAGGTGTATTTTTATATGCCCTTATCGCTTACTCCGCCAAAATAATAATTTGATTCTACTGTTTTACTTTCTCTTTCACTAAATTAACAGATCAGAGTCAGAGAGTACTTCCGATGTAGGTGCCTGGTGTTTTATTTACTTTCTGTGAGCATGCGCAGGGTAATAGTGTATCCATTTTGGGGCATGCGCGCTAGGAGAGTGTGAGGCAGTAACGGTGCAAATAATTTTCGCTCTCCAATGGAAGTCTACGGAGAGAATGTAGTCAGGACATGTTCATACTAAGCAACACAAGTCGCAGATAGGGCCACTGAAATGAAGCGATTTGGCGGCCGCAGCGTTTTCCGCATATTTAGGGATTTGCCGCATTTGCCTCACCATCTATCATCTGCTGTAAATAGTCATAGTAACAACAACAACAACAAGCATTGGCCGCGCGGCAGTAAAAGTAACGCCGCAAGGCCGTAAAAGCGAAAGTGATCACGATGACGCGCTAAAGAGCACGAGTTTTCAAAGTGCTGCTGAAGGCTAGCGGTTCGCGCGTGCACGCTTGCGTGAATGCAAGCGCTAGGCCAGCCAGCAGCACTTTGAAAACTCACTTCCAAAATGTCTCTCCGAGCCAGCGCATGCGCTGGGCTCAGCGAGACCTAAAAAAGGAGACAGGGCCGACCCGTCGTGTTACCGACCAATATCGTTGTTGGATCAACTGTGAAAATTGTGGGTCGAGTAATATTGAATAGACTTCAGGACTGGGCGGAGGACCGGACCGTGATAAGTGATCTGCAATTTGGTTTCCGCAGGAAGTTAGGTACAATTGAGCAGGGCCTTAATCTTAACATCCTAATGAACAAGTACACCAAAGCAAAAAGGGAACCTTGTACTTGGCATTCGTCGACTTATCATCGGCGTTTGATTGTGTAATGCACAACAAATTATGGATGATTTTAGAGGAGATGGGTGTTGAAGCAATTTTTATATCTTTCCTAAGGCAGCTATATTCAGGGGCAAAGGCACGGGTACGGTTCGGAGCGGGAGGGGAATGCACTAGGCACTTTAAAGTGAGGCGAGGTGTGAGACAAGGTTGCGTCTCCGCCCCGTTTCTTTTCACTTTGTACATAAATAATCTTGATATGGTTTTAGTTCAGGAATGTAAGGACCTACCGGAAGCTGGTAAACGCCCCATTCCCGCATTATTATATGCAGACGATGCGGTTTTAATGGCCCGTACACCTTTGGGACTTCAAAGGGTCGTTACCAGTTTTGCAAATTTTATGTCGGAACGGGGTCTTACTTATTAATTCATCTAAAACTTTTACAATGAACTGTGGGTTACGGTGTATAAAGACTAGATCTATATTTATTGATAAAAAACGGATCAAAAGTACAAAGACATTTTACTACCTTGGAATTTTATTTGAACGTACGGGATCATGGGCGCAGGCTATTAAAATAAGGAGATTACTGTATATAAAGACCTTATCTGCACTACCAAATTTTAGTAGGAAATTAGGCAGACGCCCCATGGTGGAAATACTAAATATCTACAAAGCGAAATGTGTCACTGTCGCATCTTATGGAGCAGGCATATGGGGGTATGCGGATGTAAGCTCTTTACAGGTAGCTGAAAACATGTTTTTAAGATTTCTGTTGATGGTACCTAACAGTACCTCTTCTTTCATATGCCACACAGAACTAGGTTTGTTATATCTAGAAGACATTATAAAGATCCAACCAGTTCTGTTGTGGCATAGGATATGGACAATAGAGGAAACAAAGTTCAATCGTGAGGTTTTAGAAGACTGTAGGGGCATAGATGGGGTGACACAAGTTAGATGGCTGTTTTATGTTAAATCTTTTTTATATAATTTAGGCCATCAAGAATTTTATGATGATCCACCCACCATGGTTAGACTGTCCAGGAAAGATCTTAAGAATTCAATGTTTGAGCTTTCTGAGCGAACAGAGATTATGTGTGGAAATGAATAAAACTACGGTGCAAGCACATAATCTTACTTTAACAACTTTTAGACTGCAGTCGTACCTATGCCTGATAATGAATGACTATGACAGATTTTTACTGACACGTTTTCGCATGGGTACTCTGCACAGATCATTAAGCTTTCCATATGTAAATGATTGGTCAAAACAGTTCTGCAAATGCCCATGTGACGATATCTCCGCTCTATCTACCATACATGTGGTATTTTTCTGTAAATTTTATTGTGTACGGAGGAAATTATGGATTATTCCTGTTTTAAAAACATATGGTATGAAGCACTGTCGCCCATCATTTGTGGCTCTTCAACAATTAGAGACAGAATTTGTAGTAGCCTCTGTAGCAACCTTTTGTAAAAAATATTTTTAAGTGTAGGAAAACAATTGTAATGTGATATTAAGTCAAATCAAATTATGTCTATGTATGCGGTCCAATGTTTACTATTGTACATATCATCACATGTCTTTTTAATTTTTAATGTTTTTTATGTGCTTTTATGGCTATATATGTAACCGAATAAAGTGTTATTGACTTGTGTACATACATGTGCGTGTCTATATACAAATAACGGATTACTTCACATCTCTACGTGTGCTAGTACCCTGTGCAGTGTTCATGCATGGTGTCTGCATATACATACGGACGATGCAGTTTGTACCCGTGTGTATACATTCGCACAGTTCTGTACAAAGCGCTTCTGCACCTAAACAGAAGTAGGGACCGCTATCCAATGTGACAGCAGCGTACTTGCGGGCAGGGCACACTGTGCACGGATAGGTTTGTGTCTGTCTGTCAGTGCGTCTTCTTTGTGTGCCTGCACAGAGAGTGCTACGCTGCTGCTGTGGGTCCCTGCGAAGGGCGCCTGCGGTTCATTTGTAGTTTTGTAAGTGCGGCGACAATTTCAGAGCGAGGAAGGCTGAAAAGCTGCCAAGTGTCGCTAACCCCATGCACACAACTCCTCAAAGTGTCTGCCTTCTCTGATGCGCACTCTACCTCACCCGGGCGCCCAGACATTAGAGGCTGAGAAGGCGCAGAGATCTCAGAGGCCTGAGCAGGCAGAGCGCAAGCGGATGAGCAGGGTGTCTGAAACAGGCAGCAGAGAGGGCAGAGTCCTGAGCAGGCAGGGAGCCCACTCGGAAGAGTAGGGAGGTTGGATTAGGCAGCAGGGAGGACAGAAGACTGAGCAGGCAGAGTACTTGTAAGGATGGTTGAAACAGGCAGCGGAGAGGACAGAAGCCTGAGCAGGCAGAGTCCAATTTCATGGTTTTATTTGTTTATTTTTTATAAAAGCACCCTGTATGTATGTTGTAACATCATACTTTGTCAATTAGCCAGGATATAGAGTCATGCAGGGATGTTTATAGTATGAGCTGGGGTTTCGTTTCCTGGTATATAGGAATTTCTGTGCAAATAATTTTTGTCCAAAGAGGTAGGAGGTTTCTCAATTTATGTATAAGCCAGTGGTGAGCACATTTCAAGGGAGAATGTTTAAGCAAGAAAAACTGGTTGCTGATATCAATGACTCTTAAACTTCCTAGTGGCCCCAAGAACCATGGACTGCCATTACCAATGATGGATGGTGTGTCTGCCATTACCAATAATAGGTACTCTGCTTACCATTACCAATGGTTGATAGCGTGTCTGCCATTGTCACTGTTTGATAGCGTGTCTGCCGTTGCCAGCGGTTGGTAGTCTGTCTGCCATTATCGTTGGTTGATAGTGTGTCTGCCATTATCGTTGGTTGATAGTGTGTTTGCTATTACCGTTGGTTGACAGCGTGTCTGCCATTACCGTTGGTTGACAGCGTGTCTGCCATTACCGTTGGTTGATAGCGTGTCTGCCATTACCGTTGGTTGATAGCGTGTCTGCCATTACCGTTGGTTGACAGCGTGTCTGCCATTACCGTTGGTTGATAGCGTGTCTGCCATTACCGTTGGTTGATAGCGTGTCTGCCATTACTGTTGTTTGATAGCGTGTCTGCCATTACCTTTGGTTGATAGCGTGTCTGCCATTACCGTTGGTTGTTATCGTGTCTGCCATTTCCAACGGTGGGTAGTGTGCCTGCTATAAGCAATGATTTCTAGTGTGTCTGCTGACTGTGTGGTGGAAGTCTGTTTACCACAGTAGCAGGCAGACCCAGATTC
This sequence comes from Triturus cristatus, assembly GCF_964204655.1. NCBI lineage: Eukaryota > Metazoa > Chordata > Amphibia > Caudata > Salamandridae > Triturus > Triturus cristatus. The sequence goes on from NC_140580.1 coordinate 958,576,197, forward strand.
CTAGGGTTGGAGCTGGGCCTGAAGGCGAAGTTGCTGTCTGGAAGGTTTCCAGCGACTGTCATGTTTGAGATTTCCGCTGCAAGGGAAGATGTTTGATGATGCTGTCATGGGAAGCTCAATGGGGTAAAGTGTGAATTTTGTTAGGGCTCATTTGACCTTTGTTAAGAAAATGTCAGTGATGTCCAAGATGGTTGTTGTGTCCTCAGGGTGCAGTAATGGTGTATTTTCTACTGAGGTCATTGTCAATGGTGCTTAGCATCTGAAGGATGAAAGGCTTAGATGGCCATACTGGGATTCCAGGGAGATCTGCTGATTCCAGCTATCAGCAGTGAGGGCTTAACTTGTTTCCCTTTTTTTTTAAAATCATTGTTATCTGCAGCCTCTGCTTTGACTTAAAGAGCAGACTTTAGTGCCCTGACTTCAGAATCCGCTAGAACTACCAGCCACCAAGAACCCTTTTTGTATACGTGTAGTTGACTTAGAAACCTGTGAAGGTGGGCATAAAATAGTAACTACGAAACACTACTGTCAGGAAAGCATGGCCAACAGGGTGGCTGCTGATGTGGCACTTTCTGTACTGGATGGGTGCAGTCGCTGCTTGTTCCAGCAGTCTCTCTCATCTCACCTAGTGGTACCACACGTCCTCCTCGTATTTGAAAGCACTTGTGTAGCAAACACACCATGGACCATCTGTTTCTATTGGACAGACACCATTGAGTGGTGATGCGCTAGTACCTTTTTGGTTGGTACAAACTATCACTTCATCTGTTATATCTTCCTTGCAGTTTTCACAGTCATTAGGCTGGTGGACAGCCGGAAAACTGTCACTTTTGAAAAGTTCATTATGATGGAAATGTTCATGTGAATGTTTGTTTAATTTCCAGCTGTTGTTTGGGATTGGTCTGTGTGGAATCCATTACAACAAACTCCTAAAAGGTGATGAGAGGATGCTTGCAATATATCTAACCACTGGCAATTGTTCTGGGTAGCTTTCCAACCCATTGTTATTTTGCCCACCATGCCATCTCAGTTTGCACCAAGCCAAATGCAAATCAATCTTGACCGTGCTTCAGTAGGGACAGCACAAGAGGTACTTTTTGCTTCCTTACCTTATCTTGTTATACACCCCAGAGAAGGTGTACAACATTTTTGGGTAACTATCAATAGTGAGAGAGTAGGGGAGCCTGCCTATAAAGACTGAAACAGTAATGTTACCTCAAATGTGCATGGATTTAAAACCCTAGGGCAAGTTTGCATTGTATGATGCTTTCCTGCATGCAAGATTGCTTATGGTATCTGGTTTGCCAAATAGCTATGAGTTATATATGAGCTGAGTTGCTTATTTTCTGCTGTGACATGATAAAAAAACCTTACTGAGGATTGCAGTCAGCCTATTTTATTGATGTTGTCATTGCACCATTGTGAGACTCTGCACCATTATGAGACTCTGCACCATTGTGAGACTCTGCACCATTGTGAGACTCATATTGTACGTTTCCTGGACTCTGCTGACCAGGACAAAAGATATTTATATATTTGCAGTTCATGTCCCAAACGTACAGGTAGCATACCAGACTGGACCACCCCTGTAGAAGTTATCACCAAATCCACTGGGGGGGGGGGGGGGGGGGGGAGTTTTTATATTGCATATGGTTTTGAATAATGGCAACACCTCAAATGTCAGCCTATTACAACATGGAGGTCTACTGTATGTCCATGGACTGAATGTCCATGTGGTGTCTGAGCCAGAGTCTCAGGTGCCACTTCTCAGCCACCCCTTACACCAATCATTGTCATAGACATCCTTCCTACTGTCTTCTGTACTCCTCATCCTTAAACTGTTATAATTCTGACAGCTCTCTTCTACCTCTGACTGATCATCCCAGTCTCTGACAGATCATCCCAGATCTATCCCTCCATTCCAAGCAATTTCAGAGCACGTCAAGATCTAGTACTTTCCTCTCTTGCTACAGATGCGCACCGCTATGGTAAGGAGATGAAACAAAGCGAGCACTGGTCAGCCAGAGTTCATCCTTGGAACTCAATAGCAAAACAGTGAAACCACTGAGATGTTTCCACATCACATTGCTGTGTGCAAAATAGAGCCTGTGCTTTTAATGATCAAATTTTCGTTTTTGACACTCCAAACATTTTGGCAGGTGCTTTCCTGTGACAAAATAGCACTTGCATTGAAATTCTGAAGCGTGTACACCTTCAGCTATCTCACTGTAGGAGGGACAGTCCCAGTCCCAATTTTGAGAAGTTGAACTGACTATTTGTAATACATATCTTTTTTTATGGTTGGCCCTCTGTTAGTACTTTTCATAAAAAACACACATCATTGGAGTCTTCAAAACCCATTCTTCTTCTGAGCCTATGTTACACACAAAAAATCCCCCTTTTTAAACTCTGGCTGTTAGGATTTATAATGTTTAGAGCTGGGTTACCAGCTATAAAAATGTTTTTTTTTTGCAGAAGTGATAAATTGAAATACACTTTTTGAAGGTTAGAAGGAGATATTCAAACTCTCCTAGACTTCTACTGACAGTATGGGAACCTGCAACATCACGCACACTTTAAGACTTCTATTGATAATATGAGGACCAGGAAGACACACCCCTGAAATCTGATTGGTTGCTTTCTGTCCTTAGCAACTGCACTGTCTGTGTGTGTAGAGAGAGAATATTTTTGTGTGTACAGGAGGGCATTCATCACACACACTCTCTGAAAAATGGGAATAATGAAGCCCTCTTCAAAATTTCACTCAGACAGCTGAGAGAGCTCCCCTCAGTATGTGAGCACTGTAAACGTTATGAGGACCGGCTTTCCGGTCCTCATAGCGCACTGGTCCTCATAGCATTGGTGTGCAAACATGTTGCGGTCCTCATAAATATAGATAAATACACACACACACACACACACATGCACGCGCGCACACACACACACACACCCACACCCCCCCACACACACATCCCCACACACACCCCCACACCTCCCGACAGAGAATACAGAACCATAACCGTGCAATACGGCCCAGTGTTGCCATCGATGGTTCTGGTAAACAGAAGTATTGTAAATGTCACTAGATCGCTGAGGTGGTAATACTAAACCAGGTTACTGGGGTAAGTTGTTTTATATTACGCGTTTACTTTGGAGACATTTGCTTGAAAAATCTGTTTTCTTCATAGTGCATCCAACAATGGGCAAAGATTGGAACTAGGATGTTTGGGTGCAACTTTCATCAATATATTATAGATAAAGAACTGACCAATGGCGAGGGCCAGAAGATTTACGCAGTTCTGCGGCTCCAACCTGCACTAGATAATTATGCCACATAATATTTTACAAAAGTTGTTTTCAGACAGATGAAAATAACACTGCCAGAAAATCTGCTTTAATATGTATCTTTTTGCTGCATAATTAAAAAACATAATATAGTGGCGCTGACAGCTGTAAACCACTGCAATCTTGTGATCATGATGATAAAACTGTATTTGCCACAAAAGGTGGAAAGTTTCCCTGATTTCAGGACTCTGTGAAATATGATTTTTTTAAATCTCTATCTCTATCTACACACACACACATATATATACACACACACAAATATATACATATGTACATACACATATATGCATGTATATATATATATTACCTACTGGCGGTCGCCAGTAGGTAGATATAGTTAGGACCTATTTTCCATAGGAAATCCGCAACATTCTATTTGGAATAACTTTGGCGCCGATTGACGAATCTTCGCGAAATTTTCCAAACTTTTGGCCAGCTCCGGTCCGCTCCTATCCTGAAAGTTTCACAGTGATTCGTCAAGCGGGGGCCGAGAAAAAAGGGGGATCCCAAAACACGTTTTCTCCATGCATTTCCCCTTGGACCTTTAGCCGCAGCTACAGCCCGAACTGCTGAACGGAATTACACCAAATTTGGCAAAGATGTAGAGTTACAAGTACATATATATCTATGGCCTCAGAGGATCCGCGCACCCTATGCGCACCCAGCGTGCACCCACTGAATTTTAATTGGCTGGCAACACTCTGAATCAGGAAGTGTTGGCAGCCATCTTGTGCCGTGGCGTGTTTTAAGTTGGGGGATTAAGTCCCCTTGAATCTTGAGGTCCCCTGGCGGCCAACTAGCTCACCAGGTACCTCCAGTATGCGTCAGGGAGCTGCGTTGCAGAGAGGTGTTTAGAGGCCACGCCCCTTTTTACAACACTCTGCAATGCAGCTCCGTGGTGCTTAGTGGAGGTACCTGGTGGGCTAGTTGGCCCCCAGGGGACCGCAGGATTGAAGAGCAATTAATTCCCCAACTTAAAACGCGCCACAGGGCGTGTTTGCACACGTCACCTCAGGCCCCGCCCCCTTCCTTCACCATTGTACAAATATTCCTCTAAAATCAGCCGAACTACGAATTCCGATTTACTCACCTGTTATCAGGAGAGAACCCAGGGCTGCATCTTTTAGCCCAGCACTGACCCTGAAAAGTAATTCTAAGCGTACTTACCAGTAACTTGTATTTCCTTCCATAGTAATCCATTGTGTGATTTTCAGCAGAAAAGTTTCTGTCTATTTTCACAAACTAAAAATATTCCTAAAAAATCGTCTGTATGACTTAAACACATTCTTTCAACTGTTTACAGGAGATTCACCAGTGCTGGATCCAGGATCCACCACTGAGTGAGAAAAAGTAACGATAACACTACTTACCTGCTAAGTGAATTTTCTGCCATAGGATAACATTGGTGATTCTATGTGAAAAAAAATGTAAGTGTCAACTTTTAAGATACAATAATATTCCGCAACAATCACTACTGTAATCAAAACGCTTTTACTCAACTGTTTACAGGAGATGTCAAAGGACTGAATCTAGGATCAAGTCCTGTGGTTAGAAAAGTAATCCATAAAGTAACTAATTGCATTTGACTAGAAATTCACATTGAGCTCAATGTTGCATTGTGTTTGAAATTGTGTTGCCCATTGCAACAACTGTAAGTACTGTACTTAAAAGTCTATTGCCTATTTGCAAAGTATTTAAACTAAAGTAATTCATTCTGAGAAAGTATATTTTGTATTGTAATGTATAATGTAATTATAATGTAATTTAAAAAAAAATAGTTACAAAAATGTAGAAAATCAGTATAAAAAAAATCAGTATAACAATTAATACATTAAAATTGTCATTTACAAAACCTTTGAAATTCACTGAAAAAACCATAGGTTTCAGGCCTGATATAGTTAGAAATTAGCATTTAAAAAACCTTTGAAATTCACTGAAAAAACCATAGGTTTCAGTCCTGAAATAGTTAGGAATTAGCATTTAAAAAACCTTTGAAATTCACTGAAAAAACCATAGGTTTCAGGCCTGAAATAGTTATGAATTAGTATTTAAAAAACCTTAGAAATTCACTGGAAAACAATAGGTTTTAGGGGTGTTATAGTTAGCTGGACATTTCACTTGAACAAAACCATTGAAATTCCTCCGATATAGTTAGTTGTACTAACTACACCTCGCGCGCCCGCAATCCACTGCTGATGATGTCACATATTACATCATTCATGACATGGTCAGTGACATCACTGATGATATCTCAAATGACATCACTGATTACATCACTGATGACATCATCCATGTGACAATCAGATACACCTCATCATACACTAGTATAACCTTTCATCACTCACTGTAAAATACAGAGTGCCAGATTTAAAACCATTGACACACCAATACAAGTTTTTAAACACCCACTCAGTGATTCCTAGATCTATACACACATCTAATCACTTACCTATAGTTTTACTCATACATGCTGTCAATGATCAATAGAACGTCATTGCACCATTGTGAGACTCTGCACCATTATGAGACTCTGCACCATTGTGAGACTCTGCACCATTGTGAGACTCATATTGTACGTTTCCTGGACTCTGCTGACCAGGACAAAAGATATTTATATATTTGCAGTTCATGTCCCAAACGTACAGGTAGCATACCAGACTGGACCACCCCTGTAGAAGTTATCACCAAATCCACTGGGGGGGGGGGGGGAGTTTTTATATTGCATATGGTTTTGAATAATGGCAACACCTCAAATGTCAGCCTATTACAACATGGAGGTCTACTGTATGTCCATGGACTGAATGTCCATGTGGTGTCTGAGCCAGAGTCTCAGGTGCCACTTCTCAGCCACCCCTTACACCAATCATTGTCATAGACATCCTTCCTACTGTCTTCTGTACTCCTCATCCTTAAACTGTTATAATTCTGACAGCTCTCTTCTACCTCTGACTGATCATCCCAGTCTCTGACAGATCATCCCAGATCTATCCCTCCATTCCAAGCAATTTCAGAGCACCTCAAGATCTAGTACTTTCCTCTCTTGCTACAGATGCGCAGAGGTGAGCACCGCTATGGTAAGGAGATGAAACAAAGCGAGCACTGGTCAGCCAGAGTTCATCCTTGGAACTCAATAGCAAAACAGTGAAACCACTGAGATGTTTCCACATCACATTGCTGTGTGCAAAATAGAGCCTGTGCTTTTAATGATCAAATTTTCGTTTTTGACACTCCAAACATTTTGGCAGGTGCTTTCCTGTGACAAAATAGCACTTGCATTGAAATTCTGAAGCGTGTACACCTTCAGCTATCTCACTGTAGGAGGGACAGTCCCAGTCCCAATTTTGAGAAGTTGAACTGACTATTTGTAATACATATCTTTTTTTATGGTTGGCCCTCTGTTAGTACTTTTCATAAAAAACACACATCATTGGAGTCTTCAAAACCCATTCTTCTTCTGAGCCTATGTTACACACAAAAAATCCCCCTTTTTAAACTCTGGCTGTTAGGATTTATAATGTTTAGAGCTGGGTTACCAGCTATAAAAATGTTTTTTTTTTGCAAAAGTGATAAATTGAAATACACTTTTTGAAGGTTAGAAGGAGATATTCAAACTCTCCTAGACTTCTACTGACAGTATGGGAACCTGCAACATCACGCACACTTTAAGACTTCTATTGATAATATGAGGACCAGGAAGACACACCCCTGAAATCTGATTGGTTGCTTTCTGTCCTTAGCAACTGCACTGTCTGTGTGTGTAGAGAGAGAATATTTTTGTGTGTACAGGAGGGCATTCATCACACACACTCTCTGAAAAATGGGAATAATGAAGCCCTCTTCAAAATTTCACTCAGACAGCTGAGAGAGCTCCCCTCAGTATGTGAGCACTGTAAACGTTATGAGGACCGGCTTTCCGGTCCTCATAGCGCACTGGTCCTCATAGCATTGGTGTGCAAACATGTTGCGGTCCTCATAAATATAGATAAATACACACACACACACACACACATGCACGCGCGCACACACACACACACACCCACACCCCCCCACACACACATCCCCACACACACCCCCACACCTCCCGACAGAGAATACAGAACCATAACCGTGCAATACGGCCCAGTGTTGCCATCGATGGTTCTGGTAAACAGAAGTATTGTAAATGTCACTAGATCGCTGAGGTGGTAATACTAAACCAGGTTACTGGGGTAAGTTGTTTTATATTACGCGTTTACTTTGGAGACATTTGCTTGAAAAATCTGTTTTCTTCATAGTGCATCCAACAATGGGCAAAGATTGGAACTAGGATGTTTGGGTGCAACTTTCATCAATATATTATAGATAAAGAACTGACCAATGGCGAGGGCCAGAAGATTTACGCAGTTCTGCGGCTCCAACCTGCACTAGATAATTATGCCACATAATATTTTACAAAAGTTGTTTTCAGACAGATGAAAATAACACTGCCAGAAAATCTGCTTTAATATGTATCTTTTTGCTGCATAATTAAAAAACATAATATAGTGGCGCTGACAGCTGTAAACCACTGCAATCTTGTGATCATGATGATAAAACTGTATTTGCCACAAAAGGTGGAAAGTTTCCCTGATTTCAGGACTCTGTGAAATATGATTTTTTTAAATCTCTATCTCTATCTACACACACACACATATATATACACACACACAAATATATACATATGTACATACACATATATGCATGTATATATATATATTACCTACTGGCGGTCGCCAGTAGGTAGATATAGTTAGGACCTATTTTCCATAGGAAATCCGCAACATTCTATTTGGAATAACTTTGGCGCCGATTGACGAATCTTCGCGAAATTTTCCAAACTTTTGGCCAGCTCCGGTCCGCTCCTATCCTGAAAGTTTCACAGTGATTCGTCAAGCGGGGGCCGAGAAAAAAGGGGGATCCCAAAACACGTTTTCTCCATGCATTTCCCCTTGGACCTTTAGCCGCAGCTACAGCCCGAACTGCTGAACGGAATTACACCAAATTTGGCAAAGATGTAGAGTTAAAAGTACATATATATCTATGGCCTCAGAGGATCCGCGCACCCTATGCGCACCCAGCGTGCACCCACTGAATTTTAATTGGCTGGCAACACTCTGAATCAGGAAGTGTTGGCAGCCATCTTGTGCCGTGGCGTGTTTTAAGTTGGGGGATTAAGTCCCCTTGAATCTTGAGGTCCCCTGGCGGCCAACTAGCTCACCAGGTACCTCCAGTATGCGTCAGGGAGCTGCGTTGCAGAGAGGTGTTTAGAGGCCACGCCCCTTTTTACAACACTCTGCAATGCAGCTCCGTGGCGCTTAGTGGAGGTACCTGGTGGGCTAGTTGGCCCCCAGGGGACCGCAGGATTGAAGAGCAATTAATTCCCCAACTTAAAACGCGCCACAGGGCGTGTTTGCACACGTCACCTCAGGCCCCGCCCCCTTCCTTCACCATTGTACAAATATTCCTCTAAAATCAGCCGAACTACGAATTCCGATTTACTCACCTGTTATCAGGAGAGAACCCAGGGCTGCATCTTTTAGCCCAGCACTGACCCTGAAAAGTAATTCTAAGCGTACTTACCAGTAACTTGTATTTCCTTCCATAGTAATCCATTGTGTGATTTTCAGCAGAAAAGTTTCTGTCTATTTTCACAAACTAAAAATATTCCTAAAAAATCGTCTGTATGACTTAAACACATTCTTTCAACTGTTTACAGGAGATTCACCAGTGCTGGATCCAGGATCCACCACTGAGTGAGAAAAAGTAACGATAACACTACTTACCTGCTAAGTGAATTTTCTGCCATAGGATAACATTGGTGATTCTATGTGAAAAAAAATGTAAGTGTCAACTTTTAAGATACAATAATATTCCGCAACAATCACTACTGTAATCAAAACGCTTTTACTCAACTGTTTACAGGAGATGTCAAAGGACTGAATCTAGGATCAAGTCCTGTGGTTAGAAAAGTAATCCATAAAGTAACTAATTGCATTTGACTAGAAATTCACATTGAGCTCAATGTTGCATTGTGTTTGAAATTGTGTTGCCCATTGCAACAACTGTAAGTACTGTACTTAAAAGTCTATTGCCTATTTGCAAAGTATTTAAACTAAAGTAATTCATTCTGAGAAAGTATATTTTGTATTGTAATGTATAATGTAATTATAATGTAATTTAAAAAAAAATAGTTAAAAAAATGTAGAAAATCAGTATAAAAAAAATCAGTATAACAATTAATACATTAAAATTGTCATTTACAAAACCTTTGAAATTCACTGAAAAAACCATAGGTTTCAGGCCTGATATAGTTAGAAATTAGCATTTAAAAAACCTTTGAAATTCACTGAAAAAACCATAGGTTTCAGTCCTGAAATAGTTAGGAATTAGCATTTAAAAAACCTTTGAAATTCACTGAAAAAACCATAGGTTTCAGGCCTGAAATAGTTATGAATTAGTATTTAAAAAACCTTAGAAATTCACTGGAAAACAATAGGTTTTAGGGGTGTTATAGTTAGCTGGACATTTCACTTGAACAAAACCATTGAAATTCCTCCGATATAGTTAGTTGTACTAACTACACCTCGCGCGCCCGCAATCCACTGCTGATGATGTCACATATTACATCATTCATGACATGGTCAGTGACATCACTGATGATATCTCAAATGACATCACTGATTACATCACTGATGACATCATCCATGTGACAATCAGATACACCTCATCATACACTAGTATAACCTTTCATCACTCACTGTAAAATACAGAGTGCCAGATTTAAAACCATTGACACACCAATACAAGTTTTTAAACACCCACTCAGTGATTCCTAGATCTATACACACATCTAATCACTTACCTATAGTTTTACTCATACATGCTGTCAATGATCAATAGAACGTCATTGCACCATTGTGAGACTCTGCACCATTATGAGACTCTGCACCATTGTGAGACTCTGCACCATTGTGAGACTCATATTGTACGTTTCCTGGACTCTGCTGACCAGGACAAAAGATATTTATATATTTGCAGTTCATGTCCCAAACGTACAGGTAGCATACCAGACTGGACCACCCCTGTAGAAGTTATCACCAAATCCACTGGGGGGGGGGAGGGGGAGTTTTTATATTGCATATGGTTTTGAATAATGGCAACACCTCAAATGTCAGCCTATTACAACATGGAGGTCTACTGTATGTCCATGGACTGAATGTCCATGTGGTGTCTGAGCCAGAGTCTCAGGTGCCACTTCTCAGCCACCCCTTACACCAATCATTGTCATAGACATCCTTCCTACTGTCTTCTGTACTCCTCATCCTTAAACTGTTATAATTCTGACAGCTCTCTTCTACCTCTGACTGATCATCCCAGTCTCTGACAGATCATCCCAGATCTATCCCTCCATTCCAAGCAATTTCAGAGCACGTCAAGATCTAGTACTTTCCTCTCTTGCTACAGATGCGCAGAGGTGAGCACCGCTATGGTAAGGAGATGAAACAAAGCGAGCACTGGTCAGCCAGAGTTCATCCTTGGAACTCAATAGCAAAACAGTGAAACCACTGAGATGTTTCCACATCACATTGCTGTGTGCAAAATAGAGCCTGTGCTTTTAATGATCAAATTTTCGTTTTTGACACTCCAAACATTTTGGCAGGTGCTTTCCTGTGACAAAATAGCACTTGCATTGAAATTCTGAAGCGTGTACACCTTCAGCTATCTCACTGTAGGAGGGACAGTCCCAGTCCCAATTTTGAGAAGTTGAACTGACTATTTGTAATACATATCTTTTTTTATGGTTGGCCCTCTGTTAGTACTTTTCATAAAAAACACACATCATTGGAGTCTTCAAAACCCATTCTTCTTCTGAGCCTATGTTACACACAAAAAATCCCCCTTTTTAAACTCTGGCTGTTAGGATTTATAATGTTTAGAGCTGGGTTACCAGCTATAAAAATGTTTTTTTTTTGCAAAAGTGATAAATTGAAATACACTTTTTGAAGGTTAGAAGGAGATATTCAAACTCTCCTAGACTTCTACTGACAGTATGGGAACCTGCAACATCACGCACACTTTAAGACTTCTATTGATAATATGAGGACCAGGAAGACACACCCCTGAAATCTGATTGGTTGCTTTCTGTCCTTAGCAACTGCACTGTCTGTGTGTGTAGAGAGAGAATATTTTTGTGTGTACAGGAGGGCATTCATCACACACACTCTCTGAAAAATGGGAATAATGAAGCCCTCTTCAAAATTTCACTCAGACAGCTGAGAGAGCTCCCCTCAGTATGTGAGCACTGTAAACGTTATGAGGACCGGCTTTCCGGTCCTCATAGCGCACTGGTCCTCATAGCATTGGTGTGCAAACATGTTGCGGTCCTCATAAATATAGATAAATACACACACACACACACACACATGCACGCGCGCACACACACACACACACCCACACCCCCCACACACACATCCCCACACACACCCCCACACCTCCCGACAGAGAATACAGAACCATAACCGTGCAATACGGCCCAGTGTTGCCATCGATGGTTCTGGTAAACAGAAGTATTGTAAATGTCACTAGATCGCTGAGGTGGTAATACTAAACCAGGTTACTGGGGTAAGTTGTTTTATATTACGCGTTTACTTTGGAGACATTTGCTTGAAAAATCTGTTTTCTTCATAGTGCATCCAACAATGGGCAAAGATTGGAACTAGGATGTTTGGGTGCAACTTTCATCAATATATTATAGATAAAGAACTGACCAATGGCGAGGGCCAGAAGATTTACGCAGTTCTGCGGCTCCAACCTGCACTAGATAATTATGCCACATAATATTTTACAAAAGTTGTTTTCAGACAGATGAAAATAACACTGCCAGAAAATCTGCTTTAATATGTATCTTTTTGCTGCATAATTAAAAAACATAATATAGTGGCGCTGACAGCTGTAAACCACTGCAATCTTGTGATCATGATGATAAAACTGTATTTGCCACAAAAGGTGGAAAGTTTCCCTGATTTCAGGACTCTGTGAAATATGATTTTTTTAAATCTCTATCTCTATCTACACACACACACATATATATACACACACACAAATATATACATATGTACATACACATATATGCATGTATATATATATATTACCTACTGGCGGTCGCCAGTAGGTAGATATAGTTAGGACCTATTTTCCATAGGAAATCCGCAACATTCTATTTGGAATAACTTTGGCGCCGATTGACGAATCTTCGCGAAATTTTCCAAACTTTTGGCCAGCTCCGGTCCGCTCCTATCCTGAAAGTTTCACAGTGATTCGTCAAGCGGGGGCCGAGAAAAAAGGGGGATCCCAAAACACGTTTTCTCCATGCATTTCCCCTTGGACCTTTAGCCGCAGCTACAGCCCGAACTGCTGAACGGAATTACACCAAATTTGGCAAAGATGTAGAGTTACAAGTACATATATATCTATGGCCTCAGAGGATCCGCGCACCCTATGCGCACCCAGCGTGCACCCACTGAATTTTAATTGGCTGGCAACACTCTGAATCAGGAAGTGTTGGCAGCCATCTTGTGCCGTGGCGTGTTTTAAGTTGGGGGATTAAGTCCCCTTGAATCTTGAGGTCCCCTGGCGGCCAACTAGCTCACCAGGTACCTCCAGTATGCGTCAGGGAGCTGCGTTGCAGAGAGGTGTTTAGAGGCCACGCCCCTTTTTACAACACTCTGCAATGCAGCTCCGTGGCGCTTAGTGGAGGTACCTGGTGGGCTAGTTGGCCCCCAGGGGACCGCAGGATTGAAGAGCAATTAATTCCCCAACTTAAAACGCGCCACAGGGCGTGTTTGCACACGTCACCTCAGGCCCCGCCCCCTTCCTTCACCATTGTACAAATATTCCTCTAAAATCAGCCGAACTACGAATTCCGATTTACTCACCTGTTATCAGGAGAGAACCCAGGGCTGCATCTTTTAGCCCAGCACTGACCCTGAAAAGTAATTCTAAGCGTACTTACCAGTAACTTGTATTTCCTTCCATAGTAATCCATTGTGTGATTTTCAGCAGAAAAGTTTCTGTCTATTTTCACAAACTAAAAATATTCCTAAAAAATCGTCTGTATGACTTAAACACATTCTTTCAACTGTTTACAGGAGATTCACCAGTGCTGGATCCAGGATCCACCACTGAGTGAGAAAAAGTAACGATAACACTACTTACCTGCTAAGTGAATTTTCTGCCATAGGATAACATTGGTGATTCTATGTGAAAAAAAATGTAAGTGTCAACTTTTAAGATACAATAATATTCCGCAACAATCACTACTGTAATCAAAACGCTTTTACTCAACTGTTTACAGGAGATGTCAAAGGACTGAATCTAGGATCAAGTCCTGTGGTTAGAAAAGTAATCCATAAAGTAACTAATTGCATTTGACTAGAAATTCACATTGAGCTCAATGTTGCATTGTGTTTGAAATTGTGTTGCCCATTGCAACAACTGTAAGTACTGTACTTAAAAGTCTATTGCCTATTTGCAAAGTATTTAAACTAAAGTAATTCATTCTGAGAAAGTATATTTTGTATTGTAATGTATAATGTAATTATAATGTAATTTAAAAAAAAATAGTTAAAAAAATGTAGAAAATCAGTATAAAAAAAATCAGTATAACAATTAATACATTAAAATTGTCATTTACAAAACCTTTGAAATTCACTGAAAAAACCATAGGTTTCAGGCCTGATATAGTTAGAAATTAGCATTTAAAAAACCTTTGAAATTCACTGAAAAAACCATAGGTTTCAGTCCTGAAATAGTTAGGAATTAGCATTTAAAAAACCTTTGAAATTCACTGAAAAAACCATAGGTTTCAGGCCTGAAATAGTTATGAATTAGTATTTAAAAAACCTTAGAAATTCACTGGAAAACAATAGGTTTTAGGGGTGTTATAGTTAGCTGGACATTTCACTTGAACAAAACCATTGAAATTCCTCCGATATAGTTAGTTGTACTAACTACACCTCGCGCGCCCGCAATCCACTGCTGATGATGTCACATATTACATCATTCATGACATGGTCAGTGACATCACTGATGATATCTCAAATGACATCACTGATTACATCACTGATGACATCATCCATGTGACAATCAGATACACCTCATCATACACTAGTATAACCTTTCATCACTCACTGTAAAATACAGAGTGCCAGATTTAAAACCATTGACACACCAATACAAGTTTTTAAACACCCACTCAGTGATTCCTAGATCTATACACACATCTAATCACTTACCTATAGTTTTACTCATACATGCTGTCAATGATCAATAGAACGTCATTGCACCATTGTGAGACTCTGCACCATTATGAGACTCTGCACCATTGTGAGACTCTGCACCATTGTGAGACTCATATTGTACGTTTCCTGGACTCTGCTGACCAGGACAAAAGATATTTATATATTTGCAGTTCATGTCCCAAACGTACAGGTAGCATACCAGACTGGACCACCCCTGTAGAAGTTATCACCAAATCCACTGGGGGGGGGGGGGAGTTTTTATATTGCATATGGTTTTGAATAATGGCAACACCTCAAATGTCAGCCTATTACAACATGGAGGTCTACTGTATGTCCATGGACTGAATGTCCATGTGGTGTCTGAGCCAGAGTCTCAGGTGCCACTTCTCAGCCACCCCTTACACCAATCATTGTCATAGACATCCTTCCTACTGTCTTCTGTACTCCTCATCCTTAAACTGTTATAATTCTGACAGCTCTCTTCTACCTCTGACTGATCATCCCAGTCTCTGACAGATCATCCCAGATCTATCCCTCCATTCCAAGCAATTTCAGAGCACGTCAAGATCTAGTACTTTCCTCTCTTGCTACAGATGCGCAGAGGTGAGCACCGCTATGGTAAGGAGATGAAACAAAGCGAGCACTGGTCAGCCAGAGTTCATCCTTGGAACTCAATAGCAAAACAGTGAAACCACTGAGATGTTTCCACATCACATTGCTGTGTGCAAAATAGAGCCTGTGCTTTTAATGATCAAATTTTCGTTTTTGACACTCCAAACATTTTGGCAGGTGCTTTCCTGTGACAAAATAGCACTTGCATTGAAATTCTGAAGCGTGTACACCTTCAGCTATCTCACTGTAGGAGGGACAGTCCCAGTCCCAATTTTTAGAAGTTGAACTGACTATTTGTAATACATATCTTTTTTTATGGTTGGCCCTCTGTTAGTACTTTTCATAAAAAACACACATCATTGGAGTCTTCAAAACCCATTCTTCTTCTGAGCCTATGTTACACACAAAAAATCCCCCTTTTTAAACTCTGGCTGTTAGGATTTATAATGTTTAGAGCTGGGTTACCAGCTATAAAAATGTTTTTTTTTTGCAAAAGTGATAAATTGAAATACACTTTTTGAAGGTTAGAAGGAGATATTCAAACTCTCCTAGACTTCTACTGACAGTATGGGAACCTGCAACATCACGCACACTTTAAGTCTTCTATTGATAATATGAGGACCAGGAAGACACACCGCTGAAATCTGATTGGTTGCTTTCTGTCCTTAGCAACTGCACTGTCTGTGTGTGTAGAGAGAGAATATTTTTGTGTGTACAGGAGGGCATTCATCACACACACTCTCTGAAAAATGGGAATAATGAAGCCCTCTTCAAAATTTCACTCAGACAGCTGAGAGAGCTCCCCTCAGTATGTGAGCACTGTAAACGTTATGAGGACCGGCTTTCCGGTCCTCATAGCGCACTGGTCCTCATAGCATTGGTGTGCAAACATGTTGCGGTCCTCATAAATATAGATAAATACACACACACACACACACACACATGCACGCGCGCACACACACACACACACCCACACCCCCCCACACACACATCCCCACACACACCCCCACACCTCCCGACAGAGAATACAGAACCATAACCGTGCAATACGGCCCAGTGTTGCCATCGATGGTTCTGGTAAACAGAAGTATTGTAAATGTCACTAGATCGCTGAGGTGGTAATACTAAACCAGGTTACTGGGGTAAGTTGTTTTATATTACGCGTTTACTTTGGAGACATTTGCTTGAAAAATCTGTTTTCTTCATAGTGCATCCAACAATGGGCAAAGATTGGAACTAGGATGTTTGGGTGCAACTTTCATCAATATATTATAGATAAAGAACTGACCAATGGCGAGGGCCAGAAGATTTACGCAGTTCTGCGGCTCCAACCTGCACTAGATAATTATGCCACATAATATTTTACAAAAGTTGTTTTCAGACAGATGAAAATAACACTGCCAGAAAATCTGCTTTAATATGTATCTTTTTGCTGCATAATTAAAAAACATAATATAGTGGCGCTGACAGCTGTAAACCACTGCAATCTTGTGATCATGATGATAAAACTGTATTTGCCACAAAAGGTGGAAAGTTTCCCTGATTTCAGGACTCTGTGAAATATGATTTTTTTAAATCTCTATCTCTATCTACACACACACACATATATATACACACACACAAATATATACATATGTACATACACATATATGCATGTATATATATATATTACCTACTGGCGGTCGCCAGTAGGTAGATATAGTTAGGACCTATTTTCCATAGGAAATCCACAACATTCTATTTGGAATAACTTTGGCGCCGATTGACGAATCTTCGCGAAATTTTCCAAACTTTTGGCCAGCTCCGGTCCGCTCCTATCCTGAAAGTTTCACAGTGATTCGTCAAGCGGGGGCCGAGAAAAAAGGGGGATCCCAAAACACGTTTTCTCCATGCATTTCCCCTTGGACCTTTAGCCGCAGCTACAGCCCGAACTGCTGAACGGAATTACACCAAATTTGGCAAAGATGTAGAGTTAAAAGTACATATATATCTATGGCCTCAGAGGATCCGCGCACCCTATGCGCACCCAGCGTGCACCCACTGAATTTTAATTGGCTGGCAACACTCTGAATCAGGAAGTGTTGGCAGCCATCTTGTGCCGTGGCGTGTTTTAAGTTGGGGGATTAAGTCCCCTTGAATCTTGAGGTCCCCTGGCGGCCAACTAGCTCACCAGGTACCTCCAGTATGCGTCAGGGAGCTGCGTTGCAGAGAGGTGTTTAGAGGCCACGCCCCTTTTTAGAACACTCTGCAATGCAGCTCCGTGGCGCTTAGTGGAGGTACCTGGTGGGCTAGTTGGCCCCCAGGGGACCGCAGGATTGAAGAGCAATTAATTCCCCAACTTAAAACGTGCCACAGGGCGTGTTTGCACACGTCACCTCAGGCCCCGCCCCCTTCCTTCACCATTGTACAAATATTCCTCTAAAATCAGCCGAACTACGAATTCCGATTTACTCACCTGTTATCAGGAGAGAACCCAGGGCTGCATCTTTTAGCCCAGCACTGACCCTGAAAAGTAATTCTAAGCGTACTTACCAGTAACTTATATTTCCTTCCATAGTAATCCATTGTGTGATTTTCAGCAGAAAAGTTTCTGTCTATTTTCACAAACTAAAAATATTCCTAAAAAATCGTCTGTATGACTTAAACACATTCTTTCAACTGTTTACAGGAGATTCACCAGTGCTGGATCCAGGATCCACCACTGAGTGAGAAAAAGTAACGATAACACTACTTACCTGCTAAGTGAATTTTCTGCCATAGGATAACATTGGTGATTCTATGTGAAAAAAAAATTAAGTGTCAACTTTTAAGATACAATAATATTCCGCAACAATCACTACTGTAATCAAAACGCTTTTACTCAACTGTTTACAGGAGATGTCAAAGGACTGAATCTAGGATCAAGTCCTGTGGTTAGAAAAGTAATCCATAAAGTAACTAATTGCATTTGACTAGAAATTCACATTGAGCTCAATGTTGCATTGTGTTTGAAATTGTGTTGCCCATTGCAACAACTGTAAGTACTGTACTTAAAAGTCTATTGCCTATTTGCAAAGTATTTAAACTAAAGTAATTCATTCTGAGAAAGTATATTTTGTATTGTAATGTATAATGTAATTATAATGTAATTTAAAAAAAAATAGTTAAAAAAATGTAGAAAATCAGTATAAAAAAAATCAGTATAACAATTAATACATTAAAATTGTCATTTACAAAACCTTTGAAATTCACTGAAAAAACCATAGGTTTCAGGCCTGATATAGTTAGAAATTAGCATTTAAAAAACCTTTGAAATTCACTGAAAAAACCATAGGTTTCAGTCCTGAAATAGTTAGGAATTAGCATTTAAAAAACCTTTGAAATTCACTGAAAAAACCATAGGTTTCAGGCCTGAAATAGTTATGAATTAGTATTTAAAAAACCTTAGAAATTCACTGGAAAACAATAGGTTTTAGGGGTGTTATAGTTAGCTGGACATTTCACTTGAACAAAACCATTGAAATTCCTCCGATATAGTTAGTTGTACTAACTACACCTCGCGCGCCCGCAATCCACTGCTGATGATGTCACATATTACATCATTCATGACATGGTCAGTGACATCACTGATGATATCTCAAATGACATCACTGATTACATCACTGATGACATCATCCATGTGACAATCAGATACACCTCATCATACACTAGTATAACCTTTCATCACTCACTGTAAAATACAGAGTGCCAGATTTAAAACCATTGACACACCAATACAAGTTTTTAAACACCCACTCAGTGATTCCTAGATCTATACACACATCTAATCACTTACCTATAGTTTTACTCATACATGCTGTCAATGATCAATAGAACGTCATTGCACCATTGTGAGACTCTGCACCATTATGAGACTCTGCACCATTGTGAGACTCTGCACCATTGTGAGACTCATATTGTACGTTTCCTGGACTCTGCTGACCAGGACAAAAGATATTTATATATTTGCAGTTCATGTCCCAAACGTACAGGTAGCATACCAGACTGGACCACCCCTGTAGAAGTTATCACCAAATCCACTGGGGGGGGGGGGGGGGAGTTTTTATATTGCATATGGTTTTGAATAATGGCAACACCTCAAATGTCAGCCTATTACAACATGGAGGTCTACTGTATGTCCATGGACTGAATGTCCATGTGGTGTCTGAGCCAGAGTCTCAGGTGCCACTTCTCAGCCACCCCTTACACCAATCATTGTCATAGACATCCTTCCTACTGTCTTCTGTACTCCTCATCCTTAAACTGTTATAATTCTGACAGCTCTCTTCTACCTCTGACTGATCATCCCAGTCTCTGACAGATCATCCCAGATCTATCCCTCCATACCAAGCAATTTCAGAGCACGTCAAGATCTAGTACTTTCCTCTCTTGCTACAGATGCGCAGAGGTGAGCACCGCTATGGTAAGGAGATGAAACAAAGCGAGCACTGGTCAGCCAGAGTTCATCCTTGGAACTCAATAGCAAAACAGTGAAACCACTGAGATGTTTCCACATCACATTGCTGTGTGCAAAATAGAGCCTGTGCTTTTAATGATCAAATTTTCGTTTTTGACACTCCAAACATTTTGGCAGGTGCTTTCCTGTGACAAAATAGCACTTGCATTGAAATTCTGAAGCGTGTACACCTTCAGCTATCTCACTGTAGGAGGGACAGTCCCAGTCCCAATTTTGAGAAGTTGAACTGACTATTTGTAATACATATCTTTTTTTATGGTTGGCCCTCTGTTAGTACTTTTCATAAAAAACACACATCATTGGAGTCTTCAAAACCCATTCTTCTTCTGAGCCTATGTTACACACAAAAAATCCCCCTTTTTAAACTCTGGCTGTTAGGATTTATAATGTTTAGAGCTGGGTTACCAGCTATAAAAATGTTTTTTTTTTGCAAAAGTGATAAATTGAAATACACTTTTTGAAGGTTAGAAGGAGATATTCAAACTCTCCTAGACTTCTACTGACAGTATGGGAACCTGCAACATCACGCACACTTTAAGACTTCTATTGATAATATGAGGACCAGGAAGACACACCCCTGAAATCTGATTGGTTGCTTTCTGTCCTTAGCAACTGCACTGTCTGTGTGTGTAGAGAGAGAATATTTTTGTGTGTACAGGAGGGCATTCATCACACACACTCTCTGAAAAATGGGAATAATGAAGCCCTCTTCAAAATTTCACTCAGACAGCTGAGAGAGCTCCCCTCAGTATGTGAGCACTGTAAACGTTATGAGGACCGGCTTTCCGGTCCTCATAGCGCACTGGTCCTCATAGCATTGGTGTGCAAACATGTTGCGGTCCTCATAAATATAGATAAATACACACACACACACACACACATGCACGCGCGCACACACACACACACACCCACACCCCCCCACACACACACATCCCCACACACACCCCCACACCTCCCGACAGAGAATACAGAACCATAACCGTGCAATACGGCCCAGTGTTGCCATCGATGGTTCTGGTAAACAGAAGTATTGTAAATGTCACTAGATCGCTGAGGTGGTAATACTAAACCAGGTTACTGGGGTAAGTTGTTTTATATTACGCGTTTACTTTGGAGACATTTGCTTGAAAAATCTGTTTTCTTCATAGTGCATCCAACAATGGGCAAAGATTGGAACTAGGATGTTTGGGTGCAACTTTCATCAATATATTATAGATAAAGAACTGACCAATGGCGAGGGCCAGAAGATTTACGCAGTTCTGCGGCTCCAACCTGCACTAGATAATTATGCCACATAATATTTTACAAAAGTTGTTTTCAGACAGATGAAAATAACACTGCCAGAAAATCTGCTTTAATATGTATCTTTTTGCTGCATAATTAAAAAACATAATATAGTGGCGCTGACAGCTGTAAACCACTGCAATCTTGTGATCATGATGATAAAACTGTATTTGCCACAAAAGGTGGAAAGTTTCCCTGATTTCAGGACTCTGTGAAATATGATTTTTTTAAATCTCTATCTCTATCTACACACACACACATATATATACACACACACAAATATATACATATGTACATACACATATATGCATGTATATATATATATTACCTACTGGCGGTCGCCAGTAGGTAGATATAGTTAGGACCTATTTTCCATAGGAAATCCACAACATTCTATTTGGAATAACTTTGGCGCCGATTGACGAATCTTCGCGAAATTTTCCAAACTTTTGGCCAGCTCCGGTCCGCTCCTATCCTGAAAGTTTCACAGTGATTCGTCAAGCGGGGGCCGAGAAAAAAGGGGGATCCCAAAACACGTTTTCTCCATGCATTTCCCCTTGGACCTTTAGCCGCAGCTACAGCCCGAACTGCTGAACGGAATTACACCAAATTTGGCAAAGATGTAGAGTTAAAAGTACATATATATCTATGGCCTCAGAGGATCCGCGCACCCTATGCGCACCCAGCGTGCACCCACTGAATTTTAATTGGCTGGCAACACTCTGAATCAGGAAGTGTTGGCAGCCATCTTGTGCCGTGGCGTGTTTTAAGTTGGGGGATTAAGTCCCCTTGAATCTTGAGGTCCCCTGGCGGCCAACTAGCTCACCAGGTATCTCCAGTATGCGTCAGGGAGCTGCGTTGCAGAGAGGTGTTTAGAGGCCACGCCCCTTTTTAGAACACTCTGCAATGCAGCTCCGTGGCGCTTAGTGGAGGTACCTGGTGGGCTAGTTGGCCCCCAGGGGACCGCAGGATTGAAGAGCAATTAATTCCCCAACTTAAAACGCGCCACAGGGCGTGTTTGCACACGTCACCTCAGGCCCCGCCCCCTTCCTTCACCATTGTACAAATATTCCTCTAAAATCAGCCGAACTACGAATTCCGATTTACTCACCTGTTATCAGGAGAGAACCCAGGGCTGCATCTTTTAGCCCAGCACTGACCCTGAAAAGTAATTCTAAGCGTACTTACCAGTAACTTATATTTCCTTCCATAGTAATCCATTGTGTGATTTTCAGCAGAAAAGTTTCTGTCTATTTTCACAAACTAAAA
The DNA here is from genome assembly GCF_964204655.1 of Triturus cristatus. Classification (NCBI taxonomy): domain Eukaryota; kingdom Metazoa; phylum Chordata; class Amphibia; order Caudata; family Salamandridae; genus Triturus; species Triturus cristatus. Next base: position 958,598,520 of record NC_140580.1, read on the forward strand.
ATATTCCTAAAAAATCGTCTGTATGACTTAAACACATTCTTTCAACTGTTTACAGGAGATTCACCAGTGCTGGATCCAGGATCCACCACTGAGTGAGAAAAAGTAACGATAACACTACTTACCTGCTAAGTGAATTTTCTGCCATAGGATAACATTGGTGATTCTATGTGAAAAAAAAATTAAGTGTCAACTTTTAAGATACAATAATATTCCGCAACAATCACTACTGTAATCAAAACGCTTTTACTCAACTGTTTACAGGAGATGTCAAAGGACTGAATCTAGGATCAAGTCCTGTGGTTAGAAAAGTAATCCATAAAGTAACTAATTGCATTTGACTAGAAATTCACATTGAGCTCAATGTTGCATTGTGTTTGAAATTGTGTTGCCCATTGCAACAACTGTAAGTACTGTACTTAAAAGTCTATTGCCTATTTGCAAAGTATTTAAACTAAAGTAATTCATTCTGAGAAAGTATATTTTGTATTGTAATGTATAATGTAATTATAATGTAATTTAAAAAAAAATAGTTAAAAAAATGTAGAAAATCAGTATAAAAAAAATCAGTATAACAATTAATACATTAAAATTGTCATTTACAAAACCTTTGAAATTCACTGAAAAAACCATAGGTTTCAGGCCTGATATAGTTAGAAATTAGCATTTAAAAAACCTTTGAAATTCACTGAAAAAACCATAGGTTTCAGTCCTGAAATAGTTAGGAATTAGCATTTAAAAAACCTTTGAAATTCACTGAAAAAACCATAGGTTTCAGGCCTGAAATAGTTATGAATTAGTATTTAAAAAACCTTAGAAATTCACTGGAAAACAATAGGTTTTAGGGGTGTTATAGTTAGCTGGACATTTCACTTGAACAAAACCATTGAAATTCCTCCGATATAGTTAGTTGTACTAACTACACCTCGCGCGCCCGCAATCCACTGCTGATGATGTCACATATTACATCATTCATGACATGGTCAGTGACATCACTGATGATATCTCAAATGACATCACTGATTACATCACTGATGACATCATCCATGTGACAATCAGATACACCTCATCATACACTAGTATAACCTTTCATCACTCACTGTAAAATACAGAGTGCCAGATTTAAAACCATTGACACACCAATACAAGTTTTTAAACACCCACTCAGTGATTCCTAGATCTATACACACATCTAATCACTTACCTATAGTTTTACTCATACATGCTGTCAATGATCAATAGAACGCTATCAAATATACTTATACACCTATATCGACATTACACACCAGCACACATCCTAATCACTTATGAAGTCATCCTATTCACTTATGCAACAATGGATCATACTTACTTTTACTTAGCTATACACTTATAAAAACACCACTTCATCTATTCCTATAGATAATAATTCATACTTAGTGTGTTATAAAAACACTATTTCAAGTACACAGTTATCCATACAGTCACTCATACAATCACTGAATCTTATGTATACGTATTTATATACAACAACTGACACATACACTGGCTTTTATTTTTCTAGTTTGTTGGACATGTACCATTGAGACATATATTGGCTCATCACCACACCCATAAAGATATTCACTCACCCAAACAACTGTTATAACATGTAGTTTTAACTTCATATACCTACCGAATCAACTATTCACACATCTTTGGGCTGTCACACACCCCCACCGAACCACACAGACATTCACTCTCCCATGCAAATACTCAGTTAACTAATTAATAAATAATATAGACTTTCACGTAGCTAGCAACCAACTGGTGCAGCAGTTTACACAACAACTGACAAAGTGATACAGATATTCACACAGTTTAGTCACTATCCAATATATTTAGTGAGACACTATAAATTAGTCAAGTAAACAGTCAATCACACTGCTACTAAATCCTCCATCCAGATATATATATTTTTATATCCACTCATTCTTCAATGCAAATTGCTATGTATGTATATAATACATATTTAAATAACGGATCAAACCACATTCACTGGATGATGTCATCAGTGATGTCATCAGTGATGTCATTTGAGATGTCATCAGTGATGTCACTGACCATGTCATGAATGATGTAATATGTGACATCATCAGCAGTGGATTGCGGGCGCGCGAGATGTAGATAGTACAACTAACTATATCGGGGGAATTTCAATGGTTTTGTTCGAGTGAAATGTCCAGCTAACTAAAACACCCCTAAAACCTATTGTTTTTTCAGTGAATTTCTAAGGTTTTTTAAATGCTAATTCCTAACTATATCAGGCCTGAAACCTATGGTTTTTTCAGTGAATTTCAAAGGTTTTTTAAATGCTAATTCCTAACTATATCAGGACTGAAACCTATGGTTTTTTCAGTGAATACATATATGTATATACATACTTACATATGTGTGTGTGTCTGTAGAGAGAGAGAGAGAGATTTAAAAAAAATCATATTTCACAGAGTCCTGAAATCAAGAAAATTGTGTTGTATTAATTTCAAAAGCGCTTTATCAATTAATGCGGAACAGTGGCCACTTGGTTTACTGTTTAGTAAAATAAACGTCTTAGTCTGAGTTGAAACGAATACATTCATTTTTCCGACAGCATGTCACAAAGAGCTGCAAGGACAGCAACAGCGCCCCCAGACATCAGTAGCATCGAATATTAACCGATCCGGCGGGGTGCAGGTGCCTCGAAGCCGGAGGCGCCTCAAACTTTACGAATGTACAAGAAGATGCGGGATCCCCCGCGGACAGAGGCGGCGTCACCCGGACATTAAGTGGTGCCTGTGTCCGGCTCGGTGGAAGGGGCTCCTGCACACAACACACGCCCCTGCACCCCTGGCAGTGTCATTACAGGGAGTTTAAACCCTACAATGGCCCTCTCCTCTGGAACTGAACATAGCTTGAAAATAGAGCAGGTGAAAAAAAACACTCACAACAACTCCTCTCCCGTCAGATCCAGTGCATAAAAGAGCGGCGCAGGCACCATCTCCCTTGGTTGTGACATCTATAAACCACAATACAACACTCCCACTGCTGGCTATTTCACAAAGGGAAAAAAAAACCAATAATATTTTCAATGCCAATAGCTCAAAACAATGTCATTGCGACACCTATTGCATTGTAAATGCTTGTTCTTTTTGCAGTCCAATCATTTGGTAATCTGTTATGTGATGCTGGGCTTTGCTCTTCATTAAAGTTTATCACTAGTGGTTGCGTGTCTTGCCACTTTGTGATTGCAACTACTGGCTGTTTGCTACATCCTCAACTTTCAAGACTGTTAAAAGGATGAGTTGAGCAGTAATGACCAAATGATTTACGTGCAGGGCCACTGCAATTATGCATCAGGGTAGGACCAAAATATGCGGAAGGGTAAATTAAATAATGCAACAAGAAAAGTCAAGTTATGTGGCATAATGCACCACATTTTGAGATAGTATTATTTCATTATTTTGTCATTTTGTCATTTTTATACTATTTAACATTGTCTGGGCAAACTCTTTGCCTCATTAGCACCAGTTTAACACCCAAATAAAGCAATAAGCAACAGAAAGGTGACAAGTCAACCTTTCAAAGGGCCTTCCACTGCGTGGCGACACTTTGCTGCATGTTAAGTAGCTTTTGATCTGTTTGAGCTAGAAACATATTTTTTGTTAAAATATGCGTATTATGCAGCAGATGAAGGATTATATGGCAAATAAAGCAAATCCATAATTATACGGCAAATACCCTGGCTGCCAAATAACATAATTCTAGTGCTCCTGTTTACTGTTTATCTTCATTACACCTAATCCTACTCTTCTTCTTTACTGGTCTCACTCCTCCCACCCTCTTAGGAGGGGCGGGTGACCTTGTGTTGGATTTGTTTTTACTATGTTGATCAGATTACTCAATGTTGCCAAGGAAGCAATGATTTAAATCTGGGACTGTCTTTTGCAAATCATGTTTTTTGGGTGTTTTATTTGAATTGGATGAATTGAAGTGAATTAGAACTACAACTCCCAGAATGCTTTAGGTTTTTAAATTAAAATACAGAAGTAGGGCACTGAGCCATTGGGGACATGGATTATTCATCTAACTTTAGCTTTAAGGGTGCTTGCTACCGCAGAATGTGTGTATCGTTACAGCTCCCCTTAGATTTAATTTGAGTTGGTGGTTTCCGGCACTGGCACTTAAATGTCAACACCGGCGAGTGTGACAGTCAGCCACAAGGTGGCGCTGTCTAATTGAGAGATGAGTACTACAATAGTTAATTATTAATTCAATATACCGATATATATATTCATATTCTGAAGGCAAGATGGCCGCTGAATAGGAGTTTCCCGAAGGAGCTCCCGGTTTGGGGATTACCTATCAGGTAGTTATCCCTGTTTTAAACCGTCCTACCGGCCTCCATCCCGACCGCCCTTGGACCGGACTGCACTCCCCTTCTGAAGCTCAAACGAAACTTTTTACTTCCGTGGAAGCAGATTCTAAATCCCAACATACCTGTTGGGTCGACCGCCGAGGCCACCCAGGTCCATCCCATGCTCCCTGGACTACAGCTGATGTGGATCCGGCTCCCGGGACTAGTCGGTTATTATTTGCAGACTTCCCTAGCAGTGAGTCATTAATTTTCTGTTACCCCGCTGCTGGCGTCTCATTTTGTCCCGTGCCACCTGCTCCCAATGACGAGCGATCTCCTGGCATTGGCGGGTGTTCTCACAAGACAGGCGCCATTCTATGGGTCTCTACCGCGGCCCGAATGATTCTGACGTCGCTTGGTTTGTCGGCGATCTATGCCTATGAGGATCTGACTAGAATTCAAGAGCTGCTTCCCGATCGTAGGATCCCTCTCCCCCACCTCTGGGGGACCGTCATCACACCTGAATCCAATGCGGGGATCGGGGGTATTTGCTCTGATGCCATTTTCTTGCCTCCAACGCTGCTACACCTCTGACCATCCCGGTTTCCCAGCTTGGATCTCCGCTCTCGCCCCTCCACATCCGTGACAATTACCAGGTATTTACGCCGCCTCAGGTTGGAGTACTGCATACTGACATTTGGTTTGAGGGCTGCTTACATTCTTGCCGAAGATGATTGAGGCATTGCGGGGAGCACTACAACGGTGCTAGTGAGGTATTATACCAGGATGTGATTTTTGCAGTTGATTTGAAAAGGCATTATATTTAAACCGTGTGAACTTAGCCTTTTAACTGGGGCTTGCTGCCTGACTCTAAAATGGCGGCATCTTGAAGACATTAGGTTCGCCGTACTTTGCCTGACTTTAAAATGGCGGCGATTCAAAGACATCGTGAGTACTTTACCCCTCTAGTTATTTTGAAACTGGAGTTCGAGGATGGTAATAAATCGTTGTCTCTGTTTTAATTTGTGTCCAGCCCTCATGGGTTGTTAAGCCCTTAGATCTGACTGATTGACCTGATATTTGATTTGGTCGGGCACTTTTCTGGACTATGCCTATATATTATCAATGGTCCTGCTCTTATGCCGCCATTTCATGAGGATTTTATCTCCTCACTACTGATGTTACTACTATGATGATCCCGTTCTCAAGCCTTCAATGACTCATGAAGCCGTTGGACCTACTGCATGTACTGAAAACGGCGTCTACAGAGGACTGTTTCTCCCTAAGTTCGCAGTTCTTGTTGCCAGGCTACTTTTTCCCTCATAGAGGGGTCTCCCATCGTCCTGTGAAATGGCCAATGCCAGTCTATGGAGCGGAGTCAATTTATGGGATCCCACAACGGCATTAACTTAGTGGGCCTTAGTCATTAGCTTTGCACAGCAAGATCTCAACACCTCCCATCGCGCTGCCTTTTCCACCCCTGCACCTTTATATTGAAAGAACCAGGTTCCTTGTCTTTTCTCCCACCACCTTATCCTCTTCCCTATGATCCCACCATCTCTAGGTTTCTACTTTCACAATGGGGATAAGTCCCGATCCCAATGGTTCCAATGCCTTCATCATCAATTATCCAACTGACCTCTCCAAAAATGCGGCAAAAAAATACAAACACCGCATACTCAAAGCTAGACCAGAAATTCTATTCTCAGACCCCTATTTCTGCACCAACAAAGGTACCCTTGTGAATGACCTCATCTTCTATAGCAGAAAACGGCCATGCTGGCGATTAATGTTCTTCTCCTTGCTCCGAATAACAGGATCTAAGAAAACCCCACATGGCATCAAACTAACAACATCTCCCTCGTCCTCCCTCAAAGCTCCACCACTATCACCCTCTACAATATTGGTATCATCCTAATCCAAGCTTCTAATAGCAATTTAGCAAAGATGGCCAATTCTTACCTCATTCTTAAAAATGCTGTGTATGGCAACCCCTCTGACTCCTACTCAACCTCTACTTCTCAGTTGGACTTACCTAGTACCCCCCCTTAACAGTTGCAAGTACCCCACTCTCCCCTAACCCCTCATCTCTTATTGATGATCCTAGCACCGCCTTGTCCCTGGTGGAATTATGTCATCCCACTAGAGCTCCCTCTCAGGTGGCTGGCAGAACTATGGGATCAATCTCATCACTGTCTGTCAGTCCGTCACTGGGTTTCGCTCAATCTGAGAGGTTCCCTCAAGTCACACAGTTTCCTCGATTACTTGACGAGGCCCCTTCCCCCATCCATATTACCTTGCCACAGACTATGCCACTTTCTGAACAACGGGTAACCACACAGGCCGCAACTGACTTACACAGATGCTCCCCATCACTGATCTTTTCTCCCTCACACCCCCCACCCCTAAACCAACATTCAGACCTTGCTGCGCGCCTTGACAGGATTTCTAGTCAGTTGCTCCTTCTCACTTCTGAGCTACACGACCTGAAATCCCTCTCAAATGACTTTTTCCCAATGTTCAGTTCTCTCTTCACTTCTTTGAATTGGCCTAGATCGTCCACCGTGGACTGCGACCACACGGATCAGCCGCTAGCCCCCGCCTTTTCGAAATCCTTTCCCCTACCCAATGCCTCCGCCAGCCTCATAGGATCTGGGACACTCCCAGCGTCTACTGATCGCCTGGATAGTCACAATTCTAATTCTTCTGGTTCCAAATCTAACATGGTCCAGCCGAGTCAAATACATTCCATCCTTTCCAACCCAAACAGAGAACCTCCTCGCAATCTTAGAGGCAGCAACTCAGACAACCTCACCCGTGTGAACATCTCCCAGACTCCTTCCCCCCTTACCCACTACGACTTAAATGTGTACTACTTAATTGTAGATCAGTCAGTAAACAAGCCTCCGATATCTTCGACCTCATCCAACACAATGAGTTAGACATTATCATCCTCACCGAAACCTGGTTAAATCCCGCTTCCACCCCTATCTTAGACCTCCTAGTTCCTCCCACTCATGACATAATTAGGCTAGACAGAGCTCTGAAGTTGGGCGGTGGCCTAGCCTGTATCCACAGGAACACACTCTCGATTTCTCTCTTGGAGACCTCTGCGCCTTCCTCCATCGAATACCTGTGTCTCAGTATCTCTAGTATGAACCTACCGGTTTGCAAACTTCATACCTTTTATCACCCTCCGGGTGACAATCTCCCCTTCATTGAGCATCTAATGGAAATCATCACTAGTAATGTCGACTCAGCGGTGGCCCAAATCTTTCTTGGTGATTTCAACCTTCACTGGTCCAACCCCAACGACTCTGCTGTATCCTGCTTGAAATCATTCTTACTTGATCAGGATCTGACCCAGCACTGCGACCAACCAACTCACACTAAAGGAGAAACTCTAGACCTCATCATTTCTAAAGAGCACACCATCACCCTAGATTCCATTACCCCCTGTGACTGGTCCGACCATCATAGCATCCTCTTTTACATTAACAGGGAGGTATTGATGAGGAAGGTTCAACCTTTGAAATCGAAGATATGGAAAAGGGACCTCAGATGAATTGATTCTGTCGAACTAGCTGCTCAATGTAAGTCTGCCCTTTCCGCCCAAGCTGATCTGGTTGAGGTGCAATCACTCACCGATGCCTACAATTCGGCAATTTCTATCATCATGGATGACATTGCTCCTCTCAAACACAAAAATGCCTCAACTAAAAAATCCAAACCATAGTATAATGACAACTTAACCCCTTCGGCGCTCATGACGGAACGGTTCCGTCATGAGCGTCGGTTGAGCTGTGCTCATGACGGAACCGTTCCGTCATGACCCCACCCGCGCAAGAAACGGTCAGCGCTGAGCGGGAATCGGCGCCGCATCGAAGGGGTTAAACACAGAACGACGCAACCTCAGGGCAGCTGAACGGTCCTGGCCATCCAATCTTTCCTCGGACCAACTAAAACTCCTTAGAGAAGTCAGGAGCCTCTACAATAAATAAATCAGGAGTGCAGTGCCAAGGCTGACTATTTCAGACACCAACTGGATCAAGCGGTAAACCGCCCCAAGAAGCTGTTCGATTTGGTCAAACAGCAATCAGTCGTTGGTCCAAATCACTCTGAACTGGATGGCTGCTCACCCTCATGCGATGATCTTGCCGCTTTCTTCTCGGAGAAATAAAGACTCATCTCTGATGACCTCGCCTCTAAGAAGGTTCTACTGCCTCCCTCAGGTGCTGCCTCTCCCCTTGACCCCTTGGATAAGGACAAACTGACCACCATGAACACTAAGAACAAGGCATCGTGGGGTACCTTTACCCCTTTTAGTGAAAATGACATCCACAAGATTCTTCAGAATATCAACCCTTCCAACCACTTCAGCAACCACTTGCCCCCGGCTATCTTCAAAGAAATCAAGAATGCACCCATCCCCACCTGGACAAGGATAGTAAATGCTTCTCTCTCACAAGGCACAATCCCCAGTTGCCTAAAAGCAGCTCAAGTTTCACCGATTTAAAAAAAAACCTAATGCAGACAAATCTAATCTCAATAATTTCCGCCCCATTTCCAACATCCCCACCTTAGCGAAACTTCTAGAAAAATGTGTTCAATCTCAACTTTGCGATCACATTATGAACTATCAACTTCTAAACCAACATCAATCTGGTTTCGGGAAGGGTCACAGCACTGAATCGACTCTCACCCACGTTATGGATGACATTTTAAAAATGCTTGACAAAAACGAATCCTGCCTCTTGATTCTACTTGACGTTTCCTCTGCTTTCGATACGGTTAATCATGACAACCTTCTATCCATCCTGCAAAATAGAATGGGTTTTGCTGATCAGGTGTTACAATGGTTCTCGTCTTTCCTTCATCACAGATCACAAAGAGTCAAGGCAAACCACTCCCTCTCCCAGCCCTCTTCTGTACTCATGGGGGTCCCTCAAGGGTCTGCCCTATCTCCCATCCTATTCAACCTTTTCCTGGAACCTCTTGCTAACTCATTAAACTCTATGAACATTCTCTTCCACATGTATGCGGATGACACACAACTCTATTTGAAAATCTCATCCTTGGATAACATCATCTCCCTCAACACTACTCTAACGTCTACTCAAAACTGGTTAACAGAGAACCATCTCCTGCTTAACACTTCCAAAACAGAATTTCTGCTCATCTCCCCACTGAACCACATCCCCAAGATAAACCTATGGCTGAGTCACCTCACTGCTTTCAATTGCACTCCTCTCATCATTGACTCAGCAAAATCCCTCGGAGTCACCATGGACAAGCACCTGAATATGAAAAATCATATCAGTAATGTATGTAAGGGAGCAAACCTTTTGTTGAGGTCACTCAGAAATATCAAACCTTTCCTACCACTAAAGGATTTCAAGCAGGTAGTCCAAGCGCTTGTCTTGCCAAGGCTTGACTACGGCTGCGCTACTCTCAGTGGCCTTCCCAAATACGCCCTGGCTCCACCAAGGTCAACTCTGAACGCAGCAGCTAGACTGGTCACAGTCACCAAAAGATACGATCATATATCCCCAGTCCTAAAATCTCTTAATTGGCTACCCTACGAAGCTCGAATTCAGTTAAAGATTGCTGTTCTGGCTCACAAAGCCATTCACCTCAATACTCCCAGTTTCCTTGCGCAAAAACTTGAACTATCCTGTGGTTCTAGAGCCTCAAGAAGTGCCACTACCTTTCTCCTGAAACCACTTATCCTTAACAAAAAGAGAACTTGTCACCGAGCCTTCTCTGGCGCTGCACCAAAGATTTGGAACTCTCTTCCACCGGAAGTACGCAGAATATCTTCAACGAAGGCTTTCAAATTGGAAGCTAAATGATTCCTTCTGAACAAATTCTTACCCTAAGAGGGATACTTTCACCTGCTTGGATGTTGATACTGCATTTATGTTATTCCTCCCATTCATATTGTAAATCGCTCTGTTATCCCTCGGGATCTTGTTTGCGCTGTATAAAACTTTATAAATAAATAAATAAAATACATTAACAATGGCTATAACTTGCCGTCCAATCCATTCTTATAGCTTTGGGGGCCTGAAATGGTCCGAATTTTCACACTTGTGGGTCTGTGATGGCTAATAGTTGTGTTGTTACTATCATTTGCAGCATGGCATGGGCAAGTGTGGTGCAAGCTGCAGTGGCCTCCTGACGAGAGCTCTGGCACTTATTTATTTTTTTACAAATTAAGCACTGGTTGAGGAAAACAATGAAAAAGCTGTTTTAAAAACCAGCTATGCTTCCTTATATCCCTGTGCATGGGACGATAATCCCCATTTATCAGGACTATGAAGAGAAAGAGTTGGACTCTTTGTAATGACGAATACTGCCACTTCATCTGGGCAAGAAACGATAATCCTTTTTATTAATAATCGTAAATAAAACACACAATGATTAGCCACCGATGGAACATGCCTAGTGCAGTTACCTGCCAGCAGACCTACATCGTTTTCAGACCAGCCTTTGCTCTTAAAAATCCCACAATTTAAGGTGCCTACATCCACTGAGGTTTTATGAGGATGACTTTCCAATTGTTGGTCCGAGTTAGCGGGCTTGCGATATTTTCTTAGCCCGCCGACCAAGCCCGTAATTTCGCGCGCTAGAGAAAGTGGTCCGTGCAGGTCGGCAGCAACAATGGTCTTTTGTGCGACTCTGTGCGGTTATTGCTGGCTCGTTTGTCACAACTGCGTCACTCTCTGCCAGGCGTGCCTCAGAGCCCGTCTTTGGAAGGAAGGCCTGCGGTGTTTGCCTTGCAAATTGCTTTTGTCTGGCAGGCCTCTTTGAGTTGCCTTGGAAGTGGAATTCTGTTTAAAGACAAATTGCTTGGCTTTTTGCACAGGTTTCTATGGTGAAGGAGGATGCAGCCATGTTCTTGAAAGGGGAAGTGGTGCAGGCTTGTAGGGACACGACCGAATCTGATTTAAGTAGCACGAGGCAGTGGGTCGTCAGACCAAGGTAGGGTGAGTGTCGTTGACGTCACAGAGTGCAGACAAACTTCATGTACAGCCCTGCTTGCGCCTGTTGGTTTGCCAGATATTACCACCTGCCCGACCTCTCTTCCCCAAAAATTGAATTTAGTTAGATTTATTTTTGGTGCTGTGAAAGAGGTTTCATATTGCCACGTGGCTCAGCCACGCAATGTTTGACACCTTCAACCACCCCTGGCTCTTTAGCCAGAATTAACTTTGTGTTTTGGGAATTGTGTTTCCCACATTATAACCCTCGACTTACAAGTCCCAATATACAAAAGGGCCTATTCATGAAGGTAAATTTAAATGTGTGCAGTTGTTCATGTGCATAATCATAGCTGACAAGTTTCCCAGTTCCATGCGTGATAAACTGCTCCAGTCCAGTTTTTTTTATTTGAATTCTGGGATTTGTAGTCCCGATTTTATAATTGAATAAACAAGACTTCAAGTACCAGAATGCATAGAGAAAATCCAAGACTGGATGAAGCAGCTAGTTATGTGTGGACCTCGGGAACATGACAGGGGTGTATATTTACTACTACATATTGGTGTAACTCTACACTTTTTGCTAGTCACCATTTCTGAATGTAGATTTACACCTAGGTGTAGACTTGCAAGGTTCCATCTGTCTCAGATCGGGGATGGAGACTTCTACAACAGTAATTAAGAGTATAAAGTTACTACTAGTAACTGCACATATAGGTTGGCAAGCTCTGCCACTGTATATAAAGAAAATTGTTAACATTTAATATTCTTTAAAAACAAAATTATTTTAACATAAAATGAAAATGTGATTTAATTTTAAAAATTTCTTTTTGACATATAACCAATTAAATATTATATTACTGCACATTAACTCACCAAATTCAATTGTGTACTAAATAATTATTTTCAAAATATTAAAATTTTTTAAAAAGAAATCCACCCCCACTAATATTTTCATTTACTAGCTAGTACATTTAGTATTTTTAATTTAAATGATTTTTACAGCTTTAATATGAATAGAAATTTAATTTTTCTATTAATTTAATATTACATTAACAACAATTAAGTTTTCTCTCTCTCACTCTCTCTCTCTCTCGCTCTCTCTCTCTCTCTCTATATATATATATATATATCCCATCAAAGTTTTTGTCACAATGGGGGAGCCAACACAGATAGGTGATATTCACTTCTTTATTCACGCAGGCAGCAAGTCGGTTCAGCAGAAACAGCCATCAATCTTTTAGTTGCCAGACGCATTTCGGGTGTGAAACCCTTAATCATTGGCAGTTTGTTGCAAATGGCGAAGCAAGACAGCGTTGCAAACAGTCTTTAACACTGAATACCGCCCCAGTGGGCTTGGCCTTCATATCATGGCATTTTGGTGCCCGTAGTTTTGCATAATATCAATCTCAAGTGAGTCCGTCTTGCTTTCCAAACATGATATCAAATTAAAACTGCAGTGGGGCGATGCTTGATTCTGCACAGTAACAGACTGCTTTCTTCCTCCTGCATGACGGACTACCTCCCGTACCTTGGAAACACCAAATGGCATCTCCCGGGTCCACAAACATGCGGCAGGGCTCTACCGCGGTTTGCCTAACCGCTAACATCCCATCAAAGTTTTTGCCACAATGGGCGGCGTTTCCCTACCTTTTACTGAGTTGATGAAAAATTGGTAGTCCCTCATTTATGTTGTTTGTGATAAGTGTTTTTTAAAAAAAAAATCAGAAACGAATGTTTGCTCACTATCATGAACAAGGTGGCGAGAGGCCATCGAAACGCGTTGATGTGAAGTAACTCATCAATAAAAGAAGCCGTGAAAGAAAACCCCTTGGATTGCAGCGTGGTTACTATAAAGCTGTTTGTAACCCTATGCTGAATATATATATATATATATATATATATATATATATATATATATATATATATATATAAATATATATGTATACATATAGATTTTTTTTTCAAAGAAAGGACGCCGCACTCTGGAACCTGTGATGTTATTAGAATTTATTTAGTTAAACAGAGCCCAGTCTGTCATACCGACGCGTTTCGGCCACAACGGCCTTTCCCACGGTAGGTGGCACTACTTTTTGCTACTGTTTTATCTAATTTCCTGTCAATTAACTTCTCCCATTAACTTCTGGGAGTTGTAGTTTCAGTTATTTTCACATGTACAGATCACCTTATGACAGATACAATGTATTTAACACATTGTTGTTAATGTTTCAAAATTAACCAGAGCAATTATAATCACCGAATATCCCAATGACATGTATATTAACTATCGATATGAAAATGTGTTTTTTAAATATCGATTGATCAATGATAATTTAATTCAAGCATTGAAAAGTAAAAAATGCTGAAGTATCAGGTTGCATTTCGTTGTGTAGTACACATGTTAATTTGGAGTTCATTGTGTATATATAGAATTTTCTATATATATAGGATATTTTCTGATAATTTCTTGATAAAAGGTATAGTACCCTCATAGTACGGTTGTTCATTGGCTCTCATGGTTCCACGGAGATGTTTGAATTTGTGTTGTCAAGTTCACGTTATAGCACAATTTACAGTCAAGAACTCTCATTCACGGTGTACCTCATAAATGAACGAAAAGTTCTTCATCCACGTTCATCCCCTTCGGGTTCTTGGTACGCAACCGGATAATGTATTTAGACTCTAGCTGTCTGAGTTTTTTCTTTCGGTCTCCCATTCGTTCATCATCTTCTACTGTATCAATTGCAAAGAAGCTCATGTTACGCCAGTCACCTTGTTGTCATGAGAGTAGATGTTTAGCAGTGGCATACGTTAGATCTTGATTTTTTACTGATCTTATGTGCTCAAGAATCCTCTTCTTCAGCATACAGATGGTACTGCCTATATATCTCATCCCACAGTTGCATTGAATGCAATAAACTACAAACTTTGTTGAGCATGTTATTTTGTGGTTGATTTCAATTTTTCTTCCATCTGGATCTCTTATGTTTTTCTTATTGATGCCAATTTTGTAAGCTTTGCAATTGTTACATTTGTTGAAGCCAATTTGTTGTTGTTCCAGCCAATTTTTGTTTTTTTCTTGATTGAAAATGGCTTTGAACTATTGCATCCTTGATTGAGGGTGCCTTTCTGAAGTAATTTGGGGTTTAGTTCCAATGATTTTGGCCAGATCTCGATCCTGTTGAAGCAGAGGCCAATATTTTTGGACGCTTTGTCTGATTTTGTGTGCCTCTTTGCTATACGTCAGAATTAGTCTGGGATTTGTTTGTTTTTCCATTGGGTTGTTTGTAGGTTTTTGAACCAAAATTTCAATTTGTGTTATCTCAGTGATTTTTCTTTTGCTGATGTTGAGGTCTCGTTCTCTGTATCCTCTTTTGCTGAGTCTACTTGCACTTTTCTCGATTTCATTCTGTGCATCTTCATTTTTAGAACAGTTTCTTTTCATTCTAACGAATTCACCAAAGGGAATGCTTCTTATAAGGGCTTTCGGATGAAAGCTTTCAGCATGGAGAATGCTGTTAGTAGCAGTTTCCTTTCTGTATAAAGTCGTTTGAAATTGCCCTTGGTCAATGTAGACTGAAATGTCCAGAAAATCTATCTTGTGGCGATTGACATTGCAGGTGAAGGAGAGCCCAATTTCATTGTTGTTAAGAACTTCAAAGTATTCCATAAAATCCTCCTTGTCCCCATTCCAAATCAAGAATAGGTCGTCAATATATCGTGACCAAAGGATGATCTTTTCCAAAGCTTTTCTGTTATTTGGACCCCACGCTATTTCCTTCTCCCACCAGCCCATGGTCAGGTTCACATAGTTGGGGGAGAAGGAAACGCCCATGGCACAGCCGCACAGTTGATGGTATATTTCAGGATCAAAAAGAAAGATGTTATTGTTTAAGCATATCTGTATCATTGTAAGTAGCATTGCAGAGTGTTCTAGTTCGCTTATATTTCTTTGTTTCAAAAAATATGCACATGCATTTAGTCCCACTGTATGCTTAATAGATGTATATAAGGAGACCACGTCAATTGTGACCATCAGATAAGTCGGATCCCATGTTGTATTTGAGAGTATCCGAAGAAAGTCTCCTGTGTCTTGAATGTACGAATTTAAATTGTTGACCATTGGGGCCAAGTAATGGTCAACATAGGAAGAAATGTTTTCATACAAGGAATTGCAAGATGATACGATAGGTCTGCCAGGGGGGTTGATTAAGGTTTTGTGGATCTTTGGCAGGAAATAGATTGTGGGAATTGTTGGGTTTTCAATAAAGAGAAATTTACGCTCTTCAATGTCAATTAATTTATGATGGTACCATTCATCCAAATTTTTTCGAACTTCCTTAATCATTTTATAAATCGGATTGGTATTGAGTTTTATGTATTTGTCCCTATCATTTAGTTGTCGATAAGCTTCTTTTTTGTAGTCACGTATGTGCTGAATTACTATATTTCCGCCCTTGTCTGCAGGCTTGATAATGATGTTTTGATTATTGGCCAATGATTATAATGCTAGATTTTCCTTTTGTGATGTGTTTTCCCTGGATTTGGTGTTTCTCAATTTTTCCATTTTATTGATTTCATACACAACTGCTTCTGAGAACGAATCAATTTTGTTGCCTGGATGTAGTTGTGGACAATATTTTGATTTATTCTTCAGGCCGCTCTTTTCGTGGTGTTTTGTGTTAATTTCAAGATTCTGAAGTATTTCAATTTCTGTGGTTTCTTCACCTTCAAAATCGTTTGCTAAATCAAATAGAGTTTTGAGGTCAGGTATTTCTTCTGTGGTTAAAGGAGTATCTTGTTCCATTTGATTACTTGCTCTGTCTGTGATGTTTTGTGGACATATTTCCGTGTTGAGATCGTGGGCATGTATTTTAGCAAGTTTTAGTTTGCGCACATATTTGTATAGATCAATGTTGGTGTTGGTATAGTTAAAATGTTTTTGAGGGCAAAAGGATAGGCCTTTATTCAATATCTGGTATTCTGTCTTCGTAGGAGTGTAGTCTGATAGGTTTATTACCAAATTTTCATGATTGAATTCTTCTTGGTTCTGTTTCGTAACGGGTATTGCCTTCTTAGACTTGGATCTTCTCGTTTTCCTGAGGCTTCTGAAGACTTTGTATTGCCTCTTCCAAACCCTCTGCCTCTGCCTCTTCCTCTGCCCTGTCCCTGATTCCTGGACAGGTTTTGATCTAAATTGACTAGGTGCATTTCTTCTAAAAAAGTGATTGTGCCAGTAGTATTAGTGCTGACTGTTGCCTCATTTTCACTCCCACTGATGTCTGATTCACTTCCTAGATCCCCTATCATTTGTTGTGGTTTTTTAGCATAGTTGTTTTTCAATGCATCGAATCTTTTTGCGAACGTCAATATTTGACCCAGCTTGTAATCTGCTTCATCTCTCGCAAATTTTCTATGTTTTCTTTGTTGGATTTCGTCTTCATATTTTTCAAGACGATCCTCCATTTATTTGCGGAGTTTTTCAGATTCCTCTTTGTCTTTTTGTGAGATTTTGGCTTCGAGGTTCGTAATCAGGATATGTATTTCTTTCCAGATCTTTTTCCGCATATTTAATTAAAATCCGCATCATGTTTTGGCTACAAGCCATGTTGTTGGCTCCCCACTCCTCCAACATATCTGTTCGTGTATCCGACACACCCGGATGGTTTAGCCCAACGCCTGCACCCGCTGTTGTGCGATCCGGCAGTAAACCACATTGCAGCAAACAAAAAAAAAAAATATATATATATATCTATATATACGTGTGCAGACTGATTACAGTGACTGGACGTATACTTATGGGTTCATATAGAGATTTTTAACTATGTCTGTATACATACATGAATAAATAGAACAAATATTTTATGCTGTATTATTTCTGTTGCATAAAATTCTATTATTTTTATACACATTCTATTTGATCCAAACTGCACCAGCTTGTTGTTATTAACTGATATCGGCATAAAGTATCTAACCCAGTCAATGCACACATATAACCAATTAAATGCATTCATCTAAATTGCATATTTGAGTAAAATTCATTGAATGACCGATAGTCTATAAAGTGCAAATAACAAAGCAACTATCAATACACTGTGCAAAAACTGTGCAAATTAGTGCAAATATTCGTTAAAGTGCATACCGAATGAACAAATAAATAAATATACATATTGATAACAATAAAACAACAATTTCTGGAAAATATCGTTAAAATCATATATACAATATTCAAACATATTTTCATATCAGTAAAAAAATAGTAGTGGTAAAAACAGAGAGGAAAAATTATCTGTGTTTTTTTTATAAAGCAAGCATTGGAGTTATGTAGATTGTTTCGGTCAAAAGGTCAATTTCATTTTAATTTTATACTTCATATTAGGAAACCTATATATTAAGATCGCAATGCAAATAGAATTACATTTGTTGTATTGCATCAGCAAGGTCAAGAGGAAACACAAGTATAATTTTTTCGATTCATTTAATATATATATATATATTCACTGAAAAAATCATAGGTTTCAGGCACGTTATAGTTAGAAATTAGCATTTAAAAAACCTTAGAAATTCACTGAAAAAACCATAGGTTTTAGGGAAAGTTATAGTTAGTTGGACATTGCACTCATACAAAACCCATGAAATTCCCCCGTTATAGTTAGTTCAGCTAACTATAACTCGCGCCCCCGCAATGCACTGCTGATGATGTCACATATTACATCACTCATTACATGGTCAGTGACATCACTGATGACATCACTGATGACATCTCAAATGACATCACTGATGACATCACTGATGACATCATCCAGTGACTTTATGTTTCTGTAAAGTTTAAATATGTTTAATATATATAGGGAAAGGTACATTGAAGAACGAGTGGATGTATAAGTGTCTGAATGGATGTTTTACTAGGTGCGTGACTGACTCTATAAGTGAGTGGTTAAACATATCTTACTGAATGCATGGGTTAGTGACTAAACTGTGTTAATCTCTGTATCCGTCTGTCTGTTGGTGTCTGATGCTAGTTTCTAACTATGCCTACAGAGGTAGGACATGTGAAGAAAGAAGAAAAAATGCGCAGAAAGAAGCAAAAGAAATGCAAAAGTGCGCAAAGATGAAGAAAAGTGCAGGAAGAAGCAAGACGTGCAGAAATAACCAACAGAGAAGCAGAAAGAGGCCTTGTTCCAAAATTATCCTGTGCCCACAACTTTTTCAGACGGGTACTGGTGGTAACTGACTCTGACTAACCAGGCCTAGAGCCAGTGCTATGCTAAAAGACACTTAGAATACAGTGAAAACACCTACATACACTAGGGAACACTATGCATTGGGGTACCCCTGAGATTAGCATGACCTCCTCTGTAAGTCCTTAGTACATAATAGGGCAGGGGGATTAAAACTACCTCTTAAAACGCGCTACGGGGTGCGTTTGCACAGTGGTGAAGGGAGGGGGGGCCCGGGGTGAAATGTGTGCAAACAAGCCCTGTGGGCGTTTTAAATTGGGAGATTAACTTCCCTTCAATCCTGACGGTCCCTGGGATCCAACTAGCCAACCAGATACCTCCAGTTAGCGCCACAGAGCTGCGTTGCAGAGAGGTGTAAAAAGGGGCATGGCCTGGACCACCTCTCTGCAACGCAGCGCATTGGCGCTTACTGGAAGCACCTTGTGCGCTAGTTGTTCCCCAGGGGCCCTCAGGATTGAAGGGGAATTAATTCCCCAACTGAAAACGCGCCTCAGGGCTTGTTTGCACACATCACCTCAGGGCCCGCCCCCTCCCTTCACCACTGTGCAAACACGCCCGTGGCACATTTTAAGTTGGGGGATTAAGTCCCCTTGAATCCTGGGGGTGCCTGGGGTCCAACTAGCCCACCAGGTATCTCGAGTAGCACCACAGAGCTGCGTTGCAGAGAGGTGTAGAAAGGGGCATGGCCTGGACCACCTCTCTGCAACGCAGGGCTCTGGCGCTTACTGGAAGTACCTGATGGGCTAGGTGGCCCCCAGGGGCCCTCAGGATTGAAAGGGAATTAATTCCCCAACTTAAAACGCGCCACAGGGCGTGTTTGCACACATGTCACTTCAGGCCCCGCCCCCTTCCTTCACCACTGTGCAAACGCGCCCCATGGCGCGTTTTAAGTTGAGGGATTAAGTCCCCTTGAATCCTGAGGGCCAGCTAGCCCACCAGGTACCTCCAGTAAGTGCCACAGAGCTACATTGCAGAGAGGTATAAAAAGGGGCATGGCCTGGACCACCTCTCTGCAACGCAGCCCTGTGGCGCTTACTGGAGGCACCTGGTGGCATAGTTGCCCCCAGGGACACTCAGGATTGAAGAGGAATTAATTCCCCAACTTAAAACGCACCACAGGGTGTGTTTGCACACATGGCACCTCAGGCCCCGCCCCCTCCCTTCACCACTGTGCAAACGGGTCCCGTGGCGCATTTTACATTGGGGATTAAGTCCCCTTCAATCCTGAGGGTCCCTGGGGTCCAACTAGCTCACCAGGTACCTCCAGTTAGCACCAAGGGGGCTGCGTTGCAGAGAGGTGGTCTGAGGCCACGCCCCTTTTTACACCTCTCTGCAACGCAGCCCTGTGGCACTTACTGGTGGTACCTGGTGGGCTAGTTGGCCCACAGGGACCCTCAGGATTGAAGAGGAATTAATTCCCCACCTTAAAACGCTCCACTGGGCCTGTTTGCACACATGTCACATCAGGCCCCGCCCCCTCCCTTCACCACTGTGCAAACGCACCCAGTGGCGCGTTTTAAGTTGGGGGATTAAGTCCCCTTGAATCCTAAGGGTCCCTGGGGTCCAACTAGCCCACCAGGTACCTCCAGTAAGCGCCACAGAGCTGCGTTGCAGAGAGGTGTAAAAAGGGGCGTGGCCTGGATCACCTCTCTGCAACGCAGCCCTGTGGGGCTTACTGGAGGTTCCTGGTGGGCTAGTTGGTCCCCAGGGACCCCCAGTAGTGAAGGGGAATTAATTCCCCAACTTAAAACGCACCACAGGGTGCGTTTTCAGAGTGTTGATGGAGGGGGCGGGACCTCTGGCATGATTGCGTGTTTTTCTTTTTTTTTACTTTTTAAGAAGGGGGGCTGTGTGGCCCCCTTCCTTTTCTATTTTATGGGCCCTGGGGACCCCATCCCCCAGGGCCTGACCCCTTTTTTTTTTTTAACGGAAGGGGACTGCGTGGCCCCCCTCCTGAGGCCATATTTGGCCCCGGGGACCCCATCCCCCGGGGCATGGCCAGTGGTTTTGTTTTTCTTAAAAATAATTTGGAGGGGGGCTGCGTGGCCCCCTCCAAATTCCCCCACGGTCCCGCCGGTTCCCCTCCTCCTGCGGGAGCCGGCATTGCCTTTCCACACGGGGAGCTGCTAAGATGCAGCTCCCCGTGTGGAAAAGCAATCTGGTTTGGTTTTTGGAAGAGAGCAGGTTCCCTGCAAACAATGGACCAAAGCTTTCATGTGTCCGCGGCTGCTGTTGATGTGATGAGGGAACAACAGCGTGTGTCGGTGTTCAGAGGCTCGCCGCCTTGCCGTGGACAGCCGTCATAAGAGGAAGGGGAACGGCGACTACGGTGCACAGCACTGGGCTGTGGTTCGAATATATATATATATATATTCACTTAAAAAACCATAGGTTTCACACATGTTATAGTTAGCTGGACATTTCACTCGTGAAAAACCATTGAAATTCCCCCGTTATAGTTAGTGCAGGCAACTATAACTCACGCGACCGCAATCCTCTGCTGATGACGTCAGATATTACATCACTGATAACATATGTGTCTTTCTGAAAAAAAAATATTTGTAATATATGTATAGCTAAAAATTAATGGAAGAAGACATGGGTAAATAAGTGTCTAAATACAGTGATGTAATATCTGACGTCATCAGCAGAGGATTGCGGTCGCGTGAGTTATAGTTGCCTGCACTAACTATAACGGGGGAATTTCAATGGTTTTTCACGAGTGAAATGTCCAGCTAACTATAACATGTGTGAAACCTATGGTTTTTTAAGTGAATATATACATATATATATATATATATATATATATATATATACATTTCCTTAGGAGGGGAACTTGGTTTGGATATTTTGTGTGCATGGCCACAGCACACTAGAGCCCCCACCCCACAAGCAGTTCGGCGGCCAGTGGCAATACTTTTGGATTTACCTCATGGACTGGGGAGACCGCCGAACCACCGCATCTCGCAGCTGTGAACCTACCATTTGTTTGGACCGTGACTGCACGAGGGAGCGTCTCACACTGAGGTGATGCTCCGGGGATTGAGCTGTGTCCTGCGGGGGGGTGAATGTTCCAAGTCACCCGCTTTTTCCACAAAGATCTGGGTGCAAGGTGAGAGGAGGCAGTCATCACCCACTTGGGGGAGTACCTACAATGTATAACTGCCTCTTTTGAAACTTGGAGTGCCAAGTTTTCATGACGCTCCCTAGTACCTTCCTGAAGGCTTCACCCAATCGTAGCGAGGCTAACGGATTTTAAATAAAAGGTGGACTTTTCAAGCATCTCCGAATCTTTTGGGCATTTGAAAAAGTCATTCGACAAAACGCGTCATGCCTGGAATGCTGAATAAAGCGCATTTTTGACTTGCTGGACTGGTACGGCTCGTTCTTTTCCTTAGGAGGGGAACTTGGTTTGGATATTTTGTGTGCATGGCCACAGCACACTAGAGCCCCCACCCCACAAGCAGTTCGGCGGCCAGTGGCAATACTTTGGATTTACCTCATGGACTGGGGAGACCGCCGAACCACCGCATCTCGCAGCTGTGAACCTACCATTTGTTTGGACCGTGACTGCACGAGGGAGCGTCTCACACTGAGGTGATGCTCCGGGGATTGAGCTGTGTCCTGCGGGGGGGTGAATGTTCCAAGTCACCCGCTTTTTCCACAAAGATCTGGGTGCAAGGTGAGAGGAGGCAGTCATCACCCACTTGGGGGAGTACCTACAATGTATAACTGCCTCTTTTGAAACTTGGAGTGCCAAGTTTTCATGACGCTCCCTAGTACCTGCCTGAAGGCTTCACCCAATCGTAGCGAGGCTAACGGATTTTAAATAAAAGGTGGACTTTTCAAGCATCTCCGAATCTTTTGGGCATTTGAAAAAGTCATTCGACTAAACGCGTCATGCCTGGAATGCTGAATAAAGCGCATTTTTGACTTGCTGGACTGGTACGGCTCGTTCTTTTCCTTAGGAGGGGAACTTGGTTTGGATATTTTGTGTGCATGGCCACAGCACACTAGAGCCCCCACCCCACAAGCAGTTCGGCGGCCAGTGGCAATACTTTGGATTTACCTCATGGACTGGGGAGACCGCCGAACCACCGCATCTCGCAGCTGTGAACCTACCATTTGTTTGGACCGTGACTGCACGAGGGAGCGTCTCACACTGAGGTGATGCTCCGGGGATTGAGCTGTGTCCTGCGGGGGGGTGAATGTTCCAAGTCACCCGCTTTTTCCACAAAGATCTGGGTGCAAGGTGAGAGGAGGCAGTCATCACCCACTTGGGGGAGTACCTACAATGTATAACTGCCTCTTTTGAAACTTGGAGTGCCAAGTTTTCATGACGCTCCCTAGTACCTGCCTGAAGGCTTCACCCAATCGTAGCGAGGCTAACGGATTTTAAATAAAAGGTGGACTTTTCAAGCATCTCCGAATCTTTTGGGCATTTGAAAAAGTCATTCGACGAAACGCGTCATGCCTGGAATGCTGAATAAAGCGCATTTTTGACTTGCTGGACTGGTACGGCTCGTTCTTTTCCTTAGGAGGGGAACTTGGTTTGGATACATATATATATATATATATATACAAATTCACTGAAAAAACCATAGGTTTCACACATGTTATAGTTAGCTGGACATTTTACTGATAAAAAACCAATGAAATTCCCCCGTTATAGTTACTGTAGGCAACTATAACTCACGCAACCGTAATCCTCTGCTGTTGCTAATACTGTATTTAGACACTTATTTGCCCATGTCTTCTTCCATTAAATTTTAGCTATACATATATTACAAATATTTTTTTTTCATAAAGACACATATGTCATCAGCAGAGGATTACGGTCGCGTGAGTTATAGTTGCCTACAGTAACTATAACGGGGGAATTTCATTGGTTTTTTATCAGTAAAATGTCCAGCTAACTATAACATGTGTGAAACCTATGGTTTTTTCAGTGAATTTGCAAGGTTTTTTAAATGCTAATTCCTAACTATAACGTGTGTGAAACCTATGGTTTTTTCAGTGAATTTGTACGGTTTTTTAAATGCTAAGTTACTTTACGCCATTTGTGGCGTGCACGCCCACTTAACTCAGTTCGTTCCGTGCGCGCACGGTGCGCTTCGCGCACCGTGCGTGCACAGTGAGCACGCGGTGCGCTTCGCGCACCTCGTCCCCACGTTACGCTAGATGGGCCATGAACGCACGATGCGCTTCGCGCACCGTGCGCACATGGAGGACATATGATGAGCATCGTTGTGACAGGTAAAATATATGTTTTGTTTTGCTGTAATAAGCCATGCACAAATGGTGCACTTCGGGCACCATTTGCACACGGGGTGGGGAGAATGTGGATATTTTTTTTTTTTTATTATTATTTATTACCGTACGCTTACGGTAAGCGTAATCGGCGAAATTTTCGAAAAAATTAAAATTGCCTTTTTTCACTTGGGGGATCGTTGGGGACTCCCTCGACATGGCTAGGTGCTTGGGAGCTGTCTAAACAGCCCCTTTACATGTTTTTGCACTTTGTTTTTCAACCCCCTGTCAGAGTGCGAGAGAGAAAATGGCGGCCGCCGCTTCCTGGTTTCGACCGATTCGAATGTTTACTAAGATCTAACGGCCAATCAGAATCGCGCTCGCGCACGTCACCGTACGCGTACGGTAAGCGCACCGTAAGCGCACCGTAAGCTGGCTCAGATATATATATTGATTTAAAGGATATTTTCTCAGAATCTACTGAACAGATTTACACCAAACCTACAAAAGGCACTTCCTTGACCTGAGGACTACCTCTCTGCCAAATTTCATTAAATTCTGTTCAGCCGTTCGGGCTGTAGCTCTGTCTAAAGGTCCTATGGAAAAATGCATGGGAAAAACGCGTTTTGGGACCCCCCTTTTATCTCAGCCCCCGCTTGACGAATCCCCCCGAGACTTTCAGGGTAGGAGCGGAGCTCAACGCCCCCACCTATTTTGAAAATTTTGCGAGGATTCGTCGACCGGCGCCAAAGTTATTCAAAAGAGAATGTTGCGGATTTCCTATGGTAAGAGGGTCCTAACTATAACTATCTACTGGCGACCGCCAGTAGATAATATATATATATAGATGAAGGTTGTTACCGAAACGCGTCTGTTTGTTTACGTGACAGTTTCCATTCAATAAACTTTGGAAACGGCCCCCGAGAGTGCTGTCTTTCTCTTTGGATGGTGGATGTGAGAAGGAGAGTTGCAGCAATAATTGAATGCGGGTACACCCCCGCACGAAGAAGCACCCGCCTGTGAGTGCACCTGACTGGTGTTTCCGTAGCAGCAAAAAAGTATATATATATATATATATATATATATATATATATATATATATATATGTATATATATATATATATATATATATATATATATATATATATATATATATATATATATATATATATATATATATATATATATATATATATATATATATATATATATATATCCAGAATAAGTTGCCCTGAGGCGAGAAGATGCACGCAGCAGGATGGTGTAAACCATTATTTATTGCACACCAGCATTTCAAGGTCCAAAGTATTCTTTTCTTTCCTTACGCATTTCAAAACCATGCGGTTTCTTCATCAGAGGAAGTTATGCAAATGACGGCAGAGCGTGCTCACAGGTACTTAAGATCGCATGCGCAAAATTAACTGTCCACACCTGGGCTTTTATGAAGGCCTGCTGGTACCTGTAGTCGTTTCACAGAGCATAGTATTACCCCAGTGGGTTCCGTCGTCAAAGGCAACTATTAAAAAATTGTTCCCAAGTGGGCCTCCGGGCCTGAATGCATGGAAAGTAGGCTTCTGACCTGCTGCACCCTTAGCAGACACGAAAACTTTTCCAGTCAAGGGCCCCACAAACGCCAGTCAGTGGTGGCTTCAATTCTCTGCGGCTGGGCTGCCGCAAATACATCCAGAATAAGTTGCCCTGAGGCGAGAAGATGCATGCAGCAGGATGGTGTAAACCATTATTTATTGCACACCAGCATTTCAAGGTCCAAAGTATTCTTTTCTTTCCTTACGCGTTTCAAAACCATGCGGTTTCTTCATCAGAGGAAGTTATGCAAATGACGGCAGTGTGTGCTCACATATATATATATTCCAGCCTCTGTCTTCGGCGTGCTCTGTCGCTCTGGCTGCCTTATCGCCGGTGGTGCTCGAATTCAGCGCTACGCCGCATGCTGATACTCTTGTGAACAAAACGGCTTCCCTCTTTCCAAGGATTCCACGCCACTCCAGTGCAAGTTGGTAATACCAAGTTTATTCTCCTGCACTCAGGCGGAAACAGTAATGTCAACGTGTTTCAGTGCTTTCCTGCACCTTGGTCACAACGCTGACCGTACCTCTAATCCCCATTTTTTACAACATTGTGATAGCATTGTAAAAGGAAATGCATATTACATTCTACTGCCATCTTGTAGTGGTTATCATTGTAACAATACTCTTACTGCAGCAACAATATAGTCATCATTAATGTACATTTTCCTGTTTTGTTCTCAATACACAATGTTGTCAAAAAAGGTAGCGTAGCTTGTGAATAGCACTGGTCTTACTATTTTGTGTGTGCGTTTTTGTATTATCATGCCTTGACTTTTTAATGATGGGGACGGGCTACCTGTCGGGAGTTGGAGGAACAAAGAGTTCTACTAGGAATACAATAGGCACTCAAAGGTCATAGGATGGGAGGGCCATTATCCGACAGTGCCCTGTGGGCTATACATAGGGCTTTTAATTTGATCCTCTGCTCAACTGGAAGCCACAGAAAGGAGGACAGAGCCTGCCAGGTTCACGTATTCCTGGGGATATACCACAAGATACGCAGCACAGAGTTCTGTACCACTTGCAATTTCTAGGTGACGGACGTTTGGGGCTCCCAGATAGAGTGAATTTCAGCAGTCCAGGTGAGAGATGAAGGACGTGGCCCTTAGTGGGCCAAGCGGGCTACTTAGAACCACCAGCTATGCCTTCCCAAGAATGAAGAGTTGGTTAGACAGTAGAGAATACAAACTTACATGTTTATTGGCAATATTCTGCAGTGGAGTCAGTCCAATCATACCTGCACCCTAAGATGTCTGCCAAGGGACTAACCCCCCAACAGTCTACGGTGGATAATCATTCCTCTCGTGAAGCCCTCAACCACGCCCATAATAGAAAACTACAGGCCTGAGCCAAACATGAACAAAGAGGCACAGTAGGATGAGCTAACACCTGCCAGTTGGGTACATGTTATCAAGGCGCTGGGTCTCAGCATCTCCTAACGTGAGAGCAGAAACTACACATTCAGATAAGCATTGCCAAGGCTAAATGGCCTATTCATTAGTAAGTCAGAAAACAGCCTTGAGCAGCAGAGAAAATAATAAAGAAATGCAGTGTTCTGCTGAGGCAAGCAACATGAGCAATGAGGCCTAACTCGGGCCCAGTCTAAGCAGCCTAATAGAAATTGCAAAATGCAAAATGGAGTCACACTTGCTAACTGTAGCCTGCACATTACAGGGATCTCAATGGGTGGCATAACATGAGTACAAATGGCATTTATTTAGCCACGCACTGCTAACCTAATATAGCAAAGGATGAATGCGTTGCAGGGATGGGAATTTCAAACCTAACAGAACCTCCTTTTAGCAGAAGTGGCTAAATCCTTTATTTGGCTATCCGGTAGGGTCTTCACAATTCTAAGGGGGAAAGCAAATGCACAGGTAAGCATGTGACAATCATGTAACACTAGAAGGAAAGCAGCACTTTTAATATGAAAATACAACTAATATTCAAATATTCCCTCATCTATGAGCATTAAATCCTGGATACCCTGCATCATCATAGTAGAGACTTTATTATCACGTCCGGAGAGCCTAGGAGTAGGTGTGAGCTTGCTCACACAATAAGTGCAACATGCTGGAAGGCAATTAATGCATAGGCAACATGTAAAGATGACATCTGCGATAGCTAGTAGAACCATTAGTATCTTCCAACCCCATGATGTCAATAGACCCCAAAACAACCCTGAGAGGGATCATGAACCATTATTCTGGTGGATCTCTGAGGCAAGTCTGTGTAATTTCTGTATATCAGAGTAGACAGTAGGGGCACTATCGGGCATGTACACGCAGCAGCTTCTGCCGATGACACGACAGGCTCCTCCCCTATCAGCCAGAATCACGTCTAAAACAATCCGATTTTGAAGAGCAACGAGCCTCGTAGCCTGAAGCTCGACTGTAATATTAGTTAATATACCTGCAGTTGTATTAATGACTCCCTCAACTACTCTGGCCAGGCATCGAATATTACGGCTATTGAACATGGGACCCCATAACGGCAGAATGCCCTTCATTATGTCAGTAAATTGCTGTAGGGAAGTATCTGATCAATATCGTCTGTGTTTTCTATTCTCTTAAATCCGGGAGCTAGAGCACTCCTACGCTGAAGGCAGTGAGTCTTGTGGTAGTTGAGAGGGGCTATATAGACTGGGGGAAGGAGGTAAGAAAGATTGCACCTTCCAGACCATCCCTCAGGGAGCCACACATAACCACAAGCACCACAAACAAAATAGACATTAGGTGGTGGGATCAAGGGAGGACTTTTGGGCATTCTCAATATGGAAGTGGTGTTGCATCTACTGTCCCCCACCTCTATGTCTCCTGCCCCTTGGACACAAAAAGGAGCCAATACGTCTTCCACTGCCAGGGGTATGGGCTTATCTTCAGTGATATTACGGGCTTAGAAGGATTGGTAATATTCAGATACATTTAACTGCGAAAACCTATCTCTATCCATCCCTGTTCTGTTGGCCTTCCTACCTCGGTCTGCTGCTCTGAGGCAAGAACTCAAGAATACT
Source organism: Triturus cristatus (assembly GCF_964204655.1). NCBI lineage: Eukaryota > Metazoa > Chordata > Amphibia > Caudata > Salamandridae > Triturus > Triturus cristatus. The sequence goes on from NC_140580.1 coordinate 958,626,944, forward strand.
CGATCAAACCGCTCATCTCCAGGGGAAACACCAGGTGGGGACCTATGTTGTGGATATACATTTATGGTCAAAGAACGGGAACTGGTACTTCTTTTGTCCAAGGAGTCAACTTGAGAGAATGAACGGATCAAACTAAGTAAGGTGAACCATCCCTCACAACTATGAACATAGGATAAGGGCATAGGCAACAAGTTCTCACTTTGATGCGTGACTGAAGGTAACAGCCCACACACCCAATATTTTGTTGTATTATAAATAGCATGCGTTTGGTGCAACGTTTGAATAAAAACATTATCCTTATAGGACTTTCGGTGCTCTTCTTTGTGAGGTGCTAAGGTACCAAACATATGCTCAGGAGGTATTGGTATAGTACTTATCCAAGCATGCACGGGATAATTTTCTTCCAGGAAGAACAGCACTTCAAATACAAGTATCAAAGAAAGCAAAATTATAACCACAACCCCTATTTTAGTATTGGTGGACCAGGAAGACCAAACAGGACCATTTGAAATGGGACGCGGAGCTGCAAAGGGCTGCTCCTTATCGGGGATAGGACTACCAAAGGGATACATTTAGAAAACTTTAAGGGCAATTTGAAGGTGTCACAAGGGAAAGAAAAAAGTCACGGGCTAGAGCCACTATTGCAACAACAGTACCAGGGGTCACAAATCACCCAGCGTCCATTTAGAGTCTCGCCAGTAGGCTCCTATTCTTCATCAAGGATGGTGCTATGAAGCACTCCCACGGAGGAGCTGCGCGATTGCAGCCCTTGCAGAAAGCAAATCCTCTTCCTTCAGGAAAGGGCACCCTTCCTCCTTGGCAAGTGCCCTCAACTATCCTGTCCAGTGTCCAGGGCAGTTCACCAGTGTACCTTACTCTAATCTAATACAGGCACCTAAGACACGGCACTTGCGCCCTATGCTCAAGTCTTTCCCTAACTCCTGAACTGTTTGGCTGGTGCACCGTTCTTTTTCCAGGGCCTCAGATTGTATTTTGTCACAGCAGGCACTGTTTCATCAACAAAAAGGGACAGAAACTCAGAATCAGGCGGGCATCGAGACTTAGAGTCGGGTGTATTGGGACTGGAAACAGTGTCATCCGAGGCAGCCCTTATCTACGGGGGATCGCCTCATACAGGTCTGCGTCACTCTCTTCGTCCGTCTGCGCCCACCTCAACCAGGCGTCAGAGAGGGGAGCAAAGCATGGCACCCTCTCACATTCCTGGTCAGCGATGCCTTCATTGACCCAGCGGTCATACCGGAGCGGGAGAGGCACCCGCTTCACATGAGATGTATGGATCTAGTGCTTTCTGCCGTCTACCTATACAGCCGTACGAGTGACGAGAAGAACGATGACAGGACCCTTCCACCTCGGCTCCAAACAGTTCTTCTGCTGGAAGTTCTTAATCAGTACATAATCACCAGGCTGTATGCAATGCCCGGCCCCCTCTGGTACTGGCTGCAATGTGGCGTGTATCTGTTGATGAAGAGAACGAAGATGTTTAGACAATTCGCACAAATAGTCTACAAGCCGGGGGTACTCTATCTCAGAAAAGCGATTGGGTCTTGGGACACCCCAGAGATTAGCAGGGCGTCCGAAGACCACTTCATACAGTGACAACCCTGTTCAAGAACGCGTTGTCACTCTGGTAGATAGTAAAGCCAAGAGTAACGCATCTGGCCATAGCAATTCTGTGCTTTCTTGAATCTTTGCTAGCTTCAGCTTGAGAGTACCATTCTACTTCTCAACTAGGCCTGCTAACTGGGGGTGGTTCGCTGCATGAAACTTCTGCTTAATATGCAAGCCGTTGCACACCAATTCAATGACTTTTGAATTGAGGCCGCCTCCGTCAATTCTTTATAATATGCAGTAGGGTTTTTCCGGGGGTCTGGCAGCTGGCTCTTCAGAGATAGGATCTCTCTCCTCTTCCAAGGAGTATAGATCCACTGCTTCTAAAACCGAGCGTCGACTCGCGGTCTAATCACAGTGTCTGTGGAGTCACGCAATTCTGTAATCTCTGGGTGGTAAATGGGATGGACCTCTCCCATGGGATGCTGTGTCACTATAGTCTGAACCTTTTGGAGCAATCTGCCTCGGTAACCCACTAGTGTTGTTACATTGCTAAAAACCTAATTGGGAGCCATACCTTCAGCATATACCCTGTCACGTATGTCATAGATTATTTACGGTGCAACACCTCGAAAACACTGTTCCCATAATCCTATCAGTGTGGCTGACATGTGCTTCAGGGCATGTTGCTGAATAAATGGCTCATAATCTTTCATCACACTCCACACGTCCTCCACACTATAGATCGGGTTCCGAGCCCACTGAGCTGCTTGATTCGCCACCATTCGTTTTTCCTCATCACCCACTACAGATCGCACCAACACTTTATCCATTCGGTCTTGTGCTGCAGCCCAGTTCGCTTCATATACCCCATGCGCAGGAGTTTCAGCATTCAACAGTGTTTGAGGTGTCACACTCACGGGGGAAAGAGCAGACGCAGAGACAGGTACCATCATGTAGGGAGACAGGGTGGTAGGGGGTAAAGGGGGAGAAGCAGTCGATATGGAGCTAATAGATTGGGTGGGGGAGCTAACGGCACCCGCTCCGGTGACTGGTGGATGTAGAGGAGAAGTAAGTGGGGCCTGGGTTGAGGTAGTAGCGCTGGAACCAGAAACACTAGCAGGGGTGGCACTGGAGGCCAAGGACTGAGAAGTTGGGACTGTTGGGTATATCCGTTCAGGGGCATAAAGAGGAGGAGGATGAGAATCCAATAGCTCTTCAGCAAAATCATCACCTTCCTCTCTAGTAACATAACATTTATCTGTCTGTAACCGAATCTTTCTATCTGTGCATTCTATGCCCATCTCTATCTTCCCTCTTTCATAGGCTACTGCTTTCTGCGTTATAGTTTGTGTATGTCTCTTCTGAGCCTCTTTCTCCGCTCTCATGCGCCGCTGCTTGGCTTCCTTCTGCCATATTCTCAGAGAATCAAACATTGACTGCCTGCTCTTTTTAGCAAACAATTTATCCTGCAAAAAATTCTATTTTTGTTCATCAAACGAACATGCAAGTGGCCACTGTAACTCAGCATTGTCCCTCAGATACTTATGCCACAATGTGCTAAACATAATAGGGCCAATACCATGTTTAACATATACGTCAAAATTTGGAGAACCCACCGGAGGCGCAGGCTGACTCTCTTCCAATCGAGCATCAGTAGAACAACATCGGCATCCAAAACAGCCAAACTTACTTAAACAAGGCATCTTAATATAAGACACATATGCCGTCCCCAACGGACAAGTATAACACCAACGATGGTAAATAAAGAAAATAAACAAGAGAACAATTGTCCAAGAACCAAAACAGAACGGTCCGCAAACCGCCCACTGCAGTCCGGAGACTATACCAAGTTCAAGAAGAGAGGCTTCCGCCCCAGACCTTTTCAAGCATTAGCCAAATTACCAGTTGGTCTGGCAGATTGTTTGCGAACAGTCCCGGACCTTTTCGGGAGCGGGCCACATTTCCAGGCAGTCAAGTCAACTGCTCGCAAACACTCTGTGTCTGTTCAAGGGTCCGCAAACCCACCAAGTTCTAGACAAGACAATCTGGAGACCATACCAAGACACAACCCGTCTACTCGTGTTGTTCAAGCAGGGCAGTACGAAAACTGCGGACAAGACAGTCCGAAGTCTGTATCAAGACACAGCTTGTAGGCTTGTGTTGTCCAAGAATGGCACCATTTTACCAAGAATCAAACCCCTCACCTGGTGCACACAGGTCAAGTCAAATTCTTCTCCACAGCCGACTCTTCGGACCAAACCGTCAACTCCAAGGTTTCACCTTCTCAGGACCAAAGCCGGTGACCAACAGATGAGGAGTTGCCCCAGCAGCCAAGCGGGGCAGCTGCGAGAACCAAGCTCGGTCTTGTGTGGGGTACCCCGATCCACCCGACTGACCAAACGCACCCCCTGACCCTGCAAATCACCTTGCAGGGTCCCTGTTCGGGCACCAACTGAAGGACATGGCCTTTAGGGGGCCACGCGGGCTACTTGCAATCACCTGCTATGCCTTCCCAAGAATGAAGAGTCGGTCAGACAGTAGAGAATACCAACTTACATGTTTATTGGCAATACTCTGCAGAGGAGACCAATCAGATCTGCACCCTAAGATGTCTGCCGAGGGACTAACCCCCCAACAGTCTACGGTGGATAATCATTCCTCTCGGGAAGCCCTCAACCACCCCCATAATGGAAAACTAGTGGCCTGAGCCGAACATGAACAAAGAGGCACAGTAGGATGAGCTAACACCTGCCAGTTGGGTACACGTTATCAAGGCCTCAAGGCCACGGCACTGGGTCTCAGCATCTCCTAACGTAGGAGCAGAAACTACACATTCAGATAAGCATTGCCAGGGCAAAATGGACTATTCATTAGTTTGTCAGAAAACAGCCTTGAGCAGCAGAGAAAATAATAACGAAATGCAGTGTTCTGCTGAGGCAAGCAACATGAGCAACGAGGCCTAACTCGATCCCAGTCTAAGCAGCCTAATAGAAATTACGAAATGCAAAATGGAGTCACACTTGCTAACTGAAGCCTGCACATTACGGGGATAAGTCAGTGGGTGGCATAACATGAATACAAATGGCATCTATTTAGCCACGCACTGCTAGCCTAATATAGCATAGGACGAATGTGTTGCAGGGATGGGAATTTCAAACCTAACAGAGAATATCGACGTCTGCATTATAAACCTTCTGGAAGTGGGGGGAGTAGATAAATAACTTTGCGGAGCATGCTAAAAATACAGTCACAGCTGGCATAGAGCTTAATTGCCTGGGCTTCCATGAACAAAGATTTGCCGACCTATGCTGCCAGACTCTTTATAAGCGTCTTGGGGGCAGGAGGGGAACCCAGGCATTCTGGCAAGCCCAGTCTCAGGTGGGAGCTGAGGTTGTTTCCTTATATCATCAGTTCAGTTTTATCCCCATTTAACTTGAGGCAAGATGTATTCATGTATTCATGCAACTGGCAACTTTTTCCAAACAGAGGCTCACAGTGGCAGATTGGGGATCCTGCTTGGGGGAAAGAGAGAGGACCAGTTGGGTATCATCAGCGTAAGAGACTATGGAGATCCTGAATGTTGATACAATGTCTGCCAATGGGTGCATTTATAGATTAAATAGCATAGGGCTTAAGGATGAGCCCTGGGGTATTCCACAGTTAAAAAGGAAAGTATCAGAGGTACAGGTTCCCTCAAAAACGTGGAAGGTCCTGTCTCTCGGAAAAGAGTTGAGCCATTTCAGGGCTAATCCTGAGACTCCCACAATGGCAATTCTTTCGATAAGTATGTCATAGTTTACAGTATCAAAGGCGGCGCTTAGGTCAAGGAGGATAATAGCTGTGGAGCCTCCCTGATCCATTAGCCTCTTTGATTCCTCCACCACCCCCAGGAGGGCGGTTTCCGTGCTGTCCCTATGTCGAAATCCTATTTGGGTTATATGAAGCCTGTTGTTCAGTTCTAGGAATTCTGACAAGGCCTGGTTGAATATTTTTCAAGTATTTTACTCAGACTCAAATTTTGCTCAGGTCTGATCCCTGTGCAGACACTTGTTTGCACAGGGATAGGAATGTAGTCCTTAACATGTAATGAGCACCACAGGAGTATACAGAACCAAAGATGTTTACATTTCATTACAAGATGCGAGCAGATGTAGTCTTCTTTTCTGCTGAGCGCAACATATGCCTTACACAAATTATTTTGCTCTTTGAGTTATAAGGGACAGTATAATTAAAATGATTTTCTACTGTTTACATTTAACGCACAATGATTTGTTAGTGAATGACATATTCGATAGGATCTGGTGAATTTGTATTTTACATAGCTTTGGGATCCCTTTAGAGGCCTAGCAAGCTGAAAGTCTGGTAATTTCTTACCAATGTTTGGCTTTATTGTCACTCTCATTTGCTTGCTTCTTCTTTGATTGGTTGCTTTGTCCATCTTGTGTTTCTCCCTCCCCTGGAGCATAGCCTCTTTACTTGCGTCCTTACAGTGCTCACTTTTAAGGAACTACTTTCTTCTTCTTGCTTAAGCACTCCAGAAGAGTGCATGAGTTTTCCAGCTGTCTCTCATGGGCGTCTGTCCAAGCCAACTCTTTGTTGCTCCCTCCCTCATTGCTTGTTTTCCTTTCCTCCCACCCAACCACTACCGCGACCTGCTCCTCCATTGACCTCCTTCCACCCTCCGCGGTCCTTTTTTTATTTTAAAATCTATTTTTGGATGGCCAGGCAGCACATTTCTGTTGGCTTTTCATTTTAAAAATAGAAGTGCCTTCGTGCTACTTAATTCCAATATTGTTTTTATTTACTCACCCATCTACGTTCAGTAACTAAAAAATGGTACCCGCATCACACAGTAGAATCATAACACATGCACGTCTACAACATGTCATTAGGCCTTTTTTTCACTTTTTATCCATGCTGTCCAGCATCAGCATTTTTGCCAAGGCAGTACAGCATTTTTAAAAAAGCATCAGCAGAGCCGATAGGTTTCCAAGATGAGACCTATTGGCTTTGCCAGTGTTTGTTAATTAGTGCTTACTAAATTAACAAAGTAGCAAGACAATACTGCCATAGAACATTCTGCATCATTGCCTTGTCTTCCCACATAATTTATTCAACGCTTTTACATTATTTCGTCCTCATTCGCCACATAATTACGCGAAACCTACTTCTAATGCACTTGCTTCACAGTTATGTTGCTCTCCATATAACCTGTGTTTATGTCCATCGTGAAATTCTCAAAAATTACGTTCTGACTTCAATAGGATTTGCAAACAGTCCTTCAGTAGAAAACAGGCTCCGCTGAACATCATTGCCGAATTTCGTTTGAAGTCGAATTTTAAGAATGAAAAAAGTGAAAATTATTTAAAATGCCTGCCCTGTCACTTGGCACATTCAAGTGTCACTGTATTTATGAACATAAATCAACACGCGTTGATAATGAGCACTGAGAGGGGAGCGGTGACTGACGCTCGAGGAAGGTTGCACGACACCTGCGGTTTTAAACCCACCGCCGCTGAAACCCGTATATTTTGTGCACCGCTGGTATTGTCACATTCGCAGCAGGTTCCCAGGCAGCTGCAATGCAATGACGTTCTTCTTAGGAGGGAATAACTGGGACAGGGCTCCTATTTGAAGCGGTGAGGGTATTATTTTGTAGAGACTGGTAATATATTATTTCATATCATAAACTTTCGACAGTCCCACGGGATCCCCTTTGAAGAATGGTGTACAATCATTGAATTGACCTAGTTCTGTGACGGCAGGTAGCATTTCATTTTATGTTTTATTCACGTCCGTTCAATGCCTTCAGCACTGTATCACGCTAGGTGACCACTAGGCGGCGCAGTGCCCATAGCTCATTGTTTTAACAAGAATTCCCCGCCGCTAAACTGCTGGTCTGACTGAAACAAAAGAAAATGTTAATTTTTTTTAATTGGAAAAAAGAGTGTAAATGAGTCTGTCCCTCTTAATGAGGATGACAAAAGAGCATGAATTAGGGTTCGTAATTGAACGAAATCCACAGTTCAAGCTGGCGCGTCGGAAAGGTCGACAGAGCTTTGGACAAACCAGCCCCTTGTTGGACTCAGTCTGGACGGACATGACACTACTGCTCAGTCCTCCGTGTCAGAAGTTCTCCTTATTTCCAAATGACCTCTCCCGCCCCATATTTAAAAGGCCCAGGGCAGCGGAGCTGTCAAAACCCTTCGGTAAGAGAATGATCCCCCTGTCCCTATCTTGCTGCCCCTCACTCCAACAGCTAGTCAGTCAAACCCGCTTTACTCGCTGTAGAATCAAAACCATAAATGTATAAATAGGTAAAAGCAAACGAATAAAATATGACATGCAGTTTAAAAGAACATCCTATAAAATTAATTAATCAGTTGTCTTCAACAAACGTTTTATGAAAGGACCTGGACAATTTAGACAATAACATGAGTAACACATCTCTTCCTCACGGATAAACAGTATCTACATTTTCTTTTATTGTAGATGGACAAGCTCAGGCTGCACTTTCTACTGGTTGTTTCAGTAGATTTCCCAGCATCCAGTGGCCATTTAATGTTTTTTGGAAAAGCACTTCACCCCATTCTTTAACAAGCATTGGCATAGCCAATAGGTCTCGCTTTTGGGACTTTCTAAGCATTTAGTTATGCAGCACAATATCCTTGGTGCAACCACAACAACTGTTGCGTGGCTAAACACTTATAAGGCCCCAAAGGCGAGACCTATTGACTATGCCAATGCTTGTTATGTTAGCTAGTGTCACCGTATTGTCTGTCCTGACCATCACATAACACCCCAACAGGACATCCCGAAAATGCAACAGCGCTCACTTGACTGCCATCAAATCCCTCCAGTTGGAAGACTGCCTGCTCTCCTCCAGAGACCAACGAGATTGTTGGAGGACATCTCCAGAGTTGCACCTCATCCCAAAGAGCTGCTGTCCATCATCAGAATCTTAGGGAGGTCTGGTTGTGGCTCTATCCCCTAAACAATGACTCCAGCAGAAGCCACCAAGACAGATATTCCTTAATCTCAGGAGACAGAGGAAAAATCATGTCATAGTCCCCTGAAGAAAGAACCCAGAAATCAGTAGCGGTCCGTGGAGGGAGTTCCGTGGGGCGGTGACGCGGGGCGGGGGAGGGGCAGGGTGGGGAAATGTAAACACCGGAATATGGATGAACGTAGGTAAGTATACATTTAAATTAATAAAACGAATTTCGTTGCCCGCGCTGCATCGCATTTTGCGATGCAGCGCGCGCAAAGGAATTCGTTTTATTAATTTATTAATGTTCCGGTGTGCTGAGAACTCTGTCCAGAAAACCCAGGCTGACTCAGAGCTGTGCTCCCGATAATAACCAGAGTAAAAACAGCATGTGCTGCTATTTGTGCTAAAACAAACACACTAAATTCTTGATATAAATAGAATTTGCTTATGATAATATCCAAAACATGCAGCCATAATTATTCACCCATAGTTTTTTTTCTTCGCAAGCCATGCTCTCACTCAGACTCTGCGTTTGATGGTATCCAAATAGTTACCTCCTAATGAACTGTTCTGCTATTTGGCTCTTTGCAGGTGGCGCAGCTCTAAACCTTACTTATGTCCATCACCAGAGACCGTGCAAACCACTGTAAGGAGGAGGCCTGACAAGAGAACGTCTGAGCAGCAATGACAATGGGTTGCACTGAAATATTGAGAAGAAATGCACATGCTCTACATACATATTGTGTAAGGGAAAAATAATAGCCCACAAAAAATTGGAACACCCATAGTAAAGTGGTGCAGGGTAATATTGCCCATCAGAACACTTTGCCACGGAACAATGAAGTTCAGGAAGTCAGACTCAGAGGACCTTCATGATACCATGATACAAAATAGTACATGAGCAATATGTTGCTGATTGTACTATGGAATATAATACACAGGATTATCATGGACAGAATATTGGTGGACAACATATGGAAAGGTAGGTACATATAGAGGAAATATAGATTTACAATTCTTAACTCCACATCTATGTGCGTGAAACTATATATAGTCACGGTATATATATGTGAGGGCGTGGTCTAGCTGTCTGCAAGATGGCGGCCCGGGATTAGAGCTCCCGCTCTCCCAGAGCTCATTGTTAGGATTTTTGTGCCTTTCTCCTCGCCAAGGCCGCTGGGGCAGCTTGAGGGTGAGTTGTGGAGGTGCGGCAAGGTGAGATTTTTTCTACCTTACCTGGTCCCTGCTCCTCACAATCTTTATTGCTGTGCCGCACCTCACACGGAGTGACTATGTCTGCCATTTTGTTTTCTTTTTTTCTTCAAATGCTTTGTGTGCTTTCAGATGCCTGAGGAAGAATGCTACAATTCTAGAAAGAATATGCAATGTGGAGCAACATGTCGATATTTTTATCTTTTGCCTCACAGTTTTTTACTACACCATTAATCACATGCCAATAGTTCAGGTTGTTCCAACCCTGACTAACGTTTTCTAAATATACCCGTGGATCTTCCTATTTACATACGACATCCTGTTGCTTGGAATGCTAGTCTGTGCTTCCTATTTCCACTGAAGATAATTTTTAATTAGCATCTTTCCCATTTGTCTGACCTTATGGTGAACTCAAGCTGACAATCTTCTAGAGGAATAATTCTTAACTTACATAACAATGCTGCCATTATTTCTCTTTCTCATGCCCAATTAATTACCTATTCAAGACGGGAACTTATCCAATGGAATAAGGTAGGACAAAATATCTCCTTGGAACTTGCCACCAATCTCAATATGCAGGGGATAATGACAAAATATCCACACAAAGTAATGGTAGTGGGCACTATTACAATGCAAACAAACTTTGACAGGAAAAGCGTCACCAAAATTCTGGTACTTAAGCCATTATGTATGGTCTTTTTTTTTTTTTTTGAAACTTTATTTGTATTTTGTAAACAAACAATAAAGAGATCTCTGCACTGATTACAATTATCGTGAGTGTGAAAAATACATTTCGATAATAATGTCCCCTTGCCCTTGAACAATACGAAAGCCTGGCTCCAGGCAGCAACATCTCGTTCTTCATTACAGCAATATAATCCGTCAGAACCCATGTGAGAAAACAATGCAGCACTGACCCTCCCCATACCCGTCTAGTTCATTAGAGCTCAACATTCAGATTTGCCATATCAAACCCATGCGCTATCCATATTTCTATACCCGAAGTGAAGGAACCCGTAGTTTCACATCCACCGCAAGGCCCAAGCCATTGTGTATGGTTTATCTGAACACACGCTCTCTAGCTAAACATAGGCTGGAGATTAATGATTATATTGAAGGTACTGAGCCAGATTTAATGATGATTGGTGAGTTTTATTTAAGGGAGGAACGCTTACCAGAAATGTTAGAAACTATTCCCAATGATTGTTTGCTCCTTCATAAGATCAGTGCTGACAAAAGAAAGGAGGCGGTGTTGCCACTTTTATTGCAGTGCAAATCAATTAAAAATATGGATCTCTTAGTGCTTACTTGTGTATCATCCATCACAATATATGGCAAATTTTAGCCAACAAATATTTGAACGACTATGTCCCTTATCCACCCCACTTTCACAACTAATGGTCATAGGAGACTTCAACTTTTGTCTAAATGCACAGAACCCAGACCCCAAATGTAAGAATTTGTCAGATTCCAAGACTGCCTCAGGATTTCAGCAATATATAGATATGCCTACCCATTACAAAGGTTATGCGCTGGATTTAGTTTAGACACTAAATCTAGAAGTTATGGACTTAATCATGTAGCCATGCATTTGTCCAGACCATTATTTGATTGAATTATCTATTCCTATCTTGAAATACTCAAGCAGCCAGCTCACTACATTCAGAAACATTAAAAAATGGAAGCAAGTTAACAAACATCAATGAGATGGAATCAATTCTTATTCAGACAACTCTGACACTAGGAGATTCAGTGTTGGAGGTTGAGAGAGAATATAAAAATTGGTTAACAGTAACAGTGGAGAGATTCGCACCTCTACAATAAAGCCTGCTCCATGGTTTAGTAACGAATTGCAAGAGGTGAAACTTAAACTGCGTCAGATTGAACGCAATGGCAGTGACTGCAAGGAAGAATACAAAACTAAATACAAAGAGGGACAAATTGTGAATATAAAGCAAAGCTTTGGCAAAATAATCTAACTATTATAGCATGAGGATTAGGTAGAAAACTAATAAGCAGAAGGACATTTTCAAGATCTTAGATAATCTCATTTCCTCTAAAAAAACGTTAACCCCTAAAGTGAAAGCCTCTCAAGACTTTCGTGACAAACAAAACTTTTATTTATCCATAAAATTACGACTATTAAGAACCGCATTATGTCTCCTACCCTCATTAATTGTTCTTACTAGCTTTCTGACATTGAAGAGACTTGATTAAAAGAACTATTAATCAAGGTCAAATCAGCAGCGGCGGCTCCTATGCTAAAGAGTAGGAGTGTCGCCCCACTGCTCTCCGAGCCGTTTAAAAAGGACAATTAAAATAATAATAACGCAACGTTATTATCCTTTTATTTTTCCGTTCCTGCTGAGGTGCAGGGCGGAGCTGGGCTGGGCTGGGTAGAACAGGTGCCAGGGAGAGAACTAGTGAGCACACTCTAAGTGCGCATGACGGTTTGGCTGGCCATCTTGGACCGGCCAAACAGTCATGCGGACTTTGCATGTTCTCCACCAGCTGTATTGCACAGCCTGGGAGGAGAGCATGCACTGCCTCCCAGTCTCTCTCTGAATGCTGAACCACAGCGCTCAGACCAATCACAACGCTGCTGTACGGCAGTGTCATGATTGTCTAGGGGAGTCTGGGCGCCTGTGTGATGCCTGGTTCCTGCTTCCTGCTCCTGGAGTCAACCATGGAGCCAAAGAGGACCGACAGGCAGCAACTGGCCTGAAGATAAGTGTTTTTATTTTTTTATTTAGCCCCCCTCCTCAACTCCCACCCCTCACCCCTGTTAAGTAGCAGCCGCCACTGCAAATCAGGATCTCCTAAGGATCGTTTCCCACCTGTCATTCTGAAACAATTGTTTTGTGTAATAACTACTTTACTACTAATGCTAGTTGATAAATCTCTTCAGCAGGGACGTGTGCCTAAGACCTTTAAGCACACAGGAGTGATTCCCTACTGACAAAACAAGGGTATGATCCAAGATCTTTTTTTTAACAACTTTATTTAACATTTTTTTATAAGAAAACATGACAGGGTCTGCAGAGTCATCATACATATCATGAAAGGCGAGCATCAGGAGGAAATCGGTATTTTGCCACACTTCAGAGTCAACCAACACATCAAGCAAGGTCCAACATTGTCCCTGCTTTCATAACGGTGCAGAAAGAGCCTCCCTCAGCTGTATCCAAACAGAACATTTTATGCAAAATATACTATAATAGGCAATATCAATGGAGCCCAGATGAGCTCAACTCGTATGAGGATTGGCATCGTGAGGATCAGGCCGGGTCATCCAGGTTCGGAAGGAGCCATCACCCATAGATCTGAGGCACTTAGCGGTTTGGCCACCATCAGATGTATGCCACCCGTTTTATGTTGTCGTCGTCTGTCAGTGGTGAATGGACGCCATGTGGTATTGAATTTGGACACCCTATCCCGCACGATGTCTGTGAGTTTCTCCATGGAGTAAAAATTGCATATGCTCCACACCACATGTTAAGCGATATTGCCTGGGATTGCTTCCACCTCTGTGCGATACATAATCACTCTGCCAGAAGTAGGTGATACAGAAGCCGTCCTAATGGAGTTGAGGTTGGGAAGAGCCTATCAGCTTCCGGGTAGCCCAGGAGAGCCATCAGTGGAGAACAGGGTAGTGAAATACTAGTGATGGAGTGTATGGTAAGTAAGACTTCTTTCCAAAATGTTCGTTCATTCGGGCATATCAATCATGTTCGCAGGAAAGTTCCTCACCCCCGCATCCTCCCAAACATTTTATGCAGACCAACTGGCATCAAATACCAACGTGTGAGGATTATGTAGGAGTTCTCTTTGTATCGAAGGCAAATGGAAGATTTAAAAGCCCTCTGGCAAATCGCCCCCTCATGTTTCGTAAGTAATATCAGTAGCTAGGGCTCTCTCCCATTGGGATACTTAGATGTGTTTCTGTGGTGGAGTGAGATTAAGGATGTGGCGGTACAGCCATGAGATGCCTGTATGCCTGACATTGGTGAGGCATAGAGATTCAATGGGTGTCTCTTCTCGCAGCATGACTAGGTGGGCAGAGGGCCTCCAGCCCAATGTAGTGCCCGGCTGATCCTGTAAGCATGGCTTGTGAAATTTTCATACATTTAAAAGTCACTCAAAGGAGGGGACCGACCACCATCACAACAAAAGGAGTCAGGATGAGCCGATGGGAAAATCAGGATTATTAGCTAGGGGGGTAAGAGGGCAGTGGCAGGCCAGGAACATACATCTCCCATGGACTGCAGGGATGAAGCCGGACCTCTAGGATATATGTAGTAACAGCAGGAAATCCCAACCCTCCTTCTGCAATTGGCCATAAACGAGTCACCCGTGCACCCTATGTGATTTGCCTCCCCAGACAAAACTTAGCATTTTGTTGCATATCTATATTTGTGTCTGTTTGGGAACAGTAAGGTGGAGGGTCGGAAGAACATTGAGGAAACGAGGCATAAATTCATTTTGAGGCAGTTGATTCGGCCCACCCATGAGATGATCTCTAGTTTGCCCCACCTGTATAGGTCCTTGAAGAGGGTAGTAAGTAGTGGAGGGATGTTGCTTCATATAAGGCTGTTGTACGTAGCGGGAATTGTATCCCAAGAATGTGATCGCAGAGGTTGCCCATTGAAAACCTTACCTCTGAATGGGCTCCCAGAGGCTATCCTGTGGACCCCCCACCCTCATACCTCCAGACTTGGAGAAATGAATCTTAAATCCAGGCAAATAGGTTAGGTTTTCACATCATTGCAGGGACGGATGAGTCGGGGTCGGTGATGAAGCACAGGACATCATTAGCAAAGAGAGAGCTAACTTGTGCTCCTTGCCCTCTATCAGCATACCTTGGATAATTGATATTTCGGGTTCTGAGGAAATATGAATTTTGTGATCAGTTATGTCCCCTATCGTAGACCCCAACGGCTCCATGTACATGCTATAAGTACATGTATGTTCCCTCCTGCTCCAGTTTTGAAGACGCAAATATATGTGCGTCCACCGTCAATATGTCCTCTTTCAGATCCACCATGAATGGGTCAGATATTCCTTTCCTAAGTATGAAAGGCCACCGACTTTATGTGGTTCACTTTCCACATTTTACAGATTCAGGCGAGTAGGCCCGAATTCTGTCATCAAGCCTTTTCCTGCGTTCTCTCTCTGAAAGCTCCAGTCTGAGCCTGCATCTGTGACCATGAACTTTGTCTCACTCCCTGCGCGGCTAACGGTGCCTGATCCAGCCCGTCGCCTGCCAAAAACTGTATTTCACCTTCAAGATTATCTCCTCTGCCCCTCATCCGATGCATTCCTGTCTAGCAGTTTAGGTAAACATTCCTCCAGCTACCGTGCAAAGGGGCCAGGCCTCGCTGTCCTCATGCAAGTAATTCCTAGCCCTGTTACCATGGAATATTCCTACCCCCTCGCATCTAGTGTAGACACTTAGACGCTTGTACACGCACTAGTCAGTATAGTCAGTATAGAATAAGATTCTATCCTAAGAGACCTCTCTTTTTGGATAACACAGTTCTTTAAACATAGGATATTAGATATGATTTGGGATTAGGTTGACATAACCCCAGACTTCTGTCTCCACATGTAGAGCTAAATGTCAAGTCCCTTTCTCCCTCTAGTTGCACGTCAATCACACGTCATGCGGCTGCGCACGCATCTCTGCCAAATATTTCTGCTGACATTGCCGGATTCTCTTATGGATCCACACACTTATGACATCATGTATAATGACGTTTTCTAGTTACGCCTATTCTAGTTACGCATGCATAGTTCATTTTGTCTTATCAGTTGATACGCCTACTACATCTGTTTCACTGTAATGCCTTTTCTATAAAAATTATTACCTGTCAATAATATATGCCCTTCCTTCCTGAACTTTCGTGGTGATGGAATAGAACGCCAACAATTCGAATTGTATTCCTTTGTATAGGAATAAAGCCTTTTTAAACCTCTAATACCACGGATTCTGCCTCTCATTTTTACTGAGTTATTCTTAATAGACTTTACCGCATAAAAAATAGTACCGGTAACGAAATATTTACCACATAAATTGGCGCCCGAACAGGGACACTTTCTCATCTCACGCGCCGGCGGTGCGTTGCAGGCCCGGTCTCCTGCCACAGCTGAACGGACAAAAACGCGTATCTGCAGGATTTCCTGTATCTCCCTCCGGCCAAGCGGGGACGACTGAGGCTGCGATCAACACCCAGACGAGGCGGTGAGAAGTGCGAAGTATCCCGACCAGAGCCTAGCTGAGAGAGCAAGATCCGAGGTATACAGAGACCCGCCAGGTTCCGAAGTTCCGAGTCCAGTCGAGTCGAGTCCAGTCCGGTCCAGTTTCAGTTCCGTTCCGAGGCTTTCCGTTCCGAGCTACCCGGTGAGTACCATTACCGGGGAGGCATTTAACGTGCACATAGTCTGTGCCGGTCAAGACGGGTTTGGGTACACAAATCCGGTCTGCACTGTTTTAGCAGTGTATCTGTACTGTTTAGCAGTATATATATAGTATGTTTTTCATATAAATAAATATAAATAAGTATTATCTAGTGTCAGTATTATGTCAGTAACTAGTTTTCTATTAGTTATCATTGTTCGTAAAATTGTTAAGTGTTAAATGTTTCGAAATACGTTCTATATACTGTGGTGTGAATGACTGTTCATTATTGTGTTTTTATAAAGTGTGTTCTAGTAATAAGGTCTAAAAATGCCACTCTTTTCGAAACTAAGACAGATCAAAACTAGAAAAGGTGTACTCGAAGAAGCTGTTCCCATCCCACCTAGGGACACTCCAGGGTATTTTATGTATCATAAGCATGGCCTAGATGCCGTATTATTTCTTGATTTATGGGTGGACTACACCAAAGAATTACCAGAGAGTCAGAGATGGCCCGCAACGGGGACCTGGGATGCAGATTGCATCATGAGAGTAGAAGAAGAATTATGGAAAAAGAAAGCCAGACAGTCACAGAAAGATGCCATTGAATTATGGCGTAAAGAATCATATAGACGTACAGAAAAAGCACTCAGACAGGAAGATAAGGGTAAGGAGAATTCAAATAAAAACCGAGAAAATCTATTACTTGAGGAAGGTACCCGAGTAAAATCAGAACAAATAGACAGACAAAGAAACGCCCTTATGAATGGTATGTATCCACTTCTGGCCGAAGGGTTACCTAAGGCTACTCCGGAAATACCAAAAGACTTGCCACCTCCATTATTTCCGATAAAAGCACATCCCAAGGGGCATCCCAGAACCGCAGAAGATGTTTTCCTTTCCTCTTATTTAGATGACGCAGCTCCCGAGTATGCTAATACTGTACCACATAGACCGCTTGCCGATGATGCTCATCGCCAAGACTCTCCGTCTGTACCTCCACAACAACAAGCTTCGACACACCTTCCGACAAACACATCTGTTTCTACAGCTTTTCCCGCAACGACGGTTGCTGTCTCACCTTCAACAAATCCTTTCACGTCCAGCACCCCAGACGGTGCTACAGGAGGTACGACAGACATTTTTTCTACGCCACCCAGAGGAAATAAATTTTCCCTTAGAGAATTAGCACACCAACGTACGCCCAAACTAGCAACCCCTGACATGCTCAAGGAACTTCTAGTAGATTGTAGATATGATCCTGTACCCGGTAAACGGGACGAAATGCTGCTGTCATCATTACGTATTCGACGAGCCGCAATATATTTAACAAAGCTACCAGGAATGGCTACACATTTAGAAAATATATATCACTTTGTCCAGTCAGGACGAGGTCCTGAAAGTATTAGCAGAGCCATGGAGTACCAGAAAGCGGAGGTACAGGGACAACTGTTACGTTTCCTTATAAACTGTGTGATCAGAAATCAAGACCGGCCTGGGGTAAATCCGGAAGAAATGCAAAAACTTGTCACTTGGGGCCAGAATATATCAGACGGAAGACATGATAAACAGTTATGTATAGTAGCTATGTACCGAAAGATCCGCAAAGAAGTAGAACGAATACACGAAGAAAGATTAGAGATAGACGCCGCTGACTTAAACAGAGAGGAGGAGGAGCAAGAATCAGACCAATTAGATACAATAGCTTATGTAGGTAGAGGAAGACCCCATAATAATATCAGAGGTTTTAACGACCCAATACGTCCAATACGTCCAGAATGTAATAGACATCTTCCAAACCCTATGCTAAATACAAAATCCCCTGAACACTTATTCCAAACCGCCGATAAATTGCTCCGAGATCGAAGGGGGTACCACGTGCTCGATTCCATGGACGAACAAGAATTAGCCAGGTCAGCAGTACAATGGGCTGACAATACAATGACGATGTACTTGCACACACGTTTCTGAATCTAGACCCATATGAACAGCGTTTAGCTAGTATATACATGATTCAACACCTCCTTATATTATATAAAAACCAACACTCCGATCCAGGACCCTTACCTGACATATTGACAGAACTGCTCACGAATATATGGAGAGGGTCAGGTACTGATTTGATTAAGGAAATTCTAGAATCCCGCAACCAATATTTAAATTTCGTATGCCCAGAACACGTTCCAGTTCCCATCATGGGAAGAAAAATGTATCACATAGATAGACAGAATCCGTTACGCGAAGTACACCCAATTAGAGGTGCTGGTGATAATTTTACACGAGTGTTTGTGTACACGCCTATAACTAAACTAGAATTATTAGAAATGAAGAAAGTAGTACCCAGCCATGACAAGGACCCAGCAGGTTTCCACCGTGAGATAAAAGACATGTTACTCATGGGAGAGTATACCTACCCCGACATTATGAAAATATTAAAGGTCCTATTACCTGCCGGTGTTTATGAGAAACTCAAAGAAAAAGAATGGGAAGTGGGAGACCAAAAGATAGATTGGACAGCATTAGAAAACGAAGAAAAGGACCGAGCTGCAGGAGCAGGACTTGGGGAAAAGACTACAGCACTAGCAGGATTACTAATACAGGTACTGCCACGTTTATTAACTACGAAAAAGGAAGACTGGGGTGCAATCTCAGCCTGTAAACAAAAATCAGATGAAGACACTAGTGATTTCTATTCCCGATTTGAAAAATGTTTTAGTATAAATAGTGGCATAAAAGCCAGTAGTGAGTCATATCCACATCTGTTTGTGACAAAATTAGTTGAAAATTCTCTGCTACCAGTCAAGAATAGAGTATTGAAATTCGAAAGTACCTGGCAAGGTAATACCCCATCACAGATGCTACAGATGTTACAATATCACCACAATAGAATTAGAGAAGAACAAGAACACGAACAAAGACGTATGAAAGATACGAAAATGAAAATGCTTGTTGCACAATCAGTTCCAGCCGATAGTCATCAAAAGGGTGATTCCGCAAGTCCTGCGAAAGGGACATGCAACTATTGTAAACAACCAGGTCATTATATACACGATTGTCCAGTCCTGAAACATAATATTGCCACAGGTAGAACACATGAGAGACCACGTCCACCTAGACAGGATCAGAATCAACAGCAACTGCCTCAGCAGGCACAACCTAGGTTAACTCCGCAACAATTAGCTCCGCAACAGGCAGCTCCACAACAGATCGTAGCACCACCACAAGCGCAGCCTGTTGCTGCAACACAAGCAACAACACAACAAATGTATCAGTACGCACAAACAGATTATCCCGATTATCAACGATACTCATGAGATAGCCTAGAGAGGGAAGTTGGCTTACCCCTTATAGAGGTTCCTGTAGACCAAGAGGGACCTTATGTACATAGTGAACTATTAGGGGAAGACAGAAAGTTTTTACTTGATACAGGGGCAAGCAGAACAACTATAAGACGTAGTGAAGTTCCAGGGGCACCCCTCTCAGGCTCACAAAATATTTCCCTTGGATTCTCAGGAAAACCTATAATTAATGATGTAACACAACCTCTTCCACTTACAGTCGGTCCATTAACACGTACTACAGATTTATTGCTTACCAAATCATGTCCAGAAAACTTGTTAGGTATAAAAACATTGAAAGCTCTAGGAGCCATAATATGTTGTTCTCCGGAAGGAGTACGGCTATTTTTACGTGACTTTAAAGGTCACTACGTATCCAGAGACATGGATCACCGACTGCAGAATTTACCTACACAGTTATGGGCACAAGGCCCCACTGATGTTGGTTGCATGAACATTACACCATATCGAGTTACACTGAAATCAGGAATAGTACTACCACGAATGCGACAATACAAGTTACCACCAGATGCTGTAGTGGCTTTACTGCAAATCATTGACGAGCTTATTGCCCAAGGAGTGGTTGTCGAAACTGACTCCAATGTATGTAATTCCCCGATAATTCCGATTCTTAAAAGAACGGATCCAAAAGCACCACCAGTATATCGATTAGTTATTGATCTGCGCGAATTAAATAAATGCATTGTACCACAATACCCTGTGGTCCCAGATATTTCTTCATTGCTCACAGCCATTGACTCAGACGCAACGTTTTTCACTGTAATTGATCTCAAGAATGCTTTCTTTAGTGTCCCAATTGATCCGGAGAGTCAATATCTTTTCGGTTTTAGTTTAAATGGACGAAGTTTTAAATTCACACGCGCACCTCAAGGATTTACAGAAAGCCCCAGCATCTATAGCCAAGCACTGAAACGAGAACTTGACAGTATCCACATGCCAGTTAACACTGCCTTGCTTCAATATGTCGATGATCTACTGATCACCGCCCGAAGCGAACATGAATGTGAAAAAGCGTCACTGACGGTTTTAAAATTTCTGGCCGACAAGGGGCACAAGGTGTCCCCTTCCAAGCTGCAATTCTGTGTCCAGCGAGTTGTTTACCTTGGGCACTCGCTGTCCAAGGAGGGAAGGCAGCTTACACCCGATCGCATCCAGTTAATTGCTAACATGCCACCACCCAAGACACAAAAGGAGGTGCGGGCTTTTATAGGCCTCACTTCATACTGTAGGCAGTGGATCCCTCAATATGCATTTCTAGCAAAATCACTCATCCAGTTGACAACACAGGAGGCAGCCACATCGACTGTCCTCCCTTGGACTCCAGAACATACACATGCCTTTGAAAGCTTAAAGAAAGCTTTATGTCAAGCACCTGTCCTAGCAACACCATGTTACAGTAAACAGTTTACACTCTTTGTTACAGAACGCGAAGGTACTGCTTTGTCAGTACTCACTCAGGAACAAGCAGGATCACACAAACCATGTGCTTATTTCTCTAGTACATTAGGTCCAGTAGCTCAGGCACTTCCAGCGTGCCTAAAATCAGTGGCAGCAACAGCTTTAGCAATCAGACAAAGCGATGCCATAGTGTTAGGACATCAATTGACAGTACAAGTACCACACGCAGTAGAGGTTCTCTTGAAGCGCACACAAACACAACACTTGACTATAGCGAGACTCACCGGTTACGAATTAACATTGTTTCAGCCACACATAGAAATCAGACGTTGTAATACGTTAAATCCTGCCACACTGTTACCAGTAGGCGGAACAGATCCATTGGCACATGATTGTGTCGAAGTCATTACTATCACGACGAAACCCAGACAAGACTTGACAGACATCCCTTTATCAGATCCAGACTTGACATTATATGTAGATGGGTCATGTATGAGAACAAGTACAGGAGAGTTAGTGGCCGCTTACGCAGTCACAACAGACACTGAAGTCATTGAAACAAATTGTATTAACACTTTGTCAGCTCAAGCAGCAGAGCTCATCGCTCTGACACAAGCCTGTATTCAAGCCACAAATAAAAAAGTCAACATATACACAGATTCACGTTATGCATTCGGAGTCGTCCATGACTTCGGCGTACTGTGGCGAGAGAGAGGTTACTTAACTTCTCACGGTGCCCACATACAACACGGACCCCTCATTCAAGCCTTATTAAACGCGATTCATCTACCTACTGCAATATCGATTATGAAATGCAAAGCCCACACAAAAGTTACCGATATCATTTCTCAGGGTAATGACCTAGCTGACAGAACAGCTAAACAGACTGCTCAGAATCAGACTCACACAACTGACATGACAAAGACAATAGTCCTGACACCAACACATTGCGTGACAGTTAAGGATCCCGCCCTTGATATAATTGACATACAGACACATGCTACACCAGAAGAAATAAAGAAATGGACTGAATTAGGAGGGATCCAAACAGATCAAGGATGGATGACGAAGGAAAAATCTATATGGTTTCTTCCCGACTCAATGGTCCAAGTCATCATTAACACTATACATAGTCCAGCACACCTAGGAGAAAAAGCTATGCTAGACAGCATTCAACACATTTGGTTCAACAAACACTTGCGAGCCGCAGCGAAACAAAAAGTTCGTACCTGTATGATATGTTGTCAGTTTAACCCAGGTAAAAGCATCCCCGTAGAACAGGGTGGATTTCAAACTCCCGATCATGCTTTTGAAGTCCTCCAGATGGATTATATCCAGATGGAACGATGTCGAGGATTCAAATATGTTCTCGTAGTTGTCTGTGCTCTTTCCCGTTGGACAGAAGCATACCCGGTTTCAGATTACACTGCCCCGACTACTGCCAAACAGTTAGTTCGAGAATTCTTCCCACGGTACGGTTTACCACGTGTTGTCTACTCAGATAACGGTCAGCCGTTCTCATCCGAACTAATGAAACACGTTTCCCTTCTATTAGGATACCAATGGAAATTTCACTGTGTCCGACATCCCGAGGCGGCAGGTCTCGTGGAACGCCATAATCAAACTCTGAAAATTAGATTGTCCAAAATATGTAGAGAAAAAGGAGTCGATTGGATAGTAGCCTTACCAGTTGCGCTCTTTTACATGAGAATGGTAGCACATTCTCGAACAGGGCTATCCCCGTATGAGGTGATCTTCGGTAGACCACCAAATATGTGGGGGACGCCTATACCTCGTAAAATAACTGACGTTGACTGTAATATGCTGACAGATTACCTGGCTTCCTTGATGTCTGCACTACAATCTTGTCGTTCACAGGTATCCGCAGCTTTTCCCGACAATACTGAGGTGAAACCCCATGACGTGGTTCCTGGGGATCTGGTTTTGGTCAGGAATTTCGATCGAAAGACCCAACTGGATCCTAGGTGGAAGTCACCGAAGTTGGTTCTACTTACCACAAGGACAGCTGTGAAAATCGAGGGAAGGAAAGGGTGGTTGCACTCGAGTCATATCAAGAAATTTTATGGACTACCATCCAGCATAGAGACTCAACCCTGTATTCCCTCACAGACAGACTCAAAACTTCCCTTGGCTGAATTAACGAAACAAGAACTGTATAAACTAAAATTGAGGTCCAGTAAGTCAGACAATTTGATTGTTTAAGTCCTCTCCAAGGTGAATCGGTTGAATTTGTCTCTGACATGTATCCTCTGGACCGGAATAGAGAAAGAAATAATCAAATGCTGCTCAAGAAGCATGCGTATTGTAAATCATTTCGTAGTCATTGTACAGTAACATTATTAATTTTGTTTTTTCTAAGTCTTTTGATCATCATTGTCAGCATCCTATTGCACATGTATTATCCTATTCCTAAGCGTGCTTATAATAGAACTACAGAACATTCTTTTAGTGAATTACCTCCACATGAATTGTCTTATAGATTTGCGCTGCGCAATAACACTTTCATTAGTATGCTACATCATTCCCATCAAACCAGCAATGCCACAAATTGTTGGATATGTGGCCGACTCCCTCCCTATCAGAACTATAAGGGAGTTTTGCCCCTCTTTCCATATCCGTTCACACACAATGGCTCCTGTGGAGCATGGTTTAGTTTGATTAATTCCCTAGATTCGAATTCCGCAGTTTATCAAGACAACTGGGTATGGGGAAACCTGAACTTAGTTTTGCTTAAAGTCTGCTACCCTAACAAGGAGGGACTTCCCAAAAGAACAGGAACTGATCTAGAAAATGAAGTATATGGATTAGGTAATTTTACACTTAACCTTATGATCCTGAACGTTGAATCAGAGGCTACACCAATCTTGCCCGCCATGTCCGTATTCCCAGTAAAAGGGGAACTATGTATAAGAAAGAATGGCTCCATACACATGGGCCATAGTAAATGCACCACTGTAATAAACTTCAGTGATCAAGGCAAGTCTACATTTAGAGCTTCTCGTCATTCCTACTTTATATGTGGCCAGACCGCATATATACGCCTACCTTTAGATTGGGATGGTACCTGATACATAGCTTTCCTTCTACCACCTGTTTTCCTAGCTCCTCCTGATTATTATAGAAATACCCAATTAGTACACAATAGACAGCAGAGAGATCTCCCAATTGTCGATTACACTGAAACAGCATGGGAAAAATACACAGATTTCAATAAAGGTTTCTTTCCCTATATAGGTACAGTCACTAATAGTAAGCTGATACGTAGATTAACCAGAACCCTTGAAGCAGTAGTGAACGAAACTATTTCCGCCTTAGGCAATTTAACAGAAGAGCAGTCTGCTATGCGGATTGTTGTGCTTCAAAATCGTCTTGTCCTTGACGTCATCCTGGCCGATAGGGGCGGAGCTTGTAGGGTCATCGGATCAAGTTGTTGCATTTTCATACCAGAAAATTCGCCGTCAGTATATAAAGCCATAACTCGCCTTCATAAGATTGTAAGCCAGATACACCAGAGTCCAGGCACCTGGACTTGGTCCGGTTGGTTCTGGGGCGTGTTGTCAGCCTGGGGATGGAGAATGCTCTCCTTCCTAGGTATTGGCTTTCTCATACTATTCAGTTGCTGCTTATGTCTACAATGTGGGCCAGCGATTTGTGGTCTGTGTGCCACCTCGTGTATCCCACATCCAAGTTTTCGTTCGAGATCCCGGAAGAAGAAAGAAGAACAAATGATGTTATATGAACAGATCGATGGATTGATGAAGATCGATATCTCCTAAGGGTCCGAAGGGGACAAGGAGGGAATGAGGAAATATGAATTTTGTGATCAGTTATGTCCCCTATCGTAGACCCCAACGGCTCCATGTACATGCTATAAGTACATGTATGTTCCCTCCTGCTCCAGTTTTGAAGACGCAAATATATGTGCGTCCACCGTCAATATGTCCTCTTTCAGATCCACCATGAATGGGTCAGATATTCCTTTCCTAAGTATGAAAGGCCACCGACTTTATGTGGTTCACTTTCCACATTTTACAGATTCAGGAGAGTAGGCCCGAATTCTGTCATCAAGCCTTTTCCTGCCTTCTCTCTCTGAAAGCTCCAGTCTGAGCCTGCATCTGTGACCATGAACTTTGTCTCACTCCCTG
Source organism: Triturus cristatus (assembly GCF_964204655.1). Lineage (NCBI taxonomy): Eukaryota > Metazoa > Chordata > Amphibia > Caudata > Salamandridae > Triturus > Triturus cristatus. The sequence goes on from NC_140580.1 coordinate 958,652,039, forward strand.
CGCGGCTAACGGTGCCTGATCCAGCCCGTCGCCTGCCAAAAACTGTATTTCACCTTCAAGATTATCTCCTCTGCCCCTCATCCGATGCATTCCTGTCTAGCAGTTTAGGTAAACATTCCTCCAGCTACCGTGCAAAGGGGCCAGGCCTCGCTGTCCTCATGCAAGTAATTCCTAGCCCTGTTACCATGGAATATTCCTACCCCCTCGCATCTAGTGTAGACACTTAGACGCTTGTACACGCACTAGTCAGTATAGTCAGTATAGAATAAGATTCTATCCTAAGAGACCTCTCTTTTTGGATAACACAGTTCTTTAAACATAGGATATTAGATATGATTTGGGATTAGGTTGACATAACCCCAGACTTCTGTCTCCACATGTAGAGCTAAATGTCAAGTCCCTTTCTCCCTCTAGTTGCACGTCAATCACACGTCATGCGGCTGCGCACGCATCTCTGCCAAATATTTCTGCTGACATTGCCGGATTCTCTTATGGATCCACCCACTTATGATATCATGTATAATGACGTTTTCTAGTTACGCCTATTCTAGTTACGCATGCATAGTTCATTTTGTCTTATCAGTTGATACGCCTACTACATCTGTTTCACTGTAATGCCTTTTCTATAAAAATGATTACCTGTCAATAATATATGCCCTTCCTTCCTGAACTTTCGTGGTGATGGAATAGAACGCCAACAATTCGAATTGTATTCCTTTGTATAGGAATAAAGCCTTTTTAAACCTCTAATACCACGGATTCTGCCTCTCATTTTTACTGAGTTATTCTTAATAGACTTTACCGCATAAAAAATAGTACCGGTAACGAAATATTTACCACAGTTCCATAGAAAGCACAAATATCAGGGGACCAAGGGGCAGCCCTGAAGGGTCCCTCTGATGTGAGTCATAGTTGGCAAAAAGGAGGCATTGACCTTTAGTTTGGCAGCAGGTTTTTAAAAATTGGCTTGGATGCATGTTTTAATTTTGGGGCCAACATTTATTTTATCCAGGAGCTTCGACAGGTATGCGAAATCCAACCTGTTGAACACCTTCTCGGCATAGAATGATAGGAGGGCCATTGGTTGGTGCCGATGCTTCACTACCCATAAGTGCCACCGCCAAGTGGGTGTTGTCATTGGCCTGTATATCGCCGATGAATCCAGATTGTTGGGGTGCTATGAGTGTCAGTCAAATGGGGTGAAGTCGCGTTACCGAATTGGACGTAAAAAGCTTCACATCCCAATTCAGAAGCACAATAGGGGACAGTATGAGGTGCAGCTCATGGGGGGCTTGATAGTCTTCAACAGTAACCTAAGATGGGAGTCAAGCATTGTGTCGGATACCATTCCTGATATGAGGAAATAGTTGAACTCCTTTGCCAGGGGTATGGCCAACAGGGAAACAAAAGCTTTGTAGAAGGTGGCTGCAAACCCATCATGGCTGGGGGCTTTGCAGGTCGGTGGATTACTAATGGCTGCTTTAAGGTCCTCTGAGGTAATTGCATCTTCTAGAAAGCACAACTCTCCCCCTCTATTAGGGACTGATAACCTTGAAGGTGGTTATCTTAGTGTTGCTCGTTTGTGGAGGACAGAAATAATCTCCCCGTCTCATGGTGGAATCTACCATCTTCGTCCTGAATTTCCATTATGTGGTTTTGTGTTGAGCATAGGTGTTTTTTGTGGCGAGGAGCCGATCAGCTTTGTCCCCCTGTTCATAAGTAAGGTTTGGCCTACATACAACAATTTCCTGGATGCCTCCTTCAAGTGTTTTAGCTCCCCCCGGATGAGTCGAAGATCCCTTTGGGTTTTGTGTGAGTCCCCTTTTTTATGTTTAGACTGGGCTTGTAACTGGTTTTCTAATTTGTGTTTGCAGAGTTTAGCCTCTCTTTCAAATGCTGCAGTGTGTGAAATGAGTTCCCCTTGAAAGACTGCTTTAGCCGTGGTTTCGAGGACACATCACCTGTGTGGTTCTCGACGAAGTAGTGTTCAATCTCGTCCTCAATGCGAACATGAAGGGTCAGGTCTCTAAATGCCATTTCTTTAATTAGCCACAGTTTGGACCGAGGGTTGAGGGTAGATGGGACCCACATACATACTCACCGGGGCGTAATTTGAGAGGAATTTGAAATCTATCTTATTGTCAACAAGGTGGGGGAGCAGGGTTTGAGAGACTAGGAAATAATCTATACATGAATAGGTTTTGTGAACATTGGAGTAGAATATATAATCACACTTGTGTGGGTGATGGTGGTGACAAGCATCACTCAAGGCAAGGTCCATGAGGCCCTGGGCAAAGCTAGGGGAGCTTGAGGTTAGCCCTGATGGGGGTTGGAGCTTTTGTATTGCAGGTCGAGAGAGGTGTTAAGGTCCCCATGAAGTATATCGCCCCATGCAAAGAAGGAAAGCCTGGGAAAAAGATCAGCACAAAAAAACTCTTTTTCGCTTGTTGGGCCTATAAATAGAAAAAAAAGTGACAGGGCATTGCCCAACAAACCAGTGAGGGACATCAGAATACGAGAGAGAGGACATTCACAACACATCGCGAGCCTCCACCAGCGTGCAGGCAATGACCCTTAGCGGAGGAGCCGCCACTGGTATATACCCTCCCACAACCTGAGATCGAGTGAGGCAAACCGGCTTGCCATACCTGGTTTTCGTAAATAGCAAACACAAGGAGATGATGGAGGATTGCTGAATCTTTTTAGACACTTACCCCAGTCACAGATCTGGGTTGAATTCATCATCGTTCTTTAGCTCACATTGCCACCCCATTTCAGACCCAGCTATATGCAAATCAGTCTCGACCTTGTGCCTCATGAGAACAGTCCAGCCCAAACTGCCTAGCCAGGTCTTCCCTAGACCGGAAACAAGCATCCTGGGACCGGTTTCGGGGAAACACCCCTCATCAGCCAGGCTAGCTTGAATGCAGTGGTAAAGTTAGCAAGGGGCCCACTTCTGGGCATATCCTGCCAACTTAGGGCGATCAAAGCAAACACAAAGAGATGATGGACGGAGTGCTGAAACTTTTCAGACTCTCATCACCAGTCACAGATCTGGGTTGAATCCATCATCAGTCTTTAGCTCACTTTGCCACCCCAGTTCAGACCCAGCTATATGCAAATCAGTCTTGACCCTGTGCCACATGGGAACAGTCCGGCCCGAACTGCCAAGCCAGGTCTTCCCTGGACCAAAAACAAGCATCCTGGGACCGGTTTTTGGGGCAACACCGCTCGTCCGCCAGGCTAGCATGAATCCAGTGGCAAAGTAAGCAAGGGACCCACGTCTGGGCTTACCCTGCCAATTTAGGACGAACAAAGCAAACACAAGGAGATGATGGACGGAGTGCTGAAACTTTTCCGACACTCACCCCCAGTCAGAGATCTGGGTTGAATCCATCATCGTTCTTTAGCTCACTTCCCCACCCCAGTTCAGGCTCAGCTATATGCAAATCAGTGTTGACCCTATGCCTCATGGGAACAGTCCAGCCTGAACTGCCAAGCCAGGTTTTCCCTGGATCAGAAACAAGCATCCTGGGACTGGTTTTGAGGTAACACCCCTCATCAGCCAGGCTAGCTTGAATCCAGTGGCAAACTGAGCAAGGGACGCACGTCTGAGCACACCCTGCCAACTTAGGGCGAACACAGCAAACACAAGGAGATGATGGACAGAGCGCTGAAACTTTTCAGACACTCACCCCCAGTCACAGATCTGGGTTGAATCCATCATTGTTTTTTAGCTCACTTTTCCACTCCAGTACAGACCCAGCTATATACAAATGACCCTGTGCCTCATGGGGACAGTCCAGCCCAAACTGTCAAGCCAGGTCTTCTCTGGACCGGAAACGAGCATCCTGGGACTGGTTTCAGGGTAACACCCCTCATCAGCCAGTCTAGCTTGAATCCAGTGGCAAAGTGTGCAAGGGACCCACGTCTGAGCAAATATCCAGTGCCCCTCTGCAAAGAGGTGCCTGGCTGCCTAGAGCTCAATTGCCAATGCAAATAGTAGGGGGTAGAGTGGGTAACCTTGTTTGGTGCCCATGTGGACCAGGGGAAGGGGCGGAAACTAGGCCTGAGTGGTATTTCAATTACACCGGAGTCATCAGAGTTATATCAGTACCTGGAAAGGGTAATCCCAATGAAGGGTATCAAACACCTTCTCCAGCTCGAGAACTAGAGCAGCTGTCTTGGGTTAATGTAGTTGTGCAGCTTCCATGACTCTGTATATTTAGAGATACATTTATACCTGGGATGAAGCCAATTTGATCAGCATGGATGAGTTGTGGAAGTATCCATTGGATATGATGAACGAGGACCTTGTTGAGAATATTAATCTGTATTTAGAATCATTATAGGTTGGCAGAATCCTCAGTTCATGGGAACTCTCCCAGGTTTTAGCATAGAGACCAATGAGGTCTCACAAAGGGTAACGGGAAGAGAGCCACCCACAATCGCAGATTCATACATACTGGCTAGTTTTGGTGCTAGGGGTGCGGCAAAGGTTTTGTAAAATCTGACGGAGAGGCCATCGGTCTCGAGATTGCTTTTTGTATCTTTTAGCTAGTGTCTACAGCCCTCTAATAAACCAACAGATTATATTGTACATCTGTGGTTGTACCATAGCTTAAACTGTGTAGTGTCTGCAGAGACCCATGCGGGAAAGTTCTCCCAACTCTAGGGAGGGACCCAGTTTGGGCAAAGTGGTTTTTGCCCACAGGAGAATACACATTTCAGCTCTATCACAATTGGAAGGTAGAACAAGGCATAAAACAATACAAATACACAGGGCAGGAGGCACACCGATATGAAACAATATGAACAGGTTACCATTGGGTGACTGGGGCTTGTAGGACAGCATAATTGAACAAATCATTGTGACAAAAGCTCTCAAATTTAATAGGAATCAGGCACAAGGGAGGTTCGCCCATTTTGAGTAGAGTGACTCAAATAGGATAACCCTCTGGATGGGTAGAACGAGAGGGAGGGGGTGTCAGGTATTTATAAAAGATCATCCACAGTCTTCGGTGTTAAAGCTGAATAACAGAGGCAAAGAAGCGTGCCCAGGCTTCCGAGGAGGTGTTAGCAAGGTCAGGTGGTGAATCTTGGATGGCTGCCCCTGTGTCTAAGGCTGACCACTTGGCACTCTGGACCTGTTCCGGAGATGGAGCATCAGAAGAGGCGTATCCATCCCCAGGTTGACTTCATAAGTTTTGACGTCTAATTGGGTGGCAAGACCAACAGCATGTCACGTCAGCCTGGGTGAACGTACCCCTGACTCTCCACCAATTCACAAACATCTGCAGGGTCTCAAAAAAGTTTTTCCTTTGATCTATCATAATTATCAGTTTGGCAGGGAAAAGAAGGGCTTACTTCATCTCCATTTCTCTGAGCTTACATTTGACACCCAAAAAGGAGGCCTGTTGGTGTTGTACTGTCAAGATGTATTCTGGGAAAATCAATATGCAATGGTTGTCCTTACGAGGGGTGTCTATTGTCATGTCATTTAGAGGATGATACTGCAGTCTTTATAGTGAAGTATTTTAGCCACATCTGGTCTGGGAAGACTGCACACAGGGGAACGGCAATTGGCACCTGATGGGCTTTCTCTTTGGAGAAATACTGTGTGAGGTCCTGGGGAGGTATAAGGTTCTTAAGCCAGGACTCTTGGAGGTCTACCATGCTGCATTCTTCTGACCCCTCAGACAGGCCCACTAGGTGGATATTACAACAGTGGTAGCAGCACTCTGCATCCTTTGCCCTTTCCTCTAAAAAACAGGACTCCTACAGTCAGGCTCCATAATTGTCACTGGAGATTTACTGTGTGGGGTTGCAGCTCAGCCAAATTCATCTCAGATTGTGTGATGCACTCAGCCAACTTTCTATGGTCATCATTTAGTAAAAGTACCTTGTTATCTACTGTGTCCACTTTTGCTTTGATAGAGATGAGGGATGTTTCTATTACCCTTGAGGAGAGTGTCCAACTTTACATGTTCTGCCGTTAATGTGCTAGGCTGTGTGTCAATATTAGGAGGGCATGTGGAATGTGTGACCATCTTGAGAGTCAGCTTGAGGTAGCGGGGGTAATGTTTCACAAGCCTGCTTGCAGCGTTGATGATCTTGGAAAGCACCTCTCAGCTGTGCAGCAAGAACAGACTGTTTCTCAATCCATTTATGTCTGTAGAGGTTGCCCAGAGTTGAGAGGGAGAAGTAACAGGCCTTCCCTTCTAAACGTATGGGTCCCACAGCTCCTGATAGGTCGGGCGATATCCATCAGAAGACCCCTTCAGAGACAGGCGGAGGTGCAGAAGATAGATTCAGGTGGGCCAGTCCCCAACTTGGCCCTACACTGTGACACAAGGGCCACAGGGCCAAAAGAAGGGTTCTAAAATGGCTAGCTCACTCAGGTTGGCACCTGCATGGATTAAGGCAGCAGCCAAGAGAAGCTCCTCCAGTGTGAGGGTCCCCGAGGTAGGGTTGACAAATCACCAGCAGTCTCCAAGTTATGATTACTTCTATGCCTTGGGGCAGATCCAGATATTTCAAAATGCAGAAGTTCACTGAGGGAGTGGTGGCTAACCAGAGCCACTTTGGTTTTCTCAGTTGGCCGACTGGTCTAGAAATGCTACTCCCCAAAGAGAAGCAGGTGGCTCTGCCGGTTATAGGGGGGTCGCACACTACATCTCCCACTGGACCAAGGCCAGGTCTATACCGTGGAAGGCCTAGCGGAAGGAAGGGGGCAGAGTCTTGTACAGCTTGCACAGGCACACTGCAAGCCAGGACTCCTCCAGCTCATCAGGACTGGACCCTCCTCAGCTGTCCATCGCCCCAAGCGGACCCCCAAGGGCGCCAATTGCCAACAGTGCCTGCCAGAGTGAGTGCCACAAAGCTGCGCTGGTGTCTCTTCTCCTCAGCCCAGCCGATCACCTCCTCTGCTGCAGGCAGGTTGGTTCCCAGCATGGCCTTCCTCAGGCAAAAGTGTACTTAATTGGCTCCAGGGTGTCCTCCCCCCACTTTATCCCAGTAGAAGTGGGGGCATAGGCCTGTGGATCATGTTGGGTGGAGTCAGATGAGAGACCTGCTGGCCAGAGAGCTTGTTTCACTAGTCCGCCATGTTGGCCATCACGGACACTCATCCCTGTTTTTAAATTATGTTATTAGTTTAAAATCCATTTGTTTGTTTCCTATTATATAAGGCTTTAATTTCCCCTCTCTCCTGTTTCTCACTCTTTTCTCTTTATATTTGCGAAATTATAAAATTATGTTCTTTATTTTTCACATAACCTACAATAATAATCTGAGATCTTTTGTTATTAGATATTTTAAAAAATGTAATTAGTGTTCATATATTCTTAAATACTTTTTGTAATTTGTTCTTATTCCTGAAGCTGTATTTTTCCACTACTCATTAACTTTAATAAAGCATTCTTAAACAAAAAAATACATATATGTAGAGTTAGGTATAGAAAATGTCTACATTCTTACCTTTTAATATTTTGGCCACGATATTCTTGTCACTATATTTCTTGCCATTGAGATTCCCATCTCGGTATTCTGGGGGCACAACTATTCTGCTATGGAATGAATTTATCTTCATTGTTTTAAGCTGAAATGTCAGTTTTATCCGGATACTTGCTTTGTAAGTCACACCAGATCATCCTATTGACTGTAAACATGTAAAGAAATAGTCAAGTCTTTTGATGTTCACTAGGAAGTATTTTAAATGTATTATTAATAAAAAAAATAAACGGATTCTACAGGTCCTGCACCATCATCAGGTATTGTTCTATGATTCTTTTTTATTTCGTTTTATTTTTCTTGAATTTGCTTACACACTTTATAATAACAATAATATGAAGTGCTTGGCTGTTGATAATACACCCACCAATTCTGAGGGTGTGGTCTTCACATTCCCAGACTGCCTTTGGCAGGAGTTAATCTCCATCCCTATTAAGAGTGGAAATGGTCTAGAAAAACTTTATGAATCCCTAAAACCTCTCAAGTTTGTGTATGTGTACAAACTGCCCAGGTCCTCCCGGTTCTGGAATGTCATTCTCCGCCAATGGGATCAGATTTATTCCCCTGTGTAAATTAATAGAAATGTAAATGTGCATTTTAAAATCAAGCTAATTGCACATTAGGTGAATTACGCCTGCAACTGTCTTTGATTTGGGGGCACATTTCCAGTGATAAGGAAAATATTTTAGAGCAAAATTGGAATTAGATGTGGGTGTCCCAGGTGGGACTGGTGCACCCACAGCATATTGTATTTGCTGTAGTCCCAAGGAATGGAGTCCCTGAGGCAATATAATGACCCGGGGGAAGGGGGCAGTATGCCCTACTCTCCTTTAAAATATGATGCAGTCGCAGGGAATGGGGTCCCCGGGGCTATAGAATGGCTCAGGGAGGGAAGGCGGGAGACAAAAAAAAATAGTTTTTGGCCCCAAATTAAGGTAGACAGTGCTATTACAAACACTAACCAGACCCTCAACAATATGAGCATTTAAGTGGGACGATTAACACCACCAGCCTAATACTAGATGTGGCCCAGTGGGTACGTTTTAGCTATGGAGCTTGGAGATGATCTGTAATCCTGGTTTTACCAAATTGACAACATATGCTTGTAATAAACAGAGTATTGAAAATGTGGCTGTTTCCCTTATACACATTTCCCTGGGTAGGGCAGACCCTGTTGCAGTGTAGTGAGCAAACTGGAAATTGTCAAATAAGAAGATGTGCCTATTAGTCCCAGGATCCCCATGTATGAAATTGTGTGCCCTTAGGCCTTTGCGTTATGAATGTATTCTTCCGCTCCGCTTTTTTTTGCAAAGCTAAGGCTAAATGTTAGAATCAGGCGAAACATTGGTAATAAGTGAGTGATAAGAAAACTGGATTGTACCCCAATACATATTGAATATTTCCATGTGGAGACAGTGCCCATTCTCCTGGTAATACAGGTCTTCAAACAATCAATCCTACATTACAATCTTGTTTGTATTTCTTGTCCAATTAGTTTGATCTTGGGCAAATCATGGTCTCTGTATATAGCTTCGTACCCTTACTTACCATTTTGTGAGAACTTTGAAGTAGACTCAATACAGGAAATGGGCAGTAATTAATTCTTATCAGTCGGTCCCCCCATACCTTGCTTGCACATATTCCCTGCACTTAAAACCGAGATTTTTGGCGCTTAGTCTGGGTGAGTGGCGCTTCTTGAAACACCTTGCTCCCTGGCGGTGCCCATCAGATGAACACGTGTGCAGGGGTTGCGGGGAATCAGTTGAATCCTTGGAGCATATCGTATGTATCTGCACAGCACTGATGGACTTGCGCAGATCAAAACTGAGGCCTGAGAGGAAAAAACTGGGAGTCTGGTCCTGTAGGCAGGGCATTATTACGGCATTGAACCCAGAGAATTCGTCCCTAAACATCAGTTTGACGATCTTCATCTATCTTGTATATCTTAGGTTTCAGCAGCCCATTAGCCATCCAGAAAACACAGCTCATGCTGTGTCAAAATGATAAAACAGCTACAGGTGGACACAATAACGGTCTACAAGTGAAGTAGTCTATTCCATACCTCAGTCTCCTGATCTGGTGACTTTGCAAGCCCCACTTCAGTTTCATAACACCAAAACCATTCCACAAAGTCTTATAGCATTACTTGGGGCTGACTCTACTTCCTTTATGTTATGTTATGTTATGTTATATAAATTTATAACACGCGCGGCTACTCATGAGTGTCCCGGCGCGGAACCAAACAGTGTCAATGCAGTGGGCTTTAGGTGAATAAATGTGATTTCAATTTCTTCTTGAACACAACTGGATCTTGGATGGTGCGCAGGACAAAAGGGAAAGCATTCCAAGCAACCACCGCTTTCACTGCAAAAGAACTGCCCCCTATCCTCTGACGCTTAAAACGTGGGACCTGGGCATAGCATAGGAACGAAGAACGCAGGGCACGGTGGGCCAAAGTCAAAAGTTTAAATTTCACTCTATCCACCATGGGAAGCCAGTGGAGATAGCACAACTGTTGATGCACACTGTCCCTAGCCGACAGACCCAGTAGGAGTCTGGCTGCGGTGTTCTGAACCACCTGTAGCTTCTTCAGCAGGTAGTTCGGTATACCAGCATAAAGGGCATTGGCGTAATCCAGCCAAGACAAGATCAACGCACAGGTGACCATTTTCCTCGCCGCCGGAGGTAGGAGAGGAAAAAATCTTCTAAGGGTTTGAAGCAGACCGAAGCAACAGCCGGCCAGCTTCTTGATGTGTATTGAGAAGGAAAGACCTTCATCGAACCAAACCCCCAAGTTTTTAGCTGGCTTACCTGACGAGGTATGTAGTGGGAACTCAGGAGGCCAAAGCTGCTCTCTAAAATTGAAGGGAAATTTACCAAATAGCAAAATCTCTGAATTTTCTTCATTGCACTTAAGCTGTGCCTCCGCCAGCCATCTAAAGATAGATGATAGGCAATGTTGAACCAAAAGTACAGAGTCCGCATCTTTGTCCCAGGTAAAAAGCAGCTGGGTGTCGTCAGCCTAGGCCAACACCTTAGCCCCCAACTCCTCCGCCAAATAAATCAGAGGAGTAACATAGATATTAAAAAGAAGGGGACTAAGGGAGGATCCCTGAGGGACTCCCGTTGTTACTGGCTGAGGGGAAGAGGAGGACGGTGGAATCCAAATCTGCTCCAACCGCCCGTCCAGGAAGGATCGAAACCAGCCCCACATCGTGCCCGACAAACCAATCTTGGCCAGACGTGATAGAAGTAGTGAGTGCGGGACAGTGTCAAACGCCGCCGAAAGGTCAAGCAAAATTAAAGCAGCCCTCCTGCGGGTGTTGAAACACTCCTGAATGGCCTCCGCCACCTCGACCAACACCGTTTCTGTGCTATGGGATGCCCGGAACCCTGATTGAGCTGTATGTAGGAGCGCCTCCTTTTCCACAAAATTGGTGAGCTGCTTATTTACCACCGTCTCACACACCTTTGCCAAGGCAGGAAGGAGAGAGATAGGCCGGTAATTCCCGGACAGAGGGGGTCCAATGACTGCTTTTTCAGGAGTGGCAGGATCTTGGCCTCCTTCCAAGCCTGTGGTACCACCACTTTCTGGAGGGACAAATTATTGATGGAATTCACTTCTGCATTTGCTACCTCAGCAACCGCTGCCAGTATCCTAGCAGGACAAGGGTCCGAAGGCGAGCCGGACCTAAGGCCTTTAAGAATTTTGAGACATTCCATTCCATGCCATTCCAATGGCTTTAAGCACTATTCTACGTTTTTATGTGAAAAACTTGGTAACTTTTAAGAAGTGTGGAACTCTGCTCAAGGAATGTGGAACACTAAGTTGTGGGGTCAAGTGAAAATTAGCAACATCAACTGCTTGCTATAGATCATTGTAACCTTGAACTCCACACTAAAACCACCGCAGTACAGTATGGAACAAACAAATTCGACCAAGAACTTTTATCTAATCATTGACTGCCTCATTGATTAATTACTTTGTAATACAGCATTAAATAACGCAGCTAGATAACTTTTTGATTTTGCACTGGACTAGGAACGCTTATGTACCTCAGCGCTACTTTGCACCTCTTTTTACATGAGGTTATCTCTCTTTTAGAAGGAAATTTTTATCTAAATGTAAATATTAACATATACCTGTTACATTTTCATTGATTGCGATGAATACAGCGCAGCGTGAAATGCTTGATTAAGGTTCTTATATACATATTGTAATGATTTTTAATTAATCAAACAATAAAAGGAACCATATAATACAGGAAATGGGCAACCAGGACATATCCGCTGCCCCCAGTGCCTTTGTTTTCATTTATACAGGATTTATCATATTGTTGAGGCTGAAAGGGGGTGGTTGTATCTATCTATCTATCTATCTATCTATCTATCTATCTATCTATCTATCTATCTATCTATCTATCTATCTATCTATCTATCTATCTATCTATCTATCTATCTATCTATCTATCTATCTATCTATCTATCTATCTATCTATCTATCTATCCATACATCCATACATTACACATCACTTGGGCCACTTTATAAATACAGTAACGATATGCGTAAATATTAAACCTCCAACACATCCCAATGTAATGGAAAATAAAATAGATTGTAAACATTCCCTCCAGAAGTCGCAAAGTGATAGGTTATTTTTAAAGACAATAAATTGACTAAACAGAAGCTATGTTTGTCTCCAGCAGCAGCCTGGCCAGGAACTAAACCTGGTAATGTAAATGTTTGAGGGTGGTCCCTTTCTGGTTTAGAGCTACGCTCCTCCTGGGCCATCCTTCTTCGCTGCAAGTGTTCACATTACTCCTTATTAACATCTCTAAAGTTAAACTTGTTCCTAAAGCAGAGTTGTAAAGGGCCCTCTCAGTACTGTGACTCACCATGTAAACAAGTGCTGCCCCTCACTGTCACCTCCGCACATGAGAGCCATTCAGACAGGGCCCTTCAAGAGGCTCCCAGGCTGCTCCTGATTGATGTGCTGCTCTCAGCAGCTCTGGGCACCACAAGCCCTGAGCCTGCAGCATCCTACTTGACTGGCAGAAAGTGGGATATGTGAATCCCCACCACCTATGACATCATGCATGGAGAGGATGTGGCCTAAGGGCTAGAGCGGTCGACCTCGAAGGTGGAGAACCCGGTTCGAGTCTTGGCAGGGACGCTCAACATCCTGTGGATCTAGTCAAATCACATAATCTCCCCATGCCTACCAAAATGAATAGGTCCGTTTGTAACGTAACTGGAGCTCGTGTAAAGCTCTCTGATACCTTTGGGTCGAGTTCGCGCTATATCAAACTAAAATAGAAATTAACAAGAGACCCAAAAGCAGAGTCATCCTGCAAAAATAGTGCGGTTTCAACCCTGTTTCAAGTGTAACAAATAAATAGCAAAATGAACATCTTAAACCTGAAATTGTAACCTAGATTTCAGCAATTCCTTTCAATGAAACCATATAATTGGTATTTACTCCAGTCGTGGGCAGCTTGGGCTCATGAGTAGAGGGGGGGGGGGGGTATGGGTGAGTAGCCGTGCAGGGAGATGTGGTCAGGAGGGGGGTTAATGATATTTATAATACCATTTTATGTTTCTGCTTCTCGGAGCCGCCCCTGATTTACCCAGGCTGCATTGCAGTCCATTCTGTTTTTTTTTAACCCATTCTCCTACTTTAGGCAGCGACATGCTACATGCAAATTAGGGCTCGCCAGGATCCAATACGAATAGCCTATCTGGAACTGCCATGCACAATCCTGCACTGATGTGAACATCAACAACCCCAGACCAATTTTGACCTTTTTAGGCCTCACAAGTGAGGGACAGCATGAATATAATGGCACAGTGAGCGCTGTACCCACACCTGGGCAGGCATGTTGCTCTTAGCACTTCTTATGATTGATTTAAGAATTTCATCGAGTGGCTGAGGCATATATTCAAACATTCAAACATGGCATCCATCAATTTTCTTTTTTTTTGCAGTGGGACACTGTACAATGGTTATGCTCCCTCAATTGAGATAGCCCATTCCAGGCCCTTTTCTGGCTTACTGCATGTCGTCAGAACACTGTACATAATGACTGTACCTGTGTCTGTGCACTTTGCTTTCATAAACTGGATTACATTCATATTAACTGCACACTGTTCCTGAATGCATTATAATCAGTTTTCAAGCAAACTACACAACTCACTTGTAAGGGTAGGGTATCCAAGCGATGGAGAAAAGGGGCCAGGATGGCCTAGCTTGGAGCCTAAAGAGAGATATAGATCTTCACTTTTTTGTGGAAGTCAAAGACTGAGGTGGCAGCTCTGGTGTGCAGGGGGAGGTCATTACAAGATTTGGGAGGCAGAATTTTGCACTCCATCTTCCAGGTAGGATTTAGAGCACGGCTACCTCCTCCACCAGGTCAACTCATAAAAGACCAGGCTTGTGCTTCTGAATTTGACCATCATGGGAGCATCTCAGCCCTGAAGACGTTCAATAGAATAAAGTGGGATGGCTCCATCTATTTTTATGCAATAAGAAGATTGTTTGGAATCCAATAAAGAAGAAATTAGAAAAATCACTGTGTTTGCCACGATTACACTTACAATTGGATTGAACTTTTAATTGCTTAAATATGTACTTGGATGCGTCCTGGCTTTTTTGATTATCTGTTTTTTTTCTTCTTTGCAACATCACCGTCAGCAGCTAGTGCCTTACGGAGTGCCCATCAATTCGTAAAAAGGGACGGACTTTGAGGTGCTATGTTTTCTACCTAACTACTATGTTAATCATTATATATATATATATATTCACTGAAAAAACCATAGGTTTCAGACATGTTATAGTTAGCGGAAATTTTACTGATAAAAAACCAATGAAATTCCCCCGTTATAGTTAGTGCAGGCAACTATAACTCACGCGACCGCAATCCTCTGCTGATGCTAATACTGTATTTAGACACTTATTTGCCCATGTCTTCTTCCATAAATTTTTAGCTATACATATATTAGAAATATTTTTTTTCCATAAAGACACATATGTCATCAGCAGAAGATTGCGGTCGCGTGAGTTATAGTTGCCTGCACTAACTATAACTGGGGAATTTCATTGGTTTTTTATCAGTAAAATGGTTTTTTCAGTGAATTTGCAAGGTTTTTTAAATGCTAATTCCTAACTATAACGTGTGTGAAACCTATGGTTTTTTCAGTGAATTTGTACGGTTTTTTAAATGCTAAGTTACTTTACGCCATTCGTGGCGTGCATGCCCACTTAACGCAGTTCGTTCCGTACACGCATGCCCACGTTACGCACCGTGCGCACATGGAGGACATATTATGCGCTTCCTTGTGATAGGTAATCTGTTAAATTTAATTTGTAAGTGATGACAATAATATGCCATGCACAGAGAGTGTTTTTTTTTTTTATTAAAATTTTTAGCGTAAGCGCACCGTACGCGTACGGTAAGCGTAATCGGTGGAATTTTCAAAAAATAAAAATTTACCGTTTTTGGCCTTTGAGGACTCAACTAACATGGCTATGTGCATGGGCGCTGTCTAAACAGCCCCTTTATATGTTTTTTGCCTTTGTTTACAGCCCCCCGCTCAGAGTGCGAGAGAGAAAATGGCGGCCGCCGCTTCCTGGTTTCGGCCGATTCGAATGTTTACTTAGATGTAACAGCCAATCAGAATCGCGCTCGCGCACGCCACCGTACGCGTACGGTAAGCGTACGGTAAGCGTACCGTAAGCTGGCTCAGATATATATATTGATTTAAAGGCTATTTTCTCAGAATCTACTGAACAGATTTACACCAAACCTACAAAAGGCACTTCCTTGACCTGAGGACTAGCTCTCTGCCAAATTTCTAGTAATTCTGTTCAGCCGTTCGGGCTGTAGCCCTGTCTAAAGGTCCTATGGAAAAATGCATGGGAAAAACGCGTTTTGGGACCCCCCTTTTATCTCAGCCCCCGCTTGACGAATCCCCCCGAGACTTTCAGGGTAGGAGCGGAGCATAGCGCCCCACCTATTTTGAAAAATTCGCGAGGATTCGTCGACCGGCGCCAAAGTTATTCAAAATAGAATGTTGCGGATTTCCTATGGAAACGTGGTCCTAACTATAACTACCTACTGGCGACCGCCAGTAGGTAATATATATATATATATATATATATATATATATATATATATATATATATATATATATATATATATATATATATATATATATATATATATATATATATATATATATATATGTATTACCTACATATATATATATATATATATCAAGCTCCTTACTTTCCAGTAAATTAGGGCCAGCACTCACGTTGGGTATAAACTTTTACGGTTTATTCACGAGACAAAATAACAACAAACGCGTTTCGGCGTCAGCCTTCGTCAGTGTCGACGATCGCCGTTACCGTGGCAACTTAAATTCAAATCAATTACATGCAATGGACGAAGGACTTCTGCTCGACTTTGAGCGCCATCTTGTAATATGTTATTCTTCACGTATATTGTTTCAAATTAATAATACAGCCTGATGTAATGATCTGGTAAAGCTATATCATAATACGAAACCACAATTGATAAACAAATACCTTCACTGGTCGAGAGTGATCGCGCGTGAATTCAATTCATTCTTTTACAACATAATTTTGTCCTATATGGAATCGCGCTATTCTCCACAACCAACCATTCGTAATATTATGGCAAGTTGTTCCCATTGCGATAAACCTAACACCTGACATGCAGTATATCTCAGAATTTCAATGGTGGCACATTGCAATCATCAACGCCCTGGATGGGCTAGCTTCCAAACTCCAGCTTACTCTTTAGACAAATTTATATACATGGAGTGCTCGTGATTTATCTGTCATATGTGGTGTCAATTATGATTCCTGATCGTCTGGTGTCAACATACTGCTCTGTATGGGCATTCTATAGTGGTTCCAATTGACGTCATGTGTTGTGTAATATAACCAGATCTATTACCGTCCAATAATCGCATGCACAATTACACAGAGTGTAGGCTACCAATTTCTATTCACCTCACAAATGGACTGCCAGTTCTTCCCCGCTATTAAGACCACCCGGATATTTCGTTTGTAGATCTATAATGTAGCGGGATTCCAATCTCCTCAGACTCCTCTCTCTGTCACCTCCCCTGAGGCTCTTGGGGACATGATCAAGACAGAAAAATTGCAAAAGAGATCTATTACTATTATGCATCTTCGCAAAATGTCGTGCAACCGGATAGTTGATGTCTACACTAGTTATTGCCCTTTGGTGTTCTAAGATTCTCATTTTCACAGGATTTATTGTGCTCCCGACATATCTCAGACTGCACGGACATGTCAAGCAGTAGACCACATATGGGGTGCTGCATGTCATGAATTTATTTATCTTTCGCTGTCTTAATTCATTTGCAATTTTGTAAGTTATGACTCGTTTGCTCGTGGCACAAGCTCTACATTTGCCACAGGGAAAGGAGCCATGTAGTCGCTGTAAGCCTGTGTCGGGTTTCTTAGTTTCCAAGTGGCTCTCTACTAGCTCATCTTTCAGAGATCTAGCTCTACTGAAACTGATACTTGGTTTCATTGGTAGATCCCTGCCAATGATCGTGTCTGATCTTAGAATTTTCCAGTTACTCTGTAAAATGCACCTGACATCAGGTGCCGCATTGGAGTAGCTGGTGATCATACGAAACTTGTTCTCAACGTCTATGTTGTTCGTTCGTACCTTCTCCTGAAACAAGAGCTCGGACCTGGTTTTTTGGGCTACCTTACTTTCAGCCCTTCTTAGAATATCCGTAGGATACCCTCTTGCTCTAAAACGTTTAAGGCTTTCTGATGCCGCCATCTTGTAGTCCTCATCCCGAGAGCTGTTCCGTTTGATTCGAAGTAATTCCCCATAGGGGATACTTCGAATCAAACTAGCGGGGTGACTGCTCTTTCTGTGTAGTATAGAATTCCCTGCGGTTCTCTTTCTATAGAGTGCAGTGTGTAATGTGCTGTCCTCCACAAATACTCGCAGGTCTAAGAATGACACTTCCGTGGTACTTATTTCCCCAGTAAATCTAAGATTTAGTTCATTGGTGTTTAATGAGGAAACGTACTTCTCTGCTGACTCTCTTGACCCTCTCCAAATGATGAAGAGGTCGTCAATGTACCTTCTCCAACAGATTACATTGTCAACGCCCTCTTCGCTGTTCTCTGCCCAGGCCACCTGCTTCTCCCACCAGCCCACGAATAAATTCGCGTAGCTGGGGGCGAAGCAGGTGCCCATCGCAGTCCCTTGTATCTGCCTGTATCTCTGTTCCTGAAATAAAAAGATATTATTATTCAGACAGAATAGTATGAACTCAATGATCATTTCATTATGATCCATAAATTTGAGCGACCGTCCTTTCAAAAAGTATTCCACCGCTGTCACTCCATCCGTATGTCTTATGCTTGTATATAAGCTAGATATGTCCAAAGTTATCAACACAAAGTCTGATTCCCAAGTGATCCCCTGAATATGGCTTAAAAAATCTTTGGTATCACGCGTATATGATGTTAGCTGCGATACTAATGGGGCCAAAAAATAGTCCACATATCTCGATAGGTTCTCTGTCAGGGCCCCTAACGATGAGACTATTGGTCTGCCTGGGGGATTCATGTTGTCTTTGTGTATCTTTGGGAGGTGGTAAAAGGTCGGGATCCGTGGATACTTGCTCGATAGGAAGTTGACTTCATCCGTTGACAAAATGCCTTTATCGTGCCATTTGTTAACCATTTTTTCAAATGCCTCTATACTGTTCAGGTAGTCTTTTTCGCTGACCGGTACATAACTCTCACGATCATTCAATTGTCTCAAGGCCTCTCTACAGTAATTGTCCTTCGTTTGTAAAACGATGTTACCTCCTTTATCCGAAGGTTTCACAATTATTTCGGTATCATTTTTCAAATCCCGAATTGCCATTTTCTGATTGTATGTCAAATTCCATCTCTTCATTTTGGGCTTTTGTGTTCTCAGTAGAAGGAGGTCTTTGTTGACACTCTCCGCAAACACATCTATTGCATCCAGAGGCATCTGAGGGTAAAATTTAGAGTTCGGTTTAAATGGGCTCATCGCTCTTGTTTGCGTGATGTCCATCTCCTCTACTCTGTCCCGATAGCCTCTGTGTCTCAACTCCTGGGTGTTAAATTCCTCTCCAAGTTCTTCTAGGGTAGCCATGGTATCGAGATCTCTAATCGTCAGTTGACCGGTGTTTTCTTCCCCACTAATTTCTTTCATAGGTGTCCTAATCGGATCTTTCATCTTGAAAAATTTATATAATTTTATTCTTCGTATGTACCTAAACATATCAATCCGTGTTTGGGTATATTCAAAATTTTCAGTTGGGCAAAAGGTCAAGCCCATCCTTAAGACCGATTCTTCTGTTTTAGTTAGTTCTTTGTTGGTCAGGTTGACAATTGTTAGATTCTCTCTCAACGCTTCGTATTCCTGCCCCTCCTGGTCCTGGTATTTGTTCTGGCGTTTTCTGCCTCCCCTCCTTTTGACTCTCTTGCTTTGGTTTCTGGAGGTCTCCCTTTTCCCCCTCTCATCCAGGTTTGTCGGATTAAATTGAATTCCTCGTGAAAAGGGGGGGTCTGGACTGTGGCTCTTTGGTTCGCACTTCCACCTTCCTCCTCAGTCTGTTCGGCGCTTGTTACTTCAGATTCCGAGGTGAAGTCAGGTTCAGTAGTTGGTTTTCTCGTTGTGGATCTTAAATCGCGTCTAGGGGCATCATACTTCCTAGCAAAAGTTAATATTCTGCCTTGTGCGTAATCTCTGGCATCCCTTTCAAATTTCTGTTGTTTCCTTTCTTGGATCTTCTTCTCGTAGGTTATCAGTCGTTTCTTGATGTTCTCTTTCTCCTCCTGATGCTTACTAGTATCCGTTGTTTCCAAAATCGATTTTTCAAGTTCCTCAATCTCCTTAATAGCTTTCTCTCTGTCACGCCATGCAAAGCGCACCAGGATCTTTAACATTCCTTGCGATGAATTGGCCGTAAATGCTGCCCATTCGTCTAGGAGTTCTGGGTCTGGA